>NW_027362765.1:304556090-305988622 GCF_046119375.1 Phyllobates terribilis | reverse complement strand
GAACTTGGATAGTAGCAGGAAAACATCCAGCACCTCAGGCCTAGCCGCTACTACATACATGCGCTTGCATTACAACAAAACAAAGTAGAAGCTAACTTCTATCATCCTCATCGTGATCCTCACCTTGGCACTCTCAACTCCCCTGATGGAGAAGCCAGGGCCCACCGGAGGAGTCTGATAGTCCGGTGGGCTCGGCCAATGCTGCCCTAAAGCAGGCCAGGCTAAGAAAAGTGTGGGAAAGGTTACCGGGACAAATAGGGGTGGCTGGGGACCGAGTATGGACACCCGGCCACCCCCTGGAGGCTGGGGAGCAAGAGGGGACACCCGGCCACCAGGCGGCTGGGGACTGAGTATGGATACCAGGCCGCCGACACAGCCATGGCGTGGTGGCCAGATTCTGCCTCCACATGCCTAAAAGGTCCAATTTAAAGTGCAAGCAAGCAGTATGGTATTGCAGCCTGGGGGTGGGTGGGTGGCAGGCTGCATACTTGCGCTTGCATTGCAAGGAATGGGAGAGGTACAATTGAACACTGCCCTGGGACAAGGACTTGAATGGGGATAGTTGCAAGTCTGCAACGATAGGTGCAAGGTGGGAGGCATTTTCGCATGTACCATGAACAGGGGTTTGGCATGCACACACTACAGCGGAATAGGCTCTCCTTTCCACTAAATGCACTGGGGAGGGCACAGGTAATGTTTTGGTATACGCGCTTAATCTTATGTATAAGGCACACCAGGACAAATATGAGCGGCTGGGGACTGAGTATGGATACCTCGCTGCTGAAGCAGCCATGAGGTAGTGGCCAACTTCGGCCTCCTCCAAACTAAAAGGCCCCATTTCAAGTGCAAGCTAGCAGTATGGAATTGCAGTCTGGGGGTGGGTGGGTGGCAGACTGCACACTTACACTTGCATTAAAAGAAAACATAGCAGATGCTAACTTCTGTCATCATCATCATGCTCCTCACCTTGGCACTCTCAACTCCACCGATGGAGAAGTCAGGGCCCACCGGAGGAGTCTGGTTCTCTGGTGGGCTCGTCCAATGCTGCCTAAAGCAGGCCGGGCTAAGAAAAGTGTGTGGGGGGATGTTCCAAAGAGAAATAGGGGCGGCTGGGGACCGTTTATGGACACCCTGCTGCCACCAGGCGGCTGGGGACCGTGTGTGGACACCAGGCCGCTGGGCGGCTGGGGACCGAGTATGGACTCCCGGCCGCCGGGCGGCTGGGGACTGAGTATGGATTCCAGGCCGCCAACACAGCCATGACGTGGTGGCCAGACTCCGCTTCCACATGCCTAAAAGGCCCAATTTCAAGTTCAAGCAAACAAGCAGTATGGTATTGCAGCCTGGGGGTGGGTGGGTGTCAGGCTGCATACTTGAGCTTGTATTGCAAGGAATGGGGGAGGTACAATTGAACACTGCCCTGGGACTAGAACTTGCATGGGGATAGTTGCAAGTCTGCATCTTCTGATGCGGTAAGGATCACTTATGATGGGCACACTTTTAGACAGTGACCTGGGAGTCAGAGATGCTTCCAGGGGTCTTCCCCATGCTGTTCCCTTGTCTTTTCAGCACTTTATGCATGTGTCACACAGCACATGGCCAGATAAGGTTGTAAAATGTTAAAATGACATTTCACGGTGAATGCATTTGTCATAGTTGAAAGTAATACAAAAGTGCAAAAATGCATAAAAAATGCTACTTGTGAACATAGCCGAAGGTGTGGAGGAGTATTTTTGTTTTTGGTCATTTATTTTAACTTATACCAAAGTCTTTACCCTGGAAAGGATGTTCCTTAACATATTTCACAGGAAAAATGTTTCACTTTCGTCTTTGAACGTTTTATTGTGAGCCTGTAAAAGTGGCTTAATAACTCTGACCACGTTGTTGACAGCAGTGACCTGGGGGTCAGAAATGCTTCCTGGGGCAATCCCCATGCTGTCCGCATGTCATTTGAGCACTGTCACTATCGTTTTGGGCACTTTTTAGGCTTTTAAAAGAGTTCCGGGGGTGCCACCGCAAAAATGCTCGAGTCTCCCATAGACTACCATTGGGCTCGTTGCTCGGGTCGAGCACCCGAGTATCACGGCGAGCTCGGCCCGAGCTTCGAGCACCCGAGCATTTTAGTGCTCGCTCAACACTAACCTCTACCACTCTTCCAAAGGGCATTGAAACCGTCTAGTTAAACTACTGTGACCTCCACGTCTCTTCCATGGGGTATTGATATTGTCTTTTTATTCCACTGTAAACTGCACCACTCTTGCAAAGGGCACAAAAACCATCTTCTTAAGCTACTGTGACCTCCACGTCTCTTCCAAGGGGCATTAAAACAGTCTTGTTAAACCACTCTGAACTCCACAGCTCTTCCAAGTGGCATTAAAACCGTCTTCTTAAGCTACTGTGACCTCCACGTCTCTTCCATGGGGCCTTGATTTGCTCTTATTATTCCACTGCGACCTCCACCACTCTTCCAAGGGGCATTAAAACCATCTTGTTAAGCTACTGTGACCTCCATGTGTCTTCTACTGGGCATTGATATTGTGTTTTTGATCCATTGCAACCTTCACCACTCTTGCAAGGGGCATTAAAACCCATCTCGTTAAGCTACTGTGACCTCCACGTCTCCTACACGGGGCATTGATATTGTCTTTTTATTCCACTGCGACCTCCACCACTCTTCCAAGGGGCATTGATATTGTCTTTTTTATTCCACTGCAACTTCCACCACTCTTCCAAGGGGCATTAAAACCGTCTTATTAAGCTACTGTGACCTCCACGTCTCTTCCAAGGGGCCTTAGAACCGTCTTGTTAAACCACTCTGTACTCCAAAGCTCTTCCAAGGGGCATTAAAATTGTCTTGTTAAGCTACTGTGACCTCCAGGTCTCTTCCACGGGGCATTGATATGCTCTATTTATTCCACAGCGACCTCCACCACTCTTCCAAGGGACATTAAAAACGTTTTGTTAAGTTACTGTTACCTCCATGTCTCTTCCAGTGGACATCCATATTGTCTTTTCATTCAACTGCAACATCCACCACTCTTCTAAGGGGCAATAAAACCATCTTGTTAAGCTACTGTGACCTAAGCGTCTCTTCCACGGGGCATTGATATTGTCATTTTATTCCACTGTGACCTCCAACACTTTTCCAAGGGGCATTGATATTGTCTTTTTACTCCACTGCGACCTCCACCACTCTTCCAATGGACATTAAACCCGTTTTGTTAAGCTACTGTGACCTCCAAGTCTCTTCCACGGGGCATTGATATTTTCTTTTTATTCTACTGTAACCTCCACCACTCTTACAAGGGTCATTTAAACCGACTTGTTAAGCTATTGTGACCTCCACGTCTCTTCCAAGGGGCATTAAAACTGTCTTATTAAACAACTCTGAACTCCACAGCTCTTCCACTTGGCATTAATATTGTGTTTTAATTCCATTGCGACCTCCACCAGTCTTCCAAGGGGCATTGATATTGTCTTTTTATTCCACTGTAACCTCTACCACTCTTCCAAGGGGCATTAAAACCAACTTGTTAAGCTTCTTTGACCTCCACGTCTCTTTAAAGGGGCATTAAAACCATCTTGTTAAGCTACTGTGACCTCCACGTCTTTACCAAGAGGCATTGAAATTGTCTGTTTATTTCACTGTAATCTCCATCACTCTTCAAAGGGGCATTAAAACGGTCTTGTAAAGCTACTGTGACCTCCACGTCTCTTCCAAGGGGCATGTAAACAGTCTTGTAAAACCTCTCTGAACTCCACAGCTCTTCCAAGGAGCATTAAAACCATCTTGTTAAGCTACTCTGACCTCCACGTCTCTTCCACGGGGCATTCATATTGTCTTTTTATTCCACTGAGACCTCCACCACTCTCCCAAGGGGCTTTAAAACCGTCTTGTTAAGCTACTGTGACCTCCACGTCTCTTCTAAGGGGCATTAAAACCATCTTGTTAAACCACTCTGAACTCCACAGCTCTTCCAAGGCACATTAAAACTGTCTTGTTAAGCTACTGTGATCTCCATGTCTCTTCCACGGGGCATTGATATTGTCTTTTTATTCCACTGCGACTTCCACCACTTTTCCAAGGAGCATTGATATTGTCTTTTTATTCCACTGCCACCTCCACCACTCTTCCAAGGGGCATTAAAACTGTCTTGTTAAGCTACTGTGACCTCCAAATCTCTCATGGGGGAATGATAATGTCTATTTATTCCACTGTAACCTCCACCACTCTTCCAAGGGGCATTAAAACTGTCTTGTTAAGCTACTGTGACCTCCAAGTCTCTTCCACGGGACATTGATATTGTCTTTTTATTCCATAGTGACCTCCACTACACTTCCAAGAGTCAGTGATATTGTCTTTTTATTCCACTGCGACCTCCACCACTCATCCAAGGGGCATTAAAACCGTCTTGTTAGGCTACTGTGACCTCCACGTCTCATCCACGGGGCATTGATATTGTCTTTTTCTCCACTGTAACCTCCACCACTCTACCAAGGGGCATTAAAACCATATTGTTAAGCTACTTTGACCTCCACTTCTCTTCCAAGGGGCATTAAAACCGTCTTTTTAAACCACACTGACCTCAAAAGCTCTTCCAAGGGGCATTAAAATCGCCTTTGTAAGCTACTTTGACTTACATTTCTCTTCCACGGATTATTGATATGCTCTATTTATTCCACAGCGACCTCCACCACTCTTCCAAGGGGCATTAAAACCATCTTGTTAAACTACTGTGACCTCCACGTCTCTTCCACTGGGGCATTTATATTGTCTTTTTATTCCACTGTAACCTCCACCACTCTTCCAAGGGGCATTGATATTGTCTATTTACTCCACTGCAACCTCCACCACTCTTCCAAGGGGCATTAAAGCCGTCTTGTTAAGCTACTGTGACCTCCACGTCTCTTTAAAGGGGCATAAAAACCATCTTGTTAAACCACTCTGAACTCCACAGCTCTTCCAAAGAGCATTAAATCCGTCTTGCTAAGCTTCTGTGACCTCCACGTCTCTTCCACAGGGTATTGATTTTTTTCTTTTGTTCCATTGCGACCTCCACCACTCTACCAAGTGGCATTAAAACCGTCTTTTTAAGCTACTGTGACCTCCACGTCTCTTCCACTGGGCATCGATATTGTCTTTTTATTTCACCGCAACCTCTACCACTCTTCCAAGGGGCATTAAAACTGTCTTGTTAAACCACTATGTAGTCCACAGCTCTTCCAAGGTGCATTAAAACCGTCCTATTAAGCTACTGTGACTTCCACTTCTCTTCCACGGGGCATTTATCTTGTGTTTTTATGCCACTGCGACCTCCACCACTATTCCAAAGGGCATTGATATTGCCTTTTTATTCCACTGTAACCTCCACCACTCTTCCAAGGGGTTTTAAAACCGTCTTGTTAAGATACTGTGACCTCCATGTCTCTATCAAGGGGCATTAAAACAGTCTTGTTAAACCACTCTGAACTCCACAGCTCTTCCAAGGGACGTTAAAACTGTCTTGTTAAGCTACTCTGTCCTCCACGTCTCTTCCAAGGGGTATTGATATTGACTTTTTATTTCACTGTGACCTCCACCACTCTTTCAAGGGGCAATGATATTGTCTTTTTTATTCCACTGCGACCTCCACAACTCTTCCAAGGGGCATTAAAATCATCTAGTTAAGCTACTGTGACCTCCACGTCTCTTCCACGGGGCATTGATATTGTCTTTTTATTCCACTGTAAACTCCACCACTCTTCCAAGGGGCATTAAAACTGTCTTGTTAAGCTACTGTGACCTCCACGTCTCTTCTAATGGGCATTAAAACCATCTTGTTAAACCACTCTGAACTCCACAGCTCTTTCAAGGGACATTAAAACCGTCTTGTTAAGATACTGCGACCTGCACCACTCTTCCAAGGAGCATTGATATTGTCTTTTTATTCCACTGCAACCTCCAACACTCTTCCAAGGGGCATTAATACTGTCTTGTTAAGCTACATTGACCACCACATCTCATTCACGGGGCTTTGAAATTGTCTATTTATTCCACTGTAACCTGCACCACTGTTCCAAGGGGTATTGATATTGTCTTTTTAATCCTCTGCAACCTCCACCACTCTTCCATGGGGCATTAAAACTGCCTTGTTAAGCTAGTGTGACCTCCACGTCTCTTCCACGGGGTATTGATATTGTCTTTTAATTCCACTGCGACCTCCACCACTCTTCCAAGAGGCATTGATATTGTCTTTTTATTCCACTGCGACCTCCATCACTCTTCCAAGGAGCATTAAAATTGTCTTGTTAAGCTACTGTGACCTCCAAGTCTCTTCCATGGGGTATTGATATGGTCTTTTAATTCCACTGCCACGTCCACCAATCTTCCAAGGAGCATTAAAGCCGTCTTTTTAAACCACTCTGAACTCCACAGCTTTTCAAGCGGCATTAAAATCGTCTTGTTAAGCTACTGTGACCTCCACGTCTCTTCCAAGGGGCAATAAAATCTTCTTGTTAAGCTACTGTAACCTCCACATCTCTTCCATGGGGCATTGATATTGTCTTTTTATTCGACTGTAACCTCCATAACTTTTCCAAGAGGCATTAAAACCATCTTGTTAAGCGACTGTGACCTCCACAACTCTTCCAAGGGGCATTAAAAACATCTTGTTAAACCACTCTGTACCCACAGCTCTACCAAGGGCCTTAAAACTGTCTTTAGAAGCTACAGTGACCTCCATTTCTCTTCCAAGGGGCATTTAAACAGTCTTGTTAAACCACTCTATACTCCACAGCTCTTCCAAGGGGCATTAAAACCGTCTTGTTAAGCTACTGTGACCTCCACGTCTCTTCCACCGGGAATTGATATTGTCTTTTTATTCCACTGCGACCTCCACCACTTTTCCAAGGGGCATTAAAACCGTCTTGTTAAGCTACTTTGACCTCCCGTCTCTTCCAAGGGGTACTAAAACCATCTTGTTAAACCACTCTGAACTCCACAGCTCTTCCAAGGGGCATTAAAACTGTCTTGTTAAGCTACTGTGACCACGTCTCTTCCAAGGGGAATTAAAACTATCTTGTTAAACCACTCTGAACTCCACAGCTCTTCCAAGGGGCATTAAAATTGTCTTGTTAAGCTACTGTGACCTCCACGTCTCTACCACGGGGCATTGATATTGTCTTTTTATTCCACTGCGACCTCCACCACTCTTCCAAGGGGAATTAAAGCCGCCTTGTTAAGCTACTGTGACCTCCACGTCTCTTCCACTGGGCATTTATATGGTCTTTTTCTTCCACTGGGACCTCCACCACTCTTCCAAGGGGCATTGATATTGTCTTTTTATTCCACTGCGACCTCCACCACTCTTCCAAGAGGCATTAAAACCGTCTTGTTAAGCTAGCGTGACCTCCACGTCTCTATGCCACGGGGCATTGATATTGTCTTTTTATTCCTCGGTGACCTCCACCACTCTTCCAAGGGGCATTGATATTGTCTTTTTATTCCACTGTGACGTCCACCACTTTCCAAGGGGCATTAAAACTATCTTGTTAAGCTACTTTGACCTTCACGTCTTTTAAACGGGTTTTTGATATTGTCTTTTTATTCCACAGCGACCGCCACCGCTCTTCCAAGGGGCATTAAAACCATCTTGTTAATCTACTGTGACCTCCACGTCTCTTCCAAGGGGCACTAAAACTGTCTGGTTAGACCACTCTGAACTCCACAGCTCTTCCAAGGGTCATTAACACGTCTTCTTAAGCTACTGTTACCTCCACGTGTCTTCCAAGTGGCATTGATATTGTCTTTTTATTCCACTGTGACCCCCACCACTCTTACAAGGGGCAAAAAAAACATATTTTTAAGCTACTGTGACCTCCACGTTTCTTCCAAGGGGCATGAAAACCGTCTTGTTTAGCTACTGTGACCTCCACGTCTCTTCCACGGGGAATTGATATTGACTTTTTATTCCACTACGACCTCCACCACTCATCCAAGAGGCATTAAAACCGCCTTGTTATGCTACTGTGACATCGACGTCTCTTCCACAGGGCATTGATATTGTCTTTTTATTCCACTACTACCTCCACCACTCTTGCAAGTGGAATAAAAACCTTCTTTTTATGCTACTGTGACCTCCACGTCTCCTCTACGGGGCATTAATATTGTCCTTTTATTCCACTGTGACCTCCACTACCCTTCCAAGAGGCATTAAAACCGTCTTATTAAGCTACTGTGACCTCCAAGTATTTTCCATGGGGCATTGATATTGTCTTTTTATTCCACTGTAACCTCCACCACTCTTCCAAGGGGCATTAAAACCATCTTGTTAAGCTACTGTGACCTCCACGTCTCTGGCAAGGGGCATTAAAACTGTCTTTTAAAACCACTCTGAACTCCACCACTCTTCCAAGGGGCTTTAAAACAGTCTTGTTCAGCTACTGTGACCTCCACGTCTCTTCCACGGGGCATTGATAATGTGTTTTTATTCCACTGTAACCTCCATCACTCTTCCAAATGGCTTTAAAACTGTCTTGTTAAGCTACTGTGACCTCCACGTCTCTTCCAAGGGACATTAAAAAAGTCTTGTTAAACCACTCAGAACTCCACAGTTCTTCCAAGGGGCATTAAAACCGTATTGTTAAGCTACTGTGACCTACACGTCTCTTCCACGGGGCACTGATATTGTCTTTTTGTTCCACTGCGACGTCCACCATTCTTCCAAGGGGCATTAAAGCCGTCTTTTTAAACAACTCTGAACTCCACAGCTCTTCAAGGGGCATTAAAACCGCCTTGTTAAGCTACTGTGACCTCCACGTCTCTACCAAGGGGCAATAAACCTTCTTGTTAAGCTACTGTGACCTCCACATCTCTTCCACGGGGCATTAAAACCATCTTTTTAAACCACTCTGTACTTCACAGCTCTACCAAGGGCCTTAAAACCGTCATTTTAAGCTACTGTGACCTCCACGTATCTTCCAAGGGGCATTTAAACAGTCTTGTTAAACCACTCTGAACTCCACAGCTCTTCCAAGGGGCATTAAAACCGTATTGTTAAGCTACTGTGACCTCCACGTCTCTTCCACGAGCTATTGATATTGTCTTTTAATCCCAATGCGACTTCCATGTCTCTTCCAAGGGGCATTGATATTGTCTTTTTGTTCAATTGAAATCTCCACAACTCTTCTAAGAGGCATTAAAAACGTCTTGTTAAGCTACTGTGACCTCCACGTCTTTTCCATGGGCAATTGATATTGTCTTTTTATTCCACTGTAACCTCCACCACTCTTCCAAGGGGCATTAAAACCACCATGTTAAGCTACTGTGACCTCCACGTCTATTCCAAGGGGGATTAAAACCGTTTTGTTAAACGACTCTGAACTCCACAGCTCCTTTGAGGGGCATTAAAACAGTCTAGTTAAGCTACTGTGACTTACACGTCTCATCCACGGGGCATTGATATTGTCTTTTTGTTCCACTGTGACCTCACTCACTTTTCCAAGGGGCATTAAAATCATCTTGTTAAGCTACTGTGACCTCCACTTCTCTGCCAAGGGGCATTAAAACTGTCTTGTTAAACTACTCTGAACTCCACCACTCTACCAAGGGCAATTAAAACCGTCTTGTTAAGATATTATGACCTCCACGTTTCTTCCACTGGGCATTGATATTGTCTTTTTATTCCACTGTAACCTGCATCACTTTTCCAAGGGGCATTAAAACCGTCTTGTTAAGCTACTGTGACCTCCACGTCTCTTCCAAGGGGTATTAAAACCATCTTGTTAAAACACTCTGAACTCCACAGCTCTTCGAAGGGGCATTAAAACTGTCTTGTTAAGCTACTGTGACCTCCACGTCTCTTCCACGGGGCATTAAAACCATCTTGTTAAGCAACTGTTACCTCCTCCGTCTCTTCCATGGGGCATTGATATTGTCTTTTTATTCCACTGCGACCTCCACCACTCTTTCAAGGTGAATTAAAACCGTCTTGTTAAGCTACTGTGACCTCCACGTCTCTTCCACGGGGCATAGATATTGTCTTTTTATTCCACTGTGACCTCAACCACTCTTCCAAGTGTTCATTGAAATTGTCTTTTTATTCCACTGCAACCTCCACAACTCTTCCAAGAGGCATTAAAGCCATCTTATTAAGCTACTGTGACGTCCACGTCTCTTCCATGGGGCATTTATATTGTCTTTTTTGTAACCTCCACCACTCTTCCAAGGGGCAATAAAACCGGCTTGTTAAGCTACTGTGACCTCCATGTCTCTTCCAAGGGGCATTAAAACTGTCTTGTTAAATCATTCTGAACTCCACAGCTTTTCCAAGGGGCATTAAAACAGTCTTGTTAAGCTACTGTGACCTCCACGTCTCTTCCACGGGGCATTGATATTGTCTTTTTATTCCACTGCGACCTCCACCACTATTCCAATGGGAATTAAAACCGTCTTGTTAAGCTATTGTGACCTCCACGTCTCTTCCAAGGGGTATTATAACCATCTTGATAAACCACTGTGAACTCCACAGCTCTTCGAAGGGGCAATAATACTGTCTTGTTAAGCTACTGTGACCTCCACGTCTCTTCCAAGGGGCATTAACACCATATTCTTAAACCACTCTGAATTCCACAGATTTTCTAAGGGGCATTAAAACCATCTTGTTAAGCAACTGTGACCTCCACGTCTCTTCCACGGGGCATTGATATTGTCTATTAATCCCACTGCGACCTCCACCACTATTCCAATGGGAATTAAAACCGTCTTGTTAAGCTATTGTGACCTCCGCGTCTCTTCCGAGGGGCATTGCTATTGTCTTTTTATTCCACTGCGACCTCCACAACTCTTCCAAGAGGCATTAAAACCATCTTGTTAAGCTACTGTGACATCCACGTCTCTTCCATGGGGCATTTACATTGTCTTTTTTTTCCACTGTAACCTCCACCACTCTTCCAAGGGGCATTAAAACCGTCAAGTTTTGCTACTGTGACCTCCACATCTCTTCCAAGGGGCATTAAAACCATCTTGTTAAACCACTCTGAATTCCACAGCTCTTCCAAGGAGCATTAAAACCATCTTGTTAAGCAACTGTGACTTCCACGTCTCTTCCACGGGGCATGGATATTGTCTTTTTATTCCACTGCGACCTCCACCACTCTACCAAGGGGAATTAAAACCGTCTTTTTAAGCTACTGTGACCTCCATGTCTCTTCCATAGGGCATTGGTATTGTCTTTAAATTCCACTGTGACATCCACCACTCTTCAAAGGGGCATTGATATTGTCTTTTTATTCCACTGCGACCTCCACCACTTTTCCAAGGGGCATTAAAACTGTCTTGTTAAGCTACTGTGACCTTCAAGTCTCTTAAACGGGATATTGATCTTGTCTTTTTATTCCACAGCGACCTCCACCCTCTTCCAAGGGGCATTAAAACCGCCTTGTTAATCTACTGTGACCTCCATGTCTCTTCCAAGGGGCACTAAAACCGTCTTGTTAGACCACTCTGAACTTCACAGCTCTTCCAAGGGGCATTAACCCATCTTCTTAAGCTACTGTTGCCTCCACGTTTCTTCAAAGGAGCATTGATATTGTCTTTTTATTACACTGCGACCTCCACCACTCTTCCAAGGGGCAAATAAAACGTCTTGTTAAGCTACTGTGACCTCCACGTCTCTTCCAGCGGGCATTAAAACTTTGTTTTAAACCACTCTGAACTCCACAGCTCTTCCAAGGGGCATTAAAACCGTCTTCTTGTTTAGCTACAGTGACCTCCACGTCTCTTCCACGAGTCTTTGATATTGTCATTTTATTCCACTGTAACCTCCCCCACTCTTCCAAGGGGCATTAAAACCATCTTTTTAAGCTACTGTGACCTCCATGTCTCTGCCAAGGGGCATTAAAACTGTCTTGCTAAACCACTCTGAACTCCACCACTCTACCACAGGGCATTAAAGCCGTCTTGTTAAGCTACTGTGAACTCCATGTCTCTTTCAGGGGGCATTGACTATGTCTTTTTATTCCATTGTAACCTCCACCACTCTTTCAAAGGGCATTAAAACCGTTTTGTTAAGCTACTGTGACCTCCACGTCTCTTCCAAGTGGAATTAAGACCATAATGTTAAACCACTCTGAACTCCACAGTTCTGATAAGGAGCATTAAAACCATATTGTTAAGCTACTGTGATCTCCAAGTCTCTACCACGGGGCATTGATATTGTCTTTTTATTCCACTGCGACGTCCACCACTCTTCCAAAGGGCATTAAAACTGTCTTTTTAAACCACTCTGAACTCCACAGCTCTTCCAAGGGGCATTAAAACAGTCTTGTTAAGCTACTGTGACCTCCATGTCTCTTCCAAGGGGCATTAATATTGTCTTTTATTCCACTGCGACCTCCACCACCCTTCCAAGGGGCATTAAATTCATCTTGTTAAGATACTGTGACCTCCAAGTCTCTTCCAAGGGGCATTGATATTGTCTTTTTATTACACTGCGACCTCCACCACTCTTCCAAGGGGCCTTGATATTGTCTTTTATTCCACTGCGACCTCCACCTCTTTTCCAAGGGGCAATAAAACCTTCTTTTTAAGCTACTGTGACCTCCACGTCTCTTCCACGGGGCATTAATATTGTCTTTTTATTCCACTGTAACCTCCATCACTTTTCCAAGGGGCATTTAAACCAACTTGTTAAGCTACTGTGACCTCCACGTCTCTTCAAGGGGCATTTAAACAATCTTGTTAAACCACTCTGAACTCCACAGCTCTTCCAAGGGGCATTAAGACCGTCTTGTTAAGCTACTGTGACCTCCACTTCTCTTCCACGGGGCATTGATATTGTCTTTTTTTTTCCACTGCGACCTCCACCACTCTACCAAGGGGAATTAAAACTGTCTTGTTAAGCTATTGTGACCTCCACGTCTCTTCCACGGGGCATTGATATTGTCTTTTTAATCTACTGCGACCTCCACAACTCTTCCAAGAGGCATTAAAACAGTCTTTTTAAATTATTGTGACCTCCACGTCTCTTCCATGGGGCATTGATATTGTCTTTTTTTTCCACTGTAACCTCCATCACTCTTCCAAGGTGCATTAAAACTGTCTTGTTAAGCTTCTGTGACCTCCACGTCTCTTCCAAGGGGCATTAAAACCGTCTTGTTAAACCACTCTGAACTCCTCAGCTCTTCCAAGGGGCATTAAAACAGTCTTATTAAGGTACTGTGACCTCCACGACTTTTCCACGGGGCATTGATATTGTCTTTTATTCCACCGTAACCTCCACCACTCTACGAAGGAGCATTAAAACCGTCTTGTTAAGCTACTGTGACCTCCACGACTCTTCCAAGGGGCATTTAAACAATCTTGTTAACCACTCTGAACTCCACGGCTCTTCCAAGGGGCTTTAAAACCATCTTGTTAAGCGGCTGTGACCTCCACGTCTCTACCACGGGGCATTGATATTGTCATTTTATTCCACTGCGACCTCCACCTCTCTTCCAAGGGGAATTAAAACCGTCTTTTTAAGCTATTGTGACCTCCACATCTCTTCCATGGGCCATTGATATTGTGTTTTTCTTCCACTGTAACCTCCACCACTCTTCAAGGGGCATTAAAACCATCTTGTTAAGCTTCTGTGACCTCCACGTCTCTTCCAAGGGTCATTAAAATCATCTTGTTAAACCACTCTGAACTCCTCAGCTCTTCCAATAGGCATTATAACAGTCTTATTTAGGTACTGTGACCCCCACGACTCTTCCACGGGGCATTGATATTGTCTTTTATTCCACTGTAACCTCCACCCCTCTTCCAAGGGGCATTAAAACCGTCGTGTTAAGCTACTGTGACCTCCACGTCTCTTCCACGGGGTATTGATATTGTCTTTTTATTCCACTGCAACCTCCAGCACTCTTCCAAGGGTATTTATATTGTCTTTTTATTCCACTGCGACCTCCTAAACTCTTCCAAGAGGCATTAAAACCGTCTTGTTAAGCTACTGTGACCTCCACGTATCTTCCATGGGGCATTGATATTGTCTTTTTATTCCACTGTAACCTACACCACTCTTCCAAGGGGCATTAAACCATCTTGTTAAGCTACTGTAACCTTCACGTCTCTGCCAAGGGCATTAAAACTGTCTTGTTACACTACTCTGAACGCCACCACTCTACCAAGGGGCATTAAAACTGTCTTGTTAAGCTATTGTGACCTCCACGTCTCTTCCACAGGGCATTGATATTGTCTTTTTATTACACTGTAACCTCCATCACTTTTCCAAGGGGCATTGAAACCGTCTTGTTAAGCTACTGTGACCTCCACTTCTCTTCCAAGGGGCATTAAAACCATCTTGTTAAACCACTCTGAATTCCACAGCTCTTCCAAGGGGCATTAAAACCATCTTGTTAAGCATCTGTGACCTCAACGTCTCTTCCACGGGGCATTGATATTGTCTTTTTATTCCACTGCGAGCTCCACCACTCTTCCATGGGGAATTAAAACCGTCTTGTTAAGCTACTTTGACCTCCACGTCTCTTCCACGGGGCATTGATATTGTCTTTTTATTATAATAATATTAATAAGTTTTTATTTTTATAGTGCCAACATATTCCGCAGCACTTTACAAATTTTAGGGGGGGCATATACAGACAATACAGAATAAGCATATCTCATATCGAAAGGAGTGAGGGCCCTGCTAACAAGCTTACAGTCTATGAGGAAATGGGGGAGACACAAAATGTAAAAAGTATATAAATTGTATAATGCAGCCTTGATATACTAATTAGGATAAATACTAATACATGGACTGGTTGCCTGCCAGTATGTGTACAGTCCTGACAGAGGCTATTAAGTGCATGGTTGGTATGAACCTGAAGTTGAAAAAGATTTCAATATTGGGGAAAACTGGGACTGACAGAGTGTGTTTAGGCGATACGCCAGTCTAAAGAAATGTGTTTTAAGGGTTCGCTTGAAACTGTGGGTATTGGGAATTAATCGAACTGTCCTGGGTAGTGCATTCCAAAGAATTGGCGCAGCACGCGAGAAATCTTGGAGACGGGAGTGGGAAGTTCGGATTATGGAGGATTTTAGTTTTAAGTAATTTGCAGAACGGAGGGCACGTGTAGGGTGGTAGACTGATACAAGAGAGGAGATGTAGGGGGGTACTGAAGCATGGAGCGATTTGTGGGTAAGCATGATAAGTTTAAATTGAACTCTATATTGGATGGACAACCAATGCAATGACTGGCACAGGGAAGAGGCATCGGTGTAGCGGTTGGCGAGGAATATGATCCTGGCTGCTGCGTTAAGGACCGATTGGAGAGGGGAGAGTTTAGTAAGAGGGAGACAGATTAGTAGAGCATTGCAGTAGTCAAGACGAGAATGAATAAGAGCTACAGTAAGAGGTTTTGCCGAGTCAAAGGTGAGAAAAGTCCTGATTCTGGAGATGTTTTTGAGGTGTAGATGACATGAACGAGCGAGTGATTTGATGTGAGGAGTGAAAGAAAGATCTGAATCAAAAATGACCCCAAGACAGCGGGCTTGTTGCTGGGGAGTAATGGTTGAGCCACAAACAGAAATGGCAATATAGGTCACAGGTAGGTTAGTGGAGAGAGGAAAGACGAGTAGTTCAGTTTTTGACAGACTCAGTTTTAGGTAGAGGGAGGACATAATGTTAGACACAGCAGACAAACAATCACTGGTCTTTTGTAGTAATGCAGGGGTGATGTCCGGAGCAGAGGTGTATAATTGGGTGTCATCAGCATAGAGATGGTACTGAAAACCAAATCTGCTGATTGTCCAATAGGAGCAGTGTATAAGGAGAAAAGAAGGGGGCCTAGGACTGATCCTTGAGGAACCCCGACAGTAAGGGGAAGTAGGAAGGAGGAGGAACCTGCAAAAGACACAGAGAAAGAGCGGTCAGAGAGATAGGAGGAGAACCAGGAGAGAACAGTGTCCTTGAGGCCAATAGTGCGGAGCATAGTGAGGAGGAGCTGGTGATCCACAGTGTCGAATGCTGCGAAGAGATCAAGGAGAATCAGCAGGGAATAGTGACCATTAGATTTAGCTGTTAATAAATCATTAGAGACTTTAGTGAGGGCAGTTCAGTAGAATGTAAAGAGCGGAAACCAGATTGTAAAGGGTCAAGAAGAGAGCTGTCTGAGAGATAGCGGATTAGATGGGAATGGACCAGGCGTTCCAGGAGTTTACAGATAAAGGGTAGATTGGAAACAGGTCTGTAGTTGGCCGTGCAGTTCTGGTCAAGGGATGGTTTTTTAAGTAATGGTTGTATGCTGGCGTGTTTAAAAGAAGAGGGAAAGATACCAGATGAGAGGGAAAGGTTGAAAATTTTTGTTAGGTGAGTGGTGACAGCTGGAGCAAGGGACTGAAGGAGATGTGAGGGAATAGGGTCATTGGTGCAGGTGGTAGGGCGAGAAGATGCAAGGAGACTGATCACTAGTGTTGAGCATTCCGATACTGTAATATCGGGTACCGGCCGATATTCGCGGTATCGGAATTCCGATACTTAATTCCGATACTTTTACAATATCGGATACCGGAATCGGAAGTTCCCATAATGCCTGCGCTCTGCAGTGTCTGCGAAGGATGACAAGTTGGATGGCAGCGCGATCCAGCCTGTCATCAGAATGCCATCCCAGAGGGGGAGAATTCTCCTGATTGTTTAAAAGCCGGCGGGCGGTATAAAGCCGTCGGCTTTTAAACAATCACACAGCCCCATACTGCTTCCCCGCAGCCTCCCACCCCGATCCTCCGCTCCCCTCGCCACCTCCCATCCCGATAGTAAGTTAGGACCGGGCGGGGAGCGCAGCTCCAAGGAGCGGGGAGCGAAGGACCCGGGCGGGGAAGCCGGCAGTGAAAAGACTTCACCGCCGGCTTTCCCGTTCTGTGCTGCGCTTTCCCGCCGGTTATTTCAAATGAAAAGCTGAGGTATCAGGTGATGCCGATCACCTGTTCATTTGAAGTCGCCGCGGTGCCCTCAGAGGGTTCATGTGAGTTCATGCTTGACTGCATGAACTCACATGAACTTTCCCACGGCCGCACAGGTCAGCCTCACCTCCCAGACCCGTCATGATTAGTGTGTGTGCGGGGTGTGTGCGTGATGTTTGTGCGGGTGTGCGCGGTGTCTGTGCGATGTGTGCGGGTGTGCGCGGTGTCTGTGCATGCAGGCAGACATAGGCCGATGTGACACTACTACTCCCATCGGCCTATGTCTGTCCCCCGTCCACTCCTGCCAGCAGGATCAGCTCGATGGGAGCAGTAGTTCCCATCAGCCTGATCCTGCTATTTAAATTGCCCTACTGTGTCCCCAATAAATGTTAAATACATGTCATTGGTGGCCAGTGGTTACCTAAAAGAAATTAGTTCATACATTACCTGTCCCCGCCGATCGCCACCTAAAATAAAGTAAAAAATAAAAAACTACACCTATACTCACCAAGACACCTAATTCCCCGAAGCCATCGATCTCCTGTAATAAAATATAAAATAATAAACCACAACCTTATCCTTACCCCTCCGTAGCAGTCCACGAGTGTCCCACGAAGATCTCCAGTTCAGAGCAGCCACATAGAATGTGACCGCTCTGAACCGCTGCCGCCGCTAGAATGACGGGGCCGTAAGGGTTCACCAGAGTTAAGGCAGCGGTGCTCCGGTTAGCTGCTTTACGGCCCTGCTGTATCGTGAGAAATTCCCACGGTACAGCACTGCCGTAAACGAGGTCTCCGGAGCTGCGCTGCCTGAATGCACTCCGGTGACCTCAGTCAGTGGCTCCCGCTGCCGGGAGCGGACGTGTTCCCGGCAGCGTGAGATTACAGCAGCCATGCACAGCTGTCATCATCTCCAGATGTGACAGCTGTGCATGGGAGATCAGCGCAGGAACGTGGACAGGTAACTATTATTTTTAGTAAACTAAGAATTAAATAAAATTGTGTGTTTTATTTCAAATAAATTATTTTTTTCTGGGTGTAGTGTGTTTTTTCTTTTTAACACTTTGTAGGTTAGGAATGGGGGTGTCTTATAGACGCCCATCATTACTAACCTGGGCTTCATGGCAGCTGGCGCTGACATGAACCCCACCACTATTACCCCCTGCCACCGCACCAGGGCAGCGTGGAAGAGCGAGGCTAAGTGCCAGAGTTGGCGCATCCTATGGATGCGCCATTTCTGGGGCTGCTGACGACTGGTGTTTCTAGCCTGGGAGGGGTCCAATATTCATGGTACCCTTCCTGGGCTATTAATATCAGCCCCCAGCTGTCTGCCTAGCCTTTGCTAGCTATTAAAATAGGGGGGACCCCACGTCATTTTTTTTGGGGGGGTCCCCCATTTTAATAGCTAGTAAAGGCTAGGTATTCAGCTGGGGGCTGATAATAGTAGCCTGGGAAGCTCCGTGGGTTTTACCCCCTTCCCAGGCTTCAAACATCTGCCTCAGCCGTCTGCTTAACCTCCGCTAGAGACTAAAATTATGGGGGATCCAACGCTATTTTTTTTTAAAATAAATCCATTATTTTAACACTAAATGACATTTGAGGAGTTAATAAAGATGCAGTCCCTAAATTATTATTTATTTTTTAATTAATTTTTCCCAAAACTTTTGACGTGGGCTTCGCCATATTTTTGTATGCCAGCCAGGTACAGCATCCAGCTTCTATGAACGCGCCATTTTCTGGGGCGGTTGCGGACTGCAATTTTCAGCGGGGGGCAGAAAGCTTGGGCCTCCCTGCGCTGCAGATTCCATCCCCCAGCTGCCTAGTTGTACCTGGCTGGACACAAAAATAGGGAGAAGC
This sequence comes from Phyllobates terribilis, assembly GCF_046119375.1. Classification (NCBI taxonomy): domain Eukaryota; kingdom Metazoa; phylum Chordata; class Amphibia; order Anura; family Dendrobatidae; genus Phyllobates; species Phyllobates terribilis. The sequence goes on along the minus strand of NW_027362765.1, from coordinate 305,969,848 downwards.
TCCACGTTTTTTTTTTTTTAATTATTTCATGAAATTCATGGAATAATTAAGAAAAAAAGGGCTTCCCTATATTGTTGTGTCCGGCCAGGTACAAATAGGCAGCTGGTGGTTGGGGGCAGCCCGTTCCTGCCTGCTGTACCTGGCTGGACCCAAATATAGTGCAAAGCCCCACGTCAATTTTTTTTAAATTATTTCAGGAAATTCATGAAATAATTAAAAAAAAATTATGTGGGGCTTCGCCCTATATTTGTGTCCAGTCAGGTACAGCAGGCAGGAACGGGCTGCCCCCAACCACCAGCTGCCTATTTGTACCTAGCCGGACACAACAATATAGGGAAGCCCTTTTTTTCTTAATTATTCCATGAATTTCATGAAATAATTTAAAAAAAAAATACGTGGGGCTTCGCCCTATTTTTGTGTCCAGCCAGGTACAACAAGGCAGCTGGGGGCTGGAATCCGCAGCGCAGGGAGGCCCAAGCTTTCTGGGCCCCACCCGCTGCAAATTGCAGTCCGCAGCCACCCCGGAAAATGGCGCGTTCATAGAAGCGCCATCTTCTGGCGCTGTACCCAACTCATCCAGGGCCCTGGTGCAGTGGCTCACTGGGTAATAAAGGGGTTAAGGCCAGCTTGGCATTATCAGCTGGCCCTAAGCCCGAAATTCATGGGGTCACGCCAATATTAGACATGACCACCATGAATTTCTAGTAAAGTATTTAAAAAAAACACAAACACCCAGAAAAAAGTCCTTTAACCCCTTAATAACATCTGACGTACTAATACGCGTCTGTGCCCTGGGACTTAAGAGCCAGACCCGTATTAGTACGTCATGGCGATCGCGCGCGCACACAGGCTGTGCGGGCGCGATCGCCGCCGGGTGTCAGCTGATTGTCACAGCTGACACCCGGTACTATGTGCAGGGAGCGGTCACGCACCGCTCCCAGCACATTAACCCCCGCGATGCTGCGATCGAAGTCGATCGAAGTCGATCGCGGCATTGCGGGGGCAAGGGGAGGTGATCGCCGATACTCACCTCCTCTTCCGGCTTCCAGCGCAGTCTGCAAAGGCTTCCCGGGTGTTGCCATGACGACCCGATGTCGTCATGACAACATCCGGGTCACCAGAGAGCAGGAAGATTGCTTGGACATGCGCAGTGCATCTCCAAGCAATCTTCACACTGTGCACTTCTGACAGCCTTCATGGCATAGGGATGGTGCTCCATTCCTGTGCCATGCAGGCGATCAGAAAAAAAAAAGTGAAAGTCCCAGAGTGGGACAAAGTAATAAAGTGTATAAACTGTGTGAAAGTGGAAAAAAAAAAAAAAAAAAAATGTGCAAAAATATTATAAAAAAATAAAAAAAATAATACACCAAAAATAAAAATATAATGTACCCATCAATAAATATTATTATAAAAAAAATAAAAAAAAAACAATAAAAGTACACATATTTGGTATCGCCGCGTCCGGAACAACCTGACCTATAAAACTGTCCCACTAGTTAACCCCTTCAGTGAACACGGTAAAAAAAAAAAAAAAAAAAACAAGCAAAAAACAATGCTTTATCACCATACCGCCAAACAAAAAGTGAAATAACACGCGATCAAAAAGACGCATATAAATAAAAATGATACCGCTGAAAACGTCATCTCGTCCCGCAAAAAACAAGCCGCCATATAGCTCCATCAGCCGAAAAATAAAAAAGTTATAGCTCTCAGAATAAAGCGATACTAAAAAATATTTTTTTCTATAAAATAGCTTTTATTGTGTATAAGCGCCAAAACATAGAAAAATTATACAAATGTGGTACCGCTGTAAACGTACTGACCCGAAGAGTAAAGCTGCCTCATCAATTTTACCACACGCGGAACAGAATAAAAAAAAAAAAAAAAAAACAATTCCTGAATTGTTGGTTTTTGTTTATTCTGCCTCCCAAAAATCGGAATAGAAAGCGATCAAAAAATGTCACGTGCCTGAAAATGGCACCAATAACAACGTCAAGTCATCCCGCAAAAAACGAGCCGTCACATGACTGTCTGACAAAATTTGGAAAAATTATAGCTCTCAAAATATGGCGATGCAAAAACTAGATTTTACAAAAAATGCGTCTTTTAGTGTGTGACAGCTGTCAGTCATAAAAACCCCATATGATTCTGGCATTGCTGTAATCACACCGACCCGAAGAATAAAGTCGTCTAATCACTTATACCGCACAAGGAACGGCGTCAAAAATAAACTCTTGAGTTAGGATTGGGCTAGGGTTAGGGCTGGGTTTGGGGCTAGGGTTGTGCTGGGGCTAGGGTTGTGCTGGGGCTAGGGTTGTGCTGGGGCTAGGGTTGTGCTAGGGTTAGGGCTGGGGTTGGGATTTTTTTCAAAAGTAAGAAAAAAAGATGACGATATGGCGACTAGTGTTGAGAGCAAGTGCTCGCTACTTGAGTTTGCATCGGGTGCTCTGGTATGCATTTAGTATCGTGGGTATTTGAGTGACATGCTCGAGTCTCTGCCCCATATGCTTCGCGGCCAAAAAACTTTACGGGGAATGCCTGCCATGCACGAGCGATCCCCGCATGTTTTTTTTTGGGTGTCTAATAACCGTGAAACATGCGGAGCAGGGACTCGAGCATGTCACTCGAGCACACGCTGTACATGGTGCATACCTGAGTACCCGATGCAAACTCAAGTAGCGAGCACTTGCGCTCAAGAATAATGAAAACTTATTCAATATGATGACCTAATGTAAACAAATAATGTGCCGTACCTCTGGGTTCAAAATGTTCACTATACACCTTAATAAAATCTTTGAGGGGTATAGTTTCCAAAATGGGGACACTTGTGGGGGAGCTCCACTGTTTAGGCACATCACGGGCTCTCCAAACGCGACATGGTGTCCGCTAACAAATTGAATGGAAAATCGGCTCAAATTGTTAGCGGACGCCATGTTGCGTTTGGAGAGCCCCTGTGTGTCCAAACATTGGAGCTCCCCCACAAGTGACCCCATTTTGGAAACTAGACCCCCCAAGGCACCTATCTAGATGCATAGTGAGCACTTAGAACCCCCAGGTGCTTCACAAATTGATTCGTAAAAATGAAAAAGTGAAAATAAAACACTTTTTCATTTTTATGAATCAATTTGTGAAGCACCTGGGGTTCCAAGTGCTCACTATGAATCTAGATAGGTGCCTTGGGGGGTCTAGTTTCCAAAATGGGGTCACTTGTGGGGGAGCTCCAATGTTTGGGCACACAGGGACTCTCTAAATGCAACATGGTATCCGCTAACAAATTGAATGGAAAATCGGCTCAAATTGTTAGCGGACACCGCATTGCGTTTGGAGAGCCCCTCTGTGCCCAAACTTTGGAGCTCCCCCACAAGTGACCCCATTTTGGAAACTAGACCCCCCAAGGCACCTTTCTAGATGCATAGTGAGCACTTGGAACCCCCAGGTGCTTCACAAATTGATTCGTAAAAATGAAAAAGTGAAAAAAAAAACACTTTTTCATTTTTATGAATCAATTTGTGAAGCACCTGGGGTTCCAAGTGCTCACTATGAATCTAGATAGGTGCCTTGGGGGGTCTAGTTTCCAAAATGGGGTCACTTGTGGGGGAGCTCCAATGTTTGAGCACACAGGGACTCTCCAAATGCAACATGATATCCGCTAACAAATTGTCGGCTCAAATTGTTAGCGGATATCATGTTGCATTTGGAGAGTCCCTGTGTGCCCAAACATTGGAGCTCCTCCACAAGTGACCCCATTTTGGAAACTAGACCCCCCAAGGCACCTATCTAGATGCATAGTGAGCACTTGGAACCCCTAGGTGCTTCACAAATTAATTCGTAAAAATGAAAAAGTGTTTTTTTTTTCACTTTTTCATTATTACGAATCAATTTGTGAAGCACCTGGGGGTTCCAAGTGCTCACTATGCATCTAGAAAGGTGCCTTGGGGGGTCTAGTTTCCAAAATGGGGTCACTTGTGGGGGAGCTCCAAAGTTTTGGCACAGAGGGGCTCTCCAAACGCAATGTGGCGTCCGCTAACAATTTGAGCCGATTTTCCATTCAATTTGTTAGCGGATACCATGTTGCATTTAGAGAGTCCCTGTGTGCCCAAACATTGGAGCTCCCCCACAAGTGACCCCATTTTGGAAACTAGACCCCCCAAGGCACCTATCTAGATGCATAGTGAGCACTTGGAACCCCTAGGTGCTTCACAAATTGATTCGTAAAAATGAAAAAGTGTTTTTTTTTTCACTTTTTCATTATTACGAATCAATTTGTGAAGCACCTGGGGGTTCCAAGTGCTCACTATGCATCTAGAAAGGTGCCTTGGGGGGTCTAGTTTCCAAAATGGGGTCACTTGTGGGGGAGCTCCAAAGTTTGGGCACAGAGAAGCTCTCCAAACGCAATGTGGTGTCCGCTAACAATTTGAGCCGATTTTCCATTCAATTTGTTAGCGGATACCATGTTGCATTTAGAGAGTCCCTGTGTGCCCAAACATTGGAGCTCTCCCACAAGTGACCCCATTTTGGAAACTAGACCCCCCAAGGCACCTATCTAGATGCATAGTGAGCAGTTGGAACCCCCAGGTGCTTCACAAATTGATTCATAAAAATGAAAAAGTGTTTTTTTTTTCACTTATTCATTGTTACGAATCAATTTGTGAAGCACCTGGGGGTTCCAAGTGCTCACTATGCATCTAGATAGGTGCCTTGGGGGGTCTAGTTTCCAAAATGGGGTCACTTGTGGGGGAGCTCCAATGTTTGGGCACACAGCAGCTCTCCAAACGCAACATGGTGTCGCTAACAATTTGAGCCAATTTTGCGTTAAATTTGTTAGCGGACACCATGTTGCATTTAGAGAGCCGCTGTGTGCCCAAATATTGGAGCTCCCCCACAAGTGACCCCATTTTGGAAACTAGACCACCCAAGGCACCTATCTAGATGCATACTGAGCACTTGGAACCCTCAGGTGCTTCACAAATTGATTCATACAAATGAAAAAGTGTTTTTTTTTTCACTTTTTCATTGTTACGAATCAATTTGTGAAGCACCTGGGGGTTCCAAGTGCTCACTATGCATCTAGATAGGTGCCTTGGGGGGTCTAGTTTCCAAAATGGGGTCACTTGTGGGGGAGCTCCAATGTTTGGGCACACAGGGACTCTCTAAATGCAACATGGTGTCCTCTAACAAATTTAACGGAAAATCGGCTCAAATTGTTAGCGACACCATGTTGCGTTTGGAGAGCCGCTGTGTGCCCAAACATTGGAGCTCCCCCACAAGTTACCCCATTTTGGAAACTAGACCCCCCAAGGCACCTATCTAGATGCATTGTGAGCACTTGGAACACTCAGGTGCTTCACAAATTGATTCATAAAAATGAAAAAGTGTTTTTTTTTTTCACTTTTTCATTGTTACGAATCAATTTGTGAAGCACCTGGGGGTTCCAAGTGCTCACTATGCATCTAGAAAGGTGCCTTGGGGGGTCTAGTTTCCAAAATGGGGTCACTTGTGGGGGAGCTCCAAAGTTTGGGCACACATGGGCTCTCCAAACACAACATGGCGTCCGCTAATTATTCAAGCAAATTTTACAATCAAAAAGTCAAATAGCGCTCCTTCCCTTCCGAGCCCTGCCGTGCGCCCAAACAGTATTTTTTCCCCAAATATTGGGTATCTGCGTGCCCAGGGGAAATTGCACAACAAATTTTGGGGTCCATTTTTTCTTGTTACCCCTGTGAAAATAAAAAAAATTGGGTCTAAATTAACATTTTTGTGAAAAAAGTTAAATGTTCATTTTTTTCTTCCACATTCAAAAAATTCCTGTGAAGCACCTGAAGGGTTAATAAAGTTCTTGAATGTGGTTTTGAGCACCTTGAGGGGTGCAGTTTTTAGAATGGTGTCACTTTTGGGTATTTTCTGTCATAAAGACCTCTCAAAGTGACTTCAAATGTGATGTGGTCCCTAAAAAAATGGTTTTGTAAATTTTGTTGGAAAAATGAGAAATCGCTGGTCAACTTTTAACCCTTATAGCTCCCTAACAAAAAAAAATTTTGGTTCCAAAATTGTGCTGATGTAAAGTAGACATGTGGGAAATGTTATTTATTAACTCTTTTGTGTGACATATCGCTCTGATTTCAGGGCTTAAAAATTCAAATTTTGAAAATTGCAAAATTTTCAAAATTTTCGCCAAATTTCCGTTTTTTTCACAAATAAACGCAAGTGATATCGAAGAAATTTTTCCACAATCATGAAGTACAATATGTCACGAAAAAACAATCTCAGAATCAGGGGGATCCGTTGAAGCGTTCGAGAGTAATTACCTCATAAAGTGACAGTGGTCAGAATTGTAAAAATTGGCCCGGTCATTAACGTGCAAACCACCCGCGGGGCTTAAGGGGTTAATTGAAATAAAGACACAATTCTTTATTGTTCTAAATTAAACCATACTTACAGTCACGCCCATTCCAGCTGAAGCCAACGATCTCCTGCAATAAAAGTAAAATAATAAAGCAACCTCATCCTTACCTTTCCATGGTTCCCAGGACAGCTTCAGCTCTGCTACATCGAGATGACAGGCTGGACCGCAGCAGAACGCTGCCATCCAGCCTGTCATCCCGCAGACACTGAGAAGCGCAGGCATGCTTGCGCTCCTCAGTGTCTCGCTGTGACGGCATCCAGATGAGCCGAGGTCATGTCCAATGAACTCAGCTCACCTCATGCACGTCACTGACAGCGTGGGAAAATTCTCCTGCACTCAGCGCTTCAGCGTGAGAATTTTCCCACGCTGTCAGTGACGTGCATGAGGTGCGCCGACTTCATTGGACATGACCTCACCTCATGCACGTCACTGACAGCGTGGGAAAATTCTCACGCTGAAGCGCAGAGTGCAGGAGAATTCTCCCACGCTGTCAGTGACGTACATGAGGTGAGCCGAGTTCATTGTCGGCTCATCTGGATGCCGTCACAGCCAGACACTGAGGAGTGGAAGTATGCCTGCGCTTCTCAGTGTCTGCGGGATGACAGGCTGGATGGCAGCGTTCTGCTGCGGTCCAGCCTGTCATCTCGATGTAGCAGAGCTGGAGCCGTCGTGGGAGCCATGGAAAGGTAAGGATGAGGTTGCTTTATTATTTTTCTTTTATTGCAGGAGATCGTTGGCTTCAGCTGGAATGGGCGTGATGGTAAGTATGGTTTAATTTAGAACAATAAAGAATTGTGTGTTTATTTCAATTAAAGGACTTTTTTCTGGGTGTTTGTGTTTTTTTTAAATACTTTACTAGAAATTCATGGTGGTCATGTCTAATATTGGCGTGACCCCATGAATTTCGGGCTTAGGGCCAGCTGATAATGCCAAGCTGGCCTTAACCCCTTTATTACCCAGTGAGCCACCGCACCAGGGCCCTGGATGAGTTGGGTACAGCGCCAGAAGATGGCGCTTCTATGAACGCGCCATTTTCCGGGGCGGCTGCGGACTGCAATTTGCAGCGGGTGGGGCCCAGAAAGCTTGGGCCTCCCTGCGCTGCAGATTCCAGCCCCCAGCTGCCTTGTTGTACCTGGCTGGACACAAAAATAGGGCGAAGCTCCACGTTTTTTTTTTTTAAATTCATGAAATTCATGGAATAATTAAGAAAAAAAGGGCTTCCCTATATTGTTGTGTCTGGCTAGGTACAAATAGGCAGCTGGTGGTTGGGGGCAGCCCGTTCCTGCCTGCTGTACCTGACTGGACACAAATATAGGGCGAAGCCCCACATCAATTTTTTTTAATCATTTCATGAATTTCCTGAAATGATTTAAAAAAAATTGACGTGGGGCTTCGCACTATATTTGTGTCCAGCCAGGTACAGCAGGCAGGAACGGGCTGCCCCCAACCACCAGCTGCCTATTTGTACCTGGTTGGACACAACAATATAGGGAAGCCCTTTTTTTCTTAATTATTTCATGAATTTCATGAAATAATAAAAAAAAAAAATACGTGAAGCTTCTCCCTATTTTTGTGTCCAGCCAGGTACAACTAGGCAGCTGGGGGATGGAATCTGCAGCGCAGGGAGGCCCAAGCTTTCTGCCCCCCCCCCGCTGAAAATTGCAGTCCTCAGCCACCCCGGAAAATGGCGCGTTCATAGAAGCTGGATGCTGTACCTGGCTGGCATACAAAAATATGGCGAAGCCCACGTCAAAAGTTTTGGGAAAAATTAATTAAAAAATAAATAATAATTTAGGGACTGCATCTTTATTAACTCCTCAAATGTCATTTAGTGTTAAAATAAAGGATTTATTTAAAAAAAAATTGACGTGGGGCTTCGCCCTATATTTGTGTCCAGCCAGGTACAGCAGGCAGGAACAGGCTGCCCCCAACCACCAGCTGCCTATTTGTACCTGGCCGGACACAACAATATAGGGAAGCCCTTTTTTAAAAAAATTATTTCATGAAATAATTTAAAAAAAATTGACGTGGGGCTTCGCACTATATTTGTGTCCAGCCAGGTACAGCAGGCAGGAATGGGCTGCTCCCAACCACCAGCTGCCTATTTGTACCTGGTTGGACACAACAATATAGGGAAGCCCTTTTTTTCTTAATTATTCCATGAATTTCATGAAATAATTTAAAAAAAAAATGCGTGGGGCTTCGCCCTATTTTTGTGCCCAGCCACATACAACTAATCAACTGGGGGCTGGAATCCGCAGCGCAGGGAGACCCAAGCTTTCTGGGCCACCCCCGCTGCAAATTGCAGTCCGCAGCCGCCCCAGAAAATGGCGCGTTCATAGAAGCGCCATCTTCTGGCGCTGTACCCAACTCATCCAGGGCCCTGGTGCGGTGGCTCACTGGGTAATAAAGGGGTTAAGGCCAGCTTGGCATTATCAGCTGGCCCTAAGCCCGAAATTCATGGGGTCACGCCAATATTAGACATGACCACCATGAATTTCTAGTAAAGTATTTAAAAAAGCACAACACCCAGAAAAAAGTCCTTTAATTGAAATAAACACACAATTCTTTATTGTTCTAAATTAAACCATACTTACCATCACGCCCATTCCAGCTGAAGCCAACGATCTCCTGCAAAAAAAGTAAAATAATAAAGCAACATCATCCTTACCTTTCCATGGCTCCCACGACAGCTTCAGCTCTGCTACATCGAGATGACAGGCTGGACCGCAGCAGAACGCTGCCATCCATCCTGTCATCCCGCAGACACTGAGAAGCGCAGGCATACTTCCACTCCTCAGTGTCTGGCTGTGACGGCATCCAGATGAGCCGAGGTCATGTCCAATGAACTCAGCTCACCTCATGTACGTCACTGACAGCGTGGGAAAATTCTCCTGCACTCAGCACTTCAGCGTGAGAATTTTCCCACGCTGTCAGTGACGTGCATGAGGTGAGCTGAGTTCATTGGACATGACCTCACCTCATGTATGTCACTGACAGCGTGGGAGAATTCTCACGCTGAAGCGCTGAGTGCAGGAGAATTTTCCCACGCTGTCAGTGACGTACATGAGGTGAGCTGAGTTCATTGGACATGAACTCGGCTCATCTGGATGACGTCACAGAGAGACACTGAGGAGCGCAAGCATGCCTGCGCTTCTCAGTGTCTGCGGGATGACAGGCTGGATGGCAGCGTTCTGCTGCGGTCCAGCCTGTCATCTCGATGTAGCAGAGCTGAAGCTGTCGTGGGAACCATGGAAAGGTAAGGATGAGGTTGCTTTATTATTTTACTTTTATTGCAGGAGATCGTTGGCTTCAGCTGGAATGGGCGTGATGGTAAGTATGGTTTAATTTAGAACAATAAAGAATTGTGTCTTTATTTCAATTAAAGGACTTTATTCTGGGTGTTTGTGTTTTCTTTTAACTTTGACTATGGGGTTAGTAATGGGGGTGTCTTATAGACGCCTCTCCATTACTAACCTGGGCTTGATGTCAGCTGGCATTATAAGCTGACATCAACCCCAACCCTATTATCCCCTGCCACCGCACCAGGGCAGCGTGGAAGAGCGAGGCTAAGTGCCAGAATTGGCGCATCCTATGGATGCGCCATTTCTGGGGCGGCTGACGGCTGGTGTTTCTAGCCTGGGAGGGGGCCAATATTCATGGCTCCCTTCCTGGGCTATTAATATCAGCCCCCAGCTGTCTGCCTAGCCTTTGCTAGCTATTAAATTAGGGGGGACCCCACGTCATTTTTTTTGGGGGGTTCCCCCATTTTAATAGCTAGTAAAGGCTAGGTATTCAGCTGGGGGCTGATATTAGTAGCCTGGGAATCTCCGTGGGTATTACCCCCTTCCCAGGCTTCAAACATTTGCCCCAGCTGTCTGCTTAACCTCCGCTAGAGCCTAAAATTAAGGGGAACCCCACGCCAATTTTTTTTTAAATAAATCCTTTATTTTAACACTAAATGACAAGTACAGTAAGCAACACTGTCACTGTACTTCATATATATGTGACTGACATGTTTCTATCTATCTAATCTATGTGTGATTCTCTATTCTTTCTATTCTAAATTGTCGGGTACAGATGCTGAATTGCCGGCCGGCTTTCTTAAAGAGACGGTGCATGAAAACACTATTATTTTTTTAAATAAATCCTTTACACTAAATGACAAGTACAGTAAGCAACACTGTCACTGTACTTCTTATATATGTGGCTGACATGTTTCTATCTATCTAATCTATGTGTGAAGCTCTATTCTGTCTGTTATAAATTGTCGGGTACCGCTGCTGAATTGCCGGCCGGCTTTTTTAAAGAGACGGTGCACGAAAACACTAATATTTTTTTTAATAAATCCTTTACACTAAATGACAAGTACAGTAATCAACACTGTCACTGTACTTCATATATATGTGACTGACATGTTTCTATCTATCTAATCTATGTGTGAAGCTCTATTCTTTCTGTTGTAAATTGTCGGGTACCGGTGAATGCCGCTGATGAATTGCCGGCTTTTCATGTCATTCTACATTATTCTTAGTTGTTTTACTTCATGTAGAATTAACCTACAAGGAAACAAAGGGTTTATTTTCATTCCGATATTTGTGTCCCATTGACTTGCATTGGTTTCCGGTATCGGAATCGGCGATATCCGATACTTTTTGGGTATCGGCCCGATCCAATCCGATACGATATTTCCTAATATCGGAAGGTATCGCTCAACACTACTGATCACTTCATCTTCCGTGACTGGTTCGAAGTCAGAAAGTGAGCAGGATACAATGTGGCGGGGGACAGCATGCATAACATTTGGGGATTGGGAGAAAATTTCCTGTCGGATATGGTCAATTTTTTCTTTGAAATAATTGGCCAGATTGTCAGCGCTGAGGTCGGTGGTCGGGGCCTGTGTTGTTTGATTGAGGAGAGAATGAAACGTGTCAAAGAGTCGTTTAGGATTATTGGAAAGTGAGATGATGAGGTTGTTAAAGTAGGTTTGTTTGGAGAGGTGAAGGGCAGAGTTATATGTTTTCAGCATAAATTTATAATGGAGGAAATCTTCGGGCAGATTTGATTTTCTCCACAGCCGTTCAGCGCACCTGGAGTACCTCAGGAGAATACGTGTTTGAGGCGTGTGCCAGGGTTTTCGCCATCTATGCTTAATTTTTCGTTGTGTAGGAGGTGCGGCTTCATCCAGGGAGCATACATTATTTTGTTATAATGCTTCAATGCAGAGTCGGGACATGAGAGGGAGGAGATTGGGGCCAATGATGATTGCAACCTTTTTATAAATTTCTGGGTGTTAAAGGCACGTAAATTTCTATAAGTGTGGAAAGTGGGGGGGTTTTGAGTAGAGTCGCAGTTCTTGACAGAGAATGAAAGAAGATTATGGTCAGAGAGTGGAAGGGGAGAGTTAGTAAAGTCATGTACTGAGCAAAGTCGGGAGAAGATCAGGTCCAATGTGTTCCCGTCCTCATGTGTAGGAGAATTAGCAAGCTGTGAAAGGCCGAAGGAGGAGGTTAGTGATAAAAGATGCATGGCAGATGGGGAGAGAGGATCGCCAATTGGGATGTTAAAATCTCCCATGATTATCGTGGGGATGTCGCAGGATAGAAAATTTGGAAGCCAGGCAGCAAAGTGATCCAGGAATTGACGGGGGGGACATGGAGGGCGATAGACAACCGACACTCGCAGGGCGAAGGGCCGGTAGAGTCTGACTGTGTGGGCCTCAAAAGACGGGAAGATAAGGGAGGGTACGGGGGGATAACCTGAAAAGTATATTTTGTTAAAAGAAGCAGACCAACACCTCCCTCTGATCTGTTGTCAGGTCGCGGGGTATGAGAGAAATGTTGGCCACCATAGGAGAGAGCTGCCGCAGCGGTGGTATCCGACTGCTGGATCCAGGTTTCAGTGAGAGCCAGAAGGTTAAGGGAATTAGAGAGGAAAAAGTCATGGATGTAAGAGAGTTTATTACAAGCTGAGTGCGCATTCCAAAGGGCACAGTTGAATGAGACAGAAGATATGCAGGGAATATTAATGAGATTAGCAGGGTTTATGAATGTACAGGAAAAGCGCTAGTGTTATTATTACTGGAGGGTCCTGGGTTGGGAGAAATATCACCTGCGACTAAAAGAAGGAAGATACAGAGAATGAGCAGATGGTTGAGTGATTTGTAAGAGCGTTTCCTGTGTTGTATGGTGGGAATGAATGGATCTGCGTAGTATAACGTTGTGAAGAGCGCATGACAACTGTACATAGGAGAAGAGAGGAGAGAGGGGTTAATATGGATGAAGTGTGCAGAATTTGTGGGAGAACGGTGAATGTGGATGATTGTAGCAGCCAGAATATAAATTGCACAGATACAAATGGTGAATACTGTTTGCCAAAAAGATGACATGGAGGCAAGTTTGTTTAATTGTCTTGCATGTCTTACCTGTCTCCTGCCCTGTCCAACTGCCATCTTCTAACTGCCGGGGCACTTTGATAAATTATGTCACTTAGATAAAGTATGCATAAATGCTATATGGATAAATGCCCCCACATAAATGCTGCCCCTTGACTATGTCTCAATATATAGGGACGTATCTGCTTAGATCTACACAGATTTAACTCATTAGCAATCAATCACTAGGTTAAGACAATAGGAGACCATAAATTGCAGGAAAAAAAAACAGACTAGCAACTCTACATGGATCATAAACTGTTAAAGTAAGTGTGATGACCTTAAAGTATCATGGACTAAACAATGTAGAGGAGTGTGAAATATATACCAGTGAAAGGCTGCAGAGCATTGCATGGAGGAACAAGGCAGTTTTCAGGATAGATCACACATAGCAGTGAAAAGTATATATCAGTGAAAGGCTGCAGAGCATTGCATGGAGGAACAAGGCAGTTTTCAGGATAGATCACACATAGCAGTGAAAAGTATATACCAGTGAAAGGCTGCAGAGCATTGCATGGAGGAACAAGGTAGTTTTCAGGATAGATCACACATAGCAGTGAAAAGTATATACCAGTGAAAGGCTGCAGAGCATTGCATGGAGGAACAAAGCAGTTTTCAGGATAGATCACTCATAGCAGTGAAAAGTATTTACCAGTGAAAGGCTGCAGAGCATTTAATGGAGGAACAAGGCAGTTTTCAGGATAGATCACACATAGCAGTGAAAAGTATATACCAGTGAAAGGTTGCAGAGCATTGCATGGAGGAACAAGGCAGTTTTCAGGATAGATCACACATAGCAGTGAAAAGTATATACCTGTAAGAAGAGAAGAAAGATGAATATTAGCAATGCCATCTTCTAACTGCTGGGGCACTTTGATAAATTATGGCACTTCGATAAAGTATGCAAAAATGCTATATGCATAAATGCCCCCGCATATTTCACTGTAACCTCCACCACTCTTCCAAGGGGCATTAAAACCATCTTGTTAAGCTACTGTGACCTCCACGTCTCTTCCAAGGGGCATTAAAACCATCATGTTAAACCATTCTGAACTCCACAGCTCTTTCAAGGGGCATTAAAACATTCTTGTTAAGCTACTGTAACCTCTACGACTCTTCCACATGGCATTGATATTGTCTTTTTATTCCACTGAGACCTCCACCACTCTTCCACGGTGCATTGAAATTGTCTTTTTATTCCACTGTGACCTCCACCAATCTTTCAAGGGACATTGATAATGTCTTTTTATTCAACTGCGACCTCCACCACTCTTCCATGGGGCATTAAAACCATCTTGTTAAGCTACTGTGACCTCCACGTCTCTTCCACGGGGCATTGATTTTGTCTTTTTATTCCACTGTAACCTCCCCCACTCTTCCAAGGGGCATTGATTTTGTCTTTTTATTCCACTAAGACCTTCACCACTGTTCCAAGAGGCATTAAAATCGTCTTTTTAAGCTACTGTGAACTCCAAGTCACTTCCAAGGGGCATTAAAACCGTCTTGTTAAACCACTCTGAACTCCACAGCACTTCAAAGGGGCATTAAAACAGACTTGTTAAGCTACTGTGACCTCCACGTCTCTTCCACGGGGCATTGAAATTGTCTTTTTATTCAACTGCGATCTCCACCACTCTTCCAAGGGGAATTGATATTATCTTTTTATTCAACTGCGATCTCCACCACTCTTCCAAGGGGCATTGATATTGTCTTTTTATTCCACTGCGACCTCAACCACTCTTCCAAGGGGCATTAAAACCTTCTTGTTAAGCTATTGTGACCTCAACATCTCTTCCACGGGGCATTGATATTATTTTTTTATTCCACTGTAACCTCCACCACTTTTCCAAGGGGCATTAAAACCATCTTGTTAAACCACTCTGAACAAGACAGCTCTTCCAAGGGGCATTAAAACTGTCTTGTTAAGCTACTGTGACCTCCACGTCTCTTCCATGGGGCATTGATAATGTCTTTTTATACCACTGCTACCTCCACCACTCTTGCAAGGGGAATTAAAACCTTCTTGTTATGCTACTGTGACCTCTACGTCTCTTCCACGGGGCATTGATATTGTCTATTTATTCCACTGCGACCTCAAAAACTCTTAAAAGGGGCATTGATATTGTCTTTTTATTCCATTGCGACCTCCACCACTCTTCCAAGAGGCATTAAAACTGTCTTGTTAAGCTACTGTGACCTCCACGTCTCTTCCATGGGGCATTGATATTTTCTTTTTATTCCACTGTAACCTCCACCACTCTTCCAAGGGGCATTAAAACCATCTTGTTAAGCTACTGTGACCTCCTTGTCTCTTCCAAGGGGCATTAAAACTGTCTTGTTAAATGATTCTTAACTCTACATCACTTCCAAGGGGCATTAAAACATTCTTGTTAAGCTGCTGTGACATCTACGTCTCTTCCACGTGACATTGATATTGTCTTTTTTTTCCACTGCGACCTCCACCACTCTTCCAATGGGCATTAAATCCATCTTGTTAAGCTACTGTGACGTCCACCTATCTTCCACGGTGCATTGAAATTGTCTTTTTATTCCACTTTGACCTCCACCACTCTTTCAAGGGACATTGATATTGTCTTTTTATTCCACTGCGACCTCCACCACTCCTCCAAAGGGGCATTAAAACTGTCTTGTTAAGCTACTGTGACCTCCACGTCTCTTCCAAGGGGCATTTGAACAATCTTGTTAAACCACTCTGAACTCCACAGCTCTTCCAAGGGGCATTAAAACCGTCTTGTTAAACCACTCTGAACTCCACAGCACTTCAAAGGGGCATTAAAACAGACTTGTTAAGCTACTGTGACCTCCACGTCTCTTCCACGGGGCATTGATATTGTCTTTTTATTCAACTGCGATCTCCACCACTCTTCCAAGGGGCATTGATATTATCTTTTTATTCAACTGCGATCTCGACCACTCTTCCAAGGGGCATTGATATTGTCTTTTTATTCCACTGCGACCTCAACCACTCTTCCAAGGGGCATTAAAACCTTCTTGTTAAGCTATTGTGACCTCAACATCTCTTCCACGGGGCATTGATATTATTTTTTTATTCCACTGTAACCTCCACCACTTTTCCAAGGTGCATTAAAACCATCTTGTTAAACCACTCTGAACTCCACAGCTCTTCCAAGGGGCATTAAAACCGTCTTGTTAAGCTACTGTGACCTCCACGTCTCTTCCACGGGGCATTGTTATTGTCTTTTTTTTCCACTGCGACCTCCACAACTCTTCCAAGAGGCATTAAAACCATCTTTTTAAGCTACTGTGACCTCCACGTCTCTTCCATGGGGCATTGATATTGTCATTTTATTCCACTGCCACCTCCACCACTCTACCAAGGGGCATTTATTTTGTCTTTTTATTCCCCTGCGACCTCCACCACTCCTCCACGGGGCATTAAAACCGTATTGTTAAGCTACTGTAACCTCCACGTCTCATCCAAAGGGCATTAAAACAGTCTTGTTAAACCACTCTGAACTCTTCAGCTCTTCCAAGGGGCATTAAAACAGTCCTGTTAATCCACTGTGAACGCCACGTCTCTTCCACAGGGCATTGATATTGTCTTTTTATTCCACTGTGACCTCCCCCACTCTTCCAAGGGGCTTTAAAACCATCTTGTTAAGCTACTGTGACCTCCAAGTCTCTGCCAAGGGGCATTAAATTTGTCTTGCTAAACTACTCTGAACTCCACCACTCTACCAAGGGGCATTAAAACCATCTTATTAAGCTATTGAGACATCCACGTCTCTTCCACGGGGCATTGATATTGTCTTTTTCTTCCACTGCGACCTTCACCACTCTTCCAAGGGGCATTAAAACCATCTTGTTTAGCTACTGTGACCTCCACGTCTCTTCCACGGGGCATTGATATTGTCTTTTTTTTCAACTGCGACCAGCATCACTCTTCCAAAGGGCATTAATATTGTCTTTTTATTCCACTGTAACCTCCACCACTCATCCAAGTGGCGTTAAAATCGTCTTGTTAAGCTACTGTGACCTCCACGTCTCTTCCAAGGGACACTACAACCGTCTTCTTAAGCTACTGTGACCTCCACTTCTCTTCCAAGGGGCATTGATATTGTCTTTTTTTTGCACTGCGACCTCCAGCACTCTTCCAAGGTGTATTAAAACCATCTTGTTAAGCTACTGTGACCTCCACATCTCTTCCACGGGGCGTTGATATTGTCGTTTTATTCCACTGTAAACTCCCCCACTCCTCAAGGAGGCATTAAAACCATCTTGTTAAGCTACTGTGACCTCCACGTCTCTGCCAAGAGACAATAAAACTGTCTTGTTAAACGACTCTGAACTCCACAGCTCTTCCATTGGGCATTAAAACCATATTGTTAACCTACTGTGACCTCCACGTCTCTTCCACGGGCACTGATACTGTCTATTCATTCCACTGCGACCTCCACCACTCTTCCAAGGGGCATTAAAGCCATCTTGTTAAACCACTCTGTGCTCAACAGCTCTTTCAAGGTGCATTAAAACCGTCTTGTTAAGCTATTGTGACATCCACGTCTGTTCCTCTGGGCCTTAGTATTGTCTCTTCATTCCACTGCGACCTCCATCTCTCTTCCAAGTCGAATTAAAACCAACTTGTTAAGCTACTGTGACCTCCACATCTGTTCCAAGGAGCATTAAAACCTTCTTGTTAAACCACTCTGAACTCCACAGTCTTCTAAGGGGCATTAAAACAGTCTTGTTAAGCTACTGTGAGCTCCACTTCTCTTCCAAGGGGCATTAAAAGCATCTTGTTAAACCACTCTGTACTCAATAGCTCCTCCAAGGTGCATTAAAACCGTCTTGTTAAGCTATTGTGATCTCCACGTTTCTTCCACGGGGCATTGATATTGTCTTTTTATTCCACTGTGACCTCCACCACTCTTCCAAAGTGCATTGATATTGTCTTTTTATTCCACTGCGACCTCCACAACTCTTCCAAGAGGCATTAAAACCATCTTGTTAAGCTACTGTGACCACCACGTCTCTTCCATGGGGCATTGATATTGCCTATTTATTCCACTGTAACCTCCATCACTCTTCCAAGGGGAATTAAAACCGTTTTGTTAAGCTACTGTGACTTCCACGTCTCTTCCACGGGGCATTGATATTGTCTTTTTTTTCAACTGCGACCTGCATCACTCTTCAAAAGGGCATTGATATTGTCGTTTTATTCCACTGTAACCTCCACCACTCTTCCAAGGGGCGTTAAAACCGTCTTGTTAAGCTACTGTGACCACCCGTCTCTACCAAGGGGCACTAAAACCGTCTTCTTCAGCTGCTGTGACCTCCACGTCTCTTCCAAGGGGCATTGATATTGTCTTTTTTTTGCACTGCGACCTCCAGCACTCTTCCAAGGGGTATTAAAACCATATTGTTAAGCTACTTTGACCTCCATGTCTCTTCCACGGGGCATTGATATTGTCGTTTTATTCCACTGTAACCTCCCCCACTCCTCCAAGGGGCATTAAATCCATCATGTTAAGCTACTGTGACCTCCACGTCTCTGCCAAGGGGCAATAAAACTGTCTTGTTAAACCACTCTGAACTCCATAGCTCTTCCATTGTGCATTAAAAACATATTGTTAAGCAACTGTGACCTTCATGTCTCTTCCACGGGGCATTGATATTGTCTTTTTATTCCACTGCGACCACCACCACTTTTCCAAGGGTCATTAAATCCGTCTTTTTAAAACTCTCTTAACTCCACAGCCCTTCCAAGTGGCATTAAAACAATCTTGTTAAGCTACTGTGACCTCCAAGTCTCTTCCAAGGGGCATTGATATTGTCATTTTATTCCACTGTAACCTCCACTACTCTTCCAAGGGGTATTAAAACCGTCTTGTTAAGCTACTGTGACCTCCACGTCTCTTCCATGAGGCATTGATATTGTCTTTTTATTCCACTGTAACCTCCACCACTCTTCCAAGGGGCATTAAAACCGTCAAGTTTTGCTACTGTGACCTCCAAATCTTTTCCAAGGGGCATTAAAACCATCTTGTTAAACCACTCTGAATTCCACAGCTCTTCCAAGGGGCATTAAAACCATCTTGTTAAGCAACTCTGACCTCCACTTCTCTTCCACGGGGCATTGATATTGTCTTTTTATTCCACTGCGACCTCCACCACTCTACCAAGGGGAATTAAAACCGTCTTTTTAAGCTACTGTGACCTCCACATCTCTTCCACAGGGCATTGATATTGTCTTTAAATTCCACTGTGACATTCACCACTCTTCAAAGGGGAATTGATATTGTCTTTTTATTCCACTGCGACCTCCACCACTTTTCCAAGGGGCATTAAAACTGTCTTGTTAAGCTACTGAAACCTTCACGTCTCTTAAACGCGGCATTGATCTTGTCTTTTTATTCCACAGCGACCTCTACCCTCTTCCAAGGGGCATTAAAACTGTCTTGTTAATCTACTGTGACCTCCACGTCTCTTCCAAGGGCACTAAAACAGTCTTGTTAGACCACTCTGAACTTCACAGCTCTTCCAAGGTGCATTAACCCGTCTTCTTAAGCTACTGTTGCCTCCACGTTTCTTCAAAGGGGCATTGATATTGTCTTTTTATTACACTGCGACCTCCACCACTCTTCCAAGGGGCAAATAAAACGTCTTGTTAAGCTACTGTGACCTCCACGTCTCTTCCAGCGGGCATTAAAACTGTGTTTTAAACCACTCTGAACTCCACAGCTCTTCCAAGGGGCATTAAAACAGTCTTCTTGTTTAGCTAATGTGACCTCCACGTCTCTTCCACGAGTCTTTGATATTGTCATTTTATTCCACTGTAACCTCCCCCACTCTTCCAAGGGGCATTAAAACCATCTTGTTAAGCTACTGTGACCTCCATGTCTCTGCCAAAGTGCATTAAAACTGTCTTGCTGAACCACTCTGAACTCCACCACTCTACCAAAGGGCATTAAAGCCGTCTTGTTAAGCTACTGTGAACTCCATGTCTCTTTCACGGGGCATTGATTATGTGTTTTTATTCCATTGTAACCTCCACCACTCTTTCAAAGGGCATTAAAACCGTTTTGTTAAGCTACTGTGACCTCCACGTCTCTTCCAAGTGGAATTAAGACCATATTGTTAAACCACTCTGAACTCCACAGTTCTGACAAGGGGCATTAAAACCATATTGTTAAGCTACTGTGATCTCCAAGGCTCTACCACGGGGCATTGATATTGTCTTTTTATTCCACTGCGATGTCCACCACTCTTCCAAAGGGCATTAAAACCGTCTTTTTAAACCACTCTTAACTCCACAGTTCTTCCAAGGGGCATTAAAACCATATTGTTAAGCTACTGTGATCTCCACGTCTCTTCCAATGGGCATTGAAATTGTCTTTTTATTCCACTGCGACGTCCACCACTCTTCCAAAGGGTATTAAAACTGTCTTTTTCAACCACTCTGAACTCCACAGCTCTTCCAAGGGGCATTAAAACAGTCTTATTAAGCTACTGTGACCTCCATGTCTCTTCCAAGGGGCATTAATATTGTCTTTTTATTCCACTGCGACCTCCACCACCCTTCCAAGGGGCATTAAATTCATCTTGCTAAGCTACTGTGACCTCCACGTCTCTTCCAAGGGGCATTGATATTGTCTTTTTATTCCACTGTAACCTCCCCCACTCTTCCAAGGGGCATTGATTTTGTCTTTTTATTCCACTGCGACCTTCACCACTGTTCCAAGAGGCATTAATATCGTCTTTTTAAGCTACTGTGTTCTCCAAGTCACTTCCAAGGGGCATTAAAACCGTCTTGTTAAACCACTCTGAACTCCACAGCACTTCAAAGGGGCATTAAAACAGACTTGTTAAGCTACTGTGACCTCCACGTCTCTTCCACGGGGCATTGATATTGTCTTTTTATTCAACTGCGATCTCCACCACTCTTCCAAGGGGCATTGATATTATCTTTTTATTCAACTGCGATCTCCACCACTCTTCCAAGGGGCATTGATATTGTCTTTTTATTCCACTGCGACCTCAACCACTCTTCCAAGGGGCATTAAAACCTTCTTGTTAAGCTATTGTGACCTCAACATCTCTTCCACGGGGCATTGATATTATTTTTTTATTCCACTGTAACCTCCACCACTTTTCCAAGGGGCATTAAAACCATCTTGTTAAACCACTCTGAACAAGACAGTTCTTCCAAGGGGAATTAAAACTGTCTTGTTAAGCTACTGTGACCTCCACGTCTCTTCCATGGGGCATTGATAATGTATTTTTATAACACTGCTACCTCTACCACTCTTGCAAGGGGAATTAAAACCTTCTTGTTATGCTACTGTGACCTCTACGTCTCTTCCACGGGGCATTGATATTGTCTATTTATTCCACTGCGACCTCAAAAACTCTTAAAAGGGGCATTGATATTGTCTTTTTATTCCATTGCGACCTCCACCACTCTTCCAAGAGGCATTAAAACTATCTTGTTAAGCTACTGTGACCTCCACGTCTCTTCCATGGGGCATTGATATTTTCTTTTTATTCCACTGTAACCTCCACCACTCTTCCAAGGGGCATTAAAACCAACTTGTTAAGCTACTGTGACCTCCTTGTCTCTTCCAAGGGGCATTAAAACTGTCTTGTTAGACGATTCTGAACTCTACATCACTTCCAAGGGGCATTAAAACATTCTTGTTAAGCTTCTGTGACATCTACGTCTCTTCCACGTGGCATTGATATTGTCTTTTTATTCCACTGCGACCTCCACCACTCTTCCAATGGGCATTAAATCCGTCTTGTTAAGCTACTGTGACGTCCACCTATCTTCCACGCTGCATTGAAATTGTCTTTTTTTTCCACTTTGACCTCCACCACTCTTTCAAGGGACATTGATATTGTCTTTTTATTCCACTGCGACCTCCACCACTCCTCCAAAGGGGCATTAAAACTGTCTTGTTAAGCTACTGTGACCTCCACGTCTCTTCCAAGGGGCATTTAAACAATCTTGTTAAACCACTCTGAACTCCACAGCTCTTCCAAGGGGCATTAAAACCGTCTTGTTAAGCTACTGTGACCTCCACGTCTCTTCCACGGGGCATTGTTATTGTCTTTTTATTCCACTGCGACCTCCACCACTCTTCCAAGGGGAATTAAAACTGTCTTGTTAAGCTACTGTGATCTCCATGTCTCTTCCACGGGGCATTGACATTGTCATTTTATTCCACTGCCACCTCCACCACTCTTCCAAGGGGCATTTATTTTGTCGTTTTATTCCCCTGCGACCTCCACAACTCTTCCAAGAGGCATTAAAACCATCTTGTTAAGCTACTGTGACCTGCACGTCTCTTCCATGGGGCATTGATATTGTCATTTTATTCCACTGCCACCTCCACCACTCTACCAAGGGGCATTTATTTTGTCTTTTTATTCCCCTGCGACCTCCACCACTCCTCCACGGGGCATTAAAACCGTCTTGTTAAGCTACTGTAACCTCCACGTCTCATCCAAAGGGCATTAAAACAGTCTTGTTAAACCACTCTGAACTCTTCAGCTCTTCCAAGGGGCATTAAAACAGTCCTGTTAATCCACTGTGAACGCCACGTCTCTTCCACAGGGCATTGATATTGTCTTTTTATTCCACTGTGACCTCCCCCACTCTTCCAAGGGGCATTAAAACCATCTTGTTAAGCTACTGTGACCTCCACGTCTCTGCCTAGGGGCATTAAAACTGTCTTGCTAAACTACTCTGAACACCACTCTACCAAGGGGCATTAAAACCATCTTGTTAAGCTATTGAGACATCCACGTCTCTTCCACGGGGCATTGATATTGTCTTTTTCTTCCACTGCGACCAGCATCACTCTTCCAAAGGGCATTAATATTGTCTTTTAATTCCACTGTAACCTCCACCACTCATCCAAGGGGCGTTAAAATCGTCTTGTTAAGCTACTGTGACCTCCACGTCTCTTCCAAGGGACACTACTATCGTCTTCTTAAGCTACTGTGACCTCCACTTCTCTTCCAAGTGGCATTGATATTGTCTTTTTTTTGCACTGCGACCTCCAGCACTCTTCCAAGGTGTATTAAAACCATCTTGTTAAGCTACTGTGACCTCCACATCTCTTCCACGGGGCGTTGATATTGTCGTTTTATTCCACTGTAAACTCCCCCACTCCTCAAGGAGGCATTAAAACCATCTTGTTAAGCTACTGTGACCTCCACGTCTCTGCCAAGAGACAATAAAACTGTCTTGTTAAACGACTCTGAACTCCACAGCTCTTCCATTGGGCATTAAAACCATATTGTTTACCTACTGTGACCTCCACGTCTCTTCCAAGGGGCATTAAAGCCATCTTGTTAAACCACTCTGTGCTCAACAGCTCTTTCAAGGTGCATTAAAACCGTCTTGTTAAGCTATTGTGACATCCACGTCTGTTCCTCTGGGCCTTAATATTGTCTCTTCATTCCACTGCGATCTCCATCACTCTTCTAAGTCGAATTAAAACCACCTTGTTAAGCTACTGTGACCTCCACATCTGTTCCAAGGAGCATTAAAACCATCTTGTTAAACCACTCTAAACTCCACAGTCTTCTAAGGGGCATTAAAACAGTCTTGTTAAGCTACTGAGAGCTCCACTTCTCTTCCAAGGGGCATTAAAAGTATCTTGTTAAACCACTCTGTACTCAACAGCTCCTCCAAGGTGCATTAAAACCGTCTTGTTAAGCTATTGTGATCTCCACGTTTCTTCCACGGGGCATTGATATTGTCTTTTCATTCCACTGTGACCTCCACCACTCTTCCAAAGTGCATTGATATTGTCTTTTTATTCCACTGCGACCTCCACAACTCTTCCAAGAGACATTAAAACCATCTTGTTAAGCTACTGTGACCACCACGTCTCTTCCATGGGGCATTGATATTGCCTATTTATTCCACTGTAACCTCCACCACTCTTCCAAGGGGAATTATAACCGTTTTGTTAAGCTACTGTGACTTCCACGTCTCTTCCACGGGGCATTGATATTGTCTTTTTTTTCAACTGCGACCTGCATCACTCTTCAAAAGGGCATTGATATTGTCATTTTATTCCACTGTAACCTCCACCACTCTTCCAAGGGGCGTTAAAACCGTCTTGTTAAGCTACTGTGACCTCCCGTCTCTACCAAGGGGCACTAAAACCGTCTTCTTCAGCTACTGTGACCTCCACGTCTCTTCCAAGGGGCATTAATATTGTCTTTTTTTTGCACTGCGACCTCCAGCACTCTTCCAAGGGGTATTAAAACCATATTGTTAAGCTACTTTGACCTCCATGTCTCTTCCACGGGGCATTGATATTGTCGTTTTATTCCACTGTAACCTCCCCCACTCCTCCAAGGGGCATTAAATCCATCTTGTTAAGCTACTGTGACCTCCACGTCTCTGCCAAGGGGCATTAAAACTGTCTTGTTAAACCACTCTGAACTCCATAGCTCTTCCATTGTGCATTAAAACCATATTGTTAAGCTACTGTGACCTTCATGTCTCTTCCACAGGGCATTGATATTGTCTTTTTATTCCACTGCGACCACCACCACTTTTCCAAGGGTCATTAAATCCGTCTTTTTAAAACTCTCTGACCTCCACAGCTGTTCCAAGTGGCATTAAAACAATCTTGTTAAGCTACTGTGACCTCCAAGTCTCTTCCAAGGGGCATTGATATTGTCTTTTTATTCCACTGTAACCTCCACTACTCTTCCAAGGGGTATTAAAACCGTCTTGTTAAGCTACTGTGACCTCCACGTCTCTTCCATGGGGCATTGATATTGTCTTTTTATTCCACTGTAATCTCCACCACTCTTCCAATGGGCATTAAAACCGTCAAGTTTTGCTACTGTGACCTCCACATCTCTTCCAAGGGGCATTAAAACCATCTTGTTAAACCACTCTGAATTCCACAGCTCTTCCAAGGGGCATTAAAACCATCTTTTTAAGCAACTCTGACCTCCACGTCTCTTCCACGGGGCATTGATATTGTCTTTTTATTATACTGCGACCTCCACCACTCTACCAAGGGGAATTAAAACCGTCTTTTTAAGCTACTGTGAGCTCCACGTCTCTTCCACAGGGCATTGATATTGTCTTTAAATTCCACTGTGACATCCACCACTCTTCAAAGGGGCATTGATATTGTCTTTTTATTCCACTGCGACCTCCACCCTCTTCCAAGGGGCATTAAAACTGCCTTGTTAATCTACTGTGACCTCCACGTCTCTTCCAAGGGCACTAAAACCGTCTTGTTAGACCACTCTGAACTTCACAGCTCTTCCAAGGGGCATTAACCCGTCTTCTTAAGCTACTGTTGCCTCCACGTTTCTTCAAAGGGGCATTGGTATTGTCTTTTTATTACACTGCGACCTCCACCACTCTTCCAAGGGGCAAATAAAACGCCTTTTTAAGCTACTGTGACCTCCACGTCTCTTCCAGTGGGCATTAAAACTGTGTTTTAAACCACTCTGAACTCCACAGCTCTTCCAAGAGGCATTAAAACCGTCTTCTTGTTTAGCTAATGTGACCTCCACGTCTCTTCCACGAGTCTTTGATGTTGTCATTTTATTCCACTGTAACCTCCCCCACTCTTCCAAGGGGCATTAAAACCATCTTGTTAAGCTACTGTGACCTCCATGTCTCTGCCAAGGGGCATTAAAACTGTCTTGCTAAAACACTCTGAACTCCACCACTCTACCAAAGTGCATTAAAGCCGTCTTGTTAAGCTACTGTGAACTCCATGTCTCTTTCACGGGGCATTGATTATGTCTTTTTATTCCATTGTAACCTCCACCACTCTTTCAAAGGGCATTAAAACCGTTTTGTTAAGCTACTGTGACCTCCACGTCTCTTCCAAGTGGAATTAAGACCATATTGTTAAACCACTCTGAACTCCACAGTTCTGACAAGGGGCATTAAAACCATATTGTTAAGCTACTGTGATCTCCAAGTCTCTACCACGGGGCATTGATATTGTCTTTTTAGTCCACTGCGATGTCCACCACTCTTCCAAAGGGCATTAAAACCGTCTTTTTAAACCACTCTTAACTCCACAGTTCTTCCAAGGGGCATTAAAACCATATTGTTAAGCTACTGTGATCTCCACGTCTCTTCCAATGGGCATTGAAATTGTCTTTTTATTCCACTGCGACTTCCACCGCTCTTCCAAGGGGTATTAAAACTGTCTTTTTAAACCACTCTGAACTCCACAGCTCTTCCAAGGGGCATTAAAACAGTCTTATTAAGCTACTGTGACCTCCATGTCTCTTCCAAGGGAAATTAATATTGTCTTTTTATTCCACTGCGACCTCCACCACCCTTCCAAGGGGCATTAAATTCATCTTGCTAAGCTACTGTGACCTCCACGTCTCTTCCAAGGGGCATTGATATTGTCTTTTTATTACACTGCGACCTCCACCACTCTTCCAAGGGGCCTTGATATTGTCTTTTATTCCACTGCGACCTCCACCTCTTTTCCAAGGGGCAATAAAACCTTATTTTTAAGCTACTGTGACCTCCACATCTCTTACACGGGGCATTGATATTGTCTTTTTATTCCACTGTAACCTCCATCACTTTTCCAAGGGGCATTAACCCCTTAAGCCCCGGAGCATTTTTCATTTTTGCATTTTCGTTTTTGCTCCCCTTGTTCCCAGAGCCATAGCGTTTTTATTTTTGGTCAATATGGCCATGTGAGGGCTTATTTTTTGCGGGACGAATTCTACTTTTCAACGCCATTACTAGTTTTATCATATCCTGTACGGGAAAACGGGAAAAAAATTCCAAGTGCGGTAAAATTGCAAAAAAAGTGCAATACCACAGTTGTTTTTTATTTATTTTTTTTACCATGTTCACTGAATGCTAAAAATGACCTGCCCTTCTTATTCTACAGGTCATTACGAGTTCATAGACACCAAACATGTATAGGTTCTTTTATATTTTTTAAGTGGTGAAAAAAAATTCCAAAATTTGGTAAAAAAAAAAAAAAAAAAATAGCGCCATTTTCTAAGACCCGTAGCGTCTCCATTTTTCGTGATCTGGGGCTGGTTGATGGCTTATTTTTTGCGTGCCAGGCTGCCGTTTTTATTGATAACATTTGGGGTAGATCCGATGTTTTGATCGCCCGTTATTGCATTTTATTGCAATTTTGCGGCGACCAAAAAACGTAATTCTGCCGTTTAGAATTTTTTTCTCGCTACGCCGTTTACCGATCGGAATAATTCTTTTGTTATTTTGATAGATCGGGCGATTCTGAACGCGGCGATACCAAATATGTGTATGTGGGTTTTTTTTTTATATATATTTTATTTTGAATGGGGCGAAAGGGGGGTGATTTAAACTTTTATATTTTTTTATTTTTTTTTATATTTTTAAAAACTTTTTTTTTTTACCTTTTGCATGCTTCTATAGTCTCCATAGGAGACTAGAAGCAGCAACTGTCCGATCGCCTCTGCTACATACAGGGGACGAGCAGGTCCCCTGCATGCAGCAGAAATGGTCCTGTGCTATGAGCGCTGACCACTAGGTGGTGCTCATAGCGACAAGATCATGACAACCACAGGCGTCTGCTGCAGACCCTGGGTTGTCATGCACGCCCATCGGCGACCCGTGATCACGTGACGGGGTCGCCGGTGGGCGGGGCTTATGACGCGCTACCCGGAAGCGTGCGTTAAATGCTGCTGTCGGAGATTGACAGCAGCATTTAACTGGTTAACAGCCGCGGGTGGATCGCGATTCCACCCGCGGCTGTTGCGGGCACATGTCAGCTGTAAGAATCAGCTGACATGTGCTCCGTTCAGTGAGGGCTCAGCGCAGCAGCCCTCACTGAACGGAGGGTACGCAAATATGCGTACTAATACGTCCCCGGGGGTTAAGTGGTTAAAACCAACTTGTTAAGCTACTGTGACCTCCACTTTTCTTCCACGGGGCATTGATATTGTCTTTTTATTCCACTGCGACCTCCACCACTCTACCAAGGGGAATTAAAACTGTCTTGTTAAGCTATTGTGACCTCCACGTCTCTTCCACGGGGCATTGATATTGTCTTTTTAATCTACTGCGGCCTCCACAACTCTTCAAAGAGGCATTAAAACAGTCTTTTTAAGCTATTGTGACCTCCACTTCTCTTCCATGGGGCATTGGTATTGTCTTTTTTTTCCACTGTAACCTCCATCACTCTTCCAAGGGGCATTAAAACCGTCTTGTTAAGCTTCTGTGACCTCCACGTCTCTTCCAAGGGGCATTAAAACCGTCTTGTTAAACCACTCTGAACTCCTCAGCTCTTCCAAGGGGCATTAAAACAGTCTTATTAAGGTACTGTGACCTCCACGACTTTTCCACGGGGCATTGATATTGTCTTTTATTCCACCGTAACCTCCACCACTCTTCGAAGGAGCATTAAAACCGTCTTGTTAAGCTACTGTGACCTCCACGTCTCTTCCAAGGGGCATTTAAACAATCTTGTTAACCACTCTGAACTCCACGGCTCTTTCAAGGGGCGTTAAAACCATCTTGTTAAGCTGCTGTGACCTCCACGTCTCTACCACGGGGCATTGATATTGTCTTTTTATTCCATTGCGACCTCAACCTCTCTTCCAAGGGGAATTAAAACCGTCTTTTTAAGCTATTGTGACCTCCACGTCTCTTCCATGGGGCATTGATATTGTCTTTTTATTCCACTGTAACCTCCATCACTCTTCAAGGGGCATTAAAAACGTCTTGTTAAGCTTCTGTGACCTCCACGTCTCTTCCAAGGGGCATTAAAATCGTCTTGTTAAACCACTCTGAACTCCTCAGCTCTTCCAATAGGCATTATAACAGTCTTATTTAGGTACTGTGACCTCCATGACTTTTCCACTGGGCATTGATATTGTCTTTTATTCCACTGTAACCTCCACCACTCTTCCAAGGGGCATTAAAACCGTCGTGTTAAGCTACTGTGACCTCCACGTCTCTTCCACGGGGTATTGATATTGTCTTTTTATTCCACTGTAACCTCCACCACTCTTCCAAGGGGCATTAAACCATCTTGCTAAGCTACTGTAACCTCCACGTCTCTGCCAAGGGGCATTAAAACTGTCTTGTTAGACTACTCTGAACTCCACCACTCTACCAAGGGGCATTAAAACTGTCTTGTTAAGCTTTTGTGACCTCCACGTCTCTTCCACAGGGCATTGATATTGTCTTTTTATTACACTGTAACCTCCATGACTTTTCCAAGGGGCATTGAAACCGTCTTGTTAAGCTACTGTGACCTCCACGTCTCTTCCAAGGGGCATTAAAACCATCTTGTTAAACCACTCTGAATTCCACAGCTCTTCCAAGGGGCATTAAAACCATCTTGTTAAGCATCTGTGACCTCCACGTCTCTTCCACGGGGCATTGATATTGTCTTTTTATTCCACTGCGAGCTCCTCCACTCTTCCATGGGGAATTAAAACGGTCTTGTTAAGCTACTTTGACCTCCACGTCTCTTCCACGGGGCATTGATATTGTCTTTTTATTATAATAATAATAATAAGTTTTTTTTATAGCGCCAACATATTCCGCAGCACTTTACAAATTTTAGGGGGGACATATACAGACAATACAGAATAAGCATATCTCATATAGAAAGGAGTGAGGGCCCTGCTCGCAAGCTTACAGTCTATGAGGAAATGGGGGAGACACAAAAGGTAAAAATTACATATATTGTATAATGCAGCCTTGATATACTAATTATGATAAATACTAATACATGGACTGGTCGCCTGCCAGTATGTGTACAGTCCTGACAGAGGCTATTAATTGCATGGTTGGTATGAACCTGAAGTTGAAGAAGATTTCAATATGGGGGAAAACTGGGACGGACAGAGTGTGTTTAGGCGATACGCCAGTCTAAATCAATGTGTTTTAAGGGTTCGCTTGAAACTGTGGGTATTGGGAATTAATCGAACTGTCCTGGGTAGTGCATTCCAAAGAATTGGCGCAGCACGCAAGAAATCTTGGAGACGGGAGTGAGAAGTTCGGATTATGGAGGATTTTAGTTTTAAGTAATTTGCAGAACAGAGGGCACGTGTAGGGTGGTAGACTGATACAAGAGAGGAGATGTAGGGGGGTACTGAAGTATGGAGCGCTTTGTGGGTAAGCATGATAAGTTTAAATTGAACTCTATATTGGATGGACAACCAATGCAATGACTGACACAGGGAAGAGGCATCGGTGTAGCGGTTGGCGAGGAATATGATCCTGGCTGCTGCGTTAAGGACCGATTGGAGAGGGGAGAGTATAGTAAGAGGGAGACAGATTAGTAGAGCATTGCAGTAGTCAAGACGAGAATGAATAAGAGCTACAGTAAGAGGTTTTGCCGAGTCAAAGGTGAGAAAAGTCCTGATTCTGGAGATGTTTTTGAGGTGTAGATGACATGAACGAGCGAGTGATTTGATGTGAGGAGTGAAAGAAAGATCTGAATCAAAAATGACCCCAAGACAGCGGGCTTGTTGCTGGGGAGTAATGGTTGAGCCACAAACAGAAATGGTAATATAGGGCACAGGTAGGTTAGTGTAGGGAGGAAAGACGAGTAGTTCAGTTTTTGACGGACTCAGTTTTAGGTAGAGGGAGGACATAATGTTAGACACAGCAGACAAACAATCACTGGTCTTTTGTAGTAATGCAGAGGTGATGTCTGGAGCAGAGGTGTATAATTGGGTGTTATCAGCATAAAGATGGTACTGAAAACCAAATCTGCTGATTGTTTGTCCAATAGGAGCAGTGTATAAGGAGAAAAGAAGGGGGCCTAGGACTGATCCTTGAGGAACCCCGACAGTAAGGGGAAGTAGGAAGGAGGAGGAGCCTGCAAAAGACACAGAGAAAGAGCGGTCAGAGAGATAGGAGGAGAACCAGGAGAGAACAGTGTCCTTGAGGCCAATAGTGCGGAGCATAGTGAGGAGGAGCTGGTGATCCACAGTGTCGAATTCTGCGGAGAGATCCAGGAGAATCAGCAGGGAGTAATGACCATTAGATTTAGCTGTTAATAAATCATTAGAGACTTTAGTGAGGGCAGTTCAGTAGAATGTAAACAGCGGAAACCAGATTGTAAAGGGTCAAGAAGAGAGTTGTCTGAGAGATAGCGGATTTGACTTGAATGGACCAGCTGTTCCAGGAGTTTAGAGATAAAGGGAAAATTGGAAACAGGTCTGTAGTTGGCCATGCAGTTCTGGTCAAGGGATGGTTTTTTAAGTAATGGTTGTATGCTGGCGTGTTTAAAAGAAGAGGGAAAGATACCAGATGAGAGGGAAAGGTTGAAAATTTTTGTTAGGTGAGTGGTGACAGCTGGAGCAAGGGACTGAAAGAGATGTGAGGGAATAGGGTCACTGGTGCAGGTGGTAGGGCGAGAAGATGCAAGGAGACTGATCACTTCATCTTCCATGACTGGTTCGAAGTCAGAAAGTGAGCAGGATACAATGTGGCGGGGGAGAGCATGCATAACATTTGGGGATTGGGAGAAAATTTCCTGTCGGATATGGTCAATTTTTTCTTTGAAATAATTGGCCAGATTGTCAGCGCTGAGGTCAGTGGTCGGGGCCTGTGTTGTTTGATTGAGGAGAGAATGAAACGTGTCAAAGAGTCGTTTAGGATTATTGGAAAGTGAGATGATGAGGTTGTTAAAGTAGGTTTGTTTGGAGAGGTGAAGGGCAGAGTTATATGTTTTCAGCATAAATTTATAATGGAGGAAATCTTCGGGCAGATTTGATTTTCTCCACAGCCGTTCAGCGCACCTGGAGTACCTCTGGAGAATACGTGTTTGAGGCGTGTGCCAGGGTTTTCGCCATCTATGCTGAATTTTTCGTTGTGTAGGAGGTGCGGCTTCATCCAGGGCGCAAAGCATTATTTTGTTATAATGCTTCAATGCAGAGTCGGGACATGAGAGGGAGGAGATTGGGGCCAATGATGATTGCAATCTTTTTATAAATTTCTGGGTGTTAATGGCACGTAAATTTCTATAAGTGTGGAAAGTGGGGGGGTTTTGAGTAGAGTCACAGTTCTTGACAGAGAATGAAAGAAGATTATGGTCAGAGAGTGGAAGGGGAGAGTTAGTAAAGTCATGTACTGAGCAAAGTCGGGAGAAGATCAGGTCCAATGTGTTCCCGTCCTCATGTGTAGGAGAATTAGCAAGCTGTGAAAGGCCGAAGGAGGAAGTTAGTGATAAAAGATGCGTGGCAGATGGGGAGAGAGGATCGCCAATTGGGATGTTAAAATCTCCCATGATTATCGTGGGGATGTTGCAGGATAGAAAATTTGGAAGTCAGGCAGAAAAGTGATCCAGGAATTGACGGGGGGGACATGGAGGCCGATAGACAACCGCCACTCGCAGGGCGAAGGGCCGGTAGAGTCTGACTGTGTGGGCCTCAAAAGACGGGAAGATAAGGGAGGGTACGGGGGGATAACCTGAAAAGTACATTTGTTGAAAGAAGCAGACCAACACCTCCCCCTGATCTGTTGTCAGGTCGCGGGGTATGAGAGAAATGTTGGCCACCATAGGAGAGAGCTGCCGCAGCGGTGGTATCCGACTGCTGGATCCAGGTTTCAGTGAGAGCCAGAAGGTTGAGGGAATTAGAGAGGAAAAAGTCATGGATGTAAGAGAGTTTATTACAAGCTGAGTGCGCATTCCAAAGGGCACAGTTGAATGAGACAGAAGATATGCAGGGAATATTAATGAGATTAGCAGGGTTTCTGAATGTACAGGAAAAGAGCTAGTGTTATTATTACTGGAGGGTCCTGGGTTGGGAGAAATATCACCTGTGACTAAAAGAAGGAAGATACAGAGAATGAGCAGATGGTTGAGTGATTTGTGAGAGCGTTTCCTGCGTTGAATGGTGGGAATGAATGGATCTGCGTGGTATAACGTTGTGAAGAGCGCATGACAACTGTACATAGGAGAAGAGATGAGAGAGGGGTTAATATGGATGAAGTGTGCAGAATTTGTGGGAGAACGGTGAATGTGGATGATTGTAGCAGCCAGAATATAAATTGCACAGATACAAATGGTGAATACTGTTTGCCAAAAAGATGACATGGAGGCAAGTTTGTTCAATTGTCTTGCATGTCTTACCTGTCTCCTGCCCTGTCCAACTGCCATCTTCTAACTGCCGGGGCACTTTGATAAATTATGGCACTTAGATAAAGTATGCATAAATGCTATATGGATAAATGCCCCCACATAAATGCTGCCCCTTGACTATGTCTCAATATATAGGGACGTATCTGCTTAGATCTACACAGATTTAACTCGTTAGCAATCAATCACTAGGTAAAGACAACAGGAGACCATAAATTGCAGGAAAAAAAAAACAGACTGGCAACTCTATATGGATCATAAACTGTTAATGTAAGTGTGATGACCTTAATGTATCATGGACTAAACAATGTAGAGGAGTGTGAAATATATACCAGTGAAAGGCTGCAGAGCATTGCATGGAGGAACAAGGCAGTTTTCAGGATAGATCACACATAGCAGTGAAATGTATATATCAGTGAAAGGCTGCAGAGCATTGCATGGAGGAACAAGGCAGTTTTCTGGATAGATCACACATAGCAGTGAAAAGTATATACCAGTGAAAGGCTGCAGAGCATTGCATGGAGGAACAAGGTAGTTTTCAGGATAGATCACACATAGCAGTGAAAAGTATATATCAGTGAAAGGCTGCAGAGCATTGCATGGAGGAACAAGGCAGTTTTCAGGATAGATCACACATAGCAGTGAAAAGTAAATACCAGTGAAAGGTTGCAGAGCATTGCATGGAGGAACAAGGTAGTTTTCAGGATAGATCATACATAGCAGTGAAAAGTATATACCAGTGAAAGGCTGCAGAGCATTGCATGGAGGAACAAGGCAGTTTTCAGTATAGATCACTCATAGCAGTGAAAAGTATTTACCAGTGAAAGGCTGCAGAGCATTTAATGGAGGAACAAGGCAGTTTTCAGGATAGATCACACATAGCAGTGAAAAGTATATACCAGTGAAAGGTTGCAGAGCATTGCATGGAGGAACAAGGCAGCTTTCAGGATAGATCACACATAGCAGTGAAAAGTATATACCTGTAAGAAGAGAAGAAAGATGAATATTAGCAAAGCCATCTTCTAACTGCCGGGGCACTTTGATAAATTATGGCACTTCGATAAAGTATGCAAAAATGCTATATGCATAAATGCCCCCGCATATTCCACTGTAACCTCCACCACTCTTCCAAGGGGCATTAAAACCATCTTGTTAAGCTACTGTGACCTCCACGTCTCTTCCAAGGGGCATTAAAACATTCTTGTTAAGCTTCTGTAACCTCTACGACTCTTCCACGTGGCATTGATATTGTCTTTTTATTCCACTGAGACCTCCACCACTCTTCCATGGTGCATTGAAATTGTCTTTTTATTCCACTGTGACCTCCATCAATCTTTCAAGGGACATTGATAATGTCTTTTTATTCCACTGCGACCTCCACCACTCTTCCATGGGGCATTAAAACCATCTTGTTAAGCTACTGTGACCTCCACGTCTCTTCCACGGGGCATTGATATTGTCTTTTTATTCCACTGTAACCTCCCCCACTCTTCCAAGGGGCATTGATATTGTCTTTTTATTCCACTGCGACCTTCACCACTGTTCCAAGAGGCATTAAAATCGTCTTTTTAAGCTACTGTGAACTCCAAGTCACTTCCAAGGGGCATTAAAACCGTCTTGTTAAACCACTCTGAACTCCACAGCACTTCAAAGGGGCATTAAAACAGTCTTGTTAAGCTACTGTGACCTCCACGTCTCTTCCACGGGGCATTGATATTGTCTTTTTATTCAACTGCTATCTCCACTACTCTTCCAAGGGGCATTGATATTATCTTTTTATTCAACTGTGATCTCCACCACTCTTCCAAGGGGCATTGATATTGTCTTTTTATTCCACTGCGACCTCAACCACTATTCCAAGGGGCATTAAAACCTTCTTGTTAATCTATTGTGACCTCAATATCTCTTCCAAGGGGCATTGATATTATTTTTTTATTCCACTGTAACCTCCACCACTTTTCCAAGGGGCATTAAAACCATCTTGTTAAACCACTCTGAACAAGACAGCTCTTCCAAGGGGCATTAAAATTGTCTTGCTAAGCTACTGTGACCTCCACGTCTCTTCCATGGGGCATTGATAATGTCTTTTTATTCCACTGCTACCTCCACCACTCTTGCAAGGGGAATTAAAATCTTTTTGTTATGCTACTGTGACCTCTACGTCTCTTCCACGGGGCATTGATATTGTCTATTTATTCCACTGCGAACTCAAAAACTCTTAAAAGGGGCATTGATATTGTCTTTTTATTCCATTGCGACCTCCACCACTCTTCCAAGAGGCATTAAAACTGTCTTGTTAAGCTACTGTGACTTCCATGTGTCTTCCATGGGGCATTGATATTTTCTTTTTATTCCACTGTAACCTCCACCGCTCTTCCAAGGGGCATTAAAACCATCTTGTTAAGCTACTGTGACCTCCATGTCTCTTCCAAGGGGCATTAAAACTGTCTTGTTAATCGATTCTGAACTCTCCATCACTTCCAAGGGGCATTAAAACATTCTTGTTAAGCTCCTGTGACATCTACGTCTCTTCCACGTGGCATTGATATTGTCTTTTTATTCCACTGCGACCTCCACCACTCTTCCAATGGGCATTAAATCCGTCTTGTTAAGCTACTGTGACGTCCACCTATCTTCCACGGTGCATTGAAATTGTCTATTTATTCCACTTTGACCTCCACCACTGTTTCAAGGGACATTGATATTGTCTTTTTATTCCACTGCGACCTCCACCACTCCTCCAAAGGGGCATTAAAACTGTCTTGTTAAGCTACTGTGACCTCCCGTCTCTTCCAAGGGGCATTTAAACAATCTTGTTAAACCACTCTGAACTCCACAGCTCTTCCAAGGGGCCTTAACACCGTCTTGTTAAGCTACTGTGACCTCCACGTCTCTTCCACGGGGCATTGTTATTGTCTTTTTATTCCACTGCGACCTCCAACACTCTTCCAAGGGGAATTAAAACCGTCTTGTTAAGCTACTGTGACCACCATGTCTCTTCCACGGGGCATTGATATTGTCATTTTATTCCACTGCCACCTCGACCACTCTTCTAAGGGGCATTTATTTTGTCTTTTTATTCCCCTGTGACCTCCACAACTCTTCCAAGAGGCATTTAAACCAACTTGTTAAGCTACTGTGACCTCCACGTCTCTTCCATGTGGCATTGATATTGTCATTTTATTCCACTGCCACCTCCACCACTCTACCAAGGTTCATTTATTTTGTCTTTTTATTCTCCTGTGACCTCCACCACTCTTTCATGGGGCATTAAAACAGTCTTGTTAAGCTACTGTAACCTCCACGTCTCATCCAAAGGGCATTAAAACAGTCTTGTTAAACCACTCTGAACTCTTCAGCTCTTCCAAGGGGCATTAAAACAGTCCTGTTAATCCACTGTGAATGCCACATCTCTTCCACAGGGCATTGATATTGTCTTTTTATTCCACTGTGACCTCCCCCACTCTTCCCAGGGGCATTAAAACCATCTTGTTAAGCTACTGTGACCTCCACGTCTCTGCCAAGGGGCATTAAAACTGTCTTGCTAAACTACTCTGAACTCCACCACTCTACCAAGGGGCATTAAAACCATCTTGGTAAGCTATTGTGACTTCCACGTCTCTTCCACGGGGCATTGATATTGTCTTTTTCTTCCACTGCGACCTTCACCACTCTTCCAATGGGCATTAAAACCATCTTGTTTAGCTACTGTGACCTCCACGTCTCTTCCATGGGGCATTGATATTGTCTTTCTTTTCAACTGCGACCAGCATCACTCTTCCAAAGGGCATTGATATTGTCTTTTTATTCCACTGTAACCTCCACCACTCATCCACGGGGCGTTAAAATCGTCTTGTTAAGCTACTGTGACCTCCACGTCTCTTCCAAGGGACACTACATTTGTCTTCTTAAGCTACTGTGACCTCCACTTCTCTTCCAAGGGGCATTGATATTGTCTTTTTTTTTTCACTGCGACCTCCAGCACTCTTCCAAGGTGTATTAAAACCATCTTGTTAAGCTACTGTGACCTCCACGTCTTTTCCACGGGGCGTTGATATTGTCGTTTTATTCCACTGTAAACTCCCCCATTCCTCAAAGAGGCATTAAAACCATCTTGTTAAGTTACTGTGACCTCCACGTCTCTGCCAAGAGACAATAAAACTGTCTTGTTAAACGACTCTGAACTCCACAGCTCTTCCATTGGGCATTAAAACTATATTGTTAACCTACTGTGACCTCCACGTCTCTTCCACTGGGCACTGATACTGTCTCTTCATTCCACTGCGACCTCCACCACTCTTCCAAGGGGCATTAAAGCCATCTTGTTAAACCACTTTGTGCTCAACAGCTCTTTCAAGGTGCATTAAAACCGTCTTGTTAAGCTATTGTGACATCCACGTCTGTTCCTCTGGTCCTTAATATTGTCTCTTCATTCCACTGCGACCTCCATCACTCTTCCAAGTCGAATGAAAACCACCTTGTTAAGCTACTGTGACCTCCATATCTGTTCCAAGGAGCATTAAAACCATCTTGTTAAACCACTCTGAACTCCACAGTCTTCCAAGGGGCATTAAAACAGTCTTGTTAAGTTACTGTGAGCTCCACTTCTCTTCCAAGGGGCATTAAAAGCATCTTGTTAAACCACTCTGTACTCAACAGCTCCTCCAAGGTGCATTAAAACCGTCTTGTTAAGCTATTGTGATCTCCACGTTTCTTCCACGGGGCATTGATATTGTCTTTTTATTCCACTCTGACCTCCACCACTCTTCCAAAGTGCATTGATATTGTCTTTTTATTCCACTGCGACCTCCACAACTCTTGCAAGAGGCATTAAAACCATCTTGTTAAGCTACTGTGACCACCACGTCTCTTTCATGGGGCATTGATATTGCCTATTTATTCCACTGTAACCTCCACCACTCTTCCAAGGGGAATTAAAACCATTTTGTTAAGCTACTGTGACTTCCACGTCTCTTCCACGGGGCATTGATATTGTCTTTTTTTTCAACTGCGACCTGCATCACTCTTCCAAAGGGCATTGATATTGTCGTTTTATTCCACTGTAACCTCCACCACTCTTCCAAGGGGCGTTAAAACCGTCTTGTTAAGCTACTGTGACCTCCCGTCTCTACCAAGGGGCACTAAAACCGTCTTCTTCAGCTACTGTTACCTCCACGTCTCTTCCAAGGGGCATTGATATTGTCTTTTTTTTGCATTGCGAACTCCAGCACTCTTCCAAGGGGTATTAAAACCATCTTGTTAAGCTAGTTTGACCTCCATGTCTCTTCCATGGGGCATTGATATTGTCGTTTTATTCCACTGTAACCTCCCCCACTCCTCCAAGGGGCATTAAATCCATCTTGTTAAGCTACTGTGACCTCCACGTCTCTGCCAAGGGGCAATAAAACTGTCTTGTTAAACCACTCTGAACTACACAGCTCTTCCATTGTGCATTAAAACCATATTGTTAAGCTGCTGTGACCTTCATGTCTCTTCCACGGGGCATTGATATTGTCTTTTTATTCCACTGCGACCACCACCACTTTTCCAAGGGTCAGTAAATCCGTCTTTTTAAAACTCTCTGAACTCCACAGCTCTTCCAAGTGGCATTAAAACCATCTTGTTAAGCTACTGTGACCTCCAAGTCTCTTCCAAGGGGCATTGATATTGTCTTTTTATTCCACTGTAACCTCCACTACTCTTCCAAGGGGTATTAAAACCGTCTTGTTAAGCTACTGTGACCTCCACGTCTCTTCCATGGGGCATTGATATTGTCTTTTTATTCCACTGTAACCTCCACCACTCTTCCAAGGGGCATTAAAGCCGTCAAGTTTTGCTACTGTGACCTCCACATCTCTTCCAAGGGGCATTAAAACCATCTTGTTAAACCACTCTGAATTCCACAGCTCTTCCAAGGGGTATTAAAACCATCTTGCTAAGCAACTGTGACCTCCACGTCTCTTCCACGGGGCATTGATATTGTCTTTTTATTCCACTGCGACCTCCACCACTCTACCAAGGGGAATTAAAACCGTCTTTTTAAGCTACTGTGACCTCCACGTCTCTTCCACAGGGCATTGATATTGTCTTTAAATTCCACTGTGACATCCACCACTCTTCAAAGGGGCATTGATATTGTCTTTTTATTCCACTGCGACCTCCACCACTTTTCCAAGGGGCATTATAACTGTCTTGTTAAGCTACTGTGACCTTCACGTCTCTTAAACGGGGCATTGATCTTGTCTTTT
This sequence comes from Phyllobates terribilis, assembly GCF_046119375.1. Taxonomy (NCBI): domain Eukaryota; kingdom Metazoa; phylum Chordata; class Amphibia; order Anura; family Dendrobatidae; genus Phyllobates; species Phyllobates terribilis. Next base: position 305,930,659 of record NW_027362765.1, on the reverse strand, counting down.
TATTCCACAGCGACCTCCACCCTCTTCCAAGGGGCATTAAAACCGCCTTATTAATCTACTGTGACCTGCACGTCTCTTCCAAGGGGCACTAAAACCGGCTTGTTAGACCACTCTGAACTTCACAGCTCTTCCAAGGGGCATTAACCCGTCTTCTTAAGCTACTGTTGCCTCCACGTTTCTTCAAAGGGGCATTGATATTGTCTTTTTATTACACTGCGACCTCCACCACTCTTCCAAGGGGCAAATAAAACGTCTTGTTAAGCTACTGTGACCTCTACGTCTCTTCCAGCGGGCATTAAAACTGTGTTTTAAACCACTCTGAACTCCACAGTTCTTCCAAGGGGCATTAAAACCGTCTTCTTGTTTAGCTAATGTGACCTCCACGTCTCTTCCACGAGTCTTTGATATTGTCATTTTATTCCACTGTAACCTCCCCCACTCTTCCAAGGGGCATTAAAACCATCTTGTTAAGCTACTGTGACCTCCATGTCTCTGCCAAGGGGCATTAAAACTGTCTTGCTAAACCACTCTGAACTCCACCACTCTACCAAAGGGCATTAAAGCCGTCTTGTTAAGCTACTGTGAACTCCATGTCTCTTTCATGGGGCATTGATTATGTCTTTTTATTCCATTGTAACCTCCACCACTCTTTCAAAGGGCATTAAAACCGTTTTGTTAAGCTACTGTGACCTCCACGTCTCTTCCAAGTGGAATTAAGACCATATTGTTAAACCACTCTGAACTCCACAGCTCTGACAAGGGGCATTAAAACCATATTGTTAAGCTACTGTGATCTCCAAGTCTCTACCACGGGGCATTAATATTGTCTTTTTATTCCACTGCGACGTCCACCACTCTTCCAAAGGGCATTAAAACCGTCTTTTTAGACCACTCTTAACTCCACAGTTCTTCCAAGGGGCATTAAAACCATATTGTTAAGCTACTGTGATCTCCACGTCTCTTCCAATGGGCATTGAAATTGTCTTTTTATTCCACTGCGACTTCCACCACTCTTCCAAGGGGTATTAAAACTGTCTTTTTAAACCACTCTGAACTCCACAGCTCTTCCAAGGGGCATTAAAACAGTCTTATTAAGCTACTGTGACCTCCATGTCTCTTCCAAGGGGCATTAATATTGTCTTTTTATTCCACTGCGACCTCCACCACCCTTCCAAGGGGCATTAAATTCATCTTGTTAAGCTACTGTGACCTCCACGTCTCTTCCAATGGGTATTGATATTGTCTTTTTATTACACTGCGACCTCCACCACTCTTCCAAGGGGCCTTGATATTGTCTTTTATTCCACTGCGACCTCCACCTCTTTTCCAAGGGGCAATAAAACCTTCTTTTTAAGCTACTGTGACCTCCACGTCTCTTCCACGGGGCATTGATATTGTCTTTTTATTCCACTGTAACCTCCATCACTTTTCCAAGGGGCATTAAAACCAACTTGTTAAGCTACTGTGACCTCCACATCTCTTCAAGGGGCATTTAAACAATCTTGTTAAACCACTCTGAACTCCACAGCTCTTCCAAGGGGCATTAAGACCGTCTTGTTAAGCTACTGTGACCTCCACTTCTCTTCCACGGGGCATTGATATTGTCTTTTTTATTCCACTGCGACCTCCACCACTCTACCAAGGGGAAATAAAACTGTCTTGTTAAGCTATTGCAACCTCCACATCTCTTCCACGGGGCATTGATATTGTCTTTTTAATCTACTGCGACCTCCACAACTCTTCCAAGAGGCATTAAAACAGTCTTTTTAAGCTATTGTGACCTCCACGTCTCTTCCATGGGGCATTGATATTGTCTTTTTTTTCCAGTGTAACCTCCATCACTCTTCCAAGGGGCATTAAAACCATCTTGTTAAGCTTCTGTGACCTCCACGTCCCTTCCAAGGGGCATTAAAACCGTCTTGTTAAACCACTCTGAACTCCTCAGCTCTTCCAAGGGGCATTAAAACAGTCTTATTAAGGTACTGTGACCTCCACGACTTTTCCACGGGGCATTGATATTGTCTTTTATTCCACCGTAACCTCCACCACTCTTCGAAGGAGCATTTAAACCGTCTTGTTAACCTACTGTGACCTCCACGTCTCTTCCAAGGGGCATTTAAACAATCTTGTTAACCACTCTGAACTCCATGGCTCTTCCAAGGGGCGTTAAAACCATCTTGTTAAGCTGCTGTGACCTCCACGTCTCTACCACGGGGCATTGATATTGTCTTTTTATTCCACTGCGACCTCCACCTCTCTTCCAAGGGGAATTAAAACCGTCTTTTTAAGCTATTGTGACCTCCACGTCTCTTCCATGGGGCATTGATATTGTTTTTTTATTCCACTGTAACCTCCACCACTCTTCAAGGGGCATTAAAACCGTCTTGTTAAGCTTCTGTGACCTCCACGTCTCTTCCAAGGGGCATTAAAATCGTCTTGTTAAATCACTCTGAACTCCTCAGCTCTTCCAATAGGCATTATAACAGCCTTATTTAGGTACTGTGACCTCCACGACTCTTCCACGGGGCATTGATATTGTCTTTTATTCCACTGTAACCTCCACCACTCTTCCAAGGGGCATTAAAACCGTCGTGTCAAGCTACTGTGACCTCCACGTCTCTTCCACGGGGTATTGATATTGTCTTTTTATTCCACTGCAACCTCCAGCACTCTTCCAAGGGGCATTTATATTGTCTTTTTATTCCACTGCGACCTCCTCAACTCTTCCAAGAGGCATTAAAACCGTCTTGTTAAGCTACTGTGACCTCCACGTATCTTCCATGGGGCATTGATATTGTCTTTTTATTCCACTGTAACCTCCACCACTATTCCAAGGGGCATTAAACCATCTTGTTAAGCTACTGTAACCTCCACGTCTCTGCCAAGGGGCGTTAAAACTGTCTTGTTAGACTACTCTGAACTCCACCACTCTACCAAGGGGCATTAAAACTGTCTTGTTAAGCTATTGTGACCTCCACGTCTCTTCCACAGGGCATTGATATTGTCTTTTTATTACACTGTAACCTCCATCACTTTTCCAAGGGGCATTGAAACCGTCTTGTTAAGCTACTGTGACCTCCACGTCTCTTACAAGGGGCATTAAAACCATCTTGTTAAACCACTCTGAATTCCACAGCTCTTCCAAGGGGCATTAAAACCATCTTGTTAAGCATCTGTGACCTCCACGTCTCTTCCACGGGGCATTGATATTGTCTTTTTATTCCACTGCGAGCTCCACTACTCTTCCATGGGGAATTAAAACCGTCTTGTTAAGCTACATTGACCTCCACGTCTCTTCCACGGGGCATTGATATTGTCTTTTTATTATAATAATAATAATAAGTTTTAATTTTTATAGCGCCAACATATTCCGCAGCACTTTACAAATTTTAGGGGGGACATATACAGACAATACAGAATAAGCATATCTCATATCGAAAGGAGTGAGGGCCCTGCTAACAAGCTTACAGTCTATGAGGAAATGGGGGAGACACAAAAGGTAAAAAGTACATATATTGTATAATGCAGCCTTGATATACTAATTAGGATAAATACTAATACATGGACTGGTCGCCTGCCAGTATGTGTACAGTCCTGACAGAGGCTATTAAGTGCATGGTTGGTATGAACCTGAAGTTGAAGAAGATTTCAATATGGGGGAAAAGTGGGACGGACAGAGTGTGTTTAGGCGATACGCCAGTCTAAAGAAATGTGTTTTAAGAGTTCGCTTGAAACTGTGGGTATTGGGAATTAATCGAACTGTCCTGGGTAGTGCATTCCAAAGAATTGGCGCAGCACGCGAGAAATCTTGGAGACGGGAGTGGGAAGTTCGGATTATGGAGGATTTTAGTTTTAAGTAATTTGGAGAATGGAGGGCACGTGTAGGGTGGTAGACTGATACAAGAGAGGAGATGTGGGGGGGTACTGAAGCATGGAGCTCTTTGTGGGTAAGCATGATAAGTTTAAATTGAACTCTATATTGGATGGACAACCAATGCAATGACTGGCACAGGGAAGAGGCATCGGTGTAGCGGTTGGCTGCTGCGTTAAGGACCGATTGGAGAGGGGAGAGTTTAGTAAGAGGGAGACAGATTAGTAGAGCATTGCAGTAGTCAAGACGAGAATGAATAAGAGCTACAGTAAGAGGTTTTGCCGAGTCAAAGGTGAGAAAAGTCCTCATTCTGGAGATGTTTTTGAGGTGTAGATGACATGAACGAGCGAGTGATTTGATGTGAGGAGTGAAAGAAAGATCTGAATCAAAAATGACCCCAAGACAGTGGGCTTGTTGCTGGGGAGTAATGGTTGAGCCACAAACAGAAATGGCAATATAGTAGTTCAGTTTTTGACAGACTCAGTTTTAGATAGAGGGAGTACATAATGTTAGACACAGCAGACAAACAATCACTGGTCTTTTGTAGTAATGCAGGGGTGATGTCCGGAGCAGAGGTGTATAATTGGGTGTCATCACCATAGAGATGGTACTGAAAACCAAATCTGCTGATTGTTTGTCCAATAGGAGCAGTGTATAAGGAGAAAAGAAGGGGGCCTAGGACTGATCCTTGAGGAACCCCGACAGTAAGGGGAAGTAGGAAGGAGGAGGAGCCTGCAAAAGACACAGAGAAAGAGCGGTCAGAGAGATAGGAGGAGAACCAGGAGAGAACAGTGTCCTTGAGGCCAATAGTGCGGAGCATAGTGAGTAGTGTTGAGCCACCCCCGTAGTGTTCGAGTTCGGTTCGGTTCGTCGAACACCCGTGTGTTCGCCGAACTGTTCGTCGAACTGTTCGTCGAACACCTTCGAACACCGTTAAAACCAATGGCAGGCAAACAAAAACACATAGAAACACATAGAAAACACCTTCAAAGGTGTCCAAAAGCTGACAAACTGCTCAGAAGACACAACTAACACATGGAAAAGTGACAAGTACATATAGTCATGTGAAAAGAAAAGAGGTGGAGGAGTAAAAGGAGGGGGAGACACAGATATAGGCATGTCATGCCCTTCTAAAATCCAAAAAGTGAGAAGCCGAGACGGCCAGTCCGCTCCTGCCCGTGCCACCTCCGTGTCGCCGGGTTTGTGCCAGAGCCGCGGTGAACCCTGACGGCCAGCCCCCCTCTCCCAATACTGGTGCCTGTCCGCTGGTGGGTCGAGAGAGCCCCCCTGTGGTGGAGGCAGCTCTAAGCTTTTTAATTTAAATTGTCCCTCTAATTTGAATGAATACACTTTAAATCCATTTACAAGGATCTATTGGAGGGCAAGTCTCATGCCAGCAGCCTCGTAATTCCAGCTCCAGTAGCATCCACTAAAGCTGCTGCAGTTAAAAAGCTTTTATAAGGATCGAGCTCGGCTGTCCACCGCAAGGCATCCTAGTGCCAGTCCCAGCCCCTATGCCTTGGGGTGCCTCCTGATGCTCTTCACTAAGTATCCCATGGTCCCGAAGCATTTCCTTTGAAAAAATTAAGTGTCCAAACTACAGGTGGTGTAGCTTGCTTAACAGCCGGGATAATCCGCTGACTAGCAGACACTGCTACTAGGCACAAAGTATTTCCTGGGCTAGATGCAGTTAAAAATTTGTAAGTAGATACTCTCGTTGGATGCTGAGAAAGCATTCCATAGAGTCTCCTGGCACGCCATATATGATTCTCTTAAAAAGCTTGGGGTAGGGGTCTAGGGGACCCTTTTATAGCCAAAATCACGGCCCTGTATCACAATACGTCACCTAGGCTGAAGATAAATGGAACTGTAGCACCGAGGGCTCGGTTGCTACAGACGTATTGCACCTCACCCAGAGGTGTGATATCTCACTCTCAGATAAGGATGGAGTGTGGATCAGGACCCGACACCTGCATGCATTACACCACATTGCCGTGGGGCAGGGCGACCAATATGCCCCTGAGATGGGCACGACAGTCCCTGTCCCTGGCTGGAGTGGGGGGAGGGAACACTGAGGAAGGGGAACCCTGCAGTGCAGGAGCAGGGAGGAAGCAGTTCCTGGGTGCATTGAGAAGGGAGTATAAAAGGTGGGCACCATCTTAGTTCAGTGCAGAGAAGTCTGAGCAGAAGTGGCAGGGAGCAGGGGCTCTGCATGAGCTCTGCTCCGGAGGCGGGCCTAGTAACAGAGGCCCAGGCCTGCAAGAGGGAGAAGGAAGGAAGAGGAGCGGAGAAGGCTCCAGGAACGAGGAATGAAGGGATCCCAGGGGTGCGGACGGGCGAGTCGCCACCGCACGCCCGAATCCACCTGCGTGGAGGGGTCAGGCCAAAGGGGGAGACCGGTCCCCGAACTAGTGGAGGCAGGAAACGACCCTCAGCTAGAAACCGGAGGCTCTGACATTTTATGTGGCGCAGCCCCTTGCTCCACCCGCTAGGAAGGCACCACATAGGGTCAGGGAAACTGGCGCCAAGTTTACCAAGAGGAGGCCCGAGGCAGCCGGACAGAAGTGTTGGTAAGAAAGGCCAGACAAAGGACACACAAAGGGGGTCCTGTGAAGCGCTCCAAAGTTATCTGGGAGTTGTCTGAGCCCCTCACCTGGTGAGCACAGTACGACGTGGGCAGCCGTTACCTGCAGACGTGGTCTGGATAATAAGAACTGTGAGTAAAGGCCCTGAACTGCATCACTGACTCCGTGTCGTTACTGCTGCTGCCCTGCACCATCACCCCCATCCTCCGCATACACTGCCCTGAGGCTATACTCCTCCCGTGGGGAGTTATGCTACGCTCTGCTGCACCCACAACACCAGCCTTAGCGGTCTGCCCTGTAGCGGCGGTTGACTCTGACCGCAATCCACGGGTGGCGTAGTCGGACATTTAAACATCAAAACCACATAAATAGTTCCGCCACTGGTTTGACCGCCCTGAGCCACGGAACCGGATCGCCGCCACGAAGACTACAACCACCAGCATCCACCAAAAAGGGTCCGGCTCCGGGTGTCCCAAGGCCCAGGGGGTGCGTCAGAACATTTTCATCACCTTTCACAATCACCAATGGGACAAGGCAGGGATGTCCTCTGTCCCCTCTCTTATACATCCTAGTGACGGAGCACCTGCTCTCATCAATTCGCCATAACCCCAATATTAGGTGGATTGAGGTGGGAGGCACCGAATACAAGTGCTCTCTATTTGCTGATGATGTCCTAGTATATATCACTCAATCACATATATCCATCCCTGCTGTTATGGCTGAAATAGATCACTTTGTTACATGGTAAAGTTTTAAAATCAATGCAGCGAAGTCTGAGGCCCTCGATGTCTCCCTCCCTAAATCCATATAGGATTCCATCCAGTCCAACTTTCCCTTTGCCTGGCCCTCACAGGGTATCAAATACTTAGGAATTCCTATTCATAGAGACCTCTCCCATCTATGTTATCTTAATTTTGGGCCCTTTATTGAACAATTCCATACAGACCACGGTTGGCAAGTTAGAACTGTAAGATTCACTACGTGAACCACTGGTGTTTTGTGGAAAAGCACATGTACACCGCGTTCCAAATTATTATGCAAAAAGTGTTTAGGAGTGATAAGGGAAGAATTTGTTTGTTTGTCAGTTAAACTCATTGATGGTGATGTGTGTCAGGGCTCTTTATATCACTGTAAGCAATTGCAGACACCTGTGCTAATTAGTTTGGCAGGTGTGTCCAATGAAAGGCAAGACTACTTAAGAAGGCTCTCTCACATTATTAAGCAGCCTACATTTTCTGCCAAAATGGGAAAGAAAAAGGATGTGTCGGCTGCTGAGAAGCAACAAATTGTGGAGTGTTTAGGTCAAGGCATGACTACAATCAACATTGTGCGATGATCAGGATGAAGTGTCTTGGCAATCAAGAAGTATGTAGCTGATTCACAGTACACACGTGTGCGTGCTGATAAGGGCAAATTGAGGACTCTTTCCTACAGGCAATTACGTCAGGTTGAAAGAGCAGCGGCAAAAAAGCCTTGTCATAGCAGCAGACAAGTTTTTGAAGCTGCTTGTGCCTCCAACGTCCCCCGAACAACAAGATGCAGGGTCCTTCAGAGGTTTGCAGCTGTGCATACGCCATCCTGTCGACCTCCTCTATCCACTTCACACAAGCAGAAACGGCTCCAGTGGGCCAAACATTACATGAAGACTGATTTCAAAACTGTTTTGTTCACGGATGAGTGCCGTGCAGCGCTCGATGGTCCAGATGAATGGAGTGGAGGATGGCTGGTTGATGGACACCCCACGCAAACACGGCTACAGCGCCAACAAGGAGGAGGTGGAGTAATGTTTTGGGCTGGAATCATGGGGAGAGAGATTGTCGGCCCCTTTAGGATCCCTGAAGGCGCTAAAGATGAACTCCATAATGTATGTGGATTTTCTCAAACAGCACTTCCTGCCATGGTTCAAGAAGAAGAACCGTGTATTTCACAGCAAGATCATTTTTCTGCATGATAATGCACCATCTCATGCTGCACATAAAACATCTGCATCTCTGGCTGATATGGGCATAAAAGGGGACAAACTTATGGTGTGACCCCCATGCTCCCCTGACCTCTACCCCATTCAGAACCTTTGGAGCATCATTAAAAGGAGTGTCTATGATGGCGGGAGGCAGTTCACATCTAAGCAACAGCTCTGGGAGGGTATTCTGTCCTCATGCAAAACAATTGAAGCATAAACCATCCAAAACCTGACAAATTCAATGGACGAGAGAGTTCAGAAGCTCCTTTCGAACAAGGGGTCCTATGTGAAAATGTAACATCACCTAGAATAAAGTTTTGAGTTGAAAACTGTTTGATTTCAGTTTCTAACAACCTGCTAATGCTTATAATTTCAAAAATGACCATTTTTTTGGTCTTTATTAAAATGAAAAGGTTGATCGAAAAGTTTGGGGGATCTAAGAGTGTGGCAACCCAGTAGTCATGATTACTTCGAATTCTGACAATATGAGGGTCATGCTGCAGGTAGTGCAGCAAGAAGGCACTTATGTGTCTTGCGCATATCAGAGCCCCAAAATTATTTTCCGGGCTAGATGCAGCTAAAAATTATTTTTAATTTTAAATCTGGTGAAGCTTATTATAGATGGCCTAATAGGATCAGTGCTGCACACTGCTACAAAGCCCAAATTATTTTCCAGTCAAGATACAGATAAACATGATTAGTAATTTGAAAGCTTAAAACGGTTGGTAGGGTGATTTTAACCAATCATCAAGCTTTTACTCTCCCCAGGATGACACAGGGGTAGAAAAGTCGTTTCGGAGCCATGATTTGTTCATCTTTATGAACGTGAGTCTGTCTACATTATCAGTGGAGAGCCGCGTGCGCTTATCTGTCAGCACACCACCAGCAGCGCTGAACACACGTTCAGACAGAACGCTGGCTGCGGGGCATGACAAGATCTCCAAGGCGTAAGTGGCTAGCTCCGGCCATTTATCCAGATTGGAAGCCCAAAAAGAGCAAGGGTCCAGTGACACAGTCGTGGCTTCAATGTTTACTTGGAGATACTCCTGTACCATCGTCTCTAGGCGTTGACTATGTGTCAGACTTCTTGTCTCCTGTGGCCTTGCAAAGGATGGGCTAAAAAAGTGGTGAAATGATTCCGCAAAATTGATGTTACCAGCAGATACTGTGGTTCTGTTACGGTTTGAGTGCTGAACACTTGACGGTCCCACGGTTGGCAAGTTGGAACTGTGAGATTCACTACGTGCACCACTGGTATTTTGTGGAAAAGCACATGTAAGATTCTGCAACAGTCTCTGCTGATACTCCTGCATGCGTGCATCCCTTTCTATGGCAGGAATAATTTCTGCAAATTTACTTTTGTACCGGGGATCTAACAGTGTGGCAACCCAGTAGTCAGGATTATTTCTAATTCTCACAATTCGAGGGTCATGTTGCAGGTAGTGCAGCAAGAAGGCACTCATGTGTGTTGCGCATCCAGGAGCACCAAGTCCCTGTTGTGTTGGTGGCGAGGTAACAATCATGCTTCCTTCCTCTGTCCTCTCCCCCCAACCTCGCACAACAGAAATGTGATCAAGGTCTCCCTCATCTGATGAGTCTTCCATCAGTTCGTCCTCCACTTCTTCCTGGGCTCCTGCACCTTCCTCACTAGTTTGGCTGCTACCATGCGACCTGGTAAAATCATCTCCCCCACCCTCACATGCCTGCCGCCCTGGTGCTGCCGACCGTCTGGACCTTGCAGATGTTAGCCCTTCCGCATACAACTCCTCCTCCTCTACTTCCTCCACCTCCTCTTGTGCCACCACCTGACTCCGAATTCTGTTTAACATGTGCTCCAGCATGTAAATCACCGGAATAGTCATGCTGATAATGGCATCGTCAGCACTAAACATCTTCGTTGCCATTTCAAAACTGTGCAGAAGGGTGCATAGGTCCCTGATCTGAGACCACTCCTCCAGCGTGATTTGCCCCACCTCTGAATCTCGTTGGCCCAGGCTATACGTCAGAACGTATTGCACCAGGGCTTGTCGGTGCTGCCACAGTCGCTGCAACATGTGCAGAGTTGAATTCCACCGGGTAGGCACATCGCATTTTAGCCGGTGAAGTGGCAGGCCCAACGACTTCTGTAGAGATGTAAGTCGCTGAGCTGCGGGATGCGAACGGCGGAAGTGAGCACACAGCGACCGTGCCCTCTGCAGAAGGCCATCTAGTCTGGGATAGTGGGCTAAAAATTGCTGGACAACCAGGTTCAACACGTGAGCCATACAAGGCACGTGTGTGACATTGCCCAGGCGAAGGGCCGCACCCAGGTTTGTAGCATTGTCGCACACGGCCTTCCCTGGTTTCAGGTCCAGTGGAGACAACCATTCATGAAATTGGTTCTCCAGAGCTGACCACAACTCCTCAGCTGTGTGACTCACATTTCCCAGACATTTCAATGTAAAAACCGCCTGATGACGTTGAGCCCTACTGCCAGCATAGTAAGGAGGTGTGCAGGATCCCTTCTGCGCAGTTAGAAAGCTTGTGGCATGACCAGACAGGCTTTGGGTGCAGGTGGAAGACCGAGAGGAGGTTGAGGAGGCAGAAGCAGTGGAGGAAAAATGACATAAAGAGGATTGACGCACAACTCGTGGGGACGGCAAGACTTGGACAGCAGCCCCTTGTCCTGCTGTCACCATAGTTACCCAGTGCCCAGTCAGCGACATGTAACGCCCCTGTCCATGCCTACTCGTCCAAGTGTCTGTGGTGAAATGCACCCTGTCACACACAGAGTTTCTCAAAGAAGCGGTGATGTTGTGTGCGACATGCTGGTGGAGCGCAGGCACACCTTTCTTTGAGAAGTAGTGCCGACTGGGCATCTGGTACTGGGGCACTGCGACGGACATAAGGTCTCGAAAATCCTCTGTGTCCACCAGGCGGAAAGGCAGCATTTCTGTAGCCAAGAGCTTGCAGATGGTGAAATTCAACCTCTTAGCTTTCTCATGGCTAGGAGGAAATGGTCTTTTACTTGTCCACATCTGAGGGACCGAGGGCTGGCTATTGTGCTTAGACGGGGTTGATAAGGGTGTCCCCGGCAAACTGCCTTTCTGTGAGGGAGATGCAGGCGGACATGTTAGGTTGCCTTGATCCAAAGGTGGTGCTATCGATGTCGGACAGCGCTCAAGACCAGCTGGTGTTACCACCTCCAAAGAAAATGATGACCTGCCAATCACGCTGGCTGTTGCGGGTAAAGAGGTGGCAGGTCTGCGCCCCAAAACAGGTGTGACTGCTGTCCCCCCAGTCACAGAGGATGAAGAGGCCGCGGATGCACAAGATATGGCAGACGGTGGTTGGCCCGGCCGGCTAGACCGCATTGTAGCACACTGAGCTTCCCACTGCAACTTATGCTTCATGTCCATGTGCCGGTTCATGCATGAAGTACTCAAACTATGTATTTTTTGGCCTCTACTTAGCTTTTGCTGACAAATGTTACAGATAACACGAGTTGGGTCATCTTTATCGATCTGAAAAAATGCCCAGGCTATGCAAGGCTTAGCACCCATGCGACCTGAAGAGCCACCACGACTTGTGGTGAGAGGCAGAGTTGTGTTTGAGGATGTGACGCGCCCCTGGGCCTGTGTCGCGCTGCGTTGCGCACGCGGGAGCTTACCCGGAGCCGGATCTGTTTAGGGTTGTAGACTCGTGGCGGTGACCCGGTCCGTGCCCAGGGAGTCAAACTGGACGGCAGTCTGTTAGCGGTAGAAAATGGTTGATGACTACGCCACCCGTTGAATGCAGCCAGGGGGCTGCTGCTGCAGGGCAGACCGCTGAGGCCGGTGGAAGGATGGTGCAGCGTGATAGTATAACCCCCAACGGGAGGGGTATGGCCTCAGGGCAGCCGACGTGGATGATGGGGGTAGCAGGAACCACTCAGAGACGGTATGGTAGCGTTCAGGGTCTTTACTGGTAACAACGATAGACCCTCCCGGAGTACTTGCTAGCGAACGGGGCCTGGTCAGTCCTTGAGCAGATGGGATCTCCCCTGGCCAGGCGTAGTTGTAGGCCTCCCAAGCTGACTGTACTCTTCTGGCTACCTTGCTAGAAGCTGATGTAAGTAGCCCACGTCCCTGAGTGTACCGTGTGGTGCTCACCCGTATGGCCGGTGACTCGGGGCCTTCTAATGGCTTCCGCTCCACGATGGCGGTGCTGGTCCCACGCGTGTGACCGGGCCTTCGGGCTTCTGGGCCAGGGGACCTGAAATCCCCTGCCTGACGGATTCTGCTGCTGGGTAGAAGTTAGTCCCCACAGCCTCGGACTCCGGGTCCGGTAAAGAATCTTCTTAGTCAGGGCGAGCTCTTTAGCTGCCAGCCCCTGACTCCTTGTGACTCTGCTGCTTCCTATGCTGCTCTTGTCTCTACTCTTCCTGGACTCACTAACCCTGCCTCAGCCCCGGGTTTATACAGGGGAAGTTCTTCCCCTCCCAAGGCTGGGCAGGAGGTGTGGCATGCACAGGATCCCTGACCAAAGGACCTCCCACCTGCTCTCAGACGTAATATCTCTATCACTGTGACAACCAGACCCCTGGGGTGTCACACTCCCCCCTAGTGAAATTTAGTACTCCGGGACTAAACACTTTTTAGAAAAATATAACAAGGTATATCAAAGAACAATAAAATACAATAAGGAAACACAATAAGATGGTCACGGATGTCCGCAACCGGGTGCAGTCTTTGAAGAAAAGCAAAGGTGTCCATTTCACCAACACAGGGAGACGTAACCAGGTAGGGGTCTGTCCTACCCCGAGTCCTTAACAGTCTCTAGTCCATCCTGGGTTACGCTCCAACTATATACAAAGGATTCCCGGTAAATCCACCAAGGTTTCCTAAAAATAACTAGAAACACAAAATTATACACAAGCAACAATAAACAGGTAAACATTGTAAAACAACTTAAACATTTAGATCCTCCAACGTGCGGGTAACTGGCCTCTAGTGGCCCTAGTGGACCTACGGAGCTGACTGTCTGGCCCTGAACTACAGGGTGTAGGAGCTGTCAAGGGTAAACTGGGCAGCTGTCTACCGGCTCTTTGTCTCACTAGGGGTACGGCAGGCTCACTATAAGCAGAGGGTGGATTCTCCTGTTCCGCTTGGGTGGAGTCTTCTGCCTCCTGGACCGGCTGCTCTTCCAGCTCTACCCGTTGCTCCGTAGGTTCTTGGGATGATGGTTGGAGGAAGGTGAGTACGGGTACCACAACTGCACCATTGACTTGAGTCCAAGACCGAGGGAAGTCCCCGAGCACGGTACTAACCATATCTTCCCTTTCTTCCACGGGTCGATGGTCTTCCTGTTCCTCCTCAGGGTTCCTCAGTTGTTCGGGGCACTTCTTCAGGTGGTCCCGGGATACAATGGCTGTGGTTTCCCCTCCGTCTTTACTGATGGTACAGACCTTCGGGTTCTCGTGGCTTGAGGGCAGTACGGTGTACGGGTCCTTCTCCCACTGGTCGTCCAACTTGTGGAGCCGTCTCTTCCTCTTCAAGACCTGCTCTCCGGGTACCAGGGGAACAGCGGGAGCATACTGGTTGTAAGTCTTCTCTTGTCTTTCCCTAGCCTGACAGAGACTTCGCTCCACGCTCTCCTGTACTTTCCGGTACTGCTGCTGCCTCTCTGTGTCCCAGTCTGTTTCTGGTGAAGTGTCCTCGGGCGTCAGGACTCCCATTTCCAGGTCAACAGGTAACTTACCAGGTCTTGCCCTCATTAGGTAAGCCGGGGTACAGTTGGTGGAACCTACCGGGATGTGGTTGTATAGGTCCACCAGATCGGGCAACTTCTCAGGCCACAGACTGCGTTCTTCCAGGGGCAACGTTTTTAGAAGATCCATTACCACCTGGTTCATTTTCTCACAAAGTCCATTAGTTTGCGGATGGTAGGGTGTCGTCCTTATCTTCCGGCAGCCATACAGATTGCAGAATTCCTGGAAGACCTCCGCTTCAAAGGCAGGTCCCTGGTCCGTCAGCACTTGGTCCGGGTACCCGTGTGGACGGCAAAAGTGCTGCTGGAAGGCTCTAGCTGCTGTTCGAGCCGTTAAGTCCTTGACGGGGACGACAACCAGAAACCGGGAGTAATGATCCGCGATGGTTAACGCGTAGACGTAGCCACTTCTGCTGGGGGTCAGTTTTACATGATCCAAGGCTACCAGTTCCAACGGTTGCCGGGTGACGATGGACTGCAGGGGAGTCTTCTGGCTGGCCCGGTCCTTCCTTCTCAGATTGCACGGGCCACAGTCTCTGCACCACTTCTCGATGGTTCCCCTCATGCCTACCCAGTGGAACCGCTCGCGCAGCAGGAACTCCAGCTTTTTCCACCCGAAGTGTCCAGCTCCGTCGTGGTATGCCTCCATCACCATGGCTGCGTCTCTTCGTGGCACCACTACTTGCCAGAGTAGTTCATGCGTCCTGGAGTTAACCATTCTGCGGCACAACTTCCCCTTGTAAAGGAACAGTCGACTCTTCTCTGCCCATAGTTGTTTGGCTTCCTCTGGAGCGTCTGATTCCAGGCTAGCCTCCGGGCGAGTCAGCATCTCCTTCACCAGTCGGACGGCAGGGTCGCTGTCTTGCGTTTCCGCCCAGTTGTAGTGAGGTAAGGGGTTCAACGTAGCAGCCTGCTTACTCCTTACCCGGTGGGAATACTGGATAGTCCCATGACGGTGGAACGCAGGGAGTTCAACTTCTTCCAGTCCCTCCGGATCTTCTCCTCCGTCCGGCAGGTTGGGCATCCTGGACAGGGCGTCCGCGTTGGTATTGGAGCGCCCTGCCCGGTATTTAATTGTGAACTCGTAGTTGGACAGACGGGCCATCCACCTCTGCTCCAGGGCACCGAGTCTTGCCGTGTCCAGGTGTGTCAGCGGGTTGTTATCCGTGTATACGGTGAACCGGGAAGAAGCGAGGTAATGCTTAAAGCGCTCGGTGACTGCCCATACCACGGCCAGGAACTCTAGCTTAAATGAGCTATAATTCTCGGGATTCCTTTCGGTGGGTCGCAGTTTTCGGCTGGCATAGGCGATTACTCGCTCTTTCCCCTGCTGAATCTGGGACAGTACGGCTCCTAGCCCGACGTTACTGGCGTCGGTGTAGAGGATGAAGGGCTGGCTATAGTCCGGATACGCCAAGATTTCATCCCCCGTGAGGGCCATCTTCAGCTGGCGGAAGGACTCTTCCTCTAGCTCTTCCCATTTGAAGGGCGGCTTCTGGTTCTTGGCCTTCCGGGACTGGCCTATCAGGAGGTCCTGCATAGGCGCCGCCTTTTTGGTGAAACCGGGAATAAACCTTCGGTAGTAGCCTACCAACCCTAGGAACTGCCGCACTTCTTTTACGCTGGAAGGGCTTGGCCATCCTTTGATTGCGGTGATCTTATCGGGGTCGGGAGCCACTCCGTCAGCGCTCACCACGTGTCCCAGGTATTGCACCTTTGGTTTCAGGAGGTGACACTTGGAGGGTTTCACCTTTAGGCCGTAACTCGCCAGAGCTTCGAACACCTCCGCCAGGTGTTTCAGGTGGTCCTCATAAGTTTTGGAGTATACGATGACATCGTCCAGGTACAACAGGACCGTCTCGAAGTTTCTGTGGCCCAGACAGCACTCCATTAATCGTTGGAAGGTTCCTGGGGCGTTGCAGAGTCCGAACGGCATGCAGGTGAACTCGCTAAGTCCCATCGGGGTGGTGAATGCGGTCTTCTCCCGGTCCGCCTCTGCTACAGGAACCTGCCAGTACCCGCTAGTGAGATCCAAGGTAGAGAAGAAGTTAGCAGATCTTAAAGCAGCCAATGACTCCTCTATCCTTGGTAAGGGGTACGCATCCTTGTGTGTGATACGGTTGATTTTCCGGTAATCTACACACATCCTCATGGTGTTGTCTTTCTTTTTGACTAAAACTAGTGGGGCTGCCCAGGGGCTACAGCTATCCCGGATTACCCCAGCCTCCTTCATGTCTCTAAGCATCCCCTTGGCGTGTTGGTAATGTGCAGGGGGTACGGGTCGATACCTCTCTTTTATGGGAGGATGATCTCCCGTGGGGATGCGGTGTTCTACCCCCTTGACTCGCCCGAAGTCTAACGGGTGTTTACTAAACACTCTCTCATACTCTTGAACCACCCGATAGACTCCTTGTTTCTGGTGTGAGGGAGTGGAGTCAGTACCCAGATGTAGTTGCTGACACCAGTCCTCCATGTCTTTCTTAGAGCCGTTACCTTCCTCCGGGTGAGATGGAGGCAAGGGTTCCACAGATTGTATAGAATTTTGATTAGTGGTATATAATTTGGCTAGCATGGCATACCGGGGCAGGTACACTTCCCTCTCCCCGATATTTATTATGCGAACGGGCACCCTCCCATGGCGTACATTGACCACCCCCTGTGCTGTCAAAATGGTGGGCCTACTGTCTGAGTAAACTGGTTCTACCATTGCCTGGTAATCTCTACCTCTCAGACCAATAGCTGCCCGGCACCAAATCATCATTTCACTTTTTGGGGGCATGGCAATAGGAAAAGGGTCACACATTCTTACGCTACCAATCTCACCGCCGGAGAGTTCCACTTGTTGCCGTTGCATCAGTGCCCGGATCTCTTTCTGGAGCACCCGCTGCTCGCCGGAGCTGGCATTCTTGGCAACCTGCTGTAAAAGGAAAATCACCTCTGCAAGACAATTTTCAATTACATTAGTTCCTAGAGTTATTTTTGGGTGACTCTCATGTTTGTCAATATCTACAATGATCAGTCCCTGTGCGGCCAGTTCGACTCTACCAATTTTGATGGTCACCTCTTTAAATCCGATCTGTGGCACGGGCTGACCATTGCTGGCGATGATACTCAAGTCGTCGTCAGGGTAGCGGGTAATATCCGAGTCATTCCAGTACTGCTTGAAGAGCACGTACGGGATGGTGGTGACCTGTGACCCGGTGTCCAGTAGGGCACTCATGGGAATGCCATCCAGTACCACAGGCAAGACTGGACGTCCTCCCACATATCTGTCGCGCCAGTTCGATGGGCCTGGTGATCTTTTTCCTGGGGGTTGGCCCTCTACCCCAGGTTGTGCCCGTTTAAAGAACAGTACCTTTCCATATGTCCGGGTTGATTGCAGCGGCGGCAGATGGGTCGTCCGTCCTCGCTGTATCGGTCACTGGGTCTTCCTCTGGCCGGTGGGGTCCTCCTTGGTTGACGCCACGGGATGTCCTCCGGTCCGGATGCCAGCTGGATCTTCCCTGGAGTGGAAACCTGTAAAGACTGCACAGTTCGGGTTAGCGCAGCAACGCTTTTAGCTAGCTCTTGGACCTGATGGTGTAGGTCTGGAGCCGGGTCATTGTCCAAAGCCTGCGCATCAGCTCCCACAGGCCCTGCTGACAAGGGCGCCGCCTCCTGGTAGTAAGTGGTAGTGGGGCGTCTGTGGGTCACAACGCCACCTGGTGCCGGTTCTCGGAGCACCCGGATGGCTCTGTCCTTGAACTGTGCAAATTCTAGATGAGGGTCCTGTAAGGCCATTGCCCGCAACTGGGTGCGGTGGGCATTGCAATATAAACCCTCTATAAATTGTTCGGTCAACAGCCTGTCCTCGTTTCCCACTCCATTAGGGTCGGTCTGCTTAATGGCCCTCAGGGCCTCTTGTAGGTTGAGTGCATAGTCCCTTATACTCTCATGCGCTCGCTGCTTGCACCCGTAGAATCTAAGTTTAATCTCGGCTGAGGTGCGGGTATCAAAAGTGTCCTTCAGCCGGGTTAGTATCCCTGCGACAGTCTTCCTCCCAGGTGGCCAGGATTTTACTTCCCTTTTGGCTGCCCCAGTTAGTTGGGCCACCAGGATGCTCACTTTTTGCTCTTCTGTGAGGGGGTACACCTGGAAGAGGCTATCCAGCTTTTCTCTAAAGTCATGCAGGGTATGTGACTCCCCTGAGTACTGGGGTAGCCAAGCTGCTCCCGGGATATAGGGCATGGTGAAGGGCATAACTGCAACAGCGGTAGCGCTGGCGGGGGTTGAGGCAGTGGAGCTCTCCTCCGTATCCGACATCTTCCTCCCCCCTAGTGGACCGTGGCCTACCTTGCGATGATCCTGTTCCGTAGGCCGCGGCTCCGCAGTGGATCGTCAGGGTTGAGGACCTTCCGTCGCGCTCCTGTGACGTCGGCGTCTGCTGGGCTCCTTCCAGGACCTTACGCAACGTCCGGACGTGAGGCGGGGCTTCAGTTCTCGCGCGCTTTCGGAGTCCACGCCCCTCTTCTTCCCGCGCGGCATCCTCAAGATGGCGTCCAATGGCGGGAAAACTCCACGGATGGCGGGAAGAAGGCTGAAGATGGCGCCGGATGGCGGGAAACTTCACCGATGGCGGGAAGAAGGCTGAAGATGGCGCCGGATGGCGGGAATCTTCACCGATGGCGGGAATCTTCACCACTGGTAAGTTTGAACAGTCTTTGCTTTTCAGGCACGCAGTACCCGGTGGTTGCGGGCACGTGATCCTGCCGACTACGCCAAAGTTGACGCGCCCCTGGGCCTGTGTCGCGCTGCGTTGCGCACGCGGGAGCTTACCCGGAGCCGGATCTGTTTAGGGTTGTAGACTCGTGGCGGTGACCCGGTCCGTGCCCAGGGAGTCAAACTGGACGGCAGTCTGTTAGCGGTAGAAAATGGTTGATGACTACGCCACCCGTTGAATGCAGCCAGGGGGCTGCTGCTGCAGGGCAGACCGCTGAGGCCGGTGGAAGGATGGTGCAGCGTGATAGTATAACCCCCAACGGGAGGGGTATGGCCTCAGGGCAGCCGACGTGGATGATGGGGGTAGCAGGAACCACTCAGAGACGGTATGGTAGCGTTCAGGGTCTTTACTGGTAACAACGATAGACCCTCCCGGAGTACTTGCTAGCGAACGGGGCCTGGTCAGTCCTTGAGCAGATGGGATCTCCCCTGGCCAGGCGTAGTTGTAGGCCTCCCAAGCTGACTGTACTCTTCTGGCTACCTTGCTAGAAGCTGATGTAAGTAGCCCACGTCCCTGAGTGTACCGTGTGGTGCTCACCCGTATGGCCGGTGACTCGGGGCCTTCTAATGGCTTCCGCTCCACGATGGCGGTGCTGGTCCCACGCGTGTGACCGGGCCTTCGGGCTTCTGGGCCAGGGGACCTGAAATCCCCTGCCTGACGGATTCTGCTGCTGGGTAGAAGTTAGTCCCCACAGCCTCGGACTCCGGGTCCGGTAAAGAATCTTCTTAGTCAGGGCGAGCTCTTTAGCTGCCAGCCCCTGACTCCTTGTGACTCTGCTGCTTCCTATGCTGCTCTTGTCTCTACTCTTCCTGGACTCACTAACCCTGCCTCAGCCCCGGGTTTATACAGGGGAAGTTCTTCCCCTCCCAAGGCTGGGCAGGAGGTGTGGCATGCACAGGATCCCTGACCAAAGGACCTCCCACCTGCTCTCAGACGTAATATCTCTATCACTGTGACAACCAGACCCCTGGGGTGTCACAGATGCAGTTGTTGACGTGCTTCCAGTACTACGTCTCTGTCCAGGAAGGCGCAACCTGACCTCGTCGTCACTAGCATCTTCCTCCACCTCCTCTGCTGACCTCATCTCTTGGCTGACTGTGGGTTGACAGTAAGTGGGATCTCCGACCTCATCATCATCACCCTGTGCGTTATCACACCCGTCGTCCTCAGAGCCAACCTGTTCCTGCCCTGACAAAAAACTAAAGTTGTCGCTCCAATCAGGTATTTGAGTCTTATCATCGTCTTCCTCATTGTCTCCACCAACAGGAGTTACAGTTTGGGAATGAGGGTCTACATTATGGTCAGAACCTTCTGCGTCTGGTCCTGGATCCGACTCATAAAGATTCTGGGCATCAGTGCAGATCATTTCCTCGTCTGGATTCACAGAAGCGCTGGAGTCGACCTCTGATTCCCAGGCTATAGTATGAGTAAACAGCTCTGCAGACTCAACCATCTGTTCTACCTCATACTCAGACGGGCAGCTGGAGATTTGGGAGCTGTGAGGAAGCAAGTGCGATTTGGGTGACACCTTTGAGGACTGGAGTATTTGTGATGTTGAAGTTGATGTGGAGGAGAGCCCACTTAAAGGAGCACTTGATATCCGTTGAAGCACCTGCTGTTTTTGTGCCTCATCTGGAATTTGTAGCGATTGGCGTGGCCGTAAGAAAGGGATCTTATCACATTGTCCGCTAAAAGAAGTAGACATTTTAGTTTGGCTGGAAGATGGTCTTTCTTCTGCACCTACCCCACGGACACAACCTTTTTTCCCCTTCCCAACACGCCTATTCCCCTTTCCACCAGCAGCAGGCCTTTTTCCACTCATTTTGGTGGTTAACTAATTCACAACTCTGGAGTTGTTTGCACAAAAAAACAATGGATGGTAACCGAGCAGAGCTGAGTGGCCAAACTGTGGTATTAGGCCAAAACTATTGGCTGGGTTAGATGCAGAAAAAAATTATTTTTAATTTGCAACCTGATGGAGGTCAGTATAGATGGACTAATAGACCAAGTCCCACACACCGCTAGAAGCCCAAATATTTTTTCACAGCTAGATGCAGAAAATTTTTGTATTCAATTTGCAACCTGATGGAGGTCAGTATAGATGGACTAATAGACCAAGTCCCACACACTGCTAGAAGCCCAAATATTTTTTCAGAGCTAGATGCAGAAAAAAATTATTTTTAATTTGCAACCTGATGGAGGTCAGTATAGATGGACTAATAGACCAAGTCCCACACACCGCTAGAAGCCCAAATATTTTTTCAGAGCTAGATGCAGAAAAAAATTATTTTTAATTTGCAACCTGATGGAGGTCAGTATAGATGGACTAATAGACCAAGTCCCACACACCGCTAGAAGCCCAAATATTTTTTCAGAGCTAGATGCAGAAAAAAATTATATTCAATTTGCAACCTGCTGGAGGTCAGTATAGAAGGACTAATAGAACAAGTCCCACACACTGCTAGAAGCCCAAATATTTTTTCAGAGCTAAATGAAGAAAAAAATTATTTTTAATTTGCAACCTGATGGAGGTCAGTATAGATGGACTAATAGACCAAGTCCCACACACTGCTAGAAGCCCAAATATTTTTTCAGAGCTAGATGCAGAAAAAAAATATTTTTAATTTGCAACCTGATGGAGGTCAGTATAGATGGACTAATAGACCAAGTCCCACACACTGCTAGAAGCCCAAATATTTTTTCAGAGCTAGATGCAGAAAAAAATTATTTTTAATTTGCAACCTGATGGAGGTCAGTATAGATGGACTAATAGACCAAGTCCCACACACCGCTAGAAGCCCAAATATTTTTTCAGAGCTAGATGCAGAAAAAAATTATATTCAATTTGCAACCTGCTGGACGTCAGTATAGAAGGACTAATAGAACAAGTCCCACACACTGCTAGAAGCCCAAATATTTTTTCAGAGCTAAATGAAGAAAAAAATTATTTTTAATTTGCAACCTCATGGAGGTCAGTATAGATGGACTAATAGACCAAGTCCCACACACTGCTAGAAGCCCAAATATTTTTTCAGAGCTAGATGCAGAAAAAAATTATTTTTAATTTGCAACCTGATGGAGGTCAGTATAGATGGACTAATAGACCAAGTCCCACACACCGCTAGAAGCCCAAATATTTTTTCAGAGCTAGATGCAGAAAATTTTTTTATTCAATTTGCAACCTGATGGAGGTCAGTATAGATGGACTAATAGACCAAGTCCCACACACTGCTAGAAGCCCAAATATTTTTTCAGAGCTAGATGCAGAAAAAAATTATTTTTAATTTGCAACCTGATGGAGGTCAGTATAGATGGACTAATAGACCAAGTCCCACACACTGCTAGAAGCCCAAATATTTTTTCAGAGCTAGATGCAGAAAAAAATTATTTTTAATTTGCAACCTGATGGAGGTCAGTATAGATGGACTAATAGAACAAGTCCCACACGCTGCTAGAAGCCCAAATATTTTTTCAGAGATAAGTGAAGAAAAAAATTATTTTTAATTTGCAACCTGATGGAGGTCAGTATAGATGGACTAATAGACCAAGTCCCACACACTGCTAGAAGCCCAAATATTTTTTCAGAGCTAGATGCAGAAAAAAATTATTTTTAATTTGCAACCTGATGGAGGTCAGTATAGATGGACTAACAGACCAAGTCCCACACACCGCTAGAAGCCCAAATATTTTTTCAGAGCTAGATGCAGAAAAAAATTATATTCAATTTGCAACCTGCTGGAGGTCAGTATAGAAGGACTAATAGAACAAGTCCCACACACTGCTAGAAGCCCAAATATTTTTTCAGAGCTAAATGAAGAAAAAAATTATTTTTAATTTGCAACCTGATGGAGGTCAGTATAGATGGACTAATAGACCAAGTCCCACACACTGCTAGAAGCCCAAATATTTTTTCAGAGCTAGATGCAGAAAAAAATTATATTCAGTTTGCAACCTGATGGAGGTCAGTATAGATGGACTAATAGAATGATGCTATGCCCAAAAGATTTTACTTCACTAGGTGCAGTAAAAAAATTGGTATTCTATACACAGGTGGTATATCTTGCAACACAGATAGGCTACTCCACTGACTAACACACTCTGCAATAGGCCAAAAAGGATTATCTTTGCTAGATTCAGCCAAATGCTGTGAAAAATACTTGCACAGCACTGGCACAGACCTGCCTGGCAAAAACTGATAGGAACTGATGTAACCTAGTCCTGAAAAGGACTCCAATTAAAATTAGTCTTTACTCCCACAATCTATCTATTTAAGAGCACAGACCTACCTGATAAAAGTCGTAGGAAATGCTGTAACCTAGTCCTTAAAAGGACTGCAATCACAACTATTCCCTACTCCCAAGCTATCTGTATATTTGTGCGAAAATTGGCTTGAAATTAACAAGGTATAGCGCACACAGCAACAGCGGTGCCGTCTAACACGCAGCTGCAGCAGTGAGAAAATGGTGGCGACGGGGAAAATGGCTTGGTCTTATAGGGCAAGGACATGTGACATACACTGCCAATCACACATGCCCTTGCTTGTGTGAAAAAAAGCACTTCGCTCCGTGTGTGCGCTGCTGATAGGCTGACAGATTGCACCTCCCCACTGCAAATGCGGGAAAGAGAAAAAAAAATGGAGATCTTCATTGTTCCTGCAGAGATCCATCCCCTGCCCCTCCCCCCGCCCCGCTGTACACTCAAACTGCGTATTAACATTAATTTTCATCATTACTGAGAAAAAATCCAGTTATGATTTTGGTGCACGAACAGTTATCGAACATAACCTCGAACAGCCGAATTTTTCTCAAATTGTTCGTGTTCGCCGACCGGCTCGAACACCGCCCAAAACAGCTCGAATTTGAGATTGGCGAACAGTTCGAGTAGAACAACGCTCATCTCTAATAGTGAGGAGGAGCTGGTGATCAGCAGTGTCGAATGCTGCAGAGAGATCCAGGAGAATCAGCAGGGAGTAGTGACCATTAGATTTGGCTGTTAATAAATCATTAGAGACTTTAGTGAGGGCAGATCAGTAGAATGTAAAGAGCGGAAACCAGATTGTAAAGGGTCAAGAAGAGAGTTGTCTGAGAGATAGCGGATTAGATGGGAATGGACCAGGCGTTCCAGGAGTTTAGAGATAAAGGGAAGATTGGAAACAGGTCTGTAGTTGGCCGTGCAGTTCTGGTCAAGGGATGGTTTTTTAAGTAATGGTTGTATGCTGGCGTGTTTAAAAGAAGAGGGAAAGATACCAGATGAGAGGGAAAGGTTGAAAATTTTTGTTAGGTGAGTGGTGACAGCTGGAGCAAGGGACTGAAGGAGATGTGAGGGAATAGGGTCACTGGTGCAGGTGGTAGGGCGAGAAGATGCAAGGAGACTGATCACTTCATCTTCCGTGACTGGTTCGAAGTCAGAAAGTGAGCAGGATACAATGTGGCGGGGGAGAGCATGCATAACATTTGGGGATTGGGAGAAAATTTCCTGTCGGATATGGTCAATTTTTTCTTTGAAATAATTGGCCAGATTGTCAGCGCTGAGGTCGGTGGTCGGGGCCTGTGTTGTTTGATTGAGGAGAGAATGAAACGTGTCAAAGAGTCGTTTAGGATTATTGGAAAGTGAGATGATGAGGTTGTTAAAGTAGGTTTGTTTGGAGAGGTGAAGGGCAGAGTTATATGTTTTCAGCATAAATTTATAATGGAGGAAATCTTCGGGCAGATTTGATTTTCTCCACAGCCGTTCAGCGCACCTGGAGTACCTCTGGAGAATACGTGTTTGAGGCGTGTGCCAGGGTTTTCGCTATCTATGCTGAATTTTTCGTTGTGTAGGAGGTGCGGCTTCATCCAGGGCGCATAGCATTATTTTGTTATAATGCTTCAATGCAGAGTCGGGACATGAGAGGGAGGAGATTGGGGCCAATGATGATTGCAACCTTTTTATAAATTTCTGGGTGTTAATGGCGCGTAAATTTCTATAAGTGTGGAAAGTGGGGGGGTTTTGAGTAGAGTCGCAGTTCTTGACAGAGAATGAAAGAAGATTATGGTCAGAGAGTGGAAGGGGAGAGTTAGTAAAGTCATGTACTGAGCAAAGTCGGGAGAAGATCAGGTCCAATGTGTTCCCATCCTCATGTGTAGGAGAATTAGCAAGCTGTGAAAGGCCGAAGGAGGAGGTTAGTGATAAAAGATGCGTGGCAGATGGGGAGAGAGGATCGCCAATTGGGATGTTAAAATCTCCCATGATTATCGTGGGGATGTCGCAGGATAGAAAATTTGGAAGCCAGGCAGCAAAGTGATCCAGGAATTGACGGGGGGGACATGGAGGCCGATAGACAACCGCCACTCGCAGGGCGAAGGGCCGGTAGAGTCTGACTGTGTGGGCCTCAAAAGATGGGAAGATAAGGGAGCGTACGGGGGGATAACCTGAAAAGTACATTTTGTTGAAAGAAGCAGACCAACACCTCCCCCTGATCTGTTGTCAGGTCGCGGGGTATGAGAGAAATGTTGGCCACCATAGGAGAGAGCTGCCGCAGCGGTGGTATCCGACTGCTGGATCCAGGTTTCAGTGAGAGCCAGAAGGTTGAGGGAATTAGAGAGGAAAAAGTCATGGATGTAAGAGAGTTTATTACAAACTGAGTGCGCATTCCAAAGGGCACAGTTGAATGAGACAGAAGATATGCAGGGAATATTAATGAGATTAGCAGGGTTTCTGAATGTACAGGAAAAGAGCTAGTGTTATTATTACTGGAGGGTCCTGGGTTGGGAGAAATATCACCTGTGACTAAAAGAAGGAAGATACAGAGAATGAGCAGATGGTTGAGTGATTTGTGAGAGCGTTTCCTGTGTTGTATGGTGGGAATGAATGGATCTGCGTGGTATAACGTTGTGAAGAGCGCATGACAACTGTACATAGGAGAAGAGAGGAGAGAGGGGTTAATATGGATGAAGTGTGCAGAATTTGTGGGAGAACGGTGAATGTGGATGATTGTAGCAGCCAGAATATAAATTGCACAGATACAAATGGTGAATACTGTTTGCCAAAAAGATGACATGGAGGCAAGTTTGTTTAATTGTCTTGCATGTCTTACCTGTCTCCTGCCCTGTCCAACTGCCATCTTCTAACTGCCGGGGCACTTTGATAAATTATGGCACTTAGATAAAGTATGCATAAATGCTATATGGATAAATGCCCCCGCATAAATGCTGCCCCTTGACTATGTCTCAATATATAGGGACGTATCTGCTTAGATCTACACAGATTTAACTCGTTAGCAATCAATCACTAGGTTAAGACAACAGGAGACCATAAATTGCAGGAAAAAAAAAACAGACTGGCAACTCTACATGGATCTTAAACTGTTAAAGTAAGTGTGATGACCTTAAAGTATCATGGACTAAACAATGTAGAGAAGTGTGAAATATATACCAGTGAAAGGCTGCAGAGCATTGCTTGGAGGAACAAGGTAGTTTTCAGGATAGATCACACGTAGCAGTGAAAAGTATATACCAGTGAAAGGCTGCAGAGCATTGCATGGAGGAACAAGGCAGTTTTCAGGATAGATCACACATAGCAGTGAAAAGTATATATCAGTGAAAGGCTGCAGAGCATTGCATGGAGGAACAAGGCAGTTTTCAGGATAGATCACACATAGCAGTGAAAAGTATATACCAGTGAAAGGCTGCAGAGCATTGCATGGAGGAACAAGGTAGTTTTCAGGATAGATCACACAAAACAGTGAAAAGTATATACCAGTGAAAGGCTGCAGAGCATTGTATGGAGGAACAAGGCAGTTTTCAGGATAGATCACACATAGCAGTGAAAAGTATATACCAGTGAAAGGTTGCAGAGCATTGCATGGAGGAACAAGGCAGTTTTCAGGATAGATCACACATAACAGTGAAAAGTATATACCTGTAAGAAGAGAAGAAAGATGAATATTAGCAATGCCATCTTCTAACTGCCGGGGCACTTTGATAAATTATGGCACTTCGATAAAGTATGCAAAAATGCTATATGCATAAATGCCCCCGCATATTCCACTGTAACCTCCACCACTCTTCCAAGGGGCATTAAAACCATCTTGTTAAGCTACTGTGACCTCCACGTCTCTTCCAAGGGGCATTAAAACCATCTTGTTAAACCATTCTGAACTCCACAGCTCTTCCAAGGGGCATTAAAACATTCTTGTTAAGCTACTGTAACCTCTACGACTCTTCCACGTGGCATTGATATTGTCTTTTTATTCCACTGCGACCTTCACCACTGTTCCAAGAGGCATTAAAATCGTCTTTTTAAGCTACTGTGAACTCCAAGTCACTTCCAAGGGGCATTAAAATCGTCTTGTAAAACCACTCTGAACTCCACAGCACTTCAAAGGGTCATTAAAACAGTCTTGTTAAGCTACTGTGACCTCCACGTCTCTTCCACGGGCATTGATATTGTCTTTTTTTTCAACTGCGATCTCCACCACTATTCCAAGGGGCATTGATATTATCTTTTTATTCAATTGCGATCTCCACCACTCTTCCAAGGGGCATTGATATTGTCTTTTTGTTCCACTGCGACCTCAACCACTCTTCCAAGGGGCATTAAAACCTTCTTGTTAAGCTATTGTGACCTCAACATCTCTTCCACGGGGCATTGATATTATTTTTTTATTCCACTGTAACCTCCACCACTTTTCCAAGGGGCATTAAAACCATCTTGTTAAACCACTCTGAACAAGACAGCTCTTCCAAGGGGCATTAAAACTGTCTTGTTAAGCTACTGTACTGTGACCTCCACGTCTCTTCCATGGGGCATTGATATTGTCTTTTTATTCCACTGCTACCTCCACCACTCTTGCAAGGGGAATTTAAACCTTCTTGTTATGCTACTGTGACCTCTGCGTCTCTTCCACGGGGCATTGATATTGTCTATTTATTCCACTGCGACCTCAAAAACTCTTAAAAGGGGCATTGATATTGTCTTTTTATTCCATTGCGACCTCCACCACTCTTCCAAGAGGCATTAAAACTGTCTTGTTAAGTGTAGCTTCGGCGTCCCTGCCTCCTGCTAGGCAGGGACGCTGTTCCCCTCACCTCTCCACTCCGTGCCCGGCGTCCTCCTCCCGCTCTGCTGGCTGCGCGCGCTGCTTCCAAGCCACTGTGCTTAGGGCGCGCGCGCTCCCCCTCTCTTACAGGGGCCGCGCTTGCCGTCCTAAGGAGTCCCCGGCCAATGGCCGGAGGACCTCACCATATATAAGGCACCTCCTCCAAAATGGAGTTGCCCGAGCAATGTTGTTGCAAAGCCTTCACTCTGCTTCAGCCCTCAGGTCCCGTTACCAGTTACCTGCCAGTCACCTGAGAGATTTCTGCTTGATACCTGCCTGATATCCGTTTACCTGCTTGCAAGCCTGCGGTCCGACGGTCTGCCTTTCGACACCTGTCAATCTGTCTATGGACCAGCCTGCCTGCTCACCTGGGAGCGCTCACCTGCTACCTGTCTGCTAGCCTACCTGGAGGCTCCGCCGTCACTTGCCGTGACCACCTGCCTGTCCAGAGACTCTTGCCTGCTCACCTGGGAGCGCTCACCTGCTACCTGTCTGCTAGCCTACCTGGAGGCTCTGCCGTCACTTGCCGTGACCACCTGCCTGTCCAAAGACTCTCGCCCGCTCACCTGGGAGCGCTCACCAGCCACCTGCCTGCTGTCCTTCTACCCAGAGACTGTCCCTGTCACTTGCCGTGAGTACCCGTCCTTCTACTCAGAGACTGTCGCTGTCACTTGCCGTGACTACCTGCCCTTCTACTCAGAGACTGTCCTTGTCACTTGCCGCGACTACCTGCCCTTCTACCCAGAGACTGTCCCTGTCACTTGCCGTGACTACCTGCCCGTCTTCCCTGGGAGCCACCCGCTTCCTTACAAGGACCGCCCCCTTGTATAGTTGCTCAGAGGTTCCGCCTCCCAGACCCGTTACAGTTTGCTCGGGCCATGGAACCCGGTGGCACCCAAGCTCCCTCACTCTCGGACCTATGTCAAGAACTGTCCCGTCAGAGGTCCCAACAGGAGTCCATCCTGAGTCATCTGCGGAATGTCAACTCTCACCTGGACACTCTGACTGCTCCACCAGCAACCACCGCTAGTGTCATGACTCGCAGCCCGGCAGCGCCGCTGCCCACCAATACCATGGTATCCTGCCCCGGACCCCGGCTTTCTGCACCTCCTCGCTTCGGAGGCGACCCCGCTCAAGCTCGGGGCTTCATAAACCAGTGCACCCTGCACTTTGAACTCCTGTCCCACCAGTTTATCTCCGACCGGGCCAAAGTAGCCTTAATCATGTCCCATCTCACGGGGGAGGCACTGGCTTGGCTAAATCCTCTATGGGAGAGAGGAGACCCCCTGGTGTCCCACCTGCCAGCCTTTCTCACGGCTTTCCGGAAAGTCTTCGACGAACCCGGACGGAAGACCTCATCCGCATCATCTCTGCTACGCCTCCATCAAAGAAATCTCACCGTGGGCCAATATGCCATACGGTTCCGTACCCTTGCTTCGGAGCTGGCCTGGGATAACGACGCCCTGGTGTCTGTCTTTTGTGAGGGTCTGTCCGGCCGTATTAAAGATGAACTCGCCGGTCGGGACATACCTACCACTCTCGATGACTTAATAACTCTTGCCACCCGGATTGACATCCGGTTCCAGGAACGCGCCAAAGAGGTCACCCGTGAGAGGAGGTTTCCACGTCTAGCCCCTACCTTTCTGAAACCTGTCACTTCTCCCGCTACTCCCCAGGCGCACTCACCCGAGCCTATGCAGGTCGACGAGACCAAGATGGTCAAAACTGGTCAAGAGTTACGCCGTGCCGAGGGGAGCTGCTTCTACTGTGGCAGTAAGGAGCACCGGATCCGTTCCTGCCCGGAGAGATCGGGAAACGCCTGTGTCTAGGATCGCTCAGAGAAGTCGTCCTAGACAAGAGTAAAACCTCTCCATCTCTGTTGCTGTCGGTCTCTATCATCTGCGGGGAGAACCGTTATTTTGAACTAGCCCAACTTGACTCTGGAGCTGCCGGAAATCTCATTTCTCTGTCTCTGGTAGAGAAATACCACATTCCCACCAAACCTCTAGCTGTACCCTTATCTGTCGCTGCCGTGGATGGGGGCCTCTTACCACATCCCATCCAACTCATCACCGAATCCATAACCCTGCAGGTAGGAATGCTGCACTCTGAGAGCATCTTCTTTCATGTTCTGCCTGGACTCTCTCACGCCCTCTTACTAGGCCTACCTTGGCTTCAGAGACATGCACCCGTGCTTGATTGGCAGACCGGAGAGGTCCTTCGGTGGGGACAGGACTGCCATAAGACTTGTTTAGTTCCCGTCCATCCTGTCCGTCCTTCTCCTACTCCAGCCAATCTACCTGGTCTTCCGGCTCCTTATTGGTCGTATGCGGACGTCTTTAATAAAAAGGAGGCAGAGACATTACCCCCTCATAGACCATACGACTGCCCAATCGACCTGATGCCCGGCGCTACTGCTCCCCGTGGGCGCATTTACCCTTTGTCCGCTGCTGAGACCCGATCCATGTCAGAATATATTGAGGAGAATCTGGCCCGGGGGTTCATCCGGAAATCTACTTCCCCGGCGGTAGCAGGCTTCTTCTTCGTCAAAAAGAAGGACGGCTCACTCCGTCCCTGTATAGACTATAGAGGCCTTAACCAGATCACGGTGAAGAATAAATACCCCCTTCCGCTCATTCCGGAATTATTTGACCGTCTGAGGGGGGCTAGAATCTTCACCAAGCTGGACCTCCGTGGGGCGTATAACCTGGTCCGTATCCGTCAGGGGGATGAATGGAAGATGGCATTCAACACCCGGGACGGCCTCTATGAATACCTGGTAATGCCCTTCGGTCTCTGTAACGCTCCTGCCGTCTTTCAAGAGTTGGTCAATGACATCTTCCGGGACCTTCTCTACTCCTGCGTAGTGGTGTACCTGGACGACATCTTGGTCTTCTCTCCGGATCTCCCCACACACCGGAGGGATGTTCGTCAGGTTCTGCTCAGGCTCAGGCAGAACCACCTCTACGCTAAATATGAGAAGTGCCTCTTTGAGCAGACCTCGCTTCCGTTTTTGGGCTACATAATTTCTCAGACCGGCCTACGAATGGATCCTGAGAAACTGTCTGCCATCGAGAACTGGCCTCGACCAGAGGGGTTGAAGGCTATTCAGCGGTTCCTGGGCTTCGCCAACTACTACTGCCTCTTCATACCGCACTTCTCTTCCCGGACTGCCCCTATCTCTGCGCTCACCCGTAAGGGCACTAATCCCAGAGAATGGTCGCCCGAAGCAGAGGAAGCCTTTCTTTCCTTAAAACAGGCTTTCTCTTCTGCCCCGGTGCTGCATCGCCCGGACGGCAACATGCAATTCTTCCTGGAAGTTGATGCCTCCTCCTCTGGAGCCGGAGCGGTACTTAACCAAAAATCGTCTTCCTGGAGAATGGTAACTTGCGGCTTCTTCTCCAAACTCTTCTCCTCTTCCGAGCGCAACTATTCTATAGGAGACCGAGAGTTATTGGCCATTAAGCTGGCATTGGAGGAGTGGCGTTACCTGCTCGAGGGGGCTCTTCACCCGGTAATAATTTACACGGACCACAAGAACTTGGTTTACCTCCAGAGTGCCCAGAGACTTAACCCGCGCCAAGTCCGGTGGTCCTTGTTTTTTGCTCGCTTTCATTTTGTTCTTCATTTTCGCCCGGCTGACAAAAACATCAAAGCTGATGCCTTGTCCCGATCCTTCCTGGTGTCTGATCTTGAGGAGGAACCTAAACACATCATCGATCCCGCCAGAGTAATGCAGGTGGCCCCCGTGAGTCTAAATCGTCTCCCTCCCGGTAAGACGTTCGTAACGGTACCTGATCGGGAGAAGATCCTACACTGGGATCACTCGTCTAAGCTTGCTGGCCACGCCGGTCAGAAAAAGACCCTCCAGCTTATCACCCGGCACTACTGGTGGCCTACCCTGCACAAGGACGTAATAGACTTTGTTTCTGCCTGTGTGTCCTGCGCCCGCAACAAGGTTCCGAGACACCTGCCAGCCGGTCGCCTTCTTCCTCTTCCAGTACCTGCTGCCCCCTGCAGCATATAGCTATGGACTTCATAACAGATCTCCCTGTCTCTGCCGGTTGTACGGTCATTTGGGTGGTCGCTGACCGCTTTTCCAAAATGGCTCATTTCATTCCCCTGCCAGGCCTCCCGTCTGCACCCGAGCTGGCTAAAGACTTTATCCGCCACATCTTCCGTCTCCATGGCCTGTCCCTCCACATCGTGTCGGATCGTGGGGTCCAGTTCACCTCACGCTTCTGGAGAGCCACATGCAAGCTGCTAGACGTCACCCTGGACTTCTCCTCCGCATATCACCCACAGTCCAATGGTCAAGTGGAGCGGATCAATCAGATCCTGACCAGTTACCTCCGGCACTTCGTTAATGCCCACCATTCAGACTGGATGGATCACCTGCCATGGGCCGAATTCTCTTATAATAATCAAGAGAGCGAATCTTCCTCCAAATCCCCGTTTTTTGTAGTCTTCGGTCAGCATCCTCGGATCCCATTTCCCGTCTCCACCTCGGTGGACAATCCGGCTGCGGAATCTCTCGTTAGCAAATTTTCCTCCATTTGGGAGAGTACCCTATCCGCACTCCTTCAGTCGTCCGAGAGGATGAAAAAACACACTGACAAAAAACGCCTGGATCCTCCACAATTCCGTCCTGGAGATAAAGTCTGGCTCTCGTCCAAGTATGTCCGGCTCAAGATTCCTTCCTACAAGTTAGGGCCTCGGTTCATCGGCCCACTGGAAGTTATCAAACAAATCAACCCAGTGGCCTATAAATTGAAACTCCCGGCCAACTTGCGGATCCCTAACTCCTTCCATGTATCTCTCCTCAAACCCGTGGTACTTAACTCTTTTTCTAAGTCTACAGGTACGCCTCCTGCTCCGGTTTCCGCTGAAAACGAGTTTGAGGTAGAGAACATTCTGGCCACCAAAAGGGTAAGAGGAAAAACCTTTTTTCTGGTAGATTGGAAGGGGTTTGGTCCTGAGGAGAGAACTTGGGAGCCCTGGGAGAACATCCATGCCCCTCTCATCCTTGATAAATTTCTGTCTGGCCTAAAAAAGGGGGGGCCTAAAGGGGGGGGTACTGTAGCATCGGCATCCCTGCCTCCTGCTAGGCAGGGACGCTGTTCCCCTCACCTTTCCACTCCGTGCCAGGCGTCCTCCTCCCGCTCTGCTGGCAGCGCGCGCTGCTTCTCGGCCACTGTGCTTAGGGCGCGCGCGCGCTCCCCCTCTCTTCAAGGGGCCGCGCGCGCCGTCCTAAGGAGTCCCCGGCCAATGGCCGGAGGACCTCACCATGTATAAGGCACCTCCTCCAAAATGGAGGTGCCCGAGCAATGTTGTTGCAAAGCCTTCACTCTGCTTCAGCCCTCAGGTCCCGTTACCAGTTACCTGCCAGTCATCTGCCAGATTCCTGCTTGATACCTGCCTGATATCCGTTTACTTGCTTGCAAGCCTGCGGTCCGACGGTCTGCCTTCCGACACCTGTCAGTCTGTCTATGGACCAGCCTGCCTGCTCACCTGGGAGCGCTCACCTGCTACCTGTCTGCTAGCCTACCTGGAGGCTCCGCCGTCACTTGCCGTGACCACCTGCCTGTCCAGAGACTCTTGCCTGCTCACCTGGGAGCGCTCACCTGCTACCTGTCTGCTAGCCTACCTGGAGGCTCCGCCGTCACTTGCCGTGACCACCTGCCTGTCCAGAGACTTATGCCTGCTCACCTGGGAGCGTTCACCTGCTACCTGTCTGCTAGCCTACCTGGAGGCTCTGCCGTCACTTGTCGTGACCACCTGCCTGTCCAAAGACTCTTGCCCGCTCACCTGGGAGCGCTCACCAGCCACCTGCCTGCTGTCCTTCTACCCAGAGACTGTCCCTGTCACTTGCCATGAGTACCCGTCCTTCTACTCAGAGACTGTCCCTGTCACTTGCCGTGACTAACTGCCCTTCTACCCAGAGACTGTCCCTGTCACTTGCCGTGACTACCTGCCCTTCTACCCAGAGACTGTCCCTGTCACTTGCCGTGACTACCTGCCCGTCTTCAGTGGGAGCCACCCGCTTCCATACAAGGACCTCCCCCTTGTATAGTTGCTCAGAGGTTCCGCCTCCCAGACCCGTTACATTAAGCTACTGTGACCTCCACGTCTCTTCCATGGGGCATTGATACTTTCTTTTTATTCCACTGTAACCTCCACCACTCTTCCAAGGGGCATTAAAACCATCTTGTTAAGCTACTGTGACCTCCATGTCTCTTCCAAGGGGCATTAAAACTGTATTGTTAAACGATTCTGAACTCCACATCACTTCCAAGGGGCATTAAAACATTCTTGTTAAGCTTCTGTGACATCTACGTCTCTTCCAAGTGGCATTGATATTGTCTTTTTATTCCACTGCGACCTCCAACACTCTTCCAATGGGCATTAAATCCGTCTTGTTAAGCTACTGTGACGTCCACCTATCTTCCACGGTGCATTGAAATTGTCTTTTTATTCCACTTTGACCTCCAGCACTCTTTAAAGGGACATTGATATTGTCTTTTTATTCCACTGCGACCTCCACCACTCCTACAAAAGGGCATTAAAACTGTCTTGTTAAGTTACTGTGACCTCCACGTCTCTCCCAAGGGGCATTTAAACAATCTTGTTAAACCACTCTGAACTCCACAGCTCTTCCAAGGGGCATTAAAACCATCTTCTTAAGCTACTGTGACCTCCACGTCTCTTCCACGGGGCATTGTTATTGTCTTTTTATTCCACTGCGACCTCCACCACTCTTCTAAGGGGCATTTATTTTGTCTTTTTATTCCCCTGCGACCTCCACAACTCTTCCAAGAGGCATTAAAACCGTCTTGTTAAGCTACTGTGACCTCCACGTCTCTTCCATGGGGCATTGATATTGTCATTTTATTCCACTGCCACCTCCACCACTCTACCAAGGGGCATTTATTTTGTCTTTTTATTCCCCTGCGACCTCCACCACTCTTCGGCGGGGCATTAAAACCGTTTTGTTAAGCTACTGTAACCTACACGTCTCATCCAAAGGGCATTAAAACAGTCTTGTTAAACCACTCTGAACTCTTCACCTCTTCCAAGGGGCATTAAAACAGTCCTGTTAATCCACTGTGAACGCCACGTGTCTTCCACAGGGCATTGATATTGTCTTTTTATTCCACTGTATCCTCCACCACTCTTCCAAGGGACATTAAACACGCCTTGATACACCACTCTGAACTCCTCAGCTCTTCCAAGGGGCATTAAAACAATCCTGTTAAGCCACTGTGATCTCCACGTCTCTTCCACGGGGCATTGATATTGTCTAATTATTCCACTGTGACCTCCCCCACTCTTCCAAGGGGCATTAAAACCATCCTGTTAAGCTACTGTGACCTCCACGTCTCTGCCAAGGGGCATTAAAACTGTCTTGTTAAACTACTCTGAACTCCAATACTCTAGCAAGGGGTATTAAAACCGTCTTGTAAAGCTATTGTGACCTCCACGTCTCTTCCACGGGGCATTGATATTGTCTATTTATTCCACTGTAACCTCCATCACGTTTCCAAGCGGCATTAAAACCGTCTTGTTAAGCTACTGTGACCTCCACGTCTCTTCCACGGGGCATTGATATTGTCTTTTTATTCAACTGTGACCTCCACCACTCTTCCAAGGGGCATTTAAACCATCTTGTTTAGCTACTGTGACCTCCACGTCTCTTCCACGGGGCATTGATGTTGTCGTTTTATTCCAATGTGACCTCCACCACTTTTCCAAGGTGCAATAAAACCGTATTGTTAAGCTACTGTGACCTCCACGTCTATTCCAAAGTGCATTGATATTGTCTCTTTATTCCACTGCGACCTACACCACTCTTCCAAGGGGCATTAAAACCGTCTTGTTTAGCCACTGTGATCTCCACGTCTCTTCCACGTGGCATTGATATTGTCCTTTTATTCAACTGCGACCTGCATCACTCTTCCAAAGGGCATTGATATTGTCTTTTTATTCCACTGTAACCTCCCCCACTCCTCCAAGGGGCATTAAATCCATCTTGTTAAGCTACTGTGACCTCCACGTCTCTGCCAAGGGGCAATAAAACTGTCTTGTTAAACCACTCTGAACTCCACAGCTCTTCCATTGTGCATTAAAACCATATTGTTAAGCTACTGTGACCTTCATGTCTCTTCCAAGGGGCATTGATACTGTCTTTTTATTCCACTGCGACCTCCACCACTTTTCCAAGGGTCATTAAATCCATCTTTTTAAAACACTCTGAACTCCATAGCTCTTCCAAGTGGCATTAAAACCATCTTGTTAAGCTACTGTGACCTCCAAGTCTCTTCCAAGGGGCATTGATATTGTCTTTTTATTCCACTGTAACCCCTACCACACTTCCAAGGGGCATTAAAACCATCTTGTCAAGCTACTGTGACCTCCACCACTCTTCCAAGGGGCATTAAAACCATCTTGTTAAGCTACTGTGACCTCCATGTCTCTTCCAAGGGGCATTAAAACTGTATTGTTAAACGATTCTGAACTCTACATCACTTCCAAGGGGCATTAAAACATTCTTGTTAAGCTTCTGTGACATCTACGTCTCTTCCACGTGGCATTGATATTGTCTTTTTATTCCACTGCGACCTCCAACACTCTTCCAATGGGCATTAAATCCGTCTTGTTAAGCTACTGTGACGTTCACCTATCTTCCACGGTGCATTGAAATTGTCTTTTTATTCCACTTTGACCTCCAGCACTCTTTAAAGGGACATTGATATTGTCTTTTTATTCCACTGCGACCTCCACCACTCCTACAAAAGGGCATTAAAACTGTCTTGTTAAGCTACTGTGACCTCCACGTCTCTTCCAAGGGGCATTTAAACAATCTTGTTAAACCACTCTGAACTCCACAGCTCTTCCAAGGGGCATTAAAACCGTCTTCTTAAGCTACTGTGACCTCCACGTCTCTTCCACGGGGCATTGTTATTGTCTTTTTATTCCACTGCGACCTCCACC
Source organism: Phyllobates terribilis (assembly GCF_046119375.1). Lineage (NCBI taxonomy): Eukaryota > Metazoa > Chordata > Amphibia > Anura > Dendrobatidae > Phyllobates > Phyllobates terribilis. The sequence goes on along the minus strand of NW_027362765.1, from coordinate 305,893,687 downwards.
ACTCTTCTAATGGGCATTTATTTTGTCTTTTTATTCCCCTGCGACCTTCACAACTCTTCCAAGAGGCATTAAAACCGTCTTGTTAAGCTACTGTGACCTCCACGTCTCTTCCATGGGGCATTGATATTGTCATTTTATTCCACTGCCACCTCCACCACTCTACCAAGGGGCATTTATTTTGTCTTTTTATTCCCCTGAGACCTCCACCACTCTTCGGCGGGGCATTAAAACCGTCTTGTTAAGCTACTGTAACCTACACGTCTCATCCAAAGGGCATTAAAACAGTCTTGTTAAACCACTCTGAACTCTTCACCTCTTCCAAGGGGCATTAAAATAGTCCTGTTAATCCACTGTGAACGCCACGTGTCTTCCACAGGGCATTGATATTGTCTTTTTATTCCACTGTATCCTCCACCACTCTTCCAAGGGACATTAAACACGCCTTGATACACAACTCTGAACTCCTCAGCTCTTCCAAGGGGCATTAAAACAATCCTCTTAAGCCACTGTGATCTCCACGTCTCTTCCACGGGGCATTGATATTGTCTAATTATTCCACTGTGACCTCCCCCACTCTTCCAAGGGGCATTAAAACCATCCTGTTAAGCTACTGTGACCTCCACGTCTCTGCCAAGGGGCATTAAAACTGTCTTGTTAAACTACTCTGAACTCCAATACTCTAGCAAGGGGTATTAAAACCGTCTTGTAAAGCTATTGTGACCTCCACGTCTCTTCCACGGGGCATTGATATTGTCTATTTATTCCACTGTAACCTCCATCACATTTCCAAGCGGCATTAAAACCGTTTTGTTAAGCTACTGTGACCTCCACGTCTCTTCCACGGGGCATTGATATTGTCTTTTTATTCAACTGCGACCTCCACCACTCTTCCAAGGGGCATTAAAACCATCTTGTTTAGCTACTGTGACCTCCACGTCTCTTCCACGGGGCATTGATATTGTCGTTTTATTCCAATGTGACCTCCACCACTCTTCCAAGGTGCAATAAAACCGTATTGTTAAGCTACTGTGACCTCCACGTCTATTCCAAAGTGCATTGATATTGTCTCTTTTTTCCACTGCGACCTACACCACTCTTCCAAGGGGCATTAAAACCGTCTTGTTTAGCCACTGTGATCTCCACGTCTCTTCCACGTGGCATTGATATTGTCCTTTTATTCAACTGCGACCTGCATCACTCTTCCAAAGGGCATTGATATTGTCTTTTTATTCCACTGTAACCTCCCCCACTCCTCCAAGGGGCATTAAATCCATCTTGTTAAGCTACTGTGACCTCCACGTCTCTGCCAAGGGGCAATAAAACTGTCTTGTTAAACCACTCTGAACTCCACAGCTCTTCCATTGTGCATTAAAACCATATTGTTAAGCTACTGTAACCTTCATGTCTCTTCCAAGGGGCATTGATACTGTCTTTTTATTCCACTGCGACCTCCACCACTTTTCCAAGGGTCATTAAATCCATCTTTTTAAAACACTCTGAACTCCACAGCTCTTCCAAGTGGCATTAAAACCATCTTGTTAAGCTACTGTGAACTCCAAGTCTCTTCCAAGGGGCACTGATATTGTCTTTTTATTCCACTGTAACCCCTACCACTCTTCCAAGGGGCATTAAAACCATCTTGTCAAGCTACTGTGACCTCCACCACTCTTCCAAGGGGTATTTATATTGTCTTTTTATTCCACTGCGACCTCCAAAACTCTTCCAAGAGGGATTAAAACCATCTTGTTAAGCTATTGTGACCTCCACGTCTCTTCCACGGGGCATTGATATTGTCTTTTTATTCCACTGCGACCTCCACCTCTCTTCCAAGGGGCATTGATATTGTCTTTTTATGCCACTGCGATCTCCACCACTCTTCCAAGGGGCATTAAAACCGTCTTGCTAAGCTACTGTGACCTCCACATCTCTTCCAAGACGTATTAAAACCATCTTGTTATACCACTTTGAACTCAACAGCTCTTCAAAGGGGCATTAAAACTGTCTTGTTAAGCTACTGTGACCTCCACGTCTCTTACAAGGGCCACTAAAACCGTCTTGTTAGACGACTCTGAACTCCACAACTCTTCCAAGGGGCATTAACCCGTCTTCTTAAGCTAGTGTGACCTCCACTTTTCTTCAAAGGGGCATGGATATTGTCTTTTTATTCCACTGCGACAATCACCACTCTTCCAAGAGGCATTAGTACCGTCTTGTTAAGCTACTGTGACCTCCACGTCTCTTCCATGGGGCATTGATATTGTCTTTTTATTCCTCTGCTACCTCCACCACTCTTGCAAGGGGAATTAAAACTTTCTTGTTATGCAACTGTGACCTCCTCGTCTCTTTCACGGGGCATTGATATTGTCTATTTATTCCACTGCGACCTCAAAAACTCTTCCAAGGGTCATTGATATTGTCTTTTTATTCCACTGCGCACTCCATCACTCTTCATGGAGGCATTAAAAATGTCTTGTTAAGCTACTGTGACCTCCACGTCTTTTCCATAGGGCATTGATATTTTCTTTTTATTCTACTGTAACCTCCACCACTCTTCCAAGGGGCATTAAAACCATCTTGTTAAGCTACTGTGAACTCCACAGCACTTCCAAGGGGCATTAAAACATTCTTGTTAAGCTACTGTGACGTCTGCATCTCTTCCACGTGGAATTGATACTGTATTTTTATTCCACTGCAACCTCCACCACTCTTCCAAGGGGCATTAAATTCATTTTGTTAAGCTACTGTGACGTCCACCTCTCTTCCACGGTGCATTGAAATTGTCTTTTTATTCCACTGTGACCTCCACCACTCTTTTAAGGGACATTGATATTGTCTTTTATTCCACTGCGACCTCCACCACTCTTCCAAAGGGGCATTAAATCTGTCTTGTTAAGCTACTGTGACCTCCATGTCTCTTCAAAGGGGCATTTAAACAATCTTGTTAAACCACTCTGAACTCCACAGCTCTTCCAAGGGGCATTAAAACCGTCTTGTTAAGCTACTGTGACCTCTACGTCTCTTCCATGGGGCATTGTTATTGTCTTTTTATTCCACTGCGACCTCCACCACTCTTCCAAGGGGAATTAAAACCGTCTTGTTGAGCTACTGTGACCTCCATGTGTCTTCCACGGGGCATTGATATTGTCATTTTATTCCACTGCAACCTCCACCACTCTTCCAAGGGGCATTTATTTTGTCTTTTTATTCCCCTGCGATCTCCACAACTCTTCCAAGAGGCATTAAAACCATCTTGTTAAGCTACTGTGACCTCCACGTCTCTTCCATTGGGCATTGATATTGTCTTTTTATTCCACTGTAACCTCCACCACATCCAAAGGGCATTAAAACCGTCTTGATAAACCACTCTGAACTCGTCAGCTCTTCCAAGGGGCATTAAAACAGTCCTGTTAAGCCACTGTGACCTCCACGTCTCTTCCACAGGGCATTGATATTGTCTTTTTATTCCACTGTTACCTCCCCCACTCTTCCAAGGGGCATTAAAACCATCTTGTTAAGCTACTGTGACCTCCACGTCTCTGCCAAGGGGCATTAAAACTGTCTTGTTAAACCACTCTGAACTCCACATCTCTTCCATTGGGCATTAAAACCATATTGTTAAGCTACTGTGACCTCCAGGTCTCTTCCACTGGGCATTGATACTGTCTTTTTATTCCACTGCAACCTCCACCAATCTTACAAGGGGCATTAAAACCGTCTTTTTAACCCACTCTGAACTCCACAGCTCTTCCAAGGGGCATTAAAACAGTCTTGTTAAGCTAATGTGACCTCCTCGTCTCTTCCAAGGGGCATTGATATTGTCTTTATATTCCACTGCGAATTAAACCACCCTTCCAAGGGGCATTAAAACCATCTTATTAAGCTACTGTGACCTCCACGTCTCTTCCATGGGGCATTGATTTTGTCGTTTTATACCAATGCGACCTCCACCACTCTTCCAAGGGGCATTGATATTGTCTTTTTTTTCCACTGCGAACTCCACCACTCTTTCATGGGGTATTAAAACCATCTTGTTTAGCTACTGTGACCTCCACGTCTCTTCCAAGGGGCATTGATGTTGTCGTTTTATTCCACTGCGACGTCCACCACTTTTCCATGGAGTATTAAAACCGTCTTGTTAAGCTACTGTGACCTCCATATCTCTACCAAGGGGCATTGATATAGTCTTTATATTCCACTGCGAATTAAACCACCCTTCCAAGGGGCATTAAAACCATCTTGTTAAGCTACTGTGACCTCCACGTCTCTTCCACGGGGCATTGATTTTGTTGTTTTATTCAAATGCGACCTCCACCACTCTTCCAAGGGGCATTGATATTGTCTTTTTTTTCCACTGCGACCTCCATCACTCTTCCATGGGGTATTAAAACCATCTTGTTTAGCTACTGTGACCTCCACGTCTCTTCCGCGGGGCATTGATATTGCCATTTTATTCCAATGTGACCTCCACCACTCTTCCAAGGTGCAATAAAACCGTATTGTTAAGCTACTGTGACCTCCACGTCTCTTCATAGGTGCATTGATATTGTCTCTTTATTCCACTGCAACATACACCACTCTTCCAAGGGGCATTAAAACCGTCTTTTTAAGCTACTGTGACCTCCACATCTCTTCCACGGGGCATTGATATTGTCTTTTAATTCAACTGCGACCTCCAACACTCTTCCAAGGGACATTAAAGCCGTCTTGTTTAGCTACTGTGAACTACATGTCTCTTCCATGGGGCATTGATAATGTCGATTTTTTCCAATGCGACCTCCACCACTCTTCCAAGGTGCAATAAAGCCGTATTGTTTAGCTACTGTGACCTCCATGTCTCTTCCTAGGTGCATTGATATTGTCTCTTTATTCCACTGCAACCTACACCACTTTTCCAAGGTGCAATAAAACCATATTGTTTAGCTCCTGTGACCTCCACGTCTCTTCCACGGGGCATTGATATTGTCTTTTTATTCAACTGCCACCTGCATCACTCTTCCAAAGGGCATTGATATTGTCTTTTTATTCCACTGTAAGCTCCACCACTCTTCCAAGGGGCATTAAAACCGTCTTGTTAAGCTACTGTGACATCTACGTCTCTTCCAAGGGGTACTAAAACCGTCTTCTTAAGCTACTGTGACCTCAACTTCTCTTCCAAGGGGAATTGATATTGTCTTTTTTTTGCACTGCGACCTCCAGCACTCTTCCAAGGGGTATTAAAACCATCTTGTTAAGCTACTGTGACATCCACGTCTCTTCCACGGGGCATTGATATTGTCTTTTTATTCCACTGTAACGTCCCCCACTCCTCCAAGGGACATTAAAACCATCTTGTTAAGCTACTGTGACCTCCATGTTTCTGCCAAGGGGCAATAAAACTGTCATTTTAAACCACTCTGTACTCCACAGCTCTTCCATTGGGCATTAATACATATTGTTAAGGTACTGTGACCTCCACGTCTCTTCCATGGGGCATTGATACGGTCTTTTTATTCCACTGCGACCTCCACCACTTTTCCAAGGGGCATTAATGCCGTCTTTTTAAACCACTCTGAACTCCACAGCTCTTCCAAGTGGCACTAAAACCGTCTTGTTAAGCTACTGTGACCTCCACGTCTCTTCCAAGGGGCATTGTTATTGTCTTTTTATGCCGCTGTAACCTCCACCACTCTTCCAAGTGGCATTAAAACCATCTTGGTAAGCTACAGTGACTTCCACGTCTCTACCAAGGGGCATTTAAACAATCTTGTTAAACCACTCTAAACTCCACAGCTCTTCCAATGGGCATTAAAACCGTCCTGTTAAGCTACTGTTACCTCCACGCCTCTTCCTCGGGGCATTGATATTATCTTTTTATTCCACTGCGACCTCCACTACTCTTCCAAGGGGAATTAAAACAGTCTTGTCAAACTACTGTGACTTCCATGTCTCTTCCACGGGGCATTGATATTGTCATTTTATTCCACTGCAACCTCCAGCACTCTTCCAATGGGCATTTATAATGTCTTTTTATTCCACTGCGACCTCCACAACTCTTCCAAGAGGCATTAAAACCATCTTGTTAAGCTACTGTGACCTCCACATCTCTTCCATGGGGCATTGATATTGTCTTTTTATTCCACTGTAACCTCCACCACTCTTCCAAGGGGCATTAAAACCGTCTTGTTAAGCTACTGTAACCTCCACGTCTCTTCCAAGGGGCATTAAAACCGTCTTGTTAAACCACTCTGAATTCTTTAGCTCTTCTAAGGGGCATTAAAACAGTCCTGTTAAGCCAATGTGATCTACACGTCTCTTCCACAGGGCATTGATATTGTCTAATTATTCCACTGTGACCTCCCCCACTCTTCCAAGGGGCATTAAAACCTTTTTAAGCTACTGTGACCTCCACGTCTCTGTCAAGGGGCATTAAAACTGTCTTGTTAAACTACTCTGAACTCTACCACTCTACCAAGGGGCATTACAACCATCTTGTTAAGCTATTGTGACCTCCACGTCTCTTCCACGGGGCATTGATATTGTCTATTTATTCCGCTGTAACCTCCCTCACTTTTCCAAGGGGTATTAAAACCATCTTGTTAAACCACTCTGAACTCCATAGCTCTTCGAAGGGACACTAAAACTGTCTTGTTAAGCTACTGTGACCTCCACGTCTCTTCCACGGGCCACTAAAACCATCTTGTAAGACCACTCTGAACTCCAAAGCTCTTCCAAGGGGCATTAACTAGTGTTGAGCGAGCACTAAAATGCTCGGGTGCTCGAAGCTCGGGCCGAGCTCGCTGTGATACTCGGGTGCTCGACCCGAGCAACGAGCCCAATGTTAGTCTATGGGAGACTCGAGCATTTTTGCGGTGGCACCCCCGGCAGTCTTTTAAAAGCCTAACAAGTGCCCAAAACGATAGTGACAGTGCTCAAATGACATGGGAACAGCATGTGGATCGCCCCAGAAAGCATTTCTGACCCCCAGGTCACTGCTGTCAATAACGTGGTCAGAGGTATTAAACCAGTTTTACGGGCTCACAATAAAACGTTCAAAAACGAAAGTGAAACTTTTTTCCTGTGAAATATGTTAAGGAACATCCTTTCCAGGGAAAAGACTTGTGTATAAGTTAAAATAAATGACCAAAAACAAAAATACTCCTCCACACCTTCGGCTATGTTCACAAGTAGCATTTTTTATGCGTTTTTGCACTTTTGTATTGCTTTCAACTATGACAAATGCATTTACTGGGAAATGTCATTTTAACATTTTACAACCTTATCTGGCCATGTGCTGTGTGACACATGCATAAAGTGCTGAAAAGACATGGGAACAGCATGGGGAAGACCCCTGGAAGCAACTCTGACTCCCAGGTCACTGTCTAAAAGTGTGCCCATCATAAGTAATCCTTGCCGCATCAGAAGATCCGCATCAGAAGAATCCATACTCAGTCCCCAGCCGCCCGGAAGCCGGGTGTCCATACTCGGTCCCCAGCTGCCCCGTGGCCGGGTGTCCACACACGGTCCCCAGCCGCCTGGGGGCAGCCGGGTGTCCATAAAAGGTCCCAAGCCGCCCCTATTTCTCCTTGGAACATCCCCTCACACACTTTTCTTAGCCCGGCCTGCTTTAGGCAGCATTGGACGAGCCCACCAGAGAACGAGACTCCTCCGGTGGGCCCTCTCCATCGGTGGAGTTGAGAGTGCCAAGGTGAGGAGCATGATGATGATGACAGAAGTTAGCATCTGCTATGTTTTCTTTTAATGCAAGTGTAAGTGTGCAGTCTTACATCCACCCACCCCCAGACTGCAATTCCATACTGCTAGCTTGCACTTGAAATGGGGCCTTTTAGTTTGGAGGAGGCCGAAGCTGGCTACTACCTCATGGCTGCTTCGTCAGCGAGGTATCCATACTCAGTCCCCAGCCGCCCCTATTTGTCCTGGTGTGCCTTATACATAAGATTAAGCGTGTATACCAAAACATTACCTGTGCCCTCCCCAGTGCATTTAGTGGGAAGGAGAGCCTATTCTGCTGTAGTGTGTGCATGCCAAACCCCTGTTCATGGTACATGCGAAGATGCCTCCCACCTTGCACCTGTCGTTGCAGACTTGCAACTATCCCCTTCAAGTCCTTGTCCCAGGGCTGTGTTCAATTGTACCTCTCCCATTCCTTGCAATTCAAGCGCAAGTATGCAGCCTGCCACCCACCCACCCCCAGGCTGCATTACCATACTGCTTGCTTGCTTGAACTTTAAATTGGGCCTTTTAGGCATGTGGAGGCGGAATCTGGCAAACACACCATGGCTGGGTCGGCGGCCTGGTATCCATACTCAGTCCCCAGCCGCCTGGTGGCCGGGTGTCCCCGCTTGCTCCCCAGCCTCCAGGGGGTGGCCGGGTGTCCATACTCTGTCCCCAGCCACCCCTATTTGTCCTGGTAACCTTTCCCACACTTTTCTTAGCCTGGCCTGCTTTAGGGCAGCATTGGCCGAGCCCACCGGACTATCAGACTCCTCCGGTGGGCCCTGGCTTCTCCATCAGGGGAGTTGAGAGTGCCAAGGTGAGGAGCATGATGAGGATGATAGAAGTTAGCCTCTGCTTTGTTTTGTTGTAATGCAAGCGCATGTATGTAGTAGCGGCTAGGCCTGAGGTGGTCAGCGTTTTGGCGCATATCCTACCTCCTCCGAGGATTGCTGGATGTTTTACTGCTACTATCCAAGTTCTATGACTCCCGTTAAAACAAAGCTTCAGGTGATAAATGATGGATGAGGTAGTGGCAAAGGAGAAAGAGCAGGAGGAACAGGGACCATTCACATCAATATCAGGCCAGTCAAACAGATATGTCTTGTAGGATATGTTTCTGTAACAAAAGGAGCAGTTCGGCTGCACAGTTATAGGCCATACAGTGAGTGCAATGCCTACCAAAAATTTCGAGGCACTCCAATGCCCCTTGGAAATGACATGGAGGCCAGAGGGCGTTAACTAAACCTTTTTTTCCATTTATAGCAACTAGGTCTCCTGTGCACTGTTGGCCTAAGCAGTGAATGGAAGGCTTTCCAAAAATTATGAGGAACTGCAATGCCCCTTACAAGAGCAATGTGTGGCACCCCAGGGGTCTGGTCACCACAGTAATAGAGATATTACGTCGGAGAGCAAGTGGGAGGTTTCCTGGTCAGGATCCCTTAAACATGCAACATCCTCCTGCCCCAGTCCTGGGAGGGGAGAATTCTGCCCTTGTAAACTGGATCTGGGGCGGGGTTGAGTGAGTCAGAGAACAGAGAACAGTCAGAGTCACAGTGAGAGCAAGGGAAAGTAACAGCAAGGAGCTCTGTAGGAGCTAGGAGCTAAAGACCAGGGGCTGGAAGCTGAGCAGAGCTCGCCCTGGCAGAAGACAATAGGAACCGGACACAGGAGTCCGAGGCTGTGAGGACTTATATATCCAGCAGCAGAAACCAGCCGGCAGGGGATTTCAGGGCCTCTGGCCATAGAAGCCCGGAGGCTCAGTCACAAGCAAGGGACCAGCACCGCCGTCGTGGAGCGGAGGCTAACAGAAGGCCCCAAGTCACCAGTCATACGGGTGAGCACTACACGGTACACTCAGGGACGTGGGCTACTTCTACCTGCTTACAGCAAGGTAGCCAGGAAGAGTGCAGACAGACGGGGAGGCCTACAACTCCACCTGGCCAGGGGATCTCCTGCTTGCTCACAGACTGACCAGGCATCTTATGCTAGCCAGAACTCCCGGGAGGGTCTACCTTATAATCATCAGTAAAGACCCTGAACTGCACTGCAAAGACTCTGAGTCGTTTCTGCTGCGCTCGTGCACCATCACCCCCATCATCCACACTCACTGCCCTGAGGCTATACTCCTCCCGTGGAGAGTTATCCCATTCTCTGCTGCACACACAACACCAGTCTCAGCGGTCTGCCTCGCAGCGGTGGTACTCCCTGACCGCAATCCACGAGTGGCACAGTCGGACAATTAACCTCAAAACCTAAGAAAGACTGCCACTGGTTTGACCAGCCTGAGCCACGGGACAGGGTCACCGCCACGGAGACTACAGAACACAGAGACCCGGCATGGGGCATACCACACACGTGTACACACGGCCCAGGGGGCGCGTCACATGCAGTACAGCATATTACAAACATAAGTCCCATTATTGGGGAGTGGGTGTCCCATAGTATTTGCTTATGCCTTGCAAGCAAAAGCTGCCAAAAATTAGGACGGAGCAACTTGCAATGCCCCTTACAAGAGCCATGCAGTACAGCATATTACAAACATAAGTCCCATTATTGGGGAGTGGGTCTCCCATAGTATTTGCTTATGCCTTGCAAGCAAAAGCTGCCAAAAATTAGGACGGAGCAGCTTGCAATGCCTCTTACAAGAGCCATGCAGTGCAGCATATTACAAACATAAGTCCCATTATTGTGGAGTGGGTCTCCCATAGTATTTGCTTATGCCTTGCAAGCAAAAGCTGCCAAAAATTAGGACGGAGCAACTTGCAATGCCCCTTACGAGAGCTATGCAGTACAGCATATTACAAACATAAGTCCCATTATTGGGGAGTTGGTCTCCCATAGTATTTGCTTATACCTTGCAAGCAAAAGCTGCCAAAAATTAGGATGGAGCAACTTGCAATGCCCCTTACAAGAGCCATGCAGTACAGCATATTACAAACATAAGTCCCATTATTGGGGAGTGGGTCTCCCATAGTATTTGCTTATGCCTTGCAAGCAAAAACTGCCAAAAATTAGGATGGAGCAACTTGCAATGCCCCTTACAAGAGCCATGCAGTACAGCATATTACAAACATAAGTCCCATTATTGGGGAGTGGGTCTCCCATAGTATTTGCTTATGCCTTGCAAGCAAAAGCTGCCAAAAATTAGGACGGAGCAACTTGCAATGCCCCTTACGAGAGCTATGCAGTAGAGCATATTACAAACATAAGTCCCATTATTGGGGAGTTGGTCTCCCATAGTATTTGCTTATACCTTGCAAGCAAAAGCTGCCAAAAATTAGGATGGAGCAACTTGCAATGCCCCTTACAAGAGCCATGCAGTACAGCATATTACAAACATAAGTCCCATTATTGGGGAGTGGGTCTACCATAGTATTTGCTTATGCCTTGCAAGCAAAAACTGCCAAAAATTAGGATGGAGCAACTTGCAATGCCCCTTACAAGAGCCATGCAGTACAGCATATTACAAACATAAGTCCCATAATTGGGGAGTGGGTCTCCCATAGTATTTGCTTATGCCTTGCCAGCAAAACCTGCCAAAAATTAGGACGGAGCAACTTGCAATGCCCCTTACAAGAGCCATGCAGTACAGAATATTACAAACATAAGTCCCATTATTGGGGAGTGGGTGTCCCACAATATTTGCTTATGCCTTGCAAGCAAAAGCTGCCAAACATAAGGACTGAGGAACTTGCAATGCTGGCACCCTGGTGGTATAGTGGTGGTTGAGGCTGAGGATAAGAAGAAGAAGATAAAACAGCCGAAATGAGGAAGCGTATACCCATGTGTGGGTGTGAAGCGGTGCATGTGAATACACCTCCCGAAATAACACAGTGGATTTGACTTTATGTTACTCTGCTGTCATTTGGTGGTGATGAGTAGTCTGGCCCAATCCACCCCTTGTTCATTTTGATAAGGGTCAGCTTGTCAGCATTGTCAGTTGACAGGCGAGTGCGCTTATCTGTTATAATTCCCCCAGCGGCACTAAAAACACGCTCCGATAACATGCTAGCGGCAGGGTAGGTCAGGACCTCCAAGGCGTACAGAGCGAGTTCATTCCAAGTGTTCAGCTTGGATACCCAATAATTAAAAGGCACAGAGGAATCACGGAGGATGCTGGTATGGTCGGCAAGGTACTCCCTCACCATCTTTTGAAACTTTCCACTCCTTATGAGAGTACCCCGTGCCTCAGGGCCTGTAAGCTGGGCGGGTGTCAGAAAACTGTCCCAGAACGTTGACAGTGTACCCCTGCCTCTGCTGGATTGGAGTTGCATCTCTCTCGCCTGTGCGCCTTGGTTGGGCAACGAACTGTGACCTCTGCCGCTAGCGTGTTCAGATGGGAATTTTTTTAAGAGTTCTGCAGCAAGGGCCTTCTGGTATTGCCCCATTTTTGTAGACCTCTCCACCTCAGGAATAAGAGAGTGAAAGTTCTCCTTGTAGCGGGGGTCTACAAGTGTCACCAACCAGTAATGACTGTCACCCAACATTTTGACAATGCGAGGGTCACGGTTAAGGCAGCGTAACATAAAGTCAGCCATGCGTGCCAGACTGGTAAAGGGCAAAACTTCCGTGTCCTCACCAAGTTGATGACTGACCATGCTCTCCTCCTCCTCCTCCTCTTCCTCCTCCCCCCTGTCCTCAGGCCACCCACGCTGAACCGACGGTATGACACTTGTACAGGTACTACCGTCTACAACGCATGATAGCAGCTCCTGTTCTTCCTCCTCCTCTTCCTCCTCCTCTCCCTCTTTGTCCCCCAATGCACGTTGGGATGAGATGAGGCTGGGCTGTGTGTAATCGCCCGCTATGGCTTCTTGATCCATCTCATCATACTCTGGCTGCAATGCCTCCTCTTTAAATCTCTGCAGAGAGCTTTGCAAAAGACAAGCAAGTGGGATGCTGACACTAATGATGGCGTCATCGCCACTCACCATCTTGGTGGCCTCCTCAAAGTTTGTCAGGATGGTACATATGTCAGACATCCAGGTCCACTCCTGAGATCTTATGTGTGGAGTCTGACCTGAATATCGACAGCCTTGTTGCAGCTGGTACTCCACAACTGCTTTCTTCTGCTCACAAATAATTTGCAACATGTGGAGGGTAGAGTTCCAAGTGTGGGGACATCACACACCAGTCGGTGTGCCGGAAGCTGCAAACGCTGCTGCAACACAGCAAGGGTGGCGGAAGCTGTAGCCAAATTGCGAAAATGAGCTGACAGGCGGCGTACTTTCACGAGCAGATCTGGCAACTCGGGGTACGATTTAAGAAACCGCTGAACCACGAGGTTAAGCACATGAGCCAGGCATGGTACGTGTGTGATCTCACCTCGCCTCAGAGCCGCCACCAGGTTACGGCCATTGTCACACACGACCATGCCGGGATGTAGGTTCAGCGGTCTCAGCCACAGATCTGCCTGCTCTTTCACAGCTGTCCACAACTCACAAGCAGTGTGAAGTTTATCACCTAAGCTTATGAGTTTCAGCACAGCCTGTTGCCGCTTGGTGGAGGCCGTACTGCAATGCTTCCAGCTTGTAACTGATGTGGTGATATCTGAGATGGAGGCTGAACATGAGGAGGAGGAGGAGGAGGATGTGCAGGAGCTGTACACTGTGGGGGCAACTCTGACTGACATAGGGCCCGCAATCCTCGGTGTGGGGAGGATGTGTTCCGTCCCAAGGTCCGACTGGGTCCCGGCTTCCACTATGTTTACCCAGTGTGCCGTCAGAGAGATGTACCGTCCCTGGCCACATGCACTTGTCCACATGTCCACGTGTTCATTGTTGAGGGCACGGCAGATGCTTTGGGACACGTGCTTGTGTAGTGCGGGGATGGCACACCGGGCAAAATAGTGTCAGGTGGGGACCGAGTACCGAGGGACGGCCACCGACATAAGATTGCGGAAGGAATCCGTCTCCACCAGCCTAAAAGGCAGCATTTCCAACGCAAGCAGTCGTGAAATGTGCGAATTTAGGACTGTGGCCTGTGGGGAGTTAGCTGCGAATTTCCGCTTTCGTTCAAAGGTCTGGGATATGGACAATTGAACGCTGCGGTGGGACGTGGACGTGGACGTTGATGCTGTTTCTTGAGAAACTGCCATAACAAGTGAAGACTGAGAGGAGGGGGCATCTTTTCATGCAGTATGTACAGGGGATTGCCTTGCACACACAACAAGGGGTTCTATTGCACGCACAACAGTGGAAGAAGCAGTGGTGACACCCGCTGACACTGGTCGTGGACCCTGGGTTTCGCCCCACAAAGTCGGGTGCTTTGCTGCCATGTGCCTGATCATGCTGGTGGTGGTCAGGCTGGTAGTTTTGTCACCTCTGCTGATGCTGGCATGGCAGGTGGAACATATGGCCTTTTTGGGGTTATCAGTAGAGTCTTTAAAAAAATTCCAGACTCTGGAAGACCTACCGCTTGTACTGGCAACGTCCCTCGTGTTGGTGTTATGGGGAACGGTTGCCTGCCTTCTGTCTGCGGCCACCACACTGCTTCTTCCTGCCTGTTGGGGTACTCTGCCTCCCTCCCCCTGTGTGCTGCTGGCCTCACTCTGCATGTCCTCCTTCCACGTTGGGTCAGTTACTAGATCATCCACCACCTCCTCCTCTTCCACTTGCACACCACGATCCTCCTCCTCACTTCCTGGCAATTGTGTCTCGTCATCGTCCACCTCTTGTGACAGATTGCCAACGTCGACTTCCTGTGGCTGTGGCTGTTCAAATATTTGGGCATCGCAACAAGGGATCTCCTCTTCCACCACTTCAAGTGTATCAGGCGAGGGGCCCAAATATGGAAATGGACCAGTGAACAGCTCTTCAGAGTGTCCAAGTGTGGGATCACTTGCTGTCTGATGACACTCGGCATGGTGGGAGGAAGGAGCATCAGCGTGAGGAGGAGTATGCCGTCGAGACTCACGGCTACTAAGAGTTGACCGTGTGGAAGACAGACCGGAGGTGGTGGTGCCCAGGTAACTGGAAGTATTATCTGCTATCCAATTAATAACCTGTTCACACTGATCAGTTCTCAAAACTGGTGTTGTTCTGTGCTTCCCTAGTAATTCGGTCAAGAAGTGGGAGCGAGAAGATGTGGCTGTTGGTTGTGGCACATTTTCACCTTGGCCACGGCCCCGTCCTCTGCATGAACCATCACCAGAACGTCCACTTCCACGTCCCTTGCCACGCGCCTTGCCCATTGTAAATGAAGTAAAATAGCTTACACTTGCACTATCAATGGAAAAAGGGTAATAAACAGTAGATTAGAACCGTGGAAGAGGAAAACCACAGTTATTGTTTACTGGGGTATACCACACTTTTTTAAATAGAGATATTTGCGGCTGAACAGTGAGCGACACACTCAAACTGCTTTTTTTTTAGATACCAAAGGCCCAAAACTGGATAGTACAGCGATTTGACCCGTGGAACTGCGAAACCACACTGGGATGTCGGGCCTACACAAGACTATTTTCAACAGATATATTTTTGTGTCACAACAGTCAGGAGACACTACTGTTTTTCTTTACGGAAAAAACTACCAAAAGCTGTATAATAGAGATTTTTTACCGTGGGATGGCAAAACCACAGTTATTGTTTACTGGGGTGTACCACACTTTTTTAAATAGAGATATTTGCGGCTGAACAGTGAGCGACACACTCAAACTGCTTTTTTTTTAGATACCAAAGGCCCAAAACTGGATAGTACAGCGATTTGACCCATGGAACTGCGAAACCACACTGGGATGTCGGGCCTACACAAGACTATTTTCAACAGATATATTTTTGTGTCACAACAGTCAGGAGACACTACTGTTTATCTTTACGGAAAAAACTACCAAAAGCTGAACAACAGAGATTTTTTACCGTGGGATGGCAAAACCACAGTTATTGTTTACTGAGGTATACCACACTTTTTTAAATAGAGATATTTGCGGCTGAACAGTGAGCGACACACTCAAACTGCTTTTTTTTAGATACCAAAGGCCCAAAACTGGATAGTACAGCGATTTGACCCGTGCAACTGCGAAACCACACTGGGATGTCGGGTCTACACAAGACTATTTTCAACAGATATATTTTTGTGTCACAACAGTCAGGAGACACTACTGTTTTTCTTTACGGAAAATATACCAAAACCTGAATAATAGAGATTTTTTACCGTGGGATGGCGAAACCACAGTTATTGTTTACTGGGGTATACCAGACTTTTTTAAATATATAGATTTGCGGCTGAACAGTGAGCGACACACTCAAACTGTTTTTTTTTTTAAGATACAAATGGCCTAAAATGGATAATACAGAGGCTTGAACCGTGGAAGTGCAAAACAACACTTCTGTTTCCCTAGCCTACACCAGACTATTTTCAACAGCTATATTTGTGTCTGAAAAATCAGAGACATGCTTTTTTTTGGGGGGGGGGGGACACACCAAAAGGTTAATAAGACGGGTATTTGTACAGTGTGAAGGAGGAAAAAAAAATGGAGGATTTAGATGAAAAAAAAAGGATTTTTCCTTGCCCCCGACACCTGGTGCTAAGTCCAGCAATTTCAGCAACAGCAGCACACAGGACTGTAATGCAGCGTTTGCTGGTATAACCACTGTGTCTCCTATACAGCCTGCCTGCCTGGTATCTGGGATGGATATTAGTCCTGAAAAGGACTATTTGTTTGTTCTGGCAGCCTTTACAGACCCTACACTAACTATTTTGCGTTTCTATCTCTCCCTAAATCAGCAGCGCTGTCCCTACACTGTCTAATCCGGAGCGAATGTGTCCAAGATGGCGGCGCTCTGTTTTAAATACTCGAGGTGACGATGTGCGGCCAGCCAATCACTGTAATGCCCACAACCAACATGACTGCAGCATTACAGTGACTGGCTGGCAATCCCTGCATGCTCATCGGCTCTGTAAAGAGCGCCAAACATGCAGGGCGGAGACCCGAGCTCCCGCCCGAGTAACCCGGAAATGCTCGGTGCTCGCCGAACATCCCGAGTAGCGTGATGCTCGGGCGAGTACCGAGCAGTGTCGAGCATGTTCGCTCAACACTAAACTCCACAGCTGTTCCAAGGAGCATTAAAACAATCTTGATAAGCTGCTGTGACTTCCATGTCTCTTCCACGGGGCATTGAGATTGTCTTTTTATTCCACAATGACTTCCACCACTCTTCCAAGGGGCATTAAAACCGTTTTGTTAAGCTACCATGACCTCCAAGTCTCTTCCATGGGGCATTGATATTGTCTTTTTATTCCACTGTAACCTCCAGTCCTCTTCCAAGGGGCATTAAAACCGTCTTGTTAAGCTACTGTGACCTCCACGTCTTTTGCAAGGGGCATTAAAACCATCTTGTTGAGCTGCTGTCACCTCCAATTCTCCTCCAAGGGGCATTGAAACCGTCATGTTAAACCACTCTGAACTCCACAGCTCTTCCAAGGGGCATTAAAACTGTCTTGTTAATCTACTGTGACCTCCACGTCTCTTCCACGGGGCATTGATAATGCCTTTTTATTCCATTGCGACCTCCACCACTCTTCTAAGGGGAATTAAAACCGTCTTGTTAAGCTACTGTGAACTCCACATCTCTTTCACGAGGCATTGATATTGTCTTTTTATTCCACTGCGACCTCCACCACTCTTCCAATTGGCATTCATATTGTATTTTTATTCCACTGCGAACTCTACCACCCTTCCAATGGGCATTTAAACCGTCTTGTTAAACCTCTCTGAACTCCACAGCTCTTCCAAGGGGCAATAAACCATCTTGTAAAGCTACTGTGTCCTCCACGTCTCTTCCACTGGTCATTGATATTGTCTTTTTATTCCACTGCGACCTCCACCACTCATCCAAGGGGCATTGATATTGTCGTTAAATTCCACTGCGACCTCCACCACTCTTCCACGGGGCATTAAAACCGTCTTGTTAAGTTACTGTGACATCCACGTCTCTTCCACGGGGCATTGATATTGTCTTTTTGTTCCACTGTAACTTCCACCACTTTTCCAAGGGGCATTAAAACCGTCTTGTTAAACTGCTGTGACCTCCACAGCTCTTCCCAGGGGCATTAAAACTGTCTTGTTATTCTACTGCGACCTCCACGTCTCTTCCACGGGGCATTAATATTGCCTTTTTATTCCATTGCGACCTCCACCACTCTTCTAAGGGGAATTAAAACCGTTTTGTTAAGCTACTGTGACCTCCACGTCTCTTTCACGGGGTATTGATATTGTCTTTTTATTCCTCTGCGACCTCCATCACTTTTCTAAGGGGAATTAAAACCTTCTTGTTAAGCTACTGTGACCTCCACATCTCTTCCATGGGGCATTGATATTGTGTTTTTATTCCACTGTAACTCCACCACTCTTGCAAGGTGCATTAAAACCATTTTGTTAAGCTACTATGACTTCCAACCCTCTTAATTGGGGCATTGAGATTGTCTTTTTATTCCATTGCGACCTCCACCACTCTAACAAGGGGCATTAAAACCATCTTGTTAAGCTACTGTGACCTCTACTTCTCTTCCACGGGGCATTGATGTTGTCTTTTTATTCCACTGTAACCTCCAGCCCTCTTCCACGGGGCATTAAAACCGTCTTGTTAAGCTACTGTGACCTCCACGTCTTTTGCAAGGGGCATTAAAACCGTCTTGTTGAGCTGCTGTCACCTCCAATTCTCTTCCAAGGGGCATTAAAAGTGTCTTGTTAAAGCACTCTGAACTCCACAGCTCTTCCAAGGGGCATTAAAACCGTCTTGTTATGCTATTGTGACCTCCACTTCTCTTCCACGGTGCATTGATATCGTCTTTTTATTCCACTGTGACCTCCACCTCTTTTCCAAGGGACATTGATATTGTCTTTTTATTCCACTGCGACCTCTACCACCCTTCCAAGGGGCATTAAAACCGTCTTGTTTAGCTACTGTAACCTCCTCTTCTCTTCCACGGTGCATTAATATTGTCTTTTTATTCCACTGCGACCTCCACCACTCTTCCAAGGGGCATTGAATTCTCTTTTTATTCCACTGCAACCTCTACCACTCTTCCAAGGGGCATTAAAACTGTCTTGTTAAGCTACTGTGACCTCCACGTCTCTTTCACGAGGCATTGATATTGTCTTTTTATTCCACTGCGACCTCCACCACTTTTCCAAATGGCATTCATATTGTCTTTTTATTCCACTGCTACCTCTACCACTCTTCCAATGGGCATTAAAACCGTCTTGTTAAACCACTTTGAACTCCACAACTCTTCCAAGGGGCATTAAAACCGTCTTGTTAAGCTTCTGTGACCTCCACGTCTCTTCCAAGGGTCATTAAAACCGTCTTGCTAAACCACTCTGAACTCCACAGCTCTTCCAAGGGGCATTTAACCGTCTTGTTAAGATACTGTGATCTCCACATCTCTTTCATGGGTCATTGATATTGTCATTTTATTCCACTGCGACCTCCACTACTCTTCCAATGGGCATTGATATTGTCTTTTTATTCCACTGCGACCTCCAACACTCTTCCAAGGGGCATTAAAAAAGTCTTGTTAAGCTACTGTGACCTCCACGTCTCTTCCACCGGACATTGATATTGTCTTTTTATTCCACTGCGACCTCCACCACTCTTCCAAGGTTAATTAAAAGCATCTTGTTAAGCTATTGTGACCTCCACGTGTATTCCTCGGGGCTTTGATATTGTCGTTTTATTCCATTGCGACCTCCACCACTCTTCCAAGGGGCATTGATATTGTCTTTTTATTCCACTGCGACCTCCAACACTCTTCAAAGGGGAATTGATATTGTCTTTTTATTCCACTGCGACCTCCACCACTCTTCCAAGTGGTCATTGATATTGTCTTTTTATTCCATGGGGACCTCCACCACTCTTCCAAGGGACAATGGTACAGTCTTTTTATTCCACTGCGACCTCCACCACTCCTCCAAGGGGCATTAAAACCGTCATTTTAAGATACTGTGACCTCCACGTCTCTTCCACCGGACATTGAAATTGTCTTTTTATTCCACTTCAACCTCCACCACTCTTCCAAGTGGCATTAAAACCGTCTTGTTAAACCACTCTGATCTCTACCACTCCTCCAAGGGGCATTAAAACCGTCATTTTAAGCAACTCTGACCTCCAGGTCTCTTCCACGGGGAAGTGACATTGTCTATTTATTACACTGCGACCTCCACCGCTCTTCCAAGGGACATTGATATTGTCTTTTTTCTCCCCTGTGACCTCCACCACTCTTCCAAGGGGTCATTGATATTGTGTTTTTATTCTACTGTAATCTCCACCACTCTTTCAAGAGCCATTAAAACTGTCTTGTTAAGCTACTGTGACCTCCACGTCTCTCTTTCACGTGGGATTGATATTGTATTTTTATTCCACTGCAACTTCCACCACTCTTCCAAGAGGCTATTGATATTGTCATTTTATTCCACTGCGACCTCCACCACTCTTTCAAGGGGCATTAAAACCATCTTGTTAAGATACTGTCACCTCTAAATCTCATAGAAGGGGCATTAAAATCCTTTTGTTAAACTACTGTGTACTCCACAGCTCTTCCAAAGGGCATTAAATCTGTCTTGTTAAGCTACTGTTATCTCCATGTCTCTTCCACGGGGCATTGATATTGTCATTTTATTCCACTGCGACCTCCACTACTCTTCCAAGGGGCATTGATATTGTCTTTTTATTCCACTGCGACCTCCAACACTCTTCCAAGGGGCATTAAAAAAGTCTTGTTAAGCTACTGTGACCTTCACGTCTCTTCCACCGGACTTTGATATTTTTTTTTTATTCCACTGCGACCTCCACCACTCTTCCAAGGGTAATTAAAACCATCTTGTTAAGCTATTGTGACCTCCACGTCTATTCCTCTGGGCATTGATATTGTCGTTTTATTCCATTGCGACCTCCACCACGCTGCCAAGAGGCATTGATATTGTCTTTTTATTCCAGTGTGACCACCACCACTCTTCCAAGGGGCATTAAAACTGTTTTGTTAAGCTACTGTGACCTCCTCGTCTCTTCCAAGGGGCATTGATATTGTCTTTTTATTCCACTGCGACCTCCACCACTCTTCAAAGGGGAATTGATATTGTCTTTTTATTCCACTGCGACATCCACCACTCTTCCAAGTGGTCATTGATATTGTCTTTTTATTCCTCTGCGACCTCCACAACTCTTCCAAGGGGCATTAAAACCATCTTGTTAAGCTACTGTGACCTCCACGTCTCTTCCACGGGGCATTGATATTGTCTTTTTATTCCACTGCGACCTCAACCACTCTTCCAAGGGGCATTGATATTGTCTTTTTATTCCCCTGCGACCTCCACCACTCTTCCAAGGGCATTAATACCGTCTTGTTAAGCAACTGTGACCTCCACGTATCTTCCAGGGGGCATTGATATTGTCTTTTTATTCCACTGTAAACACCACCACTTTTCCAAGAAACATTAAAACCGTCTTGTTAAGCTACTGTGACCTCCACATCTCATCCAAGGGGCATTAAAACCATCTTGTTAAAACACTATGAACTCCATAGGTCTTCCAAAGGGCATTAAATCCATCTTTTTAAGCTACTGTGACCCCCACGTCTCTTCCACGGGGCATTGATATTGTCTTTTTATTCCATGGGGACCTCCACCACTCTTCCAAGGGACGATGATATTGTCTTTTTATTCCACTGCGACCTCCACCACTCCTCCAAGGGGCATTAAAACCGTCTTTTTAAGATACTGTGACCTTCACGTCTCTTCCACCGGACATTGATATTGTCTTTTTCTTCCACTGCAACCTCTACCACACTTCCAAGTGGCATTAAAACCGTCTTGTTAAACCACTCTGATCTCTGCCACTCCTCCAAGGGGCATTAAAACCGTCTTTTTAAGCAACTGTGACCTCCACGTCTTTTCCACGGGGAAGTGACATTGTCTATTTATTACACTGCGACCTCCACCGCTCTTCCAAGGGGCATTGATATTGTCTTTTTACTCCCCTGTGACCTCCACCACTCTTCCAAGGGGTCATTGATATTGTGTTTTTATTCTACTGTAATCTCCACCACTCTTTCAAGAGCCATTAAAACCGTCTTGCTAAGCTACTGTGACCTCCACGTCTCTTTCACGTGGGATTGATATTGTCTTTTTTTTCCACTGCAACTTCCACCACTCTTCCAAGAGGCTATTGATATTGTCATTTTATTCCACTGCGACCTCCACCACTCTTTCAAGGGGCATTAAAACCGTCTTGTTAAGCTACTGTCACCTCTAAATCTCATAGAAGGGTCATTAAAATCCTTTTGTTAAACTACTGTGTACACCACAGCTCTTCCAAAGGGCATTAAATCTGTCTTGTTAAGCTATTGTTATCTCCACGTCTCTTCCACGGGGCATTGATATTGTTATTTTATTCCACTGCGATCTCCACCACTTTTCAAAGGGGAATTGATATTGTCTTTTTATTCCACTGCGACCTCCACCACTTTTCAAAGGGGAATTGATATTGTCTTTTTATTCCACTGCGACTTCCACCACTCTCCAAAGTGGTCATTGATATTGTCTTTTTATTCCTCTGCGACCTCCACAACTCTTCCAAGGGCCATTAAAACCATCTTGTTAAGCTACTGTGACCTCCACGTCTCTTCCACGGGGCATTGATATTGTCTTTTTATTCCACTGCGACCTCCACCACTCTTCCAAGGGGCATTAATATTGTCTTTTTATTCCCCTGCGACCTCCACCACTCTTCCAAGGGGCATTAAAACCGTCTTGTTAAGCTACTGTGACCTCCACGTATCTTCCAGGGGGCATTGATATTGTCTTTTTATTCCACTGTAAACACCACCACTTTTCCAAAAGCCATTAAAACCGTCTTGTTAAGCTACTGTGACCTCCACATCTCATCCAAGGGGCATTAAAACCATCTTGATAAACCACTATGAACTCCACAGGTCTTCCAAAGGGCATTAAAACTGTCTTGTTAAGCTACTGTCACCTCTAAATCTCATAGAAAGGCATTAAAATCATTTTGTTAAATCACTGTGTACTCCACAGCTCTTCCAAAGGGCATTAAATCTGTCTTGTTAAGCTACTGTTATCTCCACGTCTCTTCCACGGGGCTTTGATACTGTCTTTTTATTCCACTGTCACCTCCACCAATTTTCTAAGGGGCATTAAAACCGTCTTGTTAAGCTACTGTCTCCTCTACATCTCATTCAAGGGGCATTAAAACCATTTTGTTAAACCACTATGGACTCCACAGCTCTTCCAAAGGGCATTAAATCCATCTTGTTAAGCTACTGTGACCTCCACGTCTTTTCCACGGGGCATTGATATTGTCTTTTTATACCACTGCGACCTCCACCACTCTTCCAAGGGGCATTGATATTGTCTTTTTATTCCACTACGACCTCCACCAGTCTTCCAAGGGGCAATTAAAAAGTCTTGTTAAGCTATTGTGACATCCACATCTCTTACACGGGTCATTGATATTGTCTTTTTAATCCATTGCGACCTCCACCACTCTTCCAAGAGGCATTAAAACCATCTTGTTAAGCTAATGTGACCTCCACGTCTCTTCCAAGGGGCATTGCTATTGTCTTTTTATTCCACTGCGACCTCCACCACTCTTCCAAGGGGCATTTATATAGTCTTCTTATTCCATTGCGACCTCCACCACTCTTCAAAGGGGCATTAAAAGCATCTTTTTAAGCTACTGTGACCTCCACGTCTCTTCCAACGGGCATTGATATTGTCTTTTTATACCACTGTAACCTCCACCACTCTTCCAAGGGGCATCAATACCATCTTGTTAAGCTACTGTGACCTACACGTCTCTTCCAAGGGGCATTAAAACCATCTTGTTAAACCACTCTGAACTCCACAGCTCTTCCAAGGGGCATTAAAACCATCTTCTTTACCTACTGTGACCTCCACGTCTCTTCCACGGGGCATTGGTATTGTATTTTTATTCCACAGCGATCTCCACCACTATGCAAGGGGCATTAAAACCATCTTGTTAAGCTACTCTATACTCCACGTTTCTTCCACGGGGCATTAAAACTGTCTTGTTAAGCTACTGTGACCTCCACGTCTCTTCCACGCGGCATTAAATCCATCTTGTGAAACCAATCTGAACTTCACAGCTCTTCCAAGGGGCATTAAAACCGTCTTGTTAAGCTACTGAGAGATCCACGTCTCTTCCATGGGGCATTGATATTGTTTTTTTATTCCACAGCGACCTCCACCACTCTTCCAAAGGGCATTAAAACCATATTTTTAAGCTACTGTGACCTACTCGTCTCTTCCAAGGGGCATTAAAACCATCTTGTTAAACCACTCTGAATTTCACAGATTTTCCAAGGGGCATTAAAACCTTCTTTTAAAGCTACTGTGACCTCCATTTCTGTTCCACGGGGCATTGATATTGTCTTTTTTTTTCCACAGCGACCTCCACCACTTTTCCAAGGGGCATTGAAATTGTCTTTTTATTCCACAGCGACCTCCACCACTCTTCCAAAGGGCATTAAAAGCGTCTTGTTAAGCTACTGTGACCTCCACGTCTCTTCCACATGGCATTGATATTGTCATTTTATTCCACTTCAACCTCCACTAATCTTCCAATGGGCATTAAAACCATCTTGTTAGGCTACTGTGACCTCCACGTCTCTTCCACGGGGCAATAATGTAGTCTTTCTATTCCACTGCGACCTTCCCCACTCTTCCAAGGAGCATTAAAACAGTCTTGTTAAGCTACTGTGACCTCCACGTCTCTTCCAAGGGGCATTAATATTGTATTTTTATTCCACTGCGACCTCAAACACTCTTCGAAGTGGCATTGGTATTGTATTTTTATTCCACTGCGACCTCCACCACTCTTCCAAGGGATCACTGATACTGTCTTTTTATACCACTGCGACCTCCACCATGCTTACAAGGGGCATTAAAACCATCTTGTTAAGGTACTGTGACCTCCAATTCTCTTCCAAGGGGCATTAAAGCCGTCTTAGTAAGCTATTGTGACCTACACGTCTCTTCCATAGGGCATTGATATTGTTTTTTTTTTGCACTGTAAACTCCACCACTCTTCCAAGGGGCATTAAAACCGTCTTGTTAAGCTACTGTGACCTCCACTTCTCTTTCAAGGGGCAGTAAAACAAACTTGTTAAGCTAATGTGACCTCCACGACTCTACCATGGGGCATTGAAATTGTCTTTTTATTCCACTGCGACCTCCACCACTCTTCCAAGGGGCATTAAAACCGATTGTTAAGCTAGAGCGACTTCCATGTCTCTTCATGAGGCTTTGATATTGTCTTTTTATTCCACTGCGACCTCCACCACTCTACCAAGGTGCATTAAAACCATCTTGTTAAGCTACTGAGACCTCCAAGTCTCTTCCAAGGGGCATTAA
Organism: Phyllobates terribilis; assembly: GCF_046119375.1. Lineage (NCBI taxonomy): Eukaryota > Metazoa > Chordata > Amphibia > Anura > Dendrobatidae > Phyllobates > Phyllobates terribilis. Next base: position 305,868,585 of record NW_027362765.1, on the reverse strand, counting down.
AACCATCTTGTTAATCCACTCTGAGCTCCACAGCTCTTCCAAGGGGCATTAAATTTGTCTTGTTAAGCTATTATGACCTCCACATCTCTTCCATGGGGCATTATAACCATCTTGTTAAACAACTCTGAGCTCCACAGCTCTTCCAAGGGGCATTAAATCCGTCTTGTTAAGCTGCTGTGTGCTCCACTTCGCTACCACAGGGCATTGATATTGTCTGTTCATTCTACTACTACCTCCACCACTCTTCCAAGGGGCATTGACACCATCTTGTTAAACTATTTTGACCTCCACGTTTCTTCCAAGGGGCATTAATATTGTCCTTATATTCCATTACGACCTCCACCACTCTTTCAAGGGTCATAGATATTGTCTTTTTATTCCACTGCGACCTTCACCACTCTTCCAAGGGGTCATTAAAACCGTCTTGTAAAACTACTGTGATCTCCACGTCTCTTAAACGGCTCATTGATATTGTATTTTTATTCCACTGTAACCTCCACAAGTCTTCCTATTGGCATTAATACCATTTTGTTAAGCTACTGTGACCTACACGTATCTTCCAAGGGGCATTAAAACCATCTTGTTAAACTACTCTGAACTCCACAGCTCTTCCAAGGGGCATTAAAACCGTCTTGTTAAGTTATGATGACCTCCACGTCTCTTCCTCGGGGCATTGGTATTGTATTTTTATTCAACAGACCTCCACCACTCTTCCAAAGGGCATTAAAACCGTCTTGTTAAGGTGCTGTGAGCTCCACTTCTCTTACAAGGGGCATTAAAACCATCTTGTTAAACCACTCTGAACTCCACAGCACTTCAAGGGGCATTAAAACCATCTTGTTAAGCTACTGTGACCTCCACGTCTCTTCCACTGGGCAATGATATTGTCTTATTATTTCACAGAGACGTCCACCACACTTCCAAGGGGCATTAAAACCGTCTTGTTAAGCTACTGTGACCTCCAATTCTCTTACACGGGTCATTGATATTGTTTTTTTATTCCACTGCGACCACTACCACTCTTCCAATGGGCATTAAAACCAACTTGTTAAGCTACTTTGACCTCCTCATCTCTTCCTCGGGGCATTGATATTGTATTTTTATTCCACTGTAACCTCCACCACTCTTCCAAGGGGCATTAAAACCGTCTTGGTAAGTTACTGTGATCTCCACGTCTCTTCTAAGGGGCATTAAACCTGTCTTGTTAAACCACTCTGAACTCCACAGCTCTTCCAAGGGGCATTAAATTCGTCTTGTTAAGCTACTGTGACCTCCACGTCTCTTCCACAGGGCATTGATATTGGCTTTTTATACCTCTGCGAACTCTACTACTCTTCCAAGGGGCATTAAAACCGTCTGGTTAAGCTACTGTGACCTCCACGTCTTTTCCACGGGGCATTGATATTGTCTTTTTATTCCACTGTGAATTCCACCACTCTACCAAGGGGCATTAAACCCATCTTGTTAAGCTACTGTGACCTCCACGTCTCTTCCAAGTGGCACTAAAACCATCTTGTTAAACCACTCTGAACTCCACAGCTCTTCCAAGGGGCATTAAAACTGTCTTGTTAAGCTACTGTGACCTCCATGTCTCTTCAACGGGGCATTGATATTGTCTTTTTATTCCAATGCGACCTCAACCATTCTTCCAAGTGGCAATAAAACCATCTTGTTAAGCTTTTGTGACATCCATGTCTCTTCCACTGGGCATTGATATTGTCTTTTATTCCAATGTGACCCCAACCATTCTTCAAAGTGGCATTAATACCGTCTCGTTAAGCTACTGTGACCTCCACATCACTTCCCCGGGGCATTGATATTGTCAATTTAATCCACAGCGACATCCACCACTCCTCCAAGGGGCATTAAAACCGTCTTGTTAAGCTACTGTGACCTCCACGTCTCTTACACGGGGCATTGATATTGTCTTTTTATTCCAATGCGACCCCAACCATTCTTCCAAGTGGCATTAAAACGTATTGTTAAGCTACTGTGACATCCACGTCTCTTCCCCGGGGCATTGATATTGTCTATTTTTTTCACAGCGACATCCACCACTATTCCAAGGGGCATTGAAATTGTCTTTTTATTCCACAGCGACCTCCACCACTCTTCCAAAGGGCATTAAAAGCGTCTTGTTAAGCTACTGTGACCTCCACGTCTTTTCCACGGGGCATTGATATTGTCTTTTTATTCCACTGTGAATTCCACCACTCTACCAAGGGGCATTAAACCCATCTTGTTAAGCTACTGTGACCTCCACGTCTCTTTCAAGTGGCACTAAAACCATTTTGTTAAACCACTCTGAACTCCACAGCTCTTCCAAGGGGCATTAAAACTATCTTGTTAAGCTACTGTGACCTCCATGTCTCTTCAACGGGGCATTGATATTGTCTTTTTATTCCACAGCGACATCCACCACTCTTCCAAGGGGCATTAAAACCATCTTGCTAATATACTGTGACATCCATGTCTCTTCCACAGGGCATTGATATTGTCTTTTTATTCCAATGCGACCTCAACCATTCTTCCAAGTGGCAATAAAACCATCTTGTTAAGCTTTTGTGACATCCATGTCTCTTCCACTGGGCATTGATACTGTCTTTTATTCCAATGTGACCCCAACCATTCTTCCAAGTGGCATTAATACCGTCTCGTTAAGCTACTGTGACCTCCACATCACTTCCCCGGGGCATTGATATTGTCAATTTAATCCACAGCGACATCCACCACTACTCCAAGGGGCATTAAAACCGTCTTGTTAAGCTACTGTGACCTCCACGTCTCTTCCAGGGGCATTGATATTGTCTTTTTTTTCCAATGCGACCCCAACCATTCTTCCAAGTGGCATTAAAAACGTATTGTTAAGCTACTGTGACATCCACGTCTCTTCCCCGGGGCATTGATATTGTTTATTTTTTTCACAGCGACATCCACCACTATTCCAAGGGGCATTGAAATTGTCTTTTTATTCCACAGCGACCACCACCACTCTTCCAAAGGGCATTAAAAGCGTCTTGTTAAGCTACTGTGACCTCCACGTCTCTTCCACATGGCATTGATATTGTCATTTTATTCCACTTCAACCTCCACTAATCTTCCAATGGGCATTAAAACCATCTTGTTAGGCTACTGTGACCTCCACGTCTCTTCCACGGGGCAATAATGTAGTCTTTCTATTCCACTGCGACCTTCCCCACTCTTCCAAGGAGCATTAAAACAGTCTTGTTAAGCTACTGTGACCTCCACGTCTCTTCCAAGGGGCATTAATATTGTATTTTTATTCCACTGCGACCTCAAACACTCTTCGAAGTGGCATTGGTATTGTATTTTTATTCCACTGCGACCTCCACCACTCTTCCAAGGGGTCACTGATAATGTCTTTTTATACCACTGCGACCTCCACGTCTCTTCCACGGGGCAATAATGTAGTCTTTCTATTCCACTGCGACCTTCCCCACTCTTCCAACGAGCATTAAAACCGTCTTGTAAAACTACTGTGATCTCCACGTCTCTTCCACGGCTCATTGATATTGTATTTTTATTCCACTGTAACCTCCACAAGTCTTACTATTGGCATTAATACCATTTTGTTAAGCTACTGTGACCTACACGTATCTTCCAAGAGGCATTAAAAACATCTTGTTAAACTACTCTGAACTCCACAGCTCTTCCAAGGGGCATTAAAACCGTTTTGTTAAGTTATGATGACCTCCACGTCTCTTCCTCGGGGCATTGGTATTGTATTTTTATTCAACAGACCTCCACCACTCTTCCAAGGGGCATTAAAACCGTCTTATTAAGCTACTGTGATCTCCACGTATCTTCCACGGGGCATTGATATTGTATTTTAATTCCACTGTAACCTCCACCACTCTTCCAAAGGGCATTAAAACCGTCTTGTTAAGGTGCTGTGAGCTCCACTTCTCTTACAAGGGGCATTAAAACCATCTTGTTAAACCACTCTGAACTTCACAGCACTTCAAAGGGGCATTAAAACCATCTTGTTAAGCCACTCTGAACTCCACAGCACTTCAAAGGGGCATTAAAACCGTCTTGTTAAGCTACTGTGACCTCCAATTCTCTTACACGGGTCATTGATATTGTTTTTTTATTCCACTGCGACCACTACCACTCTTCTAATGGGCATTAAAACCACCTTGTTAAGCTACTTTGACCTCCTCATCTCTTCCTCGGGGCATTGATATTGTATTTTTATTCCACTGTAACCTCCACCACTCTTCCAAGGGGCATTAAAACCGTCTTGGTAAGTTACTGTGATCTCCACGTCTCTTCTAAGGGGCATTAAACCTGTCTTGTTAAACCACACTGAACTCCACAGCTCTTCCAAGGGGCATTAATATTGTATTTTTATTCCACTGCGACCTCAAACACTCTTCGAAGTGGCATTGGTATTGTATTTTTATTCCACTGCGACCTCCACCACTCTTCCAAGGGATCACTGATACTGTCTTTTTATACCACTGCGACCTCCACCATGCTTACAAGGGGCATTAAAACCATCTTGTTAAGCTACTGTGACCTCCAATTCTCTTCCAAGGGGCATTAAAGCCGTCTTAGTAAGCTACTGTGACCTACACGTCTCTTCCATAGGGCATTGATATTGTTTTTTTTTTGCACTGTAAACTCCACCACTCTTCCAAGGGGCATTAAAACCGTCTTGTTAAGCTACTGTGACCTAGACTTCTCTTTCAAGGGGCATTAAAACAAACTTGTTAAGCTAATGTGACCTCCACGACTCTACCATGGGGCATTGAAATTGTCTTTTTATTCCACTGCGACCTCCACCACTCTTCCAAGGGGCATTAAAACCGATTGTTAAGCTAGAGCGACTTCCATGTCTCTTCATGAGGCTTTGATATTGTCTTTTTATTCCACTGCGACCTCCACCACTCTACCAAGGTGCATTAAAACCATCTTGTTAAGCTACTGAGACCTCCATGTCTCTTCCAAGGGGCATTAAAACCATCTTGTTAAACCACTCTGAGCTCCACAGCTCTTCCAAGGGGCATTAAATTTGTCTTGTTAAGCTATTATGACCTCCACATCTCTTCCATGGGGCATTATAACCATCTTGTTAAACAACTCTGAGCTCCACAGCTCTTCCAAGGGGCATTAAATCCGTCGTGTTAAGCTGCTGTGTGCTCCACTTCGCTACCACAGGGCATTGAAATTGTCTGTTCATTCTACTACTACCTCCACCACTCTTCCAAGGGGCATTGACACCATCTTGTTAAACTATTTTGACCTCCACGTTTCTTCCAAGGGGCATTAATATTGGCCTTATATTCCATTACGACCTCCAAGACTCTTTCAAGGGTCATAGATATTGTCTTTTTATTCCACTGCGACCTTCACCACTCTTCCAAGGGGTCATTAAAACCGTCTTGTAAAACTACTGTGATCTCCACGTCTCTTCCACGGCTCATTGATATTGTATTTTTATTCCACTGTAACCTCCACAAGTCTTCCTATTGGCATTAATACCATTTTGTTAAGCTACTGTGACCTACACGTATCTTCCAAGGGGCATTAAAACCATCTTGTTAAACTACTCTGAACTCCACAGCTCTTCCAAGGGGCATTAAAACCGTCTTGTTAAGTTATGATGACCTCCACGTCTCTTCCTCGGGGCATTGGTATTGAATTTTTATTCAACAGACCTCCACCACTCTTCCAAGGGGCATTAAAACCGTCTTATTAAGCTACTGTGATCTCCACGTCTCTTCCACGGGGCATTGATATTGTATTTTAATTCCACTGTAACCTCCACCACTCTTCCAAAGGGCATTAAAACCGTCTTGTTAAGGTGCTGTGAGCTCCACTTCTCTTACAAGGGGCATTAAAACCATCTTGTTAAACCACTCTGAACTCCACAGCACTTCAAAGGGGCATTAAAACCATCTTCTTAAGCTACTGTGACCTCCACGTCTCTTCCACTGGGCAATGATATTGTCTTATTATTTCACAGAGACGTCCACCACACTTCCAAGGGGCATTAAAACCGTCTTGTTAAGCTACTGTGACCTCCAATTCTCTTACACGGGTCATTGATATTGTTTTTTTATTCCACTGCGACCACTACCACTCTTCCAATGGGCATTAAAACCACCTTTTTAAGCTACTTTGACCTCCTCATCTCTTCCTCGGGGCATTGATATTGTATTTTTATTCCACTGTAACCTCCACAACTCTTCCAAGGGGCATTAAAACCGTCTTGGTAAGTTACTGTGATCTCCACGTCTCTTCTAAGGGGCATTAAACCTGTCTTGTTAAACCACTCTGAACTCCACAGCTCTTCCAAGGGGCATTAAATTTGTCTTGTTAAGCTACTGTGACCTCCACGTCTCTTCCACAGGGCATTGATATTGGCTTTTTATACCTCTGCGAACTCTACTACTCTTCCAAGGGGCATTAAAACCGTCTGGTTAAGCTACTGTGACCTCCACGTCTTTTCCACGGGGCATTGATATTGTCTTTTTATTCCACTGTGAATTCCACCACTCTACCAAGGGGCATTAAACCCGTCTTGTTAAGCTACTGTGACCTCCACGTCTCTTCCAAGTGGCACTAAAACCATCTTGTTAAACCACTCTGAACTCCACAGCTCTTCCAAGGGGCATTAAAACTGTCTTGTTAAGCTACTGTGACCTCCATGTCTCTTCAACGGGGCATTGATATTGTCTTTTTATTCCAATGCGACCTCAACCATTCTTCCAAGTGGCAATAAAACCATCTTGTTAAGCTTTTGTGACATCCATGTCTCTTCCACTGGGCATTGATATTGTCTTTTATTCCAATGTGACCCCAACCATTCTTCAAAGTGGCATTAATACCGTCTCGTTAAGCTACTGTGACCTCCACATCACTTCCCCGGGGCATTGATATTGTCAATTTAATCCACAGCGACATCCACCACTCCTCCAAGGGGCATTAAAACCGTCTTGTTAAGCTACTGTGACCTCCACGTCTCTTCCACGGGGCATTGATATTGTCTTTTTATTCCAATGCGACCCCAACCATTCTTCCAAGTGGCATTAAAACGTATTGTTAAGCTACTGTGACATCCACGTCTCTTCCCCGGGGCATTGATATTGTCTATTTTTTTCACAGCGACATCCACCGCTATTCCAAGGGGCATTGAAATTGTCTTTTTATTCCATAGCGACCTCCACCACTCTTCCAAAGGGCATTAAAAGCGTCTTGTTAAGCTACTGTGACCTCCACGTCTTTTCCACGGGGCATTGATATTGTCTTTTTATTCCACTGTGAATTCCACCACTCTACCAAGGGGCATTAAACCCGTCTTGTTAAGCTACTGTGACCTCCACGTCTCTTCCAAGTGGCACTAAAACCATTTTGTTAAACCACTCTGAACTCCACAGCTCTTCCAAGGGGCATTAAAACTGTCTTGTTAAGCTACTGTGACCTCCATGTCTCTTCAACGGGGCATTGATATTGTCTTTTTATTCCACAGCAACATCCACCACTCTTCCAAGGGGCATTAAAACCATCTTGTTAATATACTGTGACATCCATGTCTCTTCCACGGGGCATTGATATTGTCTTTTTATTCCAATGCGACCTCAACCATTCTTCCAAGTGGCAATAAAACCATCTTGTTAAGCTTTTGTGACATCCATGTCTCTTCCACTGGGCATTGATATTGTCTTTTATTCCAATGTGACCCCAACCATTCTTCCAAGTGGCATTAATACCGTCTCGTTAAGCTACTGTGACCTCCACATCACTTCCCCGGGGCATTGATATTGTCAATTTAATCCACAGCGACATCCACCACTACTCCAAGGGGCATTAAAACCGTCTTGTTAAGCTACTGTGACCTCCACGTCTCTTCCACGGGCATTGATATTGTCTTTTTATTCCAATGCGACCCCAACCATTCTTCCAAGTGGCATTAAAAACGTATTGTTAAGCTACTGTGACATCCACGTCTCTTCCCCGGGGCATTGATATTGTTTATTTTTTTCACAGCGACATCCACCACTATTCCAAGGGGCATTGAAATTGTCTTTTTATTCCACAGCGACCTCCACCACTCTTCCAAAGGGCATTAAAAGCGTCTTGTTAAGCTACTGTGACCTCCACGTCTCTTCCACATGGCATTGATATTGTCATTTTATTCCACTTCAACCTCCACTAATCTTCCAATGGGCATTAAAACCATCTTGTTAGGCTACTGTGACCTCCACGTCTCTTCCACGGGGCAATAATGTAGTCTTTCTATTCCACTGCGACCTTCCCCACTCTTCCAAGGAGCATTAAAACAGTCTTGTTAAGCTACTGTGACCTCCACGTCTCTTCCAAGGGGCATTAATATTGTATTTTTATTCCACTGCGACCTCAAACACTCTTCGAAGTGGCATTGGTATTGTATTTTTATTCCACTGCGACCTCCACCACTCTTCCAAGGGGTCACTAATACTGTCTTTTTATACCACTGCGACCTCCACCATGCTTACAAGGGGCATTAAAACCATCTTGTTAAGCTACTGTGACCTCCAATTCTCTTCCAAGGGGCATTAAAGCCATCTTAGTAAGCTACTGTGACCTCCACGTCTCTTCCATAGGGCATTGATATTGTTTTTTTATTGCACTGTAAACTCCACCACTCTTCCAAGGGGCATTAAAACCGTCTTGTTAAGCTACTGTGACCTCCACTTCTCTTTCAAGGGGCATTAAAACAAACTTGTTAAGCTAATGTGACCTCCACGACTCTACCATGGGGCATTGAAATTGTCTTTTTATTCCACTGCGACCTCCACCACTCTTCCAAGGGGCATTAAAACCGATTATTAAGCTAGAGCGACTTCCATGTCTCTTTATGAGGCTTTGATATTGTCTTTTTATTCCACTGCGACCTCCACCACTCTACCAAGGTGCATTATAACCATCTTGTTAAGCTACTGAGACCTCCATGTCTCTTCCAAGGGGCATTAAAACCATCTTGTTAAACCACTCTGAGCTCCACAGCTCTTCCAAGGGGCATTAAATTAGTCTTGTTAAGCTATTATGACCTCCACATCTCTTCCATGGGGCATTATAACCATCTTGTTAAACAACTCTGAGCTCCACAGCTCTTCCAAGGGGCATTAAATCCGTCTTGTTAAGCTGTTGTGAGCTCCACTTCGCTACCACAGGGCATTGAAATTGTCTGTTCATTCTACTACTACCTCCACCACTCTTCCAAGGGGCATTGACACCATCTTGTTAAACTATTTTGACCTCCACGTTTCTTCCAAGGGGCATTAATATTGTCCTTATATTCCATTACGACCTCCACCACTCTTTCAAGGGTCATTGATATTGTCTTTTTATTCCACTGCGACCTTCATCACTCTTCCAAGGGGTCATTAAAACCGTCTTGTAAAACTACTGTGATCTCCACGTCTCTTCCACGGCTCATTGATATTGTATTTTTATTCCACTGTAACCTCCACAAGTCTTCCTATTGGCATTAATACCATTTTGTTAAGCTACTGTGACCTACACGTATCTTCCAAGAGGCATTAAAAACATCTTGTTAAACTACTCTGAACTCCACAGCTCTTCCAAGGGGCATTAAAACCGTTTTGTTAAGTTATGATGACCTCCACGTCTCTTCCTCGGGGCATTGGTATTGTATTTTTATTCAACAGACCTCCACCACTCTTCCAAGGGGCATTAAAACCGTCTTATTAAGCTACTGTGATCTCCACGTATCTTCCACGGGGCATTGATATTGTATTTTAATTCCACTGTAACCTCCACCACTCTTCCAAAGGGCATTAAAACCGTCTTGTTAAGGTGCTGTGAGCTCCACTTCTCTTACAAGGGGCATTAAAACCATCTTGTTAAACCACTCTGAACTCCACAGCACTTCAAAGGGGCATTAAAACCATCTTGTTAAGCTACTGTGACCTCCACGTCTCTTCCACTGGGCAATGATATTGTCTTATTATTTCACAGCGACGTCCACCACACTTCCAAGGGGCATTAAAACCATCTTGTTAAGCTACTGTGACCTCCAATTCTCTTACACGGGTCATTGATATTGTTTTTTTATTCCACTGCGACCACTACCACTCTTCTAATGGGCATTAAAACCACCTTGTTAAGCTACTTTGACCTCCTCATCTCTTCCTCGGGGCATTGATATTGTATTTTTATTCCACTGTAACCTCCACCACTCTTCCAAGGGGCATTAAAACCGTCTTGGTAAGTTACTGTGATCTCCACGTCTCTTCTAATGGGCATTAAACCTGTCTTGTTAAACCACACTGAACTCCACAGCTCTTCCAAGGGGCATTAAATTCGTCTTGTTAAGCTACTGTGACCTCCACGTCTCTTCCACAGGGCATTGATATTGGCTTTTTATACCTCTGCGAACTCTACTACTCTTCCAAAGGGCATTAAAAGCGTCTTGTTAAGCTACTGTGACCTCCACGTCTTTTCCACGGGGCATTGATATTGTCTTTTTATTCCACTGTGAATTCCACCACTCTACCAAGGGGCATTAAACCCGTCTTGTTAAGCTACTGTGACCTCCACGTCTCTTCCAAGTGGCACTAAAACCATTTTGTTAAACCACTCTGAACTCCACAGCTCTTCCAAGGGGCATTAAAACTGTCTTGTTAAGCTACTGTGACCTCCATGTCTCTTCAACGGGGCATTGATATTGTCTTTTTATTCCACAGCAACATCCACCACTCTTCCAAGGGGCATTAAAACCATCTTGTTAATATACTGTGACATCCATGTCTCTTCCACGGGGCATTGATATTGTCTTTTTATTCCAATGCGACCTCAACCATTCTTCCAAGTGGCAATAAAACCATCTTGTTAAGCTTTTGTGACATCCATGTCTCTTCCACTGGGCATTGATATTGTCTTTTATTCCAATGTGACCCCAACCATTCTTCCAAGTGGCATTAATACCGTCTCGTTAAGCTACTGTGACCTCCACATCACTTCCCCGGGGCATTGATATTGTCAATTTAATCCACAGCGACATCCACCACTACTCCAAGGGGCATTAAAACCGTCTTGTTAAGCTACTGTGACCTCCACGTCTCTTCCACGGGCATTGATATTGTCTTTTTATTCCAATGCGACCCCAACCATTCTTCCAAGTGGCATTAAAAACGTATTGTTAAGCTACTGTGACATCCACGTCTCTTCCCCGGGGCATTGATATTGTTTATTTTTTTCACAGCGACATCCACCACTATTCCAAGGGGCATTGAAATTGTCTTTTTATTCCACAGCGACCTCCACCACTCTTCCAAAGGGCATTAAAAGCGTCTTGTTAAGCTACTGTGACCTCCACGTCTCTTCCACATGGCATTGATATTGTCATTTTATTCCACTTCAACCTCCACTAATCTTCCAATGGGCATTAAAACCATCTTGTTAGGCTACTGTGACCTCCACGTCTCTTCCACGGGGCAATAATGTAGTCTTTCTATTCCACTGCGACCTTCCCCACTCTTCCAAGGAGCATTAAAACAGTCTTGTTAAGCTACTGTGACCTCCACGTCTCTTCCAAGGGGCATTAATATTGTATTTTTATTCCACTGCGACCTCAAACACTCTTCGAAGTGGCATTGGTATTGTATTTTTATTCCACTGCGACCTCCACCACTCTTCCAAGGGGTCACTAATACTGTCTTTTTATACCACTGCGACCTCCACCATGCTTACAAGGGGCATTAAAACCATCTTGTTAAGCTACTGTGACCTCCAATTCTCTTCCAAGGGGCATTAAAGCCATCTTAGTAAGCTACTGTGACCTCCACGTCTCTTCCATAGGGCATTGATATTGTTTTTTTATTGCACTGTAAACTCCACCACTCCTCCAAGGGGCATTAAAACCGTCTTGTTAAGCTACTGTGACCTCCACTTCTCTTTCAAGGGGCATTAAAACAAACTTGTTAAGCTAATGTGACCTCCACGACTCTACCATGGTGCATTGAAATTGTCTTTTTATTCCACTGCGACCTCCACCACTCTTCCAAGGGGCATTAAAACCGATTATTAAGCTAGAGCGACTTCCATGTCTCTTTATGAGGCTTTGATATTGTCTTTTTATTCCACTGCGACCTCCACCACTCTACCAAGGTGCATTAAAACCATCTTGTTAAGCTACTGAGACCTCCATGTCTCTTCCAAGGGGCATTAAAACCATCTTGTTAAACCACTCTGAGCTCCACAGCTCTTCCAAGGGGCATTAAATTAGTCTTGTTAAGCTATTATGACCTCCACATCTCTTCCATGGGGCATTATAACCATCTTGTTAAACAACTCTGAGCTCCACAGCTCTTCCAAGGGGCATTAAATCCGTCTTGTTAAGCTGTTGTGAGCTCCACTTCGCTACCACAGGGCATTGAAATTGTCTGTTCATTCTACTACTACCTCCACCACTCTTCCAAGGGGCATTGACACCATCTTGTTAAACTATTTTGACCTCCACGTTTCTTCCAAGGGGCATTAATATTGTCCTTATATTCCATTACGACCTCCACCACTCTTTCAAGGGTCATTGATATTGTCTTTTTATTCCACTGCGACCTTCATCACTCTTCCAAGGGGTCATTAAAACCGTCTTGTAAAACTACTGTGATCTCCACGTCTCTTCCACGGCTCATTGATATTGTATTTTTATTCCACTGTAACCTCCACAAGTCTTCCTATTGGCATTAATACCATTTTGTTAAGCTACTGTGACCTACACGTATCTTCCAAGAGGCATTAAAAACATCTTGTTAAACTACTCTGAACTCCACAGCTCTTCCAAGGGGCATTAAAACCGTTTTGTTAAGTTATGATGACCTCCACGTCTCTTCCTCGGGGCATTGGTATTGTATTTTTATTCAACAGACCTCCACCACTCTTCCAAGGGGCATTAAAACCGTCTTATTAAGCTACTGTGATCTCCACGTATCTTCCACGGGGCATTGATATTGTATTTTAATTCCACTGTAACCTCCACCACTCTTCCAAAGGGCATTAAAACCGTCTTGTTAAGGTGCTGTGAGCTCCACTTCTCTTACAAGGGGCATTAAAACCATCTTGTTAAACCACTCTGAACTCCACAGCACTTCAAAGGGGCATTAAAACCATCTTGTTAAGCTCCTGTGACCTCCACGTCTCTTCCACTGGGCAATGATATTGTCTTATTATTTCACAGCGACGTCCACCACACTTCCAAGGGGCATTAAAACCATCTTGTTAAGCTACTGTGACCTCCAATTCTCTTACACGGGTCATTGATATTGTTTTTTTATTCCACTGCGACCACTACCACTCTTCTAATGGGCATTAAAACCACCTTGTTAAGCTACTTTGACCTCCTCATCTCTTCCTCGGGGCATTGATATTGTATTTTTATTCCACTGTAACCTCCACCACTCTTCCAAGGGGCATTAAAACCGTCTTGGTAAGTTACTGTGATCTCCACGTCTCTTCTAATGGGCATTAAACCTGTCTTGTTAAACCACACTGAACTCCACAGCTCTTCCAAGGGGCATTAAATTCGTCTTGTTAAGCTACTGTGACCTCCACGTCTCTTCCACAGGGCATTGATATTGGCTTTTTATACCTCTGCGAACTCTACTACTCTTCCAAGGGGCATTAAAACCGTCTGGTTAAGCTACTGTGACCTCCAAGTCTTTTCCACGGGGCATTGATATTGTCTTTTTATTCCACTGTGAATTCCACCACTCTACCAAGGGGCATTAAACCCGTCTTGTTAAGCTACTGTGACCTCCACGTCTCTTCCAAGTGGCACTAAAACCATCTTGTTAAACCACTCTGAACTCCACAGCTCTTCCAAGGGGCATTAAAACTGTCTTGTTAAGCTACTGTGACCTCCATGTCTCTTCAACGGGGCATTGATATTGTCTTTTTATTCCACAGCAACATCCACCACTCTTCCAAGGGGCATTAAAACCGTCTTGTTAATATACTGTGACATCCATGTCTCTTCCGCGGGGAATTGATATTTTCTTTTAATTCCAATGCGACCTCAACCATTCTTCCAAGTGGCAATAAAACCATCTTGTTAAGCTTTTGTGACATCCATGTCTCTTCCACTGGGCATTGATATTGTCTTTTATTCCAATGTGACCCCAACCATTCTTCCAAGTGGCATTAATACTGTCTCGTTAAGCTACTGTGACCTCCCCATCACTTCCCCGGGCATTGATATTGTCAATTTAATCCACAGCGACATCCACCACTCCTCCAAGGGGCATTAAAACCGTCTTGTTAAGCTACTGTGACCTCCACGTCTCTTCCACGGGGCAATTATATTGTCTTTTATTCCACTGTAACCTCCATCTCTCTTCCTTAGGGCATTAAAACCATCTTGTTAGGCTAATGTGACCTCCACGTCTCTTCCACGGGGCATTGATATTGTCTTTTTATTGAACTGTAACCTCCACCACTCTTTTACAAGGGGCATTAAAACCGTCCATTTAAGCTACTGTGACCTCCACGTCTCTTCCACGGGGCAAATATATTGTCTTTTTATTCCTCTGCGACCTCCACCACTTTTCCAAGGGGCATTAAAAACGTCAAGTTAAGCTACTGTGACATCCATTTCTCTTCCATTGGGTATTGATATTGTCTTTTTACTCCACTGCGACCTCCACCTCTCTTCCAAGGGGAATTGATATAGTCTTTTTATTCTACTGCGACTTCCACTACTCTTCCAAGGGGCATTAAATCCGTTTTTTAAGCTACTGTGACCTCCACGTCTTTTCCACGGGGCATTGATATTGTCTTTTTATTCCACTGTTATCTCCACCACTTTTCCAAGGGGCATTAAAACCATCTTTTTAAGCTACTGTGACCTCTACATCCCATCCAAGGGGCATGAAAACCGTATTGTTAAAATACTCTGAACTCTACAGCTCTTCCAAGGGCCATTAAAACCGTCTTGTTAAGCTACTGTGTCCTCCACGTTTCTTCCCCGGGGCATTGGAATTGTGTTTTTAATCCACTGCGACCTCCAGCACTTTTCCAAGGGGCATTAGAACCGTCTTGTTAAGCTACTGTGACCTCCACGTTTCTTCCACGGGGCATTGATATTGTATTTTTATTCCACTGTAACCTCCACCACTCTTCCAGGGGGCATTGAAACCATTTTGAAAAGCTTCTGTGACCTCCATGTCTCTTTCACGGGGCATTGATATTGTCTTTTTAATCCACTGCGACCTCCACCACTCTTCCAAGGGGCATTGATATTGTCCTTTTATTCCACTGCGACCTCCACCTCTCTTCCAAGGGGCATTAAAAAAGTCTTGTTAATCTACTGTGATCTCGACGTCTCTTTCACGGGGCATTAATTTTGTCTTTTTATTCCACTGTTACCTCAACTACTTTTCCAAGGGGCATTAAAACCTTCTTTTTAAGCTACTGTGACACCCACGTCTCTTCCAAGGGGCATTAAAACCATCTTGTTAAACCACTCTGAACTCCACAGCTCTTCCAAGGGGTATTGATATTGTCTTTCTATTCCAATGCAACATCCAACACTCTTCCAAGGGGCATTAAAAACGTCTTGTTAAGATACTGTGAGCTCCACCTCAGTTCCATGTGGCATTGATATTGTGTTTTTATTCCATTGTAACCTCCACCAATCTACCAAGGGGCGTTAAAATCATCTTGTTAAGCTACTGTAACCTCCATGTCTCTTCCAACGGCATTAAAACTGTCTTGTTAAACCACTTGAACTCCACAGCTCTTCCAAGGGGCATTAAAACTGTCTTGTTAAGCTACTGTGACCTCCACGTCACTTCCACGTTGCATTGATATTGTCTTTTTATTCCACTGCGACCTCCACCACTCTTCCAAGGGGCATTAAAAAAGTCTTGTTAAGCTACTGTGATCTCGATGTGTCTACCACGGTGCATTGATATTGTCTTTTTATTATACTGCGACCTCCACCAACCTTCCAAGGGGCAATGATATTGTCTTTTTATTTCACTGCGACCTCCAGCACTCTTCCAAGAGGCATTAAAACAGTCTTTTTAAACTACTGTAATCTCCACGTCTCCTCCACGGTGCATTGAAATTCTTTTTTTTTCCACTGTAACCTCCACCAATCTTCAAAGGGGCATTAAAACCATCTTGTTAAGCTACTGTAACCTCACCGTCTCTACCAATGGGCATTAAAACCGTCATGTTAAACCACTCTGAACTCCAAAGCTCTTCCAAGGGGCATTAAAGCCTTCTTGTTAAGCTACTGTGACCTCCACTTCTCTTCCACGGCTCATTGATATAGTCTTTTTATTAAATTGCGACCTCCACCAGTCTTCCAAGGGGCATTAAAACTGACTTGTTAACCTATTGTGACCTCCACGTCTCTTCTACGGGGCATTGATATTGTCTTTTAATTTCACTGTAACCTCCACCACTCTTCCAACGGGCATTAAATCTATCTTGTTAAGCTACTGTATGCTCCATGTCTCTTTCAAGGGCATTAAAACTGTCTTGTTAAAGCACTCTGAACTCCACAGCTCTTCCAAGGGGCATTGAAACCGTCTTGTTAAGCTACTGTAACCTCCACGTCTCTTCCACGGGGCATTGATATTGTCTTTTTATTCCACTGGAACCTCCACCACTTTTCCAAGTTGCATTAAAACTGTCTTGTTAAGCTACTGTGACCTCCGCGTCTCTTCCACTGGGCATTCATATTGTCTTTTTATTCCACTGCGACCTCCACCAATCTTCCAAGGGGCATTAAAACCGTCTTCTTAAGCTACTGTGACTAGAGATGAGCGTTGTTCGACTCGAACTGTTCGCCAATCTCAAATTCGAGCTGTTTTGGGCGGTGTTCGAGCCGTTCGGCGAACACGAACGATTTGAGAAAAATTCGGCTGTTCGAGGTTATGTTCGATAACTGTTCGTGCACCAAAATCATAACTGGATTTTTTCTCATTAATGATGAAAATTAATGTTAATACGCAGTTTGAGTGTATAGCGGGGTGGGGGGAGGGGCAGGGGATGGATCTCTGCAGGAATAATGAAGATCTCCATTTTTTTTTCTCTTTCCCGCATTTACAGTGGGGAGGTGCAATCTGTCAGCTTATCAGCAGCGCACACACGGAGCGAAGTGCTTTTTTTCACACAAGCAAGGGCATGTGTCATTGGCAGTGTATGTCACATGTCCTTGCCCTATAAGACCAAGCCATTTTCCCCGTCGCCACCATTTTCTCACTGCTGCAGCTGCATGTTAGACGGCACCGCTGTTGCTGTGTGCGCTATACCTTGTTAATTTCAAGCCAATTTTCGCACAAATCTACAGATAGCTTGGGAGTAGGGAATAGTTGTGATTGCAGTCCTTTTAAGGACTAGGTTACAGCATTTCCTATGACTTTTATCAGGCAGGTCTGTGCTCTTAAATAGATAGATTGTGGAAGTAAAGACTAATTGTAATTTCAGTCCTTTTCAGGACTAGGTTACATCAGTTCCTATCAGTTTTTGCCAGGCAGGTCTGTGCCAGTGCTGTGCAATTTTTTTTCACAGCATTTGGCTGAATCTAGCAAAGCTAATCCTTTTTGGCCTATTGCAGAGTGTGTTAGTCAGTGGAGTAGCCTATCTGTGTTGCAAGATAAACCACCTGTGTATAGAATACAAATTTATTTACTGCACCTAGTGAAGTAAAATCTTTTGGGCATAGCATCATTCTATTAGTCCATCTATACTGACCTCCATCAATTTGCAAATTGAATATAATTTTTTTCTGCATCTAGCTCTGAAAAAATATTTGGGCTTCTAGCAGTGTGTGGGACTTGTTCTATTAGTCCATCTATACTGACCTCCATCAGGTTGCAAACTGAATATAATTTTTTTCTGCATCTAGCTCTGAAAAAATATTTGGCCTTCTAGCAGTGTGTGGGACTTGTTCTATTAGTCCATCTATACTGACCTCCATCACGCTGCATATTCAAAATAATTTTTTGTCTGCATCTAGCTCTGAAAAAATATTTGGCCTTCTAGCAGTGTGTGGGACTTTCTCTATTAGTCCATCTATACTGACCTCCATCAGGTTGCAAATTAAAAATAATTTTTTTCTGCATCTAGCTCTGAAAAAATATTTGGCCTTCTAGCAGTGTGTGGGACTTGTTCTATTAGTCCATCTATACTGACCTCCATCAGGTTGCAAATTAAAAGTAATTTTTTGTCTGCATCTAGCTCTGAAAAAAATATTTGGCCTTCTAGCAGTGTGTGGGACTTTCTCTATTAGTCCATCTATACTGACCTCCATCAGGCTGCAAATTAAAAATAATTTTTATCTACCATCTACCTCTGAAAAAATATTTGGCCTTCGAGCAGTGTGTGGGACTTTCTCTATTAGTCCATCTATACTGACCTCCATCAGGTTGCAAATTAAAAATAATTTATATCTGCATCAAGCTCTGAAAAAATATTTGGCTTTCTAGCAGTGTGTGGGACTTTCTCTTTTAGTCCATATATACTGACCTCCATCACGTTGCAAATTAAAAATAATTTTTTGTCTGCATCTAGCTCTGAAAAAATATTTGGCCTTCTAGCAGTGTGTGGGACTTTCTCTATTAGTCCATCTATACTGACCTCCATCAGGTTGCAAACTGAATATAATTTTTTTCTGCATCTACCTCTGAAAAAATATTTGGGCTTCTAGCTGTGTGTGGGACTTGGTCTATTAGTCCATCTATACTGACCTCCATCACGCTGCAAATTCAAAATAATTTTTTGTCTGCATCTAGCTCTGAAAAAATATTTGGCCTTCTAGCAGTGTGTGGGACTTTCTCTATTAGTCCATCTATACTGACCTCCATCAGGTTGCAAATTAAAAATAATTTTTATATGCATCTACGTCTGAAAAAATATTTGGGCTTCTAGCTGTGTGTGGGACTTGTTCTATTAGTCCATCTATACTGACCTCCATCAGGTTGCAAACTGAATATAATTTTTTTCTGCATCTAGCTCTGAAAAAATATTTGGCCTTCTGGCAGTGTGTGGGACTTTCTCTATTAGTCCATCTATACTGACCTCCATCAGGTTGCAAATTAAAAGTAATTTTTTGTCTGCATCTACCTCTGAAAAAATATTTGGCCTTCTAGCAGTGTGTGGGACTTTCTCTATTAGTCCATCTACACTGACCTCCATCAGGTTGCAAATTAAAAGTAATTTTTTGTCTGCATCTACCTCTGAAAAAATATTTGGCCTTCTAGCAGTGTGTGGGACTTTCTCTCTTAGTCCATCTATACTGACCTCCATCAGGTTGCAAATTCAAAATAATTTATATCTGCATGTAGCTCTGAAAAAATATTTGGCCTTCTAGCAGTGTGTGGGACTTTCTCTATTAGTCCATCTATACTGACCTCCATCAGGTTGCAAACTGAATATATTTTTTTCAGCATCTTCCTCTGAAAAAATATTGTGCTTCTAGCTGTGTGTGGGACTTGTTCTATTAATCCATCTATACAGACCTCCATCAGGTTGCAAACTGAATATAATATTTTTCTGCATCTACCTCTGAAAAAATATTTGGGCTTCTAGCTGTGTGTGGGACTTGTTCTATTAGTCCATCTATACTGACCTCCATCACTCTGCAAATTCAAAATAATTTTTTGTCTGCACCTAGCTCTGAAAAAATATTTGGCCTTCTAGCAGTGTGTGGGACTTTCTCTATTAGTCCATCTATACTGACCTCCATCAGGTTGCAAATTAAAAATAATTTTTATATGCATCTACGTCTGAAAAAATATTTGGGCTTCTAGCTGTGTGTGGGACTTGTTCTATTAGTCCATCTATACTGACCTCCATCAGGTTGCAAACTGAATATAATTTTTTTCTGCATCTAGCTCTGAAAAAATATTTGGCCTTCTGGCAGTGTGTGGGATTTTCTCTATTAGTCCATCTATACTGACCTCCATCAGGTTGCAAATTAAAAATAATTTTTATCTACATCTAGCTCTGAAAAAATATTTAGCCTTCTAGCAGTGTGTGGGACTTTCTCTATTAGTCCATCTACACTGACCTCCATCAGGTTGCAAATTAAAAGTAATTTTTTGTCTGCATCTACCTCTGAAAAAATATTTGGCCTCCTAGCAGTGTGTGGGACTTTCTCTCTTAGTCCATCTATACTGACCTCCATCAGGTTGCAAATTCAAAATAATTTTTTGTCTGCATCTAGCTCTGAAAAAATATTTGGCCTTCTAGCAGTGTGTGGGACTTTCTCTATTAGTCCATCTATACTGACCTCCATCAGGTTGCAAACTGAATATAACTTTTTTCTGCATCTAGCTCTGAAAAAATATTTGGCCTTCTAGCAGTGTGTGGGACTTTCTCTATTAGTCCATCTATACTGACCTCCATCAGGTTGCAAATTAAAAATAATTTATATCTGCATGTAGCTCTGAAAAAATATTTGGCCTTCTAGCAGTGTGTGGGACTTTCTCTATTAGTCCATCTATACTGACCTCCATCAGGTTGCAAACTGAATATATTTTTTTCAGCATCTTCCTCTGAAAAAATATTGGGCTTCTAGCTGTGTGTGGGACTTGTTCTATTAATCCATCTATACAGACCTCCATCAGGTTGCAAACTGAATATAATATTTTTCTGCATCTACCTCTGAAAAAATATTTGGGCTTCTAGCTGTGTGTGGGACTTGTTCTATTAATCCATCTATACAGACCTCCATCAGGTTGCAAACTGAATATAATTTTTTTCTACATCTACCTCTGAAAAAATATTTGGGCTTCTAGCTGTGTGTGGGACTTGTTCTATTAGTCCATCTCTACTGACCTCCATCAGGTTGCAATCTGAATATAATTTTTTTCTGCATCTAGCTCTGAAAAAATATTTGGCCTTCTAGCAGTGTGTGGGACTTGTTCTATTACTCCAGCTATACTGACCTCCATCAGGTTGCAAATTAAAAATTATTTTTTGTCTGCATCTAGCTCTGAAAAAATATTTGGCCTTCTAGCAGTGTGTGGGAAATTCTCTATTAGTCCATCTATACTGACCTCCATCAGGTTGCAAATTAAAAAAAAATTTTTGTCTGCATCTAGCTCTGAAAAAATATTTGGCCTTCTAGCAGTGTGTGGGACTTTCTCTATTAGTCCATCTATACTGACCTCCATCAGGTTGCAAACTGAATATATTTTTTTTCTGCATCTACCTCTGAAAAAATATTGGGCTTCTAGCTGTGTGTGGGACTTGTTCTATTAATCCAACTATACAGACCTCCATCAGGTTGCAAACTGAATATAATTTTTTTCTGCATCTACCTCTGAAAAAATATTTGGGCTTCTAGCTGTGTGTGGGACTTGTTCTATTAATCCATCTATACAGACCTCCATCAGGTTGCAAACTGAATATAATTTTTTTCTGCATCTACCTCTGAAAAAATATTTGGGCTTCTAGCTGTGTGTGGGACTTGTTCTATTAGTCCATCTATACTGACCTCCATCAGGTTGCAAACTGAATATAATTTTTTTCTGCATCTAGCTCTGAAAAAATATTTGGCCTTCTAGCAGTGTGTGGGACTTTCTCTATTAGTCCATCTATACTGACCTCCATCTGGTTGTAAACTGAATATATTTTTTTTCTGCATCTACCTCTGAAAAAATATTGGGCTTCTAGCTGTGTGTGGGACTTGTTCTATTAATCCATCTATATAGACCTCCATCAGGTTGCAAACTGAATATAATTTTTTCTGCATCTACGTCTGAAAAAATATTTGGCCTTCTAGCAGTGTGTGGGACTTTCTCTATTAGTCCATCTATACTGACCTCCATCAGGTTGCAAACTGAATATAATTTTTTTCTGCATCTACCTCTGAAAAAATATTTGGGCTTCTAGCTGTGTGTGGGACTTGGTCTATTAGTCCATCTATACTGACCTCCATCACGCTGCAAATTCAAAATAATTTTTTGTCTGCATCTAGCTCTGAAAAAATATTTGGCCTTCTAGCAGTGTGTGGGACTTTCTCTATTAGTCCATCTATACTGACCTCCATCAGGTTGCAAATTAAAAATAATTTTTATCTGCATCTACCTCTGAAAAAATATTTGGGCTTCTAGCTGTGTGTGGGGCTTGTTCTATTAGTCGATCTATACTGACCTCCATCAGGTTGCAAACTGAATATGATTTTTTTCTGCATCTAGCTCTGAAAAAATATTTGGCCTTCTAGCAGTCTGTGGGACTTTCTCTATTAGTCCATCTATACTGACCTCCATCAGGTTGCACATTCAAAATAATTTTTTGTCTGCATCTAGCTTTGAAAAAATATTTGGCCTTCTAGCAGTGTGTGGGACTTTCTCTATTAGTCCATCTATACTGACCTCCATCAGGTTGCAAACTGAATATATTTTTTTTCTGCATCTACCTCTGAAAAAATATTGTGCTTCTAGCTGTGTGTGGGACTTGTTCTATTAATCCATCTATATAGACCTCCATCAGGTTGCAAACTGAATATAATTTTTTTCTGTATCTACCTCTGAAAAAATATTTGGGCTTCTAGCTGTGTGTGGGACTTGTTCTATTAGTCCATCTATACTGACCTCCATCACGCTGCAAATTCAAAATAATTTTTTGTCTGCACCTAGCTCTGAAAAAATATTTGGCCTTCTAGCAGTGTGTGGGACTTTCTCTATTAGTCCATCTATACTGACCTCCATCAGGTTGCAAATTAAAAATAATTTTTATATGCATCTACGTCTGAAAAAATATTTGGGCTTCTAGCTGTGTGTGGGACTTGTTCTATTAGTCCATCTATACTGACCTCCATCAGGTTGCAAACTGAATATAATTTTTTTCTGCATCTAGCTCTGAAAAAATATTTGGCCTTCTGGCAGTGTGTGGGACTTTCTCTATTAGTCCATCTATACTGACCTCCATCAGGTTGCAAATTAAAAATAATTTTTATCTACATCTAGCTCTGAAAAAATATTTAGCCTTCTAGCAGTGTGTGGGACTTTCTCTATTAGTCCATCTACACTGACCTCCATCAGGTTGCAAATTAAAAGTAATTTTTTGTCTGCATCTACCTCTGAAAAAATATTTGGCCTTCTAGCAGTGTGTGGGACTTTCTCTCTTAGTCCATCTATACTGACCTCCATCAGGTTGCAAATTCAAAATAATTTTTTGTCTGTATCTAGCTCTGAAAAAATATTTGGCCTTCTAGCAGTGTGTGGGACTTTCTCTATTAGTCCATCTATACTGACCTCCATCAGGCTGCAAATTAAAAATAATTTTTATCTGCATCTACCTCTGAAAAAATATTTGGCCTTCTAGCTGTGTGTGGGACTTGTTCTATTAGTCCATCTATACTGACCTCCATCAGGTTGCAAACTGAATATAACTTTTTTCTGCATCTAGCTCTGAAAAAATATTTGGCCTTCTAGCAGTGTGTGGGACTTTCTCTATTAGTCCATCTATACTGACCTCCATCAGGTTGCAAATTAAAAATAATTTATATCTGCATGTAGCTCTGAAAAAATATTTGGCCTTCTAGCAGTGTGTGGGACTTTCTCTATTAGTCCATCTATACTGACCTCCATCAGGTTGCAAACTGAATATATTTTTTTCAGCATCTTCCTCTGAAAAAATATTGGGCTTCTAGCTGTGTGTGGGACTTGTTCTATTAATCCATCTATACAGACCTCCATCAGGTTGCAAACTGAATATAATATTTTTCTGCATCTACCTCTGAAAAAATATTTGGGCTTCTAGCTGTGTGGGGGACTTGTTCTATTAGTCCATCTATACTGACCTCCATCACGCTGCAAATTCAAAATAATTTTTTGTCTGCACCTTGCTCTGAAAAAATATTTGGCCTTCTAGCAGTGTGTGGGACTTTCTCTATTAGTCCATCTATACTGACCTCCATCAGGTTGCAAATTAAAAATAATTTTTATATGCATCTACGTCTGAAAAAATATTTGGGCTTCTAGCTGTGTGTGGGACTTGTTCTATTAGTCCATCTATACTGACCTCCATCAGGTTGCAAACTGAATATAATTTTTTTCTGCATCTAGCTCTGAAAAAATATTTGGCCTTCTGGCAGTGTGTGGGACTTTCTCTATTAGTCCATCTATACTGACCTCCATCAGGTTGCAAATTAAAAATAATTTTTATCTACATCTAGCTCTGAAAAAATATTTAGCCTTCTAGCAGTGTGTGGGACTTTCTCTATTAGTCCATCTACACTGACCTCCATCAGGTTGCAAATTAAAAGTAATTTTTTGTCTGCATCTACCTCTGAAAAAATATTTGGCCTTCTAGCAGTGTGTGGGACTTTCTCTCTTAGTCCATCTATACTGACCTCCATCAGGTTGCAAATTCAAAATAATTTTTTGTCTGCATCTAGCTCTGAAAAAATATTTGGCCTTCTAGCAGTGTGTGGGACTTTCTCTATTAGTCCATCTATACTGACCTTCATCAGGCTGCAAATTAAAAATAATTTTTATCTGCATCTACCTCTGAAAAAATATTTGGCCTTCTAGCTGTGTGTGGGACTTGTTCTATTAGTCCATCTATACTGACCTCCATCAGGTTGCAAACTGAATATAACTTTTTTCTGCATCTAGCTCTGAAAAAATATTTGGCCTTCTAGCAGTGTGTGGGACTTTCTCTATTAGTCCATCTATACTGACCTCCATCAGGTTGCAAATTAAAAATAATTTATATCTGCATGTAGCTCTGAAAAAATATTTGGCCTTCTAGCAGTGTGTGGGACTTTCTCTATTAGTCCATCTATACTGACCTCCATCAGGTTGCAAACTGAATATATTTTTTTCAGCATCTTCCTCTGAAAAAATATTGGGCTTCTAGCTGTGTGTGGGACTTGTTCTATTAATCCATCTATACAGACCTCCATCAGGTTGCAAACTGAATATAATATTTTTCTGCATCTACCTCTGAAAAAATATTTGGGCTTCTAGCTGTGTGTGGGACTTGTTCTATTAATCCATCTATACAGACCTCCATCAGGTTGCAAACTGAATATAATTTTTTTCTACATCTACCTCTGAAAAAATATTTGGGCTTCTAGCTGTGTGTGGGACTTGTTCTATTAGTCCATCTCTACTGACCTCCATCAGGTTGCAATCTGAATATAATTTTTTTCTGCATCTAGCTCTGAAAAAATATTTGGCCTTCTAGCAGTGTGTGGGACTTGTTCTATTACTCCAGCTATACTGACCTCCATCAGGTTGCAAATTAAAAATTATTTTTTGTCTGCATCTAGCTCTGAAAAAATATTTGGCCTTCTAGCAGTGTGTGGGAAATTCTCTATTAGTCCATCTATACTGACCTCCATCAGGTTGCAAATTAAAAAAAAATTTTTGTCTGCATCTAGCTCTGAAAAAATATTTGGCCTTCTAGCAGTGTGTGGGACTTTCTCTATTAGTCCATCTATACTGACCTCCATCAGGTTGCAAACTGAATATATTTTTTTTCTGCATCTACCTCTGAAAAAATATTGGGCTTCTAGCTGTGTGTGGGACTTGTTCTATTAATCCAACTATACAGACCTCCATCAGGTTGCAAACTGAATATAATTTTTTTCTGCATCTACCTCTGAAAAAATATTTGGGCTTCTAGCTGTGTGTGGGACTTGTTCTATTAATCCATCTATACAGACCTCCATCAGGTTGCAAACTGAATATAATTTTTTTCTGCATCTACCTCTGAAAAAATATTTGGGCTTCTAGCTGTGTGTGGGACTTGTTCTATTAGTCCATCTATACTGACCTCCATCAGGTTGCAAACTGAATATAATTTTTTTCGGCATCTAGCTCTGAAAAAATATTTGGCCTTCTAGCAGTGTGTGGGACTTTCTCTATTAGTCCATCTATACTGACCTCCATCTGGTTGTAAACTGAATATATTTTTTTTCTGCATCTACCTCTGAAAAAATATTGGGCTTCTAGCTGTGTGTGGGACTTGTTCTATTAATCCATCTATATAGACCTCCATCAGGTTGCAAACTGAATATAATTTTTTCTGCATCTACGTCTGAAAAAATATTTGGCCTTCTAGCAGTGTGTGGGACTTTCTCTATTAGTCCATCTATACTGACCTCCATCAGGTTGCAAACTGAATATAATTTTTTTCTGCATCTACCTCTGAAAAAATATTTGGGCTTCTAGCTGTGTGTGGGACTTGGTCTATTAGTCCATCTATACTGACCTCCATCACGCTGCAAATTCAAAATAATTTTTTGTCTGCATCTAGCTCTGAAAAAATATTTGGCCTTCTAGCAGTGTGTGGGACTTTCTCTATTAGTCCATCTATACTGACCTCCATCAGGTTGCAAATTAAAAATAATTTTTATCTGCATCTACCTCTGAAAAAATATTTGGGCTTCTAGCTGTGTGTGGGGCTTGTTCTATTAGTCGATCTATACTGACCTCCATCAGGTTGCAAACTGAATATGATTTTTTTCTGCATCTAGCTCTGAAAAAATATTTGGCCTTCTAGCACTCTGTGGGACTTTCTCTATTAGTCCATCTATACTGACCTCCATCAGGTTGCACATTCAAAATAATTTTTTGTCTGCATCTAGCTTTGAAAAAATATTTGGCCTTCTAGCAGTGTGTGGGACTTTCTCTATTAGTCCATCTATACTGACCTCCATCAGGTTGCAAACTGAATATATTTTTTTTCTGCATCTACCTCTGAAAAAATATTGTGCTTCTAGCTGTGTGTGGGACTTGTTCTATTAATCCATCTATATAGACCTCCATCAGGTTGCAAAGTGAATATAATTTTTTTCTGTATCTACCTCTGAAAAAATATTTGGGCTTCTAGCTGTGTGTGGGACTTGTTCTATTAGTCCATCTATACTGACCTCCATCACGCTGCAAATTCAAAATAATTTTTTGTCTGCACCTAGCTCTGAAAAAATATTTGGCCTTCTAGCAGTGTGTGGGACTTTCTCTATTAGTCCATCTATACTGACCTCCATCAGGTTGCAAATTAAAAATAATTTTTATATGCATCTACGTCTGAAAAAATATTTGGGCTTCTAGCTGTGTGTGGGACTTGTTCTATTAGTCCATCTATACTGACCTCCATCAGGTTGCAAACTGAATATAATTTTTTTCTGCATCTAGCTCTGAAAAAATATTTGGCCTTCTGGCAGTGTGTGGGACTTTCTCTATTAGTCCATCTATACTGACCTCCATCAGGTTGCAAATTAAAAATAATTTTTATCTACATCTAGCTCTGAAAAAATATTTAGCCTTCTAGCAGTGTGTGGGACTTTCTCTATTAGTCCATCTACACTGACCTCCATCAGGTTGCAAATTAAAAGTAATTTTTTGTCTGCATCTACCTCTGAAAAAATATTTGGCCTTCTAGCAGTGTGTGGGACTTTCTCTCTTAGTCCATCTATACTGACCTCCATCAGGTTGCAAATTCAAAATAATTTTTTGTCTGTATCTAGCTCTGAAAAAATATTTGGCCTTCTAGCAGTGTGTGGGACTTTCTCTATTAGTCCATCTATACTGACCTCCATCAGGCTGCAAATTAAAAATAATTTTTATCTGCATCTACCTCTGAAAAAATATTTGGCCTTCTAGCTGTGTGTGGGACTTGTTCTATTAGTCCATCTATACTGACCTCCATCAGGTTGCAAACTGAATATAACTTTTTTCTGCATCTAGCTCTGAAAAAATATTTGGCCTTCTAGCAGTGTGTGGGACTTTCTCTATTAGTCCATCTATACTGACCTCCATCAGGTTGCAAATTAAAAATAATTTATATCTGCATGTAGCTCTGAAAAAATATTTGGCCTTCTAGCAGTGTGTGGGACTTTCTCTATTAGTCCATCTATACTGACCTCCATCAGGTTGCAAACTGAATATATTTTTTTCAGCATCTTCCTCTGAAAAAATATTGGGCTTCTAGCTGTGTGTGGGACTTGTTCTATTAATCCATCTATACAGACCTCCATCAGGTTGCAAACTGAATATAATATTTTTCTGCATCTACCTCTGAAAAAATATTTGGGCTTCTAGCTGTGTGGGGGACTTGTTCTATTAGTCCATCTATACTGACCTCCATCACGCTGCAAATTCAAAATAATTTTTTGTCTGCACCTAGCTCTGAAAAAATATTTGGCCTTCTAGCAGTGTGTGGGACTTTCTCTATTAGTCCATCTATACTGACCTCCATCAGGTTGCAAATTAAAAATAATTTTTATATGCATCTACGTCTGAAAAAATATTTGGGCTTCTAGCTGTGTGTGGGACTTGTTCTATTAGTCCATCTATACTGACCTCCATCAGGTTGCAAACTGAATATGATTTTTTTCTGCATCTAGCTCTGAAAAAATATTTGGCCTTCTAGCAGTCTGTGGGACTTTCTCTATTAGTCCATCTATACTGACCTCCATCAGGTTGCACATTCAAAATAATTTTTTGTCTGCATCTAGCTTTGAAAAAATATTTGGCCTTCTAGCAGTGTGTGGGACTTTCTCTATTAGTCCATCTATACTGACCTCCATCAGGTTGCAAACTGAATATATTTTTTTTCTGCATCTACCTCTGAAAAAATATTGTGCTTCTAGCTGTGTGTGGGACTTGTTCTATTAATCCATCTATATAGACCTCCATCAGGTTGCAAACTGAATATAATTTTTTTCTGTATCTACCTCTGAAAAAATATTTGGGCTTCTAGCTGTGTGTGGGACTTGTTCTATTAGTCCATCTATACTGACCTCCATCACGCTGCAAATTCAAAATAATTTTTTGTCTGCACCTAGCTCTGAAAAAATATTTGGCCTTCTAGCAGTGTGTGGGACTTTCTCTATTAGTCCATCTATACTGACCTCCATCAGGTTGCAAATTAAAAATAATTTTTATATGCATCTACGTCTGAAAAAATATTTGGGCTTCTAGCTGTGTGTGGGACTTGTTCTATTAGTCCATCTATACTGACCTCCATCAGGTTGCAAACTGAATATAATTTTTTTCTGCATCTAGCTCTGAAAAAATATTTGGCCTTCTGGCAGTGTGTGGGACTTTCTCTATTAGTCCATCTATACTGACCTCCATCAGGTTGCAAATTAAAAATAATTTTTATCTACATCTAGCTCTGAAAAAATATTTAGCCTTCTAGCAGTGTGTGGGACTTTCTCTATTAGTCCATCTACACTGACCTCCATCAGGTTGCAAATTAAAAGTAATTTTTTGTCTGCATCTACCTCTGAAAAAATATTTGGCCTTCTAGCAGTGTGTGGGACTTTCTCTCTTAGTCCATCTATACTGACCTCCATCAGGTTGCAAATTCAAAATAATTTTTTGTCTGTATCTAGCTCTGAAAAAATATTTGGCCTTCTAGCAGTGTGTGGGACTTTCTCTATTAGTCCATCTATACTGACCTCCATCAGGCTGCAAATTAAAAATAATTTTTATCTGCATCTACCTCTGAAAAAATATTTGGCCTTCTAGCTGTGTGTGGGACTTGTTCTATTAGTCCATCTATACTGACCTCCATCAGGTTGCAAACTGAATATAACTTTTTTCTGCATCTAGCTCTGAAAAAATATTTGGCCTTCTAGCAGTGTGTGGGACTTTCTCTATTAGTCCATCTATACTGACCTCCATCAGGTTGCAAATTAAAAATAATTTATATCTGCATGTAGCTCTGAAAAAATATTTGGCCTTCTAGCAGTGTGTGGGACTTTCTCTATTAGTCCATCTATACTGACCTCCATCAGGTTGCAAACTGAATATATTTTTTTCAGCATCTTCCTCTGAAAAAATATTGGGCTTCTAGCTGTGTGTGGGACTTGTTCTATTAATCCATCTATACAGACCTCCATCAGGTTGCAAACTGAATATAATATTTTTCTGCATCTACCTCTGAAAAAATATTTGGGCTTCTAGCTGTGTGGGGGACTTGTTCTATTAGTCCATCTATACTGACCTCCATCACGCTGCAAATTCAAAATAATTTTTTGTCTGCACCTTGCTCTGAAAAAATATTTGGCCTTCTAGCAGTGTGTGGGACTTTCTCTATTAGTCCATCTATACTGACCTCCATCAGGTTGCAAATTAAAAATAATTTTTATATGCATCTACGTCTGAAAAAATATTTGGGCTTCTAGCTGTGTGTGGGACTTGTTCTATTAGTCCATCTATACTGACCTCCATCAGGTTGCAAACTGAATATAATTTTTTTCTGCATCTAGCTCTGAAAAAATATTTGGCCTTCTGGCAGTGTGTGGGACTTTCTCTATTAGTCCATCTATACTGACCTCCATCAGGTTGCAAATTAAAAATAATTTTTATCTACATCTAGCTCTGAAAAAATATTTAGCCTTCTAGCAGTGTGTGGGACTTTCTCTATTAGTCCATCTACACTGACCTCCATCAGGTTGCAAATTAAAAGTAATTTTTTGTCTGCATCTACCTCTGAAAAAATATTTGGCCTTCTAGCAGTGTGTGGGACTTTCTCTCTTAGTCCATCTATACTGACCTCCATCAGGTTGCAAATTCAAAATAATTTTTTGTCTGCATCTAGCTCTGAAAAAATATTTGGCCTTCTAGCAGTGTGTGGGACTTTCTCTATTAGTCCATCTATACTGACCTTCATCAGGCTGCAAATTAAAAATAATTTTTATCTGCATCTACCTCTGAAAAAATATTTGGCCTTCTAGCTGTGTGTGGGACTTGTTCTATTAGTCCATCTATACTGACCTCCATCAGGTTGCAAACTGAATATAACTTTTTTCTGCATCTAGCTCTGAAAAAATATTTGGCCTTCTAGCAGTGTGTGGGACTTTCTCTATTAGTCCATCTATACTGACCTCCATCAGGTTGCAAATTAAAAATAATTTATATCTGCATGTAGCTCTGAAAAAATATTTGGCCTTCTAGCAGTGTGTGGGACTTTCTCTATTAGTCCATCTATACTGACCTCCATCAGGTTGCAAACTGAATATATTTTTTTCAGCATCTTCCTCTGAAAAAATATTGGGCTTCTAGCTGTGTGTGGGACTTGTTCTATTAATCCATCTATACAGACCTCCATCAGGTTGCAAACTGAATATAATATTTTTCTGCATCTACCTCTGAAAAAATATTTGGGCTTCTAGCTGTGTGTGGGACTTGTTCTATTAATCCATCTATACAGACCTCCATCAGGTTGCAAACTGAATATAATTTTTTTCTACATCTACCTCTGAAAAAATATTTGGGCTTCTAGCTGTGTGTGGGACTTGTTCTATTAGTCCATCTCTACTGACCTCCATCAGGTTGCAATCTGAATATAATTTTTTTCTGCATCTAGCTCTGAAAAAATATTTGGCCTTCTAGCAGTGTGTGGGACTTGTTCTATTACTCCAGCTATACTGACCTCCATCAGGTTGCAAATTAAAAATTATTTTTTGTCTGCATCTAGCTCTGAAAAAATATTTGGCCTTCTAGCAGTGTGTGGGAAATTCTCTATTAGTCCATCTATACTGACCTCCATCAGGTTGCAAATTAAAAAAAAATTTTTGTCTGCATCTAGCTCTGAAAAAATATTTGGCCTTCTAGCAGTGTGTGGGACTTTCTCTATTAGTCCATCTATACTGACCTCCATCAGGTTGCAAACTGAATATATTTTTTTTCTGCATCTACCTCTGAAAAAATATTGGGCTTCTAGCTGTGTGTGGGACTTGTTCTATTAATCCAACTATACAGACCTCCATCAGGTTGCAAACTGAATATAATTTTTTTCTGCATCTACCTCTGAAAAAATATTTGGGCTTCTAGCTGTGTGTGGGACTTGTTCTATTAATCCATCTATACAGACCTCCATCAGGTTGCAAACTGAATATAATTTTTTTCTGCATCTACCTCTGAAAAAATATTTGGGCTTCTAGCTGTGTGTGGGACTTGTTCTATTAGTCCATCTATACTGACCTCCATCAGGTTGCAAACTGAATATAATTTTTTTCTGCATCTAGCTCTGAAAAAATATTTGGCCTTCTAGCAGTGTGTGGGACTTTCTCTATTAGTCCATCTATACTGACCTCCATCTGGTTGTAAACTGAATATATTTTTTTTCTGCATCTACCTCTGAAAAAATATTGGGCTTCTAGCTGTGTGTGGGACTTGTTCTATTAATCCATCTATATAGACCTCCATCAAGTTGCAAACTGAATATAATTTTTTCTGCATCTACGTCTGAAAAAATATTTGGCCTTCTAGCAGTGTGTGGGACTTTCTCTATTAGTCCATCTATACTGACCTCCATCAGGTTGCAAACTGAATATAATTTTTTTCTGCATCTACCTCTGAAAAAATATTTGGGCTTCTAGCTGTGTGTGGGACTTGGTCTATTAGTCCATCTATACTGACCTCCATCACGCTGCAAATTCAAAATAATTTTTTGTCTGCATCTAGCTCTGAAAAAATATTTGGCCTTCTAGCAGTGTGTGGGACTTTCTCTATTAGTCCATCTATACTGACCTCCATCAGGTTGCAAATTAAAAATAATTTTTATCTGCATCTACCTCTGAAAAAATATTTGGGCTTCTAGCTGTGTGTGGGGCTTGTTCTATTAGTCGATCTATACTGACCTCCATCAGGTTGCAAACTGAATATGATTTTTTTCTGCATCTAGCTCTGAAAAAATATTTGGCCTTCTAGCACTCTGTGGGACTTTCTCTATTAGTCCATCTATACTGACCTCCATCAGGTTGCACATTCAAAATAATTTTTTGTCTGCATCTAGCTTTGAAAAAATATTTGGCCTTCTAGCAGTGTGTGGGACTTTCTCTATTAGTCCATCTATACTGACCTCCATCAGGTTGCAAACTGAATATATTTTTTTTCTGCATCTACCTCTGAAAAAATATTGTGCTTCTAGCTGTGTGTGGGACTTGTTCTATTAATCCATCTATATAGACCTCCATCAGGTTGCAAAGTGAATATAATTTTTTTCTGTATCTACCTCTGAAAAAATATTTGGGCTTCTAGCTGTGTGTGGGACTTGTTCTATTAGTCCATCTATACTGACCTCCATCACGCTGCAAATTCAAAATAATTTTTTGTCTGCACCTAGCTCTGAAAAAATATTTGGCCTTCTAGCAGTGTGTGGGACTTTCTCTATTAGTCCATCTATACTGACCTCCATCAGGTTGCAAATTAAAAATAATTTTTATATGCATCTACGTCTGAAAAAATATTTGGGCTTCTAGCTGTGTGTGGGACTTGTTCTATTAGTCCATCTATACTGACCTCCATCAGGTTGCAAACTGAATATAATTTTTTTCTGCATCTAGCTCTGAAAAAATATTTGGCCTTCTGGCAGTGTGTGGGACTTTCTCTATTAGTCCATCTATACTGACCTCCATCAGGTTGCAAATTAAAAATAATTTTTATCTACATCTAGCTCTGAAAAAATATTTAGCCTTCTAGCAGTGTGTGGGACTTTCTCTATTAGTCCATCTACAGTGACCTCCATCAGGTTGCAAATTAAAAGTAATTTTTTGTCTGCATCTACCTCTGAAAAATATTTGGCCTTCTAGCAGTGTGTGGGACTTTCTCTCTTAGTCCATCTATACTGACCTCCATCAGGTTGCAAATTCAAAATAATTTTTTGTCTGTATCTAGCTCTGAAAAAATATTTGGCCTTCTAGCAGTGTGTGGGACTTTCTCTATTAGTCCATCTATACTGACCTCCATCAGGCTGCAAATTAAAAATAATTTTTATCTGCATCTACCTCTGAAAAAATATTTGGCCTTCTAGCTGTGTGTGGGACTTGTTCTATTAGTCCATCTATACTGACCTCCATCAGGTTGCAAACTGAATATAACTTTTTTCTGCATCTAGCTCTGAAAAAATATTTGGCCTTCTAGCAGTGTGTGGGAGTTTCTCTATTAGTCCATCTATACTGACCTCCATCAGGTTGCAAATTAAAAATAATTTATATCTGCATGTAGCTCTGAAAAAATATTTGGCCTTCTAGCAGTGTGTGGGACTTTCTCTATTAGTCCATCTATACTGACCTCCATCAGGTTGCAAACTGAATATATTTTTTTCAGCATCTTCCTCTGAAAAAATATTGGGCTTCTAGCTGTGTGTGGGACTTGTTCTATTAATCCATCTATACAGACCTCCATCAGGTTGCAAACTGAATATAATATTTTTCTGCATCTACCTCTGAAAAAATATTTGGGCTTCTAGCTGTGTGGGGGACTTGTTCTATTAGTCCATCTATACTGACCTCCATCACGCTGCAAATTCAAAATAATTTTTTGTCTGCACCTAGCTCTGAAAAAATATTTGGCCTTCTAGCAGTGTGTGGGACTTTCTCTATTAGTCCATCTATACTGACCTCCATCAGGTTGCAAATTAAAAATAATTTTTATATGCATCTACGTCTGAAAAAATATTTGGGCTTCTAGCTGTGTGTGGGACTTGTTCTATTAGTCCATCTATACTGACCTCCATCAGGTTGCAAACTGAATATAATTTTTTTCTGCATCTAGCTCTGAAAAAATATTTGGCCTTCTGGCAGTGTGTGGGACTTTCTCTATTAGTCCATCTATACTGACCTCCATCAGGTTGCAAATTAAAAATAATTTTTATCTACATCTAGCTCTGAAAAAATATTTAGCCTTCTAGCAGTGTGTGGGACTTTCTCTATTAGTCCATCTACACTGACCTCCATCAGGTTGCAAATTAAAAGTAATTTTTTGTCTGCATCTACCTCTGAAAAAATATTTGGCCTTCTAGCAGTGTGTGGGACTTTCTCTCTTAGTCCATCTATACTGACCTCCATCAGGTTGCAAATTCAAAATAATTTTTTGTCTGCATCTAGCTCTGAAAAAATATTTGGCCTTCTAGCAGTGTGTGGGACTTTCTCTATTAGTCCATCTATACTGACCTCCATCAGGCTGCAAATTAAAAATAATTTTTATCTGCATCTACCTCTGAAAAAATATTTGGCCTTCTAGCTGTGTGTGGGACTTGTTCTATTAGTCCATCTATACTGACCTCCATCAGGTTGCAAACTGAATATAACTTTTTTCTGCATCTAGCTCTGAAAAAATATTTGGCCTTCTAGCAGTGTGTGGGACTTTCTCTATTAGTCCATCTATACTGACCTCCATCAGGTTGCAAATTAAAAATAATTTATATCTGCATGTAGCTCTGAAAAAATATTTGGCCTTCTAGCAGTGTGTGGGACTTTCTCTATTAGTCCATCTATACTGACCTCCATCAGGTTGCAAACTGAATATATTTTTTTCAGCATCTTCCTCTGAAAAAATATTGGGCTTCTAGCTGTGTGTGGGACTTGTTCTATTAATCCATCTATACAGACCTCCATCAGGTTGCAAACTGAATATAATATTTTTCTGCATCTACCTCTGAAAAAATATTTGGGCTTCTAGCTGTGTGTGGGACTTGTTCTATTAATCCATCTATACAGACCTCCATCAGGTTGCAAACTGAATATAATTTTTTTCTACATCTACCTCTGAAAAAATATTTGGGCTTCTAGCTGTGTGTGGGACTTGTTCTATTAGTCCATCTCTACTGACCTCCATCAGGTTGCAATCTGAATATAATTTTTTTCTGCATCTAGCTCTGAAAAAATATTTGGCCTTCTAGCAGTGTGTGGGACTTGTTCTATTGCTCCAGCTATACTGACCTCCATCAGGTTGCAAATTAAAAATTATTTTTTGTCTGCATCTAGCTCTGAAAAAATATTTGGCCTTCTAGCAGTGTGTGGGAAATTCTCTATTAGTCCATCTATACTGACCTCCATCAGGTTGCAAAATAAAAAAAAATTTTTGTCTGCATCTAGCTCTGAAAAAATATTTTGCCTTCTAGCAGTGTGTGGGACTTTCTCTATTAATCCATCTATACAGACCTCCATCAGGTTGCAAACTGAATATAATTTTTTTCTGCATCTACCTCTGAAAAAATATTTGGGCTTCTAGCTGTGTGTGGGACTTGTTCTATTAATCCATCTATACAGACCTCCATCAGGTTGCAAACTGAATATAATTTTTTTCTGCATCTACCTCTGAAAAAATATTTGGGCTTCTAGCTGTGTGTGGGACTTGTTCTATTAGTCCATCTATACTGACCTCCATCAGGTTGCAAACTGAATATAATTTTTTTCTGCATCTAGCTCTGAAAAAATATTTGGCCTTCTAGCAGTGTGTGGGACTTTCTCTATTAGTCCATCTATACTGACCTCCATCTGGTTGTAAACTGAATATATTTTTTTTCTGCATCTACCTCTGAAAAAATATCGGGCTTCTAGCTGTGTGTGGGACTTGTTCTATTAATCCATCTATATAGACCTCCATCAGGTTGCAAACTGAATATAATTTTTTCTGCATCTACGTCTGAAAAAATATTTGGGCTTCTAGCTGTGTGTGGGACTTGTTCTATTAGTCCATCTATACTGACCTCCATCACGCTGCAAATTCAAAATAATTTTTTGTCTGCATCTAGCTCTGAAAAAATATTTGGCCTTCTAGCAGTGTGTGGGACTTTCTCTGTTAGTCCATCTATACTGGCCTCCATCAGGTTGCAAATTAAAAATAATTTTTATCTGCATCTACCTCTGAAAAAATATTTGGGCTTCTAGCTGTGTGTTGGGCTTGTTCTATTAGTCGATCTATACTGACCTCCATCAGGTTGCAAACTGAATATAATTTTTTTCTGCATCTACCTCTGAAAAAATATTTGGCCTTCTAGCAGTGTGTGGGACTTTCTCTATTAGTCCATCTATACTGACCTCCATCAGGTTGCAAATTAAAAATAATTTTTATCTGCATCTAGCTCTGAAAAAATATTTGGCCTTCTAGCAGTGTGTGGGACTTTCTCTATTAGTCCATCTATACTGACCTCCATCAGGTTGTAAATTAAAAGTAATTTTTTGTATGTATCTACCTCTGAAAAAATATTTGGCCTTCTTGCAGTGTGTGGGACTTTCTCTATTAGTCCATCTATACTGACCTCCATCAGGTTGCACATTCAAAATAATTTTTTGTCTGCATCTAGCTTTGATAAAATATTTGGCCTTCTAGCAGTGTGTGGGACTTTCTCTATTAGTCCATCTATACTGACCTCCATCAGGTTGCGAACTGAATATATTTTTTTTCTGCATCTACCTCTGAAAAATATTGGGCTTCTAGCTGTGTGTGGGACTTGTTCTATTAGTCCATCTATACTGACCTCCATCACGCTGCAAATTCAAAATAATTTTTTGTCTGCACCTAGCTCTGAAAAAATATTTGGCCTTCTAGCAGTGTGTGGGACTTTCTCTATTAGTCCATCTACACTGACCTCCATCAGGTTGCAAACTGAATATAATTTTTTTCTGCATCTAGCTCTGAAAAAATATTTAGCCTTCTAGCAGTGTGTGGGACTTTCTCTATTAGTCCATCTACACTGACCTCCATCAGGTTGCAAATTAAAAGTAATTTTTTGTCTGCATCTAGCTCTGAAAAAATATTTGGCCTTCTAGCAGTGTGTGGGACTTTCTCTATTAGTCCATCTATACTGACCTCCATCAGGTTGCAAATTCAAAATAATTTTTTGTCTGCATCTAGCTCTGAAAAAATATTTGGCCTTCTAGCAGTGTGTGGGACTTTCTCTATTAGTCCATCTATACTGACCTCCATCAGGCTGCAAATTAAAAATAATTTTTATCTGCATCTACCTCTGAAAAAATATTTGGCCTTCTAGCTGTGTGTGGGACTTGTTCTATTAGTCCATCTATACTGACCTCCATCAGGTTGCAAACTGAATATACATTTTTTTGCATCTAGCTCTGAAAAAATATTTGGCCTTCTAGCAGTGTGTGGGACTTTCTCTATTAGTCCATCTATACTGACCTCCATCAGGTTGCAAATTAAAAATAATTTATATCTGCATCTAGCTCTGAAAAAATATTTGGCCTTCTAGCAGTGTGTGGGACTTTCTCTATTAGTCCATCTATACTGACCTACATCAGGTTGCAAACTAAAAATAATTTTTTGTCTGCATCTAGCTCTGAAAAAATATTTGGCCTTCTAGCAGTGTGTGGGACTTTCTCTATTAGTCCATCTATACTGACCTCCATCAGGTTGCAAACTGAATATATTTTGTTTCAGCATCTTCCTCTGAAAAAATATTGGGCTTCTAGCTGTGTGTGGGACTTGTTCTATTAATCCATCTATATAGACCTCCATCAGGTTGCAAACTGAATATAATTTTTTTCTGCATCTACCTCTGAAAAAATATTTGGGCTTCTAGCAGTGTGTGGGACTTTCTCTATTAGTCCATCTATACTGACCTCCATCAGGTTGCAAATTAAAAGTAATTTTTTGTCTGCATCTACCTCTGAAAAAATATTTGGCCTTCTTGCAGTGTGTGGGACTTTCTCTATTAGTCCATCTATACTGACCTCCATCAGGTTGCACATTCAAAATAATTTTTTGTCTGCATCTAGCTTTGAAAAAATATTTGGCCTTCTAGCAGTGTGTGGGACTTTCTCTATTAGTCCATCTATACTGACCTCCATCAGGTTGCAAACTGAATATATTTTTTTTCTGCATCTGCCTCTGAAAAAATATTGGGCTTCTAGCTGTGTGTGGGACTTGTTCTATTAATCCATCTATATAGACCTCCATCAGGTTGCAAACTGAATATAATTTTTTTCTGTATCTACCTCTGAAAAAATATTTGGGCTTCTAGCTGTGTGTGGGACTTGTTCTATTAATCCATCTATACAGACCTCCATCAGGTTGCAAACTGAATATAATTTTTTTCTACATCTACCTCTGAAAAAATATTTGGGCTTCTAGCTGTGTGTGGGACTTGTTCTATTAGTCCATCTATACTGACCTCCATCAGGTTGCAATCTGAATATAATTTTTTTCTGCATCTAGCTCTGAAAAAATATTTGGCCTTCTAGCAGTGTGTGGGACTTGTTCTATTACTCCAGCTATACTGACCTCCATCAGGTTGCAAATTAAAAATAATTTTTTGTCTGCATCTAGCTCTGAAAAAATATTTGGCCTTCTAGCAGTGTGTGGGACTTTCTCTATTAGTCCATCTATACTGACCTCCATCAGGTTGCAAATTAAAAAAAAATTTTTGTCTACATCTAGCTCTGAAAAAATATTTGGCCTTCTAGCAGTGTGTGGGACTTTCTCTATTAGTCAATCTATACTGACCTCCATCAGGTTGCAAACTGAATATATTTTTTTTCTGCATCTACCTCTGAAAAAATATTGGGCTTCTAGCTGTGTGTGGGACTTGTTCTATTAATCCATCTATACAGACCTCCATCAGGTTGCAAACTGAATATAATTTTTTTCTGCATCTACCTCTGAAAAAATATTTGGGCTTCTAGCTGTGTGTGGGACTTGTTCTATTAATCCATCTATACAGACCTCCATCAGGTTGCAAACTGAATATAATTTTTTTCTGCATCTACCTCTGAAAAAATATTTGGGCTTCTAGCTGTGTGTGGGACTTGTTCTATTAATCCATCTATACAGACCTCCATCAGGTTGCAAACTGAATATAATTTTTTTCTGCATCTACCTCTGAAAAAATATTTGGGCTTCTAGCTGTGTGTGGGACTTGTTCTATTAGTCCATCTATACTGACCTCCATCAGGTTGCAAACTGAATATAATTTTTTTCTGCATCTAGCTCTGAAAAAATATTTGGCCTTCTAGCAGTGTGTGGGACTTTCTCTATTAGTCCATCTATACTGACCTCCATCTGGTTGTAAACTGAATATATTTTTTTTCTGCATCTACCTCTGAAAAAATATTGGGCTTCTAGCTGTGTGTGGGACTTGTTCTATTAATCCATCTATACAGACCTCCATCAGGTTGCAAACTGAATATAATTTTTTTCTGCATCTACCTCTGAAAAAATATTTGGGCTTCTAGATGTGTGTGGGACTTGTTCTATTAATCCATCTATACAGACCTCCATCAGCTTGCAAACTGAATATCATTTTTTCTGCATCTACCTCTGAAAAAATATTTGGGCTTCTAGCTGTGTGTGGGACTTGTTCTATTAGTCCATCTATACTGACCTCCATCAGGTTGCAAACTGAATATAATTTTTTTCTGCATCTAGCTCTGAAAAAATATTTGGCCTTCTAGCAGTGTTTGGGACTTTCTCTATAAGTCCATCTATACTGACCTCCATCAGGTTGCAAATTAAAAATAATTTTTATCTGCATCTAGCTCTGAAAAAATATTTGGCCTTCTAGCAGTGTGTGGGACTTTCTCTATTAGTCCATCTATACTGACCTCCATCAGGTTGCAAATTCAAAATAA
This sequence comes from Phyllobates terribilis, assembly GCF_046119375.1. Lineage (NCBI taxonomy): Eukaryota > Metazoa > Chordata > Amphibia > Anura > Dendrobatidae > Phyllobates > Phyllobates terribilis. The sequence continues at coordinate 305,828,255 of NW_027362765.1, read as the reverse complement.
TTTTTTGTCTGCATCTAGCTCTGAAAAAATATTTGGCCTTCTAGCAGTGTGTGGGACTTTCTCTATTAGTCCATCTCTACTGACCTCCATCAGGCTGCAAATTAAAAATAATTTTTATCTGCATCTACCTCTGAAAAAATATTTGGCCTTCTAGCTGTGTGTGGGACTTGTTCTATTAGTCCATCTATACTGACCTCCATCAGGTTGCAAAATGAATATAATTTTTTTCTGCATCTAGCTCTGAAAAAATATTTGGCCTTCTAGCAGTGTGTGGGACTTTCTCTATTAGTCCATCTATACTGACCTCCATCAGGTTGCAAACTGAATATATTTTTTTTCAGCATCTTCCTCTGAAAAAATATTGGGCTTCTAGCTGTGTGTGGGACTTGTTCTATTAATCCATCTATATAGACCTCCATCAGGTTGCAAACTGAATATAATTTTTTTCTGCATCTACCTCTGAAAAAATATTTGGGCTTCTAGCAGTGTGTGGGACTTTCTCTATTAGTCTATCTATACTGACCTCCATCAGGTTGCAAATTAAAAGTAATTTTTTGTCTGCATCTACCTCTGAAAAAATATTTGGCCTTCTTGCAGTGTGTGGGACTTTCTCTATTAGTCCATCTATACTGACCTCCATCAGGTTGCACATTCAAAATAATTTTTTGTCTGCATCTAGCTTTGAAAAAATATTTGGCCTTCTAGCAGTGTGTGGGACTTTCTCTATTAGTCCATCTATACTGACCTCCATCAGGTTGCAAACTGAATATATTTTTTTTCTGCATCTACCTCTGAAAAAATATTGGGCTTCTAGCTGTGTGTGGGACTTGTTCTATTAATCCATCTATATAGACCTCCATCAGGTTGCAAACTGAATATAATTTTTTTCTGTATCTACCTCTGAAAAAATATTTGGGCTTCTAGCTGTGTGTGGGACTTGTTCTATTAGTCCATCTATACTGACCTCCATCACGCTGCAAATTCAAAATAATTTTTTGTCTGCACCTAGCTCCAAAAAAATATTTGGCCTTCTAGCAGTGTGTGGGACTTTCTCTATTAGTCCATCTATACTGACCTCCATCAGGTTGCAAATTAAAAATAATTTTTATCTGCATCTACCTCTGAAAAAATATTTGGGCTTCTAGCTGTGTGTGGGACTTGTTCTATTAGTCCATCTATATTGACCTCCATCAGGTTGCAAACTGAATAAAATTTTTTTCTGCATCTAGCTCTGAAAAAATATTTGGCCTTCTGGCAGTGTGTGGGACTTTCTCTATTAGTCCATCTACACTGACCTCCATCAGGTTGCAAATTAAAAATAATTTTTATCTGCATCTAGCTCTGAAAAAATATTTAGCCTTCTAGCAGTGTGTGGGACTTTCTCTATTAGTCCATCTACACTGACCTCCATCAGGTTCCAAATTAAAAGTAATTTTTTGTCTGCATCTACCTCTGAAAAAATATTTGGCCTTCTAGCATTGTGTGGGACTTTCTCTATTAGTCCATCTATACTGACCTCCATCAGGTTGCAAATTCAAAATAATTTTTTGTCTGCATCTAGCTCTGAAAAAATATTTGGCCTTCTAGCAGTGTGTGGGACTTTCTCTATTAGTCCATCTATACTGACCTCCATCAGGCTGCAAATTAAAAATAATTTTTATCTGCATCTACCTCTGAAAAAATATTTGGCCTTCTAGCTGTGTGTGGGACTTGTTCTATTAGTCCATCCATACTGACCTCCATCAGGTTGCAAACTGAATATAACTTTTTTCTGCATCTAGCTCTGAAAAAATATTTGGCCTTCTAGCAGTGTGTGGGACTTTCTCTATTAGTCCATCTATACTGACCTCCATCAGGTTGCAAATTAAAAGTAATTTTTTGTCTGCATCTACCTCTGAAAAAATATTTGGCCTTCTTGCAGTGTGTGGGACTTTCTCTATTAGTCCATCTATACTGACCTCCATCAGGTTGCACATTCAAAATAATTTTTTGTCTGCATCTAGCTTTGAAAAAATATTTGGCCTTCTAGCAGTGTGTGGGACTTTCTCTATTAGTCCATCTATACTGACCTCCATCAGGTTGCAAACTGAATATATATTTTTTCTGCATCTACCTCTGAAAAAATATTGGGCTTCTAGCTGTGTGTGGGACTTGTTCTATTAGTCCATCTATACTGACCTCCATCAGGTTGCAAACTGAATATAACTTTTTTCTGTATCTAGCTCTGAAAAAATATTTTGCCTTCTAGCAGTGTGTGGGACTTTCTCTATTAGTCCATCTATACTGACCTCCATCAGGTTGCAAATTCAAAATAATTTTTTGTCTGCATCTAGCTCTGAAAAAATATTTGGCCTTCTAGCAGTGTGTGGGACTTTCTCTATTAGTCCATCTATACTGACCTCCATCAGGCTGCAAATTAAAAATAATTTTTATCTGCATCTACCTCTGAAAAAATATTTGGCCTTCTAGCTGTGTGTGGGACTTGTTCTATTAGTCCATCTATACTGACCTCCATCAGGTTGCAAACTGAATATACCTTTTTTTGCATCTAGCTCTGAAAAAATATTTGGCCTTCTAGCAGTGTGTGGGACTTTCTCTATTAGTCCATCTATACTGACCTCCATCAGGTTGCAAATTAAAAAAAATTTTTTGTCTGCATCTAGCTCTGAAAAAATATTTGGCCTTCTAGCAGTGTGTGGGACTTGTTCTATTACTCCAGCTATACTGACCTCCATCAGGTTGCAAATTAAAAATAATTTTTTGTCTGCATCTAGCTCTGAAAAAATATTTGGCCTTCTAGCAGTGTGTGGGACTTTCTCTATTAGTCCATCTATACTGACCTCCATCAGGTTGCAAATTAAAAAAAATTTTTTGTCTGCATCTAGCTCTGAAAAAATATTTGGCCTTCTAGCAGTGTGTGGGACTTTCTCTATTAGTCAATCTATACTGACCTCCATCAGGTTGCAAACTGAATATATTTTTTTTCTGCATCTACCTCTGAAAAAATATTGGGCTTCTAGCTGTGTCTGGGACTTGTTCTATTAATCCATCTATACAGACCTCCATCAGGTTCCAAACTGAATATAATTTTTTTCTGCATCTACCTCTGAAAAAATATTTGGGCTTCTAGCTGTGTGTGGGACTTGTTCTATTAATCCATCTATACAGACCTCCATCAGGTTGCAAACTGAATATAATTTTTTTCTGCATCTAGCTCTGAAAAAATATTTGGCCTTCTGGCAGTGTGTGGGACTTTCTCTATTAGTCCATCTATACTGACCTCCATCAGGTTGCAAATTAAAAATAATTTTTATCTGCATCTAGCTCTGAAAAAATATTTAGCCTTCTAGCAGTGTGTGGGACTTTCTCTATTAGTCCATCTACACTGACCTCCATCAGGTTGCAAATTAAAAGTAATTTTTTGTCTGCATCTACGTCTGAAAAAATATTTGGCCTTCTAGCAGTGTGTGGGACTTTCTCTATTAGTCCATCTATACTGACCTCCATCAGGTTGCAAATTCAAAATAATTTTTTGTCTGCATCTAGCTCTGAAAAAATATTTGGCCTTCTAGCAGTGTGTGGGACTTTCTCTATTAGTCCATCTATACTGACCTCTATCAGGCTGCAAATTAAAAATAATTTTTATCTGCATCTACCTCTGAAAAAATATTTGGCCTTCTAGCTGTGTGTGGGACTTGTTCTATTAGTCCATCTATACTGACCTCCATCAGGTTGCAAACTGAATATAACTTTTTTCTGTATCTAGCTCTGAAAAAATATTTTGCCTTCTAGCAGTGTGTGGGACTTTCTCTATTAGTCCATCTATACTGACCTCCATCAGGTTGCAAATTAAAAATAATTTTTTGTCTGCATCTAGCTCTGAAAAAATATTTGGCCTTCTAGCAGTGTGTGGGACTTTCTCTATTAGTCCATCTATACTGACCTCCATCAGGCTGCAAATTAAAAATAATTTTTATCTGCATCTACCTCTGAAAAAATATTTGGCCTTCTAGCTGTGTGTGGGACTTGTTCTATTAGTCCATCTATACTGACCTCCATCAGGTTGCAAACTGAATATAATTTTTTTCTACATCTACCTCTGAAAAAATATTTGGGCTTCTAGCTGTGTGTGGGACTTGTTCTATTAGTCCATCTATACTGACCTCCATCAGGTTGCAATCTGAATATAATTTTTTTCTGCATCTAGCTCTGAAAAAATATTTGGCCTTCTAGCAGTGTGTGGGACTTGTTCTATTACTCCAGCTATACTGACCTCCATCAGGTTGCAAATTAAAAATAATTTTTTGTCTGCATCTAGCTCTGAAAAAATATTTGGCCTTCTAGCAGTGTGTGGGACTTTCTCTATTAGTCCATCTATACTGACCTCCATCAGGTTGCAAATTAAAAAAAATTTTTTGTCTGCATCTAGCTCTGAAAAAATATTTGGCCTTCTAGCAGTGTGTGGGACTTTCTCTATTAGTCAATCTATACTGACCTCCATCAGGTTGCAAACTGAATATATTTTTTTTCTGCATCTCCCTCTGAAAAAATATTGGGCTTCTAGCTGTGTGTGGGACTTGTTCTATTAATCCATCTATACAGACCTCCATCAGGTTGCAAACTGAATATAATTTTTTTCTGCATCTACCTCTGAAAAAATATTTGGGCTTCTAGCTGTGTGTGGGACTTGTTCTATTAATCCATCTATACAGACCTCCATCAGGTTGCAAACTGAATATAATTTTTTTCTGCATCTACCTCTGAAAAAATATTTGGGCTTCTAGCTGTGTGTGGGACTTGTTATATTAGTCCATCTATACTGACCTCCATCAGGTTGCAAACTGAATATAATTTTTTTCTGCATCTAGCTCTGAAAAAATATTTGGCCTTCTAGCAGTGTGTGGGACTTTCTCTATTAGTCCATCTATACTGACCTCCATCTGGTTGTAAACTGAATACATTTTTTTTCTGCATCTACCTCTGAAAAAATATTGGGCTTCTAGCTGTGTGTGGGACTTGTTCTATTAATCCATCTATACAGACCTCCATCAGGTTGCAAACTGAATATAATTTTTTTCTGCATCTACCTCTGAAAAAATATTTGGGCTTCTAGATGTGTGTGGGACTTGTTCTATTAATCCATCTATACAGACCTCCATCAATTTGCAAACTGAATATCATTTTTTTCTGCATCTACCTCTGAAAAAATATTTGGGCTTCTAGCTGTGTGTGGGACTTGTTCTATTAGTCCATCTATACTGACCTCCATCAGGTTGCAAACTGAATATAATTTTTTTCTGCATCTAGCTCTGAAAAAATATTTGGCCTTCTAGCAGTGTTTGGGACTTTCTCTATTATTCCATCTATACTGACCTCCATCAGGTTGCAAATTAAAAATAATTTTTATCTGCATCTAGCTCTGAAAAAATATTTGGCCTTCTAGCAGTGTGTGGGACTTTCTCTATTAGTCCATCTATACTGACCTCCATCAGGTTGCAAATTCAAAATAATTTTTTGTCTGCATCTAGCTCTGAAAAAATATTTGGCCTTCTAGCAGTGTGTGGGACTTTCTCTATTAGTCCATCTCTACTGACCTCCATCAGGCTGCAAATTAAAAATAATTTTTATCTGCATCTACCTCTGAAAAAATATTTGGCCTTCTAGCTGTGTGTGGGACTTGTTCTATTAGTCCATCTATACTGACCTCCATCAGGTTGCAAAGTGAATATAATTTTTTTCTGCATCTAGCTCTGAAAAAATATTTGGCCTTCTAGCAGTGTGTGGGACTTTCTCTATTAGTCCATCTATACTGACCTCCATCAGGTTGCAAACTGAATATATTTTTTTTCAGCATCTTCCTCTGAAAAAATATTGGGCTTCTAGCTGTGTGTGGGACTTGTTCTATTAATCCATCTATATAGACCTCCATCAGGTTGCAAACTGAATATAATTTTTTTCTGCATCTACCTCTGAAAAAATATTTGGGCTTCTAGCAGTGTGTGGGACTTTCTCTATTAGTCCATCTATACTGACCTCCATCAGGTTGCAAATTAAAAGTAATTTTTTGTCTGCATCTACCTCTGAAAAAATATTTGGCCTTCTTGCAGTGTGTGGGACTTTCTCTATTAGTCCATCTATACTGACCTCCATCAGGTTGCACATTCAAAATAATTTTTTGTCTGCATCTAGCTTTGAAAAAATATTTGGCCTTCTAGCAGTGTGTGGGACTTTCTCTATTAGTCCATCTATACTGACCTCCATCAGGTTGCAAACTGAATATATTTTTTTTCTGCATCTACCTCTGAAAAAATATTGGGCTTCTAGCTGTGTGTGGGACTTGTTCTATTAATCCATCTATATAGACCTCCATCAGGTTGCAAACTGAATATAATTTTTTTCTGTATCTACCTCTGAAAAAATATTTGGGCTTCTAGCTGTGTGTGGGACTTGTTCTATTAGTCCATCTATACTGACCTCCATCAGGTTGCAAATTCAAAATAATTTTTTGTCTGCATCTAGCTCTGAAAAAATATTTGGCCTTCTAGCAGTGTGTGGGACTTTCTCTATTAGTCCATCTCTACTGACCTCCATCAGGCTGCAAATTAAAAATAATTTTTATCTGCATCTACCTCTGAAAAAATATTTGGCCTTCTAGCTGTGTGTGGGACTTGTTCTATTAGTCCATCTATACTGACCTCCATCAGGTTGCAAAGTGAATATAATTTTTTTCTGCATCTAGCTCTGAAAAAATATTTGGCCTTCTAGCAGTGTGTGGGACTTTCTCTATTAGTCCATCTATACTGACCTCCATCAGGTTGCAAACTGAATATATTTTTTTTCAGCATCTTCCTCTGAAAAAATATTGGGCTTCTAGCTGTGTGTGGGACTTGTTCTATTAATCCATCTATATAGACCTCCATCAGGTTGCAAACTGAATATAATTTTTTTCTGCATCTACCTCTGAAAAAATATTTGGGCTTCTAGCAGTGTGTGGGACTTTCTCTATTAGTCCATCTATACTGACCTCCATCAGGTTGCAAATTAAAAGTAATTTTTTGTCTGCATCTACCTCTGAAAAAATATTTGGCCTTCTTGCAGTGTGTGGGACTTTCTCTATTAGTCCATCTATACTGACCTCCATCAGGTTACACATTCAAAATAATTTTTTGTCTGCATCTAGCTTTGAAAAAATATTTGGCCTTCTAGCAGTGTGTGGGACTTTCTCTATTAGTCCATCTATACTGACCTCCATCAGGTTGCAAACTGAATATATTTTTTTTCTGCATCTACCTCTGAAAAAATATTGGGCTTCTAGCTGTGTGTGGGACTTGTTCTATTAATCCATCTATATAGACCTCCATCAGGTTGCAAACTGAATATAATTTTTTTCTGTATCTACCTCTGAAAAAATATTTGGGCTTCTAGCTGTGTGTGGGACTTGTTCTATTAGTCCATCTATACTGACCTCCATCACGCTGCAAATTCAAAATAATTTTTTGTCTGCACCTAGCTCTGAAAAAATATTTGGCCTTCTAGCAGTGTGTGGGACTTTCTCTATTAGTCCATCTATACTGACCTCCATCAGGTTGCAAATTAAAAATAATTTTTATCTGCATCTACCTCTGAAAAAATATTTGGGCTTCTAGCTGTGTGTGGGACTTGTTCTATTAGTCCATCTATACTGACCTCCATCAGGTTGCAAACTGAATATAATTTTTTTCTGCATCTAGTTCTGAAAAAATATTTGGCCTTCTGGCAGTGTGTGGGACTTTCTCTATTAGTCCATCTATACTGACCTCCATCAGGTTGCAAATTAAAAATAATTTTTATCTGCATTTAGCTCTGAAAAAATATTTAGCCTTCTAGCAGTGTGTGTGACTTTCTCTATTAGTCCATCTACACTGACCTCCATCAGGTTGCAAATTAAAAGTAATTTTTTGTCTGCATCTACCTCTGAAAAAATATTTGGCCTTCTAGCATTGTGTGGGACTTTCTCTATTAGTCCATCTATACTGACCTCCATCAGGTTGCAAATTCAAAATAATTTTTTGTCTGCATCTAGCTCTGAAAAAATATTTGGCCTTCTAGCAGTGTGTGGGACTTTCTCTATTAGTCCATCTCTACTGACCTCCATCAGGCTGCAAATTAAAAATAATTTTTATCTGCATCTACCTCTGAAAAAATATTTGGCCTTCTAACTGTGTGTGGGACTTGTTCTATTAGTCCATCCATACTGACCTCCATCAGGTTGCAAACTGAATATAACTTTTTTCTGCATCTAGCTCTGAAAAAATATTTGGCCTTCTAGCAGTGTGTGGGACTTTCTCTATTAGTCCATCTATACTGACCTACATCAGGTTGCAAACTAAAAATAATTTTTTGTCTGCATCTAGCTCTGAAAAAATATTTGGCCTTCTAGCAGTGTGTGGGACTTTCTCTATTAGTCCATCTATACTGACCTCCATCAGGTTGCAAATTAAAAGTAATTTTTTGTCTGCATCTACCTCTGAAAAGATATTTGGCCTTCTTGCAGTGTGTGGGACTTTCTCTATTAGTCCATCTATACTGACCTCCATCAGGTTGCACATTCAAAATAATTTTTTGTCTGCATCTAGCTTTGAAAAAATATTTGGCCTTCTAGCAGTGTGTGGGACTTTCTCTATTAGTCCATCTATACTGACCTCCATCAGGTTGAAAACTGAATATATTTTTTTTCTGCATCTACCTCTTAAAAAATATTGGGCTTCTAGCTGTGTGTGGGACTTGTTCTATTAATCCATCTATATAGACCTCCATCAGGTTGCAAACTGAATATAATTTTTTTCTGCATCTACCTCTGAAAAAATATTTGGGCTTCTAGCTGTGTGTGGGACTTGTTCTATTAATCCATCTATACAGACCTCCATCAGGTTGCAAACTGAATATAATTTTTTTCTACATCTACCTCTGAAAAAATATTTGGGCTTCTAGCTGTGTGTGGGACTTGTTCTATTAGTCGATCTATACTGACCTCCATCAGGTTGCAATCTGAATATAATTTTTTTCTGCATCTAGCTCTGAAAAAATATTTGGCCTTCTAGCAGTGTGTGGGATTTGTTCTATTACTCCAGCTATACTGACCTCCATCAGGTTGCAAATTAAAAATAATTTTTTGTCTGCATCTAGCTCTGAAAAAATATTTGGCCTTCTAGCAGTGTGTGGGACTTTCTCTATTAGTCCATCTATACTGACCTCCATCAGGTTGCAAATTAAAAAAAATTTTTTGTCTGCATCTAGCTCTGAAAAAATATTTGGCCTTCTAGCAGTGTGTGGGACTTTCTCTATTAGTCAATCTATACTGACCTCCATCAGGTTGCAAACTGAATATATTTTTTTCAGCATCTACCTCTGAAAAAATATTGGGCTTCTAGCTGTGTGTGGGACTTGTTCTATTAATCCATCTATACAGACCTCCATCAGGTTCCAAACTGAATATAATTTTTTTCTGCATCTACCTCTGAAAAAATATTTGGGCTTCTAGCTGTGTGTGGGACTTGTTCTATTAGTCCATCTATACTGACCTCCATCAGGTTGCAAACTGAATATAATTTTTTTCTGCATCTAGCTCTGAAAAAATATTTGGCCTTCTAGCAGTGCGTGGGACTTTCTCTATTAGTCCATCTATACTGACCTCCATCTGGTTGTAAACTGAATATATTTTTTTTCTGCATCTACCTCTGAAAAAATATTGGGCTTCTAGCTGTGTGTGGGACTTGTTCTATTAATCCATCTATACAGACCTCCATCAGGTTGCAAACTGAATATAATTTTTTTCTGCATCTACCTCTGAAAAAATATTTGGGCTTCTAGATGTGTGTGGGACTTGTTCTATTAATCCATCTATACAGACCTCCATCAGGTTGCAAACTGAATATCATTTTTTTCTGCATCTACCTCTGAAAAAATATTTGGGCTTCTAGCTGTGTGTGGGACTTGTTCTATTAGTCCATCTATACTGACCTCCATCAGGTTGCAAACTGAATATAATTTTTTTCTGCATCTAGCTCTGAAAAAATATTTGGCCTTCTAGCAGTGTGTGGGACTTTCTCTATTAGTCCATCTATACTGACCTCCATCAGGTTGCAAATTAAAAATAATTTTTATGTGCATCTAGCTCTGAAAAAATATTTGGCCTTCTAGCAGTGTGTGTGACTTTCTCTATTAGTCCATCTATACTGACCTCCATCAGGTTGCAAATTCAAAATAATTTTTTGTCTGCATCTAGCTCTGAAAAAATATTTGGCCTTCTAGCAGTGTGTGGGACTTTCTCTATTAGTCCATCTCTACTGACCTCCATCAGGCTGCAAATTAAAAATATTTTTTATCTGCATCTACCTCTGAAAAAATATTTGGCCTTCTAGCTGTGTGTGGGACTTGTTCTATTAGTCCATCTATACTGACCTCCATCAGGTTGCAAAGTGAATATAATTTTTTTCTGCATCTAGCTTTGAAAAAATATTTGACCTTCTAGCAGTGTGTGGGACTTTCTCTATTAGTCCATCTATACTGACCTCCATCAGGTTGCAAACTGAATATATTTTTTTTCTGCATCTACCTCTGAAAAAATATTGGTCTTCTAGCTGTGTGTGGGACTTGTTCTATTAATCCATCTATATAGACCTCCATCAGGTTGCAAAATGAATATAATTTTTTTCTGTATCTACCTCTGAAAAAATATTTGGGCTTCTAGCTGTGTGTGGGACTTGTTCTATTAGTCCATCTATACTGACCTCCATCACGCTGCAAATTCAAAATAATTTTTTGTCTGCACCTAGCTCTGAAAAAATATTTGGCCTTCTAGCAGTGTGTGGGACTTTCTCTATTAGTCCATCTATACTGACCTCCATCAGGTTGCAAATTAAAAATAATTTTTATCTGCATCTACCTCTGAAAAATATTTGGGCTTCTAGCTGTGTGTGGGACTTGTTCTATTAGTCCATCTATACTGACCTCCATCAGGTTGCAAACTGAATATAATTTTTTTCTGCATCTAGCTCTGAAAAAATATTTGGCCTTCTGGCAGTGTGTGGGACTTTCTCTATTAGTTCATCTATACTGACCTCCATCAGGTTGCAAATTAAAAATAATTTTTATCTGCATCTAGCTCTGAAAAAATATTTAGCCTTCTAGCAGTGTGTGGGACATTCTCTATTAGTCCATCTACACTGACCTCCATCAGGTTGCAAATTAAAAGTAATTTTTTGTCTGCATCTACCTCTGAAAAAATATTTGGCCTTCTAGCAGTGTGTGGGACTTTCTCTATTAGTCCATCTATACTGACCTCCATCAGGTTGCAAATTCAAAATAATTTTTTGTCTGCATCTAGCTCTGAAAAAATATTTGGCCTTCTAGCAGTGTGTGGGACTTTCTCTATTAGTCCATCTATACTGACCTCCATCAGGCTGCAAATTAAAAATAATTTTTATCTGCATCTACCTCTGAAAAAATATTTGGCCTTCTAGCTGTGTGTGGGACTTGTTCTATTAGTCCATCCATACTGACCTCCATCAGGTTGCAAACTGAATATAACTTTTTTCTGCATCTAGCTCTGAAAAAATATTTGGCCTTCTAGCAGTGTGTGGGACTTTCTCTATTAGTCCATCTATACTGACCTCCATCAGGTTGCAAATTAAAAATAATTTATATCTGCATCTAGCTCTGTAAAAATATTTGGCCTTCTAGCAGTGTGTGGGACTTTCTCTATTAGTCCATCTATACTGACCTACATCAGGTTGCAAACTAAAAATAATTGTTTGTCTGCATTTAGCTCTGAAAAAATATTTGGCCTTCTAGCAGTGTGTGGGACTTTCTCTATTAGTCCATCTATACTGACCTCCATCAGGTTGCAAACTGAATATATTTTTTTTCAGCATCTTCCTCTGAAAAAATATTGGGCTTCTAGCTGTGTGTGGGACTTGTTCTATTAATCCATCTATACAGACCTCCATCAGGTTGCAAACTGAATATAATTTTTTTCTACATCTACCTCTGAAAAAATATTTGGGCTTCTAGCTGTGTGTGGGACTTGTTGTATTAGTCCATCTATACTGACCTCCATCAGGTTGCAAACTGAATATATTTTTTTCTGCATCTACCTCTGAAAAAATATTGGGCTTCTAGCTGTGTGTCGGACTTTTTCTATTAGTCCATCTATACTGACCTCCATCAGGTTGCAAATTAAAAATAATTTGTATCTGCATCTACAGTACCTCTGAAAAAATATTTGGGCTTCTAGCTGTGTGTGGGACTTGTTGTATTAGTCCATCTATACTGACCTCCATCAGGTTGCAAATTAAAAATAATTTTTATCTGCATCTACAGTACCTCTGAAAAAATATTTGGGCTTCTAGCTGTGTGTGGGACTTGTTGTATTAGTCCATCTATACTGACCTCCATCAGGTTGCAAACTGAATATATTTTTTTCTGCATCTACCTCTGAAAAAATATTGGGCTTCTAGCTGTGTGTGGGTCTTGTTCTATTAATCCATCTATACTGACCTCCATCAGGTTGCAAACTGAATATAATTTTTTTCTGCATCTAGCTCTGAAAAAATATTTGGCCTTCTAGCAGTGTGTCGGACTTTCTCTATTAGTCCATCTATACTGACCTCCATCAGGTTGCAAATTAAAAATAATTTGTATCTGCATCTACAGTACCTCTGAAAAAATATTTGGGCTTCTAGCTGTGTGTGGGACTTGTTGTATTAGTCCATCCATACTGACCTCCATCAGGTTGCAAATTAAAAATAATTTGTATCTGCATCTACAGTACCTCTGAAAAAATATTTGGGCTTTTAGCTGTGTGTGGGACTTGTTGTATTAGTCCATCTATACTGACCTCCATCAGGTTGCAAACTGAATATATTTTTTTCTGCATCTACCTCTGAAAAAATATTTGGGCTTCTAGCTGTGTGTGGGACTTGTTGTATTAGTCCATCTATACTGACCTCCATCACGCTGCAAATTCAAAATAATTTTTTGTCTGCACCTAGCTCTGAAAAAATATTTGGCCTTCTAGCAGTGTGTGGGACTTTCTCTATTAGTCCATCTATACTGACCTCCATCAGGTTGCAAATTAAAAATAATTTTTATCTGCATCTACCTCTGAAAAAATATTTGGGCTTCTAGCTGTGTGTGGGACTTGTTCTATTAGTCCATCTATACTGACCTCCATCAGGTTGCAAACTGAATATAATTTTTTTCTGCATCTAGTTCTGAAAAAATATTTGGCCTTCTGGCAGTGTGTGGGACATTCTCTATTAGTCCATCTATACTGACCTCCATCAGGTTGCAAATTAAAAATAATTTTTATCTGCATTTAGCTCTGAAAAAATATTTAGCCTTCTAGCAGTGTGTGTGACTTTCTCTATTAGTCCATCTACACTGACCTCCATCAGGTTGCAAATTAAAAGTAATTTTTTGTCTGCATCTACCTCTGAAAAAATATTTGGCCTTCTAGCATTGTGTGGGACTTTCTCTATTAGTCCATCTATACTGACCTCCATCAGGTTGCAAATTCAAAATAATTTTTTGTCTGCATCTAGCTCTGAAAAAATATTTGGCCTTCTAGCAGTGTGTGGGACTTTCTCTATTAGTCCATCTCTACTGACCTCCATCAGGCTGCAAATTAAAAATAATTTTTATCTGCATCTACCTCTGAAAAAATATTTGGCCTTCTAACTGTGTGTGGGACTTGTTCTATTAGTCCATCCATACTGACCTCCATCAGGTTGCAAACTGAATATAACTTTTTTCTGCATCTAGCTCTGAAAAAATATTTGGCCTTCTAGCAGTGTGTGGGACTTTCTCTATTAGTCCATCTATACTGACCTACATCAGGTTGCAAACTAAAAATAATTTTTTGTCTGCATCTAGCTCTGAAAAAATATTTGGCCTTCTAGCAGTGTGTGGGACTTTCTCTATTAGTCCATCTATACTGACCTCCATCAGGTTGCAAATTAAAAGTAATTTTTTGTCTGCATCTACCTCTGAAAAGATATTTGGCCTTCTTGCAGTGTGTGGGACTTTCTCTATTAGTCCATCTATACTGACCTCCATCAGGTTGCACATTCAAAATAATTTTTTGTCTGCATCTAGCTTTGAAAAAATATTTGGCCTTCTAGCAGTGTGTGGGACTTTCTCTATTAGTCCATCTATACTGACCTCCATCAGGTTGCAAACTGAATATATTTTTTTTCTGCATCTACCTCTTAAAAAATATTGGGCTTCTAGCTGTGTGTGGGACTTGTTCTATTAATCCATCTATATAGACCTCCATCAGGTTGCAAACTGAATATAATTTTTTTCTGCATCTACCTCTGAAAAAATATTTGGGCTTCTAGCTGTGTGTGGGACTTGTTCTATTAATCCATCTATACAGACCTCCATCAGGTTGCAAACTGAATATAATTTTTTTCTACATCTACCTCTGAAAAAATATTTGGGCTTCTAGCTGTGTGTGGGACTTGTTCTATTAGTCGATCTATACTGACCTCCATCAGGTTGCAATCTGAATATAATTTTTTTCTGCATCTAGCTCTGAAAAAATATTTGGCCTTCTAGCAGTGTGTGGGATTTGTTCTATTACTCCAGCTATACTGACCTCCATCAGGTTGCAAATTAAAAATAATTTTTTGTCTGCATCTAGCTCTGAAAAAATATTTGGCCTTCTAGCAGTGTGTGGGACTTTCTCTATTAGTCCATCTATACTGACCTCCATCAGGTTGCAAATTAAAAAAAATTTTTTGTCTGCATCTAGCTCTGAAAAAATATTTGGCCTTCTAGCAGTGTGTGGGACTTTCTCTATTAGTCAATCTATACTGACCTCCATCAGGTTGCAAACTGAATATATTTTTTTCAGCATCTACCTCTGAAAAAATATTGGGCTTCTAGCTGTGTGTGGGACTTGTTCTATTAATCCATCTATACAGACCTCCATCAGGTTCCAAACTGAATATAATTTTTTTCTGCATCTACCTCTGAAAAAATATTTGGGCTTCTAGCTGTGTGTGGGACTTGTTCTATTAGTCCATCTATACTGACCTCCATCAGGTTGCAAACTGAATATAATTTTTTTCTGCATCTAGCTCTGAAAAAATATTTGGCCTTCTAGCAGTGCGTGGGACTTTCTCTATTAGTCCATCTATACTGACCTCCATCTGGTTGTAAACTGAATATATTTTTTTTCTGCATCTACCTCTGAAAAAATATTGGGCTTCTAGCTGTGTGTGGGACTTGTTCTATTAATCCATCTATACAGACCTCCATCAGGTTGCAAACTGAATATAATTTTTTTCTGCATCTACCTCTGAAAAAATATTTGGGCTTCTAGATGTGTGTGGGACTTGTTCTATTAATCCATCTATACAGACCTCCATCAGGTTGCAAACTGAATATCATTTTTTTCTGCATCTACCTCTGAAAAAATATTTGGGCTTCTAGCTGTGTGTGGGACTTGTTCTATTAGTCCATCTATACTGACCTCCATCAGGTTGCAAACTGAATATAATTTTTTTCTGCATCTAGCTCTGAAAAAATATTTGGCCTTCTAGCAGTGTGTGGGACTTTCTCTATTAGTCCATCTATACTGACCTCCATCAGGTTGCAAATTAAAAATAATTTTTATCTGCATCTAGCTCTGAAAAAATATTTGGCCTTCTAGCAGTGTGTGTGACTTTCTCTATTAGTCCATCTATACTGACCTCCATCAGGTTGCAAATTCAAAATAATTTTTTGTCTGCATCTAGCTCTGAAAAAATATTTGGCCTTCTAGCAGTGTGTGGGACTTTCTCTATTAGTCCATCTCTACTGACCTCCATCAGGCTGCAAATTAAAAATATTTTTTATCTGCATCTACCTCTGAAAAAATATTTGGCCTTCTAGCTGTGTGTGGGACTTGTTCTATTAGTCCATCTATACTGACCTCCATCAGGTTGCAAAGTGAATATAATTTTTTTCTGCATCTAGCTTTGAAAAAATATTTGACCTTCTAGCAGTGTGTGGGACTTTCTCTATTAGTCCATCTATACTGACCTCCATCAGGTTGCAAACTGAATATATTTTTTTTCTGCATCTACCTCTGAAAAAATATTGGTCTTCTAGCTGTGTGTGGGACTTGTTCTATTAATCCATCTATATAGACCTCCATCAGGTTGCAAACTGAATATAATTTTTTTCTGTATCTACCTCTGAAAAAATATTTGGGCTTCTAGCTGTGTGTGGGACTTGTTCTATTAGTCCATCTATACTGACCTCCATCACGCTGCAAATTCAAAATAATTTTTTGTCTGCACCTAGCTCTGAAAAAATATTTGGCCTTCTAGCAGTGTGTGGGACTTTCTCTATTAGTCCATCTATACTGACCTCCATCAGGTTGCAAATTAAAAATAATTTTTATCTGCATCTACCTCTGAAAAATATTTGGGCTTCTAGCTGTGTGTGGGACTTGTTCTATTAGTCCATCTATACTGACCTCCATCAGGTTGCAAACTGAATATAATTTTTTTCTGCATCTAGCTCTGAAAAAATATTTGGCCTTCTGGCAGTGTGTGGGACTTTCTCTATTAGTTCATCTATACTGACCTCCATCAGGTTGCAAATTAAAAATAATTTTTATCTGCATCTAGCTCTGAAAAAATATTTAGCCTTCTAGCAGTGTGTGGGACATTCTCTATTAGTCCATCTACACTGACCTCCATCAGGTTGCAAATTAAAAGTAATTTTTTGTCTGCATCTACCTCTGAAAAAATATTTGGCCTTCTAGCAGTGTGTGGGACTTTCTCTATTAGTCCATCTATACTGACCTCCATCAGGTTGCAAATTCAAAATAATTTTTTGTCTGCATCTAGCTCTGAAAAAATATTTGGCCTTCTAGCAGTGTGTGGGACTTTCTCTATTAGTCCATCTATACTGACCTCCATCAGGCTGCAAATTAAAAATAATTTTTATCTGCATCTACCTCTGAAAAAATATTTGGCCTTCTAGCTGTGTGTGGGACTTGTTCTATTAGTCCATCCATACTGACCTCCATCAGGTTGCAAACTGAATATAACTTTTTTCTGCATCTAGCTCTGAAAAAATATTTGGCCTTCTAGCAGTGTGTGGGACTTTCTCTATTAGTCCATCTATACTGACCTCCATCAGGTTGCAAATTAAAAATAATTTATATCTGCATCTAGCTCTGTAAAAATATTTGGCCTTCTAGCAGTGTGTGGGACTTTCTCAATTAGTCCATCTATACTGACCTACATCAGGTTGCAAACTAAAAATAATTGTTTGTCTGCATCTAGCTCTGAAAAAATATTTGGCCTTCTAGCAGTGTGTGGGACTTTCTCTATTAGTCCATCTATACTGACCTCCATCAGGTTGCAAACTGAATATATTTTTTTTCAGCATCTTCCTCTGAAAAAATATTGGGCTTCTAGCTGTGTGTGGGACTTGTTCTATTAATCCATCTATACAGACCTCCATCAGGTTGCAAACTGAATATAATTTTTTTCTGCATCTACCTCTGAAAAAATATTTGGGCTTCTAGCTGTGTGTGGGACTTGTTCTATTAATCCATCTATACAGACCTCCATCAGGTTGCAAACTGAATATAATTTTTTTCTACATCTACCTCTGAAAAAATATTTGGGCTTCTAGCTGTGTGTGGGACTTGTTGTATTAGTCCATCTATACTGACCTCCATCAGGTTGCAAACTGAATATATTTTTTTCTGCATCTACCTCTGAAAAAATATTGGGCTTCTAGCTGTGTGTCGGACTTTCTCTATTAGTCCATCTATACTGACCTCCATCAGGTTGCAAATTAAAAATAATTTGTATCTGCATCTACAGTACCTCTGAAAAAATATTTGGGCTTCTAGCTGTGTGTGGGACTTGTTGTATTAGTCCATCTATACTGACCTCCATCAGGTTGCAAATTAAAAATAATTTTTATCTGCATCTACAGTACCTCTGAAAAAATATTTGGGCTTCTAGCTGTGTGTGGGACTTGTTGTATTAGTCCATCTATACTGACCTCCATCAGGTTGCAAACTGAATATATTTTTTTCTGCATCTACCTCTGAAAAAATATTGGGCTTCTAGCTGTGTGTGGGTCTTGTTCTATTAATCCATCTATACTGACCTCCATCAGGTTGCAAACTGAATATAATTTTTTTCTGCATCTAGCTCTGAAAAAATATTTGGCCTTCTAGCAGTGTGTCGGACTTTCTCTATTAGTCCATCTATACTGACCTCCATCAGGTTGCAAATTAAAAATAATTTGTATCTGCATCTACAGTACCTCTGAAAAAATATTTGGGCTTCTAGCTGTGTGTGGGACTTGTTGTATTAGTCCATCCATACTGACGTCCATCAGGTTGCAAATTAAAAATAATTTGTATCTGCATCTACAGTACCTCTGAAAAAATATTTGGGCTTTTAGCTGTGTGTGGGACTTGTTGTATTAGTCCATCTATACTGACCTCCATCAGGTTGCAAACTGAATATATTTTTTTCTGCATCTACCTCTGAAAAAATATTTGGGCTTCTAGCTGTGTGTGGGACTTGTTGTATTAGTCCATCTATACTGACCTCCATCAGGTTGCAAATTAAAAATAATTTGTATCTGCATCTACAGTACCTCTGAAAAAATATTTGGGCTTTTAGCTGTGTGTGGGACTTGTTGTATTAGTCCATCTATACTGACCTCCATCAGGTTGCAAATTAAAACTAATTTTTATCTGCATCTACAGTACCTCTGAAAAAATATTTGGGCTTCTAGCTGTGTGTGGGACTTGTTGTATTAGTCCATCTATACTGACCTCCATCAGGTTGCAAACTGAATATATTTTTTTCTGCATCTACCTCTGAAAAAATATTGGGCTTCTAGCTGTGTGTGGGTCTTGTTCTATTAGTCCATCTATACTGACCTCCATCAGGTTGCAAACTGAATATAATTTTTTTCTGCATCTAGCTCTGAAAAAATATTTGGCCTTCTAGCAGTGTGTCGGACTTTCTCTATTAGTCCATCTATACTGACCTCCATCAGGTTGCAAATTAAAAATA
The DNA here is from genome assembly GCF_046119375.1 of Phyllobates terribilis. Taxonomy (NCBI): domain Eukaryota; kingdom Metazoa; phylum Chordata; class Amphibia; order Anura; family Dendrobatidae; genus Phyllobates; species Phyllobates terribilis. The sequence goes on along the minus strand of NW_027362765.1, from coordinate 305,809,164 downwards.
ATTTTTATCTGCATCTACAGTACCTCTGAAAAAATATTTGGGCTTCTAGCTGTGTGTGGGACTTGTTGTATTAGTCCATCTATACTGACCTCCATCAGGTTGCAAATTAAAAATAATTTGTATCTGCATCTACAGTACCTCTGAAAAAATATTTGGGCTTCTAGCTGTGTGTGGGACTTGTTGTATTAGTCCATCTATACTGACCTCCATCAGGTTGCAAACTGAATATATTTTTTTCTGCATCTACCTCTGAAAAAATATTGGGCTTCTAGCTGTGTGTGGGTCTTGTTCTATTAATCCATCTATACTGACCTCCATCAGGTTGCAAACTGAATATAATTTTTTTCTGCATCTAGCTCTGAAAAAATATTTGGCCTTCTAGCAGTGTGTCGGACTTTCTCTATTAGTCCATCTATACTGACCTCCATCAGGTTGCAAATTAAAAATAATTTTTATCTGCATCTACAGTACCTCTGAAAAAATATTTGGGCTTCTAGCTGTGTGTGGGACTTGTTGTATTAGTCCATCTATACTGACCTCCATCAGGTTGCAAATTAAAAATAATTTGTATCTGCATCTACAGTACCTCTGAAAAAATATTTGGGCTTCTAGCTGTGTGTGGGACTTGTTGTATTAGTCCATCTATACTGAGCTCCATCAGGTTGCAAACTGAATATATTTTTTTCTGCATCTACCTCTGAAAAAATATTGGGCTTCTAGCTGTGTGTCGGACTTTCTCTATTAGTCCATCTATACTGACCTCCATCAGGTTGCAAATTAAAAATAATTTGTATCTGCATCTACAGTACCTCTGAAAAAATATTTGGGCTTCTAGCTGTGTGTGGGACTTGTTGTATTAGTCCATCTATACTGACCTCCATCAGGTTGCAAATTAAAAATAATTTTTATCTGCATCTACAGTACCTCTGAAAAAATATTTGGGCTTCTAGCTGTGTGTGGGACTTGTTGTATTAGTCCATCTATACTGACCTCCATCAGGTTGCAAACTGAATATATTTTTTTCTGCATCTACCTCTGAAAAAATATTGGGCTTCTAGCTGTGTGTGGGTCTTGTTCTATTAATCCATCTATACTGACCTCCATCAGGTTGCAAACTGAATATAATTTTTTTCTGCATCTAGCTCTGAAAAAATATTTGGCCTTCTAGCAGTGTGTCGGACTTTCTCTATTAGTCCATCTATACTGACCTCCATCAGGTTGCAAATTAAAAATAATTTGTATCTGCATCTACAGTACCTCTGAAAAAATATTTGGGCTTCTAGCTGTGTGTGGGACTTGTTGTATTAGTCCATCTATACTGACCTCCATCAGGTTGCAAATTAAAAATAATTTGTATCTGCATCTACAGTACCTCTGAAAAAATATTTGGGCTTCTAGCTGTGTGTGGGACTTGTTGTATTAGTCCATCTATACTGACCTCCATCAGGTTGCAAACTGAATATATTTTTTTCTGCATCTACCTCTGAAAAAATATTTGGGCTTCTAGCTGTGTGTGGGACTTGTTGTATTAGTCCATCTATACTGACCTCCATCAGGTTGCAAATTAAAAATAATTTGTATCTGCATCTACAGTACCTCTGAAAAAATATTTGGGCTTTTAGCTGTGTGTGGGACTTGTTGTATTAGTCCATCTATACTGACCTCCATCAGGTTGCAAATTAAAACTAATTTTTATCTGCATCTACAGTACCTCTGAAAAAATATTTGGGCTTCTAGCTGTGTGTGGGACTTGTTGTATTAGTCCATCTATACTGACCTCCATCAGGTTGCAAACTGAATATATTTTTTTCTGCATCTACCTCTGAAAAAATATTGGGCTTCTAGCTGTGTGTGGGTCTTGTTCTATTAATCCATCTATACTGACCTCCATCAGGTTGCAAACTGAATATAATTTTTTTCTGCATCTAGCTCTGAAAAAATATTTGGCCTTCTAGCAGTGTGTCGGACTTTCTCTATTAGTCCATCTATACTGACCTCCATCAGGTTGCAAATTAAAAATAATTTTTATCTGCATCTACAGTACCTCTGAAAAAATATTTGGGCTTCTAGCTGTGTGTGGGACTTGTTGTATTAGTCCATCTATACTGACCTCCATCAGGTTGCAAATTAAAAATAATTTGTATCTGCATCTACAGTACCTCTGAAAAAATATTTGGGCTTCTAGCTGTGTGTGGGACTTGTTGTATTAGTCCATCTATACTGACCTCCATCAGGTTGCAAACTGAATATATTTTTTTCTGCATCTACCTCTGAAAAAATATTGGGCTTCTAGCTGTGTGTCGGACTTTCTCTATTAGTCCATCTATACTGACCTCCATCAGGTTGCAAATTAAAAATAATTTGTATCTGCATCTACAGTACCTCTGAAAAAATATTTGGGCTTCTAGCTGTGTGTGGGACTTGTTGTATTAGTCCATCTATACTGACCTCCATCAGGTTGCAAACTGAATATATTTTTTTCTGCATCTACCTCTGAAAAAATATTTGGCCTTCTTGCAGTGTGTGGGACTTTCTCTATTAGTCCATCTATACTGACCTCCATCAGGTTGCACATTCAAAATAATTTTTTGTCTGCATCTAGCTTTGAAAAAATATTTGGCCTTCTAGCAGTGTGTGGGACTTTCTCTATTAGTCCATCTATACTGACCTCCATCAGGTTGCAAACTGAATATATTTTTTTTCTGCATCTACCTCTGAAAAAATATTGGGCTTCTAGCTGTGTGTGGGACTTGTTCTATTAATCCATCTATATAGACCTCCATCAGGTTGCAAACTGAATATAATTTTTTTCTGTATCTACCTCTGAAAAAATATTTGGGCTTCTAGCTGTGTGTGGGACTTGTTCTATTAGTCCATCTATACTGACCTACATCAGGTTGCAAACTGAATATAATTTTTTTCTGCATCTAGCTCTGAAAAAATATTTGGCCTTCTAGCAGTGTTTGGGACTTTCTCTATTAGTCCATCTATACTGACCTCCATCAGGTTGCAAATTAAAAATAATTTTTATCTGCATCTAGCTCTGAAAAAATATTTGGCCTTCTAGCAGTGTGTGGGACTTTCTCTATTAGTCCATCTATACTGACCTCCATCAGGTTGCAAATTAAAAATAATTTTTTGTCTGCATCTAGCTCTGAAAAAATATTTGGCCTTCTAGCAGTGTGTGGGACTTTCTCTATTAGTCCATCTCTACTGACCTCCATCAGGCTGCAAATTAAAAATAATTTTTATCTGCATCTACCTCTGAAAAAATATTTGGCCTTCTAGCTGTGTGTGGGACTTGTTCTATTAGTCCATCTATACTGACCTCCATCAGGTTGCAAAGTGAATATAATTTTTTTCTGCATCTAGTTCTGAAAAAATATTTGGCCTTCTAGCAGTGTGTGGGACTTTCTCTATTAGTCCATCTATACTGACCTCCATCAGGTTGCAAACTGAATATATTTTTTTTCAGCATCTTCCTCTGAAAAAATATTGGGCTTCTAGCTGTGTGTGGGACTTGTTCTATTAATCCATCTATATAGACCTCCATCAGGTTGCAAACTGAATATAATTTTTTTCTGCATCTACCTCTGAAAAAATATTTGGGCTTCTAGCAGTGTGTGGGACTTTCTCTATTAGTCCATCTATACTGACCTCCATCAGGTTGCAAATTAAAAGTAATTTTTTGTCTGCATCTACCTCTGAAAAAATATTTGGCCTTCTTGCAGTGTGTGGGACTTTCTCTATTAGTCCATCTATACTGACCTCCATCAGGTTGCACATTCAAAATAATTTTTTGTCTGCATCTAGCTTTGAAAAAATATTTGGCCTTCTAGCAGTGTGTGGGACTTTCTCTATTAGTCCATCTATACTGACCTCCATCAGGTTGCAAACTGAATATATTTTTTTTCTGCATCTACCTCTGAAAAAATATTGGGCTTCTAGCTGTGTGTGGGACTTGTTCTATTAATCCATGTATATAGACCTCCATCAGGTTGCAAACTGAATATAATTTTTTTCTGTATCTACCTCTGAAAAAATATTTGGGCTTCTAGCTGTGTGTGGGACTTGTTCTATTAGTCCATCTATACTGACCTCCATCACGCTGCAAATTCAAAATAATTTTTTGTCTGCACCTAGCTCTGAAAAAATATTTGGCCTTCTAGCAGTGTGTGGGACTTTCTCTATTAGTCCATCTATACTGACCTCCATCAGGTTGCAAATTAAAAATAATTTTTATCTGCATCTACCTCTGAAAAAATATTTGGGCTTCTAGCTGTGTGTGGGACTTGTTCTATTAGTCCATCTATACTGACCTCCATCAGGTTGCAAACTGAATATAATTTTTTTCTGCATCTAGTTCTGAAAAAATATTTGGCCTTCTGGCAGTGTGTGGGACTTTCTCTATTAGTCCATCTATACTGACCTCCATCAGGTTGCAAATTAAAAGTAATTTTTATCTGCATCTAGCTCTGAAAAAATATTTAGCCTTCTAGCAGTGTGTGGGACTTTCTCTATTAGTCCATCTACACTGACCTCCATCAGGTTGCAAATTAAAAGTAATTTTTTGTCTGCATCTACCTCTGAAAAAATATTTGGCCTTCTAGCATTGTGTGGGACTTTCTCTATTAGTCCATCTATACTGACCTCCATCAGGTTGCAAATTCAAAATAATTTTTTGTCTGCATCTAGCTCTGAAAAAATATTTGGCCTTCTAGCAGTGTGTGGGACTTTCTCTATTAGTCCATCTCTACTGACCTCCATCAGGCTGCAAATTAAAAATAATTTTTATCTGCATCTACCTCTGAAAAAATATTTGGCCTTCTAACTGTGTGTGGGACTTGTTCTATTAGTCCATCCATACTGACCTCCATCAGGTTGCAAACTGAATATAACTTTTTTCTGCATCTAGCTCTGAAAAAATATTTGGCCTTCTAGCAGTGTGTGGGACTTTCTCTATTAGTCCATCTATACTGACCTCCATCAGGTTGCAAATTAAAAATAATTTATATCTGCATCTAGCTCTGAAAAAATATTTGGCCTTCTAGCAGTGTGTGGGACTTTCTCTATTAGTCCATCTATACTGACCTACATCAGGTTGCAAACTAAAAATAATTTTTTGTCTGCATCTAGCTCTGAAAAAATATTTGGCCTTCTAGCAGTGTGTGGGACTTTCTCTATTAGTCCATCTATACTGACCTCCATCAGGTTGCAAATTAAAAGTAATTTTTTGTCTGCATCTACCTCTGAAAAAATATTTGGCCTTCTTGCAGTGTGTGGGACTTTCTCTATTAGTCCATCTATACTGACCTCCATTAGGTTGCACATTCAAAATAATTTTTTTCTGCATCTAGCTTTGAAAAAATATTTGGCCTTCTAGCAGTGTGTGGGATTTTCTCTATTAGTCCATCTATACTGACCTCCATCAGGTTGCAAACTGAATATATTTTTTTTCTGCATCTACCTCTTAAAAAAATATTGGGCTTCTAGCTGTGTGTGGGACTTGTTCTATTAATCCATCTATATAGACCTCCATCAGGTTGCAAACTGAATATAATTTTTTTCTGCATCTACCTCTGAAAAAATATTTGGGCTTCTAGCTGTGTGTGGGACTTGTTCTATTAATCCATCTATACAGACCTCCATCAGGTTGCAAACTGAATATAATTTTTTTCTACATCTACCTCTGAAAAAATATTTGGGCTTCTAGCTGTGTGTGGGACTTGTTCTATTAGTCCATCTATACTGACCTCCATCAGATTGCAATCTGAATATAATTTTTTTCTGCATCTAGCTCTGAAAAAATATTTGGCCTTCTAGCAGTGTGTGGGACTTGTTCTATTACTCCAGCTATACTGACCTCCATCAGGTTGCAAATTAAAAATAATTTTTTGTCTGCATCTAGCTCTGAAAAAATATTTGGCCTTCTAGCAGTGTGTGGGACTTTCTCTATTAGTCCATCTATACTGACCTCCATCAGGTTGCAAATTAAAAAAAATTTTTTGTCTGCATCTAGCTCTGAAAAAATATTTGGCCTTCTAGCAGTGTGTGGGACTTTCTCTATTAGTCAATCTATACTGACCTCCATCAGGTTGCAAACTGAATATATTTTTTTCTGCATCTACCTCTGAAAAAATATTGGGCTTCTAGCTGTGTGTGGGACTTGTTCTATTAATCCATCTATACAGACCTCCATCAGGTTCCAAACTGAATATAATTTTTTTCTGCATCTACCTCTGAAAAAATATTTGGGCTTCTAGCTGTGTGTGGGACTTGTTCTATTAGTCCATCTATACTGACCTCCATCAGGTTGCAAACTGAATATAATTTTTTTCTGCATCTAGCTCTGAAAAAATATTTGGCCTTCTAGCAGTGCGTGGGACTTTCTCTATTAGTCCATCTATACTGACCTCCATCTGGTTGTAAACTGAATATATTTTTTTTCTGCATCTACCTCTGAAAAAATATTGGGCTTCTAGCTGTGTGTGGGACTTGTTCTATTAATCCATCTATACAGACCTCCATCAGGTTGCAAACTGAATATAATTTTTTTCTGCATCTACCTCTGAAAAAATATTTGGGCTTCTAGATGTGTGTGGGACTTGTTCTATTAATCCATCTATACAGACCTCCATCAGGTTGCAAACTGAATATCATTTTTTTCTGCATCTACCTCTGAAAAAATATTTGGGCTTCTAGCTGTGTGTGGGACTTGTTCTATTAGTCCATCTATACTGAACTCCATCAGGTTGCAAACTGAATATAATTTTTTTCTGCATCTAGCTCTGAAAAAATATTTGGCCTTCTAGCAGTGTGTGGGACTTTCTCTATTAGTCCATCTATACTGACCTCCATCAGGTTGCAAATTAAAATAATTTTTATCTGCATCTAGCTCTGAAAAAATATTTGGACTTCTAGCAGTGTGTGGGACTTTCTCTATTAGTCCATCTATACTGACCTCCATCAGGTTGCAAATTCAAAATAATTTTTTGTCTGCATCTAGCTCTGAAAAAATATTTGGCCTTCTAGCAGTGTGTGGGACTTTCTCTATTAGTCCATCTCTACTGACCTCCATCAGGCTGCAAATTAAAAATATTTTTTATCTGCATCTACCTCTGAAAAAATATTTGGCCTTCTAGCTGTGTGTGGGACTTGTTCTATTAGTCCATCTATACTGACCTCCATCAGGTTGCAAAGTGAATATAATTTTTTTCTGCATCTAGCTCTGAAAAAATATTTGGCCTTCTAGCAGTGTGTGGGACTTTCTCTATTAGTCCATCTATACTGACCTCCATCAGGTTGCAAATTAAAAGTAATTTTTTGTCTGCATCTACCTCTGAAAAAATATTTGGCCTTCTTGCAGTGTGTGGGACTTTCTCTATTAGTCCATCTATACTGACCTCCATCAGGTTGCACATTCAAAATAATTTTTTGTCTGCATCTAGCCTTGAAAAAATATTTGACCTTCTAGCAGTGTGTGGGACTTTCTCTATTAGTCCATCTATACTGACCTCCATCAGGTTGCAAATTAAAAATAATTTTTATCTGCATCTACCTCTGAAAAAATATTTGGGCTTCTAGCTGTGTGTGGGACTTGTTCTATTAGTCCATCTATACTGACCTCCATCAGGTTGCAAACTGAATATAATTTTTTTCTGCATCTAGCTCTGAAAAAATATTTGGCCTTCTGGCAGTGTGTGGGACTTTCTCTATTAGTCCATCTATACTGACCTCCATCAGGTTGCAAATTAAAAATAATTTTTATCTGCATCTAGCTCTGAAAAAATATTTAGCCTTCTAGCAGTGTGTGGGACTTTCTCTATTAGTCCATCTACACTGACCTCCTTCAGGTTGCAAATTAAAAGTAATTTTTTGTCTGCATCTACCTCTGAAAAAATATTTGGCCTTCTAGCAGTGTGTGGGACTTTCTCTATTAGTCCATCTATACTGACCTCCATCAGGTTGCAAATTCAAAATAATTTTTTGTCTGCATCTAGCTCTGAAAAAATATTTGGCCTTCTAGCAGTGTGTGGGACTTTCTCTATTAGTCCATCTATACTGACCTCCATCAGGCTGCAAATTAAAAATAATTTTTATCTGCATCTACCTCTGAAAAAATATTTGGCCTTCTAGCTGTGTGTGGGACTTGTTCTATTAGTCCATCCATACTGACCTCCATCAGGTTGCAAACTGAATATAACTTTTTTCTGCATCTAGCTCTGAAAAAATATTTGGCCTTCTAGCAGTGTGTGGGACTTTCTCTATTAGTCCATCTATACTGACCTCCATCAGGTTGCAAATTAAAAATAATTTATATCTGCATCTAGCTCTGTAAAAATATTTGGCCTTCTAGCAGTGTGTGGGACTTTCTCTATTAGTCCATCTATACTGACCTACATCAGGTTGCAAACTAAAAATAATTGTTTGTCTGCATCTAGCTCTGAAAAAATATTTGGCCTTCTAGCAGTGTGTGGGACTTTCTCTATTAGTCCATCTATACTGACCTCCATCAGGTTGCAAACTGAATATATTTTTTTTCAGCATCTTCCTCTGAAAAAATATTGGGCTTCTAGCTGTGTGTGGGACTTGTTCTATTAATCCATCTATACAGACCTCCATCAGGTTGCAAACTGAATATAATTTTTTTCTGCATCTACCTCTGAAAAAATATTTGGGCTTCTAGCTGTGTGTGGGACTTGTTCTATTAATCCATCTATACAGACCTCCATCAGGTTGCAAACTGAATATAATTTTTTTCTACATCTACCTCTGAAAAAATATTTGGGCTTCTAGCTGTGTGTGGGACTTGTTGTATTAGTCCATCTATACTGACCTCCATCAGGTTGCAAACTGAATATATTTTTTTCTGCATCTACCTCTGAAAAAATATTGGGCTTCTAGCTGTGTGTCGGACTTTCTCTATTAGTCCATCTATACTGACCTCCATCAGGTTGCAAATTAAAAATAATTTGTATCTGCATCTACAGTACCTCTGAAAAAATATTTGGGCTTCTAGCTGTGTGTGGGACTTGTTGTATTAGTCCATCTATACTGACCTCCATCAGGTTGCAAATTAAAAATAATTTTTATCTGCATCTACAGTACCTCTGAAAAAATATTTGGGCTTCTAGCTGTGTGTGGGACTTGTTGTATTAGTCCATCTATACTGACCTCCATCAGGTTGCAAACTGAATATATTTTTTTCTGCATCTACCTCTGAAAAAATATTGGGCTTCTAGCTGTGTGTGGGTCTTGTTCTATTAATCCATCTATACTGACCTCCATCAGGTTGCAAACTGAATATAATTTTTTTCTGCATCTAGCTCTGAAAAAATATTTGGCCTTCTAGCAGTGTGTCGGACTTTCTCTATTAGTCCATCTATACTGACCTCCATCAGGTTGCAAATTAAAAATAATTTGTATCTGCATCTACAGTACCTCTGAAAAAATATTTGGGCTTCTAGCTGTGTGTGGGACTTGTTGTATTAGTCCATCTATACTGACCTCCATCAGGTTGCAAATTAAAAATAATTTGTATCTGCATCTACAGTACCTCTGAAAAAATATTTGGGCTTCTAGCTGTGTGTGGGACTTGTTGTATTAGTCCATCTATACTGACCTCCATCAGGTTGCAAATTAAAAATAATTTGTATCTGCATCTACAGTACCTCTGAAAAAATATTTGGGCTTCTAGCTGTGTGTGGGACTTGTTGTATTAGTCCATCTATACTGACCTCCATCAGGTTGCAAACTGAATATATTTTTTTCTGCATCTACCTCTGAAAAAATATTGGGCTTCTAGCTGTGTGTCGGACTTTCTCTATTAGTCCATCTATACTGACCTCCATCAGGTTGCAATCTGAATATATTTTTTTCTGCATCTACCTCTGAAAAAATATTGGGCTTCTAGCTGTGTGTCGGACTTTCTCTATTAGTCCATCTATACTGACCTCCATCAGGTTGCAAACTGAATATATTTTTTTCTGCATCTACCTCTGAAAAAATATTGGGCTTCTAGCTGTGTGTGGGTCTTGTTCTATTAATCCATCTATACTAACCTCCATCAGGTTGCAAACTGAATATAATTTTTTTCTGCATCTAGCTCTGAAAAAATATTTGGCCTTCTAGCAGTGTGTCGGACTTTCTCTATTAGTCCATCTATACTGACCTCCATCAGGTTGCAAATTAAAAATAATTTTTATCTGCATCTACAGTACCTCTGAAAAAATATTTGGGCTTCTAGCTGTGTGTGGGACTTGTTGTATTAGTCCATCTATACTGACCTCCATCAGGTTGCAAATTAAAAATAATTTGTATCTGCATCTACAGTACCTCTGAAAAAATATTTGGGCTTCTAGCTGTGTGTGGGACTTGTTGTATTAGTCCATCTATACTGACCTCCATCAGGTTGCAAACTGAATATATTTTTTTCTGCATCTACCTCTGAAAAAATATTGGGCTTCTAGCTGTGTGTCGGACTTTCTCTATTAGTCCATCTATACTGACCTCCATCAGGTTGCAAATTAAAAATAATTTGTATCTGCATCTACAGTACCTCTGAAAAAATATTTGGGCTTCTAGCTGTGTGTGGGACTTGTTGTATTAGTCCATCTATACTGACCTCCATCAGGTTGCAAATTAAAAATAATTTGTATCTGCATCTACAGTACCTCTGAAAAAATATTTGGGCTTCTAGCTGTGTGTGGGACTTGTTGTATTAGTCCATCTATACTGACCTCCATCAGGTTGCAAACTGAATATATTTTTGTCTGCATCTACCTCTGAAAAAATATTTGGGCTTCTAGCTGTGTGTGGGACTTGTTGTATTAGTCCATCTATACTGACCTCCATCAGGTTGCAAATTAAAAATAATTTGTATCTGCATCTACAGTATCTCTGAAAAAATATTTGGGCTTTTAGCTGTGTGTGGGACTTGTTGTATTAGTCCATCTATACTGACCTCCATCAGGTTGCAAATTAAAACTAATTTTTATCTGCATCTACAGTACCTCTGAAAAAATATTTGGGCTTCTAGCTGTGTGTGGGACTTGTTGTATTAGTCCATGTATACTGACCTCCATCAGGTTGCAAACTGAATATATTTTTTTCTGCATCTACCTCTGAAAAAATATTTTGCTTCTAGCTGTGTGTGGGTCTTGTTCTATTAATCCATCTATACTGACCTCCATCAGGTTGCAAACTGAATATAATTTTTTTCTGCATCTATCTCTGAAAAAATATTTGGCCTTCTAGCAGTGTGTCGGACTTTCTCTATTAGTCCATCTATACTGACCTCCATCAGGTTGCAAATTAAAAATAATTTTTATCTGCATCTACAGTACCTCTGAAAAAATATTTGGGCTTCTAGCTGTGTGTGGGACTTGTTGTATTAGTCCATCTATACTGACCTCCATCAGGTTGCAAATTAAAAATAATTTGTATCTGCATCTACAGTACCTCTGAAAAAATATTTGGGCTTCTAGCTGTGTGTGGGACTTGTTGTATTAGTCCATCTATACTGACCTCCATCAGGTTGCAAACTGAATATATTTTTTTCTACATCTACCTCTGAAAAAATATTTGGGCTTCTAGCTGTGTGTGGGACTTGTTGTATTAGTCCATCTATACTGACCTCCATCAGGTTGCAAATTAAAAATAATTTGTATCTGCATCTACAGTACCTCTGAAAAAATATTTGGGCTTTTAGCTGTGTGTGGGACTTGTTGTATTAGTCCATCTATACTGACCTCCATCAGGTTGCAAATTAAAACTAATTTTTATCTGCATCTACAGTACCTCTGAAAAAATATTTGGGCTTCTAGCTGTGTGTGGGACTTGTTGTATTAGTCCATCTATACTGACCTCCATCAGGTTGCAAACTGAATATATTTTTTTCTGCATCTACCTCTGAAAAAATATTGGGCTTCTAGCTGTGTGTGGGTCTTGTTCTATTAATCCATCTATACTGACCTCCATCAGGTGGCAAACTGAATATAATTTTTTTCTGCATCTAGCTCTGAAAAAATATTTGGCCTTCTAGCAGTGTGTCGGACTTTCTCTATTAGTCCATCTATACTGACCTCCATCAGGTTGCAAATTAAAAATATTTTTTATCTGCATCTACAGTACCTCTGAAAAAATATTTGGGCTTCTAGCTGTGTGTGGGACTTGTTGTATTAGTCCATCTATACTGACCTCCATCAGGTTGCAAATTAAAAATAATTTGTATCTGCATCTACAGTACCTCTGAAAAAATATTTGGGCTTCTAGCTGTGTGTGGGACTTGTTGTATTAGTCCATCTATACTGACCTCCATCAGGTTGCAAACTGAATATATTTTTTTCTGCATCTACCTCTGAAAAAATATTTGGGCTTCTAGCTGTGTGTGGGACTTGTTGTATTAGTCCATCTATACTGACCTCCATCAGGTTGCAAATTAAAAATAATTTGTATCTGCATCTACAGTACCTCTGAAAAAATATTTGGGCTTCTAGCTGTGTGTGGGACTTGTTGTAATAGTCCATCTATACTGACCTCCATCAGGTTGCAAACTGAATATATTTTTTTCTGCATCTACCTCTGAAAAAATATTTGGGCTTCTAGCTGTGTGTGGGACTTGTTGTATTAGTCCATCTATACTGACCTCCATCAGGTTGCAAATTAAAAATAATTTGTATCTGCATCTACAGTACCTCTGAAAAAATATTTGGGCTTCTAGCTGTGTGTGGGACTTGTTGTATTAATCCATCTATACTGACCTTCATCAGGTTGCAAACTGAATATATTTTTTTCTTCATCTACCTATGAAAAAATATTTGGGCTTCTAGCTGTGTGTGGGACTTGTTGTATTAGTTCATCTATACTGACCTCCATCAGGTTGCAAATTAAAAATAATTTGTATCTGTATCTACAGTACCTCTGAAAAAATATTTGGGCTTCTAGCTGTGTGTGGGACTTGTTGTATTAGTCCATCTATACTGACCTCCATCAGGTTGCAAATTAAAAATAATTTGTATCTGCATCTACAGTACCTCTGAAAAAATATTTGGGCTTCTAGCTGTGTGTGGGAATTGTTGTATTAGTCCATCTATACTGACCTCCATCAGGTTGCAAACTGAATATATTTTTTTCTGCATCTACCTCTGAAAAAATATTTGGGCTTCTAGCTGTGTGTGGGACTTGTTGTATTAGTCCATCTATACTGACCTCCATCAGGTTGCAAATTAAAAATAATTTGTATCTGCATCTACAGTACCTCTGAAAAAATATTTGGGCTTTTAGCTGTGTGTGGGACTTGTTGTATTAGTCCATCTATGCTGACCTCCATCAGGTTGCAAATTAAAACTAATTTTTATCTGCATCTACAGTACCTCTGAAAAAATATTTGGTCTTCTAGCTGTGTGTGGGACTTGTTGTATTAGTCCATCTATACTGACCTCCATCAGGTTGCAAACTGAATATATTTTTTTCTGCATCTACCTCTGAAAAAATATTGGGCTTCTAGCTGTGTGTGGGTCTTGTTCTATTAATCCATCTATACTGACCTCCATCAGGTTGCAAACTGAATATAATTTTTTTCTGCATCTAGCTCTGAAAAAATATTTGGCCTTCTAGCAGTGTGTCGGACTTTCTCTATTAGTCCATCTATACTGACCTACATCAGGTTGCAAATTAAAAATAATTTTTATCTGCATCTACAGTACCTCTGAAAAAATATTTGGGCTTCTAGCTGTGTGTGGGACTTGTTGTATTAGTCCATCTATACTGACCTCCATCAGGTTGCAAATTAAAAATAATTTGTATCTGCATCTACAGTACCTCTGAAAAAATATTTGGGCTTCTAGCTGTGTGTGGGACTTGTTGTAATAGTCCATCTATACTGACCTCCATCAGGTTGCAAACTGAATATATTTTTTTCTGCATCTACCTCTGAAAAAATATTTGGGCTTCTAGCTGTGTGTGGGACTTGTTGTATTAGTCCATCTATACTGACCTCCATCAGGTTACAAATTAAAAATAATTTGTATCTGCATCTACAGTACCTCTGAAAAAATATTTGGGCTTCTAGCTGTGTGTGGGACTTGTTGTATTAATCCATCTATACTGACCTTCATCAGGTTGCAAACTGAATATATTTTTTTCTTCATCTACCTCTGAAAAAATATTTGGGCTTCTAGCTGTGTGTGGGACTTGTATTAGTTCATCTATACTGACCTCCATCAGGTTGCAAATTAAAAATAATTTGTATCTGTATCTACAGTACCTCTGAAAAAATATTTGGGCTTCTAGCTGTGTGTGGGACTTGTTGTATTAGTCCATCTATACTGACCTCCATCAGGTTGCAAACTGAATATATTTTTTTCTGCATCTACCTCTGAAAAAATATTTGGGCTTCTAGCTGTGTGTGGGTCTTGTTCTATTAATCCATCTATACTGACCTCCATCAGGTTGCAAACTGAATATAATTTTTTTCTGCATCTAGCTCTGAAAAAATATTTGGCCTTCTAGCAGTGTGTCGGACTTTCTCTATTAGTCCATCTATACTGACCTCCATCAGGTTGCAAATTAAAAATAATTTGTATCTGCATCTACAGTACCTCTGAAAAAATATTTGGGCTTCTAGCTGTGTGTGGGACTTGATGTATTAGTCCATCTATACTGACCTCCATCAGGTTGCAAATTAAAAATAATTTTTATCTGCATCTACAGTACCTCTGAAAAAATATTTGGGCTTCTAGCTGTGTGTGGGACTTGTTGTATTAGTCCATCTATACTGACCTCCATCAGGTTGCAAACTGAATATATTTTTTTGTGCATCTACCTCTGAAAAAATATTTGGGCTTCTAGCTGTGTGTGGGACTTGTTGTATTAGTCCATCTATACTGACCTCCATCAGGTTGCAAATTAAAAATAATTTGTATCTGCATCTACAGTACCTCTGAAAAAATATTTGGGCTTCTAGCTGTGTGTGGGACTTGTTGTATTAGTCCATCTATACTGACCTCCATCAGGTTGCAAACTGAATATATTTTTTTCTGCATCTACCTCTGAAAAAATATTTGGGCTTCTAGCTGTGTGTGGGACTTGTTGTATTAGTCCATCTATACTGACCTCCATCAGGTTGCAAATTAAAAATAATTCGTATCTGCATCTACAGTACCTCTGAAAAAATATTTGGGCTTCTAGCTGTGTGTGGGACTTGTTGTATTAGTCCATCTATACTGACCTCCATCAGGTTGCAAACTGAATATATTTTTTTCTTCATCTACCTCTGAAAAAATATTTGGGCTTCTAGCTGTGTGTGGGACTTGTTGTATTCGTCCATCTATACTGACCTCCATCAGGTTGCAAATTAAAAATAATTTGTATCTGCATCTACAGTACCTCTGAAAAAATATTTGGGCTTCTAGCTGTGTGTGGGACTTGTTGTATTAGTCCATCTATACTGACCTCCATCAGGTTGCAAACTGAATATAATTTTTTTCTGCATCTACATCTGAAAAAATATTTGGCCTTGTAGCAGTGTGTCGGACTTTCTCTATTAGTCCATCTATACTGACCTCCATCAGGTTGCAAACTGAATATATTTTTTTCTGCATCTAACCCAGCCAATAGTTTTGGCCTAATACCACAGTTTGGCCACTCAGCTCTGCTCGGTTACCATCCATTGTTTTTTTGTGCAAACAACTCCAGAGTTGGGAATTAGTTAACCACCAAAATGAGTGGAAAAAGGCCTGCTGCTGGTGGAAAGGGGAATAGGCGTGTTGGGAAGGGGAAAAAAGGTTGTGTCCGTGGGGTAGGTGTTAAAGCAACAGTAACATCTGCAGAAGAAAGAAAATCTTCCAGCCAAACTAAAATGTCTACTTCTTTTAGCGGACAATGTGATAAGATCCCTTTCCTACGGCCACGCCAATCGCTACAAATTCCAGATGAGGCACAAAAACAGCAGGTGCTTCAACGGATATCAAGTGCTCCTTTAAGTGGGCTCTCCTCCACATCAACTTCAACTTCACAAATACTCCAGTCCTCAAAGGTGTCACCCAAATCGCACTTGCTTCCTCACAGCTCCCAAATCTCCAGCTGCCCATCTGAGTATGAGGTAGAACAGATGGTTGAGTCTGCAGAGCTGTTTACTCATACTATAGCCTGGGAATCAGAGGTCGACTCCAGCGCTTCTGTGAATCCAGACGAGGAAATGATCTGCACTGATGCCCAGAATCTTTATGAGTCGGATCCAGGACCAGACGCAGAAGGTTCTGACCATAATGTAGACCCTCATTCCCAAACTGTAACTCCTGTTGGTGGAGACAATGAGGAAGACAATGATAAGACTCAAATACCTGATTGGAGCGACAACTTTAGTTTTTTGTCAGGGCAGGAACAGGTTGGCTCTGAGGACGACGGGTGTGATAACACACAGGGTGATGATGATGAGGTTGGAGATCCCACTTACTGTCAACCCACAGTCAGCCAAGAGATGAGGTCAGCAGAGGAGGTGGAGGAAGATGCTAGTGACGACGAGGTCAGGTTGCGCCTTCCTGGACAGAGACGTAGTACTGGAAGCACGTCAACAACTGCATCCTCAAACACAACTCTGCCTCTCACCACAAGTCGTGGTGGCTCTTCAGGTCGCATGGGTGCTAAGCCTTGCATAGCCTGGGCATTTTTTCAGATCGATAAAGATGACCCAACTCGTGTTATCTGTAACATTTGTCAGCAAAAGCTAAGTAGAGGCCAAAAAATACATAGTTTGAGTACTTCATGCATGAACCGGCACATGGACATGAAGCATAAGTTGCAGTGGGAAGCTCAGTGTGCTACAATGCGGCCTAGCCGGCCGGGCCAACCACCGTCTGCCATATCTTGTGCATCCATGGCCTCTTCATCCTCTGTGACTGGGGGGACAGCAGTCACACCTGTTTTGGGGCGCAGACCTGCCACCTCTTTACCCGCAACAGCCAGCGTGATTGGCAGGTCATCATTTTCTTTGGAGGTGGTAACAGCAGCTGGTGTTGAGCGCTGTCCGACATCGATAGCACCACCTTTGGATCAAGGCAACCTAACATGTCCGCCTGCATCTTCCTCACAGACCGGCAGTTTGCCGGGGACACCCTTATCAACCCCGTCTATGCACAATAGCCAGACCTCGGTCCCTCAGATGTGGACAAGTAAAAGACCATTTCCTCCTAGCCATGAGAAAGCTAAGAGGTTGAATTTCACCATCTGCAAGCTCTTGGCTACAGAAATGCTGCCTTTCCGCCTGGTGGACACAGAGGATTTTCGAGACCTTATGTCCGTCGCAGTGCCCCAGTACCAGATGACCAATCGGCACTACTTCTCAAAGAAAGGTGTGCCTGCGCTCAACCAGCATGTCGCACACAACATCACCGCTTCTTTGAGAAACTCTGTGTGTGACAGGGTGCATTTCACCACAGACACTTGGACGAGTAGGCATGGACAGGGGCGTTACATGTCGCTGACTGGGCACTGGGTAACTATGGTGACAGCAGGACAAGGGGCTGCTGTCCAAGTCTTGCCGTCCCCACGAGTTGTGAGTCAATCCTCTTTATGTCAAAGTTCCTCCACTGCTTCTGCCTCCTCAACCTCCTCTCGGTCTTCCACCTGCACCCAAAGCCTGTCTGGTCATGCCACAAGCTTTCTAACTGCGCAGAAGGGATCCTGCACACCTCCTTACTATGCTGGCAGTAGGGCTCAACGTCATCAGGCAGTTTTTACATTGAAATGTCTGGGAAATGTGAGTCACACAGCTGAGGAGTTGTGGTCAGCTCTGGAGAACCAATTTCATGAATGGTTGTCTCCACTGGACCTGAAACCAGGGAAGGCCGTGTGCGACAATGCTGCAAACCTGGGTGCGGCCCTTCGCCGGGGCAATGTCACACACGTGCCTTGTATGGCTCACGTGTTGAACCTGGTTGTCCAGCAATTTTTAGCCCACTATCCCAGACTAGATGGCCTTCTGCAGAGGGCACGGTCGCTGTGTGCTCACTTACGCCGTTCGCATCCCGCAGCTCAGCGACTTACATCTCTACAGAAGTCGTTGGGCCTGCCACTTCACCGGCTAAAATGCGATGTGCCTACCCGGTGGAATTCAACTCTGCACATGTTGCAGCGACTGTGGGAGCACCGACAAGCCCTTGTGCAATATGTTCTGACGTATAGCCTGGGCCAACGAGATTCAGAGGTGGGGCAAATCACGCTGGAGGAGTGGTCTCAGATCAGGGACCTATGCACCCTTCTGCACAGTTTTGAAATGGCGACGAAGATGTTTAGTGCTGACGATGCCATTATCAGCATGACTATTCCGGTGATTTACATGCTGGAGCACATGTTAAACAGAATTCGGAGTCAGGTGGTGGCACAAGAGGAGGTGGAGGAAGTAGAGGAGGAGGAGTTGTATGCGGAAGGGCTAACATCTGCAAGGTCCAGACGGTCGGCAGCACCAAGGCGGCAGGCATGTGAGGGTGGGGGAGATGGTTTTACCAGGGCGCATGGTAGCAGCCAAACTAGTGAGGAAGGTGCAGGAGCCCAGGAAGAAGTGGAGGACGAACTGATGGAAGACTCATCAGATGAGGGAGACCTTGATCACATTTCTGTTGTGCGAGGTTGGGGGGAGAGGACAGAGGAAGGAAGCATGATTGTTACCTCGCCACCAACACAACAGGGACTTGGTGCTCCTGGATGCGCAACACACATGAGTGCCTTCTTGCTGCACTACCTGCAACATGACCCTCGAATTG
The DNA here is from genome assembly GCF_046119375.1 of Phyllobates terribilis. Classification (NCBI taxonomy): domain Eukaryota; kingdom Metazoa; phylum Chordata; class Amphibia; order Anura; family Dendrobatidae; genus Phyllobates; species Phyllobates terribilis. Next base: position 305,790,403 of record NW_027362765.1, on the reverse strand, counting down.
TGAGAATTAGAAATAATCCTGACTACTGGGTTGCCACACTGTTAGATCCCCGGTACAAAAGTAAAGGCCACAGGAGACAAGAAGTCTGACACATAGTCAACGCCTAGAGACGATGGTACAGGAGTATTTCCAAGTAAACATTGAAGCCACGACTGTGTCACTGGACCCTTGCTCTTTTTGGGCTTCCAATCTGGATAAATGGCCGGAGCTAGCCACTTACGCCTTGGAGATCTTGTCATGCCCCGCAGCCAGCGTTCTGTCTGAACGTGTGTTCAGCGCTGCTGGTGGTGTGCTGACAGATAAGCGCACGCGGCTCTCCACTGATAATGTAGACAGACTCACGTTCATAAAGATGAACAAATCATGGATCCGAAACGACTTTTCTACCCCTGTGTCATCCTGGGGAGAGTAAAAGCTTGATGATTGTTTAAAATCACCCTACCAACCGTTTTAAGCTTTCAAATTACTAATCATGTTTATCTGTATCTTGACTGGAAAATAATTTGGGCTTTGTAGCAGTGTGCAGCACTGATCCTATTAGGCCATCTATAATAAGCTCCACCAGATTTAAAATTAAAAATAATTTTTAGCTGCATCTAGCCCGGAAAATAATTTTGGGGCTCCGAGATGCGCAAGACACATAAGTGCCTTCTTGCTGCACTACCTGCAGCATGACCCTCATATTGTCAGAATTCGAAGTAATCATGACTACTGGGTTGCCACACTCTTAGATCCCCCAAACTTTTCGATCAACCTTTTCATTTTCATAAAGACCAAAAAAATGGTCATTTTTGAAATTATAAGCATTAGCAGGTTGTTAGAAACTGAAATCAAACAGTTTTCAACTCAAAACTTTATTCTAGGTGATGTTACATTTTCACATAGGACCCCTTGTTCGAAAGGAGCTTCTGAACTCTCTCGTCCATTGAATTTGTCAGGTTTTGGATGGTTTCTGCTTCAATTGTTTTGCATGAGGACAGAATACCCTCCCAGAGCTGTTGCTTAGATGTGAACTGCCTCCCGCCATCATAGACACTCCTTTTAATGATGCTCCAAAGGTTCTGAATGGGGTAGAGGTCAGGGGAGCATGGGGGTCACACCATAAGTTTGTCCCCTTTTATGCCCATATGCCAGAGATGCAGATGTTTTATGTGCAGCAAGAGATGGTGCATTATCATGCAGAAAAATGATCTTGCTGTGAAATACACGGTTCTTCTTCTTGAACCATGGCAGGAAGTGCTGTTTGAGAAAAACCACATACATTATGGAGTTCATCTTTAGTGCCTTCAGGGATCCTAAAGGGGCCGACAATCTCTCTCCCCATGATTCCAGCCCAAAACATTACTCCACCTCCTCCTTGTTGGCGCTGTAGCCGTGTTTGCGTGGGGTGTCCATCAACCAGCCATCCTCCACTCCATCCATATGGACCATCGAGCGCTGCACGGCACTCATCCGTGAACAAAACAGTTTTGAAATCAGTCTTCATGTAATGTTTGGCCCACTGGAGCCGTTTCTGCTTGTGTGAAGTGGATAGAGGAGGTCGACAGGATGGCGTATGCACAGCTGCAAACCTCTGAAGGACCCTGCATCTTGTTGTTCGGGGGACGTTGGAGGCACAAGCAGCTTCAAAAATTTGTCTGCTGCTATGACAAGGCTTTTTTGCCGCTGCTCTTTCAACCTGACGTAATTGCCTGTAGGAAAGAGTCCTCAATTTGCCCTTATCAGCACGCACACGTGTGTACTGTGAATCAGCTACATACTTCTTGATTGCCAAGACACTTCATCCTGATCATCGCACAATGTTGATTGTAGTCATGCCTTGACCTAAACACTCCACAATTTGTTGCTTCTCAGCAGCCGACACATCCTTTTTCTTTCCCATTTTGGCAGAAAATGTAGGCTGCTGAATAATGTGAGAGAGCCTTCTTAAGTAGTCTTGCCTTTCATTGGACACACCTGCCAAACTAATTAGCACTGGTGTCTGCAATTGCTTACAGTGATATAAAGAGCCCTGACACACATCACCATCAATGAGTTTAACTGACAAACAAACAAATTCTTCCCTTATCACTCCTAAACACTTTTTGCATAATAATTTGGAACACAGTGTACATGTGCTTTTCCACAAAACACCAGTGGTTCACGTAGTGAATCTTACAGTTCTAACTTGCCAACCGTGGTCTGTATGGAGTTGTTCAATAAAGGGCCCAAAATTAAGATAACATAGATGGGAGAGGTCTCTATGAATAGGAATTCCTAAGTATTTGATACCCTGTGAGGGCCAGGCAAAGGGAAAGTTGGACTGGATGGAATCCTATATGGACTTGGGGAGGGAGACATCGAGGGCCTCAGACTTCAGTGCATTGATTTTAAAATTTGACCATGTAACAAAGTGATCTATTTCAGCCATAACAGCATGGATGGATATATGTGATTGAGTGATATATACTAGGACATCATCAGCAAATAGAGAGCACTTGTACTCGGTGCCTCCCACCTCAATCCACCTAATATTGGGGTTATGGCGAATTGATGAGAGCAGGTGCTCCGTCACTAGGATGTATAAGAGAGGGGACAGAGAACATCCCTGCCTTGTCCCATTGGTGATTGTGAAAGGTGATGAAAATGTTCTGACGCACCCCCTGGGCCTTGGGACACCTGGAGCCGGACACTTTTTGGTGGATGCTGGTGGTTGTAGTCTCCGTGGCGGCAACCCGGTTCCGTGGCTCAGGGCGGTCAAACCAGTGGCGGAACTATTTATGTGGTTTTGATGTTTAAATGTCCGACTACGCCACCCGTGGATTGCGGTCAGAGTGAACCGCCGCTCCAGGGCAGACCGCTGAGGCTGGTGTTGTGGGTGCAGCAGAGCGTAGCATAACTCCCCACGGGAGGAGTATAGCCTCAGGGCAGTGTATGCGGAGGATGGGGGTGATGGTGCAGGGCAGCAGCAGTAATGACACGGAGTCAGTGATGCAGTCCAGGGCCTTTACTCACAGTTCTTATTATCCAGACCACGTCTGCAGGTAACGGCTGCCCACGTCGTACTGTGCTCATCAGGTGAGGGGCTCAGACAACTCCCAGATAACTTTGGAGCGCTTCACAGGACCCCCTTTGTGTGTCCTTTGTCTGGCCTTTCTTACCAACCCTTCTGTCCGGCTGCCTCGGGCCTCCTCTTGGTAAACTTGGCGCCAGTTTCCCTGACCCTATGTGGTGCCTTCCTAGCGGGTGTAGCGAGGGGCTGTGCCACATAAAATGTCACAGCCTCCTGTTTCTAGCTGAGGGTCATTTCCTGCCTCCACTAGTTTCGGGGACCGGTCTCCCCCTTTGGCCTGACCCCTCCACGCTGGTGGATTCTGGCGTGCGGTGGCGACTCGCCCGTCCGCACCCCTGAGATCCCTTCGTTCCTCGTTCCTGGAGCCTTCTCCGCTCCTCTTCCTTCCTTCTCCCTCTTCCAGGCCTGGGCCTCTGTTACTAGGCCCGCCTCCGGAGCAGAGCTCATGCAGAGCCCCTGCTCCCTGCCACTTCTGCTCAGACTTCTCTGCACTGAACTAAGATGGTGCCCACCTTTTATACTCCCTTCTCAATGCACCCAGGAACTGCTTCCTCCCTGCTCCTGCACTACAGGGTTCCCCTTTCTCAGTGTTCTCTCCCCCCACTCCAGCCAGGGACAGGGACTGTCATGCCCATCTCAGGGGCATATTGGTCGCCCTGCCCCACGGCAATGTGGTGTAATGCATGCAGGTGTCGGGTCCTGATCCACACTACATCCTTACCTGAGAGTGAGATATCACATCTCTGGGTGAGGTGCAATACCTCTGTAGCAACCGAGCCCTCAGGGTGCTACAGTTCCATTTAACTTCAGCCTAGGTGACGTATTGCGATACAGGGCCGTGATTTTGGCTATAAAAGGGTCCCCAAGACCCCTACCCCAAGCTTTTTAAGAGAATCATATATGGCGTGCCAGGAGACTCTATGGAATGCTTTCTCAGCATCCAACGAGAGTATCTAATTACAAATTTTTAACTGCATCTAGCCCAGGAAATACTTTGTGCCTAGTAGCAGGGTATGCTAGTCAGCGGATTATCCCGGCTGTTAAGCAAGCTACACCACCTGTAGTTTGGACACTTAATTTTTTCAAAGGAAATGCTTCGGGACCACGTGGTACTCATTGAAGAGCATCAGGAGGCACCCCAAGGCATAGGGGCTGCGACTGGCAGTAGGATGCCTTGCGGTGGACAGCCGAGCTCGATCCTTATAAAAGCTTTTTAACTGCAGCAGCTTTAGTGGACGCTACTGGAGCTGGAATTACGCGGCTGCTGGCATGAGACTTGCCCTCCAATAGATCCTTGTAAATGGATTTAAAGTGTATTCATTCAAATTAGAGAGACAATTTAAATTAAAAAGCTTAGAGCTGCCTCCACCACAGGGGGGCTCGCTCGACCCACCAGCGGACAAGCACCAGTATTGGGAGAGGGGGGCTGGCCATCAGGGTTCACCGCGGCTCTGGCACAAACCCGGCGACACGGAGGTGGCACGGGCAGGAGCGGACTGGCCGTGTCGGCTTCTCACTTTTTGGATTTTAGAAGGGCATGACATGCCTATATCTGTGTCTCCCCCTCCTTTTACTCCTCCACCTCTTTTATTTTCGCATGACTATATGTACTTGTCACTTTTCCATGTGTTAGTTATGTCTTCTGAGCAGTTTGTCAGCTTTTGGACACCTTTGAAGGTGTTTTCTATGTGTTTCTATGTGTTTTTGTTTGCCTGCCATTGGTTTTAACGGTGTTCGAAGGTGTTCGACGAACAGTTCGACGAACAGTTCGGCGAACACACGGGTGTTCGACGAACCGAACCGAACTCGAACACTACGGGGGTGGCTCAACACTATTCAGCACTCAAACCGTAACAGAACCACAGTATCTGCTGGTAACATAAATTTTGCGGAATCATTTCACCACTTTTTTAGCCCATCCTTTGCAAGGCCACAGGAGACAAGAAGTCTGACACATAGTCAACGCCTAGAGACGATGTTACAGGAGTATCTCCAAGTAAACATTGAAGCCATGACTGTGTCACTGGACCCTTGCTCTTTTTGGGCTTCCAATCTGGATAAATGGCCGGAGCTAGCCACTTACGGCTTGGAGATCTTGTCATGCCCCGCAGCCAGCGTTCTGTCTGAACATGTGTTCAGCGCTGCTGGTGGTGTGCTGACAGATAAGCGCACGCGCCTCTCCACTGATAATGTAGACAGACTCACGTTCATAAAGATGAACAAATCATGGATCCGAAATGACTTTTCTACCCCTGTGTCATCCTGGGGAGAGTAAAAGCTTGATGATTGGTTAAAATCACTCTACCAACCGTTTTAAGCTTTCAAATTACTAATCATGTTTATCTGTATCTTGGCTGGAAAATAATTTGGGCTTTGTAGCAGTGTGCAGCACTGATTCTATTAGGCCATCTATAATAAGCTCCACCAGATTTAAAATTACTAATCATGTTTATCTGTATCTTGACTGGAAAATAATTTGGGCTTTGTAGCAGTGTGCAGCACTGATCCTATTAGGCCATCTATACTAAGCTCCACCAGCTTTCAAATTAATAATAATTTTTAGCTGCATCTAGCCCGGAAAATAATTTTGGGGCTCCGAGATGCGCAAGACACATAAGTGCCTTCTTGCTGCACTACCTGCAACATGACCCTCATATTGTCAGAATTCGAAGTAATCATGACTACTGGGTTGCCACACTCTTAGATCCCCCAAACTTTTCGATCAACCTTTTCATTTTAATAAAGACCAAAAAAATGGTCATTTTTGAAATTATAAGCATTAGCAGGTTATTAGAAACTGAAATCAAACAGTTTTCAACTCAAAACTTTATTCTAGGTGATGTTACATTTTCACATAGGACCCCTTGTTCGAAAGGAGCTTCTGAACTCTCTCGTCCATTGAATTTGTCAGGTTTTGGATGGTTTCTGCTTCAATTGTTTTGCATGAGGACAGAATACCCTCCCAGAGCTGTTGCTTAGATGTGAACTGCCTCCCGCCATCATAGACACTCCTTTTGATGATGCTCCAGAGGTTCTGAATGGGGTAGAGGTCAGGGGAGCATGGGGGTCACACCATAAGTTTGTCCCCTTTAAGCCCATATCAGCCAGAGATGCAGATGTTTTATGTGCAGCATGAGATGGTGCATTATCATGCAAAAAAATGATCTTGCTGTGAAATACACGGTTCTTCTTCTTGAACCATGGCAGGAAGTGCTGTTTGAGAAAATCCACATACATTATGGAGTTCATCTTTAGCGCCTTTAGGGATCCTAAAGGGGCCGACAATCTCTCTCCCCATGATTCCAGCCCAAAACATTACTCCACCTCCTCCTTGTTGGCGCTGTAGCCGTGTTTGTGTGGGTTGTCCATCAACCAGCCATCCTCCACTCCATCCATCTGGACCATCAAGCGCTGCACGGCACTCATCCGTGAACAAAACAGTTTTGAAATCAGTCTTCTTGTAATGTTTGGCCCACTGGAGCCGTTTCTGCTTGTGTGAAGTGGATAGAGGAGGTCAACAGGATGGCGTATGCACAGCTGCAAACCTCTGAAGGACCCTGCATCTTGTTGTTCGGGGGACGTTGGAGGCACCAGCAGCTTCAAAAACTTGTCTGCTGCTATGACAAGGCTTTTTGCCCCTGCTCTTTTAACCTGACGTAATTGCCTGTAGGAAAGAGTCCTCAATTTGCCCTTATCAGCACGCACACGTGTGTACTGTGAATCAGCTACATACTTCTTGATTGCCAAGACACTTCATCCTGATCATCGCACAATGTTGATTGTAGTCATGCCTTGACCTAAACACTCCACAATTTGTTGCTTCTCAGCAGCCGACACATCCTTTTTCTTTCCCATTTTGGCAGAAAATGTAGGCTGTTTAATAATGTTAGACAGCCTTCTTAAGTAGTCTTGCCTTTCATTGGACACACCTGCCAAACTAATTAGCACAGGTGTCTGCAATTGCTTACAGTGATATAAAGAGCCCTGACACACATCACCATCAATGAGTTTAACTGACAAACAAACAAATTCTTCCCTTATCACTCCTAAACACTTTTTGCATAATAATTTGGAACACAGTGTACATGTGCTTTTCCACATAACACCAGTGGTTCACGTAGTGAATCTTACAGTTCTAACTTGCCAACCGTGGTCTGTATGGAGTTGTTCAATAAAGGGCCCAAAATTAAGATAACATAGATGGGAGAGGTCTCTATGAATAGGAATTCCTAAGTATTTGATACCCTGTGAGGGCCAGGCAAAGGGAAAGTTGGACTGGATGGAATCCTATATGGATTTGGGGAGGGAGACATCGAGGGCCTCAGACTTCGCTGCATTGATTTTAAAATTTGACCATGTAACAAAGTGATCTATTTCAGCCATAACAGCATGGATGGATATATGTGATTGAGTGATATATACTTGGACATCATAAGCAAATAGAGAGCACTTGTACTCTGTGCCTCCCACCTCAATCCACCTAATATTGGGGTTATGGCGAATTGATGAGAGCAGGTGCTCCTTCACTAGGATGTATAAGAGAGGGGACAGAGGACATCCCTGCCTTGTCCCATTGGTGATTGTGAAAGGTGATGAAAATGATCTGATGCACCCCCTGGGCCTTGGGACACCCGGAGCCGGACCCTTTTTGGTGGATGCTGGTGGTTGTAGTCTTCGTGGCGGCGACCCGGTTCCGTGGCTCAGGGTGGTCAAACCAGTGGCGGAACTATTTATGTGGTTTTGATGTTTAAATGTCCGACAACGCCACCCATGGATTGCGGTCAGAGTGAACCGCCGCTGCAGGGCAGACCGCTGAGGCTGGTGTTGTGGGTGCAGCAGAGCGTAGCATAACTCCCCAGGGGAGGAGTATAGCCTCAGGGCAGTGTATGCGGAGGATGGGGGTGATGGTGCAGGGCAGCAGCAGTAATGACACGGCGTCAGTGATGCAGTCCAGGGCCTTTACTGACAGTTCTTATTATCCAGACCACGTCTGCAGGTAACGGCTGCCCACGTCGTACTGTGCTCACCAGGTGAGGGGCTCAGACAACTCCCAGATAACTTTGGAGCGCTTCACAGGACCCCCTTTGTGTGTCCTTTGTCTGGCCTTTCTTACCAACCCTTCTGTCCGGCTGCCTCGGGCCTCCTCTTGGTAAACTTGGCGCCAGTTTCCCTGACCCTATGTGGTGCCTTCCTAGCGGGTGTAGCGAGGGGCTGCGCCACATAAAATGTCACAGCCTCCGGTTTCTAGCTGAGGGTCGTTTCATGCCTCCACTAGTTTCGGGGACCGGTCTCCCCCTTTGGCCTGACCCCTCCACGCAGGTGGATTCGGGCATGCGGTGGCGACTCGCCCGTCCGCACCCCTGGGATCCCTTCATTCCTCGTTCCTGGAGCCTTCTCCGCTCCTCTTCCTTCCTTCTCCCTCTTCCAGGCCTGGGCCTCTGTTCCTAGGCCCGCCTCCGGAGCAGAGCTCATGCAGAGCCCCTGCTCCCTGCCACTTCTGCTCAGACTTCTCTGCACTGAACTAAGATGGTGCCCACCTTTTATACTCCCTTCTCAATGCACCCAGGAACTGCTTCCTCCCTGCTCCTGCACTACAGGGTTCCCCTTCCTCAGTGTTCCCTCCCCCCACTCCAGCCAGGGACAGGGACTGTCGTGCCCATCTCAGAGGCATATTGATCGCCCTGCCCCACGGCAATGTGGTGTAATGCATGCAGGTGTCGGGTCCTGATCCACACTCCATCCTTACCTGAGAGTGAGATATCACACCTCTGGGTGAGGTGCAATACCTCTGTAACAACCGAGCCCTCAGGGTGCTACAGTTCCATTTATCTTCAGCCTAGGTGACGTATTGCGATACAGGGCCATGATTTTGGCTATAAAAGGGTCCCCTAGACCCCTACCCCAAGCTTTTTAAGAGAATCATATATGGCGTGCCAGGAGACTCTATGGAATGCTTTCTCAGCATCCAACGAGAGTATATAATTAAAAATTTTTAACTGCATCTAGCCCAGGAAATACTTTGTGCCTAGTAGCAGTGTCTGCTTGTCAGCGTATTATCCCGGCTGTTAAGCAAGCTACACCACCTGTAGTTTGGGCACCTAATTTTTTCAAAGGAAATGCTTCGGGACCACGGGATACTCAGGAGGCACCCAAGGCATAGGGGCTGGGACTGGCAGTAGGATGCCTTGCGGTGGACAGCCGAGCTCGATCCTTATAAAAGCTTTTTAACTGCAGCAGCTTTAGTGGACGCTACTGGAGCTGGAATTACGCGGCTGCTGGCATGAGACTTGCCCTCCAATAGATCCTTGTAAATGGATTTAAAGTGTATTCATTCAAATTAGAGAGACAATTTAAATTAAAAAGCTTAGAGCTGCCTCCACCACAGGGGGGCTCGCTCGACCCACCAGCGGACAGGCACCAGTATTGGGAGAGGGGGGCTGGCCGTCAGGGTTCACTGCGGCTCTGGCACAAACCCGGCGACACGGAGGTGGCACGGGCAGGAGCGGACTGAACGTGTCGGCTTCTCACTTTTTGGATTTTAGAAGGGCATGCCTATATCTGTGTCTCCCCCTCCTTTTACTCCTCCACCTCTTTTCTTTTCGCATGACTATATGTACTTGTCACTTTTCCATGTGTTAGTTGTGTCTTCTGAGCAGTTTGTCAGCTTTTGGACACCTTTGAGGGTGTTTTCTATGTGTTTCTATGTGTTTTTGTTTGCCTGCCATTGGTTTTAACGGTGTTCGAAGGTGTTCGACGAACAGTTCGACGAATAGTTCGGCGAACACACGGGTGTTCGACGAACCGAACCGAACTCGAACACTACGGGGGTGGCTCAACACTAACTGTGACCTCCACATCTCTTCCAAGGGGCAATAAAATCATCTAGTTAAAACACTCTGATCTCCAAAGCTCTTCCAAGGGGCATTAAAACCGTCTTTTTAAGCTACTGTGACCTCCACGTCTCTTCCATGGGGCATTAAAACTGTCTTGGTCAGCTAATGTGACCTCCACGTCTCTTCCACCGGGCATTGATATTATTTTCTTATTCCACTGCGACCTCCATCACTCTTCCAAGGGGCATAAAAACCGTCTTGTTAAGCTACTGTGACCTCCACTTCTCTTCCAAGTGGCATTAAAACCATCTTGTTAAACCACTCTGAACTCCACAGCTCTTCCATGGGGCATTAACACCATCTTGTTAAGCTACTGTAACCTCCACTTCTCTTCCATGGGGTATTGATATTGTCTTTTTATTCCACTGCGACCTCCACCATTCTTCCAAGGGGCATTGATGTAGTCTTTTTATTCCTCTGCTACATCCACTACTCTTCCAAGGGACATTAAAACTGTGTTTTTAAGCTACTGTGAACTCCACGTATTTTCCACGGGTCATTAATATTGTCTTTTTATTCCACTGTAACCTCCACCACTTTTCCAAGGGGCATTAAAACCATATTTTTATGCTACTGTGACCTCTACGTCTCATCCAAGGGCCATTAAAACCGTATTGTTAAACAACTCTGAACTCCACAGCTCTTCCACAGGCCATTAAAACCGTCTTGTTAAGCTACTGTGACCTCCACCACTCTTCCAAGGGGCATTAAAACCATCTTGTTAAGCTACTGTGACCTCCACATCTCTGCCAAAGGGCATTTATATTGTCTTTTTTTCCACAGTAACCTCCACCTCTCTTCCATGGGGCATTAAAACCATCTTGTGAAGCTAAAGTGACCTCCACATCTTTTCCACATGGCATTGATAATATCTTTTTATTCCACTGCGACCTCCAGCACTCCTCCAAGGGGCATTGATATTGTCTTTTTATTCCAATGGGTCCTCCACTACTCTTCCAAGTGACTTTAAAACTGTCTTGTTAAGCTACTGTGACCTCCACGTCTCTTCCACGGGGCAATGATATTGTCTTTTTATTCCACTGCGACCTCCACCACTCTTCCAAGGGGCATTAAAACCATCTTATTAAGCTACAGTGAGCTCCACGTCTCTTCCTTTGGGCATTGATATTGTCTTTTTTTTCCATTCCTACCTCCACCACTCTTCCAAGGGGCATTAAAACCGTCTTGTTAAGCTACTGTGACCTCCATGTCTCTTCCACGGGGCATTGATTTTGTCTTTTTATTCCATGGCGTCCTCCACCACTCTTCCAAGGGGCATTAAAACCTTCTAATTAAGCTACTGTGACTTCCACGTCTATGCCATTGGGCATAGATATTGTCTTTTTATTTCACTGCGACCTCCACCACTCTTCCAAGGGGCATTAATATTGTCTTTTTATTCCACTGCGACCTCCACCACTCTTCCACGGGGCATTAAAACCGTCTTCTTAAGATACTGTGGCCTCCACATCTCTTCCACAGGCCATTTATATTGTCTTTTATTCCACTTTAACCTCCACCTCTCTTCCATGGGGCATTAAAACCATCTTGTTAGGCTAATGTGACCTCCACGTCTCTTCCACGGGGCATTGATATTGTCTTTTTACTGAATTGTAACCTCCACCACTCTTTTACAAGGGGCTTTAAAACCGTCCATTTAAGCTACTGTGACCTCCACGTCTCTTCCACGGGGCAATTATATTGTCTTTTTATTCCTCTGTGACCTCCACCACTTTTCCAAGGGGCATTAAAAACGTCATGTTAAGCTACTGTGACATCCATTTCTCTTCCATGGGGTATTGATATTGTCTTTTTATTCCACTGCGACCTCCACCTCTCTTCCAAGGGGAATTGATATAGTCTTTTTATTCCACTGCGACCTCCACCACTCTTCCAAAGGGCAATAAAAACATCTTTTTAAGCTACTGTGACCTCCACGTCTCTTCCAAGTTGCATTAAAACCATCTTGTTAAACCACTCTGAATTCCAAAGCTCTTCCAAGGGGCATTAAAACCGTCATGTTAAGCTACTGTGACCTCCACATCTCTTCCACGGGGCATTGATATTGTCTTTTTATTCAACTGCGACCTCAACCACTCTTCCAAGGGGCATTAAAACCGTCTTGTTAAGCTACTGTGACCCCCACGTCTCTTCCAAGGGGCAATAAAACCGTCTTTGTAAACCACTCTAAACTCCACAGCTCTTCCAAGGGGTATTAAAACCGTCTTGTTAAGCTACTGTGACCTCCACGTCTCCTCCACGAGGCATTGATATTGTCTTATTATTCCACTGCGACCTCCACCTCTCTTCCATGGGGCATTGATATTGTCTATTTATTCCCCTGCGACCTACACCTCTCTTCCAAGGGGCATTAAAATCATCTTGTTTAGCTACTGTGACCTCTACGTCTCTTCAACCGGGCATCATATTGTCTTTTTATTCCACTGCGACCTCCACCACTCTTCCCAGGGGCAATTAAACCATATTTTTAAGCTACTGTGAACTCTCTTAAAAGTGGCATTAAAACCATCTTGTTAAACCACTCTGAACTCCAAAGCTCTTCCGAGGGGCATGAAAACCGTCTTGTTAAGCAACTGCGACCTCCACCACTCTTCCAAGGGGCATTAATATTGTCTTTTTATTCCGCTGCGACCTCCACCACTCCACCAAGGGGCATTATAACCGTCTTATTACGCTATTGTGACCTCTCCGTCTCTTCCACGAGGCATTGATATTGTCTTTTTATTCTGCTGCGACCTCCACCACTCTTCCAATGGGCATTAAAACCGTCTTCTTAAGCTACTGTCAACTCCACAGGTCTTCCAAGGGGCATTAAAACCATCTTGTTAAGCTATATGTGACCTCCACGTCTCTTCCACGGGGCATTAAAACTGTCTTGGTAAGCTAATGTGACCTCCACGTCTCTTCCACCGGGCATTGATATGGTTTTCTTATTCCACTGCTACCTCCACCACTCTTCCAAGGGGCATTAAAACTGTCTTGTTAAGCAACTGTGACCCCCACGTCACTTCCACAGGGCATTAATATTGTAATTTTATTCCACTGCGACCTCCACTCTCTTACAAGGGGCATTAAAACTGTCTTGATAAGCTACTGTGACCTCCACGTCTCTTGCATCGGGCATTGATATTGCTTTTTTATTCCACTGCGATCTCCAGCACTCTTCCAAGGGGCATTAAAACTGTCTTGTTAAGCTACTGTGACCTCCACGCTTCTTCCACGGGGCATTGATATTGTCATTTTATTCCACTGTAACCTCCACAACTCTTACAAGGGGCAATAAAACCGTCTTGTTAAGCTACTATGACCTCCACGTCTCTTCCAAGGTGCATTAATACCGTCTTGTTAAACCGCTCTGAACTCCACCACTCTTCCAAGGGGCATTAAAATGGTCTTGGTAAGCTACTTTGACCTCCACGTCTATTCCACAGGGCAATGATATTGCCTTTTTATTCCACTGTAACTTCCACCACTCTTTCAAGAGGCATTGATATTGTCTTTATATTCCACGGCGACCTCCACCACTCATCCACGTGGCATTAAAACCATCTTGTTAAGCTACTGCGACCTCCGCATTTCTTCCACAGGTCATTTATATTGTCTTTTATTCCACTGTAACCTCCACCTCTCTTCCATGGGGTATTAAAACGGTCTTGTTAAGCTACTATGACCTCCACCTCTCTTTCACTGGGCATTGAAATTGTCTTTTTATTCCAATACAACCTCCACCACTCTTCCAAGGGGCATTAAAACTGTCTTGTTAAACTACTGTGACCTGCACGTCTCTTCCACTGACCATTGATATTGTCTTTTTATTCCACTGCGATCAGCACCAGTCTTCCAAGGGGCATTGATATTGTCTTTTTATTCCACTGCGACCTCCACCACTTTTCCAAGGGGCTTTAAAACCGTCTTGTTAAGCTACGGTGACCCCCACGTCTATTCCAAGGGGCAATAAAGCTGTCTTGGTAAACCACACTGAACTCCACATCTCTTCCAAGGGGTATTAAAACCGTCTTGTTAAGCTACTGTGACCTCCACGTATTTTCCATGGGGCATTGATATTGTCTTATTATTCCACTGCTACCTCCACCACTCTTCCAAGGGGCAATAAAACAATCTAGTTAAGCTCCTGTGACCTCCACGTCTCTTCCACCTGGCATTGATATTGTCTTTTTTTTCCACTGCGACCTCCACCACTCTTCCAAGGGTCACTAAATCCGTTTTGTTAAGCTACTGTGACCCCAACGTCACTTCCACAGGGCATTGATATTGTCTTTTTATTCCACTGTAACCTCCACCACTCTTATAAGGCGATTAAAACGGTCTTGTTGAGCTACTGTGACCACCACGTCTCTTCCACCGGGCATTGAAATTGCCTTTTTATTCCACTGCGACCTCCACCAGTCTATTAAGGGGCATTGATATTGTCTTTTATTCCACTGTGACCTCCACCACTCTACCAAGGGGCATTAAAACCGTTTTGTTAAGCCACTGTGACCTTGACGTCTCTTCCAAGTGGCATTAATCCCATCTTGTTAAACCACTCTGAACTCCACAACTCTTCCAAGGGGCATTAAAACCGTCTTCTTTAGCAACTGTGAACTCCACGTATATTCCACGGGGAATTGATATCATCTTTTTTTTCATTGTGATCTCCACCACTCTTCCAAGGGGCATTAAAACCGTCTTGTTAAGCTACTGTGACCTCCACGTTAGAGATGAGCGGTGTTCGACTAGAACTGTTCGCCAATCTCAAATTCGAGCTGTTTTGGGCGGTGTTCGAGTTGTTCGACGAACCCAAACGATTTGCAAAAAATTCGGCTGTTCGAGGTTATGTTCGATAACTGTTCGTGCACCAAAAGCGTGTCCTGCATGTCTGGTGCTATTTTGAGCACCAATCATGCAGGGATTGCCTGCCACTCACTGTAATGCCACAGCCATGGTGGTTGTGGCATTACAGTGATTGCCCAAATTGATGGGAACAGTGCCAACAGTGAAACATGAAAAGTGGCAATCCAGCAGCGGCATAGACCGGTACCCCACAATTTAGAACAGAAAGAATAGAGCATCACACATAGATTAGATAGATAGAAACAAGTCAGCCACATATATACGAAGTACAGTGACAATGTTGCTTACTGTACTTGTCATTTAGTGTAAAGGATTTATCTAAAAAAATAATAGTGTTTTCATGCACCGTCTCTTTAAAAAAGCAGGCCGGCAATTCAGCAGCGGTACCCGACAATTTAGAAAAGAAAGAATAGAGAATCACACATAGATTAGATAGATAGAAACATGTCAGTCACATATATGAAGTACAGTGACAGTGTTGCTTACTGTACTTGTCATTTAGTGTAAAGGATTTATTAAAAAAAATAATAGTGTTTTCATGCACTGTCTCTTTAAAAAAGCCGGCCGGCAACTCAGCAGCAGTACCCGACAATTTAGAATAGAAGGAATAGAGAATCACACATAGATTAGATAGATAGAAACATGTCAGTCACATATATATGAAGTACAGTGACAGTGTTGCTTACTGTACTTGTCATTTAGTGTTAAAATAAAGGATTTATTTTAAAAAAAATTGGAGTGGGGGTCCCCATAATTTTAGGCTCTAGCGGAGGTTAAGCAGACGGCTGGGGCAGATGTTTGAAGCCTGGGAGGGGGGTTATACCCATGGAGCTTCCCAGGCTACTAATATCAGCCCCCAGCTGAATACCTAGCCTTTACTAGCTATTAAAATGGGGGACCCCCCCCAAAAAAATGACGTGGGGTCCCCCCTATTTTAATAGCTAGCAAAGGCTAGGAAGACAGCTGGGGGCTGATATTAATAGCCCAGGAAGGGTGCCATGAATATTGGCCCCCTCCCAGGCTAGAAACACCAGCCGTCAGCCGCCCCAGAACTGGCGCATCCATAGGATGCGCTAATTCTGCCACTTAGCCTCGCTCTTCCCACTGCCCTGTAGCGGTGGCAGTGGGGTAATAGGGCTGGGGTTGATGTCAGCTTATAATGCCAGCTGACATCAAGCCCAGGTTAGTAATGGAGAGGCGTCTATAAGACACCCCATTACTAATCCCATAGTCAAAGTTAAAAGAAAACACAAACACCCAGAATAAACTCCTTTAATTGAAATAAAGACACATTCCTTTATTGTTCTAAATTAAACCATACTTACCACCACACCCATTCCAGCTGAAGCCAACGATTTCCTGCAATAAAAGTAAAATAATAAAGCAACATCATCGTTACCTTTCCATGGTTCCCACGACAGCTTCAGCTCTGCTACATCGAGATGACAGGCTGGACCGCAGCAGAACGCTGCCATCCAGCTTGCCATGCCGTGGACACTGAGAAGCGCAGGCATGCTTGCGCTCCTCAGTGTCTCGCTGTGACGGCATAAAGATGAGACGAGTTCATGTCCAATGAACTCAGCTCACCTCATGCACGTCACTGACAGCGTGGGAGAATTCTCCTGCACTCAGCGCTACAGCATGAGAATTTTCCCATGCTGTCAGTGACGTGCATGAGGTGAGCTCATTCATGTCCAATGATCTCAGCTCACCTCATGCACGTCACTGACGTCACGACTCTTCCATTGTTATAGGATTTCCGATGAAGTTTAAAAATGCTTCTGAATTCTTACATTGTTCTCAGAATTCCGCTGAAGTTTAATAATGCTTTGGAACTCTTCCATTGTTTATGGAATAGCGCTGACATTTAAAAATGCTTCGGAACTCTTCCATTGTTCTCAGAATTCCGCTGACGCTTAAAAATGCTTCGAAACTTTTCCATTGTTAGCGGAATTCCGCTGAAGTTTTTTAAATTCTTCAAAACTCTTCCATTGTTCTCGGAAATCCGCTGATGTTTAAAAATGCTTCGGAACTCTTCCATTGTTCTCGTAATTCCGCTGACGTTTAAAAATGCTTCGGAACTCTTCCATTGTTCCCGGAATTCTGCTGAAGTATAAAAATGCTTCCGAACTCTTCCATTTTTCCCAGAATTCCGCTGAAGTTTAAAAATGCTTCGGAACTCTTTCATTGCTCAAGGAATTCCACTGACGTTCAAAAATAGTTAGGAAATATTCCATTGCTCTCGGAATTCCGCTGAAGTTTAATAATGCTTTGGAATTCTTCCATTGTTCTAGGAAATTCTGCTGAAGTTTTAAAATGCTTTGAAACTCTTCCATTGTTCTAGGAATTCCGCTGAAGTTTTGAAATGCTTCATAACTCTTCCATTGTTCTTGGAAATCCGCTGACGTTTAAAAATGCTTTGGAACTCATCAATTGTTCTCGCAATTGCGCTGAAGTTTAATAATGCTTTGGAACTCTTTCATTGTTTTCGGACTTCCGCTGACATTTCAAAATGCTTCGGAACTCTTCCATTGTTCTCGGAATTCTGCTGATGTTTAAAAATGATTCGGAACTCTTCCATTGTTCTCGGTATTCTGCTGACGTTTAAAAATGCTTTGGAACTGTTCCATTGTTCTCGAAATTCTGCTGACATTTAAAAATGCCTCGGTACTCTTCCATTGTTCTCAGAATTCTGCTGACATTTAAAAATGGTTTGGAACACTGACCATTGTTGTCGGAATTCTCCTGTAATTTAAAAATTGTTCGGAACTTTTCCATTGTTCTCGGAATTCTGCTGACATTTGATAATGCTTCTGTACTCTTACATTGTTCTCGGAATTCCGCTGACATTTAAAAATGCTTTGGAACTCTTCCATTGTTCTCGGAATTCTGCTGACATTTAAAAATGCTTCTGATCTCTTCCATTGTTCTCGGAATTCTGCTGACGTTTAAAAATGCTTCTGATCTCTTCCATTGTTCTCGGAATTCTGCTGAAGTTTAAAAATACTTCGGAACTCTTCCATTGTTCCCGGAATTCTGCTGAAGTTTAAAAATGCTTCGGAACTCTTTCATTGTTCTCGGAATTCTGCTGACGTTTAAAAATGCATCAGAACTTTTCCATTGTTCTCGGAATTCCGCTGATGTTTAAAAATGCTTTGAAACTCTTAGATTGTTCTCGTAATTCTGCTGAAGTTAAAAAATGTTCGGAACTCTTTCATTGTTCTCGGAATTCCGCTGAAGTTTAAAAATGCTTTGGAATTCTTCCATTGTTCTAGGAAATTCCGCTGAAGATTTGAAATGCTTTGAAACTCTTCCATTGTTCTAGGAATTCCGCTGAAGTTTTAAAATGCTTCATAACTCTTCCATTGTTCTCAGAATTTCGCTGACATTTAAAAATGCTTCGTAACTCTTCCATTGTTCTCGGAAATCCGCTGACGTTTAAAAATGCTTTGGAACTCATCCATTGTTCTCAGAATTCCTATGAAGTTTAAAAATGCTTCAAAACTCTTCCATTGTTCTCGGAATTCCGCTGAAGTATAAAAAACCTTCGGAACTCTTCCATTGTTCTCGGAATTCCGCTGAAGTTTAAAAATGCTTCCGAACTCTTCTTTTGTTCTCGGAATTCCGCTGAAGTTTAATAATGCTTTGGAACTATTCCATTGTTTATGGAATAGCGCTGACGTTTAAAAATGCTTCGAAACTCTTCCATTGTTAGCTGAATTCCGCTGAAGTTTTTTAAATTCTTCAAAACTCTTCCATTGTTCTCGGAAACCCGCTGATGTTTAAAAATGCTTCGGAATTCTTCCATTGTTCTCGTAATTCCTCTGACGTTTAAAAATGGTTCGGAACTCTTCCATTGTTCTCGGAATTCTGCTGAAGTTTAAAAATGCTTCGGAACTCTTCCATTGTTCTCGGAATTCCGCTGAATTTTAAAAATGCTTCGGAACTTTTCCATTGTTCTCGGAATTCCGATGAAGTTTAAAAATGCTTCTGAACTGTTACATTGTTCTCAGAATTCCGCTGATGTTTAAAAATACTTCGGAACACTTCAATTGTTCTCGTAATTCTGCTGAAGTTTAAAAATACTTCGGAACTCTTCCATTGTTCCCGGAATTCTGCTGAAGTATAAAAATGCTTCCGAACTCTTCCTTTGTTCCCAGAATTCCACTGAAGTTTAAAAATGCTTCGGAACTCTTTCATTGTTCTCGGAATTCTGCTGACGTTTAAAAATGCATCACAACTTTTCCATTGTTCTCGTAATTCTGCTGAAGTTTAAAAATCTTCGGAACTCTTTCATTGTTCTCGGAATTACGCTGAAGTTTTAAAATGCTTTGGAATTCTTCCATTGTTCTAGGAAATTCCGCTGAAGTTTTAAAATGCTTTGAAACTCTTCCATTGTTCTAGGAATTCCGCTGAAGTTTTAAAATGCTTCATAACTCTTCCATTGTTCTCAAAATTCCGCTGACATTTAAAAATGCTTCGTAACTCTTCCATTGTTCTCGGCAATCCGCTGACATTTAAAAATGCTTTGGAACTCATCCATTGTTCTCGGAATTCCTTTGAAGTTTAAAAATGTTTCAAAACTCTTCCATCGTTCTCGGAATTCCGCTGAAGTATAAAAAACCTTCGGAATTCTTCCATTGTTCTCGGAATTCCGCTGAAGTTTAAAAATGCTTCCGAACTCTTCTATTGTTCTCGGAATTCCACTGAAGTTTAATAATGCTTTGGAACTCTTCCATTGTTTATGGAATAGTGCTGACGTTTAAAAATGATTCGGAACTCTTCCATTGTTCTCGGAAATCAACTGACGCTTAAAAATGCTTCGGAACTCTTCCATTGTTAGCGGAAATCCGCTGAAGTTTAAAAATGCTTCCGAACTCTTCTATTGTTCTCGGAATTCCGCTGAAGTTTAATAATGCTTTGGAACTCTTCCATTGTTTATGGAATAGCGCTGACATTTAAAAATGCTTCGGAACTCTTCTATTGTTCTCAGAATTCCGCTGACGCTTAAAAATGCTTCGAAACTCTTCCATTGTTCTCGGAATTCCGCTGAAGTTTTTTAAATTCTTCAAAACTCTTCTGTTGTTCTCGGAAATCCGCTGATGTTTAAAAATGCTTCGGAACTCTTCCATTGTTCTCGTAATTCCGCTGACGTTTAAAAATGCTTCGGAACTCTTCCATTGTTCTCGGCATTCTGCTGAAGTTTAAAAATGCTTCGGAACTCTTCCATTGTTCTAGGATTTCTGCTGAAGTTTAAAAATGCTTTGGAACTCTTCCATTGTTCTCGGAATTCCGCTGAATTTTAAAAATGCTTCGGAACTTTTCCATTGTTCTCGGAATTCCGATGAAGTTTAAAAATGCTTCTGAACTGTTACATTGTTCTCAGAATTCCGCTGATGTTTAAAAATGCTTCGGAACACTTCAATTGTTCTCGTAATTCTGCTGAAGTTTAAAAATGCTTCGGAACTCTTCCATTGTTCCCGGAATTCTGCTGAAGCATAAAAATGCTTCCGAACTCTTCCATTGTTCCCAGAATTCCGCTGAAGTTTAAAAATGCTTCGGAACTCTTTCATTGCTCAAGGAATTCCGCTGACGTTCAAAAATAGTTAGGAAATATTCCATTGCTCTCGGAATTCCGCTGAAGTTTAATAATGCTTCATAACTCTTCTATTGTTCTCGGAAATCCGCTGACGTTTAAAAATGCTTTGGAACTCATCAATTGTTCTCGGAATTGCGCTGAAGTTTAATAATGCTTCGGAACTCTTTCATTGTTCTCGGAATTCCGCTGACGTTTAAAATGCTTTGGAACTCTTTCATTGTTTTCGGACTTCCGCTGACATTTCAAAATGCTTCGGAACTCTTCCATTGTTCTCGGAATTCTGCTGATGTTTAAAAATGATTCGGAACTCTTCCATTGTTCTCAGAATTCTGCTGACATTTAAAAATGCTTTGGAACTGTTCCATTGTTCTCGAAATTCTTCTGACATTTAAAAATGCTTCGGTATTCTTCCATTGTTCTCAGAATTCTGCTGACATTTAAAAATTGTTTGGAACACTGACCTTTGTTGTCGGAATTCTCCTGTAATTTAAAAATTGTTCGGAACTTTTCCATTGTTCTCGGAATTCTGCTGACATTTGATAATGCTTGTGTACTCTTACATTGTTCTCGGAATTCCGCTGACGTTTAAAAATGCTTTGGAACTCTTCCATTGTTCTCGGAATTCTGCTGACATTTAAAAATGCTTCTGATCTCTTCCATTGTTCTCGGAATTCTGCTGACGTTTAAAAATGCTTCTGATCTCTTCCATTGTTCTCGGAATTCTGCTGAAGTTTAAAAATACTTCGGAACTCTTCCATTGTTCCTGGAATTCTGCTGAAGTTTAAAAATGCTTCGGAACTCTTTCATTGTTCTCGGAATTCTGCTGACGTTTAAAAATGCATCAGAACTTTTCCATTGTTCTCGGAATTCCGCTGATGTTTAAAAATGCTTAGAAACTCTTCCATTGTTCTCGTAATTCTGCTGAAGTTTAAAAATGTTCAGAACTCTTTCATTGTTCTCGGAATTCCGCTGAAGTTTAAAAATGCTTTGGAATTCTTCCATTGTTCTAGGAAATTCCGCTGAAGTTTTGAAATGCTTTGAAACTCTTCCATTGTTCTAGGAATTCCGCTGAAGTTTTAAAATACTTCATAACTCTTCCATTGTTCTCATAATTTCGCTGACATTTAAAAATGCTTCGTAACTCTTCCATTGTTCTCGGAAATCCGCTGACGTTTAAAAATGCTTTGGAACTTATCCATTGTTCTCAGAATTCCTATGAAGTTTAAAAATGCTTCAAAACTCTTCCATTGTTCTCGGAATTCCGCTGAAGTATAAAAAACCTTCGGAACTCTTCCATTGTTCTCGGAATTCCGCTGAAGTTTAAAAATGGTTCCGAACTCTTCTTTTGTTCTCGGAATTCCGCTGAAGTTTAATAATGCTTTGGAACTATTCCATTGTTTATGGAATAGCGCTGACGTTTAAAAATGCTTCGAAACTCTTCCATTGTTAGCTGAATTCCGCTGAAGTTTTTTAAATTCTTCAAAACTCTTCCATTGTTCTCGGAAACCCGCTGATGTTTAAAAATGCTTCGGAATTCTTCCATTGTTCTCGTAATTCCTCTGACGTTTAAAAATGGTTCGGAACTCTTCCATTGTTCTCGGAATTCTGCTGAAGTTTAAAAATGCTTCGGAACTCTTCCATTGTTCTCGGAATTCCGCTGAATTTTAAAAATGCTTCGGAACTTTTCCATTGTTCTCGGAATTCCGATGAAGTTTAAAAATGCTTCTGAACTGTTACATTGTTCTCAGAATTCCGCTGATGTTTAAAAATACTTCGGAACACTTCAATTGTTCTCGTAATTCTGCTGAAGTTTAAAAATACTTCGGAACTCTTCCATTGTTCCCGGAATTCTGCTGAAGTATAAAAATGCTTCCGAACTCTTCCTTTGTTCCCAGAATTCCACTGAAGTTTAAAAATGCTTCGGAACTCTTTCATTGTTCTCGGAATTCTGCTGACGTTTAAAAATGCATCACAACTTTTCCATTGTTCTCGTAATTCTGCTGAAGTTTAAAAATCTTCGGAACTCTTTCATTGTTCTCGGAATTACGCTGAAGTTTTAAAATGCTTTGGAATTCTTCCATTGTTCTAGGAAATTCCGCTGAAGTTTTAAAATGCTTTGAAACTCTTCCATTGTTCTAGGAATTCCGCTGAAGTTTTAAAATGCTTCATAACTCTTCCATTGTTCTCAAAATTCCGCTGACATTTAAAAATGCTTCGTAACTCTTTCATTGTTCTCGGAAATCCGCTGACATTTAAAAATGCTTTGGAACTCATCCATTGTTCTCGGAATTCCTTTGAAGTTTAAAAATGTTTCAAAACTCTTCCATCGTTCTCGGAATTCCGCTGAAGTATAAAAAACCTTCGGAATTCTTCCATTGTTCTCGGAATTCCGCTGAAGTTTAAAAATGCTTCCGAACTCTTCTATTGTTCTCGGAATTCCACTGAAGTTTAATAATGCTTTGGAACTCTTCCATTGTTTATGGAATAGTGCTGACGTTTAAAAATGATTCGGAACTCTTCCATTGTTCTCGGAAATCAACTGACGCTTAAAAATGCTTCGGAACTCTTCCATTGTTAGCGGAATTCCGCTGAAGTTTAAAAATGCTTCCGAACTCTTCTATTGTTCTCGGAATTCCGCTGAAGTTTAATAATGCTTTGGAACTCTTCCATTGTTTATGGAATAGCGCTGACATTTAAAAATGCTTCGGAACTCTTCTATTGTTCTCAGAATTCCGCTGACGCTTAAAAATGCTTCGAAACTCTTCCATTGTTCTCGGAATTCCGCTGAAGTTTTTTAAATTCTTCAAAACTCTTCTATTGTTCTCGGAAATCCGCTGATGTTTAAAAATGCTTCGAAACTCTTCCATTGTTCTCGTAATTCCGCTGACGTTTAAAAATGCTTCGGAACTCTTCCATTGTTCTCGGAATTCTGCTGAAGTTTAAAAATGCTTCGGAACTCTTCCATTGTTCTAGGATTTCCGCTGAAGTTTAAAAATGCTTTGGAACTCTTCCATTGTTCTCGGAATTCCGCTGAATTTTAAAAATGCTTCGGAACTTTTCCATTGTTCTCGGAATTCCGATGAAGTTTAAAAATGCTTCTGAACTGTTACATTGTTCTCAGAATTCCGCTGATGTTTAAAAATGCTTCGGAACACTTCAATTGTTCTCGTAATTCTGCTGAAGTTTAAAAATGCTTCGGAACTCTTCCATTGTTCCCGGAATTCTGCTGAAGCATAAAAATGCTTCCGAACTCTTCCATTGTTCCCAGAATTCCGCTGAAGTTTAAAAATGCTTCGGAACTCTTTCATTGCTCAAGGAATTCCGCTGACGTTCAAAAATAGTTAGGAAATATTCCATTGCTCTCGGAATTCCGCTGAAGTTTAATAATGCTTCATAACTCTTCTATTGTTCTCGGAAATCCGCTGACGTTTAAAAATGCTTCGGAACTCTTCCATTGTTCTCGTAATTCCGCTGACGTTTAAAAATGCTTCGGAACTCTTCCATTGTTCTCGGAATTCTGTTGAAGTTTAAAAATGCTTCGGAACTCTTCCATTGTTCTAGGATTTCCGCTGAAGTTTAAAAATGCTTCGGAACTTTTCCATTGTTCTCGGAATTCCGATGAAGTTTAAAAATGCTTCTGAACTGTTACATTGTTCTCAGAATTCCACTGATGTTTAAAAATGCTTCGGAACACTTCAATTGTTCTCGTAATTCTGCTGAAGTTTAAAAATGCTTCGGAACTCTTCCATTGTTCCCGGAATTCTGCTGAAGCATAAAAATGCTTCCGAACTCTTCCATTGTTCCCAGAATTCCGCTGAAGTTTAAAAATGCTTCGGAACTCTTTCATTGCTCAAGGAATTCCGCTGACGTTCAAAAATAGTTAGGAAATATTCCATTGCTCTCGGAATTCCGCTGAAGTTTAATAATGCTTCATAACTCTTCTATTGTTCTCGGAAATCCGCTGACGTTTAAAAATGCTTTGGAACTCATCAATTGTTCTCGGAATTGCGCTGAAGTTTAATAATGCTTCGGAACTCTTTCATTGTTCTCGGAATTCCGCTGACGTTTAAAATGCTTTGGAACTCTTTCATTGTTTTCGGACTTCCGCTGACATTTCAAAATGCTTCGGAACTCTTCCATTGTTCTCGGAATTCTGCTGATGTTTAAAAATGATTCGGAACTCTTCCATTGTTCTCAGAATTCTGCTGACGTTTAAAAATGCTTTGGAACTGTTCCATTGTTCTCGAAATTCTTCTGACATTTAAAAATGCTTCGGTATTCTTCCATTGTTCTCAGAATTCTGCTGACATTTAAAAATTGTTTGGAACACTGACCTTTGTTGTCGGAATTCTCCTGTAATTTAAAAATTGTTCGGAACTTTTCCATTGTTCTCGGAATTCTGCTGACATTTGATAATGCTTGTGTACTCTTACATTGTTCTCGGAATTCCGCTGACGTTTAAAAATGCTTTGGAACTCTTCCATTGTTCTCGGAATTCTGCTGACATTTAAAAATGCTTCTGATCTCTTCCATTGTTCTCGGAATTCTGCTGACGTTTAAAAATGCTTCTGATCTCTTCCATTGTTCTCGGAATTCTGCTGAAGTTTAAAAATACTTCGGAACTCTTCCATTGTTCCCGGAATTCTGCTGAAGTTTAAAAATGCTTCGGAACTCTTTCATTGTTCTCGGAATTCTGCTGACGTTTAAAAATGCATCAGAACTTTTCCATTGTTCTCGGAATTCCGCTGATGTTTAAAAATGCTTAGAAACTCTTCCATTGTTCTCGTAATTCTGCTGAAGTTTAAAAATGTTCAGAACTCTTTCATTGTTCTCGGAATTCCGCTGAAGTTTAAAAATGCTTTGGAATTCTTCCATTGTTCTAGGAAATTCCGCTGAAGTTTTGAAATGCTTTGAAACTCTTCCATTGTTCTAGGAATTCCGCTGAAGTATTAAAATACTTCATAACTCTTCCATTGTTCTCATAATTTCGCTGACATTTAAAAATGCTTCGTAACTCTTCCATTGTTCTCGGAAATCCGCTGACGTTTAAAAATGCTTTGGAACTTATCCATTGTTCTCAGAATTCCTATGAAGTTTAAAAATGCTTCAAAACTCTTCCATTGTTCTCGGAATTCCGCTGAAGTATAAAAAACCTTCGGAACTCTTCCATTGTTCTCGGAATTCCGCTGAAGTTTAAAAATGGTTCCGAACTCTTCTTTTGTTCTCGGAATTCCGCTGAAGTTTAATAATGCTTTGGAACTATTCCATTGTTTACGGAATAGCGCTGACGTTTAAAAATGCTTCGAAACTCTTCCATTGTTAGCTGAATTCCGCTGAAGTTTTTAAATTCTTCAAAACTCTTCCATTGTTCTCGGAAATCCGCTGATGTTTAAAAATGCTTCGGAATTCTTCCATTGTTCTCGTAATTCCTCTGACGTTTAAAAATGGTTCGGAACTCTTCCATTGTTCTCGGAATTCTGCTGAAGTTTAAAAATGCTTCGGAAATCTTAGTTTGTTCTAGGATTTCCGCTAAAGTTTAAAAATACTTCGGAACTCTTCCATTGTTCTCGGAATTCCGCTGAATTTTAAAAATGCTTCGGAACTTTTCCATTGTTCTCGGAATTCCGATGAAGTTTAAAAATGCTTCTGAACTGTTACATTGTTCTCAGAATTCCGCTGATGTTTATAAATACTTCGGAACACTTCAATTGTTCTCGTAATTCTGCTGAAGTTTAAAAATACTTCGGAACTCTTCCATTGTTCCCGGAATTCTGCTGAAGTATAAAAATGCTTCCGAACTCATCCTTTGTTCCCAGAATTCCGCTGAAGTTTAAAAATGCTTCGGAACTCTTTCATTGTTCTCGGAATTCTGCTGACGTTTAAAAATGCATCAAAACTTTTCCATTGTTCTTGGAATTCCGCTGATGTTAAAAAATGCTTCGAAACTCTTCCGTTGTTCTCGTAATTCTGCTGAAGTTTAAAAATCTTCGGAACTCTTTCATTGTTCTCGGAATTCCGCTGAAGTTTAAAAATGCTTTGAAACTCTTCCATTGTTCTAGGAATTCCGCTGAAGTTTTAAAATGCTTCATAACTCTTCCATTGTTCTCAAAATTCCGCTGACATTTAAAAATGCTTCGTAACTCTTCCATTGTTCTCGGAAATCCGCTGACGTTTAAAAATGCTTTGGAACTCATCCATTGTTCTCGGAATTCCTATGAAGTTTAAAAATGCTTCAAAACTCTTCCATTGTTCTCGGAATTCCGCTGAAGTATAAAAAACCTTCGGAACTCTTCCATTGTTCTCGGAATTCCGCTGAAGTTTAAAAATGCTTCCGAAATCTTCTATTGTTCTCAGAATTCCGCTGAAGTTTAATAATGCTTTGGAACTCTTCCATTGTTTATGGAATAGCGCTGACGTTTAAAAATGCTTCGGAACTCTTCCATTGTTCTCGGAATTCCGCTGACGCTTAAAAATGCTTCGAAACTCTTCCATTGTTAGCTGAATTCCGCTGAAGTTTAAAAATGCTTCGGAACTCTTCCATTGTTCTAGGATTTCCGCTGAAGTTTAAAAATGCTTCGGAACTCTTCCATTGTTCTCGGAATTCCGCTGAATTTTAAAAATGCTTCGGAAGTTTTCCATTGTTCTCGGAATTCCGATGAAGTTTAAAAATGCTTCTGAACTCTTACATTGTTCTCAGAATACCGCTGATGTTTAAAAATGCTTCGGAACACTTCAATTGTTCTCATAATTCTGCTGAAGTTTAAAAATACTTCGGAACTCTTCCATTGTTCCCGGAATTCTTCTGAAGTATAAAAATGCTTCCGAACTCTTCCATTGTTCCCAGAATTAAGCTGAAGTTTAAAAATGCTTCGGAACTCTTTCATTGCTCAAGGAATTCCGCTGACGTTCAAAAATACTTAGGAACTATTCCTTTGCTCTCGGAATTCCTCTGAAGTTTAATAATGCTTCCGAACTCTTTCATTGTTCTCGGAATTCCGCTGATGTTTAAAAATGCTTCGGAACTCTTTCATTGTTTTTGGACTTCCGCTGACATTTCAAAATGCTTCGGAACTCTTCCATTGTTCTCGGAATTCCGCTAACGTTTAAAAATGCTTCTGTACTCTTCCATTGTTCTCAGAATTCTGCTGACATTTAAAAATGGTTTGTAACACTTACCATTGTTCTCGGAATTCTCCTGTAATTTAAAAATTCTTTGGAACTTTTCCATTGTTCTCGGAATTCTGCTGACATTTGATAATGCTTCGGTACTCTTACATTGTTCTCGGAACTCTGCTGACGTTTAAAAATGCTTTGGAACTCTTCCTTTGTTCTCGCAATTCTGCTGACGTTTAAAAATGCTTCTGATCTCTTCCATTGTTCTCGGAATTCTGCTGAAGTTTAAAAATACTTCGGAACTCTTCCATTGTTCCCAGAATTCTGCTGAAGTTTAAAAATGCTTCGGAACTCTTTCATTGTTCTCGGAATTCTGCTGACGTTTAAAAATGCATCAGAACTTTTCCATTGTTCTCGGAATTCCGCTGATGTTTAAAAATGCTTCGGAACTCTTTCATTGTTTTCGGACTTCCGCTGACATTTCAAAATGCTTCGGAACTCTTCCATTGTTCTCGGAATTCTGCTGATGTTTAAAAATTATTCGGAACTCTTCCATTTTTCTCGGAATTCTGCTGATGTTTAAAAATGCTTTGGAACTCTTCCATTGTTCTCGAAATTCTGCTGACGTTTAAAAATGCTTCGGTACTCTTCCATTGTTCTCAGAATTCTGCTGACATTTAAAAATGGTTTGGAACACTGACCATTGTTCTCGGAATTCTCCTGTAATTTAAAAATTCTTCGGAACTTTTCCATTGTTCTCGGAATTCTGCTGACATTTGATAATGCTTTGGTACTCTTACATTGTTCTCGGAATTCCGCTGACGTTTAAAAATGCTTTGGAACTCTTCCATTGTTCTCGGAATTCTGCTGATGTTTAAAAATGCTTCTGATCTCTTCCATTGTTCTCGGAATTCTGCTGAAGTTTAAAAATACTTCGGAACTCTTCCATTGTTCCCGGAATTCTGCTGAAGTTTAAAAATGCTTCGGAACTCTTTCATTGTTCTCGGAATTCTGCTGACGTTTAAAAATGCATCAGAACTTTTCCATTGTTCTCGGAATTCCGCTGATGTTTAAAAATGCTTCGGAACTCTTTCATTGTTTTCGGACTTCCGCTGACATTTCAAAATGCTTCGGAACTCTTCCATTGTTCTCGGAATTCTGCTGATGTTTAAAAATGATTCGGAACTCTTCCATTGTTCTCGGAATTCTGCTGACGTTTAAAAATGCTTCGGTACTCTTCCATTGTTCTCAGAATTCTGCTGACATTTAAAAATGGTTTGGAACACTGACCATTGTTCTCGGAATTCTCCTGTAATTTAAAAATTCTTCAGAACTTTTCCATTGTTCTCGGAATTCTGCTGACATTTGATAATGCTTCTTTACTCTTACATTGTTCTCGGAATTCCGCTGACGTTTAAAAATGCTTTGGAACTCTTCCATTGTTCTCGGAATTCTGCTGACGTTTAAAAATGCTTCTGATCTCTTCCATTGTTCTCGGAATTCTGCTGAAGTTTAAAAATACTT
Organism: Phyllobates terribilis; assembly: GCF_046119375.1. NCBI lineage: Eukaryota > Metazoa > Chordata > Amphibia > Anura > Dendrobatidae > Phyllobates > Phyllobates terribilis. Next base: position 305,761,347 of record NW_027362765.1, on the reverse strand, counting down.
TGGAACTCTTCCATTGTTCCCGGAATTCTGCTAAAGTTTAAAAATGCTTCGGAACTCTTTCATTGTTCTCGGAATTCTGCTGACGTTTAAAAATGCATCAGAACTTTTCCATTGTTCTCGGAATTCCGCTGATGTTTAAAAATGCTTTGAAACTCTTCCATTGTTCTCGTAATTTTGCTGAAGTTTAAAAATGTTCAGAACTCTTTCATTGTTCTCGGAATTACGCTGAAGTTTAAAAATGCTTTGGAATTCTTCCATTGTTCTAGGAAATTCCGCTGAAGTTTTGAAATGCTTTGAAACTCTTCCATTGTTCTAGGAATTCCGCTGAAGTTTTAAAATGCTTCATAACTCTTCCATTGTTCTCAGAATTTCGATGACATTTAAAAATGCTTCGTAACTCTTCCATTGTTCTCGGAAATCCGCTGACGTTTAAAAATGCTTTGGAACTCATCCATTGTTCTCAGAATTCCTATGAAGTTTAAAAATGCTTCAAAACTCTTCCATTTTTCTCGGAATTCCGCTGAAGTATAAAAAACCTTCGGAACTCTTCCATTGTTCTCGGAATTCCGCTGAAGTTTAAAAATGCTTCCGAACTCTTCTATTGTTCTCGGAATTCCGCTGAAGTTTAATAATGCTTTGGAACTCTTCCATTGTTTATGGAATAGCGCTGACGTTTAAAAATGCTTCGAAACTCTTCCATTGTTAGCTGAATTCCGCTGAAGTTTTTTAAATTCTTCAAAACTCTTCCATTGTTCTCGGAAATCCGCTGATGTTTAAAAATGCTTCGGAATTCTTCCATTGTTCTCGTAATTCCTCTGACGTTTAAAAATGGTTCGGAACTCTTCCATTGTTCTCGGAATTCTGCTTAAGTTTAAAAATGCTTCGGAACTCTTCCTTTGTTCTAGGATTTCCGCTGAAGTTTAAAAATGCTTCGGAACTCTTCCATTGTTCTCGGAATTTCGCTGAATTTTAAAAATGCTTCGGAACCTTTCCATTGTTCTCGGAATTCCGATGAAGTTTAAAAATGCTTCTGAACTGTTACATTGTTCTCAGAATTCCGCTGATGTTTAAAAATACTTCGGAACACTTCAATTGTTCTCGTAATTCTGCTGAAGTTTAAAAATACTTCGGAACTCTTCCATTGTTCCCGGAATTCTGCTGAAGTATAAAAATGCTTCCGAACTCATCCTTTGTTCCCAGAATTCCGCTGAAGTTTAAAAATGCTTCGGAACTCTTTCATTGTTCTCGGAATTCTGCTGACGTTTGAAAATGCATCACAACTTTTCCATTGTTCTTGGAATTCCGCTGATGTTTAAAAATGCTTCGAAACTCTTCCGTTGTTCTCGTAATTCTGCTGAAGTTTAAAAATCTTCGGAACTCTTTCATTGTTCTCAGAATTCCGCTGAAGTTTAAAAATGCTTTGGAATTCTTCCATTGTTCTAGGAAATTCCGCTGAAGTTTTAAAATGCTTTGAAACTCTTCCATTGTTCTAGGAATTCCGCTGAAGTTTTAAAATGCTTCATAACTCTTCCATTGTTCTCAAAATTCCGCTGACATTTAAAAATGCTTCGTAACTCTGCCATTGTTCTCGGAAATCCGCTGACGTTTAAAAATGCTTTGGAACTCATCCATTGTTCTCGGAATTCCTAAGAAGTTTAAAAATGCTTCAAAACTCTTACATTGTTCTCGGAATTCCGCTGAAGTATAAAAAACCTTCGGAACTCTTCCATTGTTCTCGGAATTCCGCTGAAGTTTAAAAATGCTTCCGAAATCTTCTATTGTTCTCGGAATTCTGCTGAAGTTTAATAATGCTTTGGAACTCTTGCATTGTTTATGGAATAGCGCTGACGTTTAAAAATGCTTCGGAACTCTTCCATTGTTCTAGGAATTCCGCTGACGCTTAAAAATGCTTCGAAACTCTTCCATTGTTAGCTGAATTCCGCTGAAGTTTAAAAATGCTTCGGAACTCTTCCATTGTTCTAGGATTTCCGCTGAAGTTTTAAAATGCTTCGGAACTCTTCCATTGTTCTCGGAATTCCGCTGAATTTTAAAAATGCTTCGGAACTTTTCCATTGTTCTCGGAATTCCGATGAAGTTTAAAAATGCTTCTGAACTCTTACATTGTTCTCAGAATACCGCTGATGTTTAAAAATGCTTCGGAACACTTCAATTGTTCTCGTAATTCTGCTGAAGTTTAAAAATACTTCGGAACTCTTCCATTGTTCCCGGAATTCTGCTGAAGTATAAAAATGCTTCCGAACTCTTCCATTGTTCCCAGAATTAAGCTGAAGTTTAAAAATGCTTCGGAACTCTTTCATTGCTCAAGGAATTCCGCTGACGTTCAAAAATACTTAGGAACTATTCCATTGCTCTCGGAATTCCTCTGAAGTTTAATAATGCTTCCGAACTCTTTCATTGTTCTCGGAATTCCGCTGATGTTTAAAAATGCTTCGGAACTCTTTCATTGTTTTCGGACTTCCGCTGAAATTTCAAAATGCTTCGGAACTCTTCCATTGTTCTCGGAATTCCGCTAACATTTAAAAATGCTTCGGAACTCTTCCATTGTTCTCGGAATTCTGCTGACGTTTAAAAATGCTTTGGAACTTTTCCATTGTTCTCGGAATTCCGCTGACATTTAAAAATGCTTCGGTACTCTTCCATTGTTCTCAGAATTCTGCTGACATTTAAAAATGGTTTGTAACACTTACCATTGTTCTCGGAATTCTCCTGTAATTTAAAAATTCTTCGGAACTTTTCCATTGTTCTCGGAATTCTGCTGACATTACATAATGCTTCGGTACTCTTACATTGTTCTCGGAATTCCGCTGACGTTTAAAATTGCTTTGGAACTCTTCCATTGTTCTCGGAATTCTGCTGACGTTTAAAAATGCTTCTGATCTCTTCCATTGTTCTCGGAATTCTGCTGAAGTTTAAAAATACTTCGGAACTCTTCCATTGTTCCCGGAATTCTGTTGAAGTTTAAAAATGCTTCGGAACTCTTTCATTGTTCTCGGAATCCTGCTGACGTTTAAAAATGCATCAGAACTTTCCCATTGTTCTCGGAATTCCGCTGTTGTTTAAAAATGCTTCGGAGCTCTTTCATTGTTTTCGGACTTCCGCTGACATTTAAAAATGCTTCGGAACTCTTCCATTGTTCTCGGAATTCTGCTGATGTTTAAAAATGATTCGGTACTCTTCCATTGTTCTCGGAATTCTGCTGATGTTTAAAAATGCTTTGGAACTCTTCCATTGTTCTCGAAATTCTGCTGACGTTTAAAAATGCTTCGGTACTCTTCCATTGTTCTCAGAATTCTGCTGACATTTAAAAATGGTTTGGAACACTGACCATTGTTCTCAGAATTCTCCTGTAATTTAAAAATTCTTCGGAACTTTTCCATTGTTCTCGGAATTCTGCTGACATTTGATAATGCTTCGGTACTCTTACATTATTCTCGGAATTCCTCTGACGTTTAAAAATGCTTTGGAACTCTTCCATTGTTCTCGGAATTCTGCTGACGTTTAAAAATGCTTCTGATCTCTTCCATTGTTCTCGGAATTCTGCTGAAGTTTAAAAATACTTCGGAACTCTTCCATTGTTCCCGGAATTCTGCTGAAGTTTAAAAATGCTTCGGAACTCTTTCATTGTTCTCGGAATTCTGCTGACGTTTAAAAATGCATCAGAACTTTTCCATTGTTCTTGGAATTCCGCTGATGTTTAAAAATGCTTCGGAACTCTTTCATTGTTTTCGGACTTCCGCTGACATTTCAAAATGCTTCGGAACTCTTCCATTGTTCTCGGAATTCTGCTGATGTTTAAAAATGATTCGGAACTCTTCCATTGTTCTCGAAATTCTGCTGACGTTTAAAAATGCTTCGGTACTCTTCCATTGTTCTCAGAATTCTGCTGACATTTAAAAATGGTTTGGAACACTGACCATTGTTCTCGGAATTCTCCTGTAATTTTAAAATTCTTCAGACCTTTTCCATTGTTCTCGGAATTCTGCTGACATTTGATATTGCTTCTGTACTCTTACATTGTTCTCGGAATTCCGCTGACATTTAAAAATGCTTTGGAACTCTTCCATTGCTCTCGGAATTCTGCTGACGTTTAAAAATGCTTCTGATCTCTTCCAATGTTCTCGGAATTCTGCTGAAGTTTAAAAATACTTTGGAACTCTTCCATTGTTCCGGGAATTCTGCTGAAGTTTAAAAATGCTTCGGAACTCTTTCATTGTTCTCGGAATTCTGCTGACGTTTAAAAATGCATCAGAACTTTTCCATTGTTCTCGGAATTCCGCTGATGTTTAAAAATGCTTCGAAACTCTTCCATTGTTCTCGTAATTCTGCTGAAGTTTAAAAATGTTCGGAACTCTTTCATTGTTCTCGGAATTCCGCTGAAGTATAAAAATGCTTTGGAATTCTTCCATTGTTCTAGGAAATTCTGCTGAAGTTTTAAAATGCTTTGAAACTCTTCCATTGTTCTAGGAATTCCGCTGAAGTTTTAAAATGCTTCATAACTCTTCCATTGTTCTCAGAATTTCGCTGACATTTAAAAATGCTTCGTAACTCTTCCATTGTTCTCGGAAATCTGCTGACGTTTAAAAATGCTTTGGAACTCATCCATTGTTCTCAGAATTATTATGAAGTTTAAAAATGCTTCAAAACTCTTCCATTGTCCTCGGAATTCCGCTGAAGTATAAAAAACCTTCGGAACTCTTCCATTGTTCTCGGAATTCCACTGAAGTTTAAAAATGCTTCCGAACTCTTCTATTGTTCTCAGAATTCTGCTGAAGTTAAATAATGCTTTGGAACTATTCCATTGTTTATGGAATAGCGCTGACGTTTAAAAATGCTTCGAAACTCTTCCATTGTTAGCTGAATTCCGCTGAAGTTTTTTAAATTCTTCAAAACTCTTTCATTGTTCTCGTAAATCCGCTGATGTTTAAAAATGCTTCGGAACTCTTCCATTGTTCTCGGAATTCTGCTGAAGTTTAAAAATTCTTTGGAACTCTTCCATTGTTCTAGGATTTCCGCTGAAGTTTAAAAATGCTTCGGAACTCTTCCATTGTTCTCGGAATTCCGCTGAATTTTAAAAATGCTTCGGAACTTTTCCATTGTTCTCGGAATTCCGATGAAGTTTAAAAATGCTTCTGAACTCTTACATTGTTCTCAGAATACCGCTGATGTTTAAAAATGCTTCGGAACACTTCAATTGTTCTCGTAATTATGCTGAAGTTTCAAAATACTTCATAACTCTTCCATTGTTCCCGGAATTCTGCTGAAGTATAAAAATGCTTCCGATCTCTTCCATTGTTCCCAGAATTCCGTTGAAGTTTATAAATACTTCGGAACTCTTTCATTGCTCAAGGAATTCCACTGATGTTCAAAAATACTTAGGAACTATTCCATTGCTCTCGGAATTCTGCTGTAGTTTAATAATGCTTTGGAACTCTTCCAATGTTAGTTGAATTCCGCTGAAGTTTTTTAAATTCTTCAAAACTCTTCCATTGTTCTCGGAAATCCGCTGATGTTTAAAAATGCTTCGGAATTCTTCCATTGTTCTCGTAATTCCGCTGACGTTTAAAAATGCTTCGGAACTCTTCCATTGTTCTCGGAATTCTGCTGAAGTTTAAAAATTCTTCGGAACTCTTCCATTGTTCTAGGATTTCCGCTGAAGTTTAAAAATGCTTCGGAACTCTTCCATTGTTCTCGGAATTCCGCTGAATTTCAAAAATGCTTCGGAACTTTTCCATTGTTCTCGGAATTCCGATGAAGTTTAAAAATGCTTCTGAACTCTTACATTGTTCTCAGAATACCGCTGATGTTTAAAAATGCTTCGCAACACTTCAATTGTTCTCGTAATTATGCTGAAGTTTCAAAATACTACGGAACTCTTCCATTGTTCCCGGCATTCTGCTGAAGTATAAAAATGCTTCCGATCTCTTCCATTGTTCCCAGAATTCCGTTGAAGTTTAAATATACTTCGGAACTCTTTCATTGCTCAAGGAATTCCACTGACGTTCAAAAATACTTAGGAACTATTCCATTGCTCTCGGAATTCTGCTGTAGTTTAATAATGCTTCGGAACTCTTTCATTGTTCTCGGAATTCCGCTGACGTTTAAAAATGCTTCGGAACTCTTCCATTGTTTTCAGGCTTCCGCTGACATTTCAAAATGCTTCGGAACTCTTCCATTGTTCTCGGAATTCCGCTAACATTTAAAAATGCTTCGGAACCCTTCCATTTTTCTTGGAATTCCGCTGACATTTAAAAATGCTTCGGAACTCTACCATTGTTCTCGAAATTCTGCTGAAGTTTAAAAATGCTTCGGAACTCTTCCATTGTTCTAGGATTTCCGCTGAAGCTTAAAAATGCTTCGGAACTCTTCCATTGTTCTCGGAAATCCGCTAAATTTTAAAAATGCTTCGGAACTCTACCATTGTTCTCGAAATTCTGCTGAAGTTTAAAAATGCTTCGGAACTCTTCCATTGTTCTAGGATTTCCGCTGAAGCTTAAAAGTGCTTCGGAACTCTTCCATTGTTCTCGGAAATCCGCTAAATTTTAAAAATGCTTCGGAACTCTTCCATTGTTCTCGGAATTCCGCTGAAGTTTAAAAATGCTTAGGTAGTCTTCCATTATTCTCAGAATTCCGCTGAAGTTTAAAAATGCTTCGGAACTCTTCCATTGTTCTCGGAATTCTGCTTATGTTTAAAAATGCTTCGAAACTCTTCCTTTGTTCTTGGAATTCCCCTGACGGTTAAAAATGCTTCGGAACTTTTCATTGTTCTCGCAATTCTGTTGAAGTTTAAAAAGGCTTCGGAACTCTTTTTTGTTCTCGGAATTCTGCTGAAGTTTAAAAAGGGTTTGGAACTCTTCCATTGTTCTCAGAATTCCGCTGAAGTTTAAAAATGCTTTGGAACTCTTCCATTTTTCTCAGAATTCCGCTGACGTTTAAAAATGCTTCGGTACTTTTCCATTGTCCTCGGAATTCCGCTGACGTTTAAAAATGCTTCGGAACTCTTCCATTGTTCTCGTAGTTCCGCTGATGTTTAAAAATGCTTTGTAACTCTTACATTGTTCTCGGAATTCCGCTGACGTTTAAAAATGCTTCGGAACTCTTCCATTGTTTTAGGATTTCCGATGAAGTTTAAAAATGCTTCTAAACTCTTACATTGTTCTCAGAATTCCGCTGATGTTTAAAAATGCTTCGGAACTCTTCCATTGTTCCCGGAATTCTTGTGAAGTATAAAAATGCTTCCGAACTCTTTCATTGTTCCCAGAATTCCTATGATGTTTAAAAATGCTTCCGAACTCTTCTATTGTTATCGGAATTCTGCTGAAGTTTAATAATGCTTTGGAACTCTTCCATTGTTTATGGAATAGCGCTGACGTTTCAAAATGCTTCGGAACTCTTCCATTGTTAGCGGAATTCCGCTGAAGTATTTTAAATTCTTCAAAACTCTTCCATTGTTCTCAGAAATCCGCTAATGTTTAAAAATGCTTCGGAACTCTTCCATTCTTCTCGTAATTCCGCTGATGTTTAAAAATGCTTCGGAACTCTTACATTGTTCTCGGAATACCGCTGACGTTTAAAAATGCTTTGGAACTCTTCCATTGTTCTCGGAATTCTGATGACGTTTAAAATTGCTTCGGAACTCTTCCATTATTCTCGGACTTCCGCTGACATTTCAAAATGCTTCGGAACACTTCCATTGTTCTTGTAATTCTGCTGATGTTTAAAAATGCTTCGGAACTTTTCCATTGTTCTAGGAATTCCGCTGAAGTTAAAAAATGCTTAGGTACTCTTCCAATGTTATCGGAATTCCGCTGATGTTTAAAAATGCTTCGGAACTCTTCCATTGTTTTCAGAATTCCGCTGAAGTTTAAAAATGCTTTGGAACTCTTCCATTGTTCTCGGAATTCCGCTGAAGTTTAAAAATGCTTCGGAACTCTTCCATTTTTCACGGAATTCTGCTGAAGTTTAAATTTGCTTCAGAACTCTTTCATTGTTATCGGAATTCCGCTGAAGTTTAATAATGCTTTGAAACTCTTCCATTGTTCTCGGAATTCCGCTAACGTTTAAAAATAATTCGGAGCTCTTCCATTATTCTCGTAATTCCGCTGACGTTTAAAAATGCTTCGGAACTCTTCCATTGTTCTCGGAATTCTGCTGAAGTCTAAAAATGCTTCGGAACTCTTCCATTGTTCTAGGATGTCTGCTGAAGTTTAAAAATGCTTTGGAACTCTTCCATTGTTCTCGGAATACCGCTGAATTTTAAAAATGCTTTGGATTTTTTCCATTGTTCTCGGAATTCCTCTGAAGTTTAAAAATGCTTAGGTACTCTTCCATTATTCTCAGAATTCCGCTGAAGTTTAAAAATGCTTCAGAACTCTTCCATTGTTCTAGGAATTCTGCTGATGTTTAAAAATGCTTCGAAACTCTTCCATTGTTCTGGGAATTCCGCTGACGGTTAAAAATGCTTCGGAACTTTTTCATTGTTCTCGCAATTCTGCTGAAGTTTAAAAAGGCTTTGGAACTCTTTCATTGTTCTCGGAATTCCGTTGAAGTTGAAAAAAGCTTTGGAACTCGTACATTGTTCTTGGAATTCCGCTGAAGTTTAAAAATGCTTCGGAACTCTTCCATTGTTCTCGTAATTCCGCTGAAGTTTAAAAATGCTTCTGAACTCTTACATTGTTCTCAGAATTCCGCTGATGTTTAAAAATGCTTCGGAACACTTCAATTGTTCTCGGAATTCTGCTGAAGTTTAAAAATGCTGCTGAACTCTTCCATTGTTCCCGGAATTCTGCTGAAGTATAAAAATGCTTCCGAACTCTTCCATTGTTCCCAGAATTAAGCTGAAGTTTAAAAATGATTCGAAACTCTTCCATTTTTCTCAGAATTCCGCTGACATTTAAAAATGCTTTGGTACTTTTCCATTGTTCTCGGAATTCTGCTGACGTTTAAAAATGCTTCGGAACTCTTACATTGTTCTCGTAATTCCGCTGATGCTTAAAAATGCTTCGGAACTCTTTGATTGTTATAGGAATTCCGCTGACGTTTAAAAATGCTTCGGAACTCTACCATTGTTATAGGAATTTCGCTGACGTTTAAAAATGCTTCTGAACTCTTACATTGTTCTCAGAATTCCGCTGATGTTTAAAAATGCTTCAGAACACTTCAATTGTTCTCGGAATTCTGCTGAAGTTTAAAAATGCTGCGGAACTCTTCCCTTGTTCCCGGAATTCTGCTGAAGTATAAAAATGCTTCCGAACTCTTCCATTGTTCCCAGAATTAAGCTGAAGTTTAAAAATGCTTCGGAACTCTTTCATTGCTCAAGGAATTCCGCTGACGTTCAAAAATACTTAGGAACTATTCCATTACTCTCGGAATTCCGCTGAAGTTTAATAATGCTTCGGAACTCTTTCATTGTTCTCGGAATTCCGCTGACGATTAAAAATGCTTTGGAACTTTTTCATTGTTTTCGGACTTCCGCTGACATTTCAAAATGCTTCAGAACTCTTCCATTGTTCTCGGAATTCTGCTGATGTTTAAAAATGCTTCGGAACTCTTCCATTGTTCTCGGAATTCTGCTGACGTTTAAAAATGCTTTGGAACTCTTCCATTTTTCTTGGAATTCTGCTGACGTTTAAAAATGCTTCGGTACTCTTAAATTGTTCTCAGAATTCTGCTGACATTTAAAAATGGTTTGGAACACTTACCATTGTTCTCGGAATTCTCCTGTAATTTAAAAATTCTTCGGAACTTTTCCATTGTTCTCGGAATTCTGCTGACATTTGAAAATGCTTCGGTACTCTTCCATTGTTCTCGTAATTCCGCTGACGTTTAAAAATGCTTTGGAACTCTTCCATTGTTCTCGGAATTCTGCTGACGTTTAAAAATGCTTCTGATCTCTTCCATTGTTCTCGGAATTCTGCTGAAGTTTAAAAATACTTCGGAACTCTTCCATTGTTCCCGGAATTCTGCTGAAGTTTAAAAATGCTTCGGAACTCTTTCATTGTTCTCGAAATTCTGCTGACGTTTAAAAATGCATCAGAACTTTTCCATTGTTCTCGGAATTCCGCTGATGTTTAAAAATGCTTCGAAACTCTTCCATTGTTCTCGTAATTCTGCTGAAGTTTAAAAATGTTCGGAACTCTTTCATTGTTCTCGGAATTCAGCTGAAGTTTAAAAATGCTTTGGAATTCTTCCATTGTTCTAGGAAATTCCGCTGAAGTTTTAAAAGTCTTTGAAACTCTTCCATTGTTCTAGGAATTCCGCTGAAGTTTTAAAATGCTTCATAACTCTTCCATTGTTCTCGGAATTCCGCTGACATTTAAAAATGCTTCGGAATTCTGCCATTGTTCTCGGAAATCCGCTGACATTTAAAAATGCTTTGGAACTCATCCATTGTTCTCAGAATTCCTATGAAGTTTAAAAATGCTTCAAAACTCTTCCATTGTTCTCGGCGTTCCGCTGAAGTATAAAAAACCTTCGGAACTCTTCCATTGTTCTCGGAATTCCGCTGAAGTTTAAAAATGCTTCCGAACTCTTCTATTGTTCTTGGAATTCCGCTGAAGTTTAATAATGCTTTGGTACTCTTCCATTGTTTATGGAATAGCGCTGACATTTAAAAATGCTTCGGAACTCTTCCATTGTTCTCGGAATTCAACTGACGCTTAAAAATGCTTCAGAACTCTTCCATTGGTAGCGGAATTCCGCTGAAGTTTAAAAATACTTCCTAACTCTTCTATTGTTCTCGGAATTCCGCTGAAGTTTAATAATGCTTTGGAACTCTTCCATTGTTTAGGGAATAGCGCTGACGTTTAAAAATGCTTCGGAACTCTTCCATTGTTCTCAGAATTCCTCTGACGCTTAAAAATGCTTCGAAACTCTTCCATTGTTCGCGGAATTCCACTGAAGTTTTTTAAATTCTTCAAAACTCTTCCATTGTTCTCGGAAATCCGCTGATGTTTAAAAATGCTTCGGAACTCTTCCTTTCTTCTCGTAATTCCGCTGATGTTTAAAAATGCTTCGGAACTCTTACATTGTTCTCGGAATACTGCTGACATTTAAAAATGCTTTGGAACTCTTCCATTGTTCTCGGAATTCTGCTGACGTTTAAAAATGCTTCTGATCTCTTCCATTGTTCTCGGAATTCTGCTGAAGTTTAAAAATACTTCGGAACTCTTCCATTGTTCTCGGAATTCCGCTGAAGTTTAAAAATGCTTCCGAACTCTTCTATTGTTCTCGGAATTCCGCTGATGTTTAATAATGCTTTGGAACTCTTCCGTTGTTTATGGAATAGCGCTGACGTTTTAAAATGCTTCGGAATTCTTCCATTGTTCTCAGAATTCAACTGACGCTTAAAAATGCTTCGGAACTCTTCCATTGTTAGCGGAATTCCGCTGAAGTTTTTTAAATTCTTCAAAACTCTTCCATTTTTCTCGGAAATCCGCTGATGTTTAAAAATGCTTCGGAACTCTTCCATTCTTCTCGTAATTCCGCTGATGTTTAAAAATGCTTCGGAACCCTTACATTGTTCTCGGAATACCGCTGACGTTTAAAAATGCTTTGGAACTCTTCCATTGTTCTCGGAATTCTGATGACATTTAAAAATGCTTCCGATCTCTTCCATTGTTCTCGGAATTCTGCTGAAGTTTAACAATACTTCAGAACTCTTCCATTGTTCCCGGAATTCTGCTGAAGTTTAAAAATGCTTTGGAACTCTTCCATTATTCTCGGACTTCCGCTGACATTTCAAAATGCTTCGGAACTCTTCCATTGTTCTTGTAATTCTGCTGATGTTTAAAAATGCTTCGGAACTCTTCCATTGTTCTAGGAATTCCTCTGAAGTTAAAAAATGCTTAGGTACTCTTCCAATGTTATCGGAATTCCGCTGATGTTTAAAAATGCTTCGGAACTCTTCCATTGCTTTCAGAATTCCGCTGAAGTTTAAAAATGATTTGGAACTCTTCCATTGTTCTCGGAATTCCGCTGAAGTTTAAAAATGCTTCGGAACTCTTCCATTTTTCACGGAATTCTGCTGAAGTTTAAATTTGCTTCAGAACTCTTTCATTGTTATCGGAATTCCGCTGACGTTTAATAATGCTTCGAAACTCTTCCATTGTTCTCGGATTTCCACTGAAGTTTAAAAATGATTCGGAACTCTTCCATTGTTCTCGGAATTCCACTGATGTTTAAAAATGCTTCGCAACTCTTCCATTGTTCTCGGAATTCCGCTAACGTTTAAAAATTCTTCGGAGCTCCTCCATTGTTCTCGTAATTCCGCTGACGTTTAAAAATGCTTCGGAACTCTTCCATTGTTCTCAGAATTCTGCTGAAGTTTAAAAATGCTTCGGAACTCTTTCATTGTTCTAGGATTTCCGCTGAAGTTTAAAAATGCTTTGGAACACTTCCATTGTTCTCGGAATTCCGCTGAATTTTAAAAATGCTTCGGAACTTTTCCATTGTTCTTGGAATTCCGCTGAAGTTTAAAAATGCTTAGGTACTCTTCCATTATTCTCAGAATTCCGCAGAAGTTTAAAAATGCTTCGGAACTTTTCCATTGTTCTCGGAATTCTGCTGACGTTTAAAAATGCTTCGAAACTCTTCCATTGTTCTCGGAATTCCGCTGACCGTTAAAAATGCTTCGGAACTTTTTCATTGTTCTCGCAATTCTGCTGAAGTTTTAAAAGGCTTCGGAACTCTTTCATTGTTCTCGGAATTCCGCTGAAGTTTAAAAAGGCGTTGGAACTCTTCCATTGTTCTCAGTATTCCGCTGAAGTTTAAAAATGCTTCGGAACTCTTCCATTTTTCTCAGAATTCCGCTGACGTTTAAAAATGCTTCGGTACTTTTCCATTGTACTCGGAATTCTGTTGACGTTTAAAAATGCTTCGGAGTTCTTCCTTTGTTCTCGTAATTCCGCTGATGTTTAAAAATGCTTCGGAACTCTTTCATTGTTCTCGGAATTCTGCTGACGTTTAAAAATGCTTTGGAACTTTTCCATTGTTCTCGGAATTCTGCTGACGTTTAAAAATGCTTCAGTACTCTTCCATTGTTCTCAGAATTCCGCTGACGTTTAAAAATGCTTTGGTACTTTTCCATTGTTCTCGGAATTCTGCTGACATTTAAAAATGCTTCAGAACTCTTCCATTGTTCTCGTAATTCCGCTGATGTTTAAAAATGCTTCGGAATTCTTACATTGTTCTTGGAATTCCGCTGAAGTTTAAAAATGCTTCGGAACTCTTCCATTGTTCTCGTAATTCCGCTGAAGTTTAAAAATGCTTCTGAACTCTTACATTGTTCTCAGAATTCCGCTGATGTTTAAAAATGCTTCGGAACACTTCAATTGTTCTCGGAATTCTGCTGAAGTTTAAAAATGCTGCTGATCTCTTCCATTGTTCCCGGAATTCTGCTGAAGTATAAAAATGCTTCCGAACTCTTCCATTGTTCCCAGAATTAAGCTGAAGTTTAAAAATGCTTCGAAACTCTTCCATTTTTCTCAGAATTCCGCTGACATTTAAAAATGCTTTGATACTTTTCCATTGTTCTCGGAATTCTGCTGACGTTTAAAAATGCTTTGGTACTTTTCCATATTTCTCGGAATTCTGCTGACATTTAAAAATGCTTCAGAACTCTTCCATTGTTCTCGTAATTCCGCTGATGTTTAAAAATGCTTCGGAATTCTTACATTGTTCTTGGAATTCCGCTGAAGTTTAAAAATGCTTCGGAACTCTTCCATTGTTCTCGTAATTCCGCTGAAGTTTAAAAATGCTTCTGAACTCTTACATTGTTCTCAGAATTCCGCTGATGTTTAAAAATGCTTCGGAACACTTCAATTGTTCTCGGAATTCTGCTGAAGTTTAAAAATGCTGCTGAACTCTTCCATTGTTCCCGGAATTCTGCTGAAGTATAAAAATGCTTCCGAACTCTTCCATTGTTCCCAGAATTAAGCTGAAGTTTAAAAATGCTTCGAAACTCTTCCATTTTTCTCAGAATTCCGCTGACATTTAAAAATGCTTTGATACTTTTCCATTGTTCTCGGAATTCTGCTGACGTTTAAAAATGCTTCGGAACTCTTACATTGTTCTCGTAATTCCGCTGATGCTTAAAAATGCTTCGGAACTCTTTGATTGTTATAGGAATTCCGCTGACGTTTAAAAATGCTTCTGAACTCTTACATTGTTCTCAGAATTCCGCTGATGTTTAAAAATGCTTCAGAACACTTCAATTGTTCTCGGAATTCTGCTGAAGTTTAAAAATGCTGCGGAACTCTTCCATTGTTCCCGGAATTCTGCTGAAGTATAAAAATGCTTCCGAACTCTTCCATTGTTCCCAGAATTAAGCTGAAGTTTAAAAATGCTTCGGAAATCTTTCATTGCTCAAGGAATTCCGCTGACGTTCAAAAATACTTAGGAACTATTCCATTACTCTCGGAATTCCGCTGAAGTTTAATAATGCTATGGAAATCTTTCATTGTTCTCGGAATTCTGCTGAAGTTTAAAAATGCTTTGGAACTCTTCCATTGTTCTCGGAATTCTGCTGACGTTTAAAAATGCTTCAGTACTCTTCCATTGTTCTCAGAATTCTGCTGACATTTAAAAATGGTTTGGAACACTTACCATTGTTCTCGAAATTCTCCTGTAATTTAAAAATTCTTCGGAACTTTTCCATTGTTCTCGGAATTCTGCTGACATTTGAAAATGCTTCGGTACTCTTACATTTTTCTCGGAATTCCGCTGACGTTTAAAAATGCTTTGGAACTCTTCCATTGTTCTCGGATTTCCACTGAAGTTTAAAAATGATTCGGAACTCTTCCATTGTTCTCGGAATTCCACTGATGTTTAAAAATGCTTCGCAACTCTTCCATTGTTCTCGGAATTCCGCTAACGTTTAAAAATTCTTCGGAGCTCCTCCATTGTTCTCGTAATTCCGCTGACGTTTAAAAATGCTTCGGAACTCTTCCATTGTTCTCAGAATTCTGCTGAAGTTTAAAAATGCTTCGGAACTCTTTCATTGTTCTAGGATTTCCGCTGAAGTTTAAAAATGCTTTGGAACACTTCCATTGTTCTCGGAATTCCGCTGAATTTTAAAAATGCTTCGGAACTTTTCCATTGTTCTCGGAATTCCGCTGAAGTTTAAAAATGCTTAGGTACTCTTCCATTATTCTCAGAATTCCGCAGAAGTTTAAAAATGCTTCGGAACTTTTCCATTGTTCTCTGAATTCTGCTGACGTTTAAAAATGCTTCGAAACTCTTCCATTGTTCTCGGAATTCCGCTGACGGTTAAAAATGCTTCGGAACTTTTTCATTGTTCTCGCAATTCTGCTGAAGTTTTAAAAGGCTTCGGAACTCTTTCATTGTTCTCGGAATTCTGCTGAAGTTTAAAAAGGCGTTGGAACTCTTCCATTGTTCTCAGTATTCCGCTGAAGTTTAAAAATGCTTCGGAACTCTTCCATTTTTCTCAGAATTCCGCTGACGTTTAAAAATGCTTCGGTACTTTTCCATTGTACTCGGAATTCTGTTGACGTTTAAAAATGCTTCGGAGCTCTTCCTTTGTTCTCGTAATTCCGCTGATGTTTAAAAATGCTTCGGAACTCTTTCATTGTTCTCGGAATTCTGCTGACGTTTAAAAATGCTTCAGTACTCTTCCATTGTTCTCAGAATTCCGCTGACGTTTAAAAATGCTTTGGTACTTTTCCATTGTTCTCGGAATTCTGCTGACATTTAAAAATGCTTCGGAACTCTTCCATTGTTCTCGTAATTCCGCTGATGTTTAAAAATGCTTCGGAATTCTTACATTGTTCTTGGAATTCCGCTGAAGTTTAAAAATGCTTTGGAACTCTTCCATTGTTCTCGTAATTCCGCTGAAGTTTAAAAATGCTTCTGAACTCTTACATTGTTCTCAGAATTCCGCTGATGTTTAAAAATGCTTCGGAACACTTCAATTGTTCTCGGAATTCTGCTGAAGTTTAAAAATGCTGCTGAACTCTTCCATTGTTCCCGGAATTCTGCTGAAGTATAAAAATGCTTCCGAACTCTTCCATTGTTCCCAGAATTAAGCTGAAGTTTAAAAATGCTTCGAAACTCTTCCATTTTTCTCAGAATTCCGCTGACATTTAAAAATGCTTTGATACTTTTCCATTGTTCTCGGAATTCTGCTGACGTTTAAAAATGCTTCGGAACTCTTACATTGTTCTCGTAATTCCGCTGATGCTTAAAAATGCTTCGGAACTCTTCGATTGTTATAGGAATTCCGCTGACGTTTAAAAATGCTTCGGAACTCTACCATTGTTATAGGAATTCCGCTGACGTTTAAAATGCTTCTGAACTCTTACATTGTTCTCAGAATTCCGCTGATGTTTAAAAATGCTTCAGAACTAGTGTTGAGCGATACCTTCCGATATCAGGAAATATCGTATCGGATTGGATCGGGCCGATACCCAAAAAGTATCGGATATCGCCGATTCCGATACCGGAAACCAATGCAAGTCAATGGGACACAAATATCGGAATGAAAATAAACCCTTTCTTTCCTTGTAGGTTAATTCTACATGAAGTAAAACAACTAAGAATAATGTAGAATGACATGAAAAGCCGGCAATTCATCAGCGGCATTCACCGGTACCCGACAATTTACAACAGAAAGAATAAAGCTTCACACATAGATTAGGTAGATAGAAACATGTCAGTCACATATATAAGAAGTACAGTGACAGTGTTGCTTACTGTACTTGTCATTTAGTGTAAAGGATTTATTTTAAAAAATATTAGTGTTTTCGTGCACCGTCTCTTTAAAAAAGCCGGCCGGCAATTCAGCAGTGGTACCCGACAATTTATAACAGACAGAATAGAGCTTCACACATAGATTAGATAGATAGAAACATGTCAGTCACATATATATGAAGTACAGTGACAGTGTTGCTTACTGTACTTGTCATTTAGTGTAAAGGATTTATTTAAAAAATTATAGTGTTTTCATGCACCGTCTCTTTAAAAAAGCCGGCCGGCAATTCAGCATCTGTACCCGACAATTTAGAATAGAAAGAATAGAGAATCACACATAGATTAGATAGATAGAAACATGTCAGTCACATATATATGAAGTACAGTGACAGTGTTGATTACTGTACTTGTCATTTACTGTTAAAATAAAGGATTTATTTAAAAAAAAAATTGGCGTGGGGTTCCCCTTAATTTTAGGCTCTAGCGGAGGTTAAGCAGACAGCTGGGGCAGATGTTTGAAGCCTGGGAAGGGGGTAATATCCACGGAGCTTCCCAGGCTACTAATATCAGCCCCCAGCTGAATACCTAGCTTTTATTAGCTATTAAAATGGGGGACCCCCCCAAAAAAATAACGTGGGGTCCCCCCTAATTTAATAGCTAGCAAAGGCTAGGCAGACAGCTGGGGGCTGATTTTAATAGCCCAGGAAGGGTGCCATGAATATTGGCCCCCTCCCAGGCTAGAAACACCAGCCGTCAGCCGCCCCAGAAATGGCGCATCCATAGGATGCGCCAATTCTGGCACTTAGCCTCGCTCTTCCCACTGCCCTGTAGCGGTGGCAGTGGGGTAATAGGGCTGGGGTTGATGTCAGCTTATAATGCCAGCTGACATCAAGCCCAGGTTAGTAATGGAGAGGCGTCTATAAGACACCCCCATTACTAACCCCATAGTCAAAGTTAAAAGAAAACACAAACACCCAGAAAAAAGTCCTTTAATTGAAATAAAGACACAATCCTTTATTGTTCTAAATTAAACCATACTTACCGTCACGCCCATTCCAGCTGAAGCCAACGATCTCCTGCAATAAAAGAAAAATAATAAAGCAACCTCATCCTTACCTTTCCATGGTTCCCACGACAGCTTCAGCTCTGCTACATCGAGATGACAGGCTGGACCGCAGCAGAACGCTGCCATCCAGCCTGTCATCCCGCAGACACTGAGAAGCGAAGGCATGCTTGCGCTCCTCAGTGTCTCTCTGTGACGTCATCCAGATGAGCCGAGTTCATGTCCAATGAACTCAGCTCACCTCATGCACGTCACTGACAGCGTGGGAAAATTCTCACGCTGAAGCGCTGAGTGCAGGAGAATTTTCCCACGCTGTCAGTGACGTGCATGAGGTAAGCTCATGTCCAATGAACTCAGCTCACCTCATGCACGTCACTGACAGCGTGGGAAAATTCTCACGCTGAAGTGCTGAGTGCAGGAGAATTTTCCCACGCTGTCAGTGACGTACATGAGGTGAGCTCATGTCCAATGAACTCGGCGCACCTCATGCACTTCACTGACAGCGTGGGAAAATTCTCACGCTGAAGTGCTGAGTGCAGGAGAATTTTCCCACGCTGTCAGTGACGTGCATGAGGTGAGCTGAGTTCATTGGACATGACCTCGGCTCATCTTTATGCCGTCACAGCCAGACACTGAGGAGTGGAAGCATGCCTGCGCTTCTCAGTGTCTGCGGGATGACAGGCTGAATGGCAGCGTTCTGCTGCGGTCCAGCCTGTCATCTCGATGTAGCAGAGCTGGAGCTGTCGTGGGAACCATGGAAAGGTAAGGATGAGGTTGCTTTATTATTTTACTTTTATTGCAGGAGATCGTTGGCTTCAGCTGGAATGGGCGTGATGGTATGTATGGTTTAATTTAGAACAATAAAGAATTGTGTGTTTATTTCAATTAAAGGACTTTATTCTGGGTGTTGTGTTTTTTTAAATACTTTACTAGAAATTCATGGTGGTCATGTCTAATATTGGCGTGACCCCATGAATTTGGGGCTTAGGGCCAGCTGATAATGCCAAGCTGGCCTTAACCCCTTTATTACCCAGTGAGCCACCGCACCAGGGCCCTGGATGAGTTGGGTACAGCGCCAGAAGATGGCGCTTCTATGAACGCGCCATTTTCTGGGGCGGCTGCGGACTGCAATTTGCAGTGGGGGTGGCCCAGAAAGCTTGGGTCTCCCTGCGCTGCGGATTCCAGCCCCCAGCTGCCTAGTTGTACCTGGCTGGGCACAAAAATAGGGCGAAGCCCCACGCATTTTTTTTTTAAATTATTTCATGAAATTCATGAAATAATTAAGAAAAAAAGGGCTTCCCTATATTGTTGTGTCCAACCAGGTACAAATAGGCAGCTGGTGGTTGGGGGCAGCCCGTTCCTGCCTGCTGTACCTGGCTGGACACAAATATAGTGCGAAGCCCCACGTCAATTTTTTTAAAATCATTTCAGGAAATTCATGAAATAATTAAAAAAAATTGATGTGGGGCTTAGCCCTATATTTGTGTCCAGTCAGGTACAGCAGGCAGGAACGGGCTGCCCCCAACCACCAGCTGCCTATTTGTACCTAGCCGGACACAACAATATAGGGAAGCCCTTTTTTTCTTAATTATTCCATGAATTTCATGAATTTAAAAAAAAAATACGTGGAGCTTCGCCCTATTTTTGTGTCCAGCCAGGTACAACTAGGCAGCTGGGGGCTGGAATCTGCAGCGCAGGGAGGCCCAAGTTTTCTGGGCCACCCCCGCTGCAAATTGCAGTCCGCAGCCGCCCCGGAAAATGGCGCGTTCATAGAAGCGCCATCTTCTGGCGCTGTACCCAACTCATCCAGGGCCCTGGTGCGGTGGCTCACTGGGTAATAAAGGGGTTAAGGCCAGCTTGGCATTATCAGCTGGCCCTAAGCCCGAAATTCATGGGGTCACGCCAATATTAGACATGACCACCATGAATTTCTAGTAAAGTATTTAAAAAAAACACAAACACCCAGAAAAAAGTCCTTTAATTGAAATAAACACACAATTCTTTATTGTTCTAAATTAAACCATACCTACCATCACGCCCATTCCAGCTGAAGCCAACGATCTCCTGAAATAAAAGAAAAATAATAAACCAACATCATCCTTACCTTTCCATGGTTCCCACGACAGCTTCAGCTCTGCTACATCGAGATGACAGGCTGGACCGCAGCAGAACGCTGCCATCCAGCCTATCATCCCGCAGACACTGAGAAGCGCAGGCATGCTTGCGCTCCTCAGTGTCTGGCTGTGACGGCATCCAGATGAGCCGAGGTCATGTCCAATGAACTCAGCTCACCTCATGCACGTCACTGACAGCGTGGGAAAATTCTCCTGCGCATGCGGTGAGCGTGAGAGACTCGGCTTATCGGGATGCCGTCACAGCCTGACACTGAGGAGCGCAAGCATGCCTGCGCTTCTCAGTGTCTGCGGGATGATAGGCTGGATGGCAGCGTTCTGCTGCGGTCCAGCCTGTCATCTCGATGTAGCAGAGCTGAAGCTGTCGTGGGAACCATGGAAAGGTAAGGATGATGTTGCTTTATTATTTTACTTTTATTGCAGGAGATCGTTGGCTTCAGCTGGAATGGGCGTGACGGTAAGTATGGTTTAATTTAGAACAATAAAGAATTGTGTCTTTATTTCAATTAAAGGACTTTTTTCTGGGTGTTTGTGTTTTTTTTAAATACTTTACTAGAAATTCATGGCGGTCATGTCTAATATTGGCGTGACCCCATGAATTTCGGGCTTAGGGCCAGCTGATAATGCCAAGCTGGCCTTAACCCCTTTATTACCCAGTGAGCCACCGCACCAGGGCCCTGGATGAGTTGGGTACAGCGCCAGAAGATGGCGCTTCTATGAACGCGCCATTTTCCGGGGCGGCTGCGGACTGCAATTTGCAGCGGGTGGGGCCCAGAAAGCTTGGGCCTCCCTGCGCTGCGGATTCCAGCCCCCAGCTGCCTTGTTGTACCTGGCTGGACACAAAAATAGGGCGAAGCCCCACGCATTTTTTTTTTTAAATTATTTCATGAAATTCATGGAATAATTAAGAAAAAAAGGGCTTCCCTATATTGTTGTGTCCGGCTAGGTACAAATAGGCAGCTGGTGGTTGGGGGCAGCCCGTTCCTGCCTGCTGTACCTGGCTGGACACAAATATAGAGCGAAGCCCCACGTCAATTTTTTTTTAATTATTTCATGAATTTCCTGAAATAATTAAAAAAAATTGACGTGGGGCTTTGCACTATATTTGTGTCCAGCCAGGTACAGCAGGCAGGAACAGGCTGCCCCCAACCACCAGCTGCCTATTTGTACCTAGCCGGACACAACAATATAGGGAAGCCCTTTTTTTCTTAATTATTCCATGAATTTCATGAAATAATGAAAAAAAAAAAAAACGTGGAGCTTCTCCCTATTTTTGTGTCCAGCCAGGTACAACTAGGCAGCTGGGGGCTGGAATCCGCAGCGCAGGGAGGCCCAAGCTTTCTGCCCCCCTCCCCCCCCCGCTGAAAATTGCAGTCCGCAGCCGCCCCGGAAAATGGCGCGTTCATAGAAGCTGGATGCTGTACCTGGCTGGCATACAAAAATATGGCGAAGCCCACGTCAAAAGTTTTGGGAAAAATTAATTAAAAAATAAATAATAATTTAGGGACTGCATCTTTATTAACTCCTCAAATGTCATTTAGTGTTAAAATAAAGGATTTATTTAAAAAAAAAATGGCGTGGGATCCCCCATAATTTTAGTCTCTAGCGGAGGTTAAGCAGACGGCTGGGGCAGATGTTTGAAGCCTGGGAAGGGGGTAAAACCCACGGAGCTTCCCAGGCTACTAATATCAGCCCCCAGCTGAATACCTAGCCTTTACTAGCTATTAAAATGGGGGACCCCCCCCAAAAAAATGACGTGGGGTCCCCCCTATTTTAATAGCTAGCAAAGGCTAGGCAGACAGCTGGGGGCTGATATTAATAGCCCAGGAAGGGTGCCATGAATAATGGCCCCCTCCCAGGCTAGAAACACCAGCCGTCAGCCGCCCCAGAAATGGCGCATCCGTAGGATGCGCCAATTCTGGCACTTAGCCTCGCTCTTCCACGCTGCCCTGGTGCGGTGGCAGGGGGTAATAGTGGTGGGGTTCATGTCAGCGCCAGCTGCCATGAAGCCCAGGTTAGTAATGATGGGCGTCTATAAGACACCCCCATTACTAACCTACAAAGTGTTAAAAAGAAAAAACACACTACACCCAGAAAAAAATAATTTATTTGAAATAAAACACACCATTTTATTTAATTCTTAGTTCACTAAAAATAATAGTTACCTGTCCACGTTCCTGTGCTGATCTCCCATGCACAGCTGTCACATCTGGAGATGGTGACAGCTGTGCATGGCTGCTGTAAGCTCACACTGCCGGGAACACGTCCGCTCCCGGCAGCGGGAGCCACTGACTGAGGTCACCGGAGTGCATTCAGGCAGCGCAGCTCCGGAGACCTCCTTTACGGCAGTGCTGTACCGTGGGAATTTCTCACGATACAGCAGGGCCGTAAAGCAGCTAACCGGAGCAGCGCTGCCTGAACTCCGGTGAACCCGCTTATGCAATGACGGGGCTGCTTTACGGCCCCGTCATTCTAGCGGCGGCAGCGGTTCAGAGCGGTCACATTCTATGTGGCTGCTCTGAACTGGAGATCTTCGTGGGACACTCGTGGACTACTCCGGAGGGGTAAGGATAAGGTTGTGGTTTATTATTTTATATTTTATTACAGGAGATCGATGGCTTCGGGGAATTAGGTGTCTAGGTGAGTATAGGTGTAGTTTTTTATTTTTTACTTTATTTTAGGTGGCGATCGGCGGGGACAGGTAATGTATGAACTAATTTATTGTAGGTAACCACTGGCCACCAATGACATGTATTTAACATTTATTGGGGCACAGTAGGGCAATTTAAATAGCAGGATCAGACTGATGGGAACTACTGCTCCCATCGAGCTGATCCTGCTGGCACGAGTGGACGGGGGACAGACATAGGCCGATGGGACTAGTAGTGTCACATCGGCCTATGTCTGCCTGCACGCACAGACACCCGCACAGACACCCGCACAAACATCGCACAGACACCCCGCACACAGACACCCCGCACACAGACACCCCGCACAGACACCCCGCACACACACTAATCATGACCGGTCTGATGGTCTGTGAGGTGTGGCTGACCTGTGCGGTCGTGGGAAAGTTCATGTGAGTTCATGCAGTCAAGCATGAACTCACATGAACCCTCTGAGGGCACCGCGGCTACTTCAAATGAACAGCTGATCAGCATCACCTGATACCTCAGCTGTTCATTTGAAATAACCGGCGGGAAAGCGCAGCACAGAACGGGAAAGCCGGCGGTGAAGTCTTTTCACTGCCGGCTTCCCCGCCCGGGTCCTTCGCTCCTTGGTGCTGCGCTCCCTGCCCGGTCCTAACTTACGATCGGGATGGGAGGTGGCGAGGGGAGCGGAGGATCAGGGTGGGAGGCTGTGGGGAAGCAGTATGGGGCTGTGTGATTGTTTAAAAGCCGGCGGCTTTTTACCGCGCGCCGGCTTTTAAACAATCAGGAGAATTCTCCCCCGCTGGGATGGCATTCTGATGACAGGCTGGATCGCGCTGCCATCCAGCTTGTCATCCTTCACAGACACTGCAGAGCGCAGGCATTATGGGAACTTCCGATTCCGGTATTCGATATTGTAAAAGTATCGGAATTAAGTATCGGAATTCCGATACT
The DNA here is from genome assembly GCF_046119375.1 of Phyllobates terribilis. Taxonomy (NCBI): domain Eukaryota; kingdom Metazoa; phylum Chordata; class Amphibia; order Anura; family Dendrobatidae; genus Phyllobates; species Phyllobates terribilis. Next base: position 305,737,822 of record NW_027362765.1, on the reverse strand, counting down.
GCGAATATCGGCCGATACCCGATATTACAGTATCGGAATGCTCAACACTATTCAGAACACTTCAATTGTTCTCGGAATTCTGCTGAAGTTTAAAAATGCTGCGGAACTCTTCCATTGTTCACGGAATTCTGCTGAAGTATAAAAATGCTTCCGAACTCTTCCATTGTTCCCAGAATTAAGCTGAAGTTTAAAAATGCTTCGGAACTCTTTCATTGCTCAAGGAATTCCGCTGACGTTCAAAAATACTTAGGAACTATTCCATTACTCTCGGAATTCCGCTGAAGTTTAATAATGCTATGGAAATCTTTCATTGTTCTCGGAATTCCGCTGACGTTTAAAAATGCTTCGGAACTTTTTCATTGTTTTCGGACTTCCGCTGACATTTCAAAATGCTTCAGAACTATTCCATTGTTCTCGGAATTCTGCTGATGTTTAAAAATGCTTCGGAACTCTTCCATTGTTCTCGGAATTCTGCTGACGTTTAAAAATGCTTTGGAACTCTTCCATTGTTCTCGGAATTCTGCTGACGTTTAAAAATGCTTCGGTACTCTTAAATTGTTCTCAGAATTCTGCTGACATTTAAAAATGGTTTGGAACACTTACCATTGTTCTCGGAATTCTCCTGTAATTTAAAAATTCTTCGGAACTTTTCCATTGTTCTCGGAATTCTGCTGACATTTGAAAATGCTTCGGTACTCTTACATTGTTCTCGGAATTCCGCTGACGTTTAAAAATGCTTTGGAACTCTTCCATTGTTCTCGGAATTCTGCTGACGTTTAAAAATGCTTCTGATCTCTTCCATTGTTCTCGGAATTCTGCTGAAGTTTAAAAATACTTCGGAACTCTTCCATTGTTCCCGGAATTCTGCTGAAGTTTAAAAATGCTTCGGAACTCTTTCATTGTTCTCGAAATTCTGCTGACGTTTAAAAATGCATCAGAACTTTTCCATTGTTCTCGGAATTCCGCTGATGTTTAAAAATGCTTCGAAACTCTTCCATTGTTCTCGTAATTCTGCTGAAGTTTAAAAATGTTCGGAACTCTTTCATTTTTCTCGGAATTCAGCTGAAGTTTAAAAATGCTTTGGAATTCTTCCATTGATCTAGGAAATTCCGCTGAAGTTTTAAAAGTCTTTGAAACTCTTCCATTGTTCTAGGAATTCCGCTGAAGTTTTAAAATGCTTCATAACTCTTCCATTGTTCTCGGAATTCCTCTGACATTTAAAAATGCTTCGGAATTCTTCCATTGTTCTCGGACATCCGCTGACGTTTAAAAATGCTTTGGAACTCATCCATTGTTCTCAGAATTCCTATGAAGTTTAAAAATGCTTCAAAACTCTTCCATTGTTCTCGGCGTTCCGCTGAAGTATAAAAAACCTTCGGAACTCTTCCATTGTTCTCGGAATTCCGCTGAAGTTTAAAAATGCTTCCGAACTCTTCTATTGTTCTTGGAATTCCGCTAAAGTTTAATAATGCTTTGGTACTCTTCAATTGTTTATGGAATAGCGCTGACGTTTAAAAATGCTTCGGAACTCTTCCATTGTTCTCGGAATTCAACTGACGCTTAAAAATGCTTCGGAACTCTTCCATTGGTAGCGGAATTCCGCTGAAGTTTAAAAATACTTCCTAACTCTTCTATTGTACTCGGAATTCCGCTGAAGTTTAATAATGCTTTGGAACTCTTCCATTGTTTATGGAATAGCGCTGACGTTTAAAAATGCTTCGGAACACTTCCATTGTTCTCAGAATTCTTCTGACGCTTAAAAATGCTTCGAAACTCTTCCATTGTTCGCGGAATTCCGCTGAAGTTTTTTAAATTCTTCAAAACTCTTCCATTGTTCTCGGAAATCCGCTGATGTTTAAAAATGGTTCGGAACTCTTCCTTTCTTCTCGTAATTCCGCTGATGTTTAAAAATGCTTCGGAACTCTTACATTGTTCTCGGAATACTGCTGACATTTAAAAATGCTTTGGAACTCTTCCATTGTTCTTGGAATTCTGCTGACGTTTAAAAATGCTTCTGATCTCTTCCATTGTTCTCGGAATTCTGCTGAAGTTTAAAAATACTTCGGAACTCTTCCATTGTTCTCGGAATTCCGCTGAAGTTTAAAAATGCTTCCGAACTCTTCTATTGTTCTCGGAATTCCGCTGAAGTTTAATAATGCTTTGGAACTCTTCCGTTGTTTATGGAATAGTGCTGACGTTTAAAAATGCTTCGGAACTCTTCCATTGTTCTCAGAATTCAACTGATGCTTAAAAATGCTTCGGAACTCTTCCATTGTTAGCGGAATTCCGCTGAAGTTTTTTAAATTCTTCAAAACTCTTCCATTTTTCTCGGAAATCCGCTGATGTTTAAAAATGCTTCGGAACTCTTCCATTCTTCTCGTAATTCCGCTGATGTTTAAAAATGCTTCGGAACTCTTACATTGTTCTCGGAATACCGCTGACGTTTAAAAATGCTTTGGAACTCTTCCATTGTTCTCGGAATTCTGATGACATTTAAAAATGCTTCCGATCTCTTCCATTGTTCTCGGAATTCTGCTGAAGTTTAACAATACTTCAGAACGCTTCCATTGTTCCCGGAATTCTGCTGAAGTTTAAAAATGCTTTGGAACTCTTCCATTATTCTCGGACTTCCGCTGACATTTCAAAATGCTTCGGAACTCTTCCATTGTTCTTGTAATTCTGCTGATGTTTAAAAATGCTTCGGAACTCTTCCATTGTTCTAGGAATTCCTCTGAAGTTAAAAAATGCTTAGGTACTCTTCCAATGTTATCGGAATTCCGCTGATGTTTAAAAATGCTTCGGAACTCTTCCATTGCTTTCAGAATTCCGCTGAAGTTTAAAAATGATTTGGAACTCTTCCATTGTTCTCGGAATTCCGCTGAAGTTTAAAAATGCTTCGGAACTCTTCCATTTTTCACGGAATTCTGCTGAAGTTTAAATTTGCTTCAGAACTCTTTCATTGTTATCGGAATTCCGCTGACGTTTAATAATGCTTCGAAACTCTTCCATTGTTCTCGGATTTCCACTGAAGTTTAAAAATGATTCGGAACTCTTCCATTGTTCTCGGAATTCCACTGATGTTTAAAAATGCTTCGCAACTCTTCCATCGTTCTCGGAATTCCGCTAACGTTTAAAAATTCTTCGGAGCTCCTCCATTGTTCTCGTAATTCCGCTGACGTTTAAAAATGCTTCGGAACTCTTCCATTGTTCTCAGAATTCTGCTGAAGTTTAAAAATGCTTCGGAACTCTTTCATTGTTCTAGGATTTCCGCTGAAGTTTAAAAATGCTTTGGAACACTTCCATTGTTCTCGGAATTCCGCTGAATTTTAAAAATGCTTCGGAACTTTTCCATTGTTCTCGGAATTCCGCTGAAGTTTAAAAATGCTTAGGTACTCTTCCATTATTCTCAGAATTCCGCAGAAGTTTAAAAATGGTTCGGAACTTTTCCATTGTTCTCGGAATTCTGCTGACGTTTAAAAATGCTTCGAAACTCTTCCATTGTTCTCGGAATTCCGCTGACGGTTAAAAATGCTTCGGAACTTTTTCATTGTTCTCGCAATTCTGCTGAAGTTTTAAAAGGCTTCGGAACTCTTTCATTGTTCTCGGAATTCCGCTGAAGTTTAAAAAGGCGTTGGAACTCTTCCATTGTTCTCAGTATTCCGCTGAAGTTTAAAAATGCTTCGGAACTCTTCCATTTTTCTCAGAATTCCGCTGACGTTTAAAAATGCTTCGGTACTTTTCCATTGTACTCGGAATTCTGTTGACGTTTAAAAATGATTCGGAGCTCTTCCTTTGTTCTCGTAATTCCGCTGATGTTTAAAAATGCTTCGGAACTCTTTCATTGTTCTCGGAATTCTGCTGAAGTTTAAAAATGCTTTGGAACTCTTCCATTGTTCTCGGAATTCTGCTGACGTTTAAAAATGCTTCAGTACTCTTCCATTGTTCTCAGAATTCTGCTGACATTTAAAAATGGTTTAGAACACTTACCATTGTTCTCGAAATTCTCCTGTAATTTAAAAATTCTTCGGAACTTTTCCATTGTTCTCGGAATTCTGCTGACATTTGAAAATGCTTCGGTACTCTTACATTGTTCTCGGAATTCCGCTGACGTTTAAAAATGCTTTGGAACTCTTCCATTGTTCCCAGAATTCTGCTGAAGTTTAAAAATGCTTTGGAATTCTTCCATTGTTCTAAGAAATTCCGCTGAAGTTTTAAAATGCTTTGAAACTCTTCCATTGCTCTAGGAATTCCGCTGAAGTTTTAAAATGCTTCATAACTCTTCCATTGTTCTCGGAATTCCGCTGACATTTAAAAATGCTTCGGAATTCTTCCATTGTTCTCGGAAATCTGCTGACATTTAAAAATGCTTTGGAATTCATCCATTGTTCTCAGAAATCCTATGAAGTTTAAAAATGCTTCCGAACTCTTCTATTGTTCTCGGAATTCCGCTGAAATTTAATAATGCTTTGGAACTCTTCCATTGTTTATGGAATAGCGCTGACATTTAAAAATGCTTCGGAACTCTTCCATTGTTCTCGGAATTCAACTGACGCTTAAAAATGCTTCAGAACTCTTCCATTGTTAGCGGAATTCCGATGAAGTTTAAAAATGCTTCGGAACTCTTCCATTGTTCTCGTAATTACGCTGATGTTTAAAAATGCTTCGGAACTCTTACATTGTTCTCGGAATTCCGCTGACATTTAAAAATGCTTTGGAACTCTTCCATTGTTCTCGGAATTCTGCTGACGTTTAAATATGCTTCAGTACTCTTCCATTGTTCTCAGAATTCCGCTGACGTTTAAAAATGCTTTGGTACTTTTCCATTGTTCTCGGAATTCTGCTGACATTTAAAAATGCTTCGGAACTCTTCCATTGTTCTCGTAATTCCGCTGATGTTTAAAAATGCTTCGGAATTCTTACATTGTTCTTGGAATTCCGCTGAAGTTTAAAAATGCTTCGGAACTCTTCCATTGTTCTCGTAATTCCGCTGAAGTTTAAAAATGCTTCTGAACTCTTACATTGTTCTCAGAATTCCGCTGATGTTTAAAAATGCTTCGGAACACTTCAATTGTTCTCGGAATTCTGCTGAAGTTTAAAAATGCTGCTGAACTCTTCCATTGTTCCCGGAATTCTGCTGAAGTATAAAAATGCTTCCGAACTCTTCCATTGTTCCCAGAATTAAGCTGAAGTTTAAAAATGCTTCGAAACTCTTCCATTTTTCTCAGAATTCCGCTGACATTTAAAAATGCTTTGATACTTTTCCATTGTTCTCGGAATTCTGCTGACGTTTAAAAATGCTTCGGAACTCTTACATTGTTCTCGTAATTCCGCTGATGCTTAAAAATGCTTCGGAACTCTTCCATTGTTATAGGAATTCCGCTGACGTTTAAAAATGCTTCGGAACTCTACCATTGTTATAGGAATTCCGCTGACGTTTAAAAATGCTTCTGAACTCTTACATTGTTCTCGGAATTCTGCTGATGTTTAAAAATGCTTCGGAACTCTTCCATTGTTCTCGGAATTCTGCTGACGTTTAAAAATGCTTTGGAACTCTTCCATTTTTCTTGGAATTCTGCTGACGTTTAAAAATGCTTCGGTACTCTTAAATTGTTCTCAGAATTCTGCTGACATTTAAAAATGGTTTGGAACACTTACCATTGTTCTCGGAATTCTCCTGTAATTTAAAAATTCTTCGGAACTTTTCCATTGTTCTCGGAATTCTGCTGACATTTGAAAATGCTTCGGTACTCTTCCATTGTTCTCGTAATTCCGCTGACGTTTAAAAATGCTTTGGAACTCTTCCATTGTTCTCGGAATTCTGCTGACGTTTAAAAATGCTTCTGATCTCTTCCATTGTTCTCGGAATTCTGCTGAAGTTTAAAAATGCTTCGGAACTCTTCCATTGTTCTCGTAATTCTGCTGAAGTTTAAAAATGTTCGGAACTCTTTCATTGTTCTCGGAATTCAGCTGAAGTTTAAAAATGCTTTGGAATTCTTCCATTGTTCTAGGAAATTCCGCTGAAGTTTTAAAAGTCTTTGAAACTCTTCCATTGTTCTAGGAATTCCGCTGAAGTTTTAAAATGCTTCATAACTCTTCCATTGTTCTCGGAATTCCGCTGACATTTAAAAATGCTTCGGAAATCTGCCATTGTTCTCGGAAATCCGCTGACATTTAAAAATGCTTTGGAACTCATCCATTGTTCTCAGAATTCCTATGAAGTTTAAAAATGCTTCAAAACTCTTCCATTGTTCTCGGCGTTCCGTTGAAGTATAAAAAACCTTCGGAACTCTTCCATTGTTCTCGGAATTCCGCTGAAGTTTAAAAATGCTTCCGAACTCTTCTATTGTTCTTGGAATTCCGCTGAAGTTTAATAATGCTTTGGTACTCTTCCATTGTTTATGGAATAGCGCTGACATTTAAAAATGCTTCGGAACTCTTCCATTGTTCTCGGAATTCAACTGACGCTTAAAAATGCTTCAGAACTCTTCCATTGGTAGCGGAATTCCGCTGAAGTTTAAAAATACTTCCTAACTCTTCTATTGTTCTCGGAATTCCGCTGAAGTTTAATAATGCTTTGGAACTCTTCCATTGTTTATGGAATAGCGCTGACGTTTAAAAATGCTTCGGAACTCTTCCATTGTTCTCAGAATTCCTCTGACGCTTAAAAATGCTTCGAAACTCTTCCATTGTTCGCGGAATTCCACTGAAGTTTTTTAAATTCTTCAAAACTCTTCCATTGTTCTCGGAAATCCGCTGATGTTTAAAAATGGTTCGGAACTCTTCCTTTCTTCTCGTAATTCCGCTGATGTTTAAAAATGCTTCGGAACTCTTACATTGTTCTCGGAATACTGCTGACATTTAAAAATGCTTTGGAACTCTTCCATTGTTCTCGGAATTCTGCTGACGTTTAAAAATGCTTCTGATCTCTTCCATTGTTCTCGGAATTCTGCTGAAGTTTAAAAATACTTCGGAACTCTTCCATTGTTCTCGGAATTCCGCTGAAGTTTAAAAATGCTTCCGAACTCTTCTATTGTTCTCGGAATTCCGCTGAAGTTTAATAATGCTTTGGAACTCTTCCGTTGTTTATGGAATAGTGCTGACGTTTAAAAATGCTTCGGAACTCTTCCATTGTTCTCAGAATTCAACTGATGCTTAAAAATGCTTCGGAACTCTTCCATTGTTAGCGGAATTCCGCTGAAGTTTTTTAAATTCTTCAAAACTCTTCCATTTTTCTCGGAAATCCGCTGATGTTTAAAAATGCTTCGGAACTCTTCCATTCTTCTCGTAATTCCGCTGATGTTTAAAAATGCTTCGGAACTCTTACATTGTTCTCGGAATACCGCTGACGTTTAAAAATGCTTTGGAACTCTTCCATTGTTCTCGGAATTCTGATGACATTTAAAAATGCTTCCGATCTCTTCCATTGTTCTCGGAATTCTGCTGAAGTTTAACAATACTTCAGAACGCTTCCATTGTTCCCGGAATTCTGCTGAAGTTTAAAAATGCTTTGGAACTCTTCCATTATTCTCGGACTTCCGCTGACATTTCAAAATGCTTCGGAACTCTTCCATTGTTCTTGTAATTCTGCTGATGTTTAAAAATGCTTCGGAACTCTTCCATTGTTCTAGGAATTCCTCTGAAGTTAAAAAATGCTTAGGTACTCTTCCAATGTTATCGGAATTCCGCTGATGTTTAAAAATGCTTCGGAACTCTTCCATTGCTTTCAGAATTCCGCTGAAGTTTAAAAATGATTTGGAACTCTTCCATTGTTCTCGGAATTCCGCTGAAGTTTAAAAATGCTTCGGAACTCTTCCATTTTTCACGGAATTCTGCTGAAGTTTAAATTTGCTTCAGAACTCTTTCATTGTTATCGGAATTCCGCTGACATTTAATAATGCTTCGAAACTCTTCCATTGTTCTCGGATTTCCACTGAAGTTTAAAAATGATTCGGAACTCTTCCATTGTTCGCGGAATTCCACTGATGTTTAAAAATGCTTCGCAACTCTTCCATCGTTCTCGGAATTCCGCTAACGTTTAAAAATTCTTCGGAGCTCCTCCATTGTTCTCGTAATTCCGCTGACGTTTAAAAATGCTTCGGAACTCTTCCATTGTTCTCAGAATTCTGCTGAAGTTTAAAAATGCTTCGGAACTCTTTCATTGTTCTAGGATTTCCGCTGAAGTTTAAAAATGCTTTGGAACACTTCCATTGTTCTCGGAATTCCGCTGAATTTTAAAAATGCTTCGGAACTTTTCCATTGTTCTCGGAATTCCGCTGAAGTTTAAAAATGCTTAGGTACTCTTCCATTATTCTCAGAATTCCGCAGAAGTTTAAAAATGGTTCGGAACTTTTCCATTGTTCTCGGAATTCTGCTGACGTTTAAAAATGCTTCGAAACTCTTCCATTGTTCTCGGAATTCCGCTGACGGTTAAAAATGCTTCGGAACTTTTTCATTGTTCTCGCAATTCTGCTGAAGTTTTAAAAGGCTTCGGAACTCTTTCATTGTTCTCGGAATTCCGCTGAAGTTTAAAAAGGCGTTGGAACTCTTCCATTGTTCTCAGTATTCCGCTGAAGTTTAAAAATGCTCCGGAACTCTTCCATTTTTCTCAGAATTCCGCTGACGTTTAAAAATGCTTCGGTACTTTTCCATTGTACTCGGAATTCTGTTGACGTTTAAAAATGCTTCGGAGCTCTTCCTTTGTTCTCGTAATTCCGCTGATGTTTAAAAATGCTTCGGAACTCTTTCATTGTTCTCGGAATTCTGCTGAAGTTTAAAAATGCTTTGGAACTCTTCCATTGTTCTCGGAATTCTGCTGACGTTTAAAAATGCTTCAGTACTCTTCCATTGTTCTCAGAATTCTGCTGACATTTAAAAATGGTTTAGAACACTTACCATTGTTCTCGAAATTCTCCTGTAATTTAAAAATTCTTCGGAACTTTTCCATTGTTCTCGGAATTCTGCTGACATTTGAAAATGCTTCGGTACTCTTACATTGTTCTCGGAATTCCGCTGACGTTTAAAAATGCTTTGGAACTCTTCCATTGTTCTCGGAATTCTGCTGACGTTTAAAAATGCTTCTGATCTCTTCCATTGTTCTCGGAATTCTGCTGAAGTTTAAAAATACTTCGGAACTCTTCCATTGTTCCCAGAATTCTGCTGAAGTTTAAAAATGCTTTGGAATTCTTCCATTGTTCTAAGAAATTCCGCTGAAGTTTTAAAATGCTTTGAAACTCTTCCATTGCTCTAGGAATTCCGCTGAAGTTTTAAAATGCTTCATAACTCTTCCATTGTTCTCGGAATTCCGCTGACATTTAAAAATGCTTCGGAATTCTTCCATTGTTCTCGGAAATCTGCTGACATTTAAAAATGCTTTGGAATTCATCCATTGTTCTCAGAAATCCTATGAAGTTTAAAAATGCTTCCGAACTCTTCTATTGTTCTCGGAATTCCGCTGAAATTTAATAATGCTTTGGAACTCTTCCATTGTTTATGGAATAGCGCTGACATTTAAAAATGCTTCGGAACTCTTCCATTGTTCTCGGAATTCAACTGACGCTTAAAAATGCTTCAGAACTCTTCCATTGTTAGCGGAATTCCGATGAAGTTTAAAAATGCTTCGGAACTCTTCCATTGTTCTCGTAATTACGCTGATGTTTAAAAATGCTTCGGAACTCTTACATTGTTCTCGGAATTCCGCTGACATTTAAAAATGCTTTGGAACTCTTCCATTGTTCTCGGAATTCTGCTGACGTTTAAAAATGCTTCAGTACTCTTCCATTGTTCTCAGAATTCCGCTGACGTTTAAAAATGCTTTGGTACTTTTCCATTGTTCTCGGAATTCTGCTGACATTTAAAAATGCTTCGGAACTCTTCCATTGTTCTCGTAATTCCGCTGATGTTTAAAAATGCTTCGGAATTCTTACATTGTTCTTGGAATTCCGCTGAAGTTTAAAAATGCTTCGGAACTCTTCCATTGTTCTCGTAATTCCGCTGAAGTTTAAAAATGCTTCTGAACTCTTACATTGTTCTCAGAATTCCGCTGATGTTTAAAAATGCTTCGGAACACTTCAATTGTTCTCGGAATTCTGCTGAAGTTTAAAAATGCTGCTGAACTCTTCCATTGTTCCCGGAATTCTGCTGAAGTATAAAAATGCTTCCGAACTCTTCCATTGTTCCCAGAATTAAGCTGAAGTTTAAAAATGCTTCGAAACTCTTCCATTTTTCTCAGAATTCCGCTGACATTTAAAAATGCTTTGATACTTTTCCATTGTTCTCGGAATTCTGCTGACGTTTAAAAATGCTTCGGAACTCTTACATTGTTCTCGTAATTCCGCTGATGCTTAAAAATGCTTCGGAACTCTTCCATTGTTATAGGAATTCCGCTGACGTTTAAAAATGCTTCGGAACTCTACCATTGTTATAGGAATTCCGCTGACGTTTAAAAATGCTTCTGAACTCTTACATTGTTCTCGGAATTCTGCTGATGTTTAAAAATGCTTCGGAACTCTTCCATTGTTCTCGGAATTCTGCTGACGTTTAAAAATGCTTTGGAACTCTTCCATTTTTCTTGGAATTCTGCTGACGTTTAAAAATGCTTCGGTACTCTTAAATTGTTCTCAGAATTCTGCTGACATTTAAAAATGGTTTGGAACACTTACCATTGTTCTCGGAATTCTCCTGTAATTTAAAAATTCTTCGGAACTTTTCCATTGTTCTCGGAATTCTGCTGACATTTGAAAATGCTTCGGTACTCTTCCATTGTTCTCGTAATTCCGCTGACGTTTAAAAATGCTTTGGAACTCTTCCATTGTTCTCGGAATTCTGCTGACGTTTAAAAATGCTTCTGATCTCTTCCATTGTTCTCGGAATTCTGCTGAAGTTTAAAAATACTTCGGAACTCTTCCATTGTTCCCGGAATTCTGCTGAAGTTTAAAAATGCTTCGGAACTCTTCCATTGTTCTCGTAATTCTGCTGAAGTTTAAAAATGTTCGGAACTCTTTCATTGTTCTCGGAATTCAGCTGAAGTTTAAAAATGCTTTGGAATTCTTCCATTGTTCTAGGAAATTCCGCTGAAGTTTTAAAAGTCTTTGAAACTCTTCCATTGTTCTAGGAATTCCGCTGAAGTTTTAAAATGCTTCATAACTCTTCCATTGTTCTCGGAATTCCGCTGACATTTAAAAATGCTTCGGAAATCTGCCATTGTTCTCGGAAATCCGCTGACATTTAAAAATGCTTTGGAACTCATCCATTGTTCTCAGAATTCCTATGAAGTTTAAAAATGATTCAAAACTCTTCCATTGTTCTCGGCGTTCCGTTGAAGTATAAAAAACCTTCGGAACTCTTCCATTGTTCTCGGAATTCCGCTGAAGTTTAAAAATGCTTCCGAACTCTTCTATTGTTCTTGGAATTCCGCTGAAGTTTAATAATGCTTTGGTACTCTTCCATTGTTTATGGAATAGCGCTGACATTTAAAAATGCTTCGGAACTCTTCCATTGTTCTCGGAATTCAACTGACGCTTAAAAATGCTTCAGAACTCTTCCATTGGTAGCGGAATTCCGCTGAAGTTTAAAAATACTTCCTAACTCTTCTATTGTTCTCGGAATTCCGCTGAAGTTTAATAATGCTTTGGAACTCTTCCATTGTTTATGGAATAGCGCTGACGTTTAAAAATGCTTCGGAACTCTTCCATTGTTCTCAGAATTCCTCTGACGCTTAAAAATGCTTCGAAACTCTTCCATTGTTCGCGGAATTCCACTGAAGTTTTTTAAATTCTTCAAAACTCTTCCATTGTTCTCGGAAATCCGCTGATGTTTAAAAATGGTTCGGAACTCTTCCTTTCTTCTCGTAATTCCGCTGATGTTTAAAAATGCTTCGGAACTCTTACATTGTTCTCGGAATACTGCTGACATTTAAAAATGCTTTGGAACTCTTCCATTGTTCTCGGAATTCTGCTGACGTTTAAAAATGCTTCTGATCTCTTCCATTGTTCTCGGAATTCTGCTGAAGTTTAAAAATACTTCGGAACTCTTCCATTGTTCTCGGAATTCCGCTGAAGTTTAAAAATGCTTCCGAACTCTTCTATTGTTCTCGGAATTCCGCTGAAGTTTAATAATGCTTTGGAACTCTTCCGTTGTTTATGGAATAGTGCTGACGTTTAAAAATGCTTCGGAACTCTTCCATTGTTCTCAGAATTCAACTGATGCTTAAAAATGCTTCGGAACTCTTCCATTGTTAGCGGAATTCCGCTGAAGTTTTTTAAATTCTTCAAAACTCTTCCATTTTTCTCGGAAATCCGCTGATGTTTAAAAATGCTTCGGAACTCTTCCATTCTTCTCGTAATTCCGCTGATGTTTAAAAATGCTTCGGAACTCTTACATTGTTCTCGGAATACCGCTGACGTTTAAAAATGCTTTGGAACTCTTCCATTGTTCTCGGAATTCTGATGACATTTAAAAATGCTTCCGATCTCTTCCATTGTTCTCGGAATTCTGCTGAAGTTTAACAATACTTCAGAACGCTTCCATTGTTCCCGGAATTCTGCTGAAGTTTAAAAATGCTTTGGAACTCTTCCATTATTCTCGGACTTCCGCTGACATTTCAAAATGCTTCGGAACTCTTCCATTGTTCTTGTAATTCTGCTGATGTTTAAAAATGCTTCGGAACTCTTCCATTGTTCTAGGAATTCCTCTGAAGTTAAAAAATGCTTAGGTACTCTTCCAATGTTATCGGAATTCCGCTGATGTTTAAAAATGCTTCGGAACTCTTCCATTGCTTTCAGAATTCCGCTGAAGTTTAAAAATGATTTGGAACTCTTCCATTGTTCTCGGAATTCCGCTGAAGTTTAAAAATGCTTCGGAACTCTTCCATTTTTCACGGAATTCTGCTGAAGTTTAAATTTGCTTCAGAACTCTTTCATTGTTATCGGAATTCCGCTGACGTTTAATAATGCTTCGAAACTCTTCCATTGTTCTCGGATTTCCACTGAAGTTTAAAAATGATTCGGAACTCTTCCATTGTTCGCGGAATTCCACTGATGTTTAAAAATGCTTCGCAACTCTTCCATCGTTCTCGGAATTCCGCTAACGTTTAAAAATTCTTCGGAGCTCCTCCATTGTTCTCGTAATTCCGCTGACGTTTAAAAATGCTTCGGAACTCTTCCATTGTTCTCAGAATTCTGCTGAAGTTTAAAAATGCTTCGGAACTCTTTCATTGTTCTAGGATTTCCGCTGAAGTTTAAAAATGCTTTGGAACACTTCCATTGTTCTCGGAATTCCGCTGAATTTTAAAAATGCTTCGGAACTTTTCCATTGTTCTCGGAATTCCGCTGAAGTTTAAAAATGCTTAGGTACTCTTCCATTATTCTCAGAATTCCGCAGAAGTTTAAAAATGGTTCGGAACTTTTCCATTGTTCTCGGAATTCTGCTGACGTTTAAAAATGCTTCGAAACTCTTCCATTGTTCTCGGAATTCCGCTGACGGTTAAAAATGCTTCGGAACTTTTTCATTGTTCTCGCAATTCTGCTGAAGTTTTAAAAGGCTTCGGAACTCTTTCATTGTTCTCGGAATTCCGCTGAAGTTTAAAAAGGCGTTGGAACTCTTCCATTGTTCTCAGTATTCCGCTGAAGTTTAAAAATGCTTCGGAACTCTTCCATTTTTCTCAGAATTCCGCTGACGTTTAAAAATGCTTCGGTACTTTTCCATTGTACTCGGAATTCTGTTGACGTTTAAAAATGCTTCGGAGCTCTTCCTTTGTTCTCGTAATTCCGCTGATGTTTAAAAATGCTTCGGAACTCTTTCATTGTTCTCGGAATTCTGCTGAAGTTTAAAAATGCTTTGGAACTCTTCCATTGTTCTCGGAATTCTGCTGACGTTTAAAAATGCTTCAGTACTCTTCCATTGTTCTCAGAATTCTGCTGACATTTAAAAATGGTTTAGAACACTTACCATTGTTCTCGAAATTCTCCTGTAATTTAAAAATTCTTCGGAACTTTTCCATTGTTCTCGGAATTCTGCTGACATTTGAAAATGCTTCGGTACTCTTACATTGTTCTCGGAATTCCGCTGACGTTTAAAAATGCTTTGGAACTCTTCCATTGTTCTCGGAATTCTGCTGACGTTTAAAAATGCTTCTGATCTCTTCCATTGTTCTCGGAATTCTGCTGAAGTTTAAAAATACTTCGGAACTCTTCCATTGTTCCCAGAATTCTGCTGAAGTTTAAAAATGCTTTGGAATTCTTCCATTGTTCTAAGAAATTCCGCTGAAGTTTTAAAATGCTTTGAAACTCTTCCATTGCTCTAGGAATTCCGCTGAAGTTTTAAAATGCTTCATAACTCTTCCATTGTTCTCGGAATTCCGCTGACATTTAAAAATGCTTCGGAATTCTTCCATTGTTCTCGGAAATCTGCTGACATTTAAAAATGCTTTGGAATTCATCCATTGTTCTCAGAAATCCTATGAAGTTTAAAAATGCTTCCGAACTCTTCTATTGTTCTCGGAATTCCGCTGAAATTTAATAATGCTTTGGAACTCTTCCATTGTTTATGGAATAGCGCTGACATTTAAAAATGCTTCGGAACTCTTCCATTGTTCTCGGAATTCAACTGACGCTTAAAAATGCTTCAGAACTCTTCCATTGTTAGCGGAATTCCGATGAAGTTTAAAAATGCTTCGGAACTCTTCCATTGTTCTCGTAATTACGCTGATGTTTAAAAATGCTTCGGAACTCTTACATTGTTCTCGGAATTCCGCTGACATTTAAAAATGCTTTGGAACTCTTCCATTGTTCTCGGAATTCTGCTGACGTTTAAAAATGCTTCAGTACTCTTCCATTGTTCTCAGAATTCCGCTGACGTTTAAAAATGCTTTGGTACTTTTCCATTGTTCTCGGAATTCTGCTGACATTTAAAAATGCTTCGGAACTCTTCCATTGTTCTCGTAATTCCGCTGATGTTTAAAAATGCTTCGGAATTCTTACATTGTTCTTGGAATTCCGCTGAAGTTTAAAAATGCTTCGGAACTCTTCCATTGTTCTCGTAATTCCGCTGAAGTTTAAAAATGCTTCTGAACTCTTACATTGTTCTCAGAATTCCGCTGATGTTTAAAAATGCTTCGGAACACTTCAATTGTTCTCGGAATTCTGCTGAAGTTTAAAAATGCTGCTGAACTCTTCCATTGTTCCCGGAATTCTGCTGAAGTATAAAAATGCTTCCGAACTCTTCCATTGTTCCCAGAATTAAGCTGAAGTTTAAAAATGCTTCGAAACTCTTCCATTTTTCTCAGAATTCCGCTGACATTTAAAAATGCTTTGATACTTTTCCATTGTTCTCGGAATTCTGCTGACGTTTAAAAATGCTTCAGAACTCTTACATTGTTCTCGTAATTCCGCTGATGCTTAAAAATGCTTCGGAACTCTTCCATTGTTATAGGAATTCCGCTGACGTTTAAAAATGCTTCGGAACTCTACCATTGTTATAGGAATTCCGCTGACGTTTAAAAATGCTTCTGAACTCTTACATTGTTCTCGGAATTCTGCTGATGTTTAAAAATGCTTCGGAACTCTTCCATTGTTCTCGGAATTCTGCTGACGTTTAAAAATGCTTTGGAACTCTTCCATTTTTCTTGGAATTCTGCTGACGTTTAAAAATGCTTCGGTACTCTTAAATTGTTCTCAGAATTCTGCTGACATTTAAAAATGGTTTGGAACACTTACCATTGTTCTCGGAATTCTCCTGTAATTTAAAAATTCTTCGGAACTTTTCCATTGTTCTCGGAATTCTGCTGACATTTGAAAATGCTTCGGTACTCTTCCATTGTTCTCGTAATTCCGCTGACGTTTAAAAATGCTTTGGAACTCTTCCATTGTTCTTGGAATTCTGCTGACGTTTAAAAATGCTTCTGATCTCTTCCATTGTTCTCGGAATTCTGCTGAAGTTTAAAAATACTTCGGAACTCTTCCATTGTTCCCGGAATTCTGCTGAAGTTTAAAAATGCTTCGGAACTCTTCCATTGTTCTCGTAATTCTGCTGAAGTTTAAAAATGTTCGGAACTCTTTCATTGTTCTCGGAATTCAGCTGAAGTTTAAAAATGCTTTGGAATTCTTCCATTGTTCTAGGAAATTCCGCTGAAGTTTTAAAAGTCTTTGAAACTCTTCCATTGTTCTAGGAATTCCGCTGAAGTTTTAAAATGCTTCATAACTCTTCCATTGTTCTCGGAATTCCGCTGACATTTAAAAATGCTTCGGAATTCTGCCATTGTTCTCGGAAATCCGCTGACATTTAAAAATGCTTTGGAACTCATCCATTGTTCTCAGAATTCCTATGAAGTTTAAAAATGCTTCAAAACTCTTCCATTGTTCTCGGCGTTCCGCTGAAGTATAAAAAACCTTCGGAACTCTTCCATTGTTCTCGGAATTCCGCTGAAGTTTAAAAATGCTTCCGAACTCTTCTATTGTTCTTGGAATTCCGCTGAAGTTTAATAATGCTTTGGTACTCTTCCATTGTTTATGGAATAGCGCTGACATTTAAAAATGCTTCGGAACTCTTCCATTGTTCTCGGAATTCAACTGACGCTTAAAAATGCTTCAGAACTCTTCCATTGGTAGCGGAATTCCGCTGAAGTTTAAAAATACTTCCTAACTCTTCTATTGTTCTCGGAATTCCGCTGAAGTTTAATAATGCTTTGGAACTCTTCCATTGTTTATGGAATAGCGCTGACGTTTAAAAATGCTTCGGAACTCTTCCATTGTTCTCAGAATTCCTCTGACGCTTAAAAATGCTTCGAAACTCTTCCATTGTTCGCGGAATTCCACTGAAGTTTTTTAAATTCTTCAAAACTCTTCCATTGTTCTCGGAAATCCGCTGATGTTTAAAAATGCTTCGGAACTCTTCCTTTCTTCTCGTAATTCCGCTGATGTTTAAAAATGCTTCGGAACTCTTACATTGTTCTCGGAATACTGCTGACATTTAAAAATGCTTTGGAACTCTTCCATTGTTCTCGGAATTCTGCTGACGTTTAAAAATGCTTCTGATCTCTTCCAATGTTCTCGGAATTCTGCTGAAGTTTAAAAATACTTCGGAACTCTTCCATTGTTCTCGGAATTCCGCTGAAGTTTAAAAATGCTTCCGAACTCTTCTATTGTTCTCGGAATTCCGCTGAAGTTTAATAATGCTTTGGAACTCTTCCGTTGTTTATGGAATAGTGCTGACGTTTAAAAATGCTTCGGAACTCTTCCATTGTTCTCAGAATTCAACTGATGCTTAAAAATGCTTCGGAACTCTTCCATTGTTAGCGGAATTCCGCTGAAGTTTTTTAAATTCTTCAAAACTCTTCCATTTTTCTCGGAAATCCGCTGATGTTTAAAAATGCTTCGGAACTCTTCCATTCTTCTCGTAATTCCGCTGATGTTTAAAAATGCTTCGGAACTCTTACATTGTTCTCGGAATACCGCTGACGTTTAAAAATGCTTTGGAACTCTTCCATTGTTCTCGGAATTCTGATGACATTTAAAAATGCTTCCGATCTCTTCCATTGTTCTCGGAATTCTGCTGAAGTTTAACAATACTTCAGAACGCTTCCATTGTTCCCGGAATTCTGCTGAAGTTTAAAAATGCTTTGGAACTCTTCCATTATTCTCGGACTTCCGCTGACATTTCAAAATGCTTCGGAACTCTTCCATTGTTCTTGTAATTCTGCTGATGTTTAAAAATGCTTCGGAACTCTTCCATTGTTCTAGGAATTCCTCTGAAGTTAAAAAATGCTTAGGTACTCTTCCAATGTTATCGGAATTCTGCTGATGTTTAAAAATGCTTCGGAACTCTTCCATTGCTTTCAGAATTCCGCTGAAGTTTAAAAATGATTTGGAACTCTTCCATTGTTCTCGGAATTCCGCTGAAGTTTAAAAATGCTTCGGAACTCTTCCATTTTTCACGGAATTCTGCTGAAGTTTAAATTTGCTTCAGAACTCTTTCATTGTTATCGGAATTCCGCTGACGTTTAATAATGCTTCGAAACTCTTCCATTGTTCTCGGATTTCCACTGAAGTTTAAAAATGATTCGGAACTCTTCCATTGTTCGCGGAATTCCACTGATGTTTAAAAATGCTTCGCAACTCTTCCATCGTTCTCGGAATTCCGCTAACGTTTAAAAATTCTTCGGAGCTCCTCCATTGTTCTCGTAATTCCGCTGACGTTTAAAAATGCTTCGGAACTCTTCCATTGTTCTCAGAATTCTGCTGAAGTTTAAAAATGCTTCGGAACTCTTTCATTGTTCTAGGATTTCCGCTGAAGTTTAAAAATGCTTTGGAACACTTCCATTGTTCTCGGAATTCCGCTGAATTTTAAAAATGCTTCGGAACTTTTCCATTGTTCTCGGAATTCCGCTGAAGTT
The DNA here is from genome assembly GCF_046119375.1 of Phyllobates terribilis. Classification (NCBI taxonomy): domain Eukaryota; kingdom Metazoa; phylum Chordata; class Amphibia; order Anura; family Dendrobatidae; genus Phyllobates; species Phyllobates terribilis. Next base: position 305,719,437 of record NW_027362765.1, on the reverse strand, counting down.
TAAAAATGCTTAGGTACTCTTCCATTATTCTCAGAATTCCGCAGAAGTTTAAAAATGGTTCGGAACTTTTCCATTGTTCTCGGAATTCTGCTGACGTTTAAAAATGCTTCGAAACTCTTCCATTGTTCTCGGAATTCCGCTGACGGTTAAAAATGCTTCGGAACTTTTTCATTGTTCTCGCAATTCTGCTGAAGTTTTAAAAGGCTTCGGAACTCTTTCATTGTTCTCGGAATTCCGCTGAAGTTTAAAAAGGCGTTGGAACTCTTCCATTGTTCTCAGTATTCCGCTGAAGTTTAAAAATGCTTCGGAACTCTTCCATTTTTCTCAGAATTCCGCTGACGTTTAAAAATGCTTCGGTACTTTTCCATTGTACTCGGAATTCTGTTGACGTTTAAAAATGCTTCGGAGCTCTTCCTTTGTTCTCGTAATTCCGCTGATGTTTAAAAATGCTTCGGAACTCTTTCATTGTTCTCGGAATTCTGCTGAAGTTTAAAAATGCTTTGGAACTCTTCCATTGTTCTCGGAATTCTGCTGACGTTTAAAAATGCTTCAGTACTCTTCCATTGTTCTCAGAATTCTGCTGACATTTAAAAATGGTTTAGAACACTTACCATTGTTCTCGAAATTCTCCTGTAATTTAAAAATTCTTCGGAACTTTTCCATTGTTCTCGGAATTCTGCTGACATTTGAAAATGCTTCGGTACTCTTACATTGTTCTCGGAATTCCGCTGACGTTTAAAAATGCTTTGGAACTCTTCCATTGTTCTCGGAATTCTGCTGACGTTTAAAAATGCTTCTGATCTCTTCCATTGTTCTCGGAATTCTGCTGAAGTTTAAAAATACTTCGGAACTCTTCCATTGTTCCCAGAATTCTGCTGAAGTTTAAAAATGCTTTGGAATTCTTCCATTGTTCTAAGAAATTCCGCTGAAGTTTTAAAATGCTTTGAAACTCTTCCATTGCTCTAGGAATTCCGCTGAAGTTTTAAAATGCTTCATAACTCTTCCATTGTTCTCGGAATTCCGCTGACATTTAAAAATGCTTCGGAATTCTTCCATTGTTCTCGGAAATCTGCTGACATTTAAAAATGCTTTGGAATTCATCCATTGTTCTCAGAAATCCTATGAAGTTTAAAAATGCTTCCGAACTCTTCTATTGTTCTCGGAATTCCGCTGAAATTTAATAATGCTTTGGAACTCTTCCATTGTTTATGGAATAGCGCTGACATTTAAAAATGCTTCGGAACTCTTCCATTGTTCTCGGAATTCAACTGACGCTTAAAAATGCTTCAGAACTCTTCCATTGTTAGCGGAATTCCGATGAAGTTTAAAAATGCTTCGGAACTCTTCCATTGTTCTCGTAATTACGCTGATGTTTAAAAATGCTTCGGAACTCTTACATTGTTCTCGGAATTCCGCTGACATTTAAAAATGCTTTGGAACTCTTCCATTGTTCTCGGAATTCTGCTGACGTTTAAAAATGCTTCAGTACTCTTCCATTGTTCTCAGAATTCCGCTGACGTTTAAAAATGCTTTGGTACTTTTCCATTGTTCTCGGAATTCTGCTGACATTTAAAAATGCTTCGGAACTCTTCCATTGTTCTCGTAATTCCGCTGATGTTTAAAAATGCTTCGGAATTCTTACATTGTTCTTGGAATTCCGCTGAAGTTTAAAAATGCTTCGGAACTCTTCCATTGTTCTCGTAATTCCGCTGAAGTTTAAAAATGCTTCTGAACTCTTACATTGTTCTCAGAATTCCGCTGATGTTTAAAAATGCTTCGGAACACTTCAATTGTTCTCGGAATTCTGCTGAAGTTTAAAAATGCTGCTGAACTCTTCCATTGTTCCCGGAATTCTGCTGAAGTATAAAAATGCTTCCGAACTCTTCCATTGTTCCCAGAATTAAGCTGAAGTTTAAAAATGCTTCGAAACTCTTCCATTTTTCTCAGAATTCCGCTGACATTTAAAAATGCTTTGATACTTTTCAATTGTTCTCGGAATTCTGCTGACGTTTAAAAATGCTTCGGAACTCTTACATTGTTCTCGTAATTCCGCTGATGCTTAAAAATGCTTCGGAACTCTTCCATTGTTATAGGAATTCCGCTGACGTTTAAAAATGCTTCGGAACTCTACCATTGTTATAGGAATTCCGCTGACGTTTAAAAATGCTTCTGAACTCTTACATTGTTCTCGGAATTCTGCTGACGTTTAAAAATGCTTTGGAACTCTTCCATTTTTCTTGGAATTCTGCTGACGTTTAAAAATGCTTCGGTACTCTTAAATTGTTCTCAGAATTCTGCTGACATTTAAAAATGGTTTGGAACACTTACCATTGTTCTCGGAATTCTCCTGTAATTTAAAAATTCTTCGGAACTTTTCCATTGTTCTCGGAATTCTGCTGACATTTGAAAATGCTTCGGTACTCTTCCATTGTTCTCGTAATTCCGCTGACGTTTAAAAATGCTTTGGAACTCTTCCATTGTTCTTGGAATTCTGCTGACGTTTAAAAATGCTTCTGATCTCTTCCATTGTTCTCGGAATTCTGCTGAAGTTTAAAAATACTTCGGAACTCTTCCATTGTTCCCGGAATTCTGCTGAAGTTTAAAAATGCTTCGGAACTCTTCCATTGTTCTCGTAATTCTGCTGAAGTTTAAAAATGTTCGGAACTCTTTCATTGTTCTCGGAATTCAGCTGAAGTTTAAAAATGCTTTGGAATTCTTCCATTGTTCTAGGAAATTCCGCTGAAGTTTTAAAAGTCTTTGAAACTCTTCCATTGTTCTAGGAATTCCGCTGAAGTTTTAAAATGCTTCATAACTCTTCCATTGTTCTCGGAATTCCGCTGACATTTAAAAATGCTTCGGAATTCTGCCATTGTTCTCGGAAATCCGCTGACATTTAAAAATGCTTTGGAACTCATCCATTGTTCTCAGAATTCCTATGAAGTTTAAAAATGCTTCAAAACTCTTCCATTGTTCTCGGCGTTCCGCTGAAGTATAAAAAACCTTCGGAACTCTTCCATTGTTCTCGGAATTCCGCTGAAGTTTAAAAATGCTTCCGAACTCTTCTATTGTTCTTGGAATTCCGCTGAAGTTTAATAATGCTTTGGTACTCTTCCATTGTTTATGGAATAGCGCTGACATTTAAAAATGCTTCGGAACTCTTCCATTGTTCTCGGAATTCAACTGACGCTTAAAAATGCTTCAGAACTCTTCCATTGGTAGCGGAATTCCGCTGAAGTTTAAAAATACTTCCTAACTCTTCTATTGTTCTCGGAATTCCGCTGAAGTTTAATAATGCTTTGGAACTCTTCCATTGTTTATGGAATAGCGCTGACGTTTAAAAATGCTTCGGAACTCTTCCATTGTTCTCAGAATTCCTCTGACGCTTAAAAATGCTTCGAAACTCTTCCATTGTTCGCGGAATTCCACTGAAGTTTTTTAAATTCTTCAAAACTCTTCCATTGTTCTCGGAAATCCGCTGATGTTTAAAAATGCTTCGGAACTCTTCCTTTCTTCTCGTAATTCCGCTGATGTTTAAAAATGCTTCGGAACTCTTACATTGTTCTCGGAATACTGCTGACATTTAAAAATGCTTTGGAACTCTTCCATTGTTCTCGGAATTCTGCTGACGTTTAAAAATGCTTCTGATCTCTTCCATTGTTCTCGGAATTCTGCTGAAGTTTAAAAATACTTCGGAACTCTTCCATTGTTCTCGGAATTCCGCTGAAGTTTAAAAATGCTTCCGAACTCTTCTATTGTTCTCGGAATTCCGCTGAAGTTTAATAATGCTTTGGAACTCTTCCGTTGTTTATGGAATAGCGCTGACGTTTTAAAATGCTTCGGAATTCTTCCATTGTTCTCAGAATTCAACTGACGCTTAAAAATGCTTCGGAACTCTTCCATTGTTAGCGGAATTCCGCTGAAGTTTTTTAAATTCTTCAAAACTCTTCCATTTTTCTCGGAAATCCGCTGATGTTTAAAAATGCTTCGGAACTCTTCCATTCTTCTCGTAATTCCGCTGATGTTTAAAAATGCTTCGGAACCCTTACATTGTTCTCGGAATACCGCTGACGTTTAAAAATGCTTTGGAACTCTTCCATTGTTCTCGGAATTCTGATGACATTTAAAAATGCTTCCGATCTCTTCCATTGTTCTCGGAATTCTGCTGAAGTTTAACAATACTTCAGAACTCTTCCATTGTTCCCGGAATTCTGCTGAAGTTTAAAAATGCTTTGGAACTCTTCCATTATTCTCGGACTTCCGCTGACATTTCAAAATGCTTCGGAACTCTTCCATTGTTCTTGTAATTCTGCTGATGTTTAAAAATGCTTCGGAACTCTTCCATTGTTCTAGGAATTCCTCCGAAGTTAAAAAATGCTTAGGTACTCTTCCAATGTTATCGGAATTCCGCTGATGTTTAAAAATGCTTCGGAACTCTTCCATTGCTTTCAGAATTCCGCTGAAGTTTAAAAATGATTTGGAACTCTTCCATTGTTCTCGGAATTCCGCTGAAGTTTAAAAATGCTTCGGAACTCTTCCATTTTTCACGGAATTCTGCTGAAGTTTAAATTTGCTTCAGAACTCTTCCATTGTTAGCGGAATTCCGCTGACGTTTAATAATGCTTCGAAACTCTTCCATTGTTCTCGGAATTCCACTGATGTTTAAAAATGCTTCGCAACTCTTCCATTGTTCTCGGAATTCCGCTAACGTTTAAAAATTCTTCGGAGCTCCTCCATTGTTCTCGTAATTCCGCTGACGTTTAAAAATGCTTCGGAACTCTTCCATTGTTCTCAGAATTCTGCTGAAGTTTAAAAATGCTTCGGAACTCTTTCATTGTTCTAGGATTTCCGCTGAAGTTTAAAAATGCTTTGGAACACTTCCATTGTTCTCGGAATTCCGCTGAATTTTAAAAATGCTTCGGAACTTTTCCATTGTTCTTGGAATTCCGCTGAAGTTTAAAAATGCTTAGGTACTCTTCCATTATTCTCAGAATTCCGCAGAAGTTTAAAAATGCTTCGGAACTTTTCCATTGTTCTCGGAATTCTGCTGACGTTTAAAAATGCTTCGAAACTCTTCCATTGTTCTCGGAATTCCGCTGACCGTTAAAAATGCTTCGGAACTTTTTCATTGTTCTCGCAATTCTGCTGAAGTTTTAAAAGGCTTCGGAACTCTTTCATTGTTCTCGGAATTCCGCTGAAGTTTAAAAAGGCGTTGGAACTCTTCCATTGTTCTCAGTATTCCGCTGAAGTTTAAAAATGCTTCGGAACTCTTCCATTTTTCTCAGAATTCCGCTGACGTTTAAAAATGCTTCGGTACTTTTCCATTGTACTCGGAATTCTGTTGACGTTTAAAAATGCTTCGGAGCTCTTCCTTTGTTCTCGTAATTCCGCTGATGTTTAAAAATTCTTCGGAACTCTTTCATTGTTCTCGGAATTCTGCTGACGTTTAAAAATGCTTTGGAACTTTTCCATTGTTCTCGGAATTCTGCTGACGTTTAAAAATGCTTCAGTACTCTTCCATTGTTCTCAGAATTCCGCTGACGTTTAAAAATGCTTTGGTACTTTTCCATTGTTCTCAGAATACTGCTGACATTTAAAAATGCTTCAGAACTCTTCCATTGTTCTCGTAATTCCGCTGATGTTTAAAAATGCTTCGGAATTCTTACATTGTTCTTGGAATTCCGCTGAAGTTTAAAAATGCTTCGGAACTCTTCCATTGTTCTCGTAATTCCGCTGAAGTTTAAAAATGCTTCTGAACTCTTACATTGTTCTCAGAATTCCGCTGATGTTTAAAAATGCTTCGGAACACTTCAATTGTTCTCGGAATTCTGCTGAAGTTTAAAAATGCTGCTGAACTCTTCCATTGTTCCCGGAATTCTGCTGAAGTATAAAAATGCTTCCGAACTCTTCCATTGTTCCCAGAATTAAGCTGAAGTTTAAAAATGCTTCGAAACTCTTCCATTTTTCTCAGAATTCCGCTGACATTTAAAAATGCTTTGATACTTTTCCATTGTTCTCGGAATTCTGCTGACGTTTAAAAATGCTTCGGAACTCTTACATTGTTCTCGTAATTCCGCTGATGCTTAAAAATGCTTCGGAACTCTTTGATTGTTATAGGAATTCCGCTGACGTTTAAAAATGCTTCGGAACTCTACCATTGTTATAGGAATTCCGCTGACGTTTAAAAATGCTTCTGAACTCTTACATTGTTCTCAGAATTCCGCTGATGTTTAAAAATGCTTCAGAACACTTCAATTGTTCTCGGAATTCTGCTGAAGTTTAAAAATGCTGCGGAACTCTTCCATTGTTCCCGGAATTCTGCTGAAGTATAAAAATGCTTCCGAACTCTTCCATTGTTCCCAGAATTAAGCTGAAGTTTAAAAATGCTTCGGAACTCTTTCATTGCTCAAGGAATTCCGCTGACGTTCAAAAATACTTAGGAACTATTCCATTACTCTCGGAATTCCGCTGAAGTTTAATAATGCTATGGAAATCTTTCATTGTTCTCGGAATTCCGCTGACGTTTAAAAATGCTTCGGAACTTTTTCATTGTTTTCGGACTTCCGCTAACATTTCAAAATGCTTCAGAACTCTTCCATTGTTCTCGGAATTCTGCTGATGTTTAAAAATGCTTCGGAACTCTTCCATTGTTCTCGGAATTCTGCTGACGTTTAAAAATGCTTTGGAACTCTTCCATTGTTCTCGGAATTCTGCTGACGTTTAAAAATGCTTCGGTACTCTTAAATTGTTCTCAGAATTCTGCTGACATTTAAAAATGGTTTGGAACACTTACCATTGTTCTCGGAATTCTCCTGTAATTTAAAAATTCTTCGGAACTTTTCCATTGTTCTCGGAATTCTGCTGACATTTGAAAATGCTTCGGTACTCTTACATTGTTCTCGGAATTCCACTGACGTTTAAAAATGCTTTGGAACTCTTCCATTGTTCTCGGAATTCTGCTGACGTTTAAAAATGCTTCTGATCTCTTCCATTGTTCTCGGAATTCTGCTGAAGTTTAAAAATACTTCGGAACTCTTCCATTGTTACCGGAATTCTGCTGAAGTTTAAAAATGCTTCGGAACTCTTTCATTGTTCTCGAAATTCTGCTGACGTTTAAAAATGCATCAGAACTTTTCCATTGTTCTCGGAATTCCGCTGATGTTTAAAAATGCTTCGAAACTCTTCCATTGTTCTCATAATTCTGCTGAAGTTTAAAAATGTTTGGAACTCTTTCATTGTTCTCGGAATTCAGCTGAAGTTTAAAAATGCTTTGGAATTCTTCCATTGTTCTCGGAAATCCGCTGACGTTTAAAAATGCTTTGGAACTCATCCATTGTTCTCAGAATTCCTATGAAGTTTAAAAATGCTTCAAAACTCTTCCATTGTTCTCGGCGTTCCGCTGAAGTATAAAAAACCTTCGGAACTCTTCCATTGTTCTCGGAATTCCGCTGAAGTTTAAAAATGCTTCCGAACTCTTCTATTGTCCTTGGAATTCCGCTGAAGTTTAATAATGCTTTGGTACTCTTCAATTGTTTATGGAATAGCGCTGACTTTTAAAAATGCTTCGGAACTCTTCCATTGTTCTCGGAATTCAACTGACGCTTAAAAATGCTTCGGAACTCTTCCATTGGTAGCGGAATTCCGCTGAAGTTTAAAAATACTTCCTAACTCTTCTATTGTTCTCGGAATTCCGCTGAAGTTTAATAATGCTTTGGAACTCTTCCATTGTTTATGGAATAGCGCTGACGTTTAAAAATGCTTCGGAACACTTCCATTGTTCTCAGAATTCCTCTGACGCTTAAAAATGCTTCGAAACTCTTCCATTGTTCGCGGAATTCCGCTGAAGTTTTTTAAATTCTTCAAAACTCTTCCATTGTTCTCGGAAATCCGCTGAAGTTTAAAAATGCTTCGGAACTCTTCCTTTCTTCTCGTAATTCCACTGATGTTTAAAAATGCTTCGGAATTCTTACATTGTTCTTGGAATTCCGCTGAAGTTTAAAAATGCTTCGGAACTCTTCCATTGTTCTCGTAATTCCGCTGAAGTTTAAAAATGCTTCTGAACTCTTACATTGTTCTCAGAATTCCGCTGATGTTTAAAAATGCTTCGGAACACTTCAATTGTTCTCGGAATTCTGCTGAAGTTTAAAAATGCTGCTGAACTCTTCCATTGTTCCCGGAATTCTGCTGAAGTATAAAAATGCTTCCGAACTCTTCCATTGTTCCCAGAATTAAGCTGAAGTTTAAAAATGCTTCGAAACTCTTCCATTTTTCTCAGAATTCCGCTGACATTTAAAAATGCTTTGATACTTTTCCATTGTTCTCGGAATTCTGCTGACGTTTAAAAATGCTTCGGAACTCTTACATTGTTCTCGTAATTCCGCTGATGCTTAAAAATGCTTCGGAACTCTTCCATTGTTATAGGAATTCCGCTGACGTTTAAAAATGCTTCGGAACTCTACCATTGTTATAGGAATTCCGCTGACGTTTAAAAATGCTTCTGAACTCTTACATTGTTCTCGGAATTCTGCTGATGTTTAAAAATGCTTCGGAACTCTTCCATTGTTCTCGGAATTCTGCTGACGTTTAAAAATGCTTTGGAACTCTTCCATTTTTCTTGGAATTCTGCTGACGTTTAAAAATGCTTCGGTACTCTTAAATTGTTCTCAGAATTCTGCTGACATTTAAAAATGGTTTGGAACACTTACCATTGTTCTCGGAATTCTCCTGTAATTTAAAAATTCTTCGGAACTTTTCCATTGTTCTCGGAATTCTGCTGACATTTGAAAATGCTTCGGTACTCTTCCATTGTTCTCGTAATTCCGCTGACGTTTAAAAATGCTTTGGAACTCTTCCATTGTTCTCGGAATTCTGCTGACGTTTAAAAATGCTTCTGATCTCTTCCATTGTTCTCGGAATTCTGCTGAAGTTTAAAAATACTTCGGAACTCTTCCATTGTTCCCGGAATTCTGCTGAAGTTTAAAAATGCTTCGGAACTCTTCCATTGTTCTCGTAATTCTGCTGAAGTTTAAAAATGTTCGGAACTCTTTCATTGTTCTCGGAATTCAGCTGAAGTTTAAAAATGCTTTGGAATTCTTCCATTGTTCTAGGAAATTCCGCTGAAGTTTTAAAAGTCTTTGAAACTCTTCCATTGTTCTAGGAATTCGCTGAAGTTTTAAAATGCTTCATAACTCTTCCATTGTTCTCGGAATTCCGCTGACATTTAAAAATGCTTCGGAATTCTGCCATTGTTCTCGGAAATCCGCTGACATTTAAAAATGCTTTGGAACTCATCCATTGTTCTCAGAATTCCTATGAAGTTTAAAAATGCTTCAAAACTCTTCCATTGTTCTCGGCGTTCCGCTGAAGTATAAAAAACCTTCGGAACTCTTCCATTGTTCTCGGAATTCCGCTGAAGTTTAAAAATGCTTCCGAACTCTTCTATTGTTCTTGGAATTCCGCTGAAGTTTAATAATGCTTTGGTACTCTTCCATTGTTTATGGAATAGCGCTGACATTTAAAAATGCTTCGGAACTCTTCCATTGTTCTCGGATTTCAACTGACGCTTAAAAATGCTTCAGAACTCTTCCATTGGTAGCGGAATTCCGCTGAAGTTTAAAAATACTTCCTAACTCTTCTATTGTTCTCGGAATTCCGCTGAAGTTTAATAATGCTTTGGAACTCTTCCATTGTTTATGGAATAGCGCTGACGTTTAAAAATGCTTCGGAACTCTTCCATTGTTCTCAGAATTCCTCTGACGCTTAAAAATGCTTCGAAACTCTTCCATTGTTCGCGGAATTCCACTGAAGTTTTTTAAATTCTTCAAAACTCTTCCATTGTTCTCGGAAATCCGCTGATGTTTAAAAATGCTTCGGAACTCTTCCTTTCTTCTCGTAATTCTGCTGATGTTTAAAAATGCTTCGGAACTCTTACATTGTTCTCGGAATACTGCTGACATTTAAAAATGCTTTGGAACTCTTCCATTGTTCTCGGAATTCTGCTGACGTTTAAAAATGCTTCTGATCTCTTCCATTGTTCTCGGAATTCTGCTGAAGTTTAAAAATACTTCGGAACTCTTCCATTGTTCTCGGAATTCCGCTGAAGTTTAAAAATGCTTCCGAACTCTTCTATTGTTCTCGGAATTCCGCTGAAGTTTAATAATGCTTTGGAACTCTTCCGTTGTTTATGGAATAGCGCTGACGTTTTAAAATGCTTCGGATTTCTTCCATTGTTCTCAGAATTCAACTGACGCTTAAAAATGCTTCGGAACTCTTCCATTGTTAGCGGAATTCCGCTGAAGTTTTTTAAATTCTTCAAAACTCTTCCATTGTTCTCGGAAATCCGCTGATGTTTAAAAATGCTTCGGAACTCTTCCATTCTTCTCGTAATTCCGCTGATGTTTAAAAATGCTTCGGAACCCTTACATTGTTCTCGGAATACCGCTGACGTTTAAAAATGCTTTGGAACTCTTCCATTGTTCTCGGAATTCTGATGACATTTAAAAATGCTTCCGATCTCTTCCATTGTTCTCGGAATTCTGCTGAAGTTTAACAATACTTCAGAACTCTTCCATTGTTCCCGGAATTCTGCTGAAGTTTAAAAATGCTTTGGAACTCTTCCATTATTCTCGGACTTCCGCTGACATTTCAAAATGCTTCGGAACTCTTCCATTGTTCTTGTAATTCTGCTGATGTTTAAAAATGCTTCGGAACTCTTCCATTGTTCTAGGAATTCCTCTGAAGTTAAAAAATGCTTAGGTACTCTTCCAATGTTATAGGAATTCCGCTGATGTTTAAAAATGCTTCGGAACTCTTCCATTGCTTTCAGAATTCCGCTGAAGTTTAAAAATGATTTGGAACTCTTCCATTGTTCTCGGAATTCCGCTGAAGTTTAAAAATGCTTCGGAACTCTTCCATTTTTCACGGAATTCTGCTGAAGTTTAAATTTGCTTCAGAACTCTTCCATTGTTAGCGGAATTCCGCTGACGTTTAATAATGCTTCGAAACTCTTCCATTGTTCTCGGATTTCCACTGAAGTTTAAAAATGATTCGGAACTCTTCAATTGTTCTCGGAATTCCACTGATGTTTAAAAATGCTTCGCAACTCTTCCATTGTTCTCGGAATTCCGCTAACGTTTAAAAATTCTTCGGAGCTCCTCCATTGTTCTCGTAATTCCGCTGACGTTTAAAAATGCTTCGGAACTCTTCCATTGTTCTCAGAATTCTGCTGAAGTTTAAAAATGCTTCGGAACTCTTTCATTGTTCTAGGATTTCCGCTGAAGTTTAAAAATGCTTTGGAACACTTCCATTGTTCTCGGAATTCCGCTGAATTTTAAAAATGCTTCGGAACTTTTCCATTGTTCTTGGAATTCCGCTGAAGTTTAAAAATGCTTAGGTACTCTTCCATTATTCTCAGAATTCCGCAGAAGTTTAAAAATGCTTCGGAACTTTTCCATTGTTCTCGGAATTCTGCTGACGTTTAAAAATGCTTCGAAACTCTTCCATTGTTCTCGGAATTCCGCTGACCGTTAAAAATGCTTCGGAACTTTTTCATTGTTCTCGCAATTCTGCTGAAGTTTTAAAAGGCTTCGGAACTCTTTCATTGTTCTCGGAATTCCGCTGAAGTTTAAAAAGGCGTTGGAACTCTTCCATTGTTCTCAGTATTCCGCTGAAGTTTAAAAATGCTTCGGAACTCTTCCATTTTTCTCAGAATTCCGCTGACGTTTAAAAATGCTTCGGTACTTTTCCATTGTACTCGGAATTCTGTTGACGTTTAAAAATGCTTCGGAGCTCTTCCTTTGTTCTCGTAATTCCGCTGATGTTTAAAAATGCTTCGGAACTCTTTCATTGTTCTCGGAATTCTGCTGACGTTTAAAAATGCTTTGGAACTTTTCCATTGTTCTCGGAATTCTGCTGACGTTTAAAAATGCTTCAGTACTCTTCCATTGTTCTCAGAATTCCGCTGACGTTTAAAAATGCTTTGGTACTTTTCCATTGTTCTCGGAATTCTGCTGACATTTAAAAATGCTTCAGAACTCTTCCATTGTTCTCGTAATTCCGCTGATGTTTAAAAATGCTTCGGAATTCTTACATTGTTCTTGGAATTCCGCTGAAGTTTAAAAATGCTTCGGAACTCTTCCATTGTTCTCGTAATTCCGCTGAAGTTTAAAAATGCTTCTGAACTCTTACATTGTTCTCAGAATTCCGCTGATGTTTAAAAATGCTTCGGAACACTTCAATTGTTCTCGGAATTCTGCTGAAGTTTAAAAATGCTGCTGAACTCTTCCATTGTTCCCGGAATTCTGCTGAAGTATAAAAATGCTTCCGAACTCTTCCATTGTTCCCAGAATTAAGCTGAAGTTTAAAAATGCTTCGAAACTCTTCCATTTTTCTCAGAATTCCGCTGACATTTAAAAATGCTTTGATACTTTTCCATTGTTCTCGGAATTCTGCTGACGTTTAAAAATGCTTCGGAACTCTTACATTGTTCTCGTAATTCCGCTGATGCTTAAAAATGCTTCGGAACTCTTTGATTGTTATAGGAATTCCGCTGACGTTTAAAAATGCTTCGGAACTCTACCATTGTTATAGGAATTCCGCTGACGTTTAAAAATGCTTCTGAACTCTTACATTGTTCTCAGAATTCCGCTGATGTTTAAAAATGCTTCAGAACACTTCAATTGTTCTCGGAATTCTGCTGAAGTTTAAAAATGCTGCGGAACTCTTCCATTGTTCCCGGAATTCTGCTGAAGTATAAAAATGCATCCGAACTCTTCCATTGTTCCCAGAATTAACCTGAAGTTTAAAAATGCTTCGGAACTCTTTCATTGCTCAAGGAATTCCGCTGACGTTCAAAAATACTTAGGAACTATTCCATTACTCTCGGAATTCCGCTGAAGTTTAATAATGCTATGGAAATCTTTCATTGTTCTCGGAATTACGCTGACGTTTAAAAATGCTTTGGAACTTTTTCATTGTTTTCGGACTTCCGCTAACATTTCAAAATGCTTCAGAACTCTTCCATTGTTCTCGGAATTCTGCTGATGTTTAAAAATGCTTCGGAACTCTTCCATTGTTCTCGGAATTCTGCTGACGTTTAAAAATGCTTTGGAACTCTTCCATTGTTCTCGGAATTCTGCTGACGTTTAAAAATGCTTCGGTACTCTTAAATTGTTCTCAGAATTCTGCTGACATTTAAAAATGGTTTGGAACACTTACCCTTGTTCTCGGAATTCTCCTGTAATTTAAAAATTCTTCGGAACTTTTCCATTGTTCTCGGAATTCTGCTGACATTTGAAAATGCTTCGGTACTCTTACATTGTTCTCGGAATTCCACTGACGTTTAAAAATGCTTTGGAACTCTTCCATTGTTCTCGGAATTCTGCTGACGTTTAAAAATGCTTCTGATCTCTTCCATTGTTCTCGGAATTCTGCTGAAGTTTAAAAATACTTCGGAACTCTTCCATTGTTCCCGGAATTCTGCTGAAGTTTAAAAATGCTTCGGAACTCTTTCATTGTTCTCGAAATTCTGCTGACGTTTAAAAATGCATCAGAACTTTTCCATTGTTCTCGGAATTCCGCTGATGTTTAAAAATGCTTCGAAACTCTTCCATTGTTCTCATAATTCTGCTGAAGTTTAAAAATGTTCGGAACTCTTTCATTGTTCTCGGAATTCAGCTGAAGTTTAAAAATGCTTTGGAATTCTTCCATTGTTCTAGGAAATTCCGCTGAAGTTTTAAAAGTCTTTGAAACTCTTCCATTGTTCTAGGAATTCCGCTGAAGTTTTAAAATGCTTCATAACTCTTCCATTGTTCTCGGAATTCCGCTGACATTTAAAAATGCTTCGGAATTCTTCCATTGTTCTCGGAAATCCGCTGACGTTTAAAAATGCTTTGGAACTCATCCATTGTTCTCAGAATTCCTATGAAGTTTAAAAATGCTTCAAAACTCTTCCATTGTTCTCGGCGTTCCGCTGAAGTATAAAAAACCTTCGGAACTCTTCCATTGTTCTCGGAATTCCGCTGAAGTTTAAAAATGCTTCCGAACTCTTCTATTGTCCTTGGAATTCCGCTGAAGTTTAATAATGCTTTGGTACTCTTCAATTGTTTATGGAATAGCGCTGACTTTTAAAAATGCTTCGGAACTCTTCCATTGTTCTCGGAATTCAACTGACGCTTAAAAATGCTTCGGAACTATTCCATTGGTAGCGGAATTCCGCTGAAGTTTAAAAATACTTCCTAACTCTTCTATTGTTCTCGGAATTCCGCTGAAGTTTAATAATGCTTTGGAACTCTTCCATTGTTTATGGAATAGCGCTGACGTTTAAAAATGCTTCGGAACACTTCCATTGTTCTCAGAATTCCTCTGACGCTTAAAAATGCTTCGAAACTCTTCCATTGTTCGCGGAATTCCGCTGAAGTTTTTTAAATTCTTCAAAACTCTTCCATTGTTCTCGGAAATCCGCTGAAGTTTAAAAATGCTTCGGAACTCTTCCTTTCTTCTCGTAATTCCACTGATGTTTAAAAATGCTTCGGAACTCTTACATTGTTCTCGGAATACTGCTGACATTTAAAAATGCTTCGGAACTCTTTCATTGTTCTCGAAATTCTGTTGACGTTTAAAAATGCATCAGAACTTTTCCATTGTTCTCGGAATTCCGCTGATGTTTAAAAATGCTTCGAAACTCTTCCATTGTTCTCATAATTCTGCTGAAGTTTAAAAATGTTCGGAACTCTTTCATTGTTCTCGGAATTCAGCTGAAGTTTAAAAATGCTTTGGAATTCTTCCATTGTTCTAGGAAATTCCGCTGAAGTTTTAAAAGTCTTTGAAACTCTTCCATTGTTCTAGGAATTCCGCTGAAGTTTTAAAATGCTTCATAACTCTTCCATTGTTCTCGGAATTCCGCTGACATTTAAAAATGCTTCGGAATTCTTCCATTGTTCTCGGAAATCCGCTGACGTTTAAAAATGCTTTGGAACTCATCCATTGTTCTCAGAATTCCTATGAAGTTTAAAAATGCTTCAAAACTCTTCCATTGTTCTCGGCGTTCCGCTGAAGTATAAAAAACCTTCGGAACTCTTCCATTGTTCTCGGAATTCCGCTGAAGTTTTAAAATGCTTCCGAACTCTTCTATTGTTCTTGGAATTCCGCTGAAGTTTAATAATGCTTTGGTACTCTTCAATTGTTTATGGAATAGCGCTGACATTTAAAAATGCTTCAGAACTCTTCCATTGTTCTCGTAATTCCGCTGATGTTTAAAAATGCTTCGGAATTCTTACATTGTTCTTGGAATTCCGCTGAAGTTTAAAAATGCTTCGGAACTCTTCCATTGTTCTCGTAATTCCGCTGAAGTTTAAAAATGCTTCTGAACTCTTACATTGTTCTCAGAATTCCGCTGATGTTTAAAAATGCTTCGGAACACTTCAATTGTTCTCGGAATTCTGCTGAAGTTTAAAAATGCTGCTGAACTCTTCCATTGTTCCCGGAATTCTGCTGAAGTATAAAAATGCTTCCGAACTCTTCCATTGTTCCCAGAATTAAGCTGAAGTTTAAAAATGCTTCGAAACTCTTCCATTTTTCTCAGAATTCCGCTGACATTTAAAAATGCTTTGATACTTTTCCATTGTTCTCGGAATTCTGCTGACGTTTAAAAATGCTTCGGAACTCTTACATTGTTCTCGTAATTCCGCTGATGCTTAAAAATGCTTCGGAACTCTTTGATTGTTATAGGAATTCCGCTGACGTTTAAAAATGCTTCGGAACTCTACCATTGTTATAGGAATTCCGCTGACGTTTAAAAATGCTTCTGAACTCTTACATTGTTCTCAGAATTCCGCTGATGTTTAAAAATGCTTCAGAACACTTCAATTGTTCTCGGAATTCTGCTGAAGTTTAAAAATGCTGCGGAACTCTTCCATTGTTCCCGGAATTCTGCTGAAGTATAAAAATGCATCCGAACTCTTCCATTGTTCCCAGAATTAACCTGAAGTTTAAAAATGCTTCGGAACTCTTTCATTGCTCAAGGAATTCCGCTGACGTTCAAAAATACTTAGGAACTATTCCATTACTCTCGGAATTCCGCTGAAGTTTAATAATGCTATGGAAATCTTTCATTGTTCTCGGAATTACGCTGACGTTTAAAAATGCTTTGGAACTTTTTCATTGTTTTCGGACTTCCGCTAACATTTCAAAATGCTTCAGAACTCTTCCATTGTTCTCGGAATTCTGCTGATGTTTAAAAATGCTTCGGAACTCTTCCATTGTTCTCGGAATTCTGCTGACGTTTAAAAATGCTTTGGAACTCTTCCATTGTTCTCGGAATTCTGCTGACGTTTAAAAATGCTTCGGTACTCTTAAATTGTTCTCAGAATTCTGCTGACATTTAAAAATGGTTTGGAACACTTACCCTTGTTCTCGGAATTCTCCTGTAATTTAAAAATTCTTCGGAACTTTTCCATTGTTCTCGGAATTCTGCTGACATTTGAAAATGCTTCGGTACTCTTACATTGTTCTCGGAATTCCACTGACGTTTAAAAATGCTTTGGAACTCTTCCATTGTTCTCGGAATTCTGCTGACGTTTAAAAATGCTTCTGATCTCTTCCATTGTTCTCGGAATTCTGCTGAAGTTTAAAAATACTTCGGAACTCTTCCATTGTTCCCGGAATTCTGCTGAAGTTTAAAAATGCTTCGGAACTCTTTCATTGTTCTCGAAATTCTGCTGACGTTTAAAAATGCATCAGAACTTTTCCATTGTTCTCGGAATTCCGCTGATGTTTAAAAATGCTTCGAAACTCTTCCATTGTTCTCATAATTCTGCTGAAGTTTAAAAATGTTCGGAACTCTTTCATTGTTCTCGGAATTCAGCTGAAGTTTAAAAATGCTTTGGAATTCTTCCATTGTTCTAGGAAATTCCGCTGAAGTTTTAAAAGTCTTTGAAACTCTTCCATTGTTCTAGGAATTCCGCTGAAGTTTTAAAATGCTTCATAACTCTTCCATTGTTCTCGGAATTCCGCTGACATTTAAAAATGCTTCGGAATTCTTCCATTGTTCTCGGAAATCCGCTGACGTTTAAAAATGCTTTGGAACTCATCCATTGTTCTCAGAATTCCTATGAAGTTTAAAAATGCTTCAAAACTCTTCCATTGTTCTCGGCGTTCCGCTGAAGTATAAAAAACCTTCGGAACTCTTCCATTGTTCTCGGAATTCCGCTGAAGTTTAAAAATGCTTCCGAACTCTTCTATTGTCCTTGGAATTCCGCTGAAGTTTAATAATGCTTTGGTACTCTTCAATTGTTTATGGAATAGCGCTGACTTTTAAAAATGCTTCGGAACTCTTCCATTGTTCTCGGAATTCAACTGACGCTTAAAAATGCTTCGGAACTATTCCATTGGTAGCGGAATTCCGCTGAAGTTTAAAAATACTTCCTAACTCTTCTATTGTTCTCGGAATTCCGCTGAAGTTTAATAATGCTTTGGAACTCTTCCATTGTTTATGGAATAGCGCTGACGTTTAAAAATGCTTCGGAACACTTCCATTGTTCTCAGAATTCCTCTGACGCTTAAAAATGCTTCGAAACTCTTCCATTGTTCGCGGAATTCCGCTGAAGTTTTTTAAATTCTTCAAAACTCTTCCATTGTTCTCGGAAATCCGCTGAAGTTTAAAAATGCTTCGGAACTCTTCCTTTCTTCTCGTAATTCCACTGATGTTTAAAAATGCTTCGGAACTCTTACATTGTTCTCGGAATACTGCTGACATTTAAAAATGCTTCGGAACTCTTTCATTGTTCTCGAAATTCTGTTGACGTTTAAAAATGCATCAGAACTTTTCCATTGTTCTCGGAATTCCGCTGATGTTTAAAAATGCTTCGAAACTCTTCCATTGTTCTCATAATTCTGCTGAAGTTTAAAAATGTTCGGAACTCTTTCATTGTTCTCGGAATTCAGCTGAAGTTTAAAAATGCTTTGGAATTCTTCCATTGTTCTAGGAAATTCCGCTGAAGTTTTAAAAGTCTTTGAAACTCTTCCATTGTTCTAGGAATTCCGCTGAAGTTTTAAAATGCTTCATAACTCTTCCATTGTTCTCGGAATTCCGCTGACATTTAAAAATGCTTCGGAATTCTTCCATTGTTCTCGGAAATCCGCTGACGTTTAAAAATGCTTTGGAACTCATCCATTGTTCTCAGAATTCCTATGAAGTTTAAAAATGCTTCAAAACTCTTCCATTGTTCTCGGCGTTCCGCTGAAGTATAAAAAACCTTCGGAACTCTTCCATTGTTCTCGGAATTCCGCTGAAGTTTTAAAATGCTTCCGAACTCTTCTATTGTTCTTGGAATTCCGCTGAAGTTTAATAATGCTTTGGTACTCTTCAATTGTTTATGGAATAGCGCTGACTTTTAAAAATGCTTCGGAACTCTTCCATTGTTCTCGGAATTCAACTGACGCTTAAAAATGCTTCGGAACTCTTCCATTGGTAGCGGAATTCCGCTGAAGTTTAAAAATACTTCCTAACTCTTCTATTGTTCTCGGAATTCCGCTGAAGTTTAATAATGCTTTGGAACTCTTCCATTGTTTATGGAATAGCGCTGACGTTTAAAAATGCTTCGGAACACTTCCATTGTTCTCAGAATTCCTCTGACGCTTAAAAATGCTTCGAAACTCTTCCATTGTACGCGGAATTCCACTGAAGTTTTTTAAATTCTTCAAAACTCTTCCATTGTTCTCGGAAATCCGCTGATGTTTAAAAATGCTTCGGAACTCTTACATTGTTCTCGGAATACTGCTGACATTTAAAAATGCTTTGGAACTCTTCCATTGTTCTCGGAATTCTGCTGTAGTTTAAAAATGCTTCTGATCTCTTCCATTGTTCTCGGAATTCTGCTGAAGTTTAAAAATACTTTGGAACTCCTCCATTGTTCTCGGAATTCCGCTGAAGTTTAAAAATGCTTCCGAACTCTTCTATTGTTCTCGGAATTCCGCTGAAGTTTAACAATGCTTTGGAACTCTTCCGTTGTTTATGGAATAGTGCTGACGTTTAAAAATGCTTCGGAACTCTTCCATTGTTCTCAGAATTCAACTGACGCTTAAAAATGCTTCGGAACTCTTCCATTGTTAGCGGAATTCCGCTGAAGTTTTTTAAATTCTTCAAAACTCTTCCATTTTTCTCGGAAATCCGCTGATGTTTAAAAATGCTTCGGAACTCTTCCATTCTTCTCGTAATTCCGCTGATGTTTAAAAATGCTTCGGAACTCTTACATTGTTCTCGGAATACCGCTGACGTTTAAAAATGCTTTGGAACTTTTCCATTGTTCTCGGAATTCTGATGACATTTAAAAATGCTTCCGATCTCTTCCATTGTTCTCGGAATTCTGCTGAAGTTTAACAATACTTCAGAACTCTTCCATTGTTCCCGGAATTCTGCTGAAGTTTAAAAATGCTTTGGAACTCTTTCATTATTCTCGGACTTCCGCTGACATTTCAAAATGCTTCGGAACTCTTCCATTGTTCTTGTAATTCTGCTGATGTTTAAAAATGCTTCGGAACTCTTCCATTGTTCTAGGAATTCCTCTGAAGTTAAAAAATGCTTAGGTACTCTTCCAATGTTATCGGAATTCCGCTGATGTTTAAAAATGCTTCGGAACTCTTCCATTGCTTTCGGAATTCCGCTGAAGTTTAAAAATGCTTCGGAACTCTTCCATTTTTCACGGAATTCTGCTGAAGTTTAAATTTGCTTCAGAACTCTTTCATTGTTATCGGAATTCCGCTGACGTTTAATAATGCTTCGAAACTCTTCCATTGTTCTCGGATTTCCACTGAAGTTTAAAAATGCTTCGCAACTCTTCCATCGTTCTCGGAATTCCGCTAACGTTTAAAAATTCTTCGGAGCTCCTCAATTGTTCTCGTAATTTTGCTGACGTTTAGAAATGCTTCGGAACTCTTCCATTGTTCTCAGAATTCTGCTGAAGTTTAAAAATGCTTCGGAACTCTTCCATTGTTCTCGGAATTCCGCTGAATTTTAAAAATGCTTCGGAACTTTTCCATTGTTCTCGGAATTCCGCTGAAGTTTAAAAATGCTTAGGTACTCTTCCATTATTCTCAGAATTCCGCAGAAGTTTAAAAATGGTTCGGAACTTTTCCATTGTTCTCGGAATTCTGCTGACGTTTAAAAATGCTTCGAAACTCTTCCATTGTTCTCGGAATTCCGCTGACGGTTAAAAATGCTTCGGAACTTTTTCATTGTTCTCGCAATTCTGCTGAAGTTTTAAAAGGCTTCGGAACTCTTTCATTGTTCTCGGAATTTCGCTGACGTTTAAAAAGGCGTTGGAACTCTTCCATTGTTCTCAGTATTCCGCTGAAGTTTAAAAATGCTTCGGAACTCTTCCATTTTTCTCAGAATTCCGCTGACGTTTAAAAATGCTTCGGTACTTTTCCATTGTACTCGGAATTCTGTTGACGTTTAAAAATGCTTCGGAGCTCTTCCTTTGTTCTCGTAATTCCGCTGATGTTTAAAAATGCTTCGGAACTCTTTCATTGTTCTCGGAATTCTGCTGAAGTTTAAAAATGCTTTGGAACTCTTCCATTGTTCTCGGAATTCTGCTGACGTTTAAAAATGCTTCAGTACTCTTCCATTGTTCTCAGAATTCTGCTGACATTTAAAAATGGTTTGGAACACTTACCATTGTTCTCGAAATTCTCCTGTAATTTAAAAATTCTTCGGAACTTTTCCATTGTTCTCGGAATTCTGCTGACATTTGAAAATGCTTCGGTACTCTTACATTGTTCTCGGAATTCCGCTGACGTTTAAAAATGCTTTGGAACTCTTCCATTGTTCTCGGATTTCCACTGAAGTTTAAAAATGATTCGGAACTCTTCCATTGTTCTCGGAATTCCACTGATGTTTAAAAATGCTTCGCAACTCTTCCATTGTTCTCGGAATTCCGCTAACGTTTAAAAATTCTTCGGAGCTCCTCCATTGTTCTCGTAATTCCGCTGACGTTTAAAAATGCTTCGGAACTCTTCCATTGTTCTCAGAATTCTGCTGAAGTTTAAAAATGCTTCGGAACTCTTTCATTGTTCTAGGATTTCCGCTGAAGTTTAAAAATGCTTTGGAACACTTCCATTGTTCTCGGAATTCCGCTGAATTTTAAAAATGCTTCGGAACTTTTCCATTATTCTCGGAATTCCGCTGAAGTTTAAAAATGCTTAGGTACTCTTCCATTATTCTCAGAATTCCGTAGAAGTTTAAAAATGCTTCGGAACTTTTCCATTGTTCTCGGAATTCTGCTGACGTTTAAAAATGCTTCGAAACTCTTCCATTGTTCTCGGAATTCCGCTGACGGTTAAAAATGCTTCGGAACTTTTTCATTGTTCTCGCAATTCTGCTGAAGTTTTAAAAGGCTTCGGAACTCTTTCATTGTTCTCGGAATTCTGCTGAAGTTTAAAAAGGCGTTGGAACTCTTCCATTGTTCTCAGTATTCCGCTGAAGTTTAAAAATGCTTCGGATCTCTTCCATTTTTCTCAGAATTCCGCTGACGTTTAAAAATGCTTCGGTACTTTTCCATTGTACTCGGAATTCTGTTGACGTTTAAAAATGCTTCGGAGCTCTTCCTTTGTTCTCGTAATTCCGCTGATGTTTAAAAATGCTTCGGAACTCTATCATTGTTCTCGGAATTCTGCTGACGTTTAAAAATGCTTCAGTACTCTTCCATTGTTCTCAGAATTCCGCTGACGTTTAAAAATGCTTTGGTACTTTTCCATTGTTCTCGGAATTCTGCTGACATTTAAAAATGCTTCGGAACTCTTCCATTGTTCTCGTAATTCCGCTGATGTTTAAAAATGCTTCGGAATTCTTACATTGTTCTTGGAATTCCGCTGAAGTTTAAAAATGCTTTGGAACTCTTCCATTGTTCTCGTAATTCCGCTGAAGTTTAAAAATGCTTCTGAACTCTTACATTGTTCTCAGAATTCCGCTGATGTTTAAAAATGCTTCGGAACACTTCAATTGTTCTCGGAATTCTGCTGAAGTTTAAAAATGCTGCTGAACTCTTCCATTGTTCCCGGAATTCTGCTGAAGTATAAAAATGCTTCCGAACTCTTCCATTGTTCCCAGAATTAAGCTGAAGTTTAAAAATGCTTCGAAACTCTTCCATTTTTCTCAGAATTCCGCTGACATTTAAAAATGCTTTGATACTTTTCCATTGTTCTCGGAATTCTGCTGACGTTTAAAAATGCTTCGGAACTCTTACATTGTTCTCGTAATTCCGCTGATGCTTAAAAATGCTTCGGAACTCTTCGATTGTTATAGGAATTCCGCTGACGTTTAAAAATGCTTCGGAACTCTACCATTGTTATAGGAATTCCGCTGACGTTTAAAAATGCTTCTGAACTCTTACATTGTTCTCAGAATTCCGCTGATGTTTAAAAATGCTTCAGAACACTTCAATTGTTCTCGGAATTCTGCTGAAGTTTAAAAATGCTGCGGAACTCTTCCATTGTTCACGGAATTCTGCTGAAGTATAAAAATGCTTCCGAACTCTTCCATTGTTCCCAGAATTAAGCTGAAGTTTAAAAATGCTTCGGAACTCTTTCATTGCTCAAGGAATTCCGCTGACGTTCAAAAATACTTAGGAACTATTCCATTACTCTCGGAATTCCGCTGAAGTTTAATAATGCTATGGAAATCTTTCATTATTCTCGGAATTCCGCTGACGTTTAAAAATGCTTCGGAACTTTTTCATTGTTTTCGGACTTCCGCTGACATTTCAAAATGCTTCAGAACTATTCCATTGTTCTCGGAATTCTGCTGATGTTTAAAAATGCTTCGGAACTCTTCCATTGTTCTCGGAATTCTGCTGACGTTTAAAAATGCTTTGGAACTCTTCCATTGTTCTCGGAATTCTGCTGACGTTTAAAAATGCTTCGGTACTCTTAAATTTTTCTCAGAATTCTGCTGACATTTAAAAATGGTTTGGAACACTTACCATTGTTCTCGGAATTCTCCTGTAATTTAAAAATTCTTCGGAACTTTTCCATTGTTCTCGGAATTCTGCTGACATTTGAAAATGCTTCGGTACTCTTACATTGTTCTCGGAATTCCGCTGACGTTTAAAAATGCTTTGGAACTCTTCCATTGTTCTCGGAATTCTGCTGACGTTTAAAAATGCTTCTGATCTCTTCCATTGTTCTCGGAATTCTGCTGAAGTTTAAAAATACTTCGGAACTCTTCCATTGTTCCCGGAATTCTGCTGAAGTTTAAAAATGCTTCGGAACTCTTTCATTGTTCTCGAAATTCTGCTGACGTTTAAAAATGCATCAGAACTTTTCCATTGTTCTCGGAATTCCGCTGATGTTTAAAAATGCTTCGAAACTCTTCCATTGTTCTCGTAATTCTGCTGAAGTTTAAAAATGTTCGGAACTCTTTCATTGTTCTCGGAATTCAGCTGAAGTTTAAAAATGCTTTGGAATTCTTCCATTGATCTAGGAAATTCCGCTGAAGTTTTAAAAGTCTTTGAAACTCTTCCATTGTTCTAGGAATTCCGCTGAAGTTTTAAAATGCTTCATAACTCTTCCATTGTTCTCGGAATTCCTCTGACATTTAAAAATGCTTCGGAATTCTTCCATTGTTCTCGGACATCCGCTGACGTTTAAAAATGCTTTGGAACTCATCCATTGTTCTCAGAATTCCTATGAAGTTTAAAAATGCTTCAAAACTCTTCCATTGTTCTCGGCGTTCCGCTGAAGTATAAAAAACCTTCGGAACTCTTCCATTGTTCTCGGAATTCCGCTGAAGTTTAAAAATGCTTCTGAACTCTTCTATTGTTCTTGGAATTCCGCTAAAGTTTAATAATGCTTTGGTACTCTTCAATTGTTTATGGAATAGCGCTGACATTTAAAAATGCTTCGGAACTCTTCCATTGTTCTCGGAATTCAACTGACGCTTAAAAATGCTTCGGAACTCTTCCATTGGTAGCGGAATTCCGCTGAAGTTTAAAAATACTTCCTAACTCTTCTATTGTACTCGGAATTCCGCTGAAGTTTAATAATGCTTTGGAACTCTTCCATTGTTTATGGAATAGCGCTGACGTTTAAAAATGCTTCGGAACACTTCCATTGTTCTCAGAATTCTTCTGACGCTTAAAAATGCTTCGAAACTCTTCCATTGTTCGCGGAATTCCGCTGAAGTTTTTTAAATTCTTCAAAACTCTTCCATTGTTCTCGGAAATCCGCTGATGTTTAAAAATGGTTCGGAACTCTTCCTTTCTTCTCGTAATTCCGCTGATGTTTAAAAATGCTTCGGAACTCTTACATTGTTCTCGGAATACTGCTGACATTTAAAAATGCTTTGGAACTCTTCCATTGTTCTCGGAATTCTGCTGACGTTTAAACATGCTTCTGATCTCTTCCATTGTTCTCGGAATTCTGCTGAAGTTTAAAAATACTTCGGAACTCTTCCATTGTTCTCGGAATTCCGCTGAAGTTTAAAAATGCTTCCGAACTCTTCTATTGTTCTCGGAATTCCGCTGAAGTTTAATAATGCTTTGGAACTCTTCCGTTGTTTATGGAATAGTGCTGACGTTTAAAAATGCTTCGGAACTCTTCCATTGTTCTCAGAATTCAACTGATGCTTAAAAATGCTTCGGAACTCTTCCATTGTTAGCGGAATTCCGCTGAAGTTTTTTAAATTCTTCAAAACTCTTCCATTTTTCTCGGAAATCCGCTGATGTTTAAAAATGCTTCGGAACTCTTCCATTCTTCTCGTAATTCCACTGATGTTTAAAAATGCTTCGGAACTCTTACATTGTTCTCGGAATACCGCTGACGTTTAAAAATGCTTTGGAACTCTTCCATTGTTCTCGGAATTCTGATGACATTTAAAAATGCTTCCGATCTCTTCCATTGTTCTCGGAATTCTGCTGAAGTTTAACAATACTTCAGAACTCTTCCATTGTTCCCGGAATTCTGCTGAAGTTTAAAAATGCTTTGGAACTCTTCCATTATTCTCGGACTTCCGCTGACATTTCAAAATGCTTCGGAACTCTTCCATTGTTCTTGTAATTCTGCTGATGTTTAAAAATGCTTCGGAACTCTTCCATTGTTCTAGGAATTCCTCTGAAGTTAAAAAATGCTTAGGTACTCTTCCAATGTTATCGGAATTCCGCTGATGTTTAAAAATGCTTCGGAACTCTTCCATTGCTTTCAGAATTCCGCTGAAGTTTAAAAATGATTTGGAACTCTTCCATTGTTCTCGGAATTCCGCTGAAGTTTAAATATGCTTCGGAACTCTTCCATTTTTCACGGAATTCTGCTGAAGTTTAAATTTGCTTCAGAACTCTTTCATTGTTATCGGAATTCCGCTGACGTTTAATAATGCTTCGAAACTCTTCCATTGTTCTCGGATTTCCACTGAAGTTTAAAAATGATTCGGAACTCTTCCATTGTTCTCGGAATTCCACTGATGTTTAAAAATGCTTCGCAACTCTTCCATCGTTCTCGGAATTCCGCTAACGTTTAAAAATTCTTCGGAGCTCCTCCATTGTTCTCGTAATTCCGCTGACGTTTAAAAATGCTTCGGAACTCTTCCATTGTTCTCAGAATTCTGCTGAAGTTTAAAAATGCTTCGGAACTCTTTCATTGTTCTAGGATTTCCGCTGAAGTTTAAAAATGCTTTGGAACACTTCCATTGTTCTCGGAATTCCGCTGAATTTTAAAAATGCTTCGGAACTTTTCCATTGTTCTCGGAATTCCGCTGAAGTTTAAAAATGCTTAGGTACTCTTCCATTATTCTCAGAATTCCGCAGAAGTTTAAAAATGGTTCGGAACTTTTCCATTGTTCTCGGAATTCTGCTGACGTTTAAAAATGCTTCGAAACTCTTCCATTGTTCTCGGAATTCCGCTGACGGTTAAAAATGCTTCGGAACTTTTTCATTGTTCTCGCAATTCTGCTGAAGTTTTAAAAGGCTTCGGAACTCTTTCATTGTTCTCGGAATTCCGCTGAAGTTTAAAAAGGCGTTGGAACTCTTCCATTGTTCTCAGTATTCCGCTGAAGTTTAAAAATGCTTCGGAACTCTTCCATTTTTCTCAGAATTCCGCTGACGTTTAAAAATGCTTCGGTACTTTTCCATTGTACTCGGAATTCTGTTGACGTTTAAAAATGCTTCGGAGCTCTTCCTTTGTTCTCGTAATTCCGCTGATGTTTAAAAATGCTTCGGAACTCTTTCATTGTTCTCGGAATTCTGCTGAAGTTTAAAAATGCTTTGGAACTCTTCCATTGTTCTCGGAATTCTGCTGACGTTTAAAAATGCTTCAGTACTCTTCCATTGTTCTCAGAATTCTGCTGACATTTAAAAATGGTTTAGAACACTTACCATTGTTCTCGAAATTCTAATGTAATTTAAAAATTCTTCGGAACTTTTCCATTGTTCTCGGAATTCTGCTGACATTTGAAAATGCTTCGGTACTCTTACATTGTTCTCGGAATTCCGCTGACGTTTAAAAATGCTTTGGAACTCTTCCATTGTTCTCGGAATTCTGCTGATGTTTAAAAATGCTTCTGATCTCTTCCATTGTTCTCGGAATTCTGCTGAAGTTTAAAAATACTTCGGAACTCTTCCATTGTTCCCAGAATTCTGCTGAAGTTTAAAAATGCTTTGGAATTCTTCCATTGTTCTAAGAAATTCCGCTGAAGTTTTAAAATGCTTTGAAACTCTTCCATTGCTCTAGGAATTCCGCTGAAGTTTTAAAATGCTTCATAACTCTTCCATTGTTCTCGGAATTCCGCTGACATTTAAAAATGCTTCGGAATTCTTCCATTGTTCTCGGAAATCTGCTGACATTTAAAAATGCTTTGGAATTCATCCATTGTTCTCAGAAATCCTATGAAGTTTAAAAATGCTTCCGAACTCTTCTATTGTTCTCGGAATTCCGCTGAAATTTAATAATGCTTTGGAACTCTTCCATTGTTTATGGAATAGCGCTGACATTTAAAAATGCTTCGGAACTCTTCCATTGTTCTCGGAATTCAACTGACGCTTAAAAATGCTTCAGAACTCTTCCATTGTTAGCGGAATTCCGATGAAGTTTAAAAATGCTTCGGAACTCTTCCATTGTTCTCGTAATTACGCTGATGTTTAAAAATGCTTCGGAACTCTTACATTGTTCTCGGAATTCCGCTGACATTTAAAAATGCTTTGGAACTCTTCCATTGTTCTCGGAATTCTGATGATGTTTAAAAATGCTTCAGTACTCTTCCATTGTTCTCAGAATTCCGCTGACGTTTAAAAATGCTTTGGTACTTTTCCATTGTTCTCGGAATTCTGCTGACATTTAAAAATGCTTCGGAACTCTTCCATTGTTCTCGTAATTCCGCTGATGCTTAAAAATGCTTCGGAACTCTTCGATTGTTATAGGAATTCCGCTGACGTTTAAAAATGCTTCGGAACTCTACCATTGTTATAGGAATTCCGCTGACGTTTAAAAATGCTTCTGAACTCTTACATTGTTCTCGGAATTCTGCTGATGTTTAAAAATGCTTCGGAACTCTTCCATTGTTCTCGGAATTCTGCTGACGTTTAAAAATGCTTTGGAACTCTTCCATTTTTCTTGGAATTCTGCTGACGTTTAAAAATGCTTCGGTACTCTTAAATTGTTCTCAGAATTCTGCTGACATTTAAAAATGGTTTGGAACACTTACCATTGTTCTCGGAATTCTCCTGTAATTTAAAAATTCTTCGGAACTTTTCCATTGTTCTCGGAATTCTGCTGACATTTGAAAATGCTTCGGTACTCTTACATTGTTCTCGGAATTCCGCTGACGTTTAAAAATGCTTTGGAACTCTTCCATTGTTCTCGGAATTCTGCTGACGTTTAAAAATGCTTCTGATCTCTTCCATTGTTCTCGGAATTCTGCTGAAGTTTAAAAATACTTCGGAACTCTTCCATTGTTCCCAGAATTCTGCTGAAGTTTAAAAATGCTTCGGAACTCTTCCATTTTTCTCAGAATTCCGCTGACGTTTAAAAATGCTTTGGAACTCCTCCATTGTTCTCGGAATTCCGCTGCCATTTAATAATGCTTCGGAACTCTTCCATTATTCTCGGACTTCCGTTGACATTTCAAAATGCTTCGGAACTCTTCCATTGTTCTTGTAATTCTGCTGATGTTTAAAAATGCTTCGGAACTCTTCCATTTTTCACGGAACTCTACTGAAGTTTAAATTTGCTTCAGAACTCTTTCATTGTTATCGGAATTCCGCTGACGTTTAATAATGCTTCGAAACTCTTCCATTGTTTTCGGATTTCCGCTGAAGTTTAAAAATGATTCGGAACTCTTTCATTGTTCTCGGAATTCCGCTGATGTTTAAAAATGCTTCGGAACTCTTCCATTGTTCTAGGAATTCCGCTAACATTTAAAAATGATTTGGAACTCTTCCATTGTTCTCTTAATTCCGCTGACATTTAAAAATGCTTCGTAACTCTTCCATTGTTCTAGGATTTCCGCTGAAGTTTAAGAATGCTTCGGAACTCTTCCATTGATCTCGGAATTCTGCTGACGTTTAAAAATGCTTCGAAACTCTTCCATTGTTCTCGGAATTCCGCTGACGGTTAAAAATGCTTCGGAACTTTTTCATTGTTCTCGCAATTCTGCTGAAGTTTAAAAAGGCTTCGGAACTCTTTCATTGCTCTCAGAATTCCGCTAAAGTTTAAAAATGCTTCGGAACTCTTCCATTTTTCTCAGAATTCCACTGACGTTTAAAATTGCTTCGGTACTTTTCCATTGTTCTCGGAATTCCGCTGACGTTTAAAAATGCTTCGGAGCTCTTCCATTGTTCTCGTAGTTCCGCTGATGTTTAAAAATGGGTCGGAACTCTTCCATTGTTCAAGGATTTCCGATGAAGTTTAAAAATGCTTCTGAACTCTTACATTGTTCTCAGAATTCCGCTGATGTTTAAAAATGCATCGGAACACTTCCATTTTTCACGGAATTCTGCTGAAGTTTAAATTTACTTCAGAACTCTTTCATTGTTAGCGGAATTCCGCTGACGTTTAATAATGCTTCGAAACTCTTCCATTGTTCTCGGATTTCCGCTGAAGTTTAAAAATGTTTCGGAACTCTTTCATTGTTCTCGGAATTCCGCTGACGTTTAAAAATGCTTCGGAACCCTTCCATTTTTCTTGGAATTCCGCTGACATTTAAAAATGCTTCGGAACTTTTCCATTGTTCTCGGAATTCCGCTGATGTTTAAAAATGCTTCGGAACTCTTCCATTGTTCTCGGAATTCCGCTAACATTTAAAAATGATTTGGAACTCTTCCATTGTTCTCGTAATTCCGCTGACATTTAAAAATGCTTCGTAACTCTTCCATTGTTCTCGAAATTCTGCTGAAGTTTAAAAATACTTCGGAACTCTTCCATTGTTCTAGGATTTCCACTGAAGTTTAAGAATGCTTCCGAACTCTTCCATTGATCTCGGAATTCTGCTGACGTTTAAAAATGCTTCGAAACTCTTCCATTGATCTCGGAATTCTGCTGACGTTTAAAAATGCTTCGGAACTCTTCCACTGATCTCGAAATTCTGTTAAATTTTAAAAATGGTTTGGAACACTTACCATTGTTCTCGGAATTCTCCTGTAATTTAAAAATTCTTCGGAACTTTTCCATTGTTCTCGGAATTCTGCTGACATTTGAAAATGCTTCGGTACTCTTACATTGTTCTCGGAAATCCGCTGACGTTTAAAAATGCTTTGGAACTCTTCCATTGTTCTCGGAATTCTGCTGACGTTTAAAAATGCTTCTGATCTCTTCCATTGTTCTCGGAATTCTGCTGAAGTTTAAAAAGGCTTCGGAACTCTTTCATTGTTCTCGGAATTCCGCTAAAGTTTAAAAATGCTTCGGAACTCTTTCATTTTTCTCAGAATTCCACGGACGTTTAAAAATGCTTCGGTACTCTTCCATTGTTCTCGTAGTTCCGCTGACGTTTAAAAATGCTTCGGAACTCTTCCATTGTTCAAGGATTTCCGATGAAGTTTAAAAACGCTTCTGAACTCTTACATTGTTCTCAGAATTCCGCTGATGTTTAAAAATGCTTCGGAACTCTTCCATTGTTCTCGGAATACCGCTGATGTTTAAAAATGCTTTGGAACTCTTCGATTGTTCTCGGAATTCTGCTGACGTTTAAAAATGCTTCTGATCTCTTCCATTGTTCTCGGAATTCTGCTGAAGTTTAAAAATACTCCGGAACTCTTCCATTGTTTCCGGAATTCTGCTGAAGTTTAAAAATGCTTCGGAACTCTTCCATTGTGCTCGGAATTCTGCAGAAGTTTAAAAATACTTCGGAACTGTTCCATTGTTCCCGGAATTCTGCTGAAGTTTAAAAATGCTTCGGAACTCTTCCATTTTTCACGGAATTCTGCTGAAGTTTAAATTTGCTTCAGAACTTTTCCATTGTTCTCGGAATTCTGCTGAAGTTTAAAAATGCTTCGGAACTCTTCCATTGTTCTAGGATTTCCGCTGAAGTTTAAAAATACTTCGGAACTCTTCCATTGTTCCCGGAATTCTGCTGAAGTTTAAAAATGCTTCGGAACTCTTCCATTGTTCTTGGAATTCTGCTGAAGTTTAAAAATACTTCGGAACTCTTCCATTGTTCTCGGAATTCTGCTGAAGTTTAAAAATGCTTCGGAACTCTTCCATTTTTCTCAGGATTCCGCTGACGTTTAAAAATGCTTTGGAACTCCTCCATTGTTCTCGGAATTCCGCTGCCATTTAAAAATGCTTCGGAACTCTTCCATTATTCTCAAACTTCTGCTGACATTTCAAAATGCTTCGGAACTCTTCCATTGTTCTCGTAATTCCACTAACGTTTAAAAATGCTTCGGAACTCTTCCATTGTTCTCGTAATTCTGCTGACGTTTAAAAATGCTTCGGAACGCCTCCATTGTTCTCGGAATTCCGCTGAATTTTACAAATGCTTCGGAACTTTTCCATTGTTCTCGGAATTCCGCTGAAGTTTAAAAATGCTTAGGTACTCTTCCATTATTCTCAGAATTCCGCTGAAGTTTAAAAATGCTTCGGAACTCTTCCATTGTTCTAGGAATTCTGCTGACGTTGAAAAAGGCTTTGGAACTCTTTCATTGTTCTCGGAATTCCGCTGAAGTTTAAAAAGGCTTTGGAACTCTTCCATTGTTCTCGGAATTCCGCTGAAGTTTAAAAATGCTTAGGTACTCTTCCATTATTCTCAGAATTCCGCTGAAGTTTAAAAATGCTTCGGAACACTTCCATTGTTCTCGGAATTCTGCTGACGTTTAAAAATGCTTCGAAACTCTTCCATTGTCCTGGGAATTCCGCTGACGGTTAAAAATGCATTGGAACTTTTTCATTGTTCTCGCAATTTTGCTGAAGTTTAAAAAGGCTTCGGAACTCTTTCATTGTTCTCGGAATTCCGCTGAAGTTTAAAAAGGATTTGTAACTCTTCCATTGTTCTCAGAATTCCGCTGAAGTTTAAAAATGCTTCGGAACTCTTCCATTGTTCTCGGAATTGTGCTGACGCTTAAAAATGCTTCGGAACTCTTCCATTGTTAGCGGAATTCCGCTGAAGATTAAAAATGCTTTGGAACTCTTACATTGTTCTCGGAATACCGCTGACGTTTAAAAATGCTTTGAAACTCTTCCATTGTTCTCGGAATTCTGCTGACGTTTAAAAATGCTTCTGATCTCTTCCATTGTTCTCGGAATTCTGCTGAAGTTTAATAATGCTTCGGAACTCTTCCATTGTTCTCGGAATTGTGCTGACGCTTAAAAATGCTTCGGAACTCTTCCATTGTTAGCGGAATTCCGCTGAAGTTTAATAATGCTTCGGAACTCTTCCATTGTTCTTGGAATTGTGCTGACGCTTAAAAATGCTTCGGAACTCTTCCATTGTTATCGGAATTCCGCTGAAGTTTAATAATGCTTCGGAACTCTTCCATTGTTCTCGGAATTGTGCTGACGCTTAAAAATGCTTCGGAACTCTTCCATTGTTAGCGGAATTCCGCTGAAGATTAAAAATGCTTTGGAACTCTTACATTGTTCTCGGAATACCGCTGACGTTTAAAAATGCTTTGGAACTCTTCCATTGTTCTCGGAATTCTGCTGACGTTTAAAAATGCTTCTGATCTCTTCCATTGTTCTCGGAATTCTGCTGAAGTTTAAAAATACTCCGGAACTCTTCCATTGTTTCCGGAATTCTGCTGAAGTTTAAAAATGCTTCGGAACTCTTCCATTGTGCTCGGAATTCTGCAGAAGTTTAAAAATACTTCGGAACTGTTCCATTGTTCCCGGAATTCTGCTGAAGTTTAAAAATGCTTCGGAACTCTTCCATTTTTCACGGAATTCTGCTGAAGTTTAAATTTGCTTCAGAACTTTTCCATTGTTCTCGGAATTCTGCTGAAGTTTAAAAATGCTTCGGAACTCTTCCATTGTTCTAGGATTTCCGCTGAAGTTTAAAAATACTTCGGAACTCTTCCATTGTTCCCGGAATTCTGCTGAAGTTTAAAAATGCTTCGGAACTCTTCCATTGTTCTTGGAATTCTGCTGAAGTTTAAAAATACTTCGGAACTCTTCCATTGTTCTCGGAATTCTGCTGAAGTTTAAAAATGCTTCGGAACTCTTCCATTTTTCTCAGGATTCCGCTGACGTTTAAAAATGCTTTGGAACTCCTCCATTGTTCTCGGAATTCCGCTGCCATTTAAAAATGCTTCGGAACTCTTCCATTATTCTCAAACTTCTGCTGACATTTCAAAATGCTTCGGAACTCTTCCATTGTTCTCGTAATTCCACTAACGTTTAAAAATGCTTCGGAACTCTTCCATTGTTCTCGTAATTCTGCTGACGTTTAAAAATGCTTCGGAACGCCTCCATTGTTCTCGGAATTCCGCTGAATTTTACAAATGCTTCGGAACTTTTCCATTGTTCTCGGAATTCCGCTGAAGTTTAAAAATGCTTAGGTACTCTTCCATTATTCTCAGAATTCCGCTGAAGTTTAAAAATGCTTCGGAACTCTTCCATTGTTCTAGGAATTCTGCTGACGTTGAAAAAGGCTTTGGAACTCTTTCATTGTTCTCGGAATTCCGCTGAAGTTTAAAAAGGCTTTGGAACTCTTCCATTGTTCTCGGAATTCCGCTGAAGTTTAAAAATGCTTAGGTACTCTTCCATTATTCTCAGAATTCCGCTGAAGTTTAAAAATGCTTCGGAACACTTCCATTGTTCTCGGAATTCTGCTGACGTTTAAAAATGCTTCGAAACTCTTCCATTGTCCTGGGAATTCCGCTGACGGTTAAAAATGCATTGGAACTTTTTCATTGTTCTCGCAATTTTGCTGAAGTTTAAAAAGGCTTCGGAACTCTTTCATTGTTCTCGGAATTCCGCTGAAGTTTAAAAAGGATTTGTAACTCTTCCATTGTTCTCAGAATTCCGCTGAAGTTTAAAAATGCTTCGGAACTCTTCCATTGTTCTCGGAATTGTGCTGACGCTTAAAAATGCTTCGGAACTCTTCCATTGTTAGCGGAATTCCGCTGAAGATTAAAAATGCTTTGGAACTCTTACATTGTTCTCGGAATACCGCTGACGTTTAAAAATGCTTTGAAACTCTTCCATTGTTCTCGGAATTCTGCTGACGTTTAAAAATGCTTCTGATCTCTTCCATTGTTCTCGGAATTCTGCTGAAGTTTAATAATGCTTCGGAACTCTTCCATTGTTCTCGGAATTGTGCTGACGCTTAAAAATGCTTCGGAACTCTTCCATTGTTAGCGGAATTCCGCTGAAGTTTAATAATGCTTCGGAACTCTTCCATTGTTCTTGGAATTGTGCTGACGCTTAAAAATGCTTCGGAACTCTTCCATTGTTATCGGAATTCCGCTGAAGTTTAATAATGCTTCGGAACTCTTCCATTGTTCTCGGAATTGTGCTGACGCTTAAAAATGCTTCGGAACTCTTCCATTGTTAGCGGAATTCCGCTGAAGATTAAAAATGCTTTGGAACTCTTACATTGTTCTCGGAATACCGCTGACGTTTAAAAATGCTTTGGAACTCTTCCATTGTTCTCGGAATTCTGCTGACGTTTAAAAATGCTTCTGATCTCTTCCATTGTTCTCGGAATTCTGCTGAAGTTTAAAAATACTTCGGAACTCTTCCATTGTTCTCGGAATTCTGCTGAAGTTTAAAAATACTTCGGAACTCTTCCATTGTTCCCGGAATTCTGCTGAAGTTTAAAAATGCTTCGGAACTCTCTCATTGTTTTCGGACTTCCGCTGACATTTCAAAATGCTTCGGAACTCTTCCATTGTTCTCTGAATTCTGCTGATGTTTAAAAATGCTTCGGAACTCTTCCATTGTTCTCGGAATTCTGCTGACGTTTAAAAATGCTTCGGTACTCTTCCATTGTTCTCAGAATTCTGCTGACATTTAAAAATGGTTTGGAACACTTACCATTGTTTTCGGAATTCAACTGACGCTTAAAAATGCTTAGGAACGCTTCCATTGTTAGCGGAATTCCGATGAAGTTTAAAAATTCTTCAAAACTCTTCCCTTGTTCTCGGAAATCCGCTGACGTTTAAAAATGCTTCGGAACTCTTCCATTGTTCTCGTAATTGCGCTGATGTTTAAAAATGCTTCGTAACTCTTACATTGTTCTCGGAATTCCGCTGACGTTGAAAAATGCTTCTGATCTCTTCCATTGTTCTCAGAATTCTGCTGAAGTTTAAAAATACTTCGGAACTCTTCCATTGTTACCGGAATTCTGCTGAAGAATAAAAATGCTTCGGAACTCTTCCATTGTTCTTGTAATTCAGCGGATGGTTAAAAATGTTTCGGAACTATTCCATTGTTCTAGGAATTCCGCTAAAGTTAAAAAATGCTTAGGTACTCTTCCAATGTTATCGGAATTCCGCTAATGTGTAAAAATGCTTCGGAACTATTCTATTGTTTTCAGAATTCCGTTGAAGTTTAAAAATGCTTTGGAACTCTTCCATTGTTCTCGGAATTCCGCTGAAGTTTAAAAATGCTTCGGAACTCTTCCATTTTTCACAGAATTCTGCTGAAGTTTAAATTTGCTTCAGAACTCTTTCATTGTTATCGGAATTCCGCTGACATTTAATAATGCTTCGAAACTCTTCTATTGTTCTCGGATTTCCGCTGAAGATTAAAAATGATTCGGAACTCTTTCATTGTTACCGGAATACCACTGATGTTTAAAAATGCTTCGGAACCCTTCCATTTTTCTTGGAATTCCGCTGACATTTAAAAATGCTTCGGAACACTTCCATTGTTCTCGGAATTCCGCTGAAGTTTAAAAATGCTTTGGAACTCTTCCATTGTTCTCGGAATTCCGCTGAAGTTTAAAAATGCTTAGGTACTCTACCATTATTCTCAGAATTCTGCTGAAGTTTAAAAATGCTTCGGATTTCTTCCATTGTTCTCGGAATTCTGCTGATGTTTAAAAATGCTTCGAAACTCTACCATTGTTCTCGGAATTCCGCTGACGTTTAAAAATGCTTCGGTACTTTTCCATTGATCTCGGTATTCCGCTGACGTTTAAAAATGCTTTGAAGCTCTTCCATTGTTCTCGCAGTTCCGCTGATGTTTAAAAATGCTTCGGAACTCTTCCATTGTTCTCGGAATTCCGCTGATGTTTAAAAATGCTTCGGAACTCTTCCGTTGTTCAAGGATTTCCGATGAAGTTTAAAAATGCTTCTGAACTGTTACATTGTTCTCAGAATTCCGCTGATGTTTAAAAATGCTTCGGAACACTTTAATTGTTCTCGGAATTCTGCTGAAGTTTAAAAATGCATCGGAACTCTTCCATTGTTCCGGAATACTGCTGAAGTATAAAAATGCTTCCGAACTCTTCCATTGTTCCCAGAATTCCGATGAAGTTTAAAAATGCTTCGGAACTCTTACATTGTTCTCGGAATTCCGCTGAAGTTTAAAAATGCTTCGGAACTCTTCCATTGTTCTCGGAATTCTGCTGACCTTTAAAAATGCTTCCGATCTCTTCCATTGTTCTCGGAATTCCGCAGAAGTTTAAAAATGCTTTGGAACTCTTCCATTGTTCTAGGAATTCCGCTGAAGTTTTAAAATGCTTCATAACTCTTCCATTGTTCTCGGAATTCCGCTGACCTTTAAAAATGCTTCCGATCTCTTCCATTGTTCTCGGAATTTCACTGAAGTTTAAAAATGCTTTGAAACTCTTCCATTGTTCTAGGAATTCCGCTGAAGTTTTAAAATGCTTCATAACTCTTCCATTGTTCTCGGAATTCCGCTGACATTTAAAAATGCTTCGGAACACTTCCATTGTTCTCAGAAATCCGCTGATGTTTAAAAATGCTTTGGAACTCATCCATTGTTCTCAGAATTCCTATGAAGTTTAAAAATGCTTCAAAACTCTTTCATTGTTCTCAGAATTCCACTGAAGTATAAAAAACCTTTGGAACTCTTCCATTGTTCTCGGAATTCCGCTGAAGTTTAAAATAGCTTCGGAACTCTTCTATTGTTATCGGAATTCCGCTGAAGTTTAATAATGCTTTGGAACTCTTCCATTGTTTATGGAATAGCGCTGATGTTTAAAAATGCTTCGGAACTCTTCCATTGTTCTCGGAATTGTGCTGACGCTTAAAAATGCTTCGGAACTCTTCCATTGTTAGCGGAATTCCGCTGAAGATTAAAAATGCTTTGGAACTCTTACATTGTTCTCGGAATACCGCTGACGTTTAAAAATGCTTTGGAACTCTTCCATTGTTCTCGGAATTCTGCTGACGTTTAAAAATGCTTCTGATCTCTTCCATTGTTCTCGGAATTCTGCTGAAGTTTAAAAATACTTCGGAACTCTTCCATTGTTCTTGGAATTCTGCTGAAGTTTAAAAATACTTCGGAACTCTTCCATTGTTCCCGGAATTCTGCTGAAGTTTAAAAATGCTTCGGAACTCTTACATTGTTCTTGGAATTCCGCTGACGTTTAAAAATGCTTCGGAACTCTCTCATTGTTTTCGGACTTCCGCTGACATTTCAAAATGCTTCGGAACTCTTCCATTGTTCTCTGAATTCTGCTGATGTTTAAAAATGCTTCGGAACTCTTCCATTGTTCTAGGAATTCTGCTGACGTTTAAAAATGCTTTGGAACTCTTCCATTGTTCTCGGAATTCTGCTGACGTTTAAAAATGCTTCGGTACTCTTCCATTGTTCTCAGAATTCTGCTGACATTTAAAAATGGTTTGGAACACTTACCATTGTTTTCGGAATTCAACTGACGCTTAAAAATGCTTAGGAACGCTTCCATTGTTAGCGGAATTCCGATGAAGTTTAAAAATTCTTCAAAACTCTTCCATTGTTCTAGGAAATCCGCTGACGTTTAAAAATGCTTCGGAACTCTTCCATTGTTCTCGTAATTCCGCTGATGTTTAAAAATGCTTCGTAACTCTTA
Source organism: Phyllobates terribilis (assembly GCF_046119375.1). Taxonomy (NCBI): domain Eukaryota; kingdom Metazoa; phylum Chordata; class Amphibia; order Anura; family Dendrobatidae; genus Phyllobates; species Phyllobates terribilis. The sequence continues at coordinate 305,682,005 of NW_027362765.1, read as the reverse complement.
CATTGTTCTCGGAATTCCGCTGACGTTGAAAAATGCTTCTGATCTCTTCCATTGTTCTCAGAATTCTGCTGAAGTTTAAAAATACTTCGGAACTCTTCCATTGTTACCGGAATTCTGCTGAAGAATAAAAATGCTTCGGAACTCTTCCATTGTTCTTGTAATTCAGCGGATGGTTAAAAATGTTTCGGAACTATTCCATTGTTCTAGGAATTCTGCTAAAGTTAAAAAATGCTTAGGTACTCTTCCAATGTTATCGGAATTCCGCTGATGTGTAAAAATGCTTCGGAACTATTCCATTGTTTTCAGAATTCCGTTGAAGTTTAAAAATGCTTTGGAACTCTTCCATTGTTCTCGGAATTCCGCTGAAGTTTAAAAATGCTTCGGATTTCTTCCATTGTTCTCGGAATTCTGCTGATGTTTAAAAATGCTTCGAAACTCTTCCATTGTTCTCGGAATTCCGCTGACGTTTAAAAATGCTTCGGTACTTTTCCATTGATCTCGGTATTCCGCTGACGTTTAAAAATGCTTTGAAGCTCTTCCATTGTTCTCGCAGTTCCGCTGATGTTTAAAAATGCTTCGGAACTCTTCCATTGTTCTCGGAATTCCGCTGATGTTTAAAAATGCTTCGGAACTCTTCCGTTGTTCAAGGATTTCCGATGAAGTTTAAAAATGCTTCTGAACTGTTACATTGTTCTCAGAATTCCGCTGATGTTTAAAAATGCTTCGGAACACTTTAATTGTTCTCGGAATTCTGCTGAAGTTTAAAAATGCATCGGAACTCTTCCATTGTTCCGGAATTCTGCTGAAGTTTAAAAATGCATCGGAACTCTTCCATTGTTCTCGGAATTCCGCTGAAGTTTAAAAATGCTTCGGAACTCTTCCATTTTTCACAGAATTCTGCTGAAGTTTAAATTTGCTTCAGAACTCTTTCATTGTTATCGGAATTCCGCTGACATTTAATAATGCTTCGAAACTCTTCTATTGTTCTCGGATTTCCGCTGAAGATTAAAAATGCTTCATAACTCTTTCATTGTTACCGGAATACCACTGATGTTTAAAAATGCTTCGGAACCCTTCCATTTTTCTTGGAATTCCGCTGACATTTAAAAATGCTTCGGAACACTTCCATTGTTCTCGGAATTCCGCTGAAGTTTAAAAATGCTTCGGAACTCTTCCATTGTTCTCGGAATTCTGCTAAATTTTAAAAATGCTTCGGAACTCTTCCATTGTTCTCGGAATTCCGCTGAAGTTTAAAAATGCTTAGGTACTCTACCATTATTCTCAGAATTCTGCTGAAGTTTAAAAATGCTTCGGATTTTTTCCATTGTTCTCGGAATTCTGCTGATGTTTAAAAATGCTTCGAAACTCTTCCATTGTTCTCGGAATTCCGCTGACGAGTAAAAATGCTTCGGAACTCTTCCATTGTTCTCGTAATTCCGCTGACGTTTAAAAATGCTTCCGATCTCTTACATTGTTCTCGGAATTCCGCTGAAGTTTAAAAATGCTTTGGAACTCTTCCATTGTTCTAGGAATTCCGATGAAGTTTTAAAATGCTTCATAACTCTTCCATTGTTCTCGGAATTCCGCTGACCTTTAAAAATGCTTCCGATCGATTCCATTGTTCTCGGAAATCCGCTGACGTTTAAAAATGCTTTGGAACTCATCCATTGTTCTCAGAATTCCTATGAAGTTTAAAAATGCTTCAAAACTCTCCATTTTTCTTGGAATTCCGCTGAAGTTTAAAAAGGCTTTGGAACTATTCCAATGTTCTCAGAATTCCGCTGAAGTTTAAAAATGCTTCGGAACTCTTCCATTTGTCTCAGAATTCCAATGACGTTTAAAAATGCTTCGGTACTTTTCCATTGATCTCAGAATTCCGCTGATGTTTAAAAATGCTTTGAAGCTCTTCCATTGTTCTCGTAGTTCCGCTGATGTTTAAAAATGCTTCGGAACTCTTCCATTGTTCTCGGAATTCCGCTGATGTTTAAAATTGCTTCGGAACACTTTAATTGTTCTCGGAATTCTGCTGAAGTTTAAAAATGCATCGGAACTCTTCCATTGTTCCGGAATTCTGCTGAAGTATAAAAATGCTTCCGAACTCTTCCATTGTTCCCAGAATTCCGATGAAGTTTAAAAATGCTTTGGAATGCTTTCATTGCTCAAGGAATTCTGCTGACGTTCAAAAATGCTTCGGAACTCTTCCATTGTTCGTGGTATTCCGCTGATGTTTAAAAATGCTTCGGAACTCTTCCCTTGTTCTCGGAATTCCGCTGACGAGTAAAAATGCTTTGGAACTCTTCCATTGTTCTCGTAATTCCGCTGAAGTTTAAAAATGCTTCGGAACTCTTACATTGTTGTCGGAATTCCGCTGAAGTTTAAAAATGCTTCGGAACTCTTCCATTGTTCTTGGAATTCTGCTGACCTTTAAAAATGCTTCCGATCTCTTCCATTGTTCTCGGAATTCCGCTGAATTTTAAAAATGCTTTGGAACTCTTCCATTGTTCTAGCAATTCCACTGAAGTTTTAAAATGCTTCATAACTCTTCCATTGTTCTCGGAATTCCGCTGAAGTTTAAAAATGCTTCCGATCTCTTCCATTGTTCTCGGAATTTCGCTGAAGTTTAAAAATGCTTTGAAACTCTTCCATTGTTCTAGGAATTCCGCTGAAGTTTTAAAATGCTTCATAACTCTTCCATTGTTCTCGGAATTCCGCTGACCTTTAAAAATGCTTCCGATCTCTTCCATTGTTCTCGGAAATCCGCTGACGTTTAAAAATGCTTTGGAACTCATCCATTGTTCTCAGAATTCCTATGAAGTTTAAAAATGCTTCAAAACTCTTCCATTTTTCTTGGAATTCCGCTGAAGTATAAAAAACCTTTGGAACTCTTCCATTGTTCTCGGAATTCCGCTGAAGTTTAAAAATGCTTCCGAACGCTTCTATTGTTCTCAGAATTCTGCTGAAGTTTAAAAATACTTCGGAACTCTTCCATTGTTCTCGTAGTTCCGCTGACGTTTAAAAATGCTTCGGAACTCTTCCATTGTTCAAGGATTTCCGATGAAGTTTAAAAATGCTTCTGAACTCTTACATTGTTCTCAGAATTCCGCTGATGTTTAAAAATGCTTCGGAACACTTTAATTGTTCTCGGAATTCTGCTGAAGTTTAAAAATGCATCGGAACTCTTCCATTGTTCCGGAATTCTGCTGAAGTATAAAAATGCTTCTGAACTCTTCCATTGTTCCCAGAATTCCGATGAAGTTTAAAAATGCTTTGGAACGCTTTCATTGCTCAAGGAATTCCGCTGACGTTCAAAAATGCTTCGGAACTCTTCCATTGTTCGTGGTATTCCGCTGATGTTTAAAAATGCTTCGGAACTCTTCCATTATTCTCGGAATTCCGCTGACGAGTAAAAATGCTTCGGAACTCTTCCATTGTTCTCGTAATTCCGCTGAAGTTCAAAAATGCTTCGGAACTCTTCCATTGTTCTCGGAATTCTGCTGACCTTTAAAAATGCTTCCGATCTCCTCCATTGTTCTCGGAATTCCGCTGAAGTTTAAAAATGCTTTGGAACTCTTCCATTGTTCTAGGAATTCCACTGAAGTTTTAAAATGCTTCATAACTCTTCCATTGTTCTCGGAATTCCGCTGACCTTTAAAAATGCTTCCGATCTCTTCCATTGTTCTTGGAATTTCGCTGAAGTTTAAAAATGGTTTGAAACTCTTCCATTGTTCTAGGAATTCTGCTGAAGTTTTAAAATGCTTCGGAACCCTTCCATTTTTCTTGGAATTCCTCTGACATTTAAAAATGCTTCGGAACTTTTCCATTGTTCTCGGAATTCCGCTGAAGTTTAAAAATGATTAGGTACTCTACCATTATTCTCAGAATTCTGCTGAATTTTAAAAATGCATCGGAACTCTTCCATTGTTCCGGAATTCTGCTGAAGTATAAAAATGCTTCCGAACTCTTCCATTGTTCCCAGAATTCCGATGAAGTTTAAAAATGCTTTGGAATGCTTTCATTGCTCCAGGAATTCCGCTGACGTTCAAAAATGCTTCGGAACTCTTCCATTGTTCCTGGAATTCCGCTGATGTTTAAAAATGCTTCGGAACTCTTCCATTGTTCTCGGAATTCCGCTGACGAGTAAAAATGATTCGGAACTCTTCCATTGTTCTCGTAATTCCGCTGAAGTTTAAAAATGCTTCGGAACACTTACATTGTTCTCGGAATTCCGCTGAAGTTTAAAAATGATTAGGTACTCTACCATTATTCTCAGAATTCTGCTGAAGTTTAAAAATGCTTCGGAACTCTTCCATTGTTCTCGGAATTCTGCTGATGTTTAAAAATGCTTCGAAACTCTTCCATTGTTTTTGAATTCCGCTGACGGTTAAAAATGCTTCGGAACTTTTTCATTGTTCTCGCAATTCTGCTGAAGTTTAAAAAGGATTCGGAACTCTACCATTGTTCTTGGAATTCCACTGAAGTTTAAAAAGGCTTTGGAACTCTTCCATTGTTCTCAGAATTCCGATGAAGTTTAAAAATGCTTTGGAACGCTTTCATTGCTCAAGGAATTCCGCTGACGTTCAAAAATGCTTCGGAACCCTTCCATTGTTCGTGGTATTCCGCTGATATTTAAAAATGCTTTGGAACTCTTCCATTGTTCTCGGAATTCCGCTGACGAGTAAAAATGCTTCGGAACTCTTCCATTCTTCTCGTAATTCCGCTGACGTTTAAAAATGCTTCCGATCTCTTACATTGTTCTCGGAATTCCGCTGAAGTTTAAAAATGCTTTGGAACTCTTCCATTGTTCTAGGAATTCCGCTGAAGTTTTAAAATGCTTCATAACTCTTCCATTGTTCTCAGAATTCCGCTGACCTTTAAAAATGCTTCCGATTTCATCCATTGTTCTCGGAAATCCGCTGACGTTTAAAAATGCTTTGGAACTCATCCATTGTTCTCAAAATTCCTATGAAGTTTAAAAATGCTTCAAAACTCTTCCATTTTTCTTGGAATTCCGCTGACGGTTAAAAATGCTTCGGAACTTTTTCATTGTTCTCGCAATTCTGCTGAAGTTTAAAAAGGATTCGGAACTCTTTCATTGTTCGTGGAATTCCGCTGAAGTTTAAAAAGGCTTTGGAACTCTTCGAATGTTCTCAGAATTCCGCTGAAGTTTAAAAATGCTTCAGAACTCTTCCATTTGTCTCAGAATTCCACTGACGTTTAAAAATGCTTCGGTACTTTTCCATTGATCTCGGAATTCCGCTGATGTTTAAAAATGCTTTGAAGCTCTTCCATTGTTCTCGTAGTTCCGCTGATGTTTAAAAATGCTTTGGAACTCTTCCATTGTTCTCGGAATTCCGCTGACGTTTAAAAATGCTTCGGAACTCTTCCATTGTTCAAGGATTTCCGATGAAGTTTAAAAATGCTTCTGAACTCTTACATTGTTCTCAGAATTCCGCTGATGTTAAAAAATGCTTCGGAACACTATAATTGTTCTCGGAATTCTGCTGAAGTTTAAAAATGCTTCTGAACTCTTCCAATGTTCCGGAATTCTGCTGAAGTATAAAAATGCTTCCGAACTCTTCCATTGTTCTCAGAATTCCGATGAAGTTTAAAAATGCTTTGGAACGCTTTCATTGCTCAAGGAATTCCGCTGAAGTTTTAAAATGCTTCATAACTCTTCCATTGTTCTCGGAATTCCGCTGACCTTTAAAAATGCTTCCGATCTCTTCCATTGTTCTCGGAAATACGCTGACGTTTAAAAATGCTTTGGAACTCATCCATTGTTCTCAGAATTCCTATGAAGTTTAAAAATGCTTCAAAACTCTTCCATTTTTCTTGGAATTCCGCTGAAGTATAAAAAACCTTTGGAACTCTTCCATTGTTCTCGGAATTCCGCTGAAGTTTAAAAATGCTTCCGAACTCTTCTATTGTTCTCAGAATTCTGCTGCAGTTTAAAAATACTTCGGAACTCTTCCATTGTTCTTGGAATTCTGCTGACATTTAAAAATGCTTCGGAACTCTTCCATTGTTCTCGGAAATCCGCTGACGTTTAAAAATGCTTTGGAACTCCTCCATTGTTCTCAGAATTCCTATGAAGTTTAAAAATTCTTCAAAACTCTTCCATTGTTCTTGGAAATCCGCTGACATTTAAAAATGCTTCGGAACTCTTCCATTGTTCTCGTAATTCCGCTGATGTTTAAAAATGCTTCGTAACTCTTACATTTTTCTCGGAATTCCGCTGACGTTTAAAAATGCTTTGGAACTGCTCCATTGTTCTCGGAATTCCGCTGCCATTTAATAATGCTTCGGAACTCTTCCATTATTCTCGGACTTCCGTTGACATTTCAAAATGCTTCGAAACTCTTCCATTGTTCTTGTAATTCTGCTGATGTTTAAAAATGCTTTGGAACTATTCCATTGTTCTAGGAATTCCGCTAAAGTTAAAACATGCTTAGGTACTCTTCCAATGTTATCGGAATTCCGCTGATGTTTAAAAATGCTTCGGAACTATTCCATTGTTTTCAGATTTCCGCTGAAGTTTAAAATATCTTTGGAACTCTTCCATTGTTCTCAGAATTCCACTGAAGTTTAAAAATGCTTCGGAACCCTTCCATTATTCTTGGAATTCCGCTGACATTTAAAAATGCTTCGGAACTTTTCCATTGTTCTTGGAATTCCGCTGATGTTTAAAAATGCTTCGGAACTCTTCCATTGTTCTCGGAATTACGCTAACGTTTAAAAATGATTCGGAACTCTTCCATTGTTCTCGTAATTCCGCTGACATTTAAAAATGCTTCGGAACTCTTCCATTGTTCTCTTAATTCCGCTGAAGTTTAAAAATGCTTCGGAACTCTTCCATTGTTCTCGGAATTCTGCTAAATTTTAAAAAAGCTTCGGAACTCTTCCATTGTTCTCGGAATTCCGCTGATGTTTAAAAATGCTTCGGAACTCTTCCATTGTTCTCGGAATTCCGCTAACGTTTAAAAATGATTCGGAACTCTTCCATTTTTCTCGTAATTCCGCTGACATTTAAAAATGCTTCGGAACTCTTCCATTGTTCTCTTAATTCCGCTGAAGTTTAAAAATGCTTCGGAACTCTTCCATTGTTCTCGGAATTCTGCTAAATTTTAAAAAAGCTTCGGAACTCTTCCATTGTTCTCGGAATTCCGCTGAAGTTTAAAAATGCTTAGGTACTCTACCATAATTCTCAGAATTCCGCTGAAGTTTAAAAATGCTTTGGAACTCTTCCATTGTTCTCGGAATTCTGCTGATGTTTAAAAATGCTTAGAAACTCTTCCATTGTTCTCGGAATTCCGCTGACGGTTAAAAATGCTTCGGAACTTTTTCATTGTTCTCGCAATTCTGCTGAAGTTTAAAAAGGCTTCGGAACTCTTTCATTGTTTTCGGAATTCCGCTGAAGTTTAAAAAGGCTTTGGAACTCTTTCATTGTTCTCAGAATTCTGCTGAAGTTTAAAAATGCTTCGGAACTCTTCCATTTTTCTCAGAATTCCACTGCCTTTTAAAAATGCTTCGGTACTTTTCCATTGATCTCGGAATTCTGCTGACGTTTAAAAATGCTTTGAAGCTCTTCCATTGTTCTCGTAGTTACGCTGATGTTTAAAAATGCTTCGGAACTCTTCCATTGTTCTCGGAATTCCGCTGATGTTTAAAAATGCTTCGGAACGCTTCCATTGTTCAAGGATTTCCGATGAAGTTTAAAAATGCTTCTGAACTCTTACATTGTTCTCAGAATTCCGCTGATGTTTAAAAATGCTTCGGAACACTTTAATTGTTCTTGGAATTCTGCTGAAGTTTAAAAATGCTTCGGAACTGTTCCATTGTTCCGGAATTCTGCTGAAGTATAAAAATGCTTCCGAACTCTTCCATTGTTCCCAGAATTCCGATGAAGTTTAAAAATGCTTTGGAACACTTTCATTGCTCAATTAATTCCGCTGACGTTCAAAAATGCTTCGGAACTCTTCCATTGTTCTAGGAATTCCGCTGAAGTTTTAAAATGCTTCATAACTCTTCCATTGTTCTCGGAATTCCGCTGACCTTTAAAAATGCTTCCGATCTCTTCCATTGTTCTCGGAATTCCGCTGAAGTTTAAAAATGCTTTGAAACTCTTCCATTGTTCTAGGAATTCCGCTGAAGTTTTAAAATGCTTCATAACTCTTCCATTGTTCTAGGAATTCCGCTGACGAGTAAAAATGCTTCGGAACTCTTCCATTGTTCTCGTAATTCCGCTGACGTTTAAAAATGCTTCGGTACTTTTCCATTGATCTCGGAATTCCGCTGATGTTTAAAAATGCTTTGAAGCTCTTCCATTGTTCTCGTAGTTCCGCTGATGTTTAAAAATGCTTCGGAACTCTTCCATTGTTCTCGGAATTCCGCTGACGTTTAAAAATGCTTCGGAACTCTTCCATTGTTCAAGGATTTCCGATGAAGTTTAAAAATGCTTCTGAACTCTTACATTGTTCTCAGAATTCCGCTGATGTTAAAAAATGCTTCGGAACACTATAATTGTTCTCGGAATTCTGCTGAAGTTTAAAAATGCTTCTGAACTCTTCCAATGTTCCGGAATTCTGCTGAAGTATAAATATGCTTTGGAACTCTTCCATTGTTCTAGCAATTCCACTGAAGTTTTAAAATGCTTCATAACTCTTCCATTGTTCTCGGAATTCCGCTGAAGTTTAAAAATGCTTCCGATCTCTTCCATTGTTCTCGGAATTTCGCTGAAGTTTAAAAATGCTTTGAAACTCTTCCATTGTTCTAGGAATTCCGCTGAAGTTTTAAAATGCTTCATAACTCTTCCATTGTTCTCGGAATTCCGCTGACCTTTAAAAATGCTTCCGATCTCTTCCATTGTTCTCGGAAATCCGCTGACGTTTAAAAATGCTTTGGAACTCATCCATTGTTCTCAGAATTCCTATGAAGTTTAAAAATGCTTCAAAACTCTTCCATTTTTCTTGGAATTCCGCTGAAGTATAAAAAACCTTTGGAACTCTTCCATTGTTCTCGGAATTCCGCTGAAGTTTAAAAATGCTTCCGAACGCTTCTATTGTTCTCAGAATTCTGCTGAAGTTTAAAAATACTTTGGAACTCTTCCATTGTTCTCGTAGTTCCGCTGATGTTTAAAAATGCTTCGGAACTCTTCCATTGTTCTCGGAATTCCGCTGACGTTTAAAAATGCTTCGGAACTCTTCCATTGTTCAAGGATTTCCGATGAAGTTTAAAAATGCTTCTGAACTCTTACATTGTTCTCAGAATTCCGCTGATGTTTAAAAATGCTTCGGAACACTTTAATTGTTCTCGGAATTCTGCTGAAGTTTAAAAATGCATCGGAACTCTTCCATTGTTCCGGAATTCTGCTGAAGTATAAAAATGCTTCTGAACTCTTCCATTGTTCCCAGAATTCCGATGAAGTTTAAAAATGCTTTGGAACGCTTTCATTGCTCAAGGAATTCCGCTGACGTTCAAAAATGCTTCGGAACTCTTCCATTGTTCGTGGTATTCCGCTGATGTTTAAAAATGCTTCGGAACTCTTCCATTATTCTCGGAATTCCGCTGACGAGTAAAAATGCTTCGGAACTCTTCCATTGTTCTCGTAATTCCGCTGAAGTTCAAAAATGCTTCGGAACTCTTCCATTGTTCTCGGAATTCTGCTGACCTTTAAAAATGCTTCCGATCTCCTCCATTGTTCTCGGAATTCCGCTGAAGTTTAAAAATGCTTTGGAACTCTTCCATTGTTCTAGGAATTCCACTGAAGTTTTAAAATGCTTCATAACTCTTCCATTGTTCTCGGAATTCCGCTGACCTTTAAAAATGCTTCCGATCTCTTCCATTGTTCTCGGAATTTCGCTGAAGTTTAAAAATGGTTTGAAACTCTTCCATTGTTCTAGGAATTCTGCTGAAGTTTTAAAATGCTTCGGAACCCTTCCATTTTTCTTGGAATTCCTCTGACATTTAAAAATGCTTCGGAACTTTTCCATTGTTCTCGGAATTCCGCTGAAGTTTAAAAATGATTAGGTACTCTACCATTATTCTCAGAATTCTGCTGAATTTTAAAAATGCATCGGAACTCTTCCATTGTTCCGGAATTCTGCTGAAGTATAAAAATGCTTCCGAACTCTTCCATTGTTCCCAGAATTCCGATGAAGTTTAAAAATGCTTTGGAATGCTTTCATTGCTCAAGGAATTCCGCTGACGTTCAAAAATGCTTCGGAACTCTTCCATTGTTCCTGGAATTCCGCTGATGTTTAAAAATGCTTCGGAACTCTTCCATTGTTCTCGGAATTCCGCTGACGAGTAAAAATGATTCGGAACTCTTCCATTGTTCTCGTAATTCCGCTGAAGTTTAAAAATGCTTCGGAACACTTACATTGTTCTCGGAATTCCGCTGAAGTTTAAAAATGATTAGGTACTCTACCATTATTCTCAGAATTCTGCTGAAGTTTAAAAATGCTTCGGAACTCTTCCATTGTTCTCGGAATTCTGCTGATGTTTAAAAATGCTTCGAAACTCTTCCATTGTTTTTGAATTCCGCTGACGGTTAAAAATGCTTCGGAACTTTTTCATTGTTCTCGCAATTCTGCTGAAGTTTAAAAAGGATTCGGAACTCTACCATTGTTCTTGGAATTCCACTGAAGTTTAAAAAGGCTTTGGAACTCTTCCATTGTTCTCAGAATTCCGATGAAGTTTAAAAATGCTTTGGAACGCTTTCATTGCTCAAGGAATTCCGCTGACGTTCAAAAATGCTTCGGAACCCTTCCATTGTTCGTGGTATTCCGCTGATATTTAAAAATGCTTTGGAACTCTTCCATTGTTCTCGGAATTCCGCTGACGAGTAAAAATGCTTCGGAACTCTTCCATTCTTCTCGTAATTCCGCTGACGTTTAAAAATGCTTCCGATCTCTTACATTGTTCTCGGAATTCCGCTGAAGTTTAAAAATGCTTTGGAACTCTTCCATTGTTCTAGGAATTCCGCTGAAGTTTTAAAATGCTTCATAACTCTTCCATTGTTCTCAGAATTCCGCTGACCTTTAAAAATGCTTCCGATTTCATCCATTGTTCTCGGAAATCCGCTGACGTTTAAAAATGCTTTGGAACTCATCCATTGTTCTCAAAATTCCTATGAAGTTTAAAAATGCTTCAAAACTCTTCCATTTTTCTTGGAATTCCGCTGACGGTTAAAAATGCTTCGGAACTTTTTCATTGTTCTCGCAATTCTGCTGAAGTTTAAAAAGGATTCGGAACTCTTTCATTGTTCGTGGAATTCCGCTGAAGTTTAAAAAGGCTTTGGAACTCTTCGAATGTTCTCAGAATTCCGCTGAAGTTTAAAAATGCTTCAGAACTCTTCCATTTGTCTCAGAATTCCACTGACGTTTAAAAATGCTTCGGTACTTTTCCATTGATCTCGGAATTCTGCTGATGTTTAAAAATGCTTTGAAGCTCTTCCATTGTTCTTGTAGTTCCGCTGATGTTTAAAAATGCTTTGGAACTCTTCCATTGTTCTCGGAATTCCGCTGACGTTTAAAAATGCTTCGGAACTCTTCCATTGTTCAAGGATTTCCGATGAAGTTTAAAAATGCTTCTGAACTCTTACATTGTTCTCAGAATTCCGCTGATGTTAAAAAATGCTTCGGAACACTATAATTGTTCTCGGAATTCTGCTGAAGTTTAAAAATGCTTCTGAACTCTTCCAATGTTCCGGAATTCTGCTGAAGTATAAAAATGCTTCCGAACTCTTCCATTGTTCTCAGAATTCCGATGAAGTTTAAAAATGCTTTGGAACGCTTTCATTGCTCAAGGAATTCCGCTGAAGTTTTAAAATGCTTCATAACTCTTCCATTGTTCTCGGAATTCCGCTGACCTTTAAAAATGCTTCCGATCTCTTCCATTGTTCTCGGAAATACGCTGACGTTTAAAAATGCTTTGGAACTCATCCATTGTTCTCAGAATTCCTATGAAGTTTAAAAATGCTTCAAAACTCTTCCATTTTTCTTGGAATTCCGCTGAAGTATAAAAAACCTTTGGAACTCTTCCATTGTTCTCGGAATTCCGCTGAAGTTTAAAAATGCTTCCGAACTCTTCTATTGTTCTCAGAATTCTGCTGCAGTTTAAAAATACTTCGGAACTCTTCCATTGTTCTTGGAATTCTGCTGACATTTAAAAATGCTTCGGAACTCTTCCATTGTTCTCGGAAATCCGCTGACGTTTAAAAATGCTTTGGAACTCCTCCATTGTTCTCAGAATTCCTATGAAGTTTAAAAATTCTTCAAAACTCTTCCATTGTTCTTGGAAATCCGCTGACATTTAAAAATGCTTCGGAACTCTTCCATTGTTCTCGTAATTCCGCTGATGTTTAAAAATGCTTCGTAACTCTTACATTTTTCTCGGAATTCCGCTGACGTTTAAAAATGCTTTGGAACTGCTCCATTGTTCTCGGAATTCCGCTGCCATTTAATAATGATTCGGAACTCTTCCATTATTCTCGGACTTCCGTTGACATTTCAAAATGCTTCGAAACTCTTCCATTGTTCTTGTAATTCTGCTGATGTTTAAAAATGCTTTGGAACTATTCCATTGTTCTAGGAATTCCGCTAAAGTTAAAACATGCTTAGGTACTCTTCCAATGTTATCGGAATTCCGCTGATGTTTAAAAATGCTTCGGAACTATTCCATTGTTTTCAGAATTCCGCTGAAGTTTAAAAATTCTTTGGAACTCTTCCATTGTTCTCAGAATTCCACTGAAGTTTAAAAATGCTTCGGAACCCTTCCATTATTCTTGGAATTCCGCTGACATTTAAAAATGCTTCGGAACTTTTCCATTGTTCTTGGAATTCCGCTGATGTTTAAAAATGCTTCGGAACTCTTCCATTGTTCTCGGAATTACGCTAACGTTTAAAAATGATTCGGAACTCTTCCATTGTTCTCGTAATTCCGCTGACATTTAAAAATGCTTCGGAACTCTTCCATTGTTCTCTTAATTCCGCTGAAGTTTAAAAATGCTTCGGAACTCTTCCATTGTTTTCGGAATTCTGCTAAATTTTAAAAAAGCTTCGGAACTCTTCCATTGTTCTCGGAATTCCGCTGATGTTTAAAAATGCTTCGGAACTCTTCCATTGTTCTCGGAATTCCGCTAACGTTTAAAAATGATTCGGAACTCTTCCATTTTTCTCGTAATTCCGCTGACATTTAAAAATGCTTCGGAACTCTTCCATTGTTCTCTTAATTCCGCTGAAGTTTAAAAATGCTTCGGAACTCTTCCATTGTTCTCGGAATTCTGCTAAATTTTAAAAAAGCTTCGGAACTCTTCCATTGTTCTCGGAATTCCGCTGAAGTTTAAAAATGCTTAGGTACTCTACCATAATTCTCAGAATTCCACTGAAGTTTAAAAATGCTTTGGAACTCTTCCATTGTTCTCGGAATTCTGCTGATGTTTAAAAATGCTTAGAAACTCTTCCATTGTTCTCGGAATTCCGCTGACGGTTAAAAATGCTTCGGAACTTTTTCATTGTTCTCGCAATTCTGCTGAAGTTTAAAAAGGCTTCGGAACTCTTTCATTGTTTTCGGAATTCCGCTGAAGTTTAAAAAGGCTTTGGAACTCTTTCATTGTTCTCAGAATTCTGCTGAAGTTTAAAAATGCTTCGGAACTCTTCCATTTTTCTCAGAATTCCACTGCCTTTTAAAAATGCTTCGGTACTTTTCCATTGATCTCGGAATTCTGCTGACGTTTAAAAATGCTTTGAAGCTCTTCCATTGTTCTCGTAGTTACGCTGATGTTTAAAAATGCTTCGGAACTCTTCCATTGTTCTCGGAATTCCGCTGATGTTTAAAAATGCTTCGGAACGCTTCCATTGTTCAAGGATTTCCGATGAAGTTTAAAAATGCTTCTGAACTCTTACATTGTTCTCAGAATTCCGCTGATGTTTAAAAATGCTTCGGAACACTTTAATTGTTCTTGGAATTCTGCTGAAGTTTAAAAATGCTTCGGAACTGTTCCATTGTTCCGGAATTCTGCTGAAGTATAAAAATGCTTCCGAACTCTTCCATTGTTCCCAGAATTCCGATGAAGTTTAAAAATGCTTTGGAACACTTTCATTGCTCAATTAATTCCGCTGACGTTCAAAAATGCTTCGGAACTCTTCCATTGTTCTAGGAATTCCGCTGAAGTTTTAAAATGCTTCATAACTCTTCCATTGTTCTCGGAATTCCGCTGACCTTTAAAAATGCTTCCGATCTCTTCCATTGTTCTCGGAATTCCGCTGAAGTTTAAAAATGCTTTGAAACTCTTCCATTGTTCTAGGAATTCCGCTGAAGTTTTAAAATGCTTCATAACTCTTCCATTGTTCTAGGAATTCCGCTGACGAGTAAAAATGCTTCGGAACTCTTCCATTGTTCTCGTAATTCCGCTGATGTTTAAAAATGCTTCGGTACTTTTCCATTGATCTCGGAATTCCGCTGATGTTTAAAAATGCTTTGAAGCTCTTCCATTGTTCTCGTAGTTCCGCTGATGTTTAAAAATGCTTCGGAACTCTTCCATTGTTCTCGGAATTCCGCTGACGTTTAAAAATGCTTCGGAACTCTTCCATTGTTCAAGGATTTCCGATGAAGTTTAAAAATGCTTCTGAACTCTTACATTGTTCTCAGAATTCCGCTGATGTTAAAAAATGCTTCGGAACACTATAATTGTTCTCGGAATTCTGCTGAAGTTTAAAAATGCTTCTGAACTCTTCCAATGTTCCGGAATTCTGCTGAAGTATAAAAATGCTTCCGAACTCTTCCATTGTTCTCAGAATTCCGATGAAGTTTAAAAATGCTTTGGAACGCTTTCATTGCTCAAGGAATTCCGCTGACGTTCAAAAATGCTTCGGAACCCTTCCATTGTTCGTGGTATTCTGCTGATGTTTAAAAATGCTTCGGAACTCTTCCATTGTTCTCGGAATTCCGCTGACGAGTAAAAATGCTTCGGAACTCTTCCATTGTTCTCGTAATTCCGCTGACGTTTAAAAATGCTTCCGATCTCTTACATTGTTCTCGGAATTCCGCTGAAGTTTAAAAATGCTTTGGAACTCTTCCACTGTTCTAGGAATTCCGCTGAAGTTTTAAAATGCTTCATAACTCTTCCATTGTTCTCGGAATTCCGCTGACCTTTAAAAATGCTTCCGATCTCTTCCATTGTTCTCGGAAATACGCTGACGTTTAAAAATGCTTTGAAACTCATCCATTGTTCTCAGAATTCCTATGAAGTTTAAAAATGCTTCAAAACTCTTCCATTTTTCTTGGAATTCCGCTGAAGTATAAAAAACCTTTGGAACTCTTCCATTGTTCTCGGAATTCCGCTGAAGTTTAAAAATGCTTCCGAACTCTTCTATTGTTCTTAGAATTCTGCTGAAGTTTAAAAATACTTCGGAACTCTTCCATTGTTCTTGCAATTCCGCCTACATTTAAAAATGCTTCGGAACTCTTCCATTGTTCTCGGAAATCCGCTGACGTTTAAAAATGCTTTGGAACTCCTCCATTGTTCTCAGAATTCCTATGAAGTTTAAAAATTCTTCAAAACACTTCCATTGTTCTTGGAAATCCGCTGACGTTTAAAAATGCTTCGGAACTCTTCCATTGTTCTCGTAATTCCGCTGATGTTTAAAAATGCTTCGTAACTCTTACATTTTTCTCGGAATTCCGCTGACGTTTAAAAATGCTTTGGAACTGCTCCATTGTTCTCGGAATTCCGCTGCCATTTAATAATGCTTCGGAACTCTTCCATTATTCTCGGACTTCCGTTGACATTTCAAAATGCTTCGAAACTCTTCCATTGTTCTTGTAATTCTGCTGATGTTTAAAAATGCTTTGGAACTATTCCATTGTTCTAGGAATTCCGCTAAAGTAAAAAAATGCTTAGGTACTCTTCCAATGTTATCGGAATTCCGCTGATGTTTAAAAATGCTTCGGAACTATTCCATTGTTTTCAGAATTCCTCTGAAGTTTAAAAATTCTTTGGAACTCTTCCATTGTTCTCAGAATTCCACTGAAGTTTAAAAATGCTTCGGAACCCTTCCATTTTTCTTGGAATTCCGCTGACATTTAAAAATGCTTCGGAACTTTTCCATTGTTCTCGGAATTCCGCTGATGTTTAAAAATGCTTCGGAACTCTTCCATTGTTCTCGTAATTCCGCTGACATTTAAAAATGCTTCGGAACTCTTCAATTGTTCTCTTAATTCCGCTGAAGTTTAAAAATGCTTCGGAACTCTTCCATTGTCCTCGGAATTCTGCTAAATTTTAAAAAAGCTTCGGAACTCTTCCATTGTTCTCGGAATTCCGCTGATGTTTAAAAATGCTTCAGAACTCTTCCATTGTTCTCGGAATTCCGCTAACGTTTAAAAATGATTCGGAACTCTTCCATTTTTCTCGTAATTCCGCTGACATTTAAAAATGCTTCGGAACTCTTCCATTGTTCTCTTAATTCCGCTGAAGTTTAAAAATGCTTCGGAACTCTTCCATTGTTCTCGGAATTACGCTAACGTTTAAAAATGATTCGGAACTCTTCCATAGTTCTCGTAATTCCGCTGACATTTAAAAATGCTTCGGAACTCTTCCATTGTTCTCTTAATTCCGCTGAAGTTTAAAAATGCTTCGGAACTCTTCCATTGTTCTCGGAATTCTGCTAAATTTTAAAAAAGCTTCGGAACTCTTCCATTGTTCTCGGAATTCCGCTGATGTTTAAAAATGCTTCGGAACTCTTCCATTGTTCTCGGAATTCCGCTAACGTTTAAAAATGATTCGGAACTCTTCCATTTTTCTCGTAATTCCACTGACATTTAAAAATGCTTCGGAACTCTTCCATTGTTCTCTTAATTCCGCTGAAGTTTAAAAATGCTTCGTAACTCTTACATTTTTCTCGGAATTCCGCTGACGTTTAAAAATGCTTTGGAACTGCTCCATTGTTCTCGGAATTCCGCTGCCATTTAATAATGCTTCGGAACTCTTCCATTATTCTCGCACTTCCGTTGACATTTCAAAATGCTTCGAAACTCTTCCATTGTTCTTGTAATTCTGCTGATGTTTAAAAATGCTTTGGAACTATTCCATTGTTCTAGGAATTCCGCTAAAGTTAAAACATGCTTAGGTACTCTTCCAATGTTATCGGAATTCCGCTGATGTTTAAAAATGCTTCGGAACTATTCCATTGTTTTCAGAATTCCGCTGAAGTTTAAAAATTCTTTGGAACTCTTCCATTGTTCTCAGAATTCCACTGAAGTTTAAAAATGCTTCGGAACCCTTCCATTATTCTTGGAATTCCGCTGACATTTAAAAATGCTTCGGAACTTTTCCATTGTTCTTGGAATTCCGCTGATGTTTAAAAATGCTTCGGAACTCTTCCATTGTTCTCGGAATTACGCTAACGTTTAAAAATGATTCGGAACTCTTCCATTGTTCTCGTAATTCCGCTGACATTTAAAAATGCTTCGGAACTCTTCCATTGTTCTCTTAATTCCGCTGAAGTTTAAAAATGCTTCGGAACTCTTCCATTGTTCTCGGAATTCTGCTAAATTTTAAAAAAGCTTCGGAACTCTTCCATTGTTCTCGGAATTCCGCTGATGTTTAAAAATGCTTCGGAACTCTTCCATTGTTCTCGGAATTCCGCTAACGTTTAAAAATGATTCGGAACTCTTCCATTTTTCTCGTAATTCCGCTGACATTTAAAAATGCTTCGGAACTCTTCCATTGTTCTCTTAATTCCGCTGAAGTTTAAAAATGCTTCGGAACTCTTCCATTGTTCTCGGAATTCTGCTAAATTTTAAAAAAGCTTCGGAACTCTTCCATTGTTCTCGGAATTCCGCTGAAGTTTAAAAATGCTTAGGTACTCTACCATAATTCTCAGAATTCCGCTGAAGTTTAAAAATGCTTTGGAACTCTTCCATTGTTCTCGGAATTCTGCTGATGTTTAAAAATGCTTAGAAACTCTTCCATTGTTCTCGGAATTCCGCTGACGGTTAAAAATGCTTCGGAACTTTTTCATTGTTCTCGCAATTCTGCTGAAGTTTAAAAAGGCTTCGGAACTCTTTCATTGTTTTCGGAATTCCGCTGAAGTTTAAAAAGGCTTTGGAACTCTTTCATTGTTCTCAGAATTCTGCTGAAGTTTAAAAATGCTTCGGAACTCTTCCATTTTTCTCAGAATTCCACTGCCTTTTAAAAATGCTTCGGTACTTTTCCATTGATCTCGGAATTCTGCTGACGTTTAAAAATGCTTTGAAGCTCTTCCATTGTTCTCGTAGTTACGCTGATGTTTAAAAATGCTTCGGAACTCTTCCATTGTTCTCGGAATTCCGCTGATGTTTAAAAATGCTTCGGAACGCTTCCATTGTTCAAGGATTTCCGATGAAGTTTAAAAATGCTTCTGAACTCTTACATTGTTCTCAGAATTCCGCTGATGTTTAAAAATGCTTCGGAACACTTTAATTGTTCTTGGAATTCTGCTGAAGTTTAAAAATGCTTCGGAACTGTTCCATTGTTCCGGAATTCTGCTGAAGTATGAAAATGCTTCCGAACTCTTCCATTGTTCCCAGAATTCCGATGAAGTTTAAAAATGCTTTGGAACACTTTCATTGCTCAATTAATTCCGCTGACGTTCAAAAATGCTTCGGAACTCTTCCATTGTTCTAGGAATTCCACTGAAGTTTTAAAATGCTTCATAACTCTTCCATTGTTCTCGGAATTCCGCTGACCTTTAAAAATGCTTCCGATCTCTTCCATTGTTCTCGGAATTCCGTTGAAGTTTAAAAATGCTTTGAAACTCTTCCATTGTTCTAGGAATTCCGCTGAAGTTTTAAAATGCTTCATAACTCTTCCATTGTTCTAGGAATTCCGCTGACGAGTAAAAATGCTTCGGAACTCTTCCATTGTTCTCGTAATTCCGCTGACGTTTAAAAATGCTTCGGTACTTTTCCATTGATCTCGGAATTCCGCTGATGTTTAAAAATGCTTTGAAGCTCTTCCATTGTTCTCGTAGTTCCGCTGATGTTTAAAAATGCTTCGGAACTCTTCCATTGTTCTCGGAATTCCGCTGACGTTTAAAAATGCTTCGGAACTCTTCCATTGTTCAAGGATTTCCGATGAAGTTTAAAAATGCTTCTGAACTCTTACATTGTTCTCAGAATTCCGCTGATGTTAAAAAATGCTTCGGAACACTATAATTTTTCTCGGAATTCTGCTGAAGTTTAAAAATGCTTCTGAACTCTTCCAATGTTCCGGAATTCTGCTGAAGTATAAAAATGCTTCCGAACTCTTCCATTGTTCTCAGAATTCCGATGAAGTTTAAAAATGCTTTGGAACGCTTTCATTGCTCAAGGAATTCCGCTGACGTTCAAAAATGCTTCGGAACCCTTCCATTGTTCGTGGTATTCTGCTGATGTTTAAAAATGCTTCGGAACTCTTCCATTGTTCTCGGAATTCCGCTGACGAGTAAAAATGCTTCGGAACTCTTCCATTGTTCTCGTAATTCCGCTGACGTTTAAAAATGCTTCCGATCTCTTACATTGTTCTCGGAATTCCGCTGAAGTTTAAAAATGCTTTGGAACTCTTCCATTGTTCTAGGAATTCCGCTGAAGTTTTAAAATGCTTCATAACTCTTCCATTGTTCTCGGAATTCCGCTGACCTTTAAAAATGCTTCCGATCTCTTCCATTGTTCTCGGAAATACGCTGACGTTTAAAAATGCTTTGAAACTCATCCATTGTTCTCAGAATTCCTATGAAGTTTAAAAATGCTTCAAAACTCTTCCATTTTTCTTGGAATTCCGCTGAAGTATAAAAAACCTTTGGAACTCTTCCATTGTTCTCGGAATTCCGCTGAAGTTTAAAAATGCTTCCGAACTCTTCTATTGTTCTTAGAATTCTGCTGAAGTTTAAAAATACTTCGGAACTCTTCCATTGTTCTTGCAATTCCGCCTACATTTAAAAATGCTTCGGAACTCTTCCATTGTTCTCGGAAATCCGCTGACGTTTAAAAATGCTTTGGAACTCCTCCATTGTTCTCAGAATTCCTATGAAGTTTAAAAATTCTTCAAAACACTTCCATTGTTCTTGGAAATCCGCTGACGTTTAAAAATGCTTCGGAACTCTTCCATTGTTCTCGTAATTCCGCTGATGTTTAAAAATGCTTCGTAACTCTTACATTTTTCTCGGAATTCCGCTGACGTTTAAAAATGCTTTGGAACTGCTCCATTGTTCTCGGAATTCCGCTGCCATTTAATAATGCTTCGGAACTCTTCCATTATTCTCGGACTTCCGTTGACATTTCAAAATGCTTCGAAACTCTTCCATTGTTCTTGTAATTCTGCTGATGTTTAAAAATGCTTTGGAACTATTCCATTGTTCTAGGAATTCCGCTAAAGTAAAAAAATGCTTAGGTACTCTTCCAATGTTATCGGAATTCCGCTGATGTTTAAAAATGCTTCGGAACTATTCCATTGTTTTCAGAATTCCTCTGAAGTTTAAAAATTCTTTGGAACTCTTCCATTGTTCTCAGAATTCCACTGAAGTTTAAAAATGATTCGGAACCCTTCCATTTTTCTTGGAATTCCGCTGACATTTAAAAATGCTTCGGAACTTTTCCATTGTTCTCGGAATTCCGCTGATGTTTAAAAATGCTTCGGAACTCTTCCATTGTTCTCGTAATTCCGCTGACATTTAAAAATGCTTCGGAACTCTTCCATTGTTCTCTTAATTCCGCTGAAGTTTAAAAATGCTTCGGAACTCTTCCATTGTTCTCGTAATTCCGCTGACGTTTAAAAAAGCTTCGGTACTTTTCCATTGAACTCGGAATTCCGCTGATGTTTAAAAATGCTTTGAAGCTCTTCCATTGTTCTCGTAGTTCCGCTGATGTTTAAAAATGCTTCGGAACTCTTCCATTGTTCTCGGAATTCCGCTGACGTTTAAAAATGCTTCGGAACTCTTCCATTGTTCAAGGATTTCCGATGAAGTTTAAAAATGCTTCTGAACTCTTACATTGTTCTCAGAATTCCGCTGATGTTAAAAAATGCTTCGGAACACTATAATTGTTCTCGGAATTCTGCTGAAGTTTAAAAATGCTTCTGAACTCTTCCAATGTTCCGGAATTCTGCTGAAGTATAAAAATGCTTCCGAACTCTTCCATTGTTCTCAGAATTCCGATGAAGTTTAAAAATGCTTCGGAACTCTTCCATTGTTCTAGGATTTCCGCTGAAGTTTAAAAATACTTCGGAACTCTTCCATTGTTCCCGGAATTCTGCTGAAGTTTAAAAATGCTTCGGAACTCTTCCATTGTTCTTGGAATTCTGCTGAAGTTTAAAAATACTTCGGAACTCTTCCATTGTTCTCGGAATTCTGCTGAAGTTTAAAAATGCTTCGGAACT
The DNA here is from genome assembly GCF_046119375.1 of Phyllobates terribilis. Taxonomy (NCBI): domain Eukaryota; kingdom Metazoa; phylum Chordata; class Amphibia; order Anura; family Dendrobatidae; genus Phyllobates; species Phyllobates terribilis. The sequence goes on along the minus strand of NW_027362765.1, from coordinate 305,660,614 downwards.
CTTCCATTTTTCTCAGGATTCCGCTGACGTTTAAAAATGCTTTGGAACTCCTCCATTGTTCTCGGAATTCCACTGCCATTTAAAAATGCTTCGGAACTCTTCCATTATTCTCAAACTTCTGCTGACATTTCAAAATGCTTCGGAACTCTTCCATTGTTCTCGTAATTCCACTAACGTTTAAAAATGCTTCGGAACTCTTCCATTGTTCTCGTAATTCTGCTGACGTTTAAAAATGCTTCGGAACTCTTCCATTATTCTCAGAATTCCGCTGAAGTTTAAAAATGCTTCGGAACTCTTCCATTGTTCTCGGAATTCTGCTGACGTTGAAAAAGGCTTTGGAACTCTTTCATTGTTCTCGGAATTCCGCTGAAGTTTAAAAAGGCTTTGGAACTCTTACATTGTTCTCGGAATTCCGCTGAAGTTTAAAAATGCTTAGGTACTCTTCCATTATTCTCAGAATTCCGCTGAAGTTTAAAAATGCTTCGGAACACTTCCATTGTTCTCGGAATTCTGCTGACGTTTAAAAATGCTTCGAAACTCTTCCATTGTCCTGGGAATTCCGCTGACGGTTAAAAATGCATTGGAACTTTTTCATTGTTCTCGCAATTTTGCTGAAGTTTAAAAAGGATTCGGAACTCTTTCATTGTTCTCGGAATTCCGCTGAAGTTTAAAAAGGATTTGTAACTCTTCCATTGTTCTCAGAATTCCGCTGAAGTTTAAAAATGCTTCGGAACTCTTCCATTTTTCTCAGAATTCCGCTGACTTTTAAAAATGCTTCGGTACTTTTCCATTGTTCTCGGAATTCCGCTGACGTTTAAAAATGCTTTGGAACTCTTCCATTGTTCTCGTAATTCCGCTGATGTTTAAAAATGATTCGCAACACTTTAATTGTTCTCGGATTTCTGCTGAAGTTTAAAAATGCTTCGGAACTCTTCCATTGTTCGTGGTATTCCGCTGATGTTTAAAAAAGCTTCGGAACTCTTCCATTGTTCTCGTAAATCTGCTGACGTTTAAAAATGCTTCGGAACTCTTCCATTGTTCGTGGTATTCCGCTGATGTTTAAAAATGCTTCCGAACTCTTCCATTGTTCTCGGAAATCCGCTGACGAGTAAAAATGCTTCGGAACTCTTCCATTGTTCTCGTAATTCCACTGACGTTTAAAAATGCTTCGGAACTCTTTCATTGTTCTCGGAATTCCGCTGAAGTTTAAAAATACTTCGGAACTCTTCCATTGTTCCCGGAATTCTGCTGAAGTTTAAAAATGCTTCGGAACTCTTACATTGTTCTTGGAATTCCGCTGACGTTTAAAAATGCTTCGGTACTTTTCCATTGATCTCGGTATTCCGCTGACGTTTAAAAATGCTTTGAAGCTCTTCCATTGTTCTCGCAGTTCCGCTGATGTTTAAAAATGCTTCGGAACTCTTCCATTGTTCTCGGAATTCCGCTGATGTTTAAAAATGCTTCGGAACTCTTCCGTTGTTCAAGGATTTCCGATGAAGTTTAAAAATGCTTCTGAACTGTTACATTGTTCTCAGAATTCCGCTGATGTTTAAAAATGCTTCGGAACACTTTAATTGTTCTCGGAATTCTGCTGAAGTTTAAAAATGCATCGGAACTCTTCCATTGTTCCGGAATTCTGCTGAAGTATAAAAATGCTTCCGAACTCTTCCATTGTTCCCAGAATTCCGATGAAGTTTAAAAATGCTTCGGAACTCTTACATTGTTCTCGGAATTCCGCTGAAGTTTAAAAATGCTTCGGAACTCTTCCATTGTTCTCGGAATTCTGCTGACCTTTAAAAATGCTTCGGAACACTTCCATTGTTCTCAGAAATCCGCTGATGTTTAAAAATGCTTTGGAACTCATCCATTGTTCTCAGAATTCCTATGAAGTTTAAAAATGCTTCAAAACTCTTTCATTGTTCTCAGAATTCCACTGAAGTATAAAAAACCTTTGGAACTCTTCCATTGTTCTCGGAATTCCGCTGAAGTTTAAAATAGCTTCGGAACTCTTCTATTGTTATCGGAATTCCGCTGAAGTTTAATAATGCTTTGGAACTCTTCCATTGTTTATGGAATAGCGCTGATGTTTAAAAATGCTTCGGAACTCTTACATTGTTCTCGGAATTGCGCTGACGCTTAAAAATGCTTCGGAACTCTTCCATTGTTAGCGGAATTCCGCTGAAGATTAAAAATGCTTTGGAACTCTTACATTGTTCTCGGAATACCGCTGACGTTTAAAAATGCTTTGGAACTCTTGCATTGTTCTCGGAATTCTGCTGACGTTTAAAAATGCTTCTGATCTCTTCCATTGTACTCGGAATTCTGCTGAAGTTTAAAAATACTTCGGAACTCTTCCATTGTTCTCGGAATTCTGCTGAAGTTTAAAAATACTTCGGAACTCTTCCATTGTTCCCGGAATTCTGCTGAAGTTTAAAAATGCTTCGGAACTCTTACATTGTTCTTGGAATTCCGCTGACGTTTAAAAATGCTTCGGAACTCTCTCATTGTTTTCGGACTTCCGCTGACATTTCAAAATGCTTCGGAACTCTTCCATTGTTCTCTGAATTCTGCTGATGTTTAAAAATGCTTCGGAACTCTTCCATTGTTCTAGGAATTCTGCTGACGTTTAAAAATGCTTTGGAACTCCTCCATTGTTCTCGGAATTCCGCTGCCATTTAAAAATGCTTCGGAACTCTTCCATTATTCTCAAACTTCTGCTGACATTTCAAAATGCTTCGGAACTCTTCCATTGTTCTCGTAATTCCACTAACGTTTAAAAATGCTTCGGAACTCTTCCATTGTTCTCGTAATTCTGCTGACGTTTAAAAATGCTTCGGAACTCTTCCATTGTTCTCGGAATTCCGCTGAATTTTACAAATGCTTCGGAACTTTTCCATTGTTCTCGGAATTCCGCTGAAGTTTAAAAATGCTTAGGTACTCTTCCATTATTCTCAGAATTCCGCTGAAGTTTAAAAATGCTTCGGAACTCTTCCATTGTTCTCGGAATTCTGCTGACGTTGAAAAAGGCTTTGGAACTCTTTCATTGTTCTCGGAATTCCGCTGAAGTTTAAAAAGGCTTTGGAACTCTTCCATTGTTCTCGGAATTCCGCTGAAGTTTAAAAATGCTTAGGTACTCTTCCATTATTCTCAGAATTCCGCTGAAGTTTAAAAATGCTTCGGAACACTTCCATTGTTCTCGGAATTCTGCTGAAGTTTAAAAATGCTTCGAAACTCTTCCATTGTCCTGGGAATTCCGCTGACAGTTAAAAATGCATTGGAACTTTTTCATTGTTCTCGCAATTTTGCTGAAGTTTAAAAAGGCTTCGGAACTCTTTCATTGTTCTCGGAATTCCACTGAAGTTTAAAAAGGATTTGTAACTCTTCCATTGTTCTCAGAATTCCGCTGAAGTTTAAAAATGCTTCGGAACTCTTCCATTTTTCTCAGAATTCCGCTGACTTTTAAAAATGCTTCGGTACTTTTCCATTGTTCTCGGAATTCCGCTGACGTTTAAAAATGCTTTGGAACTCTTCCATTGTTCTCGTAATTCCGCTGATGTTGAAAAATGATTCGCAACACTTTAATTGTTCTCGGATTTCTGCTGAAGTTTAAAAATGCTTCGGAACTCTTCCATTGTTCGTGGTATTCCGCTGATGTTTAAAAAAGCTTCGGAACTATTCCATTGTTCTCGTAAATCCGCTGACGTTTAAAAATGCTTCGGAACTCTTCCATTGTTCGTTGTATTCCGCTGATGTTTAAAAATGCTTCCGAACTCTTCCATTGTTCTCGGAAATCCGCTGACGAGTAAAAATGCTTCGGAACTCTTCCATTGTTCTCGTAATTCCACTGACGTTTAAAAATGCTTCGGAACTCTTACATTGTTCTCGGAATTCCGCTGAAGTTTAAAAATACTTCGGAACTCTTCCATTGTTCCCGGAATTCTGCTGAAGTTTAAAAATGCTTCGGAACTCTTACATTGTTCTTGGAATTCCGCTGACGTTTAAAAATGCTTCGGTACTTTTCCATTGATCTCGGTATTCCGCTGACGTTTAAAAATGCTTTGAAGCTCTTCCATTGTTCTCGCAGTTCCGCTGATGTTTAAAAATGCTTCGGAACTCTTCCATTGTTCTCGGAATTCCGCTGATGTTTAAAAATGCTTCGGAACTCTTCCGTTGTTCAAGGATTTCCGATGAAGTTTAAAAATGCTTCCGATCTCTTCCATTGTTCTCGGAATTCCGCAGAAGTTTAAAAATGCTTTGGAACTCTTCCATTGTTCTAGGAATTCCGCTGAAGTTTTAAAATGCTTCATAACTCTTCCATTGTTCTCGGAATTCCGCTGACCTTTAAAAATGCTTCCGATCTCTTCCATTGTTCTCGGAATTTCGCTGAAGTATAAAAATGCTTCCGAACTCTTCCATTGTTCCCAGAATTCCGATGAAGTTAAAAAATGCTTCGGAACTCTTACATTGTTCTCGGAATTCCGCTGAAGTTTAAAAATGCTTCGGAACTCTTCCATTGTTCTCGGAATTCTGCTGACCTTTAAAAATGCTTCCGATCTCTTCCATTGTTCTCGGAATTCCGCAGAAGTTTAAAAATGCTTTGGAACTCTTCCATTGTTCTAGGAATTCCGCTGAAGTTTTAAAATGCTTCATAACTCTTCCATTGTTCTCGGAATTCCGCTGACCTTTAAAAATGCTTCCGATCTCTTCCATTGTTCTCGGAATTTCGCTGAAGTTTAAAAATGCTTCGGAACACTTCCATTGTTCTCAGAAATCCGCTGATGTTTAAAAATGCTTTGGAACTCATCCATTGTTCTCAGAATTCCTATGAAGTTTAAAAATGCTTCAAAACTCTTTCATTGTTCTCAGAATTCCACTGAAGTATAAAAAACCTTTGGAACTCTTCCATTGTTCTCGGAATTCCGCTGAAGTTTAAAATAGCTTCGGAACTCTTCTATTGTTATCGGAATTCCGCTGAAGTTTAATAATGCTTTGGAACTCTTCCATTGTTTATGGAATAGCGCTGATGTTTAAAAATGCTTCGGAACTCATCCATTGTTCTCGGAATTGCGCTGACGCTTAAAAATGCTTCGGAACTCTTCCATTGTTAGCGGAATTCCGCTGAAGATTAAAAATGCTTTGGAACTCTTACATTGTTCTCGGAATACCGCTGACGTTTAAAAATGCTTCGGAACTCTTCCATTGTTCTCGGAATTCTGCTGAAGTTTAAAAATACTTCGGAACTCTTCCATTGTTCCCGGAATTCCGCTGACGTTTAAAAATGCTTTGGAACTCTTCCATTGTTCTCGTAATTCCGCTGATGTTGAAAAATGATTCGCAACACTTTAATTGTTCTCGGATTTCTGCTGAAGTTTAAAAATGCTTCGGAACTCTTCCATTGTTCGTGGTATTCCGCTGATGTTTAAAAAAGCTTCGGAACTATTCCATTGTTCTCGTAAATCCGCTGACGTTTAAAAATGCTTCGGAACTCTTCCATTGTTCGTTGTATTCCGCTGATGTTTAAAAATGCTTCCGAACTCTTCCATTGTTCTCGGAAATCCGCTGACGAGTAAAAATGCTTCGGAACTCTTCCATTGTTCTCGTAATTCCACTGACGTTTAAAAATGCTTCGGAACTCTTACATTGTTCTCGGAATTCCGCTGAAGTTTAAAAATACTTCGGAACTCTTCCATTGTTCCCGGAATTCTGCTGAAGTTTAAAAATGCTTCGGAACTCTTACATTGTTCTTGGAATTCCGCTGACGTTTAAAAATGCTTCGGTACTTTTCCATTGATCTCGGTATTCCGCTGACGTTTAAAAATGCTTTGAAGCTCTTCCATTGTTCTCGCAGTTCCGCTGATGTTTAAAAATGCTTCGGAACTCTTCCATTGTTCTCGGAATTCCGCTGATGTTTAAAAATGCTTCGGAACTCTTCCGTTGTTCAAGGATTTCCGATGAAGTTTAAAAATGCTTCCGATCTCTTCCATTGTTCTCGGAATTCCGCAGAAGTTTAAAAATGCTTTGGAACTCTTCCATTGTTCTAGGAATTCCGCTGAAGTTTTAAAATGCTTCATAACTCTTCCATTGTTCTCGGAATTCCGCTGACCTTTAAAAATGCTTCCGATCTCTTCCATTGTTCTCGGAATTTCGCTGAAGTATAAAAATGCTTCCGAACTCTTCCATTGTTCCCAGAATTCCGATGAAGTTAAAAAATGCTTCGGAACTCTTACATTGTTCTCGGAATTCCGCTGAAGTTTAAAAATGCTTCGGAACTCTTCCATTGTTCTCGGAATTCTGCTGACCTTTAAAAATGCTTCCGATCTCTTCCATTGTTCTCGGAATTCCGCAGAAGTTTAAAAATGCTTTGGAACTCTTCCATTGTTCTAGGAATTCCGCTGAAGTTTTAAAATGCTTCATAACTCTTCCATTGTTCTCGGAATTCCGCTGACCTTTAAAAATGCTTCCGATCTCTTCCATTGTTCTCGGAATTTCGCTGAAGTTTAAAAATGCTTCGGAACACTTCCATTGTTCTCAGAAATCCGCTGATGTTTAAAAATGCTTTGGAACTCATCCATTGTTCTCAGAATTCCTATGAAGTTTAAAAATGCTTCAAAACTCTTTCATTGTTCTCAGAATTCCACTGAAGTATAAAAAACCTTTGGAACTCTTCCATTGTTCTCGGAATTCCGCTGAAGTTTAAAATAGCTTCGGAACTCTTCTATTGTTATCGGAATTCCGCTGAAGTTTAATAATGCTTTGGAACTCTTCCATTGTTTATGGAATAGCGCTGATGTTTAAAAATGCTTCGGAACTCATCCATTGTTCTCGGAATTGCGCTGACGCTTAAAAATGCTTCGGAACTCTTCCATTGTTAGCGGAATTCCGCTGAAGATTAAAAATGCTTTGGAACTCTTACATTGTTCTCGGAATACCGCTGACGTTTAAAAATGCTTCGGAACTCTTCCATTGTTCTCGGAATTCTGCTGAAGTTTAAAAATACTTCGGAACTCTTCCATTGTTCCCGGAATTCTGCTGAAGTTTAAAAATGCTTCGGAACTCTTACATTGTTCTTGGAATTCCGCTGACGTTTAAAAATGCTTCGGAACTCTCTCATTGTTTTCGGACTTCCGCTGACATTTCAAAATGCTTCGGAACTCTTCCATTGTTCTCTGAATTCTGCTGATGTTTAAAAATGCTTCGGAACTCTTCCATTGTTCTAGGAATTCTGCTGACGTTTAAAAATGCTTTGGAACTCTTCCATTGTTCTCGGAATTCTGCTGACGTTTAAAAATGCTTCGGTACTCTTCCATTGTTCTCAGAATTCTGCTGACATTTAAAAATGGTTTGGAACACTTACCATTGTTTTCGGAATTCAACTGACGCTTAAAAATGCTTAGGAACGCTTCCATTGTTAGCGGAATTCCGATGAAGTTTAAAAATTCTTCAAAACTCTTCCATTGTTCTCTGAAATCCGCTGACGTTTAAAAATGCTTCGGAACTCTTCCATTGTTCTCGTAATTCCGCTGATGTTTAAAAATGCTTCGTAACTCTTACATTGTTCTCGGAATTCCGCTGACGTTGAAAAATGCTTCTGATCTCTTCCATTGTTCTCAGAATTCTGCTGAAGTTTAAAAATACTTCGGAACTCTTCCATTGTTACCGGAATTCTGCTGAAGAATAAAAATGCTTCGGAACTCTTCCATTGTTCTTGTAATTCAGCGGATGGTTAAAAATGTTTCGGAACTATTCCATTGTTCTAGGAATTCCGCTAAAGTTAAAAAATGCTTAGGTACTCTTCCAATGTTATCGGAATTCCGCTGATGTGTAAAAATGCTTCGGAACTATTCCATTGTTTTCAGAATTCCGTTGAAGTTTAAAAATGCTTTGGAACTCTTCCATTGTTCTCGGAATTCCGCTGAAGTTTAAAAATGCTTCGGAACTCTTCCATTTTACACAGAATTCTGCTGAAGTTTAAATTTGCTTCAGAACTCTTTCATTGTTATCGGAATTCCGCTGACATTTAATAATGCTTCGAAACTCTTCTATTGTTCTCGGATTTCCGCTGAAGATTAAAAATGATTCGGAACTCTTTCATTGTTACCGGAATACCACTGATGTTTAAAAATGCTTCGGAACCCTTCCATTTTTCTTGGAATTCCGCTGACATTTAAAAATGCTTCGGAACACTTCCATTGTTCTTGGAATTCCGCTGAAGTTTAAAAATGCTTCGGAACTCTTCCATTGTTCTCGGAATTCTGCTAAATTTTAAAAATGCTTCGGAACTCTTCCATTGTTCTCGGAATTCCGCTGAAGTTTAAAAATGCTTAGGTACTCTACCATTATTCTCAGAATTCTGCAGAAGTTTAAAAATGCTTCGGATTTCTTCCATTGTTCTCGGAATTCTGCTGATGTTTAAAAATGCTTCGAAACTCTTCCATTGTTCTCGGAATTCCGCTGACGTTTAAAAATGCTTCGGTACTTTTCTATTGATCTCGTTATTCCGCTGACGTTTAAAAATGCTTTGAAGCTCTTCCATTGTTCTCGCAGTTCCGCTGATGTTTAAAAATGCTTCGGAACTCTTCCATTGTTCTCGGAATTCCGCTGATGTTTAAAAATGCTTCGGAACTCTTCCGTTGTTCAAGGATTTCCGATGAAGTTTAAAAATGCTTCTGAACTGTTACATTGTTCTCAGAATTCCGCTGATGTTTAAAAATGCTTCGGAACACTTTAATTGTTCTCGGAATTCTGCTGAAGTTTAAAAATGCATCGGAACTCTTCCATTGTTCCGGAATTCTGCTGAAGTATAAAAATGCTTCCGAACTCTTCCATTATTCCCAGAATTCCGATGAAGTTTAAAAATGCTTCGGAACTCTTACATTGTTCTCGGAATTCCGCTGAAGTTTAAAAATGCTTCGGAACTCTTCCATTGTTCTCGGAATTCTGCTGACCTTTAAAAATGCTTCCGATCTCTTCCATTGTTCTCGGAATTTCACTGAAGTTTAAAAATGCTTTGAAACTCTTCCATTGTTCTAGGAATTCCGCTGAAGTTTTAAAATGCTTCATAACTCTTCCATTGTTCTCAGAATTCCGCTGACATTTAAAAATGCTTCGGAACACTTCCATTGTTCTCAGAAATCCGCTGATGTTTAAAAATGCTTTGGAACTCATCCATTGTTCTCAGAATTCCTATGAAGTTTAAAAATGCTTCAAAACTCTTTCATTGTTCTCAGAATTCCACTGAAGTATAAAAAACCTTTGGAACTCTTCCATTGTTCTCGGAATTCCGCTGAAGTTTAAAATAGCTTCGGAACTCTTCTATTGTTATCGGAATTCCGCTGAAGTTTAATAATGCTTTGGAACTCTTCCATTGTTTATGGAATAGCGCTGATGTTTAAAAATGCTTCGGAACTCATCCATTGTTCTCGGAATTGCGCTGACGCTTAAAAATGCTTCGGAACTCTTCCATTGTTAGCGGAATTCCGCTGAAGATTAAAAATGCTTTGGAACTCTTACATTGTTCTCGGAATACCGCTGACGTTTAAAAATGCTTTGGAACTCTTCCATTGTTCTCGGAATTCTGCTGACGTTTAAAAATGCTTCTGATCTCTTCCATTGTTCTCGGAATTCTGCTGAAGTTTAAAAATACTTCGGAACTCTTCCATTGTTCTCGGAATTCTGCTGAAGTTTAAAAATACTTCGGAACTCTTCCATTGTTCCCGGAATTCTGCTGAAGTTTAAAAATGCTTCGGAACTCTTACATTGTTCTTGGAATTCCGCTGACGTTTAAAAATGCTTCGGAACTCTCTCATTGTTTTCGGACTTCCGCTGACATTTCAAAATGCTTCGGAACTCTTCCATTGTTCTCTGAATTCTGCTGATGTTTAAAAATGCTTCGGAACTCTTCCATTGTTCTAGGAATTCTGCTGACGTTTAAAAATGCTTTGGAACTCTTCCATTGTTCTCGGAATTCTGCTGACGTTTAAAAATGCTTCGGTACTCTTCCATTGTTCTCAGAATTCTGCTGACATTTAAAAATGGTTTGGAACACTTACCATTGTTTTCGGAATTCAACTGACGCTTAAAAATGCTTAGGAACGCTTCCATTGTTAGCGGAATTCCGATGAAGTTTAAAAATTCTTCAAAACTCTTCCATTGTTCTCTGAAATCCGCTGACGTTTAAAAATGCTTCGGAACTCTTCCATTGTTCTCGTAATTCCGCTGATGTTTAAAAATGCTTCGTAACTCTTACATTGTTCTCGGAATTCCGCTGACGTTGAAAAATGCTTATGATCTCTTCCATTGTTCTCAGAATTCTGCTGAAGTTTAAAAATACTTCGGAACTCTTCCATTGTTACCGGAATTCTGCTGAAGAATAAAAATGCTTCGGAACTCTTCCATTGTTCTTGTAATTCAGCGGATGGTTAAAAATGTTTCGGAACTATTCCATTGTTCTAGGAATTCCGCTAAAGTTAAAAAATGCTTAGGTACTCTTCCAATGTTATCGGAATTCCGCTGATGTGTAAAAATGCTTCGGAACTATTCCATTGTTTTCAGAATTCCGTTGAAGTTTAAAAATGCTTTGGAACTCTTCCATTGTTCTCGGAATTCCGCTGAAGTTTAAAAATGCTTCGGAACTCTTCCATTTTTCACAGAATTCTGCTGAAGTTTAAATTTGCTTCAGAACTCTGTCATTGTTATCGGAATTCCGCTGACATTTAATAATGCTTCGAAACTCTTCTATTGTTCTCGGATTTCCGCTGAAGATTAAAAATGATTCGGAACTCTTTCATTGTTACCGGAATACCACTGATGTTTAAAAATGCTTCGGAACCCTTCCATTTTTCTTGGAATTCCGCTGACATTTAAAAATGCTTCGGAACACTTCCATTGTTCTCGGAATTCCGCTGAAGTTTAAAAATGCTTCGGAACTCTTCCATTGTTCTCGGAATTCTGCTAAATTTTAAAAATGCTTCGGAACTCTTCCATTGTTCTCGGAATTCCGCTGAAGTTTAAAAATGCTTAGGTACTCTACCATTATTCTCAGAATTCTGCTGAAGTTTAAAAATGCTTCGGATTTCTTCCATTGTTCTCGGAATTCTGCTGATGTTTAAAAATGCTTCGAAACTCTTCCATTGTTCTCGGAATTCCGCTGACGTTTAAAAATGCTTCGGAACTCTTCCATTGTTCTCGGAATTCTGCTGACCTTTAAAAATGCTTCCGATCTCTTCCATTGTTCTCGGAATTCCGCAGAAGTTTAAAAATGCTTTGGAACTCTTCCATTGTTCTAGGAATTCCGCTGAAGTTTTAAAATGCTTCATAACTCTTCCATTGTTCTCGGAATTCCGCTGACCTTTAAAAATGCTTCCGATCTCTTCCATTGTTCTCGGAATTTCACTGAAGTTTAAAAATGCTTTGAAACTCTTCCATTGTTCTAGGAATTCCGCTGAAGTTTTAAAATGCTTCATAACTCTTCCATTGTTCTCAGAATTCCGCTGACATTTAAAAATGCTTCGGAACACTTCCATTGTTCTCAGAAATCCGCTGATGTTTAAAAATGCTTTGGAACTCATCCATTGTTCTCAGAATTCCTATGAAGTTTAAAAATGCTTCAAAACTCTTTCATTGTTCTCAGAATTCCACTGAAGTATAAAAAACCTTTGGAACTCTTCCATTGTTCTCGGAATTCCGCTGAAGTTTAAAATAGCTTCGGAACTCTTCTATTGTTATCGGAATTCCGCTGAAGTTTAATAATGCTTTGGAACTCTTCCATTGTTTATGGAATAGCGCTGATGTTTAAAAATGCTTTGGAACTCATCCATTGTTCCCAGAATTCCGATGAAGTTTAAAAATGCTTCGGAACTCTTACATTGTTCTCGGAATTCCGCTGAAGTTTAAAAATGCTTCGGAACTCTTCCATTTTTCACAGAATTCTGCTGAAGTTTAAATTTGCTTCAGAACTCTTTCATTGTTATCGGAATTCCGCTGACATTTAATAATGCTTCGAAACTCTTCTATTGTTCTCGGATTTCCGCTGAAGATTAAAAATGATTCGGAACTCTTTCATTGTTACCGGAATACCACTGATGTTTAAAAATGCTTCGGAACCCTTCCATTTTTCTTGGAATTCCGCTGACATTTAAAAATGCTTCGGAACACTTCCATTGTTCTCGGAATTCCGCTGAAGTTTAAAAATGCTTCGGAACTCTTCCATTGTTCTCGGAATTCTGCTAAATTTTAAAAATGCTTCGGAACTCTTCCATTGTTCTCGGAATTCCGCTGAAGTTTAAAATGCTTAGGTACTCTACCATTATTCTCAGAATTCTGCTGAAGTTTAAAAATGCTTCGGATTTCTTCCATTGTTCTCGGAATTCTGCTGATGTTTAAAAATGCTTCGAAACTCTTCCATTGTTCTCGGAATTCCGCTGACGGTTAAAAATTCTTCGGAACTTTTTCATTGTTCTCGCAATTCTGCTGAAGTTTAAAAAAGCTTTGGAACTCTTTCATTGTTCTCGGAATTCCGCTGAAGTTTAAAAAGGCTTTTGAACTCTTCCATTGTTCTCAGAATTCCGCTGAAGTTTAAAAATGCTTCGGAACTCTTCCATTTTTCTCAGATTTCCACTGACGTTTAAAAATGCTTCGGTACTTTTCCATTGATCTAGAATTCCGCTAACGTTTAAAAATGCTTTGAAGCTCTTCCATTGTTCTCGTAGTTCCGCTGATGTTTAAAAATGCTTCGGAACTCTTCCATTGTTCTCGGAATTCCGCTGACGTTTAAAAATGCTTCGGAACTCTTCCATTGTTCAAGGATTTCCGATGAAGTTTTAAAATGCTTCTGAACTCTTACATTGTTCTCAGAATTCCGCTGATGTTTAAAAATGCTTCGGAACACTTTAATTGTTCTCGGAATTCTGCTGAAGTTTAAAAATGCATCGGAACTCTTCCATTGTTCCGGAATTCTGCTGAAGTATAAAAATGCTTCCGAACTCTTCTATTGTTCCCAGAATTCCGATGAAGTTTAAAAATGCTTTGGAACGCTTTCATTGCTCAAGGAATTCCGCTGACGTTCATAAATGCTTCGGAACTCTTCCATTGTTCGTGGTATTCCGCTGATGTTTAAAAATGCTTCGGAACTCTTCCATTGTTCTCGGAATTCCGCTGACGAGTAAAAATGCTTCTGAACTCTTCCATTGTTCTCGTAATTCCGCTGAAGTTTAAAAATGCTTTGAAACTCTTCCATTGTTCTAGGAATTCCGCTGAAGTTTTAAAATGCTTCATAACTCTTCCATTGTTCTCAGAATTCCGCTGACATTTAAAAATGCTTCGGAACTATTCCATTGTTTTCAGAATTCCGTTGAAGTTTAAAAATGCTTTGGAACTCTTCCATTGTTCTCGGAATTCCGCTGAAGTTTAAAAATGCTTCGGAACTCTTCCATTTTTCACAGAATTCTGCTGAAGTTTAAATTTGCTTCAGAACTCTTTCATTGTTATCGGAATTCCGCTGACATTTAATAATGCTTCGAAACTCTTCTATTGATCTCGGATTTCCGCTGAAGATTAAAAATGATTCGGAACTCTTTCATTGTTACCGGAATACCACTGATGTTTAAAAATGCTTCGGAACCCTTCCATTTTTCTTGGAATTCCGCTGACATTTAAAAATGCTTCGGAACACTTCCATTGTTCTCGGAATTCCGCTGAAGTTTAAAAATGCTTCGGAACTCTTCCATTGTTCTAGGAATTCCGCTGAAGTTTTAAAATGCTTCATAACTCATCCATTGTTCTCGGAATTCCGCTGACATTTAAAATGCTTCGGAACTCTTCCATTGTTCTCAGAAATCCGCTGACGTTTAAAAATGCTTTGGAACTCATCCATTGTTCTCAGAATTCCTATGAAGTTTAAAAATGCTTCAAAACTCTTCCATTGTTCTCAGAATTCCACTGAAGTATAAAAAACCTTTGGAACTCTTCCATTGTTCTCGGAATTCTGCTGAAGTTTAAAAAAGCTTCCGAACTCTTCTATTGTTCTCGGAATTCTGCTGAAGTTTAATAATGCTTTGGAACTCTTCCATTGTTTATGGTATAGTGCTGATGTTTAAAAATGCTTCGGAACTCTTCCATTGTTCTCGGAATTGCGGTGACGCTTAAAAATGCTTCGGAACTCTTCCATTGTTAGCGGAATTCCGCTGAAGATTAAAAATGCTTCGGATCTCTTACATTGTTCTCGGAATACCGCTGACCTTTAAAAATGCTTTGGAACTCTTCCATTGTTCTCGGAATTCTGCTGATGTTTAAAAATGCTTCGTAAATCTTACATTGTTATCGGAATTCCGCTGACGTTTAAAAATGCTTTGGAACTCTTCCATTGTTCTTGGAATTCTGCTGAAGTTTAAAAATACTTCGGAACTCTTCCATTGTTCTCGGAATTCTGCTGATGTTTAAAAATGCTTCGTAAATCTTACATTGTTATCGGAATTCCGCTGACGTTTAAAAATGCTTTGGAACTCTTCCATTGTTCTCGGAATTCTGCTGACGTTTAAAAATGCTTCTGATCTCTTCCATTGTTCTCAGAATTCTGCTGAAGTTTAAAAATACTTCGTAACTCTTCCATTGTTACCGGAATTCTGCTGATGTTTAAAAATGCTTCGAAACTCTTCCATTGTTCTCGGAATTCCGATGACGGTTAAAAATGCTTCGGAACTTTTTCATTGTTCTCGCAAATCTGCTGAAGTTTAAAAATGCTTCGGAACTCTTACATTGTTCTAGGAATTCCGCTGAAGTTTAAAAATGCTTCGGAACTCTTCCATTGTTCTCAGAATTCTGCTGAAGTTTAAAAATACTTCGGAACTCTTCCATTGTTCTCGGAATTCCGCTGACATTTAAAACTGCTTCGGAACTCTTCCATTGTTCTCGGAATTCCGCTGACGTTTAAAAATGCTTCGGAACTCTTCCATTGTTCAAGGATTTCCGATGAAGTTTAAAAATGCTTCTGAACTCTTACATTGTTCTCGGAATTCTGCTGAAGTATAAAAATGCTTCCGAACTCTTCCATTGTTCCCAGAATTCCGATGAAGTTTAAAAATGCTTTGGAACGCTTTCATTGCTCAAGGAATTCTGCTGACGTTCAAAAATGCTTCGGAACTCTTCCATTGTTCGTGGTATTCCGCTGATGTTTAAAAATGCTTCGGAACTCTTCCATTGTTCTCGGATTTCCGCTGACGAGTAAAAATGCTTTGGAACTCTTCCATTGTTCTCGTAATTCCGCTGAAGTTTAAAAATGCTTCGGAACTCTTACATTGTTCTCGGAATTCCGCTGAATTTTAAAAATGCTTCGGAACTCTTCCATTGTTCTTGGAATTCTGCTGACCTTTAAAAATGCTTCCGATCTCTTCCATTGTTCTCGGAATTCCGCTGAAGTTTAAAAATGCTTTGGAACTCTTCCATTGTTCTAGGAATTCCACTGAAGTTTTAAATGCTTCATAACTCTTCCATTGTTCTCGGAATTCCGCTGACCTTTAAAAATGCTTCCGATCTCTTCCATTGTTCTCGGAATTTCACTGAAGTTTAAAAATGCTTTGAAACTCTTCCATTGTTCTAGGAATTCCACTGATGTTTTAAAATTCTTCGGAACCCTTCCATTTTTCTTGGAATTCCGCTGACATTTAAAAATGCTTCGGAACTTTTCCATTGTTCTCGGAATTCCGCTGAAGTTTAAAAATGATTAGGTACTCTACCATTATTCTCAGAATTCTGCTGAAGTTTAAAAATGCTTCGGAACTCTTCCATTGTTCTCGGAATTCTGCTGATGTTTAAAAATGCTTCGAAACTCTTCCATTGTTCTCGGAATTCCGCTGACGGTTAAAAATGCTTCGGAACTTTTTCATTGTTCTCGCAATTCTGCTGAAGTTTAAAAAGGATTCGGAACTCTTTCATTGTTCTTGGAATTCCGCTGAAGTTTAAAAAGGCTTTGGAACTATTCCAATGTTCTCAGAATTCCGCTGAAGTTTAAAAATGCTTCGGAACTCTTCCATTTGTCTCAGAATTCCACTGACGTTTAAAAATGCTTCGGTACTTTTCCATTGATCTCGGAATTCCGCTGACGTTTAAAAATGCTTTGAAGCTCTTCCATTGTTCTCGTAGTTCCGCTGATGTTTAAAAATGCTTCGGAACTCTTCCATTTTTCTCGGAATTCCGCTGACGTTTAAAAATGCTTCGGAACTCTTCCATTGTTCAAGGATTTCCGATGAAGTTTAAAAATGCTTCTGAACTCTTACATTGTTCTCAGAATTCCGCTGATGTTAAAAAATGCTTCGGAACACGATAATTGTTCTCGGAATTCTGCTGAAGTTTAAAAATGCTTCTGACCCCTTCCATTGTTCCGGAATTCTGCTGAAGTATAAAAATGCTTCCGAACACTTCCATTGTTCTCAGAATTCCGATGAAGTTTAAAAATGCTTTGGAACGCTTTCATTGCTCAAGGAATTCCGCTGACGTTCAAAAATGCTTTGAAGCTCTTCCATTGTTCTCGTAGTTCCGCTGATGTTTAAAAATGCTTCGGAACTCTTCCATTTTTCTCGGAATTCCGCTGATGTTCAAAAATGCTTCGGAACTCTTCCATTGTTCTCGGAATTCCGCTGACGAGTAAAAATGCTTCGGAACTCTTCCATTGTTCTCGTAATTCCGCTGACGTTTAAAAATGCTTCCGATCTCTTACATTGTTCTCGGAATTCCGCTGAAGTTTAAAAATGCTTTGGAACTCTTCCATTGTTCTAGGAATTCCGATGAAGTTTTAAAATGCTTCATAACTCTTCCATTGTTCTCGGAATTCCGCTGACCTTTAAAAATGCTTCCGATCTCTTCCATTGTTCTCGGAAATCCGCTGACGTTTAAAAATGCTTTGGAACTCATCCATTGTTCTCAGAATTCCTATGAAGTTTAAAAATGCTTCAAAACTCTCCATTTTTCTTGGAATTCCGCTGAAGTTTAAAAAGGCTTTGGAACTATTCCAATGTTCTCAGAATTCCGCTGAAGTTTAAAAATGCTTCGGAACTCTTCCATTTGTCTCAGAATTCCACTGACGTTTAAAAATGCTTCGGTACTTTTCCATTGATCTCGGAATTCCGCTGATGTTTAAAAATGCTTTGAAACTCTTCCATTGTTCTCGGAAATCCGCTGACGTTTAAAAATGCTTCGGAACTCTTCCATTGTTCAAGGATTTCCGATGAAGTTTAAAAATGCTTCTGAACTCTTACATTGTTCTCAGAATTCCGCTGATGTTTAAAAATGCTTCGGAACACTTTAATTGTTCTCGGAATTCTGCTGAAGTTTAAAAATGCATCGGAACTCTTCCATTGTTCCGGAATTCTGCTGAAGTATAAAAATGCTTCCGAACTCTTCCATTGTTCCCAGAATTCCGATGAAGTTTAAAAATGCTTTGGAATGCTTTCATTGCTCAAGGAATTCTGCTGACGTTCAAAAATGCTTCGGAACTCTTCCATTGTTCGTGGTATTCCGCTGATGTTTAAAAATGCTTCGGAACTCTTCCATTGTTCTCGGAATTCCGCTGACGAGTAAAAATGCTTTGGAACTCTTCCATTGTTCTTGGAATTCTGCTGACCTTTAAAAATGCTTCCGATCTCTTCCATTGTTCTCGGAATTCCGCTGAATTTTAAAAATGCTTTGGAACTCTTCCATTGTTCTAGCAATTCCACTGAAGTTTTAAAATGCTTCATAACTCTTCCATTGTTCTCGGAATTCCGCTGAAGTTTAAAAATGCTTCCGATCTCTTCCATTGTTCTCGGAATTTCGCTGAAGTTTAAAAATGCTTTGAAACTCTTCCATTGTTCTAGGAATTCCGCTGAAGTTTTAAAATGCTTCATAACTCTTTCATTGTTCTCGGAATTCCGCTGACCTTTAAAAATGATTCCGATCTCTTCCATTGTTCTCGGAAATCCGCTGACGTTTAAAAATGCTTTGGAACTCATCCATTGTTCTCAGAATTCCTATGAAGTTTAAAAATGCTTCAAAACTCTTCCATTTTTCTTGGAATTCCGCTGAAGTATAAAAAACCTTTGGAACTCTTCCATTGTTCTCGGAATTCCGCTGAAGTTTAAAAATGCTTCCGAACTCTTCTATTGTTCTCAGAATTCTGCTGAAGTTTAAAAATACTTCGGAACTCTTCCATTGTTCTCGTAGTTCCGCTGATGTTTAAAAATGCTTCGGAACTCTTCCATTGTTCTCGGAATTCCGCTGACGTTTAAAAATGCTTCGGAACTCTTCCATTGTTCAAGGATTTCCGATGAAGTTTAAAAATGCTTCTGAACTCTTACATTGTTCTCAGAATTCCGCTGATGTTTAAAAATGCTTCGGAACACTTTAATTGTTCTCGGAATTCTGCTGAAGTTTAAAAATGCATCGGAACTCTTCCATTGTTCCGGAATTCTGCTGAAGTATAAAAATGCTTCCGAACTCTTCCATTGTTCCCAGAATTCCGATGAAGTTTAAAAATGCTTTGGAACGCTTTCATTGCTCAAGGAATTCCGCTGACGTTCAAAAATGCTTCGGAACTCTTCCATTGTTCGTGGTATTCCGCTGATGTTTAAAAATGCTTCGGAACTCTTCCATTATTCTCGGAATTCCGCTGACGAGTAAAAATGCTTCGGAACTCTTCCATTGTTCTCGTAATTCCGCTGAAGTTCAAAAATGCTTCGGAACTCTTCCATTGTTCTCGGAATTCTGCTGACCTTTAAAAATGCTTCCGATCTCTTCCATTGTTCTCGGAATTCCGCTGAAGTTTAAAAATGCTTTGGAACTCTTCCATTGTTCTAGGAATTCCGCTGAAGTTTTAAAATGCTTTGGAACTCATCCATTGTTCTCAGAATTCCTATGAAGTTTAAAAATGCTTCAAAACTCTTCCATTTTTCTTGGAATTCCGCTGACGGTTAAAAATGCTTCGGAACTTTTTCATTGTTCTCGCAATTCTGCTGAAGTTTAAAAAGGATTCGGAACTCTTTCATTGTTCGTGGAATTCCGCTGAAGTTTAAAAAGGCTTTGGAACTCTTCGAATGTTCTCAGAATTCCGCTGAAGTTTAAAAATGCTTCAGAACTCTTCCATTTGTCTCAGAATTCCACTGACGTTTAAAAATGCTTCGGTACTTTTCCATTGATCTCGGAATTCCGCTGATGTTTAAAAATGCTTTGAAGCTCTTCCATTGTTCTCGTAGTTCCGCTGATGTTTAAAAATGCTTCTGAACTCTTCCATTGTTCTCGTAATTCCGCTGAAGTTTAAAAATGCTTTGAAACTCTTCCATTGTTCTAGGAATTCCGCTGAAGTTTTAAAATGCTTCATAACTCTTCCATTGTTCTCGGAATTCCGCTGACATTTAAAAATGCTTCGGAACTCTTCCATTGTTCTCAGAATTCCTATGAAGTTTAAAAATGCTTCAAAACTCTTCCATTGTTCTCAGAATTCCACTGAAGTATAAAAAACCTTTGGAACTCTTCCATTGTTCTCGGAATTCTGCTGAAGTTTAAAAAAGCTTCCGAACTCTTCTATTGTTCTCGGAATTCTGCTGAAGTTTAATAATGCTTTGGAACTCTTCCATTGTTTATGGTATAGTGCTGATGTTTAAAAATGCTTCGGAACTCTTCCATTGTTCTCGGAATTCTGCTGAAGTTTAAAAATACTTCGGAACTCTTCCATTGTTCCCGGAATTCTGCTGAAGTTTAAAAATGCTTCGGAACTCTTACATTGTTCTTGGAATTCCGCTGACGTTTAAAAATGCTTCGGAACTCTCTCATTGTTTTCGGACTTCCGCTGACATTTCAAAATGCTTCGGAACTCTTCCATTGTTCTCTGAATTCTGCTGATGTTTAAAAATGCTTCGGAACTCTTCCATTGTTCTAGGAATTCTGCTGACGTTTAAAAATGCTTTGGAACTCTTCCATTGTTCTCGGAATTC
Source organism: Phyllobates terribilis (assembly GCF_046119375.1). Classification (NCBI taxonomy): domain Eukaryota; kingdom Metazoa; phylum Chordata; class Amphibia; order Anura; family Dendrobatidae; genus Phyllobates; species Phyllobates terribilis. The sequence continues at coordinate 305,640,659 of NW_027362765.1, read as the reverse complement.
TGCTGACGTTTAAAAATGCTTCGGTACTCTTCCATTGTTCTCAGAATTCTGCTGACATTTAAAAATGGTTTGGAACACTTACCATTGTTTTCGGAATTCAACTGACGCTTAAAAATGCTTAGGAACGCTTCCATTGTTAGCGGAATTCCGATGAAGTTTAAAAATTCTTCAAAACTCTTCCATTGTTCTCGGAAATCCGCTGACGTTTAAAAATGCTTCGGAACTCTTCCATTGTTCTCGTAATTCCGCTGATGTTTAAAAATGCTTCGTAACTCTTACATTGTTCTCGGAATTCCGCTGACGTTGAAAAATGCTTCTGATCTCTTCCATTGTTCTCAGAATTCTGCTGAAGTTTAAAAATACTTCGGAACTCTTCCATTGTTACCGGAATTCTGCTGAAGAATAAAAATGCTTTGGAACTCTTCCATTGTTCTTGTAATTCAGCGGATGGTTAAAAATGTTTCGGAACTATTCCATTGTTTTAGGAATTCCGCTAAAGTTAAAAAATGCTTAGGTACTCTTCCAATGTTATCGGAATTCCGCTGATGTGTAAAAATGCTTCGGAACTATTCCATTGTTTTCAGAATTCCGTTGAAGTTTAAAAATGCTTTGGAACTCTTCCATTGTTCTCGGAATTCCGCTGAAGTTTAAAAATGCTTCGGAACTCTTCCATTTTTCACAGAATTCTGCTGAAGTTTAAATTTGCTTCAGAACTCTTTCATTGTTATCGGAATTCCGCTGACATTTAATAATGCTTCGAAACTCTTCTATTGTTCTCGGATTTCCGCTGAAGATTAAAAATGATTCGGAACTCTTTCATTGTTACCGGAATACCACTGATGTTTAAAAATGCTTCGGAACCCTTCCATTTTTCTTGGAATTCCGCTGACATTTAAAAATGCTTCGGAACACTTCCATTGTTCTCGGAATTCCGCTGAAGTTTAAAAATGCTTCGGAACTCTTCCATTGTTCTCGGAATTCTGCTAAATTTTAAAAATGCTTCGGAACTCTTCCATTGATCTCGGAATTCCGCTGAAGTTTAAAAATGCTTAGGTACTCTACCATTATTCTCAGAATTCTGCTGAAGTTTAAAAATGCTTCGGATTTCTTCCATTGTTCTCGGAATTCTGCTGATGTTTAAAAATGCTTCGAAACTCTTCCATTGTTCTCGGAATTCCGCTGACGGTTAAAAATTCTTCGGAACTTTTTCATTGTTCTCGCAATTCTGCTGAAGTTTAAAAAGGCTTTGGAACTCTTTCATTGTTCTCGGAATTCCGCTGAAGTTTAAAAAGGCTTTTGAACTCTTCCATTGTTCTCAGAATTCCGCTGAAGTTTAAAAATGCTTCGGAACTCTTCCATTTTTCTCAGAATTCCACTGACGTTTAAAAATGCTTCGGTACTTTTCCATTGATCTCGGAATTCCGCTGACGTTTAAAAATGCTTTGAAGCTCTTCCATTGTTCTCGTAGTTCCGCTGATGTTTAAAAATGCTTCGGAACTCTTCCATTGTTCTCGGAATTCCGCTGACGTTTAAAAATGCTTCGGAACTCTTCCATTGTTCAAGGATTTCCGATGAAGTTTAAAAATGCTTCTGAACTCTTACATTGTTCTCAGAATTCCGCTGATGTTTAAAAATGCTTCGGAACACTTTAATTGTTCTCGGAATTCTGCTGAAGTTTAAAAATGCATCGGAACTCTTCCATTGTTCCGGAATTCTGCTGAAGTATAAAAATGCTTCCGAACTCTTCCATTGTTCCCAGAATTCCGATGAAGTTTAAAAATGCTTTGGAATGCTTTCATTGCTCAAGGAATTCTGCTGACGTTCAAAAATGCTTCGGAACTCTTCCATTGTTCGTGGTATTCCGCTGATGTTTAAAAATGCTTCGGAACTCTTCCATTGTTCTCGGAATTCCGCTGACGAGTAAAAATGCTTTGGAACTCTTCCATTGTTCTTGGAATTCTGCTGACCTTTAAAAATGCTTCCGATCTCTTCCATTGTTCTCGGAATTCCGCTGAATTTTAAAAATGCTTTGGAACTCTTCCATTGTTCTAGCAATTCCACTGAAGTTTTAAAATGCTTCATAACTCTTCCATTGTTCTCGGAATTCCGCTGAAGTTTAAAAATGCTTCCGATCTCTTCCATTGTTCTCGGAATTTCGCTGAAGTTTAAAAATGCTTTGAAACTCTTCCATTGTTCTAGGAATTCCGCTGAAGTTTTAAAATGCTTCATAACTCTTTCATTGTTCTCGGAATTCCGCTGACCTTTAAAAATGATTCCGATCTCTTCCATTGTTCTCGGAAATCCGCTGACGTTTAAAAATGCTTTGGAACTCATCCATTGTTCTCAGAATTCCTATGAAGTTTAAAAATGCTTCAAAACTCTTCCATTTTTCTTGGAATTCCGCTGAAGTATAAAAAACCTTTGGAACTCTTCCATTGTTCTCGGAATTCCGCTGAAGTTTAAAAATGCTTCCGAACTCTTCTATTGTTCTCAGAATTCTGCTGAAGTTTAAAAATACTTCGGAACTCTTCCATTGTTCTCGTAGTTCCGCTGATGTTTAAAAATGCTTCGGAACTCTTCCATTGTTCTCGGAATTCCGCTGACGTTTAAAAATGCTTCGGAACTCTTCCATTGTTCAAGGATTTCCGATGAAGTTTAAAAATGCTTCTGAACTCTTACATTGTTCTCAGAATTCCGCTGATGTTTAAAAATGCTTCGGAACACTTTAATTGTTCTCGGAATTCTGCTGAAGTTTAAAAATGCATCGGAACTCTTCCATTGTTCCGGAATTCTGCTGAAGTATAAAAATGCTTCCGAACTCTTCCATTGTTCCCAGAATTCCGATGAAGTTTAAAAATGCTTTGGAACGCTTTCATTGCTCAAGGAATTCCGCTGACGTTCAAAAATGCTTCGGAACTCTTCCATTGTTCGTGGTATTCCGCTGATGTTTAAAAATGCTTCGGAACTCTTCCATTATTCTCGGAATTCCGCTGACGAGTAAAAATGCTTCGGAACTCTTCCATTGTTCTCGTAATTCCGCTGAAGTTCAAAAATGCTTCGGAACTCTTCCATTGTTCTCGGAATTCTGCTGACCTTTAAAAATGCTTCCGATCTCTTCCATTGTTCTCGGAATTCCGCTGAAGTTTAAAAATGCTTTGGAACTCTTCCATTGTTCTAGGAATTCCGCTGAAGTTTTAAAATGCTTTGGAACTCATCCATTGTTCTCAGAATTCCTATGAAGTTTAAAAATGCTTCAAAACTCTTCCATTTTTCTTGGAATTCCGCTGACGGTTAAAAATGCTTCGGAACTTTTTCATTGTTCTCGCAATTCTGCTGAAGTTTAAAAAGGATTCGGAACTCTTTCATTGTTCGTGGAATTCCGCTGAAGTTTAAAAAGGCTTTGGAACTCTTCGAATGTTCTCAGAATTCCGCTGAAGTTTAAAAATGCTTCAGAACTCTTCCATTTGTCTCAGAATTCCACTGACGTTTAAAAATGCTTCGGTACTTTTCCATTGATCTCGGAATTCCGCTGATGTTTAAAAATGCTTTGAAGCTCTTCCATTGTTCTCGTAGTTCCGCTGATGTTTAAAAATGCTTCTGAACTCTTCCATTGTTCTCGTAATTCCGCTGAAGTTTAAAAATGCTTTGAAACTCTTCCATTGTTCTAGGAATTCCGCTGAAGTTTTAAAATGCTTCATAACTCTTCCATTGTTCTCGGAATTCCGCTGACATTTAAAAATGCTTCGGAACTCTTCCATTGTTCTCAGAATTCCTATGAAGTTTAAAAATGCTTCAAAACTCTTCCATTGTTCTCAGAATTCCACTGAAGTATAAAAAACCTTTGGAACTCTTCCATTGTTCTCGGAATTCTGCTGAAGTTTAAAAAAGCTTCCGAACTCTTCTATTGTTCTCGGAATTCTGCTGAAGTTTAATAATGCTTTGGAACTCTTCCATTGTTTATGGTATAGTGCTGATGTTTAAAAATGCTTCGGAACTCTTCCATTGTTCTCGGAATTCTGCTGAAGTTTAAAAATACTTCGGAACTCTTCCATTGTTCCCGGAATTCTGCTGAAGTTTAAAAATGCTTCGGAACTCTTACATTGTTCTTGGAATTCCGCTGACGTTTAAAAATGCTTCGGAACTCTCTCATTGTTTTCGGACTTCCGCTGACATTTCAAAATGCTTCGGAACTCTTCCATTGTTCTCTGAATTCTGCTGATGTTTAAAAATGCTTCGGAACTCTTCCATTGTTCTAGGAATTCTGCTGACGTTTAAAAATGCTTTGGAACTCTTCCATTGTTCTCGGAATTCTGCTGACGTTTAAAAATGCTTCGGTACTCTTCCATTGTTCTCAGAATTCTGCTGACATTTAAAAATGGTTTGGAACACTTACCATTGTTTTCGGAATTCAACTGACGCTTAAAAATGCTTAGGAACGCTTCCATTGTTAGCGGAATTCCGATGAAGTTTAAAAATTCTTCAAAACTCTTCCATTGTTCTCGGAAATCCGCTGACGTTTAAAAATGCTTCGGAACTCTTCCATTGTTCTCGTAATTCCGCTGATGTTTAAAAATGCTTCGTAACTCTTACATTGTTCTCGGAATTCCGCTGACGTTGAAAAATGCTTCTGATCTCTTCCATTGTTCTCAGAATTCTGCTGAAGTTTAAAAATACTTCGGAACTCTTCCATTGTTACCGGAATTCTGCTGAAGAATAAAAATGCTTTGGAACTCTTCCATTGTTCTTGTAATTCAGCGGATGGTTAAAAATGTTTCGGAACTATTCCATTGTTTTAGGAATTCCGCTAAAGTTAAAAAATGCTTAGGTACTCTTCCAATGTTATCGGAATTCCGCTGATGTGTAAAAATGCTTCGGAACTATTCCATTGTTTTCAGAATTCCGTTGAAGTTTAAAAATGCTTTGGAACTCTTCCATTGTTCTCGGAATTCCGCTGAAGTTTAAAAATGCTTCGGAACTCTTCCATTTTTCACAGAATTCTGCTGAAGTTTAAATTTGCTTCAGAACTCTTTCATTGTTATCGGAATTCCGCTGACATTTAATAATGCTTCGAAACTCTTCTATTGTTCTCGGATTTCCGCTGAAGATTAAAAATGATTCGGAACTCTTTCATTGTTACCGGAATACCACTGATGTTTAAAAATGCTTCGGAACCCTTCCATTTTTCTTGGAATTCCGCTGACATTTAAAAATGCTTCGGAACACTTCCATTGTTCTCGGAATTCCGCTGAAGTTTAAAAATGCTTCGGAACTCTTCCATTGTTCTCGGAATTCTGCTAAATTTTAAAAATGCTTCGGAACTCTTCCATTGATCTCGGAATTCCGCTGAAGTTTAAAAATGCTTAGGTACTCTACCATTATTCTCAGAATTCTGCTGAAGTTTAAAAATGCTTCGGATTTCTTCCATTGTTCTCGGAATTCTGCTGATGTTTAAAAATGCTTCGAAACTCTTCCATTGTTCTCGGAATTCCGCTGACGGTTAAAAATTCTTCGGAACTTTTTCATTGTTCTCGCAATTCTGCTGAAGTTTAAAAAGGCTTTGGAACTCTTTCATTGTTCTCGGAATTCCGCTGAAGTTTAAAAAGGCTTTTGAACTCTTCCATTGTTCTCAGAATTCCGCTGAAGTTTAAAAATGCTTCGGAACTCTTCCATTTTTCTCAGAATTCCACTGACGTTTAAAAATGCTTCGGTACTTTTCCATTGATCTCGGAATTCCGCTGACGTTTAAAAATGCTTTGAAGCTCTTCCATTGTTCTCGTAGTTCCGCTGATGTTTAAAAATGCTTCGGAACTCTTCCATTGTTCTCGGAATTCCGCTGACGTTTAAAAATGCTTCGGAACTCTTCCATTGTTCAAGGATTTCCGATGAAGTTTTAAAATGCTTCTGAACTCTTACATTGTTCTCAGAATTCCGCTGATGTTTAAAAATGCTTCGGAACACTTTAATTGTTCTCGGAATTCTGCTGAAGTTTAAAAATGCATCGGAACTCTTCCATTGTTCCGGAATTCTGCTGAAGTATAAAAATGCTTCCGAACTCTTCTATTGTTCCCAGAATTCCGATGAAGTTTAAAAATGCTTTGGAACGCTTTCATTGCTCAAGGAATTCCGCTGACGTTCATAAATGCTTCGGAACTCTTCCATTGTTCGTGGTATTCCGCTGATGTTTAAAAATGCTTCGGAACTCTTCCATTGTTCTCGGAATTCCGCTGACGAGTAAAAATGCTTCTGAACTCTTCCATTGTTCTCGTAATTCCGCTGAAGTTTAAAAATGCTTTGAAACTCTTCCATTGTTCTAGGAATTCCGCTGAAGTTTTAAAATGCTTCATAACTCTTCCATTGTTCTCGGAATTCCGCTGACATTTAAAAATGCTTCGGAACTCTTCCATTGTTCTCACAAATCCGCTGACGTTTAAAAATGCTTTGGAACTCATCCATTGTTCTCAGAATTCCTATGAAGTTTAAAAATGCTTCAAAACTCTTCCATTGTTCTCAGAATTCCACTGAAGTATAAAAAACCTTTGGAACTCTTCCATTGTTCTCGGAATTCTGCTGAAGTTTAAAAAAGCTTCCGAACTCTTCTATTGTTCTCGGAATTCTGCTGAAGTTTAATAATGCTTTGGAACTCTTCCATTGTTTACGGTATAGTGCTGATGTTTAAAAATGCTTCGGAACTCTTCCATTGTTCTCGGAATTGCGGTGACGCTTAAAAATGCTTCGGAACTCTTCCATTGTTCCCGGAATTTTGCTGAAGTTTAAAAATGCTTCGGAACTCTTCCATTGTTCTCGGAATTCTGCTGAAGTTTAAAAATACTTCGGAACTCTTCCATTGTTCTCGGAATTCTGCTGATGTTTAAAAATGCTTCGTAAATCTTACATTGTTATCGGAATTCCGCTGACGTTTAAAAATGCTTTGGAACTCTTCCATTGTTCTCGGAATTCTGCTGACGTTTAAAAATGCTTCTGATCTCTTCCATTGTTCTCAGAATTCTGCTGAAGTTTAAAAATACTTCGTAACTCTTCCATTGTTACCGGAATTCTGCTGATGTTTAAAAATGCTTCGAAACTCTTCCATTGTTCTCGGAATTCCGATGACGGTTAAAAATGCTTCGGAACTTTTTCATTGTTCTCGCAAATCTGCTGAAGTTTAAAAATGCTTCGGAACTCTTACATTGTTCTAGGAATTCCGCTGAAGTTTAAAAATGCTTCGGAACTCTTCCATTGTTCTCAGAATTCTGCTGAAGTTTAAAAATACTTCGGAACTCTTCCATTGTTCTCGGAATTCCGCTGACATTTAAAACTGCTTCGGAAATCTTCCATTGTTCTCGGAATTCCGCTGACGTTTAAAAATGCTTCGGAACTCTTCCATTGTTCAAGGATTTCCGATGAAGTTTAAAAATGCTTCTGAACTCTTACATTGTTCTCAGAATTCCGCTGATGTTTAAAAATGCTTCGGAACACTTTAATTGTTCTCGGAATTCTGCTGAAGTTTAAAAATGCATCGGAACTCTTCCATTGTTCCGGAATTCTGCTGAAGTATAAAAATGCTTCCGAACTCTTCCATTGTTCCCAGAATTCCGATGAAGTTTAAAAATGCTTTGGAACGCTTTCATTGCTCAAGGAATTCTGCTGACGTTCAAAAATGCTTCGGAACTCTTCCATTGTTCGTGGTATTCCGCTGATGTTTAAAAATGCTTCGGAACTCTTCCATTGTTCTCGGATTTCCGCTGACGAGTAAAAATGCTTTGGAACTCTTCCATTGTTCTCGTAATTCCGCTGAAGTTTAAAAATGCTTCGGAACTCTTACATTGTTCTCGGAATTCCGCTGAATTTTAAAAATGCTTCGGAACTCTTCCATTGTTCTTGGAATTCTGCTGACCTTTAAAAATGCTTCCGATCTCTTCCATTGTTCTCGGAATTCCGCTGAAGTTTAAAAATGCTTTGGAACTCTTCCATTGTTCTAGGAATTCCACTGAAGTTTTAAATGCTTCATAACTCTTCCATTGTTCTCGGAATTCCGCTGACCTTTAAAAATGCTTCCGATCTCTTCCATTGTTCTCGGAATTTCACTGAAGTTTAAAAATGCTTTGAAACTCTTCCATTGTTCTAGGAATTCCACTGATGTTTTAAAATGCTTCGGAACCCTTCCATTTTTCTTGGAATTCCGCTGACATTTAAAAATGCTTCGGAACTTTTCCATTGTTCTCGGAATTCCGCTGAAGTTTAAAAATGATTAGGTACTCTACCATTATTCTCAGAATTCTGCTGAAGTTTAAAAATGCTTCGGAACTCTTCCATTGTTCTCGGAATTCTGCTGATGTTTAAAAATGCTTCGAAACTCTTCCATTGTTCTCGGAATTCCGCTGACGGTTAAAAATGCTTCGGAACTTTTTCATTGTTCTCGCAATTCTGCTGAAGTTTAAAAAGGATTCGGAACTCTTTCATTGTTCTTGGAATTCCGCTGAAGTTTAAAAAGGCTTTGGAACTATTCCAATGTTCTCAGAATTCCGCTGAAGTTTAAAAATGCTTCGGAACTCTTCCATTTGTCTCAGAATTCCACTGACGTTTAAAAATGCTTCGGTACTTTTCCATTGATCTCGGAATTCCGCTGACGTTTAAAAATGCTTTGAAGCTCTTCCATTGTTCTCGTAGTTCCGCTGATGTTTAAAAATGCTTCGGAACTCTTCCATTTTTCTCGGAATTCCGCTGACGTTTAAAAATGCTTCGGAACTCTTCCATTGTTCAAGGATTTCCGATGAAGTTTAAAAATGCTTCTGAACTCTTACATTGTTCTCAGAATTCCGCTGATGTTAAAAAATGCTTCGGAACACTATAATTGTTCTCGGAATTCTGCTGAAGTTTAAAAAAGCTTCCGAACTCTTCTATTGTTCTCGGAATTCTGCTGAAGTTTAATAATGCTTTGGAACTCTTCCATTGTTTACGGTATAGTGCTGATGTTTAAAAATGCTTCGGAACTCTTACATTGTTCTCAGAATTCCGCTGATGTTTAAAAATGCTTCGGAACACTTTAATTGTTCTCGGAATTCTGCTGAAGTTTAAAAATGCATCGGAACTCTTCCATTGTTCCGGAATTCTGCTGAAGTATAAAAATGCTTCCGAACTCTTCCATTGTTCCCAGAATTCCGATGAAGTTTAAAAATGCTTTGGAACGCTTTCATTGCTCAAGGAATTCTGCTGACGTTCAAAAATGCTTCGGAACTCTTCCATTGTTCGTGGTATTCCGCTGATGTTTAAAAATGCTTCGGAACTCTTCCATTGTTCTCGGATTTCCGCTGACGAGTAAAAATGCTTTGGAACTCTTCCATTGTTCTCGTAATTCCGCTGAAGTTTAAAAATGCTTCGGAACTCTTACATTGTTCTCGGAATTCCGCTGAATTTTAAAAATGCTTCGGAACTCTTCCATTGTTCTTGGAATTCTGCTGACCTTTAAAAATGCTTCCGATCTCTTCCATTGTTCTCGGAATTCCGCTGACGAGTAAAAATGCTTCTGAACTCTTCCATTGTTCTCGTAATTCCGCTGAAGTTTAAAAATGCTTTGAAACTCTTCCATTGTTCTAGGAATTCCGCTGAAGTTTTAAAATGCTTCATAACTCTTCCATTGTTCTCGGAATTCCGCTGACATTTAAAAATGCTTCGGAACTCTTCCATTGTTCTCAGAAATCCGCTGACGTTTAAAAATGCTTTGGAACTCATCCATTGTTCTCAGAATTCCTATGAAGTTTAAAAATGCTTCAAAACTCTTCCATTGTTCTCAGAATTCCACTGAAGTATAAAAAACCTTTGGAACTCTTCCATTGTTCTCGGAATTCTGCTGAAGTTTAAAAAAGCTTCCGAACTCTTCTATTGTTCTCGGAATTCTGCTGAAGTTTAATAATGCTTTGGAACTCTTCCATTGTTTACGGTATAGTGCTGATGTTTAAAAATGCTTCGGAACTCTTCCATTGTTCTCGGAATTGCGGTGACGCTTAAAAATGCTTCGGAACTCTTCCATTGTTCCCGGAATTTTGCTGAAGTTTAAAAATGCTTCGGAACTCTTCCATTGTTCTCGGAATTCTGCTGAAGTTTAAAAATACTTCGGAACTCTTCCATTGTTCTCGGAATTCTGCTGATGTTTAAAAATGCTTCGTAAATCTTACATTGTTATCGGAATTCCGCTGACGTTTAAAAATGCTTTGGAACTCTTCCATTGTTCTCGGAATTCTGCTGACGTTTAAAAATGCTTCTGATCTCTTCCATTGTTCTCAGAATTCTGCTGAAGTTTAAAAATACTTCGTAACTCTTCCATTGTTACCGGAATTCTGCTGATGTTTAAAAATGCTTCGAAACTCTTCCATTGTTCTCGGAATTCCGATGACGGTTAAAAATGCTTCGGAACTTTTTCATTGTTCTCGCAAATCTGCTGAAGTTTAAAAATGCTTCGGAACTCTTACATTGTTCTAGGAATTCCGCTGAAGTTTAAAAATGCTTCGGAACTCTTCCATTGTTCTCAGAATTCTGCTGAAGTTTAAAAATACTTCGGAACTCTTCCATTGTTCTCGGAATTCCGCTGACATTTAAAACTGCTTCGGAAATCTTCCATTGTTCTCGGAATTCCGCTGACGTTTAAAAATGCTTCGGAACTCTTCCATTGTTCAAGGATTTCCGATGAAGTTTAAAAATGCTTCTGAACTCTTACATTGTTCTCAGAATTCCGCTGATGTTTAAAAATGCTTCGGAACACTTTAATTGTTCTCGGAATTCTGCTGAAGTTTAAAAATGCATCGGAACTCTTCCATTGTTCCGGAATTCTGCTGAAGTATAAAAATGCTTCCGAACTCTTCCATTGTTCCCAGAATTCCGATGAAGTTTAAAAATGCTTTGGAACGCTTTCATTGCTCAAGGAATTCTGCTGACGTTCAAAAATGCTTCGGAACTCTTCCATTGTTCGTGGTATTCCGCTGATGTTTAAAAATGCTTCGGAACTCTTCCATTGTTCTCGGATTTCCGCTGACGAGTAAAAATGCTTTGGAACTCTTCCATTGTTCTCGTAATTCCGCTGAAGTTTAAAAATGCTTCGGAACTCTTACATTGTTCTCGGAATTCCGCTGAATTTTAAAAATGCTTCGGAACTCTTCCATTGTTCTTGGAATTCTGCTGACCTTTAAAAATGCTTCCGATCTCTTCCATTGTTCTCGGAATTCCGCTGAAGTTTAAAAATGCTTTGGAACTCTTCCATTGTTCTAGGAATTCCACTGAAGTTTTAAATGCTTCATAACTCTTCCATTGTTCTCGGAATTCCGCTGACCTTTAAAAATGCTTCCGATCTCTTCCATTGTTCTCGGAATTTCACTGAAGTTTAAAAATGCTTTGAAACTCTTCCATTGTTCTAGGAATTCCACTGATGTTTTAAAATGCTTCGGAACCCTTCCATTTTTCTTGGAATTCCGCTGACATTTAAAAATGCTTCGGAACTTTTCCATTGTTCTCGGAATTCCGCTGAAGTTTAAAAATGATTAGGTACTCTACCATTATTCTCAGAATTCTGCTGAAGTTTAAAAATGCTTCGGAACTCTTCCATTGTTCTCGGAATTCTGCTGATGTTTAAAAATGCTTCGAAACTCTTCCATTGTTCTCGGAATTCCGCTGACGGTTAAAAATGCTTCGGAACTTTTTCATTGTTCTCGCAATTCTGCTGAAGTTTAAAAAGGATTCGGAACTCTTTCATTGTTCGTGGAATTCCGCTGAAGTTTAAAAAGGCTTTGGAACTCTTCGAATGTTCTCAGAATTCCGCTGAAGTTTAAAAATGCTTCAGAACTCTTCCATTTGTCTCAGAATTCCACTGACGTTTAAAAATGCTTCGGTACTTTTCCATTGATCTCGGAATTCCGCTGATGTTTAAAAATGCTTTGAAGCTCTTCCATTGTTCTCGTAGTTCCGCTGATGTTTAAAAATGCTTCTGAACTCTTCCATTGTTCTCGTAATTCCGCTGAAGTTTAAAAATGCTTTGAAACTCTTCCATTGTTCTAGGAATTCCGCTGAAGTTTTAAAATGCTTCATAACTCTTCCATTGTTCTCGGAATTCCGCTGACATTTAAAAATGCTTCGGAACTCTTCCATTGTTCTCAGAATTCCTATGAAGTTTAAAAATGCTTCAAAACTCTTCCATTGTTCTCAGAATTCCACTGAAGTATAAAAAACCTTTGGAACTCTTCCATTGTTCTCGGAATTCTGCTGAAGTTTAAAAAAGCTTCCGAACTCTTCTATTGTTCTCGGAATTCTGCTGAAGTTTAATAATGCTTTGGAACTCTTCCATTGTTTATGGTATAGTGCTGATGTTTAAAAATGCTTCGGAACTCTTCCATTGTTCTCGGAATTCTGCTGAAGTTTAAAAATACTTCGGAACTCTTCCATTGTTCCCGGAATTCTGCTGAAGTTTAAAAATGCTTCGGAACTCTTACATTGTTCTTGGAATTCCGCTGACGTTTAAAAATGCTTCGGAACTCTCTCATTGTTTTCGGACTTCCGCTGACATTTCAAAATGCTTCGGAACTCTTCCATTGTTCTCTGAATTCTGCTGATGTTTAAAAATGCTTCGGAACTCTTCCATTGTTCTAGGAATTCTGCTGACGTTTAAAAATGCTTTGGAACTCTTCCATTGTTCTCGGAATTCTGCTGACGTTTAAAAATGCTTCGGTACTCTTCCATTGTTCTCAGAATTCTGCTGACATTTAAAAATGGTTTGGAACACTTACCATTGTTTTCGGAATTCAACTGACGCTTAAAAATGCTTAGGAACGCTTCCATTGTTAGCGGAATTCCGATGAAGTTTAAAAATTCTTCAAAACTCTTCCATTGTTCTCGGAAATCCGCTGACGTTTAAAAATGCTTCGGAACTCTTCCATTGTTCTCGTAATTCCGCTGATGTTTAAAAATGCTTCGTAACTCTTACATTGTTCTCGGAATTCCGCTGACGTTGAAAAATGCTTCTGATCTCTTCCATTGTTCTCAGAATTCTGCTGAAGTTTAAAAATACTTCGGAACTCTTCCATTGTTACCGGAATTCTGCTGAAGAATAAAAATGCTTTGGAACTCTTCCATTGTTCTTGTAATTCAGCGGATGGTTAAAAATGTTTCGGAACTATTCCATTGTTTTAGGAATTCCGCTAAAGTTAAAAAATGCTTAGGTACTCTTCCAATGTTATCGGAATTCCGCTGATGTGTAAAAATGCTTCGGAACTATTCCATTGTTTTCAGAATTCCGTTGAAGTTTAAAAATGCTTTGGAACTCTTCCATTGTTCTCGGAATTCCGCTGAAGTTTAAAAATGCTTCGGAACTCTTCCATTTTTCACAGAATTCTGCTGAAGTTTAAATTTGCTTCAGAACTCTTTCATTGTTATCGGAATTCCGCTGACATTTAATAATGCTTCGAAACTCTTCTATTGTTCTCGGATTTCCGCTGAAGATTAAAAATGATTCGGAACTCTTTCATTGTTACCGGAATACCACTGATGTTTAAAAATGCTTCGGAACCCTTCCATTTTTCTTGGAATTCCGCTGACATTTAAAAATGCTTCGGAACACTTCCATTGTTCTCGGAATTCCGCTGAAGTTTAAAAATGCTTCGGAACTCTTCCATTGTTCTCGGAATTCTGCTAAATTTTAAAAATGCTTCGGAACTCTTCCATTGATCTCGGAATTCCGCTGAAGTTTAAAAATGCTTAGGTACTCTACCATTATTCTCAGAATTCTGCTGAAGTTTAAAAATGCTTCGGATTTCTTCCATTGTTCTCGGAATTCTGCTGATGTTTAAAAATGCTTCGAAACTCTTCCATTGTTCTCGGAATTCCGCTGACGGTTAAAAATTCTTCGGAACTTTTTCATTGTTCTCGCAATTCTGCTGAAGTTTAAAAAGGCTTTGGAACTCTTTCATTGTTCTCGGAATTCCGCTGAAGTTTAAAAAGGCTTTTGAACTCTTCCATTGTTCTCAGAATTCCGCTGAAGTTTAAAAATGCTTCGGAACTCTTCCATTTTTCTCAGAATTCCACTGACGTTTAAAAATGCTTCGGTACTTTTCCATTGATCTCGGAATTCCGCTGACGTTTAAAAATGCTTTGAAGCTCTTCCATTGTTCTCGTAGTTCCGCTGATGTTTAAAAATGCTTCGGAACTCTTCCATTGTTCTCGGAATTCCGCTGACGTTTAAAAATGCTTCGGAACTCTTCCATTGTTCAAGGATTTCCGATGAAGTTTTAAAATGCTTCTGAACTCTTACATTGTTCTCAGAATTCCGCTGATGTTTAAAAATGCTTCGGAACACTTTAATTGTTCTCGGAATTCTGCTGAAGTTTAAAAATGCATCGGAACTCTTCCATTGTTCCGGAATTCTGCTGAAGTATAAAAATGCTTCCGAACTCTTCTATTGTTCCCAGAATTCCGATGAAGTTTAAAAATGCTTTGGAACGCTTTCATTGCTCAAGGAATTCCGCTGACGTTCATAAATGCTTCGGAACTCTTCCATTGTTCGTGGTATTCCGCTGATGTTTAAAAATGCTTCGGAACTCTTCCATTGTTCTCGGAATTCCGCTGACGAGTAAAAATGCTTCTGAACTCTTCCATTGTTCTCGTAATTCCGCTGAAGTTTAAAAATGCTTTGAAACTCTTCCATTGTTCTAGGAATTCCGCTGAAGTTTTAAAATGCTTCATAACTCTTCCATTGTTCTCGGAATTCCGCTGACATTTAAAAATGCTTCGGAACTCTTCCATTGTTCTCACAAATCCGCTGACGTTTAAAAATGCTTTGGAACTCATCCATTGTTCTCAGAATTCCTATGAAGTTTAAAAATGCTTCAAAACTCTTCCATTGTTCTCAGAATTCCACTGAAGTATAAAAAACCTTTGGAACTCTTCCATTGTTCTCGGAATTCTGCTGAAGTTTAAAAAAGCTTCCGAACTCTTCTATTGTTCTCGGAATTCTGCTGAAGTTTAATAATGCTTTGGAACTCTTCCATTGTTTACGGTATAGTGCTGATGTTTAAAAATGCTTCGGAACTCTTCCATTGTTCTCGGAATTGCGGTGACGCTTAAAAATGCTTCGGAACTCTTCCATTGTTCCCGGAATTTTGCTGAAGTTTAAAAATGCTTCGGAACTCTTCCATTGTTCTCGGAATTCTGCTGAAGTTTAAAAATACTTCGGAACTCTTCCATTGTTCTCGGAATTCTGCTGATGTTTAAAAATGCTTCGTAAATCTTACATTGTTATCGGAATTCCGCTGACGTTTAAAAATGCTTTGGAACTCTTCCATTGTTCTCGGAATTCTGCTGACGTTTAAAAATGCTTCTGATCTCTTCCATTGTTCTCAGAATTCTGCTGAAGTTTAAAAATACTTCGTAACTCTTCCATTGTTACCGGAATTCTGCTGATGTTTAAAAATGCTTCGAAACTCTTCCATTGTTCTCGGAATTCCGATGACGGTTAAAAATGCTTCGGAACTTTTTCATTGTTCTCGCAAATCTGCTGAAGTTTAAAAATGCTTCGGAACTCTTACATTGTTCTAGGAATTCCGCTGAAGTTTAAAAATGCTTCGGAACTCTTCCATTGTTCTCAGAATTCTGCTGAAGTTTAAAAATACTTCGGAACTCTTCCATTGTTCTCGGAATTCCGCTGACATTTAAAACTGCTTCGGAAATCTTCCATTGTTCTCGGAATTCCGCTGACGTTTAAAAATGCTTCGGAACTCTTCCATTGTTCAAGGATTTCCGATGAAGTTTAAAAATGCTTCTGAACTCTTACATTGTTCTCAGAATTCCGCTGATGTTTAAAAATGCTTCGGAACACTTTAATTGTTCTCGGAATTCTGCTGAAGTTTAAAAATGCATCGGAACTCTTCCATTGTTCCGGAATTCTGCTGAAGTATAAAAATGCTTCCGAACTCTTCCATTGTTCCCAGAATTCCGATGAAGTTTAAAAATGCTTTGGAACGCTTTCATTGCTCAAGGAATTCTGCTGACGTTCAAAAATGCTTCGGAACTCTTCCATTGTTCGTGGTATTCCGCTGATGTTTAAAAATGCTTCGGAACTCTTCCATTGTTCTCGGATTTCCGCTGACGAGTAAAAATGCTTTGGAACTCTTCCATTGTTCTCGTAATTCCGCTGAAGTTTAAAAATGCTTCGGAACTCTTACATTGTTCTCGGAATTCCGCTGAATTTTAAAAATGCTTCGGAACTCTTCCATTGTTCTTGGAATTCTGCTGACCTTTAAAAATGCTTCCGATCTCTTCCATTGTTCTCGGAATTCCGCTGAAGTTTAAAAATGCTTTGGAACTCTTCCATTGTTCTAGGAATTCCACTGAAGTTTTAAATGCTTCATAACTCTTCCATTGTTCTCGGAATTCCGCTGACCTTTAAAAATGCTTCCGATCTCTTCCATTGTTCTCGGAATTTCACTGAAGTTTAAAAATGCTTTGAAACTCTTCCATTGTTCTAGGAATTCCACTGATGTTTTAAAATGCTTCGGAACCCTTCCATTTTTCTTGGAATTCCGCTGACATTTAAAAATGCTTCGGAACTTTTCCATTGTTCTCGGAATTCCGCTGAAGTTTAAAAATGATTAGGTACTCTACCATTATTCTCAGAATTCTGCTGAAGTTTAAAAATGCTTCGGAACTCTTCCATTGTTCTCGGAATTCTGCTGATGTTTAAAAATGCTTCGAAACTCTTCCATTGTTCTCGGAATTCCGCTGACGGTTAAAAATGCTTCGGAACTTTTTCATTGTTCTCGCAATTCTGCTGAAGTTTAAAAAGGATTCGGAACTCTTTCATTGTTCTTGGAATTCCGCTGAAGTTTAAAAAGGCTTTGGAACTATTCCAATGTTCTCAGAATTCCGCTGAAGTTTAAAAATGCTTCGGAACTCTTCCATTTGTCTCAGAATTCCACTGACGTTTAAAAATGCTTCGGTACTTTTCCATTGATCTCGGAATTCCGCTGACGTTTAAAAATGCTTTGAAGCTCTTCCATTGTTCTCGTAGTTCCGCTGATGTTTAAAAATGCTTCGGAACTCTTCCATTTTTCTCGGAATTCCGCTGACGTTTAAAAATGCTTCGGAACTCTTCCATTGTTCAAGGATTTCCGATGAAGTTTAAAAATGCTTCTGAACTCTTACATTGTTCTCAGAATTCCGCTGATGTTAAAAAATGCTTCGGAACACTATAATTGTTCTCGGAATTCTGCTGAAGTTTAAAAAAGCTTCCGAACTCTTCTATTGTTCTCGGAATTCTGCTGAAGTTTAATAATGCTTTGGAACTCTTCCATTGTTTACGGTATAGTGCTGATGTTTAAAAATGCTTCGGAACTCTTACATTGTTCTCAGAATTCCGCTGATGTTTAAAAATGCTTCGGAACACTTTAATTGTTCTCGGAATTCTGCTGAAGTTTAAAAATGCATCGGAACTCTTCCATTGTTCCGGAATTCTGCTGAAGTATAAAAATGCTTCCGAACTCTTCCATTGTTCCCAGAATTCCGATGAAGTTTAAAAATGCTTTGGAACGCTTTCATTGCTCAAGGAATTCTGCTGACGTTCAAAAATGCTTCGGAACTCTTCCATTGTTCGTGGTATTCCGCTGATGTTTAAAAATGCTTCGGAACTCTTCCATTGTTCTCGGATTTCCGCTGACGAGTAAAAATGCTTTGGAACTCTTCCATTGTTCTCGTAATTCCGCTGAAGTTTAAAAATGCTTCGGAACTCTTACATTGTTCTCGGAATTCCGCTGAATTTTAAAAATGCTTCGGAACTCTTCCATTGTTCTTGGAATTCTGCTGACCTTTAAAAATGCTTCCGATCTCTTCCATTGTTCTCGGAATTCCGCTGACGAGTAAAAATGCTTCTGAACTCTTCCATTGTTCTCGTAATTCCGCTGAAGTTTAAAAATGCTTTGAAACTCTTCCATTGTTCTAGGAATTCCGCTGAAGTTTTAAAATGCTTCATAACTCTTCCATTGTTCTCGGAATTCCGCTGACATTTAAAAATGCTTCGGAACTCTTCCATTGTTCTCAGAAATCCGCTGACGTTTAAAAATGCTTTGGAACTCATCCATTGTTCTCAGAATTCCTATGAAGTTTAAAAATGCTTCAAAACTCTTCCATTGTTCTCAGAATTCCACTGAAGTATAAAAAACCTTTGGAACTCTTCCATTGTTCTCGGAATTCTGCTGAAGTTTAAAAAAGCTTCCGAACTCTTCTATTGTTCTCGGAATTCTGCTGAAGTTTAATAATGCTTTGGAACTCTTCCATTGTTTACGGTATAGTGCTGATGTTTAAAAATGCTTCGGAACTCTTCCATTGTTCTCGGAATTGCGGTGACGCTTAAAAATGCTTCGGAACTCTTCCATTGTTCCCGGAATTTTGCTGAAGTTTAAAAATGCTTCGGAACTCTTCCATTGTTCTCGGAATTCTGCTGAAGTTTAAAAATACTTCGGAACTCTTCCATTGTTCTCGGAATTCTGCTGATGTTTAAAAATGCTTCGTAAATCTTACATTGTTATCGGAATTCCGCTGACGTTTAAAAATGCTTTGGAACTCTTCCATTGTTCTCGGAATTCTGCTGACGTTTAAAAATGCTTCTGATCTCTTCCATTGTTCTCAGAATTCTGCTGAAGTTTAAAAATACTTCGTAACTCTTCCATTGTTACCGGAATTCTGCTGATGTTTAAAAATGCTTCGAAACTCTTCCATTGTTCTCGGAATTCCGATGACGGTTAAAAATGCTTCGGAACTTTTTCATTGTTCTCGCAAATCTGCTGAAGTTTAAAAATGCTTCGGAACTCTTACATTGTTCTAGGAATTCCGCTGAAGTTTAAAAATGCTTCGGAACTCTTCCATTGTTCTCAGAATTCTGCTGAAGTTTAAAAATACTTCGGAACTCTTCCATTGTTCTCGGAATTCCGCTGACATTTAAAACTGCTTCGGAAATCTTCCATTGTTCTCGGAATTCCGCTGACGTTTAAAAATGCTTCGGAACTCTTCCATTGTTCAAGGATTTCCGATGAAGTTTAAAAATGCTTCTGAACTCTTACATTGTTCTCAGAATTCCGCTGATGTTTAAAAATGCTTCGGAACACTTTAATTGTTCTCGGAATTCTGCTGAAGTTTAAAAATGCATCGGAACTCTTCCATTGTTCCGGAATTCTGCTGAAGTATAAAAATGCTTCCGAACTCTTCCATTGTTCCCAGAATTCCGATGAAGTTTAAAAATGCTTTGGAACGCTTTCATTGCTCAAGGAATTCTGCTGACGTTCAAAAATGCTTCGGAACTCTTCCATTGTTCGTGGTATTCCGCTGATGTTTAAAAATGCTTCGGAACTCTTCCATTGTTCTCGGATTTCCGCTGACGAGTAAAAATGCTTTGGAACTCTTCCATTGTTCTCGTAATTCCGCTGAAGTTTAAAAATGCTTCGGAACTCTTACATTGTTCTCGGAATTCCGCTGAATTTTAAAAATGCTTCGGAACTCTTCCATTGTTCTTGGAATTCTGCTGACCTTTAAAAATGCTTCCGATCTCTTCCATTGTTCTCGGAATTCCGCTGAAGTTTAAAAATGCTTTGGAACTCTTCCATTGTTCTAGGAATTCCACTGAAGTTTTAAATGCTTCATAACTCTTCCATTGTTCTCGGAATTCCGCTGACCTTTAAAAATGCTTCCGATCTCTTCCATTGTTCTCGGAATTTCACTGAAGTTTAAAAATGCTTTGAAACTCTTCCATTGTTCTAGGAATTCCACTGATGTTTTAAAATGCTTCGGAACCCTTCCATTTTTCTTGGAATTCCGCTGACATTTAAAAATGCTTCGGAACTTTTCCATTGTTCTCGGAATTCCGCTGAAGTTTAAAAATGATTAGGTACTCTACCATTATTCTCAGAATTCTGCTGAAGTTTAAAAATGCTTCGGAACTCTTCCATTGTTCTCGGAATTCTGCTGATGTTTAAAAATGCTTCGAAACTCTTCCATTGTTCTCGGAATTCCGCTGACGGTTAAAAATGCTTCGGAACTTTTTCATTGTTCTCGCAATTCTGCTGAAGTTTAAAAAGGATTCGGAACTCTTTCATTGTTCTTGGAATTCCGCTGAAGTTTAAAAAGGCTTTGGAACTATTCCAATGTTCTCAGAATTCCGCTGAAGTTTAAAAATGCTTCGGAACTCTTCCATTTGTCTCAGAATTCCACTGACGTTTAAAAATGCTTCGGTACTTTTCCATTGATCTCGGAATTCCGCTGACGTTTAAAAATGCTTTGAAGCTCTTCCATTGTTCTCGTAGTTCCGCTGATGTTTAAAAATGCTTCGGAACTCTTCCATTTTTCTCGGAATTCCGCTGACGTTTAAAAATGCTTCGGAACTCTTCCATTGTTCAAGGATTTCCGATGAAGTTTAAAAATGCTTCTGAACTCTTACATTGTTCTCAGAATTCCGCTGATGTTAAAAAATGCTTCGGAACACTATAATTGTTCTCGGAATTCTGCTGAAGTTTAAAAAAGCTTCCGAACTCTTCTATTGTTCTCGGAATTCTGCTGAAGTTTAATAATGCTTTGGAACTCTTCCATTGTTTACGGTATAGTGCTGATGTTTAAAAATGCTTCGGAACTCTTACATTGTTCTCAGAATTCCGCTGATGTTTAAAAATGCTTCGGAACACTTTAATTGTTCTCGGAATTCTGCTGAAGTTTAAAAATGCATCGGAACTCTTCCATTGTTCCGGAATTCTGCTGAAGTATAAAAATGCTTCCGAACTCTTCCATTGTTCCCAGAATTCCGATGAAGTTTAAAAATGCTTTGGAACGCTTTCATTGCTCAAGGAATTCTGCTGACGTTCAAAAATGCTTCGGAACTCTTCCATTGTTCGTGGTATTCCGCTGATGTTTAAAAATGCTTCGGAACTCTTCCATTGTTCTCGGATTTCCGCTGACGAGTAAAAATGCTTTGGAACTCTTCCATTGTTCTCGTAATTCCGCTGAAGTTTAAAAATGCTTCGGAACTCTTACATTGTTCTCGGAATTCCGCTGAATTTTAAAAATGCTTCGGAACTCTTCCATTGTTCTTGGAATTCTGCTGACCTTTAAAAATGCTTCCGATCTCTTCCATTGTTCTCGGAATTCCGCTGAAGTTTAAAAATGCTTTGGAACTCTTCCATTGTTCTAGGAATTCCACTGAAGTTTTAAATGCTTCATAACTCTTCCATTGTTCTCGGAATTCCGCTGACCTTTAAAAATGCTTCCGATCTCTTCCATTGTTCTCGGAATTTCACTGAAGTTTAAAAATGCTTTGAAACTCTTCCATTGTTCTAGGAATTCCACTGATGTTTTAAAATGCTTCGGAACCCTTCCATTTTTCTTGGAATTCCGCTGACATTTAAAAATGCTTCGGAACTTTTCCATTGTTCTCGGAATTCCGCTGAAGTTTAAAAATGATTAGGTACTCTACCATTATTCTCAGAATTCTGCTGAAGTTTAAAAATGCTTCGGAACTCTTCCATTGTTCTCGGAATTCTGCTGATGTTTAAAAATGCTTCGAAACTCTTCCATTGTTCTCGGAATTCCGCTGACGGTTAAAAATGCTTCGGAACTTTTTCATTGTTCTCGCAATTCTGCTGAAGTTTAAAAAGGATTCGGAACTCTTTCATTGTTCTTGGAATTCCGCTGAAGTTTAAAAAGGCTTTGGAACTATTCCAATGTTCTCAGAATTCCGCTGAAGTTTAAAAATGCTTCGGAACTCTTCCATTTGTCTCAGAATTCCACTGACGTTTAAAAATGCTTCGGTACTTTTCCATTGATCTCGGAATTCCGCTGACGTTTAAAAATGCTTTGAAGCTCTTCCATTGTTCTCGTAGTTCCGCTGATGTTTAAAAATGCTTCGGAACTCTTCCATTTTTCTCGGAATTCCGCTGACGTTTAAAAATGCTTCGGAACTCTTCCATTGTTCAAGGATTTCCGATGAAGTTTAAAAATGCTTCTGAACTCTTACATTGTTCTCAGAATTCCGCTGATGTTAAAAAATGCTTCGGAACACTATAATTGTTCTCGGAATTCTGCTGAAGTTTAAAAAAGCTTCCGAACTCTTCTATTGTTCTCGGAATTCTGCTGAAGTTTAATAATGCTTTGGAACTCTTCCATTGTTTACGGTATAGTGCTGATGTTTAAAAATGCTTCGGAACTCTTACATTGTTCTCAGAATTCCGCTGATGTTTAAAAATGCTTCGGAACACTTTAATTGTTCTCGGAATTCTGCTGAAGTTTAAAAATGCATCGGAACTCTTCCATTGTTCCGGAATTCTGCTGAAGTATAAAAATGCTTCCGAACTCTTCCATTGTTCCCAGAATTCCGATGAAGTTTAAAAATGATTTGGAACGCTTTCATTGCTCAAGGAATTCTGCTGACGTTCAAAAATGCTTCGGAACTCTTCCATTGTTCGTGGTATTCCGCTGATGTTTAAAAATGCTTCGGAACTCTTCCATTGTTCTCGGATTTCCGCTGACGAGTAAAAATGCTTTGGAACTCTTCCATTGTTCTCGTAATTCCGCTGAAGTTTAAAAATGCTTCGGAACTCTTACATTGTTCTCGGAATTCCGCTGAATTTTAAAAATGCTTCGGAACTCTTCCATTGTTCTTGGAATTCTGCTGACCTTTAAAAATGCTTCCGATCTCTTCCATTGTTCTCGGAATTCCGCTGAAGTTTAAAAATGCTTTGGAACTCTTCCATTGTTCTAGGAATTCCACTGAAGTTTTAAATGCTTCATAACTCTTCCATTGTTCTCGGAATTCCGCTGACCTTTAAAAATGCTTCCGATCTCTTCCATTGTTCTCGGAATTTCACTGAAGTTTAAAAATGCTTTGAAACTCTTCCATTGTTCTAGGAATTCCACTGATGTTTTAAAATGCTTCGGAACCCTTCCATTTTTCTTGGAATTCCGCTGACATTTAAAAATGCTTCGGAACTTTTCCATTGTTCTCGGAATTCCGCTGAAGTTTAAAAATGATTAGGTACTCTACCATTATTCTCAGAATTCTGCTGAAGTTTAAAAATGCTTCGGAACTCTTCCATTGTTCTCGGAATTCTGCTGATGTTTAAAAATGCTTCGAAACTCTTCCATTGTTCTCGGAATTCCGCTGACGGTTAAAAATGCTTCGGAACTTTTTCATTGTTCTCGCAATTCTGCTGAAGTTTAAAAAGGATTCGGAACTCTTTCATTGTTCTTGGAATTCCGCTGAAGTTTAAAAAGGCTTTGGAACTATTCCAATGTTCTCAGAATTCCGCTGAAGTTTAAAAATGCTTCGGAACTCTTCCATTTGTCTCAGAATTCCACTGACGTTTAAAAATGCTTCGGTACTTTTCCATTGATCTCGGAATTCCGCTGACGTTTAAAAATGCTTTGAAGCTCTTCCATTGTTCTCGTAGTTCCGCTGATGTTTAAAAATGCTTCGGAACTCTTCCATTTTTCTCGGAATTCCGCTGACGTTTAAAAATGCTTCGGAACTCTTCCATTGTTCAAGGATTTCCGATGAAGTTTAAAAATGCTTCTGAACTCTTACATTGTTCTCAGAATTCCGCTGATGTTAAAAAATGCTTCGGAACACTATAATTGTTCTCGGAATTCTGCTGAAGTTTAAAAATGCTTCTGACCCCTTCCATTGTTCCGGAATTCTGCTGAAGTATAAAAATGCTTCCGAACACTTCCATTGTTCTCAGAATTCCGATGAAGTTTAAAAATGCTTTGGAACGCTTTCATTGCTCAAGGAATTCCGCTGACGTTCAAAAATGCTTTGAAGCTCTTCCATTGTTCTCGTAGTTCCGCTGATGTTTAAAAATGCTTCGGAACTCTTCCATTTTTCTCGGAATTCCGCTGATGTTTAAAAATGCTTCGGAACTCTTCCATTGTTCTCGGAATTCCGCTGACGAGTAAAAATGCTTCGGAACTCTTCCATTGTTCTCGTAATTCCGCTGACGTTTAAAAATGCTTCCGATCTCTTACATTGTTCTCGGAATTCCGCTGAAGTTTAAAAATGCTTTGGAACTCATCCATTGTTCTCAGAATTCCTATGAAGTTTAAAAATGCTTCAAAACTCTCCATTTTTCTTGGAATTCCGCTGAAGTTTAAAAAGGCTTTGGAACTATTCCAATGTTCTCAGAATTCCGCTGAAGTTTAAAAATGCTTCGGAACTCTTCCATTTGTCTCAGAATTCCACTGACGTTTAAAAATGCTTCGGTACTTTTCCATTGATCTCGGAATTCCGCTGATGTTTAAAAATGCTTTGAAACTCTTCCATTGTTCTCGGAATTCCGCTGACGTTTAAAAATGCTTCGGAACTCTTCCATTGTTCAAGGATTTCCGATGAAGTTTAAAAATGCTTCTGAACTCTTACATTGTTCTCAGAATTCCGCTGATGTTTAAAAATGCTTCGGAACACTTTAATTGTTCTCGGAATTCTGCTGAAGTTTAAAAATGCATCGGAACTCTTCCATTGTTCCGGAATTCTGCTGAAGTATAAAAATGCTTCCGAACTCTTCCATTGTTCCCAGAATTCCGATGAAGTTTAAAAATGCTTTGGAATGCTTTCATTGCTCAAGGAATTCTGCTGACGTTCAAAAATGCTTCGGAACTCTTCCATTGTTCGTGGTATTCCGCTGATGTTTAAAAATGCTTCGGAACTCTTCCATTGTTCTCGGAATTCCGCTGACGAGTAAAAATGCTTTGGAACTCTTCCATTGTTCTCGTAATTCCGCTGAAGTTTAAAAATGCTTCGGAACTCTTACATTGTTCTCGGAATTCCGCTGAAGTTTAAAAATGCTTCGGAACTCTTCCATTGTTCTTGGAATTCTGCTGACCTTTAAAAATGCTTCCGATCTCTTCCATTGTTCTCGGAATTCCGCTGAATTTTAAAAATGCTTTGGAACTCTTCCATTGTTCTAGCAATTCCACTGAAGTTTTAAAATGCTTCATAACTCTTCCATTGTTCTCGGAATTCCGCTGAAGTTTAAAAATGCTTCCGATCTCTTCCATTGTTCTCGGAATTTCGCTGAAGTTTAAAAATGCTTTGAAACTCTTCCATTGTTCTAGGAATTCCGCTGAAGTTTTAAAATGCTTCATAACTCTTTCATTGTTCTCGGAATTCCGCTGACCTTTAAAAATGTTTCCGATCTCTTCCATTGTTCTCGGAAATCCGCTGACGTTTAAAAATGCTTTGGAACTCATCCATTGTTCTCAGAATTCCTATGAAGTTTAAAAATGCTTCAAAACTCTTCCATTTTTCTTGGAATTCCGCTGAAGTATAAAAAACCTTTGGAACTCTTCCATTGTTCTCGGAATTCCGCTGAAGTTTAAAAATGCTTCCGAACTCTTCTATTGTTCTCAGAATTCTGCTGAAGTTTAAAAATACTTCGGAACTCTTCCATTGTTCTCGTAGTTCCGCTGATGTTTAAAAATGCTTCGGAACTCTTCCATTGTTCTCGGAATTCCGCTGACGTTTAAAAATGCTTCGGAACTCTTCCATTGTTCAAGGATTTCCGATGAAGTTTAAAAATGCTTCTGAACTCTTACATTGTTCTCAGAATTCCGCTGATGTTTAAAAATGCTTCGGAACACTTTAATTGTTCTCGGAATTCTGCTGAAGTTTAAAAATGCATCGGAACTCTTCCATTGTTCCGGAATTCTGCTGAAGTATAAAAATGCTTCCGAACTCTTCCATTGTTCCCAGAATTCCGATGAAGTTTAAAAATGCTTTGGAACGCTTTCATTGCTCAAGGAATTCCGCTGACGTTCAAAAATGCTTCGGAACTCTTCCATTGTTCGTGGTATTCCGCTGATGTTTAAAAATGCTTCGGAACTCTTCCATTATTCTCGGAATTCCGCTGACGAGTAAAAATGCTTCGGAACTCTTCCATTGTTCTCGTAATTCCGCTGAAGTTCAAAAATGCTTCGGAACTCTTCCATTGTTCTCGGAATTCTGCTGACCTTTAAAAATGCTTCCGATCTCTTCCATTGTTCTCGGAATTCCGCTGAAGTTTAAAAATGCTTTCGAACTCTTCCATTGTTCTAGGAATTCCACTGAAGTTTTAAAATGCTTCATAACTCTTCCATTGTTCTCGGAATTCCGCTGACCTTTAAAAATGCTTCCGATCTCTTCCATTGTTCTCGGAATTTCGCTGAAGTTTAAAAATGGTTTGAAACTCTTCCATTGTTCTAGGAATTCCGCTGAAGTTTTAAAATGCTTCGGAACCCTTCCATTTTTCTTGGAATTCCGCTGACATTTAAAAATGCTTCGGAACTTTTCCATTGTTCTCGGAATTCCGCTGAAGTTTAAAAATGCTTCGGAACTCTTCCATTGTTCTCGGAATTCTGCTGACCTTTAAAAATGCTTCCGATCTCTTCCATTGTTCTCGGAATTCCGCTGAAGTTTAAAAATGCTTTGGAACTCTTCCATAGTTCTAGGAATTCCGCTGAAGTTTTAAAATGCTTCATAACTCTTCCATTGTTCTCGGAATTCCGCTGACCTTTAAAAATGCTTCCGATCTCTTCCATTGTTCTCGGAATTTCACTGAAGTTTAAAAATGCTTTGAAACTCTTCCATTGTTCTAGGAATTCCGCTGAAGTTTTAAAATGCTTCGGAACCCTTCCATTTTTCTTGAAATTGCGCTGACATTTAAAAATGCTTTGAAGCTCTTCCATTGTTCTCGTAGTTCCGCTGATGTTTAAAAATGCTTCGGAACTCTTCCATTGTTCTCGGAATTCCGCTGACATTTAAAAATGCTTCGGAACTCTTCCATTGTTCAAGGATTTCCGATGAAGTTTAAAAATGCTTCTGAACTCTTACATTGTTCTCAGAATTCCGCTGATGTTAAAAAATGCTTCGGAACACTATAATTGTTCTCGGAATTCTGCTGAAGTTTAAAAATGCATCGGAACTCTTCCATTGTTCCGGAATTCTGCTGAAGTATAAAAATGCTTCCGAACTCTTCCATTGTTCCCAGAATTCCGATGAAGTTTAAAAATGCTTTGGAACGCTTTCATTGCTCAAGGAATTCCGCTGACGTTCAAAAATGCTTCGGAACTCTTCCATTGTTCGTGGTATTCCGCTGATGTTTAAAAATGCTTCGGAACTCTTCCATTATTCTCGGAATTCCGCTGACGAGTAAAAATGCTTCGGAACTCTTCCATTGTTCTCGTAATTCCGCTGAAGTTCAAAAATGCTTCGGAACTCTTCCATTGTTCTCGGAATTCTGCTGACCTTTAAAAATGCTTCCGATCTCTTCCATTGTTCTCGGAATTCCGCTGAAGTTTAAAAATGCTTTGGAACTCTTCCATTGTTCTAGGAATTCCACTGAAGTTTTAAAATGCTTCATAACTCTTCCATTGTTCTCGGAATTCCGCTGACCTTTAAAAATGCTTCCGATCTCTTCCATTGTTCTCGGAATTTCGCTGAAGTTTAAAAATGGTTTGAAACTCTTCCATTGTTCTAGGAATTCCGCTGAAGTTTTAAAATGCTTCGGAACCCTTCCATTTTTCTTGGAATTCCGCTGACATTTAAAAATGCTTCGGAACTTTTCCATTGTTCTCGGAATTCCGCTGAAGTTTAAAAATGCTTCGGAACTCTTCCATTGTTCTCGGAATTCTGCTGACCTTTAAAAATGCTTCCGATCTCTTCCATTGTTCTCGGAATTCCGCTGAAGTTTAAAAATGCTTTGGAACTCTTCCATAGTTCTAGGAATTCCGCTGAAGTTTTAAAATGCTTCATAACTCTTCCATTGTTCTCGGAATTCCGCTGACCTTTAAAAATGCTTCCGATCTCTTCCATTGTTCTCGGAATTTCACTGAAGTTTAAAAATGCTTTGAAACTCTTCCATTGTTCTAGGAATTCCGCTGAAGTTTTAAAATGCTTCGGAACCCTTCCATTTTTCTTGAAATTGCGCTGACATTTAAAAATGCTTTGAAGCTCTTCCATTGTTCTCGTAGTTCCGCTGATGTTTAAAAATGCTTCGGAACTCTTCCATTGTTCTCGGAATTCCGCTGACATTTAAAAATGCTTCGGAACTCTTCCATTGTTCAAGGATTTCCGATGAAGTTTAAAAATGCTTCTGAACTCTTACATTGTTCTCAGAATTCCGCTGATGTTAAAAAATGCTTCGGAACACTATAATTGTTCTCGGAATTCTGCTGAAGTTTAAAAATGCTTCTGAACTCTTCCATTGTTCCGGAATTCTGCTGAAGTATAAAAATGTTTCCGAACTCTTCCATTGTTCTCAGAAATCCGATGAAGTTTAAAAATGCTTTGGAACGCTTTCATTGCTCAAGGAATTCCGCTGACGTTCAAAAATGTTTCGGAACCCTTCCATTGTTCGTGGTATTCCGCTGATGTTTAAAAATGCTTTGGAACTCATCCATTGTTCTCAGAATTCCTATGAAGTTTAAAAATGCTTCAAAACTCTTCCATTTTTCTTGGAATTCCGCTGACGGTTAAAAATGCTTCGGAACTTTTTCATTGTTCTCGCAATTCTGCTGAAGTTTAAAAAGGATTCGGAACTCTTTCATTGTTCGTGGAATTCCGCTGAAGTTTAAAAAGGCTTTGGAACTCTTCGAATGTTCTCAGAATTCCGCTGAAGTTTAAAAATGCTTCAGAACTCTTCCATTTGTCTCAGAATTCCACTGACGTTTAAAAATGCTTCGGTACTTTTCCATTGATCTCGGAATTCCGCTGATGTTTAAAAATGCTTTGAAGCTCTTCCATTGTTCTCGTAGTTCCGCTGATGTTTAAAAATGCTTTGGAACTCTTCCATTGTTCTCGGAATTCCGCTGACGTTTAAAAATGCTTCGGAACTCTTCCATTGTTCAAGGATTTCCGATGAAGTTTAAAAATGCTTCTGAACTCTTACATTGTTCTCAGAATTCCGCTGATGTTAAAAAATGCTTCGGAACACTATAATTGTTCTCGGAATTCTGCTGAAGTTTAAAAATGCTTCTGAACTCTTCCAATGTTCCGGAATTCTCCTGAAGTATAAAAATGCTTCCGAACTCTTCCATTGTTCTCAGAATTCCGATGAAGTTTAAAAATGCTTTGGAACGCTTTCATTGCTCAAGGAATTCCGCTGAAGTTTTAAAATGCTTCATAACTCTTCCATTGTTCTCGGAATTCCGCTGACCTTTAAAAATGCTTCCGATCTCTTCCATTGTTCTCAGAAATACGCTGACGTTTAAAAATGCTTTGGAACTCATCCATTGTTCTCAGAATTCCTATGAAGTTTAAAAATGCTTCAAAACTCTTCCAATTTTCTTGGAATTCCGCTGAAGTATAAAAAACCTTTGGAACTCTTCCATTGTTCTCGGAATTCCGCTGAAGTTTAAAAATGCTTCCGAACTCTTCTATTGTTCTCAGAATTCTGCTGCAGTTTAAAAATACTTCGGAACTCTTCCATTGTTCTTGGAATTCTGCTGACATTTAAAAATGCTTCGGAACTCTTCCATTGTTCTCGGAAATCCGCTGACGTTTAAAAATGCTTTGGAACTCCTCCATTGTTCTCAGAATTCCTATGAAGTTTAAAAATTCTTCAAAACTCTTCCATTGTTCTTGGAAATCCGCTGACATTTAAAAATGCTTCGGAACTCTTCCATTGTTCTCGTAATTCCGCTGATGTTTAAAAATGCTTCGTAACTCTTACATTTTTCTCGGAATTCCGCTAAAGTTAAAACATGCTTAGGTACTCTTCCAATGTTATCGGAATTCCGCTGATGTTTAAAAATGCTTCGGAACTATTCCATTGTTTTCAGAATTCCGCTGAAGTTTAAAAATTCTTTGGAACTCTTCCATTGTTCTCAGAATTCCACTGAAGTTTAAAAATGCTTCGGAACCCTTCCATTATTCTTGGAATTCCGCTGACATTTGAAAATGCTTCGGAACTTTTCCATTGTTCTTGGAATTCCGCTGATGTTTGAAAATGCTTCGGAACTCTTCCATTGTTCTCGGAATTACGCTAACGTTTAAAAATGATTCGGAACTCTTCCATTGTTCTCGTAATTCCGCTGACATTTGAAAATGCTTCGGAACTCTTCCATTGTTCTCTTAATTCCGCTAAATTTTAAAAAAGCTTCGGAACTCTTCCATTGTTCTCGGAATTCCGCTGATGTTTAAAAATGCTTCGGAACTCTTCCATTGTTCTCGTAATTCCGCTGACATTTAAAAATGCTTCGGAACTCTTCCATTGTTCTCTTAATTCCGCTGAAGTTTAAAAATGCTTCGGAACTCTTCCATTGTTCTCGGAATTCTGCTAAATTTTAAAAAAGCTTCGGAACTCTTCCATTGTTCTCGGAATTCCGCTGATGTTTAAAAATGCTTCGGAACTCTTCCATTGTTCTCGGAATTCCGCTAACGTTTAAAAATGATTCGGAACTCATCCATTTTTCTCGTAATTCCGCTGACATTTAAAAATGCTTCGGAACTCTTCCATTGTTCTCTTAATTCCGCTGAAGTTTAAAAATGCTTCGGAACTCTTCCATTGTTCTCGGAATTCTGCTAAATTTTAAAAAAGCTTCGTAACTCTTCCATAGTTCTAGGAATTCCGCTGAAGTTTTAAAATGCTTCATAACTCTTCCATTGTTCTCGGAATTCCGCTGACCTTTAAAAATGCTTCCGATCTCTTCCATTGTTCTCGGAATTTCACTGAAGTTTAAAAATGCTTTGAAACTCTTCCATTGTTCTAGGAATTCCGCTGAAGTTTTAAAATGCTTCGGAACCCTTCCATTTTTCTTGAAATTGCGCTGACATTTAAAAATGCTTTGAAGCTCTTCCATTGTTCTCGTAGTTCCGCTGATGTTTAAAAATGCTTCGGAACTCTTCCATTGTTCTCGGAATTCCGCTGACGTTTAAAAATGCTTCGGAACTCTTCCATTGTTCAAGGATTTCCGATGAAGTTTAAAAATGCTTCTGAACTCTTACATTGTTCTCAGAATTCCGCTGATGTTAAAAAATGCTTCGGAACACTATAATTGTTCTCGGAATTCTGCTGAAGTTTAAAAATGCTTCTGAACTCTTCCATTGTTCCGGAATTCTGCTGAAGTAAAAAATGTTTCCGAACTCTTCCATTGTTCTCAGAATTCCGATGAAGTTTAAAAATGCTTTGGAACGCTTTCATTGCTCAAGGAATTCCGCTGACGTTCAAAAATGTTTCGGAACCCTTCCATTGTTCGTGGTATTCCGCTGATGTTTAAAAATGCTTTGGAACTCTTCCATTGTTCTCGGAATTCCGCTGACGAGTAAAAATGCTTTGGAACTCTTCCATTGTTCTCGTAATTCCGCTGACGTTTAAAAATGCTTCCGATCTCTTACATTGTTCTCGGAATTCCGCTGAAGTTTAAAAATGCTTTGGAACTCTTCCATTGTTCTAGGAATTCCGCTGAAGTTTTAAAATGCTTCATAACTCTTCCATTGTTCTCGGAATTCCGCTGACCTTTAAAAATGCTTCCGATTTCTTCCATTGTTCTCGGAAATCCGCTGACGTTTAAAAATGCTTTGGAACTCATCCATTGTTCTCAGAATTCCTATGAAGTTTAAAAATGCTTCAAAACTCTTCCATTTTTCTTGGAATTCCGCTGACGGTTAAAAATGCTTCGGAACTTTTTCATTGTTCTCGCAATTCTGCTGAAGTTTAAAAAGGATTCGGAACTCTTTCATTGTTCGTGGAATTCCGCTGAAGTTTAAAAAGGCTTTGGAACTCTTCGAATGTTCTCAGAATTCCGCTGAAGTTTAAAAATGCTTCAGAACTCTTCCATTTGTCTCAGAATTCCACTGACGTTTAAAAATGCTTCGGTACTTTTCCATTGATCTCGGAATTCCGCTGATGTTTAAAAATGCTTTGAAGCTCTTCCATTGTTCTCGTAGTTCCGCTGATGTTTAAAAATGCTTCTGAACTCTTCCATTGTTCTCGTAATTCCGCTGAAGTTTAAAAATGCTTTGAAACTCTTCCATTGTTCTAGGAATTCCGCTGAAGTTTTAAAATGCTTCATAACTCTTCCATTGTTCTCGGAATTCCGCTGACATTTAAAAATGCTTCGGAACTCTTCCATTGTTCTCAGAATTCCTATGAAGTTTAAAAATGCTTCAAAACTCTTCCATTGTTCTCAGAATTCCACTGAAGTATAAAAAACCTTTGGAACTCTTCCATTGTTCTCGGAATTCTGCTGAAGTTTAAAAAAGCTTCCGAACTCTTCTATTGTTCTCGGAATTCTGCTGAAGTTTAATAATGCTTTGGAACTCTTCCATTGTTTATGGTATAGTGCTGATGTTTAAAAATGCTTCGCAACTCTTCCATTGTTCTCGGAATTCTGCTGAAGTTTAAAAATACTTCGGAACTCTTCCATTGTTCCCGGAATTCTGCTGAAGTTTAAAAATGCTTCGGAACTCTTACATTGTTCTTGGAATTCCGCTGACGTTTAAAAATGCTTCGGAACTCTCTCATTGTTTTCGGACATCCGCTGACATTTCAAAATGCTTCGGAACTCTTCCATTGTTCTCTGAATTCTGCTGATGTTTAAAAATGCTTCGGAACTCTTCCATTGTTCTAGGAATTCTGCTGACGTTTAAAAATGCTTTGAAACTCTTCCATTGTTCTAGGAATTCCGCTGAAGTTTTAAAATGCTTCATAACTCTTCCATTGTTCTCGGAATTCCGCTGACATTTAAAAATGCTTCGGAACTCTTCCATTGTTCTCAGAATTCCTATGAAGTTTAAAAATGCTTCAAAACTCTTCCATTGTTCTCAGAATTCCACTGAAGTATAAAAAACCTTTGGAACTCTTCCATTGTTCTCGGAATTCTGCTGAAGTTTAAAAAAGCTTCCGAACTCTTCTATTGTTCTCGGAATTCTGCTGAAGTTTAATAATGCTTTGGAACTCTTCCATTGTTTATGGTATAGTGCTGATGTTTAAAAATGCTTCGGAACTCTTCCATTGTTCTCGGAATTCTGCTGAAGTTTAAAAATACTTCGGAACTCTTCCATTGTTCCCGGAATTCTGCTGAAGTTTAAAAATGCTTCGGAACTCTTACATTGTTCTTGGAATTCCGCTGACGTTTAAAAATGCTTCGGAACTCTCTCATTGTTTTCGGACTTCCGCTGACATTTCAAAATGCTTCGGAACTCTTCCATTGTTCTCTGAATTCTGCTGATGTTTAAAAATGCTTCGGAACTCTTCCATTGTTCTAGGAATTCTGCTGACGTTTAAAAATGCTTTGGAACTCTTCCATTGTTCTCGGAATTCTGCTGACGTTTAAAAATGCTTCGGTACTCTTCCATTGTTCTCAGAATTCTGCTGACATTTAAAAATGGTTTGGAACACTTACCATTGTTTTCGGAATTCAACTGACGCTTAAAAATGCTTAGGAACGCTTCCATTGTTAGCGGAATTCCGATGAAGTTTAAAAATTCTTCAAAACTCTTCCATTGTTCTCGGAAATCCGCTGACGTTTAAAAATGCTTCGGAACTCTTCCATTGTTCTCGTAATTCCGCTGATGTTTAAAAATGCTTCGTAACTCTTACATTGTTCTCGGAATTCCGCTGACGTTGAAAAATGCTTCTGATCTCTTCCATTGTTCTCAGAATTCTGCTGAAGTTTAAAAATACTTCGGAACTCTTCCATTGTTACCGGAATTCTGCTGAAGAATAAAAATGCTTTGGAACTCTTCCATTGTTCTTGTAATTCAGCGGATGGTTAAAAATGTTTCGGAACTATTCCATTGTTTTAGGAATTCCGCTAAAGTTAAAAAATGCTTAGGTACTCTTCCAATGTTATCGGAATTCCGCTGATGTGTAAAAATGCTTCGGAACTATTCCATTGTTTTCAGAATTCCGTTGAAGTTTAAAAATGCTTTGGAACTCTTCCATTGTTCTCGGAATTCCGCTGAAGTTTAAAAATGCTTCGGAACTCTTCCATTTTTCACAGAATTCTGCTGAAGTTTAAATTTGCTTCAGAACTCTTTCATTGTTATCGGAATTCCGCTGACATTTAATAATGCTTCGAAACTCTTCTATTGTTCTCGGATTTCCGCTGAAGATTAAAAATGATTCGGAACTCTTTCATTGTTACCGGAATACCACTGATGTTTAAAAATGCTTCGGAACCCTTCCATTTTTCTTGGAATTCCGCTGACATTTAAAAATGCTTCGTAACTCTTACATTGTTCTCGGAATTCCGCTGACGTTGAAAAATGCTTCTGATCTCTTCCATTGTTCTCAGAATTCTGCTGAAGTTTAAAAATACTTCGGAACTCTTCCATTGTTACCGGAATTCTGCTGAAGAATAAAAATGCTTTGGAACTCTTCCATTGTTCTTGTAATTCAGCGGATGGTTAAAAATGTTTCGGAACTATTCCATTGTTTTAGGAATTCCGCTAAAGTTAAAAAATGCTTAGGTACTCTTCCAATGTTATCGGAATTCCGCTGATGTGTAAAAATGCTTCGGAACTATTCCATTGTTTTCAGAATTCCGTTGAAGTTTAAAAATGCTTTGGAACTCTTCCATTGTTCTCGGAATTCCGCTGAAGTTTAAAAATGCTTCGGAACTCTTCCATTTTTCACAGAATTCTGCTGAAGTTTAAATTTGCTTCAGAACTCTTTCATTGTTATCGGAATTCCGCTGACATTTAATAATGCTTCGAAACTCTTCTATTGTTCTCGGATTTCCGCTGAAGATTAAAAATGATTCGGAACTCTTTCATTGTTACCGGAATACCACTGATGTTTAAAAATGCTTCGGAACCCTTCCATTTTTCTTGGAATTCCGCTGACATTTAAAAATGCTTCGGAACACTTCCATTGTTCTCGGAATTCCGCTGAAGTTTAAAAATGCTTCGGAACTCTTCCATTGTTCTCGGAATTCTGCTAAATTTTAAAAATGCTTCGGAACTCTTCCATTGATCTCGGAATTCCGCTGAAGTTTAAAAATGCTTAGGTACTCTACCATTATTCTCAGAATTCTGCTGAAGTTTAAAAATGCTTCGGATTTCTTCCATTGTTCTCGGAATTCTGCTGATGTTTAAAAATGCTTCGAAACTCTTCCATTGTTCTCGGAATTCCGCTGACGGTTAAAAATTCTTCGGAACTTTTTCATTGTTCTCGCAATTCTGCTGAAGTTTAAAAAGGCTTTGGAACTCTTTCATTGTTCTCGGAATTCCGCTGAAGTTTAAAAAGGCTTTTGAACTCTTCCATTGTTCTCAGAATTCCGCTGAAGTTTAAAAATGCTTCGGAACTCTTCCATTTTTCTCAGAATTCCACTGACGTTTAAAAATGCTTCGGTACTTTTCCATTGATCTCGGAATTCCGCTGACGTTTAAAAATGCTTTGAAGCTCTTCCATTGTTCTCGTAGTTCCGCTGATGTTTAAAAATGCTTCGGAACTCTTCCATTGTTCTCGGAATTCCGCTGACGTTTAAAAATGCTTCGGAACTCTTCCATTGTTCAAGGATTTCCGATGAAGTTTTAAAATGCTTCTGAACTCTTACATTGTTCTCAGAATTCCGCTGATGTTTAAAAATGCTTCGGAACACTTTAATTGTTCTCGGAATTCTGCTGAAGTTTAAAAATGCATCGGAACTCTTCCATTGTTCCGGAATTCTGCTGAAGTATAAAAATGCTTCCGAACTCTTCTATTGTTCCCAGAATTCCGATGAAGTTTAAAAATGCTTTGGAACGCTTTCATTGCTCAAGGAATTCCGCTGACGTTCATAAATGCTTCGGAACTCTTCCATTGTTCGTGGTATTCCGCTGATGTTTAAAAATGCTTCGGAACTCTTCCATTGTTCTCGGAATTCCGCTGACGAGTAAAAATGCTTCTGAACTCTTCCATTGTTCTCGTAATTCCGCTGAAGTTTAAAAATGCTTTGAAACTCTTCCATTGTTCTATTAATTCCGCTGAAGTTTTAAAATGCTTCATAACTCTTCCATTGTTCTCGGAATTCCGCTGACATTTAAAAATGCTTCGGAACTCTTCCATTGTTCTCAGAAATCCGCTGACGTTTAAAAATGCTTTGGAACTCATCCATTGTTCTCAGAATTCCTATGAAGTTTAAAAATGCTTCAAAACTCTTCCATTGTTCTCAGAATTCCACTGAAGTATAAAAAACCTTTGGAACTCTTCCATTGTTCTCGGAATTCTGCTGAAGTTTAAAAAAGCTTCCGAACTCTTCTATTGTTCTCGGAATTCTGCTGAAGTTTAATAATGCTTTGGAACTCTTCCATTGTTTACGGTATAGTGCTGATGTTTAAAAATGCTTCGGAACTCTTCCATTGTTCTCGGAATTGCGGTGACGCTTAAAAATGCTTCGGAACTCTTCCATTGTTCCCGGAATTTTGCTGAAGTTTAAAAATGCTTCGGAACTCTTCCATTGTTCTCGGAATTCTGCTGAAGTTTAAAAATACTTCGGAACTCTTCCATTGTTCTCGGAATTCTGCTGATGTTTAAAAATGCTTCGTAAATCTTACATTGTTATCGGAATTCCGCTGACGTTTAAAAATGCTTCGAAACTCTTCCATTGTTCTCGGAATTCCGATGACGGTTAAAAATGCTTCGGAACTTTTTCATTGTTCTCGCAAATCTGCTGAAGTTTAAAAATGCTTCGGAACTCTTACATTGTTCTAGGAATTCCGCTGAAGTTTAAAAATGCTTCGGAACTCTTCCATTGTTCTCAGAATTCTGCTGAAGTTTAAAAATACTTCGGAACTCTTCCATTGTTCTCGGAATTCCGCTGACATTTAAAACTGCTTCGGAAATCTTCCATTGTTCTCGGAATTCCGCTGACGTTTAAAAATGCTTCGGAACTCTTCCATTGTTCAAGGATTTCCGATGAAGTTTAAAAATGCTTCTGAACTCTTACATTGTTCTCAGAATTCCGCTGATGTTTAAAAATGCTTCGGAACACTTTAATTGTTCTCGGAATTCTGCTGAAGTTTAAAAATGCATCGGAACTCTTCCATTGTTCCGGAATTCTGCTGAAGTATAAAAATGCTTCCGAACTCTTCCATTGTTCCCAGAATTCCGATGAAGTTTAAAAATGCTTTGGAACGCTTTCATTGCTCAAGGAATTCTGCTGACGTTCAAAAATGCTTCGGAACTCTTCCATTGTTCGTGGTATTCCGCTGATGTTTAAAAATGCTTCGGAACTCTTCCATTGTTCTCGGATTTCCGCTGACGAGTAAAAATGCTTTGGAACTCTTCCATTGTTCTCGTAATTCCGCTGAAGTTTAAAAATGCTTCGGAACTCTTACATTGTTCTCGGAATTCCGCTGAATTTTAAAAATGCTTCGGAACTCTTCCATTGTTCTTGGAATTCTGCTGACCTTTAAAAATGCTTCCGATCTCTTCCATTGTTCTCGGAATTCCGCTTAAGTTTAAAAATGCTTTGGAACTCTTCCATTGTTCTAGGAA
This sequence comes from Phyllobates terribilis, assembly GCF_046119375.1. Taxonomy (NCBI): domain Eukaryota; kingdom Metazoa; phylum Chordata; class Amphibia; order Anura; family Dendrobatidae; genus Phyllobates; species Phyllobates terribilis. Next base: position 305,603,202 of record NW_027362765.1, on the reverse strand, counting down.
TTCCACTGAAGTTTTAAATGCTTCATAACTCTTCCATTGTTCTCGGAATTCCGCTGACCTTTAAAAATGCTTCCGATCTCTTCCATTGTTCTCGGAATTTCACTGAAGTTTAAAAATGCTTTGAAACTCTTCCATTGTTCTAGGAATTCCACTGATGTTTTAAAATGCTTCGGAACCCTTCCATTTTTCTTGGAATTCCGCTGACATTTAAAAATGCTTCGGAACTTTTCCATTGTTCTCGGAATTCCGCTGAAGTTTAAAAATGATTAGGTACTCTACCATTATTCTCAGAATTCTGCTGAAGTTTAAAAATGCTTCGGAACTCTTCCATTGTTCTCGGAATTCTGCTGATGTTTAAAAATGCTTCGAAACTCTTCCATTGTTCTCGGAATTCCGCTGACGGTTAAAAATGCTTCGGAACTTTTTCATTGTTCTCGCAATTCTGCTGAAGTTTAAAAAGGATTCGGAACTCTTTCATTGTTCTTGGAATTCCGCTGAAGTTTAAAAAGGCTTTGGAACTATTCCAATGTTCTCAGAATTCCGCTGAAGTTTAAAAATGCTTCGGAACTCTTCCATTTGTCTCAGAATTCCACTGACGTTTAAAAATGCTTCGGTACTTTTCCATTGATCTCGGAATTCCGCTGACGTTTAAAAATGCTTTGAAGCTCTTCCATTGTTCTCGTAGTTCCGCTGATGTTTAAAAATGCTTCGGAACTCTTCCATTTTTCTCGGAATTCCGCTGACGTTTAAAAATGCTTCGGAACTCTTCCATTGTTCAAGGATTTCCGATGAAGTTTAAAAATGCTTCTGAACTCTTACATTGTTCTCAGAATTCCGCTGATGTTAAAAAATGCTTCGGAACACTATAATTGTTCTCGGAATTCTGCTGAAGTTTAAAAAAGCTTCCGAACTCTTCTATTGTTCTCGGAATTCTGCTGAAGTTTAATAATGCTTTGGAACTCTTCCATTGTTTACGGTATAGTGCTGATGTTTAAAAATGCTTCGGAACTCTTACATTGTTCTCAGAATTCCGCTGATGTTTAAAAATGCTTCGGAACACTTTAATTGTTCTCGGAATTCTGCTGAAGTTTAAAAATGCATCGGAACTCTTCCATTGTTCCGGAATTCTGCTGAAGTATAAAAATGCTTCCGAACTCTTCCATTGTTCCCAGAATTCCGATGAAGTTTAAAAATGCTTTGGAACGCTTTCATTGCTCAAGGAATTCTGCTGACGTTCAAAAATGCTTCGGAACTCTTCCATTGTTCGTGGTATTCCGCTGATGTTTAAAAATGCTTCGGAACTCTTCCATTGTTCTCGGATTTCCGCTGACGAGTAAAAATGCTTTGGAACTCTTCCATTGTTCTCGTAATTCCGCTGAAGTTTAAAAATGCTTCGGAACTCTTACATTGTTCTCGGAATTCCGCTGAATTTTAAAAATGCTTCGGAACTCTTCCATTGTTCTTGGAATTCTGCTGACCTTTAAAAATGCTTCCGATCTCTTCCATTGTTCTCGGAATTCCGCTGAAGTTTAAAAATGCTTTGGAACTCTTCCATTGTTCTAGGAATTCCACTGAAGTTTTAAATGCTTCATAACTCTTCCATTGTTCTCGGAATTCCGCTGACCTTTAAAAATGCTTCCGATCTCTTCCATTGTTCTCGGAATTTCACTGAAGTTTAAAAATGCTTTGAAACTCTTCCATTGTTCTAGGAATTCCACTGATGTTTTAAAATGCTTCGGAACCCTTCCATTTTTCTTGGAATTCCGCTGACATTTAAAAATGCTTCGGAACTTTTCCATTGTTCTCGGAATTCCGCTGAAGTTTAAAAATGATTAGGTACTCTACCATTATTCTCAGAATTCTGCTGAAGTTTAAAAATGCTTCGGAACTCTTCCATTGTTCTCGGAATTCTGCTGATGTTTAAAAATGCTTCGAAACTCTTCCATTGTTCTCGGAATTCCGCTGACGGTTAAAAATGCTTCGGAACTTTTTCATTGTTCTCGCAATTCTGCTGAAGTTTAAAAAGGATTCGGAACTCTTTCATTGTTCTTGGAATTCCGCTGAAGTTTAAAAAGGCTTTGGAACTATTCCAATGTTCTCAGAATTCCGCTGAAGTTTAAAAATGCTTCGGAACTCTTCCATTTGTCTCAGAATTCCACTGACGTTTAAAAATGCTTCGGTACTTTTCCATTGATCTCGGAATTCCGCTGACGTTTAAAAATGCTTTGAAGCTCTTCCATTGTTCTCGTAGTTCCGCTGATGTTTAAAAATGCTTCGGAACTCTTCCATTTTTCTCGGAATTCCGCTGACGTTTAAAAATGCTTCGGAACTCTTCCATTGTTCAAGGATTTCCGATGAAGTTTAAAAATGCTTCTGAACTCTTACATTGTTCTCAGAATTCCGCTGATGTTAAAAAATGCTTCGGAACACTATAATTGTTCTCGGAATTCTGCTGAAGTTTAAAAATGCTTCTGACCCCTTCCATTGTTCCGGAATTCTGCTGAAGTATAAAAATGCTTCCGAACACTTCCATTGTTCTCAGAATTCCGATGAAGTTTAAAAATGCTTTGGAACGCTTTCATTGCTCAAGGAATTCCGCTGACGTTCAAAAATGCTTTGAAGCTCTTCCATTGTTCTCGTAGTTCCGCTGATGTTTAAAAATGCTTCGGAACTCTTCCATTTTTCTCGGAATTCCGCTGATGTTTAAAAATGCTTCGGAACTCTTCCATTGTTCTCGGAATTCCGCTGACGAGTAAAAATGCTTCGGAACTCTTCCATTGTTCTCGTAATTCCGCTGACGTTTAAAAATGCTTCCGATCTCTTACATTGTTCTCGGAATTCCGCTGAAGTTTAAAAATGCTTTGGAACTCTTCCATTGTTCTAGGAATTCCGATGAAGTTTTAAAATGCTTCATAACTCTTCCATTGTTCTCGGAATTCCGCTGACCTTTAAAAATGCTTCCGATCTCTTCCATTGTTCTCGGAAATCCGCTGACGTTTAAAAATGCTTTGGAACTCATCCATTGTTCTCAGAATTCCTATGAAGTTTAAAAATGCTTCAAAACTCTCCATTTTTCTTGGAATTCCGCTGAAGTTTAAAAAGGCTTTGGAACTATTCCAATGTTCTCAGATTTCCGCTGAAGTTTAAAAATGCTTCGGAACTCTTCCATTTGTCTCAGAATTCCACTGACGTTTAAAAATGCTTCGGTACTTTTCCATTGATCTCGGAATTCCGCTGATGTTTAAAAATGCTTTGAAACTCTTCCATTGTTCTCGGAATTCCGCTGACGTTTAAAAATGCTTCGGAACTCTTCCATTGTTCAAGGATTTCCGATGAAGTTTAAAAATGCTTCTGAACTCTTACATTGTTCTCAGAATTCCGCTGATGTTTAAAAATGCTTCGGAACACTTTAATTGTTCTCGGAATTCTGCTGAAGTTTAAAAATGCATCGGAACTCTTCCATTGTTCCGGAATTCTGCTGAAGTATAAAAATGCTTCCGAACTCTTCCATTGTTCCCAGAATTCCGATGAAGTTTAAAAATGCTTTGGAATGCTTTCATTGCTCAAGGAATTCTGCTGACGTTCAAAAATGCTTCGGAACTCTTCCATTGTTCGTGGTATTCCGCTGATGTTTAAAAATGCTTCGGAACTCTTCCATTGTTCTCGGAATTCCGCTGACGAGTAAAAATGCTTTGAACTCTTCCATTGTTCTCGTAATTCCGCTGAAGTTTAAAAATGCTTCGGAACTCTTACATTGTTCTCGGAATTCCGCTGAAGTTTAAAAATGCTTCGGAACTCTTCCATTGTTCTTGGAATTCTGCTGACCTTTAAAAATGCTTCCGATCTCTTCCATTGTTCTCGGAATTCCGCTGAATTTTAAAAATGCTTTGGAACTCTTCCATTGTTCTAGCAATTCCACTGAAGTTTTAAAATGCTTCATAACTCTTCCATTGTTCTCGGAATTCCGCTGAAGTTTAAAAATGCTTCAGATCTCTTCCATTGTTCTCGGAATTTCGCTGAAGTTTAAAAATGCTTTGAAACTCTTCCATTGTTCTAGGAATTCCGCTGAAGTTTTAAAATGCTTCATAACTCTTTCATTGTTCTCGGAATTCCGCTGACCTTTAAAAATGCTTCCGATCTCTTCCATTGTTCTCGGAAATCCGCTGACGTTTAAAAATGCTTTGGAACTCATCCATTGTTCTCAGAATTCCTATGAAGTTTAAAAATGCTTCAAAACTCTTCCATTTTTCTTGGAATTCCGCTGAAGTATAAAAAACCTTTGGAACTCTTCCATTGTTCTCGGAATTCCGCTGAAGTTTAAAAATGCTTCCGAACTCTTCTATTGTTCTCAGAATTCTGCTGAAGTTTAAAAATACTTCGGAACTCTTCCATTGTTCTCGTAGTTCCGCTGAAGTTTAAAAATGCTTCGGAACTCTTCCATTGTTCTCGGAATTCCGCTGACGTTTAAAAATGCTTCGGAACTCTTCCATTGTTCAAGGATTTCCGATGAAGTTTAAAAATGCTTCTGAACTCTTACATTGTTCTCAGAATTCCGCTGATGTTTAAAAATGCTTCGGAACACTTTAATTGTTCTCGGAATTCTGCTGAAGTTTAAAAATGCATCGGAACTCTTCCATTGTTCCGGAATTCTGCTGAAGTATAAAAATGCTTCCGAACTCTTCCATTGTTCCCAGAATTCCGATGAAGTTTAAAAATGCTTTGGAACGCTTTCATTGCTCAAGGAATTCCGCTGACGTTCAAAAATGCTTCGGAACTCTTCCATTGTTCGTGGTATTCCGCTGATGTTTAAAAATGCTTCGGAACTCTTCCATTATTCTCGGAATTCCGCTGACGAGTAAAAATGCTTCGGAACTCTTCCATTGTTCTCGTAATTCCGCTGAAGTTCAAAAATGCTTCGGAACTCTTCCATTGTTCTCGGAATTCTGCTGACCTTTAAAAATGCTTCCGATCTCTTCCATTGTTCTCGGAATTCCGCTGAAGTTTAAAAATGCTTTGGAACTCTTCCATTGTTCTAGGAATTCCACTGAAGTTTTAAAATGCTTCATAACTCTTCCATTGTTCTCGGAATTCCGCTGACCTTTAAAAATGCTTCCGATCTCTTCCATTGTTCTCGGAATTTCGCTGAAGTTTAAAAATGGTTTGAAACTCTTCCATTGTTCTAGGAATTCCGCTGAAGTTTTAAAATGCTTCGGAACCCTTCCATTTTTCTTGGAATTCCGCTGACATTTAAAAATGCTTCGGAACTTTTCCATTGTTCTCGGAATTCCGCTGAAGTTTAAAAATGCTTCGGAACTCTTCCATTGTTCTCGGAATTCTGCTGACCTTTAAAAATGCTTCCGATCTCTTCCATTGTTCTCGGAATTCCGCTGAAGTTTAAAAATGCTTTGGAACTCTTCCATAGTTCTAGGAATTCCGCTGAAGTTTTAAAATGCTTCATAACTCTTCCATTGTTCTCGGAATTCCGCTGACCTTTAAAAATGCTTCCGATCTCTTCCATTGTTCTCGGAATTTCACTGAAGTTTAAAAATGCTTTGAAACTCTTCCATTGTTCTAGGAATTCCGCTGAAGTTTTAAAATGCTTCGGAACCCTTCCATTTTTCTTGAAATTGCGCTGACATTTAAAAATGCTTTGAAGCTCTTCCATTGTTCTCGTAGTTCCGCTGATGTTTAAAAATGCTTCGGAACTCTTCCATTGTTCTCGGAATTCCGCTGACATTTAAAAATGCTTCGGAACTCTTCCATTGTTCAAGGATTTCCGATGAAGTTTAAAAATGCTTCTGAACTCTTACATTGTTCTCAGAATTCCGCTGATGTTAAAAAATGCTTCGGAACACTATAATTGTTCTCGGAATTCTGCTGAAGTTTAAAAATGCTTCTGAACTCTTCCATTGTTCCGGAATTCTGCTGAAGTATAAAAATGTTTCCGAACTCTTCCATTGTTCTCAGAAATCCGATGAAGTTTAAAAATGCTTTGGAACGCTTTCATTGCTCAAGGAATTCCGCTGACGTTCAAAAATGTTTCGGAACCCTTCCATTGTTCGTGGTATTCCGCTGATGTTTAAAAATGCTTTGGAACTCATCCATTGTTCTCAGAATTCCTATGAAGTTTAAAAATACTTCAAAACTCTTCCATTTTTCTTGAAATTCCGCTGACGGTTAAAAATGCTTCGGAACTTTTTCATTGTTCTCGCAATTCTGCTGAAGTTTAAAAAGGATTCGGAACTCTTTCATTGTTCGTGGAATTCCGCTGAAGTTTAAAAAGGCTTTGGAACTCTTCGAATGTTCTCAGAATTCCGCTGAAGTTTAAAAATGCTTCAGAACTCTTCCATTTGTCTCAGAATTCCACTGACGTTTAAAAATGCTTCGGTACTTTTCCATTGATCTCGGAATTCCGCTGATGTTTAAAAATGCTTTGAAGCTCTTCCATTGTTCTCGTAGTTCCGCTGATGTTTAAAAATGCTTTGGAACTCTTCCATTGTTCTCGGAATTCCGCTGACGTTTAAAAATGCTTCGGAACTCTTCCATTGTTCAAGGATTTCCGATGAAGTTTAAAAATGCTTCTGAACTCTTACATTGTTCTCAGAATTCCGCTGATGTTAAAAAATGCTTCGGAACACTATAATTGTTCTCGGAATTCTGCTGAAGTTTAAAAATGCTTCTGAACTCTTCCAATGTTCCGGAATTCTCCTGAAGTATAAAAATGCTTCCGAACTCTTCCATTGTTCTCAGAATTCCGATGAAGTTTAAAAATGCTTTGGAACGCTTTCATTGCTCAAGGAATTCCGCTGAAGTTTTAAAATGCTTCATAACTCTTCCATTGTTCTCGGAATTCCGCTGACCTTTAAAAATGCTTCCGATCTCTTCCATTGTTCTCAGAAATACGCTGACGTTTAAAAATGCTTTGGAACTCATCCATTGTTCTCAGAATTCCTATGAAGTTTAAAAATGCTTCAAAACTCTTCCAATTTTCTTGGAATTCCGCTGAAGTATAAAAAACCTTTGGAACTCTTCCATTGTTCTCGGAATTCCGCTGAAGTTTAAAAATGCTTCCGAACTCTTCTATTGTTCTCAGAATTCTGCTGCAGTTTAAAAATACTTCGGAACTCTTCCATTGTTCTTGGAATTCTGCTGACATTTAAAAATGCTTCGGAACTCTTCCATTGTTCTCGGAAATCCGCTGACGTTTAAAAATGCTTTGGAACTCCTCCATTGTTCTCAGAATTCCTATGAAGTTTAAAAATTCTTCAAAACTCTTCCATTGTTCTTGGAAATCCGCTGACATTTAAAAATGCTTCGGAACTCTTCCATTGTTCTCGTAATTCCGCTGATGTTTAAAAATGCTTCGTAACTCTTACATTTTTCTCGGAATTCCGCTGACGTTTAAAAATGCTTTGGAACTGCTCCATTGTTCTCGGAATTCCGCTGCCATTTAATAATGCTTCGGAACTCTTCCATTATTCTCGGACTTCCGTTGACATTTCAAAATGCTTCGAAACTCTTCCATTGTTCTTGTAATTCTGCTGATGTTTAAAAATGCTTTGGAACTATTCCATTGTTCTAGGAATTCCGCTAAAGTTAAAACATGCTTAGGTACTCTTCCAATGTTATCGGAATTCCGCTGATGTTTAAAAATGCTTCGGAACTATTCCATTGTTTTCAGAATTCCGCTGAAGTTTAAAAATTCTTTGGAACTCTTCCATTGTTCTCAGAATTCCACTGAAGTTTAAAAATGCTTCGGAACCCTTCCATTATTCTTGGAATTCCGCTGACATTTGAAAATGCTTCGGAACTTTTCCATTGTTCTTGGAATTCCGCTGATGTTTGAAAATGCTTCGGAACTCTTCCATTGTTCTCGGAATTACGCTAACGTTTAAAAATGATTCGGAACTCTTCCATTGTTCTCGTAATTCCGCTGACATTTGAAAATGCTTCGGAACTCTTCCATTGTTCTCTTAATTCCGCTAAATTTTAAAAAAGCTTCGGAACTCTTCCATTGTTCTCGGAATTCCGCTGATGTTTAAAAATGCTTCGGAACTCTTCCATTGTTCTCGTAATTCCGCTGACATTTAAAAATGCTTCGGAACTCTTCCATTGTTCTCTTAATTCCGCTGAAGTTTAAAAATGCTTCGGAACTCTTCCATTGTTCTCGGAATTCTGCTAAATTTTAAAAAAGCTTCGGAACTCTTCCATTGTTCTCGGAATTCCGCTGATGTTTAAAAATGCTTCGGAACTCTTCCATTGTTCTCGGAATTCCGCTAACGTTTAAAAATGATTCGGAACTCATCCATTTTTCTCGTAATTCCGCTGACATTTAAAAATGCTTCGGAACTCTTCCATTGTTCTCTTAATTCCGCTGAAGTTTAAAAATGCTTCGGAACTCTTCCATTGTTCTCAGAATTCCACTGAAGTTTAAAAATGCTTCGGAACCCTTCCATTATTCTTGGAATTCCGCTGATATTTAAAAATGCTTCGGAACTTTTCCATTGTTCTTGGAATTCCGCTGATGTTTAAAAATGCTTCGGAACTCTTCCATTGTTCTCGGAATTACGCTAACGTTTAAAAATGATTCGGAACTCTTCCATTGTTCTCGGAATTCCGCTGATGTTTAAAAATGCTTCGGAACTCTTCCATTGTTCTCGTAATTCCGCTGACATTTAAAAATGCTTCGGAACTCTTCCATTGTTCTCTTAATTCCGCTGAAGTTTAAAAATGCTTCGGAACTCTTCCATTGTTCTCGGAATTCTGCTAAATTTTAAAAAAGCTTCGGAACTCTTCCATAGTTCTAGGAATTCCGCTGAAGTTTTAAAATGCTTCATAACTCTTCCATTGTTCTCGGAATTCCGCTGACCTTTAAAAATGCTTCCGATCTCTTCCATTGTTCTCGGAATTTCACTGAAGTTTAAAAATGCTTTGAAACTCTTCCATTGTTCTAGGAATTCCGCTGAAGTTTTAAAATGCTTCGGAACCCTTCCATTTTTCTTGAAATTGCGCTGACATTTAAAAATGCTTTGAAGCTCTTCCATTGTTCTCGTAGTTCCGCTGATGTTTAAAAATGCTTCGGAACTCTTCCATTGTTCTCGGAATTCCGCTGACGTTTAAAAATGCTTTGGAACTCTTCCATTGTTCAAGGATTTCCGATGAAGTTTAAAAATGCTTCTGAACTCTTACATTGTTCTCAGAATTCCGCTGATGTTAAAAAATGCTTCGGAACACTATAATTGTTCTCGGAATTCTGCTGAAGTTTAAAAATGCTTCTGAACTCTTCCATTGTTCCGGAATTCTGCTGAAGTATAAAAATGTTTCCGAACTCTTCCATTGTTCTCAGAATTCCGATGAAGTTTAAAAATGCTTTGGAACGCTTTCATTGCTCAAGGAATTCCGCTGACGTTCAAAAATGTTTCGGAACCCTTCCATTGTTCGTGGTATTCCGCTGATGTTTAAAAATGCTTTGGAACTCTTCCATTGTTCTCGTAATTCCGCTGACGAGTAAAAATGCTTCGGAACTCTTCCATTGTTCTCGTAATTCCGCTGACGTTTAAAAATGCTTCCGATCTCTTACATTGTTCTCGGAATTCCGCTGAAGTTTAAAAATGCTTTGGAACTCTTCCATTGTTCTAGGAATTCCGCTGAAGTTTTAAAATGCTTCATAACTCTTCCATTGTTCTCGGAATTCTGCTGACCTTTAAAAATGCTTCCGATTTCTTCCATTGTTCTCGGAAATCCGCTGACGTTTAAAAATGCTTTGGAACTCATCCATTGTTCTCAGAATTCCTATGAAGTTTAAAAATGCTTCAAAACTCTTCCATTTTTCTTGGAATTCCGCTGACGGTTAAAAATGCTTCGGAACTTTTTCATTGTTCTCGCAATTCTGCTGAAGTTTAAAAAGGATTCGGAACTCTTTCATTGTTCGTGGAATTCCGCTGAAGTTTAAAAAGGCTTTGGAACTCTTCGAATGTTCTCAGAATTCCGCTGAAGTTTAAAAATGCTTCAGAACTCTTCCATCTGTCTCAGAATTCCACTGACGTTTAAAAATGCTTCGGTACTTTTCCATTGATCTCGGAATTCCGCTGATGTTTAAAAATGCTTTGAAGCTCTTCCATTGTTCTCGTAGTTCCGCTGATGTTTAAAAATGCTTTGGAACTCTTCCATTGTTCTCGGAATTCCGCTGACGTTTAAAAATGCTTCGGAACTCTTCCATTGTTCAAGGATTTCTGATGAAGTTTAAAAATGCTTCTGAACTCTTACATTGTTCTCAGAATTCCGCTGATGTTAAAAAATGCTTCGGAACACTATAATTGTTCTCGGAATTCTGCTGAAGTTTAAAAATGCTTCTGAACTCTTCCAATGTTCCGGATTTCTGCTGAAGTATAAAAATGCTTCCGAACTCTTCCATTGTTCTCAGAATTCCGATGAAGTTTAAAAATGCTTTGGAACGCTTTCATTGCTCAAGGAATTCCGCTGAAGTTTTAAAATGCTTCATAACTCTTCCATTGTTCTCGGAATTCCGCTGACCTTTAAAAATGCTTCCGATCTCTTCCATTGTTCTCGGAAATACGCTGACGTTTAAAAATGCTTTGGAACTCATCCATTGTTCTCAGAATTCCTATGAAGTTTAAAAATGCTTCAAAACTCTTCCAATTTTCTTGGAATTCCGCTGAAGTATAAAAAACCTTTGGAACTCTTCCATTGTTCTCGGAATTCCGCTGAAGTTTAAAAATGCTTCCGAACTCTTCTATTGTTCTCAGAATTCTGCTGCAGTTTAAAAATACTTCGGAACTCTTCCATTGTTCTTGGAATTCTGCTGACATTTAAAAATGCTTCGGAACTCTTCCATTTTTCTCGGAAATCCGCTGACGTTTAAAAATGCTTTGGAACTCCTCCATTGTTCTCAGAATTCCTATGAAGTTTAAAAATTCTTCAAAACTCTTCCATTGTTCTTGGAAATCCGCTGACATTTAAAAATGCTTCGGAACTCTTCCATTGTTCTCGTAATTCCGCTGATGTTTAAAAATGCTTCGTAACTCTTACATTTTTCTCGGAATTCCGCTGACGTTTAAAAATGCTTTGGAACTGCTCCATTGTTCTCGGAATTCCGCTGCCATTTAATAATGCTTCGGAACTCTTCCATTATTCTCGGACTTCCGTTGACATTTCAAAATGCTTCGAAACTCTTCCATTGTTCTTGTAATTCTGCTGATGTTTAAAAATGCTTTGGAACTATTCCATTGTTCTAGGAATTCCGCTAAAGTTAAAACATGCTTAGGTACTCTTCCAATGTTATCGGAATTCCGCTGATGTTTAAAAATGCTTCGGAACTATTCCATTGTTTTCAGAATTCCGCTGAAGTTTAAAAATTCTTTGGAACTCTTCCATTGTTCTCAGAATTCCACTGAAGTTTAAAAATGCTTCGGAACCCTTCCATTATTCTTGGAATTCCGCTGACATTTGAAAATGCTTCGGAACTTTTCCATTGTTCTTGGAATTCCGCTGATGTTTGAAAATGCTTCGGAACTCTTCCATTGTTCTCGGAATTACGCTAACGTTTAAAAATGATTCGGAACTCTTCCATTGTTCTCGTAATTCCGCTGACATTTGAAAATGCTTCGGAACTCTTCCATTGTTCTCTTAATTCCGCTAAATTTTAAAAAAGCTTCGGAACTCTTCCATTGTTCTCGGAATTCCGCTGATGTTTAAAAATGCTTCGGAACTCTTCCATTGTTCTCGTAATTCCGCTGACATTTAAAAATGCTTCGGAACTCTTCCATTGTTCTCTTAATTCCGCTGAAGTTTAAAAATGCTTCGGAACTCTTCCATTGTTCTCGGAATTCTGCTAAATTTTAAAAAAGCTTCGGAACTCTTCCATTGTTCTCGGAATTCCGCTGATGTTTAAAAATGCTTCGGAACTCTTCCATTGTTCTCGGAATTCCGCTAACGTTTAAAAATGATTCGGAACTCATCCATTTTTCTCGTAATTCCGCTGACATTTAAAAATGCTTCGGAACTCTTCCATTGTTCTCTTAATTCCGCTGAAGTTTAAAAATGCTTCGGAACTCTTCCATTGTTCTCGGAATTCTGCTAAATTTTAAAAAAGCTTCGTAACTCTTCCATAGTTCTAGGAATTCCGCTGAAGTTTTAAAATGCTTCATAACTCTTCCATTGTTCTCGGAATTCCGCTGACCTTTAAAAATGCTTCCGATCTCTTCCATTGTTCTCGGAATTTCACTGAAGTTTAAAAATGCTTTGAAACTCTTCCATTGTTCTAGGAATTCCGCTGAAGTTTTAAAATGCTTCGGAACCCTTCCATTTTTCTTGAAATTGCGCTGACATTTAAAAATGCTTTGAAGCTCTTCCATTGTTCTCGTAGTTCCGCTGATGTTTAAAAATGCTTCGGAACTCTTCCATTGTTCTCGGAATTCCGCTGACGTTTAAAAATGCTTCGGAACTCTTCCATTGTTCAAGGATTTCCGATGAAGTTTAAAAATGCTTCTGAACTCTTACATTGTTCTCAGAATTCCGCTGATGTTAAAAAATGCTTCGGAACACTATAATTGTTCTCGGAATTCTGCTGAAGTTTAAAAATGCTTCTGAACTCTTCCATTGTTCCGGAATTCTGCTGAAGTAAAAAATGTTTCCGAACTCTTCCATTGTTCTCAGAATTCCGATGAAGTTTAAAAATGCTTTGGAACGCTTTCATTGCTCAAGGAATTCCGCTGACGTTCAAAAATGTTTCGGAACCCTTCCATTGTTCGTGGTATTCCGCTGATGTTTAAAAATGCTTTGGAACTCTTCCATTGTTCTCGGAATTCCGCTGACGAGTAAAAATGCTTCGGAACTCTTCCATTGTTCTCGTAATTCCGCTGACGTTTAAAAATGCTTCCGATCTCTTACATTGTTCTCGGAATTCCGCTGAAGTTTAAAAATGCTTTGGAACTCTTCCATTGTTCTAGGAATTCCGCTGAAGTTTTAAAATGCTTCATAACTCTTCCATTGTTCTCGGAATTCCGCTGACCTTTAAAAATGCTTCCGATTTCTTCCATTGTTCTCGGAAATCCGCTGACGTTTAAAAATGCTTTGGAACTCATCCATTGTTCTCAGAATTCCTATGAAGTTTAAAAATGCTTCAAAACTCTTCCATTTTTCTTGGAATTCCGCTGACGGTTAAAAATGCTTCGGAACTTTTTCATTGTTCTCGCAATTCTGCTGAAGTTTAAAAAGGATTCGGAACTCTTTCATTGTTCGTGGAATTCCGCTGAAGTTTAAAAAGGCTTTGGAACTCTTCGAATGTTCTCAGAATTCCGCTGAAGTTTAAAAATGCTTCAGAACTCTTCCATTTGTCTCAGAATTCCACTGACGTTTAAAAATGCTTCGGTACTTTTCCATTGATCTCGGAATTCCGCTGATGTTTAAAAATGCTTTGAAGCTCTTCCATTGTTCTCGTAGTTCCGCTGATGTTTAAAAATGCTTTGGAACTCTTCCATTGTTCTCGGAATTCCGCTGACGTTTAAAAATGCTTCGGAACTCTTCCATTGTTCAAGGATTTCTGATGAAGTTTAAAAATGCTTCTGAACTCTTACATTGTTCTCAGAATTCCGCTGATGTTAAAAAATGCTTCGGAACACTATAATTGTTCTCGGAATTCTGCTGAAGTTTAAAAATGCTTCTGAACTCTTCCAATGTTCCGGATTTCTGCTGAAGTATAAAAATGCTTCCGAACTCTTCCATTGTTCTCAGAATTCCGATGAAGTTTAAAAATGCTTTGGAACACTTTCATTGCTCAAGGAATTCCGCTGAAGTTTTAAAATGCTTCATAACTCTTCCATTGTTCTCGGAATTCCGCTGACCTTTAAAAATGCTTCCGATCTCTTCCATTGTTCTCGGAAATACGCTGACGTTTAAAAATGCTTTGGAACTCATCCATTGTTCTCAGAATTCCTATGAAGTTTAAAAATGCTTCAAAACTCTTCCAATTTTCTTGGAATTCCGCTGAAGTATAAAAAACCTTTGGAACTCTTCCATTGTTCTCGGAATTCCGCTGAAGTTTAAAAATGCTTCCGAACTCTTCTATTGTTCTCAGAATTCTGCTGCAGTTTAAAAATACTTCGGAACTCTTCCATTGTTCTTGGAATTCTGCTGACATTTAAAAATGCTTCGGAACTCTTCCATTGTTCTCGGAAATCCGCTGACGTTTAAAAATGCTTTGGAACTCCTCCATTGTTCTCAGAATTCCTATGAAGTTTAAAAATTCTTCAAAACTCTTCCATTGTTCTTGGAAATCCGCTGACATTTAAAAATGATTCGGAACTCTTCCATTGTTCTCGTAATTCCGCTGATGTTTAAAAATGCTTCGTAACTCTTACATTTTTCTCGGAATTCCGCTGACGTTTAAAAATGCTTTGGAACTGCTCCATTGTTCTCGGAATTCCGCTGCCATTTAATAATGCTTCGGAACTCTTCCATTATTCTCGGACTTCCGTTGACATTTCAAAATGCTTCGAAACTCTTCCATTGTTCTTGTAATTCTGCTGATGTTTAAAAATGCTTTGGAACTATTCCATTGTTCTAGGAATTCCGCTAAAGTTAAAACATGCTTAGGTACTCTTCCAATGTTATCGGAATTCCGCTGATGTTTAAAAATGCTTCGGAACTATTCCATTGTTTTCAGAATTCCGCTGAAGTTTAAAAATTCTTTGGAACTCTTCCATTGTTCTCAGAATTCCACTGAAGTTTAAAAATGCTTCGGAACCCTTCCATTATTCTTGGAATTCCGCTGATATTTAAAAATGCTTCGGAACTTTTCCATTGTTCTTGGAATTCCGCTGATGTTTAAAAATGCTTCGGAACTCTTCCATTGTTCTCGGAATTACGCTAACGTTTAAAAATGATTCGGAACTCTTCCATTGTTCTCGGAATTCCGCTGATGTTTAAAAATGATTCGGAACTCTTCCATTGTTCTCGTAATTCCGCTGACATTTAAAAATGCTTCGGAACTCTTCCATTGTTCTCTTAATTCCGCTGAAGTTTAAAAATGCTTCGGAACTCTTCCATTGTTCTCGGAATTCTGCTAAATTTTAAAAAAGCTTCGGAACTCTTCCATAGTTCTAGGAATTCCGCTGAAGTTTTAAAATGCTTCATAACTCTTCCATTGTTCTCGGAATTCCGCTGACCTTTAAAAATGCTTCCGATCTCTTCCATTGTTCTCGGAATTTCACTGAAGTTTAAAAATGCTTTGAAACTCTTCCATTGTTCTAGGAATTCCGCTGAAGTTTTAAAATGCTTCGGAACCCTTCCATTTTTCTTGAAATTGCGCTGACATTTAAAAATGCTTTGAAGCTCTTCCATTGTTCTCGTAGTTCCGCTGATGTTTAAAAATGCTTCGGAACTCTTCCATTGTTCTCGGAATTCCGCTGACGTTTAAAAATGCTTTGGAACTCTTCCATTGTTCAAGGATTTCCGATGAAGTTTAAAAATGCTTCTGAACTCTTACATTGTTCTCAGAATTCCGCTGATGTTAAAAAATGCTTCGGAACACTATAATTGTTCTCGGAATTCTGCTGAAGTTTAAAAATGCTTCTGAACTCTTCCATTGTTCCGGAATTCTGCTGAAGTATAAAAATGTTTCCGAACTCTTCCATTGTTCTCAGAATTCCGATGAAGTTTAAAAATGCTTTGGAACGCTTTCATTGCTCAAGGAATTCCGCTGACGTTCAAAAATGTTTCGGAACCCTTCCATTGTTCGTGGTATTCCGCTGATGTTTAAAAATGCTTTGGAACTCTTCCATTGTTCTCGGAATTCCGCTGACGAGTAAAAATGCTTCGGAACTCTTCCATTGTTCTCGTAATTCCGCTGACGTTTAAAAATGCTTCCGATCTCTTACATTGTTCTCGGAATTCCGCTGAAGTTTAAAAATGCTTTGGAACTCTTCCATTGTTCTAGGAATTCCGCTGAAGTTTTAAAATGCTTCATAACTCTTCCATTGTTCTCGGAATTCTGCTGACCTTTAAAAATGCTTCCGATTTCTTCCATTGTTCTCGGAAATCCGCTGACGTTTAAAAATGCTTTGGAACTCATCCATTGTTCTCAGAATTCCTATGAAGTTTAAAAATGCTTCAAAACTCTTCCATTTTTCTTGGAATTCCGCTGACGGTTAAAAATGCTTCGGAACTTTTTCATTGTTCTCGCAATTCTGCTGAAGTTTAAAAAGGATTCGGAACTCTTTCATTGTTCGTGGAATTCCGCTGAAGTTTAAAAAGGCTTTGGAACTCTTCGAATGTTCTCAGAATTCCGCTGAAGTTTAAAAATGCTTCAGAACTCTTCCATTTGTCTCAGAATTCCACTGACGTTTAAAAATGCTTCGGTACTTTTCCATTGATCTCGGAATTCCGCTGATGTTTAAAAATGCTTTGAAGCTCTTCCATTGTTCTCGTAGTTCCGCTGATGTTTAAAAATGCTTTGGAACTCTTCCATTGTTCTCGGAATTCCGCTGACGTTTAAAAATGCTTCGGAACTCTTCCATTGTTCAAGGATTTCCGATGAAGTTTAAAAATGCTTCTGAACTCTTACATTGTTCTCAGAATTCCGCTGATGTTAAAAAATGCTTCGGAACACTATAATTGTTCTCGGAATTCTGCTGAAGTTTAAAAATGCTTCTGAACTCTTCCAATGTTCCGGATTTCTGCTGAAGTATAAAAATGCTTCCGAACTCTTCCATTGTTCTCAGAATTCCGATGAAGTTTAAAAATGCTTTGGAACGCTTTCATTGCTCAAGGAATTCCGCTGAAGTTTTAAAATGCTTCATAACTCTTCCATTGTTCTCGGAATTCCGCTGACCTTTAAAAATGCTTCCGATCTCTTCCATTGTTCTCGGAAATACGCTGACGTTTAAAAATGCTTTGGAACTCATCCATTGTTCTCAGAATTCCTATGAAGTTTAAAAATGCTTCAAAACTCTTCCAATTTTCTTGGAATTCCGCTGAAGTATAAAAAACCTTTGGAACTCTTCCATTGTTCTCGGAATTCCGCTGAAGTTTAAAAATGCTTCCGAACTCTTCTATTGTTCTCAGAATTCTGCTGCAGTTTAAAAATACTTCGGAACTCTTCCATTGTTCTTGGAATTCTGCTGACATTTAAAAATGCTTCGGAACTCTTCCATTGTTCTCGGAAATCCGCTGACGTTTAAAAATGCTTTGGAACTCCTCCATTGTTCTCAGAATTCCTATGAAGTTTAAAAATTCTTCAAAACTCTTCCATTGTTCTTGGAAATCCGCTGACATTTAAAAATGATTCGGAACTCTTCCATTGTTCTCGTAATTCCGCTGATGTTTAAAAATGCTTCGTAACTCTTACATTTTTCTCGGAATTCCGCTGACGTTTAAAAATGCTTTGGAACTGCTCCATTGTTCTCGGAATTCCGCTGCCATTTAATAATGCTTCGGAACTCTTCCATTATTCTCGGACTTCCGTTGACATTTCAAAATGCTTCGAAACTCTTCCATTGTTCTTGTAATTCTGCTGATGTTTAAAAATGCTTTGGAACTATTCCATTGTTCTAGGAATTCCGCTAAAGTTAAAACATGCTTAGGTACTCTTCCAATGTTATCGGAATTCCGCTGATGTTTAAAAATGCTTCGGAACTATTCCATTGTTTTCAGAATTCCGCTGAAGTTTAAAAATTCTTTGGAACTCTTCCATTGTTCTCAGAATTCCACTGAAGTTTAAAAATGCTTCGGAACCCTTCCATTATTCTTGGAATTCCGCTGACATTTGAAAATGCTTCGGAACTTTTCCATTGTTCTTGGAATTCCGCTGATGTTTGAAAATGCTTCGGAACTCTTCCATTGTTCTCGGAATTACGCTAACATTTAAAAATGATTCGGAACTCTTCCATTGTTCTCGTAATTCCGCTGACATTTGAAAATGCTTCGGAACTCTTCCATTGTTCTCTTAATTCCGCTAAATTTTAAAAAAGCTTCGGAACTCTTCCATTGTTCTCGGAATTCCGCTGATGTTTAAAAATGCTTCGGAACTCTTCCATTGTTCTCGTAATTCCGCTGACATTTAAAAATGCTTCGGAACTCTTCCATTGTTCTCTTAATTCCGCTGAAGTTTAAAAATGCTTCGGAACTCTTCCATTGTTCTCGGAATTCTGCTAAATTTTAAAAAAGCTTCGGAACTCTTCCATTGTTCTCGGAATTCCGCTGATGTTTAAAAATGCTTCGGAACTCTTCCATTGTTCTCGGAATTCCGCTAACGTTTAAAAATGATTCGGAACTCATCCATTTTTCTCGTAATTCCGCTGACATTTAAAAATGCTTCGGAACTCTTCCATTGTTCTCTTAATTCCGCTGAAGTTTAAAAATGCTTCGGAACTCTTCCATTGTTCTCGGAATTCTGCTAAATTTTAAAAAAGCTTCGTAACTCTTCCATAGTTCTAGGAATTCCGCTGAAGTTTTAAAATGCTTCATAACTCTTCCATTGTTCTCGGAATTCCGCTGACCTTTAAAAATGCTTCCGATCTCTTCCATTGTTCTCGGAATTTCACTGAAGTTTAAAAATGCTTTGAAACTCTTCCATTGTTCTAGGAATTCCGCTGAAGTTTTAAAATGCTTCGGAACCCTTCCATTTTTCTTGAAATTGCGCTGACATTTAAAAATGCTTTGAAGCTCTTCCATTGTTCTCGTAGTTCCGCTGATGTTTAAAAATGCTTCGGAACTCTTCCATTGTTCTCGGAATTCCGCTGACGTTTAAAAATGCTTCGGAACTCTTCCATTGTTCAAGGATTTCCGATGAAGTTTAAAAATGCTTCTGAACTCTTACATTGTTCTCAGAATTCCGCTGATGTTAAAAAATGCTTCGGAACACTATAATTGTTCTCGGAATTCTGCTGAAGTTTAAAAATGCTTCTGAACTCTTCCATTGTTCCGGAATTCTGCTGAAGTAAAAAATGTTTCCGAACTCTTCCATTGTTCTCAGAATTCCGATGAAGTTTAAAAATGCTTTGGAACGCTTTCATTGCTCAAGGAATTCCGCTGACGTTCAAAAATGTTTCGGAACCCTTCCATTGTTCGTGGTATTCCGCTGATGTTTAAAAATGCTTTGGAACTCTTCCATTGTTCTCGGAATTCCGCTGACGAGTAAAAATGCTTCGGAACTCTTCCATTGTTCTCGTAATTCCGCTGACGTTTAAAAATGCTTCCGATCTCTTACATTGTTCTCGGAATTCCGCTGAAGTTTAAAAATGCTTTGGAACTCTTCCATTGTTCTAGGAATTCCGCTGAAGTTTTAAAATGCTTCATAACTCTTCCATTGTTCTCGGAATTCCGCTGACCTTTAAAAATGCTTCCGATTTCTTCCATTGTTCTCGGAAATCCGCTGACGTTTAAAAATGCTTTGGAACTCATCCATTGTTCTCAGAATTCCTATGAAGTTTAAAAATGCTTCAAAACTCTTCCATTTTTCTTGGAATTCCGCTGACGGTTAAAAATGCTTCGGAACTTTTTCATTGTTCTCGCAATTCTGCTGAAGTTTAAAAAGGATTCGGAACTCTTTCATTGTTCGTGGAATTCCGCTGAAGTTTAAAAAGGCTTTGGAACTCTTCGAATGTTCTCAGAATTCCGCTGAAGTTTAAAAATGCTTCAGAACTCTTCCATTTGTCTCAGAATTCCACTGACGTTTAAAAATGCTTCGGTACTTTTCCATTGATCTCGGAATTCCGCTGATGTTTAAAAATGCTTTGAAGCTCTTCCATTGTTCTCGTAGTTCCGCTGATGTTTAAAAATGCTTTGGAACTCTTCCATTGTTCTCGGAATTCCGCTGACGTTTAAAAATGCTTCGGAACTCTTCCATTGTTCAAGGATTTCTGATGAAGTTTAAAAATGCTTCTGAACTCTTACATTGTTCTCAGAATTCCGCTGATGTTAAAAAATGCTTCGGAACACTATAATTGTTCTCGGAATTCTGCTGAAGTTTAAAAATGCTTCTGAACTCTTCCAATGTTCCGGATTTCTGCTGAAGTATAAAAATGCTTCCGAACTCTTCCATTGTTCTCAGAATTCCGATGAAGTTTAAAAATGCTTTGGAACACTTTCATTGCTCAAGGAATTCCGCTGAAGTTTTAAAATGCTTCATAACTCTTCCATTGTTCTCGGAATTCCGCTGACCTTTAAAAATGCTTCCGATCTCTTCCATTGTTCTCGGAAATACGCTGACGTTTAAAAATGCTTTGGAACTCATCCATTGTTCTCAGAATTCCTATGAAGTTTAAAAATGCTTCAAAACTCTTCCAATTTTCTTGGAATTCCGCTGAAGTATAAAAAACCTTTGGAACTCTTCCATTGTTCTCGGAATTCCGCTGAAGTTTAAAAATGCTTCCGAACTCTTCTATTGTTCTCAGAATTCTGCTGCAGTTTAAAAATACTTCGGAACTCTTCCATTGTTCTTGGAATTCTGCTGACATTTAAAAATGCTTCGGAACTCTTCCATTGTTCTCGGAAATCCGCTGACGTTTAAAAATGCTTTGGAACTCCTCCATTGTTCTCAGAATTCCTATGAAGTTTAAAAATTCTTCAAAACTCTTCCATTGTTCTTGGAAATCCGCTGACATTTAAAAATGATTCGGAACTCTTCCATTGTTCTCGTAATTCCGCTGATGTTTAAAAATGCTTCGTAACTCTTACATTTTTCTCGGAATTCCGCTGACGTTTAAAAATGCTTTGGAACTGCTCCATTGTTCTCGGAATTCCGCTGCCATTTAATAATGCTTCGGAACTCTTCCATTATTCTCGGACTTCCGTTGACATTTCAAAATGCTTCGAAACTCTTCCATTGTTCTTGTAATTCTGCTGATGTTTAAAAATGCTTTGGAACTATTCCATTGTTCTAGGAATTCCGCTAAAGTTAAAACATGCTTAGGTACTCTTCCAATGTTATCGGAATTCCGCTGATGTTTAAAAATGCTTCGGAACTATTCCATTGTTTTCAGAATTCCGCTGAAGTTTAAAAATTCTTTGGAACTCTTCCATTGTTCTCAGAATTCCACTGAAGTTTAAAAATGCTTCGGAACCCTTCCATTATTCTTGGAATTCCGCTGATATTTAAAAATGCTTCGGAACTTTTCCATTGTTCTTGGAATTCCGCTGATGTTTAAAAATGCTTCGGAACTCTTCCATTGTTCTCGGAATTACGCTAACGTTTAAAAATGATTCGGAACTCTTCCATTGTTCTCGGAATTCCGCTGATGTTTAAAAATGCTTCGGAACTCTTCCATTGTTCTCGTAATTCCGCTGACATTTAAAAATGCTTCGGAACTCTTCCATTGTTCTCTTAATTCCGCTGAAGTTTAAAAATGCTTCGGAACTCTTCCATTGTTCTCGGAATTCTGCTAAATTTTAAAAAAGCTTCGGAACTCTTCCATAGTTCTAGGAATTCCGCTGAAGTTTTAAAATGCTTCATAACTCTTCCATTGTTCTCGGAATTCCGCTGACCTTTAAAAATGCTTCCGATCTCTTCCATTGTTCTCGGAATTTCACTGAAGTTTAAAAATGCTTTGAAACTCTTCCATTGTTCTAGGAATTCCGCTGAAGTTTTAAAATGCTTCGGAACCCTTCCATTTTTCTTGAAATTGCGCTGACATTTAAAAATGCTTTGAAGCTCTTCCATTGTTCTCGTAGTTCCGCTGATGTTTAAAAATGCTTCGGAACTCTTCCATTGTTCTCGGAATTCCGCTGACGTTTAAAAATGCTTTGGAACTCTTCCATTGTTCAAGGATTTCCGATGAAGTTTAAAAATGCTTCTGAACTCTTACATTGTTCTCAGAATTCCGCTGATGTTAAAAAATGCTTCGGAACACTATAATTGTTCTCGGAATTCTGCTGAAGTTTAAAAATGCTTCTGAACTCTTCCATTGTTCCGGAATTCTGCTGAAGTATAAAAATGTTTCCGAACTCTTCCATTGTTCTCAGAATTCCGATGAAGTTTAAAAATGCTTTGGAACGCTTTCATTGCTCAAGGAATTCCGCTGACGTTCAAAAATGTTTCGGAACCCTTCCATTGTTCGTGGTATTCCGCTGATGTTTAAAAATGCTTTGGAACTCTTCCATTGTTCTCGGAATTCCGCTGACGAGTAAAAATGCTTCGGAACTCTTCCATTGTTCTCGTAATTCCGCTGACGTTTAAAAATGCTTCCGATCTCTTACATTGTTCTCGGAATTCCGCTGAAGTTTAAAAATGCTTTGGAACTCTTCCATTGTTCTAGGAATTCCGCTGAAGTTTTAAAATGCTTCATAACTCTTCCATTGTTCTCGGAATTCTGCTGACCTTTAAAAATGCTTCCGATTTCTTCCATTGTTCTCGGAAATCCGCTGACGTTTAAAAATGCTTTGGAACTCATCCATTGTTCTCAGAATTCCTATGAAGTTTAAAAATGCTTCAAAACTCTTCCATTTTTCTTGGAATTCCGCTGACGGTTAAAAATGCTTCGGAACTTTTTCATTGTTCTCGCAATTCTGCTGAAGTTTAAAAAGGATTCGGAACTCTTTCATTGTTCGTGGAATTCCGCTGAAGTTTAAAAAGGCTTTGGAACTCTTCGAATGTTCTCAGAATTCCGCTGAAGTTTAAAAATGCTTCAGAACTCTTCCATTTGTCTCAGAATTCCACTGACGTTTAAAAATGCTTCGGTACTTTTCCATTGATCTCGGAATTCCGCTGATGTTTAAAAATGCTTTGAAGCTCTTCCATTGTTCTCGTAGTTCCGCTGATGTTTAAAAATGCTTTGGAACTCTTCCATTGTTCTCGGAATTCCGCTGACGTTTAAAAATGCTTCGGAACTCTTCCATTGTTCAAGGATTTCCGATGAAGTTTAAAAATGCTTCTGAACTCTTACATTGTTCTCAGAATTCCGCTGATGTTAAAAAATGCTTCGGAACACTATAATTGTTCTCGGAATTCTGCTGAAGTTTAAAAATGCTTCTGAACTCTTCCAATGTTCCGGATTTCTGCTGAAGTATAAAAATGCTTCCGAACTCTTCCATTGTTCTCAGAATTCCGATGAAGTTTAAAAATGCTTTGGAACGCTTTCATTGCTCAAGGAATTCCGCTGAAGTTTTAAAATGCTTCATAACTCTTCCATTGTTCTCGGAATTCCGCTGACCTTTAAAAATGCTTCCGATCTCTTCCATTGTTCTCGGAAATACGCTGACGTTTAAAAATGCTTTGGAACTCATCCATTGTTCTCAGAATTCCTATGAAGTTTAAAAATGCTTCAAAACTCTTCCAATTTTCTTGGAATTCCGCTGAAGTATAAAAAACCTTTGGAACTCTTCCATTGTTCTCGGAATTCCGCTGAAGTTTAAAAATGCTTCCGAACTCTTCTATTGTTCTCAGAATTCTGCTGCAGTTTAAAAATACTTCGGAACTCTTCCATTGTTCTTGGAATTCTGCTGACATTTAAAAATGCTTCGGAACTCTTCCATTGTTCTCGGAAATCCGCTGACGTTTAAAAATGCTTTGGAACTCCTCCATTGTTCTCAGAATTCCTATGAAGTTTAAAAATTCTTCAAAACTCTTCCATTGTTCTTGGAAATCCGCTGACATTTAAAAATGATTCGGAACTCTTCCATTGTTCTCGTAATTCCGCTGATGTTTAAAAATGCTTCGTAACTCTTACATTTTTCTCGGAATTCTGCTGACGTTTAAAAATGCTTTGGAACTGCTCCATTGTTCTCGGAATTCCGCTGCCATTTAATAATGCTTCGGAACTCTTCCATTATTCTCGGACTTCCGTTGACATTTCAAAATGCTTCGAAACTCTTCCATTGTTCTTGTAATTCTGCTGATGTTTAAAAATGCTTTGGAACTATTCCATTGTTCTAGGAATTCCGCTAAAGTTAAAACATGCTTAGGTACTCTTCCAATGTTATCGGAATTCCGCTGATGTTTAAAAATGCTTCGGAACTATTCCATTGTTTTCAGAATTCCGCTGAAGTTTAAAAATTCTTTGGAACTCTTCCATTGTTCTCAGAATTCCACTGAAGTTTAAAAATGCTTCGGAACCCTTCCATTATTCTTGGAATTCCGCTGACATTTAAAAATGCTTCGGAACTTTTCCATTGTTCTTGGAATTCCGCTGATGTTTAAAAATGCTTCGGAACTCTTCCATTGTTCTCGGAATTACGCTAACGTTTAAAAATGATTCGGAACTCTTCCATTGTTCTCGTAATTCCGCTGACATTTAAAAATGCTTCGGAACTCTTCCATTGTTCTCTTAATTCCGCTGAAGTTTAAAAATTCTTCGGAACTCTTCCATTGTTCTCGGAATTCTGCTAAATTTTAAAAAAGCTTCGGAACTCTTCCATTGTTCTCGGAATTCCGCTGATGTTTAAAAATGCTTCGGAACTCTTCCATTGTTCTCGGAATTCCGCTGACGTTTAAAAATGCTTCGGAACTCTTCCATTGTTCAAGGATTTCCGATGAAGTTTAAAAATGCTTCTGAACTCTTACATTGTTCTCAGAATTCCGCTGATGTTAAAAAATGCTTCGGAACACTATAATTGTTCTCGGAATTCTGCTGAAGTTTAAAAATGCTTCTGAACTCTTCCATTGTTCCGGAATTCTGCTGAAGTAAAAAATGTTTCCGAACTCTTCCATTGTTCTCAGAATTCCGATGAAGTTTAAAAATGCTTTGGAACGCTTTCATTTCTCAAGGAATTCCGCTGACGTTCAAAAATGTTTCGGAACCCTTCCATTGTTCGTGGTATTCCGCTGATGTTTAAAAATGCTTTGGAACTCTTCCATTGTTCTCGGAATTCCGCTGACGAGTAAAAATGCTTCGGAACTCTTCCATTGTTCTCGTAATTCCGCTGACGTTTAAAAATGCTTCCGATCTCTTACATTGTTCTCGGAATTCCGCTGAAGTTTAAAAATGCTTTGGAACTCTTCCATTGTTCTAGGAATTCCGCTGAAGTTTTAAAATGCTTCATAACTCTTCCATTGTTCTCGGAATTCCGCTGACCTTTAAAAATGCTTCCGATTTCTTCCATTGTTCTCGGAAATCCGCTGACGTTTAAAAATGCTTTGGAACTCATCCATTGTTCTCAGAATTCCTATGAAGTTTAAAAATGCTTCAAAACTCTTCCATTTTTCTTGGAATTCCGCTGACGGTTAAAAATGCTTCGGAACTTTTTCATTGTTCTCGCAATTCTGCTGAAGTTTAAAAAGGATTCGGAACTCTTTCATTGTTCGTGGAATTCCGCTGAAGTTTAAAAAGGCTTTGGAACTCTTCGAATGTTCTCAGAATTCCGCTGAAGTTTAAAAATGCTTCAGAACTCTTCCATTTGTCTCAGAATTCCACTGACGTTTAAAAATGCTTCGGTACTTTTCCATTGATCTCGGAATTCCGCTGATGTTTAAAAATGCTTTGAAGCTCTTCCATTGTTCTCGTAGTTCCGCTGATGTTTAAAAATGCTTTGGAACTCTTCCATTGTTCTCGGAATTCCGCTGACGTTTAAAAATGCTTCGGAACTCTTCCATTGTTCAAGGATTTCCGATGAAGTTTAAAAATGCTTCTGAACTCTTACATTGTTCTCAGAATTCCGCTGATGTTAAAAAATGCTTCGGAACACTATAATTGTTCTCGGAATTCTGCTGAAGTTTAAAAATGCTTCTGAACTCTTCCAATGTTCCGGATTTCTGCTGAAGTATAAAAATGCTTCCGAACTCTTCCATTGTTCTCAGAATTCCGATGAAGTTTAAAAATGCTTTGGAACGCTTTCATTGCTCAAGGAATTCCGCTGAAGTTTTAAAATGCTTCATAACTCTTCCATTGTTCTCGGAATTCCGCTGACCTTTAAAAATGCTTCCGATCTCTTCCATTGTTCTCGGAAATACGCTGACGTTTAAAAATGCTTTGGAACTCATCCATTGTTCTCAGAATTCCTATGAAGTTTAAAAATGCTTCAAAACTCTTCCAATTTTCTTGGAATTCCGCTGAAGTATAAAAAACCTTTGGAACTCTTCCATTGTTCTCGGAATTCCGCTGAAGTTTAAAAATGCTTCCGAACTCTTCTATTGTTCTCAGAATTCTGCTGCAGTTTAAAAATACTTCGGAACTCTTCCATTGTTCTTGGAATTCTGCTGACATTTAAAAATGCTTCGGAACTCTTCCATTGTTCTCGGAAATCCGCTGACGTTTAAAAATGCTTTGGAACTCCTCCATTGTTCTCAGAATTCCTATGAAGTTTAAAAATTCTTCAAAACTCTTCCATTGTTCTTGGAAATCCGCTGACATTTAAAAATGATTCGGAACTCTTCCATTGTTCTCGTAATTCCGCTGATGTTTAAAAATGCTTCGTAACTCTTACATTTTTCTCGGAATTCTGCTGACGTTTAAAAATGCTTTGGAACTGCTCCATTGTTCTCGGAATTCCGCTGCCATTTAATAATGCTTCGGAACTCTTCCATTATTCTCGGACTTCCGTTGACATTTCAAAATGCTTCGAAACTCTTCCATTGTTCTTGTAATTCTGCTGATGTTTAAAAATGCTTTGGAACTATTCCATTGTTCTAGGAATTCCGCTAAAGTTAAAACATGCTTAGGTACTCTTCCAATGTTATCGGAATTCCGCTGATGTTTAAAAATGCTTCGGAACTATTCCATTGTTTTCAGAATTCCGCTGAAGTTTAAAAATTCTTTGGAACTCTTCCATTGTTCTCAGAATTCCACTGAAGTTTAAAAATGCTTCGGAACCCTTCCATTATTCTTGGAATTCCGCTGACATTTAAAAATGCTTCGGAACTTTTCCATTGTTCTTGGAATTCCGCTGATGTTTAAAAATGCTTCGGAACTCTTCCATTGTTCTCGGAATTACGCTAACGTTTAAAAATGATTCGGAACTCTTCCATTGTTCTCGTAATTCCGCTGACATTTAAAAATGCTTCGGAACTCTTCCATTGTTCTCTTAATTCCGCTGAAGTTTAAAAATTCTTCGGAACTCTTCCATTGTTCTCGGAATTCTGCTAAATTTTAAAAAAGCTTCGGAACTCTTCCATTGTTCTCGGAATTCCGCTGATGTTTAAAAATGCTTCGGAACTCTTCCATTGTTCTCGGAATTCCGCTAACGTTTAAAAATGATTCGGAACTCTTCCATTTTTCTCGTAATTCCGCTGACATTTAAAAATGCTTCGGAACTCTTCCATTGTTCTCTTAATTCCGCTGAAGTTTAAAAATGCTTCGGAACTCTTCCATTGTTCTCGGAATTCTGCTAAATTTTAAAAAAGCTTCGGAACTCTTCCATTGTTCTCGGAATTCCGCTGAAGTTTAAAAATGCTTAGGTACTCTACCATAATTCTCAGAATTCCGCTGAAGTTTAAAAATGCTTTGGAACTCTTCCATTGTTCTCGGAATTCTGCTGATGTTTAAAAATGCTTAGAAACTCTTCCATTGTTCTCGGAATTCCGCTGACGGTTAAAAATGCTTCGGAACTTTTTCATTGTTCTCGCAATTCTGCTGAAGTTTAAAAAGGCTTCGGAACTCTTTCATTGTTTTCGGAATTCCGCTGAAGTTTAAAAAGGCTTTGGAACTTTTTCATTGTTCTCAGAATTCTGCTGAAGTTTAAAAATGCTTCGGAACTCTTCCATTTTTCTCAGAATTCCACTGCCTTTTAAAAATGCTTCGGTACTTTTCCATTGATCTCGGAATTCTGCTGACGTTTAAAAATGCTTTGAAGCTCTTCCATTGTTCTCGTAGTTCCGCTGATGTTTAAAAATGCTTCGGAACTCTTCCATTGTTCTCGGAATTCCGCTGACGTTTAAAAATGCTTTGGAACTCTTCCATTGTTCAAGGATTTCCGATGAAGTTTAAAAATGCTTCTGAACTCTTACATTGTTCTCAGAATTCCGCTGATGTTAAAAAATGCTTCGGAACACTATAATTGTTCTCGGAATTCTGCTGAAGTTTAAAAATGCTTCTGAACTCTTCCATTGTTCCGGAATTCTGCTGAAGTATAAAAATGTTTCCGAACTCTTCCATTGTTCTCAGAATTCCGATGAAGTTTAAAAATGCTTTGGAACGCTTTCATTGCTCAAGGAATTCCGCTGACGTTCAAAAATGTTTCGGAACCCTTCCATTGTTCGTGGTATTCCGCTGATGTTTAAAAATGCTTTGGAACTCTTCCATTGTTCTCGGAATTCCGCTGACGAGTAAAAATGCTTCGGAACTCTTCCATTGTTCTCGTAATTCCGCTGACGTTTAAAAATGCTTCCGATCTCTTACATTGTTCTCGGAATTCCGCTGAAGTTTAAAAATGCTTTGGAACTCTTCCATTGTTCTAGGAATTCCGCTGAAGTTTTAAAATGCTTCATAACTCTTCCATTGTTCTCGGAATTCTGCTGACCTTTAAAAATGCTTCCGATTTCTTCCATTGTTCTCGGAAATCCGCTGACGTTTAAAAATGCTTTGGAACTCATCCATTGTTCTCAGAATTCCTATGAAGTTTAAAAATGCTTCAAAACTCTTCCATTTTTCTTGGAATTCCGCTGACGGTTAAAAATGCTTCGGAACTTTTTCATTGTTCTCGCAATTCTGCTGAAGTTTAAAAAGGATTCGGAACTCTTTCATTGTTCGTGGAATTCCGCTGAAGTTTAAAAAGGCTTTGGAACTCTTCGAATGTTCTCAGAATTCCGCTGAAGTTTAAAAATGCTTCAGAACTCTTCCATTTGTCTCAGAATTCCACTGACGTTTAAAAATGCTTCGGTACTTTTCCATTGATCTCGGAATTCCGCTGATGTTTAAAAATGCTTTGAAGCTCTTCCATTGTTCTCGTAGTTCCGCTGATGTTTAAAAATGCTTTGGAACTCTTCCATTGTTCTCGGAATTCCGCTGACGTTTAAAAATGCTTCGGAACTCTTCCATTGTTCAAGGATTTCCGATGAAGTTTAAAAATGCTTCTGAACTCTTACATTGTTCTCAGAATTCCGCTGATGTTAAAAAATGCTTCGGAACACTATAATTGTTCTCGGAATTCTGCTGAAGTTTAAAAATGCTTCTGAACTCTTCCAATGTTCCGGATTTCTGCTGAAGTATAAAAATGCTTCCGAACTCTTCCATTGTTCTCAGAATTCCGATGAAGTTTAAAAATGCTTTGGAACGCTTTCATTGCTCAAGGAATTCCGCTGAAGTTTTAAAATGCTTCATAACTCTTCCATTGTTCTCGGAATTCCGCTGACCTTTAAAAATGCTTCCGATCTCTTCCATTGTTCTCGGAAATACGCTGACGTTTAAAAATGCTTTGGAACTCATCCATTGTTCTCAGAATTCCTATGAAGTTTAAAAATGCTTCAAAACTCTTCCAATTTTCTTGGAATTCCGCTGAAGTATAAAAAACCTTTGGAACTCTTCCATTGTTCTCGGAATTCCGCTGAAGTTTAAAAATGCTTCCGAACTCTTCTATTGTTCTCAGAATTCTGCTGCAGTTTAAAAATACTTCGGAACTCTTCCATTGTTCTTGGAATTCTGCTGACATTTAAAAATGCTTCGGAACTCTTCCATTGTTCTCGGAAATCCGCTGACGTTTAAAAATGCTTTGGAACTCCTCCATTGTTCTCAGAATTCCTATGAAGTTTAAAAATTCTTCAAAACTCTTCCATTGTTCTTGGAAATCCGCTGACATTTAAAAATGATTCGGAACTCTTCCATTGTTCTCGTAATTCCGCTGATGTTTAAAAATGCTTCGTAACTCTTACATTTTTCTCGGAATTCCGCTGACGTTTAAAAATGCTTTGGAACTGCTCCATTGTTCTCGGAATTCCGCTGCCATTTAATAATGCTTCGGAACTCTTCCATTATTCTCGGACTTCCGTTGACATTTCAAAATGCTTCGAAACTCTTCCATTGTTCTTGTAATTCTGCTGATGTTTAAAAATGCTTTGGAACTATTCCATTGTTCTAGGAATTCCGCTAAAGTTAAAACATGCTTAGGTACTCTTCCAATGTTATCGGAATTCCGCTGATGTTTAAAAATGCTTCGGAACTATTCCATTGTTTTCAGAATTCCGCTGAAGTTTAAAAATTCTTTGGAACTCTTCCATTGTTCTCAGAATTCCACTGAAGTTTAAAAATGCTTCGGAACCCTTCCATTATTCTTGGAATTCCGCTGACATTTAAAAATGCTTCGGAACTTTTCCATTGTTCTTGGAATTCCGCTGATGTTTAAAAATGCTTCGGAACTCTTCCATTGTTCTCGGAATTACGCTAACGTTTAAAAATGATTCGGAACTCTTCCATTGTTCTCGTAATTCCGCTGACATTTAAAAATGCTTCGGAACTCTTCCATTGTTCTCTTAATTCCGCTGAAGTTTAAAAATTCTTCGGAACTCTTCCATTGTTCTCGGAATTCTGCTAAATTTTAAAAAAGCTTCGGAACTCTTCCATTGTTCTCGGAATTCCGCTGATGTTTAAAAATGCTTCGGAACTCTTCCATTGTTCTCAGAATTCCTATGAAGTTTAAAAATTCTTCAAAACTCTTCCATTGTTCTTGGAAATCCGCTGACATTTAAAAATGATTCGGAACTCTTCCATTGTTCTCGTAATTCCGCTGATGTTTAAAAATGCTTTGGAACTCTTCCATTGTTCTCGGAATTCTGCTGATGTTTAAAAATGCTTAGAAACTCTTCCATTGTTCTCGGAATTCCGCTGACGGTTAAAAATGCTTCGGAACTTTTTCATTGTTCTCGCAATTCTGCTGAAGTTTAAAAAGGCTTCGGAACTCTTTCATTGTTTTCGGAATTCCGCTGAAGTTTAAAAAGGCTTTGGAACTCTTTCATTGTTCTCAGAATTCTGCTGAAGTTTAAAAATGCTTCGGAACTCTTCCATTTTTCTCAGAATTCCACTGCCTTTTAAAAATGCTTCGGTACTTTTCCATTGATCTCGGAATTCTGCTGACGTTTAAAAATGCTTTGAAGCTCTTCCATTGTTCTCGTAGTTACGCTGATGTTTAAAAATGCTTCGGAACTCTTCCATTGTTCTCGGAATTCCGCTGATGTTTAAAAATGCTTCGGAACGCTTCCATTGTTCAAGGATTTCCGATGAAGTTTAAAAATGCTTCTGAACTCTTACATTGTTCTCAGAATTCCGCTGATGTTTAAAAATGCTTCGGAACACTTTAATTGTTCTTGGAATTCTGCTGAAGTTTAAAAATGCTTCGGAACTGTTCCATTGTTCCGGAATTCTGCTGAAGTAAAAAAATGCTTCCGAACTCTTCCATTGTTCCCAGAATTCCGATGAAGTTTAAAAATGCTTTGGAACGCTTTCATTGCTCAATTAATTCCGCTGACGTTCAAAAATGCTTCGGAACTCTTCCATTGTTCTAGGAATTCCGCTGAAGTTTTAAAATGCTTCATAACTCTTCCATTGTTCTCGGAATTCCGCTGACCTTTAAAAATGCTTCTGATCTCTTCCATTGTTCTCGGAATTCCGCTGAAGTTTAAAAATGCTTTGAAACTCTTCCATTGTTCTAGGAATTCCGCTGAAGTTTTAAAATGCTTCATAACTCTTCCATTGTTCTAGGAATTCCGCTGACGAGTAAAAATGCTTCAGAACTCTTCCATTGTTCTCGTAATTCCGCTGACGTTTAAAAATGCTTCGGTACTTTTCCATTGATCTCGGAATTCGGCTGATGTTTAAAAATGCTTTGAAGCTCTTCCATTGTTCTCGTAGTTCCGCTGATGTTTAAAAATGCTTCGGAACTCTTCCATTGTTCTCGGAATTCCGCTGACGTTTAAAAATGCTTCGGAACTCTTCCATTGTTCAAGGATTTCCGATGAAGTTTAAAAATGCTTCTGAACTCTTACATTGTTCTCAGAATTCCGCTGATGTTAAAAAATGCTTCGGAACACTATAATTGTTCTCGGAATTCTGTTGAAGTTTAAAAATGCTTCTGAACTCTTCCAATGTTCCGGAATTCTGCTGAAGTATAAAAATGCTTCCGAACTCTTCCATTGTTCTCAGAATTCCGATGAAGTTTAAAAATGCTTTGGAACGCTTTCATTGCTCAAGGAATTCCGCTGACGTTCAAAAATGCTTCGGAACCCTTCCATTGTTCGTGGTATTCTGCTGATGTTTAAAAATGCTTCGGAACTCTTCCATTGTTCTCGGAATTCCGCTGACGAGTAAAAATGCTTCGGAACTCTTCCATTGTTCTCGTAATTCCGCTGACGTTTAAAAATGCTTCCGATCTCTTACATTGTTCTCGGAATTCCGCTGAAGTTTAAAAATGCTTTGGAACTCTTCCATTGTTCTAGGAATTCCGCTGAAGTTTTAAAATGCTTCATAACTCTTCCATTGTTCTCGGAATTCCGCTGACCTTTAAAAATGCTTCCGATCTCTTCCATTGTTCTCGGAAATACGCTGACGTTTAAAAATGCTTTGAAACTCATCCATTGTTCTCAGAATTCCTATGAAGTTTAAAAATGCTTCAAAACTCTTCCATTTTTCTTGGAATTCCGCTGAAGTATAAAAAACCTTTGGAACTCTTCCATTGTTCTCGGAATTCCGCTGAAGTTTAAAAATGCTTCCGAACTCTTTTATTGTTCTTAGAATTCTGCTGAAGTTTAAAAATACTTCGGAACTCTTCCATTGTTCTTGGAATTCCGCCTACATTTAAAAATGCTTCGGAACTCTTCCATTGTTCTCGGAAATCCGCTGACGTTTAAAAATGCTTTGGAACTCCTCCATTGTTCTCAGAATTCCTATGAAGTTTAAAAATTCTTCAAAACACTTCCATTGTTCTTGGAAATCCGCTGACGTTTAAAAATGCTTCGGAACTCTTCCATTGTTCTCGTAATTCCGCTGATGTTTAAAAATGCTTCGTAACTCTTACATTTGTCTCGGAATTCCGCTGACGTTTAAAAATGCTTTGGAACTGCTCCATTGTTCTCGGAATTCCGCTGCCATTTAATAATGCTTTGGAACTCTTCCATTATTCTCGGACTTCCGTTGACATTTCAAAATGCTTCGAAACTCTTCCATTGTTCTTGTAATTCTGCTGATGTTTAAAAATGCTTTGGAACTATTCCATTGTTCTAGGAATTCCGCTAAAGTAAAAAAATGCTTAGGTACTCTTCCAATGTTATCGGAATTCCGCTGATGTTTAAAAATGCTTCGGAACTATTCCATTGTTTTCAGAATTCCTCTGAAGTTTAAAAATTCTTTGGAACTCTTCCATTGTTCTCAGAATTCCACTGAAGTTTAAAAATGCTTCGGAACCCTTCCATTTTTCTTGGAATTCCGCTGACATTTAAAAATGCTTCTGAACTCTTACATTGCTCTCAGAATTCCGCTGATGTTAAAAAATGCTTCGGAACACTATAATTGTTCTCGGAATTCTGCTGAAGTTTAAAAATGCTTCTGAACTCTTCCAATGTTCCGGAATTCTGCTGAAGTATAAAAATGCTTCCGAACTCTTCCATTGTTCTCAGAATTCCGATGAAGTTTAAAAATGCTTTGGAACGCTTTCATTGCTCAAGGAATTCCGCTGAAGTTTTAAAATGCTTCATAACTCTTCCATTGTTCTCGGAATTCCGCTGACCTTTAAAAATGCTTCCGATCTCTTCCATTGTTCTCGGAAATACGCTGACGTTTAAAAATGCTTTGGAACTCATCCATTGTTCTCAGAATTCCTATGAAGTTTAAAAATGCTTCAAAACTCTTCCAATTTTCTTGGAATTCCGCTGAAGTATAAAAAACCTTTGGAACTCTTCCATTGTTCTCGGAATTCCGCTGAAGTTTAAAAATGCTTCCGAACTCTTCTATCGTTCTCAGAATTCTGCTGCAGTTTAAAAATACTTCGGAACTCTTCCATTGTTCTTGGAATTCTGCTGACGTTTAAAAATGCTTTGGAACTGCTCCATTGTTCTCGGAATTCCGCTGCCATTTAATAATGCTTCGGAACTCTTCCATTATTCTCGGACTTCCGTTGACATTTCAAAATGCTTCGAAACTCTTCCATTGTTCTTGTAATTCTGCTGATGTTTAAAAATGCTTTGGAACTATTCCATTGTTCTAGGAATTCCGCTAAAGTAAAAAAATGCTTAGGTACTCTTCCAATGTTATCGGAATTACGCTGATGTTTAAAAATGCTTCGGAACTATTCCATTGTTTTCAGAATTCCTCTGAAGTTTAAAAATTCTTTGGAACTCTTCCATTGTTCTCAGAATTCCACTGAAGTTTAAAAATGCTTCAGAACCCTTCCATTTTTCTTGGAATTCCGCTGACATTTAAAAATGCTTCGGAACTTTTCCATTGTTCTCGGAATTCCGCTGATGTTTAAAAATGCTTCGAAACTCTTCCATTGTTCTTGTAATTCTGCTGATGTTTAAAAATGCTTTGGAACTATTCCATTGTTCTAGGAATTCCGCTAAAGTAAAAAAATGCTTAGGTACTCTTCCAATGTTATCGGAATTCCGCTGATGTTTAAAAATGCTTCGGAACTATTCCATTGTTTTCAGAATTCCTCTGAAGTTTAAAAATTCTTTGGAACTCTTCCATTGTTCTCAGAATTCCACTGAAGTTTAAAAATGCTTCGGAACCCTTCCATTTTTCTTGGAATTCCGCTGACATTTAAAAATGCTTCTGAACTCTTACATTGTTCTCAGAATTCCGCTGATGTTAAAAAATGCTTCGGAACACTATAATTGTTCTCGGAATTCTGCTGAAGTTTAAAAATGCTTCTGAACTCTTCCAATGTTCCGGAATTCTGCTGAAGTATAAAAATGCTTCCGAACTCTTCCATTGTTCTCAGAATTCCGATGAAGTTTAAAAATGCTTTGGAACGCTTTCATTGCTCAAGGAATTCCGCTGAAGTTTTAAAATGCTTCATAACTCTTCCATTGTTCTCGGAATTCCGCTGACCTTTAAAAATGCTTCCGATCTCTTCCATTGTTCTCGGAAATACGCTGACGTTTAAAAATGCTTTGGAACTCATCCATTGTTCTCAGAATTCCTATGAAGTTTAAAAATGCTTCAAAACTCTTCCAATTTTCTTGGAATTCCGCTGAAGTATAAAAAACCTTTGGAACTCTTCCATTGTTCTCGGAATTCCGCTGAAGTTTAAAAATGCTTCCGAACTCTTCTATTGTTCTCAGAATTCTGCTGCAGTTTAAAAATACTTCGGAACTCTTCCATTGTTCTTGGAATTCTGCTGACATTTAAAAATGCTTCGGAACTCTTCCATTGTTCTCGGAAATCCGCTGACGTTTAAAAATGCTTTGGAACTCCTCCATTGTTCTCAGAATTCCTATGAAGTTTAAAAATTCTTCAAAACTCTTCCATTGTTCTTGGAAATCCGCTGACAGTTAAAAATGCTTCGGAACTCTTCCATTGTTCTCGTAATTCCGCTGATGTTTAAAAATGCTTCGTAACTCTTACATTTTTCTCGGAATTCCGCTGACGTTTAAAAATGCTTTGGAACTGCTCCATTGTTCTCGGAATTCCGCTGCCATTTAATAATGCTTCGGAACTCTTCCATTATTCTCGGACTTACGTTGACATTTCAAAATGCTTCGAAACTCTTCCATTGTTCTTGTAATTCTGCTGATGTTTAAAAATGCTTTGGAACTATTCCATTGTTCTAGGAATTCCGCTAAAGTTAAAACATGCTTAGGTACTCTTCCAATGTTATCGGAATTCCGCTGATGTTTAAAAATGCTTCGGAACTATTCCATTGTTTTCAGAATTCCGCTGAAGTTTAAAAATTCTTTGGAACTCTTCCATTGTTCTCAGAATTCCACTGAAGTTTAAAAATGCTTCGGAACCCTTCCATTATTCTTGGAATTCCGCTGACATTTAAAAATGCTTCGGAACTCTTCCATTGTTCTCTTAATTCCGCTGAAGTTTAAAATTGCTTCGGAACTCTTCCATTGTTCTCGGAATTCTGCTAAATTTTAAAAAAGCTTCGGAACTCTTCCATTGTTCTCGGAATTCCGCTGATGTTTAAAAATGCTTCGGAACTCTTCCATTGTTCTCGGAATTCCGCTAACGTTTAAAAATGATTCGGAACTCTTCCATTTTTCTCGTAATTCCGCTGACATTTAAAAATGCTTCGGAACTCTTCCATTGTTCTCTTAATTCCGCTGAAGTTTAAAAATGCTTCGGAACTCTTCCATTGTTCTCGGAATTCTGCTAAATTTTAAAAAAGCTTCGGAACTCTTCCATTGTTCTCGGAATTCCGCTGATGTTTAAAAATGCTTCGGAACGCTTCCATTGTTCAAGGATTTCCGATGAAGTTTAAAAATGCTTCTGAACTCTTACATTGTTCTCAGAATTCCGCTGATGTTTAAAAATGCTTCGGAACACTTTAATTGTTCTTGGAATTCTGCTGAAGTTTAAAAATGCTTCGGAACTGTTCCATTGTTCCGGAATTCTGCTGAAGTAAAAAAATGCTTCCGAACTCTTTCATTGTTCCCAGAATTCCGATGAAGTTTAAAAATGCTTTGGAACGCTTTCATTGCTCAATTAATTCCGCTGACGTTCAAAAATGCTTCGGAACTCTTCCATTGTTCTAGGAATTCCGCTGAAGTTTTAAAATGCTTCATAACTCTTCCATTGTTCTCGGAATTCCGCTGACCTTTAAAAATGCTTCTGATCTCTTCCATTGTTCTCGGAATTCCGCTGAAGTTTAAAAATGCTTTGAAACTCTTCCATTGTTCTAGGAATTCCGCTGAAGTTTTAAAATGCTTCATAACTCTTCCATTGTTCTAGGAATTCCGCTGACGAGTAAAAATGCTTCGGAACTCTTCCATTGTTCTCGTAATTCCGCTGACGTTTAAAAATGCTTCGGTACTTTTCCATTGATCTCGGAATTCGGCTGATGTTTAAAAATGCTTTGAAGCTCTTCCATTGTTCTCGTAGTTCCGCTGATGTTTAAAAATGCTTCGGAACTCTTCCATTGTTCTCGGAATTCCGCTGACGTTTAAAAATGCTTCGGAACTCTTCCATTGTTCAAGGATTTCCGATGAAGTTTAAAAATGCTTCTGAACTCTTACATTGTTCTCAGAATTCCGCTGATGTTAAAAAATGCTTCGGAACACTATAATTGTTCTCGGAATTCTGCTGAAGTTTAAAAATGCTTCTGAACTCATCCAATGTTCCGGAATTCTGCTGAAGTATAAAAATGCTTCCGAACTCTTCCATTGTTCTCAGAATTCCGATGAAGTTTAAAAATGCTTTGGAACGCTTTCATTGCTCAAGGAATTCCGCTGACGTTCAAAAATGCTTCGGAACCCTTCCATTGTTTGTGGTATTCTGCTGATGTTTAAAAATGCTTCGGAACTCTTCCATTGTTCTCGGAATTCCGCTGACGAGTAAAAATGCTTCGGAACTCTTCCATTGTTCTCGTAATTCCGCTGACGTTTAAAAATGCTTCCGATCTCTTACATTGTTCTCGGAATTCCGCTGAAGTTTAAAAATGCTTTGGAACTCTTCCATTGTTCTAGGAATTCCGCTGAAGTTTTAAAATGCTTCATAACTCTTCCATTGTTCTCGGAATTCCGCTGACCTTTAAAAATGCTTCCGATCTCTTCCATTGTTCTCGGAAATACGCTGACGTTTAAAAATGCTTTGAAAATCATCCATTGTTCTCAGAATTCCTATGAAGTTTAAAAATGCTTCAAAACTCTTCCATTTTTCTTGGAATTCCGCTGAAGTATAAAAAACCTTTGGAACTCTTCCATTGTTCTCGGAATTCCGCTGAAGTTTAAAAATGCTTCCGAACTCTTTTATTGTTCTTAGAATTCTGCTGAAGTTTAAAAATACTTCGGAACTCTTCCATTGTTCTTGGAATTCCGCCTACATTTAAAAATGCTTCGGAACTCTTCCATTGTTCTCGGAAATCCGCTGACGTTTAAAAATGCTTTGGAACTCCTCCATTGTTCTCAGAATTCCTATGAAGTTTAAAAATTCTTCAAAACACTTCCATTGTTCTTGGAAATCCGCTGACGTTTAAAAATGCTTCGGAACTCTTCCATTGTTCTCGTAATTCCGCTGATGTTTAAAAATGCTTCGTAACTCTTACATTTTTCTCGGAATTCCGCTGACGTTTAAAAATGCTTTGGAACTGCTCCATTGTTCTCGGAATTCCGCTGCCATTTAATAATGCTTCGGAACTCTTCCATTATTCTCGGACTTCCGTTGACATTTCAAAATGCTTCGAAACTCTTCCATTGTTCTTGTAATTCTGCTGATGTTTAAAAATGCTTTGGAACTATTCCATTGTTCTAGGAATTCCGCTAAAGTTAAAACATGCTTAGGTACTCTTCCAATGTTATCGGAATTCCGCTGATGTTTAAAAATGCTTCGGAACTATTCCATTGTTTTCAGAATTCCGCTGAAGTTTAAAAATTCTTTGGAACTCTTCCATTGTTCTCAGAATTCCACTGAAGTTTAAAAATGCTTCGGAACCCTTCCATTATTCTTGGAATTCCGCTGACATTTAAAAATGCTTCGGAACTCTTCCATTGTTCTCTTAATTCCGCTGAAGTTTAAAATTGCTTCGGAACTCTTCCATTGTTCTCGGAATTCTGCTAAATTTTAAAAAAGCTTCGGAACTCTTCCATTGTTCTCGGAATTCCGCTGATGTTTAAAAATGCTTCGGAACTCTTCCATTGTTCTCGGAATTCCGCTAACGTTTAAAAATGATTCGGAACTCTTCCATTTTTCTCGTAATTCCGCTGACATTTAAAAATGCTTCGGAACTCTTCCATTGTTCTCTTAATTCCGCTGAAGTTTAAAAATGCTTCGGAACTCTTCCATTGTTCTCGGAATTCTGCTAAATTTTAAAAAAGCTTCGGAACTCTTCCATTGTTCTCGGAATTCCGCTGATGTTTAAAAATGCTTCGGAACGCTTCCATTGTTCAAGGATTTCCGATGAAGTTTAAAAATGCTTCTGAACTCTTACATTGTTCTCAGAATTCCGCTGATGTTTAAAAATGCTTCGGAACACTTTAATTGTTCTTGGAATTCTGCTGAAGTTTAAAAATGCTTCGGAACTGTTCCATTGTTCCGGAATTCTGCTGAAGTAAAAAAATGCTTCCGAACTCTTTCATTGTTCCCAGAATTCCGATGAAGTTTAAAAATGCTTTGGAACGCTTTCATTGCTCAATTAATTCCGCTGACGTTCAAAAATGCTTCGGAACTCTTCCATTGTTCTAGGAATTCCGCTGAAGTTTTAAAATGCTTCATAACTCTTCCATTGTTCTCGGAATTCCGCTGACCTTTAAAAATGCTTCTGATCTCTTCCATTGTTCTCGGAATTCCGCTGAAGTTTAAAAATGCTTTGAAACTCTTCCATTGTTCTAGGAATTCCGCTGAAGTTTTAAAATGCTTCATAACTCTTCCATTGTTCTAGGAATTCCGCTGACGAGTAAAAATGCTTCGGAACTCTTCCATTGTTCTCGTAATTCCGCTGACGTTTAAAAATGCTTCGGTACTTTTCCATTGATCTCGGAATTCGGCTGATGTTTAAAAATGCTTTGAAGCTCTTCCATTGTTCTCGTAGTTCCGCTGATGTTTAAAAATGCTTCGGAACTCTTCCATTGTTCTCGGAATTCCGCTGACGTTTAAAAATGCTTCGGAACTCTTCCATTGTTCAAGGATTTCCGATGAAGTTTAAAAATGCTTCTGAACTCTTACATTGTTCTCAGAATTCCGCTGATGTTAAAAAATGCTTCGGAACACTATAATTGTTCTCGGAATTCTGCTGAAGTTTAAAAATGCTTCTGAACTCATCCAATGTTCCGGAATTCTGCTGAAGTATAAAAATGCTTCCGAACTCTTCCATTGTTCTCAGAATTCCGATGAAGTTTAAAAATGCTTTGGAACGCTTTCATTGCTCAAGGAATTCCGCTGACGTTCAAAAATGCTTCGGAACCCTTCCATTGTTTGTGGTATTCTGCTGATGTTTAAAAATGCTTCGGAACTCTTCCATTGTTCTCGGAATTCCGCTGACGAGTAAAAATGCTTCGGAACTCTTCCATTGTTCTCGTAATTCCGCTGACGTTTAAAAATGCTTCCGATCTCTTACATTGTTCTCGGAATTCCGCTGAAGTTTAAAAATGCTTTGGAACTCTTCCATTGTTCTAGGAATTCCGCTGAAGTTTTAAAATGCTTCATAACTCTTCCATTGTTCTCGGAATTCCGCTGACCTTTAAAAATGCTTCCGATCTCTTCCATTGTTCTCGGAAATACGCTGACGTTTAAAAATGCTTTGAAAATCATCCATTGTTCTCAGAATTCCTATGAAGTTTAAAAATGCTTCAAAACTCTTCCATTTTTCTTGGAATTCCGCTGAAGTATAAAAAACCTTTGGAACTCTTCCATTGTTCTCGGAATTCCGCTGAAGTTTAAAAATGCTTCCGAACTCTTTTATTGTTCTTAGAATTCTGCTGAAGTTTAAAAATACTTCGGAACTCTTCCATTGTTCTTGGAATTCCGCCTACATTTAAAAATGCTTCGGAACTCTTCCATTGTTCTCGGAAATCCGCTGACGTTTAAAAATGCTTTGGAACTCCTCCATTGTTCTCAGAATTCCTATGAAGTTTAAAAATTCTTCAAAACACTTCCATTGTTCTTGGAAATCCGCTGACGTTTAAAAATGCTTCGGAACTCTTCCATTGTTCTCGTAATTCCGCTGATGTTTAAAAATGCTTCGTAACTCTTACATTTTTCTCGGAATTCCGCTGACGTTTAAAAATGCTTTGGAACTGCTCCATTGTTCTCGGAATTCCGCTGCCATTTAATAATGCTTCGGAACTCTTCCATTATTCTCGGACTTCCGTTGACATTTCAAAATGCTTCGAAACTCTTCCATTGTTCTTGTAATTCTGCTGATGTTTAAAAATGCTTTGGAACTATTCCATTGTTCTAGGAATTCCGCTAAAGTAAAAAAATGCTTAGGTACTCTTCCAATGTTATCGGAATTCCGCTGATGTTTAAAAATGCTTCGGAACTATTCCATTGTTTTCAGAATTCCTCTGAAGTTTAAAAATTCTTTGGAACTCTTCCATTGTTCTCAGAATTCCACTGAAGTTTAAAAATGCTTCAGAACCCTTCCATTTTTCTTGGAATTCCGCTGACATTTAAAAATGCTTCGGAACTTTTCCATTGTTCTCGGAATTCCGCTGATGTTTAAAAATGCTTCGAAACTCTTCCATTGTTATTGTAATTCTGCTGATGTTTAAAAATGCTTTGGAACTATTCCATTGTTCTAGGAATTCCGCTAAAGTAAAAAAATGCTTAGGTACTCTTCCAATGTTATCGGAATTCCGCTGATGTTTAAAAATGCTTCGGAACTATTCCATTGTTTTCAGAATTCCTCTGAAGTTTAAAAATTCTTTGGAACTCTTCCATTGTTCTCAGAATTCCACTGAAGTTTAAAAATGCTTCGGAACCCTTCCATTTTTCTTGGAATTCCGCTGACATTTAAAAATGCTTCTGAACTCTTACATTGTTCTCAGAATTCCGCTGATGTTAAAAAATGCTTCGGAACACTATAATTGTTCTCGGAATTCTGCTGAAGTTTAAAAATGCTTCTGAACTCTTCCAATGTTCCGGAATTCTGCTGAAGTATAAAAATGCTTCCGAACTCTTCCATTGTTCTCAGAATTCCGATGAAGTTTAAAAATGCTTTGGAACGCTTTCATTGCTCAAGGAATTCCGCTGAAGTTTTAAAATGCTTCATAACTCTTCCATTGTTCTCGGAATTCCGCTGACCTTTAAAAATGCTTCCGATCTCTTCCATTGTTCTCGGAAATACGCTGACGTTTAAAAATGCTTTGGAACTCATCCATTGTTCTCAGAATTCCTATGAAGTTTAAAAATGCTTCAAAACTCTTCCAATTTTCTTGGAATTCCGCTGAAGTATAAAAAACCTTTGGAACTCTTCCATTGTTCTCGGAATTCCGCTGAAGTTTAAAAATGCTTCCGAACTCTTCTATTGTTCTCAGAATTCTGCTGCAGTTTAAAAATACTTCGGAACTCTTCCATTGTTCTTGGAATTCTGCTGACATTTAAAAATGCTTCGGAACTCTTCCATTGTTCTCGGAAATCCGCTGACGTTTAAAAATGCTTTGGAACTCCTCCATTGTTCTCAGAATTCCTATGAAGTTTAAAAATTCTTCAAAACTCTTCCATTGTTCTTGGAAATCCGCTGACAGTTAAAAATGCTTCGGAACTCTTCCATTGTTCTCGTAATTCCGCTGATGTTTAAAAATGCTTCGTAACTCTTACATTTTTCTCGGAATTCCGCTGACGTTTAAAAATGCTTTGGAACTGCTCCATTGTTCTCGGAATTCCGCTGCCATTTAATAATGCTTCGGAACTCTTCCATTATTCTCGGACTTACGTTGACATTTCAAAATGCTTCGAAACTCTTCCATTGTTCTTGTAATTCTGCTGATGTTTAAAAATGCTTTGGAACTATTCCATTGTTCTAGGAATTCCGCTAAAGTTAAAACATGCTTAGGTACTCTTCCAATGTTATCGGAATTCCGCTGAAGTTTAAAAATTCTTTGGAACTCTTCCATTGTTCTCAGAATTCCACTGAAGTTTAAAAATGCTTCGGAACCCTTCCATTATTCTTGGAATTCCGCTGACATTTAAAAATGCTTCGGAACTCTTCCATTGTTCTCTTAATTCCGCTGAAGTTTAAAATTGCTTCGGAACTCTTCCATTGTTCTCGGAATTCTGCTAAATTTTAAAAAAGCTTCGGAACTCTTCCATTGTTCTCGGAATTCCGCTGATGTTTAAAAATGCTTCGGAACTCTTCCATTGTTCTCGGAATTCCGCTAACGTTTAAAAATGATTCGGAACTCTTCCATTTTTCTCGTAATTCCGCTGACATTTAAAAATGCTTCGGAACTCTTCCATTGTTCTCTTAATTCCGCTGAAGTTTAAAAATGCTTCGGAACTCTTCCATTGTTCTCGGAATTCTGCTAAATTTTAAAAAAGCTTCGGAACTCTTCCATTGTTCTCGGAATTCCGCTGATGTTTAAAAATGCTTCGGAACGCTTCCATTGTTCAAGGATTTCCGATGAAGTTTAAAAATGCTTCTGAACTCTTACATTGTTCTCAGAATTCCGCTGATGTTTAAAAATGCTTCGGAACACTTTAATTGTTCTTGGAATTCTGCTGAAGTTTAAAAATGCTTCGGAACTGTTCCATTGTTCCGGAATTCTGCTGAAGTAAAAAAATGCTTCCGAACTCTTCCATTGTTCCCAGAATTCCGATGAACTTTAAAAATGCTTTGGAACGCTTTCATTGCTCAATTAATTCCGCTGACGTTCAAAAATGCTTCGGAACTCTTCCATTGTTCTAGGAATTCCGCTGAAGTTTTAAAATGCTTCATAACTCTTCCATTGTTCTCGGAATTCCGCTGACCTTTAAAAATGCTTCTGATCTCTTCCATTGTTCTCGGAATTCCGCTGAAGTTTAAAAATGCTTTGAAACTCTTCCATTGTTCTAGGAATTCCGCTGAAGTTTTAAAATGCTTCATAACTCTTCCATTGTTCTAGGAATTCCGCTGACGAGTAAAAATGCTTCGGAACTCTTCCATTGTTCTCGTAATTCCGCTGACGTTTAAAAATGCTTCGGTACTTTTCCATTGATCTCGGAATTCGGCTGATGTTTAAAAATGCTTTGAAGCTCTTCCATTGTTCTCGTAGTTCCGCTGATGTTTAAAAATGCTTCGGAACTCTTCCATTGTTCTCGGAATTCCGCTGACGTTTAAAAATGCTTCGGAACTCTTCCATTGTTCAAGGATTTCCGATGAAGTTTAAAAATGCTTCTGAACTCTTACATTGTTCTCAGAATTCCGCTGATGTTAAAAAATGCTTCGGAACACTATAATTGTTCTCGGAATTCTGCTGAAGTTTAAAAATGCTTCTGAACTCATCCAATGTTCCGGAATTCTGCTGAAGTATAAAAATGCTTCCGAACTCTTCCATTGTTCTCAGAATTCCGATGAAGTTTAAAAATGCTTTGGAACGCTTTCATTGCTCAAGGAATTCCGCTGACGTTCAAAAATGCTTCGGAACCCTTCCATTGTTCGTGGTATTCTGCTGATGTTTAAAAATGCTTCGGAACTCTTCCATTGTTCTCGGAATTCCGCTGACGAGTAAAAATGCTTCGGAACTCTTCCATTGTTCTCGTAATTCCGCTGACGTTTAAAAATGCTTCCGGTCTCTTACATTGTTCTCGGAATTCCGCTGAAGTTTAAAAATGCTTTGGAACTCTTCCATTGTTCTAGGAATTCCGCTGAAGTTTTAAAATGCTTCATAACTCTTCCATTGTTCTCGGAATTCCGCTGACCTTTAAAAATGCTTCCGATCTCTTCCATTGTTCTCGGAAATACGCTGACGTTTAAAAATGCTTTGAAAATCATCCATTGTTCTCAGAATTCCTATGAAGTTTAAAAATGCTTCAAAACTCTTCCATTTTTCTTGGAATTCCGCTGAAGTATAAAAAACCTTTGGAACTCTTCCATTGTTCTCGGAATTCCGCTGAAGTTTAAAAATGCTTCCGAACTCTTTTATTGTTCTTAGAATTCTGCTGAAGTTTAAAAATACTTCGGAACTCTTCCATTGTTCTTGGAATTCCGCTGACATTTAAAAATGCTTCGGAACTCTTCCATTGTTCTCGGAAATCCGCTGACGTTTAAAAATGCTTTGGAACTCCTCCATTGTTCTCAGAATTCCTATGAAGTTTAAAAATTCTTCAAAACTCTTCCATTGTTCTTGGAAATCCGCTGACGTTTAAAAATGCTTCGGAACTCTTCCATTGTTCTCGTAATTCCGCTGATGTTTAAAAATGCTTCGTAACTCTTACATTTTTCTCGGAATTCCGCTGACGTTTAAAAATGCTTTGGAACTGCTCCATTGTTCTCGGAATTCCGCTGCCATTTAATAATGCTTCGGAACTCTTCCATTATTCTCGGACTTCC
The DNA here is from genome assembly GCF_046119375.1 of Phyllobates terribilis. Lineage (NCBI taxonomy): Eukaryota > Metazoa > Chordata > Amphibia > Anura > Dendrobatidae > Phyllobates > Phyllobates terribilis. The sequence continues at coordinate 305,558,205 of NW_027362765.1, read as the reverse complement.
GTTGACATTTCAAAATGCTTCGAAACTCTTCCATTGTTCTTGTAATTCTGCTGATGTTTAAAAATGCTTTGGAACTATTCCATTGTTCTAGGAATTCCGCTAAAGTTAAAACATGCTTAGGTACTCTTCCAATGTTATCGGAATTCCGCTGATGTTTAAAAATGCTTCGGAACTATTCCATTGTTTTCAGAATTCCGCTGAAGTTTAAAAATTCTTTGGAACTCTTCCATTGTTCTCGTAATTCCGCTGACATTTAAAAATGCTTCGGAACTTTTCCATTGTTCTTGGAATTCCGCTGATGTTTAAAAATGCTTTGGAACTGCTCCATTGTTCTCGGAATTCCGCTGCCATTTAATAATGCTTCGGAACTCTTCCATTATTCTCGGACTTACGTTGACATTTCAAAATGCTTCGAAACTCTTCCATTGTTCTTGTAATTCTGCTGATGTTTAAAAATGCTTTGGAACTATTCCATTGTTCTAGGAATTCCGCTAAAGTTAAAACATGCTTAGGTACTCTTCCAATGTTATCGGAATTCCGCTGAAGTTTAAAAATTCTTTGGAACTCTTCCATTGTTCTCAGAATTCCACTGAAGTTTAAAAATGCTTCGGAACCCTTCCATTATTCTTGGAATTCCGCTGACATTTAAAAATGCTTCGGAACTCTTCCATTGTTCTCTTAATTCCGCTGAAGTTTAAAATTGCTTCGGAACTCTTCCATTGTTCTCGGAATTCTGCTAAATTTTAAAAAAGCTTCGGAACTCTTCCATTGTTCTCGGAATTCCGCTGATGTTTAAAAATGCTTCGGAACTCTTCCATTGTTCTCGGAATTCCGCTAACGTTTAAAAATGATTCGGAACTCTTCCATTTTTCTCGTAATTCCGCTGACATTTAAAAATGCTTCGGAACTCTTCCATTGTTCTCTTAATTCCGCTGAAGTTGAAAAATGCTTCGGAACTCTTCCATTGTTCTCGGAATTCTGCTAAATTTTAAAAAAGCTTCGGAACTCTTCCATTGTTCTCGGAATTCCGCTGATGTTTAAAAATGCTTCGGAACGCTTCCATTGTTCAAGGATTTCCGATGAAGTTTAAAAATGCTTCTGAACTCTTACATTGTTCTCAGAATTCCGCTGATGTTTAAAAATGCTTCGGAACACTTTAATTGTTCTTGGAATTCTGCTGAAGTTTAAAAATGCTTCGGAACTGTTCCATTGTTCCGGAATTCTGCTGAAGTAAAAAAATGCTTCCGAACTCTTCCATTGTTCCCAGAATTCCGATGAAGTTTAAAAATGCTTTGGAACGCTTTCATTGCTCAATTAATTCCGCTGACGTTCAAAAATGCTTCGGAACTCTTCCATTGTTCTAGGAATTCCGCTGAAGTTTTAAAATGCTTCATAACTCTTCCATTGTTCTCGGAATTCCGCTGACCTTTAAAAATGCTTCTGATCTCTTCCATTGTTCTCGGAATTCCGCTGAAGTTTAAAAATGCTTTGAAACTCTTCCATTGTTCTAGGAATTCCGCTGAAGTTTTAAAATGCTTCATAACTCTTCCATTGTTCTAGGAATTCCGCTGACGAGTAAAAATGCTTCGGAACTCTTCCATTGTTCTCGTAATTCCGCTGACGTTTAAAAATGCTTCGGTACTTTTCCATTGATCTCGGAATTCGGCTGATGTTTAAAAATGCTTTGAAGCTCTTCCATTGTTCTCGTAGTTCCGCTGATGTTTAAAAATGCTTCGGAACTCTTCCATTGTTCTCGGAATTCCGCTGACGTTTAAAAATGCTTCGGAACTCTTCCATTGTTCAAGGATTTCCGATGAAGTTTAAAAATGCTTCTGAACTCTTACATTGTTCTCAGAATTCCGCTGATGTTAAAAAATGCTTCGGAACACTATAATTGTTCTCGGAATTCTGCTGAAGTTTAAAAATGCTTCTGAACTCATCCAATGTTCCGGAATTCTGCTGAAGTATAAAAATGCTTCCGAACTCTTCCATTGTTCTCAGAATTCCGATGAAGTTTAAAAATGCTTTGGAACGCTTTCATTGCTCAAGGAATTCCGCTGACGTTCAAAAATGCTTCGGAACCCTTCCATTGTTCGTGGTATTCTGCTGATGTTTAAAAATGCTTCGGAACTCTTCCATTGTTCTCGGAATTCCGCTGACGAGTAAAAATGCTTCGGAACTCTTCCATTGTTCTCGTAATTCCGCTGACGTTTAAAAATGCTTCCGGTCTCTTACATTGTTCTCGGAATTCCGCTGAAGTTTAAAAATGCTTTGGAACTCTTCCATTGTTCTAGGAATTCCGCTGAAGTTTTAAAATGCTTCATAACTCTTCCATTGTTCTCGGAATTCCGCTGACCTTTAAAAATGCTTCCGATCTCTTCCATTGTTCTCGGAAATACGCTGACGTTTAAAAATGCTTTGAAAATCATCCATTGTTCTCAGAATTCCTATGAAGTTTAAAAATGCTTCAAAACTCTTCCATTTTTCTTGGAATTCCGCTGAAGTATAAAAAACCTTTGGAACTCTTCCATTGTTCTCGGAATTCCGCTGAAGTTTAAAAATGCTTCCGAACTCTTTTATTGTTCTTAGAATTCTGCTGAAGTTTAAAAATACTTCGGAACTCTTCCATTGTTCTTGGAATTCCGCTGACATTTAAAAATGCTTCGGAACTCTTCCATTGTTCTCGGAAATCCGCTGACGTTTAAAAATGCTTTGGAACTCCTCCATTGTTCTCAGAATTCCTATGAAGTTTAAAAATTCTTCAAAACTCTTCCATTGTTCTTGGAAATCCGCTGACGTTTAAAAATGCTTCGGAACTCTTCCATTGTTCTCGTAATTCCGCTGATGTTTAAAAATGCTTCGTAACTCTTACATTTTTCTCGGAATTCCGCTGACGTTTAAAAATGCTTTGGAACTGCTCCATTGTTCTCGGAATTCCGCTGCCATTTAATAATGCTTCGGAACTCTTCCATTATTCTCGGACTTCCGTTGACATTTCAAAATGCTTCGAAACTCTTCCATTGTTCTTGTAATTCTGCTGATGTTTAAAAATGCTTTGGAACTATTCCATTGTTCTAGGAATTCCGCTAAAGTTAAAACATGCTTAGGTACTCTTCCAATGTTATCGGAATTCCGCTGATGTTTAAAAATGCTTCGGAACTATTCCATTGTTTTCAGAATTCCGCTGAAGTTTAAAAATTCTTTGGAACTCTTCCATTGTTCTCGTAATTCCGCTGACATTTAAAAATGCTTCGGAACTTTTCCATTGTTCTTGGAATTCCGCTGATGTTTAAAAATGCTTCGGAACTCTTCCATTGTACTCGGAATTACGCTAACGTTTAAAAATGATTCGGAACACTTCCATTGTTCTCGTCATTCCGCTGACATTTAAAAATGCTTCGGAACTCTTCCATTGTTCTCGGAATTCTGCTAAATTTTAAAAAAGCTTCGGAATTCTTCCATTGTTCTCGGAATTCCGCTGATGTTTAAAAATGCTTCGGAACTCTTCCATTGTTCTCGGAATTCCGATAACGTTTAAAAATGATTCGGAACTCTTCCATTTTTCTCGTAATTCCGCTGACATTTAAAAATGCTTCGGAACTCTTCCATTGTTCTCTTAATTCCGCTGAAGTTTAAAAATGCCTCGGAACTCTTCCATTGTTCTCGGAATTCTGCTAAATTTTAAAAAAGCTTCGGAACTCTTCCATTGTTCTCGGAATTCCGCTGAAGTTTAAAAATGCTTAGGTACTCTACCATAATTCTCAGAATTCCGCTGAAGTTTAAAAATGCTTTGGAACTCTTCCATTGTTCTCGGAATTCTGCTGATGTTTAAAAATGCTTAGAAACTCTTCCATTGTTCTCGGAATTCCGCTGACGGTTAAAAATGCTTCGGAACTTTTTCATTGTTCTCGCAATTCTGCTGAAGTTTAAAAAGGCTTCGGAACTCTTTCATTGTTTTCGGAATTCCGCTGAAGTTTAAAAAGGCTTTGGAACTCTTTCATTGTTCTCAGAATTCTGCTGAAGTTTAAAAATGCTTCGGAACTCTTCCATTTTTCTCAGAATTCCACTGCCTTTTAAAAATGCTTCGGTAATTTTCCATTGATCTCGGAATTCTGCTGACGTTTAAAAATGCTTTGAAGCTCTTCCATTGTTCTCGTAGTTACGCTGATGTTTAAAAATGCTTCGGAACTCTTCCATTGTTCTCGGAATTCCGCTGATGTTTAAAAATGCTCCGGAACGCTTCCATTGTTCAAGGATTTCCGATGAAGTTTAAAAATGCTTCTGAACTCTTACATTGTTCTCAGAATTCCGCTGATGTTTAAAAATGCTTCGGAACACTTTAATTGTTCTTGGAATTCTGCTGAAGTTTAAAAATGCTTCGGAACTGTTCCATTGTTCCGGAATTCTGCTGAAGTATAAAAATGCTTCCGAACTCTTCCATTGTTCCCAGAATTCCGCTGATGTTTAAAAATGCTTCGGAACACTTTAATTGTTCTTGGAATTCTGCTGAAGTTTAAAAATGCTTCGGAACTGTTCCATTGTTCCGGAATTCTGCTGAAGTATAAAAATGCTTCCGAACTCTTCCATTGTTCCCAGAATTCCGATGAAGTTTAAAAATGCTTTGGAACGCTTTCATTGCTCAAGGAATTCCGCTGACGTTCAAAAATGCTTCGGAACCCTTCCATTGTTCGTGGTATTCTGCTGATGTTTAAAAATGCTTCGGAACTCTTCCATTGTTCTCGGAATTCCGCTGACGAGTAAAAATGCTTCGGAACTCTTCCATTGTTCTCGTAATTCCGCTGACGTTTAAAAATGCTTCCGATCTCTTACATTGTTCTCGGAATTCCGCTGAAGTTTAAAAATGCTTTGGAACTCCTCCATTGTTCTAGGAATTCCGCTGAAGTTTTAAAATGCTTCATAACTCTTCCATTGTTCTCGGAATTCCGCTGACCTTTAAAAATGCTTCCGATCTCTTCCATTGTTCTCGGAAATACGCTGACGTTTAAAAATGCTTTGAAACTCATCCATTGTTCTCAGAATTCCTATGAAGTTTAAAAATGCTTCAAAACTCTTCCATTTTTCTTGGAATTCCGCTGAAGTATAAAAAACCTTTGGAACTCTTCCATTGTTCTCGGAATTCCGCTGAAGTTTAAAAATGCTTCCGAACTCTTTTATTGTTCTTAGATTTCTGCTGAAGTTTAAAAATACTTCGGAACTCTTCCATTGTTCTTGGAATTCCGCCTACATTTAAAAATGCTTCGGAACTCTTCCATTGTTCTCGGAAATCCGCTGACGTTTAAAAATGCTTTGGAACTCCTCCATTGTTCTCAGAATTCCTATGAAGTTTAAAAATTCTTCAAAACACTTCCATTGTTCTTGGAAATCCGCTGACGTTTAAAAATGCTTCGGAACTCTTCCATTGTTCTCGTAATTCCGCTGATGTTTAAAAATGCTTCGTAACTCTTACATTTTTCTCGGAATTCCGCTGACGTTTAAAAATGCTTTGGAACTGCTCCATTGTTCTCGGAATTCCGCTGCCATTTAATAATGCTTCGGAACTCTTCCATTATTCTCGGACTTCCGTTGACATTTCAAAATGCTTCGAAACTCTTCCATTGTTCTTGTAATTCTGCTGATGTTTAAAAATGCTTTGGAACTATTCCATTGTTCTAGGAATTCCGCTAAAGTAAAAAAATGCTTAGGTACTCTTCCAATGTTATCGGAATTCCGCTGATGTTTAAAAATGCTTCGGAACTATTCCATTGTTTTCAGAATTCCTCTGAAGTTTAAAAATTCTTTGGAACTCTTCCATTGTTCTCAGAATTCCACTGAAGTTTAAATATGCTTCGGAACCCTTCCATTTTTCTTGGAATTCCGCTGACATTTAAAAATGCTTCGGAACTTTTCCATTGTTCTCGGAATTACGCTGATGTTTAAAAATGCTTCGGAACTCTTCCATTGTTCTCGGAATTACGCTAACGTTTAAAAATGATTCGGAACTCTTCCATTGTTCTCGTAATTCCGCTGACATTTAAAAATGCTTCGGAACTCTTCCATTGTTCTCTTAATTCCGCTGAAGTTTAAAAATGCTTCGGAACTCTTCCATTGTTCTCGGAATTCTGCAAAATTTTAAAAAAGCTTCGGAACTCTTCCATTGTTCTCGGAATTCCGCTGATGTTTAAAAATGCTTCGGAACTCTTCCATTGTTCTCGGAATTCCGCTAACGTTTAAAAATGATTCGGAACTCTTCCATTTTTCTCGTAATTCCGCTGACATTTAAAAATGCTTCGGAACTCTTCCATTGTTCTCTTAATTCCGCTGAAGTTTAAAAATGCTTCGGAACTCTTCCATTGTTCTCGGAATTACGCTAACGTTTAAAAATGATTCGGAACTCTTCCATAGTTCTCGTAATTCTGCTGACATTTAAAAATGCTTCGGAACTTCTCCATTGTTCTCTTAATTCCGCTGAAGTTTAAAAATGCTTCGGAACTCTTCCATTGTTCTCGGAATTCTGCTAAATTTTAAAAAAGCTTCGGAACTCTTCCATTGTTCTCGGAATTCCGCTGATGTTTAAAAATGCTTCGGAACTCTTCCATTGTTCTCGGAATTCCGCTAACGTTTAAAAATGATTCGGAACTCTTCCATTTTTCTCGTAATTCCGCTGACATTTAAAAATGCTTCGGAACTCTTCCATTGTTCTCGTAATTCCGCTGACGTTTAAAAATGCTTCCGATCTCTTACATTGTTCTCGGAATTCCGCTGAAGTTTAAAAATGCTTTGGAACTCTTCCATTGTTCTAGGAATTCCGCTGAAGTTTTAAAATGCTTCATAACTCTTCCATTGTTCTCGGAATTCCGCTGACCTTTAAAAATGCTTCCGATCTCTTCCATTGTTCTCGGAAATTCGCTGACGTTTAAAAATGCTTTGAAACTCATCCATTGTTCTCAGAATTCCTATGAAGTTTAAAAATGCTTCCAAACTCTTCCATTTTTCTTGGAATTCCGCTGAAGTATAAAAAACCTTTGGAACTCTTCCATTGTTCTCGGAATTCCGCTGAAGTTTAAAAATGCTTCCGAACTCTTCTATTGTTCTTAGAATTCTGCTGAAGTTTAAAAATACTTCGGAACTCTTCCATTGTTCTTGGAATTCCGCTGACATTTAAAAATGCTTCGGAACTCTTCCATTGTTCTCGGAAATCCGCTGACGTTTAAAAATGCTTTGGAACTCCTCCATTGTTCTCAGAATTCCTATGAAGTTTAAAAATTCTTCAAAACTCTTCCATTGTTCTTGGAAATCCGCTGACGTTTAAAAATGCTTCGGAACTCTTCCATTGTTCTCGTAATTCCGCTGATGTTTAAAAATGCTTCGTAACTCTTACATTTTTCTCGGAATTCCGCTGACGTTTAAAAATGCTTTGGAACTGCTCCATTGTTCTCGGAATTCCGCTGCCATTTAATAATGCTTCGGAACTCTTCCATTATTCTCGGACTTCCGTTGACATTTCAAAATGCTTCGAAACTCTTCCATTGTTCTTGTAATTCTGCTGATGTTTAAAAATGCTTTGGAACTATTCCATTGTTCTAGGAATTCCGCTAAAGTTAAAACATGCTTAGGTACTCTTCCAATGTTATCGGAATTCCGCTGATGTTTAAAAATGCTTCGGAACTATTCCATTGTTTTCAGAATTCCGCTGAAGTTTAAAAATTCTTTGGAACTCTTCCATTGTTATCGTAATTCCGCTGACATTTAAAAATGCTTTGGAACTTTTCCATTGTTCTTGGAATTCCGCTGATGTTTAAAAATGCTTCGGAACTCTTCCATTGTACTCGGAATTACGCTAACGTTTAAAAATGATTCGGAACTCTTCCATTGTTCTCGTCATTCCGCTGACATTTAAAAATGCTTCGGAACTCTTCCATTGTTCTCGGAATTCTGCTAAATTTTAAAAAAGCTTCGGAATTCTTCCGTTGTTCTCGGAATTCCGCTGATGTTTAAAAATGCTTCGGAACTCTTCCATTGTTCTCGGAATTCCGATAACGTTTAAAAATGATTCGGAACTCTTCCATTTTTCTCGTAATTCCGCTGACATTTAAAAATGCTTCGGAACTCTTCCATTGTTCTCTTAATTCCGCTGAAGTTTAAAAATGCTTCGGAACACTTCCATTGTTCTCGGAATTCTGCTAAATTTTAAAAAAGCTTCGGAACTCTTCCATTGTTCTCGGAATTCCGCTGAAGTTTAAAAATGCTTAGGTACTCTACCATAATTCTCAGAATTCCGCTGAAGTTTAAAAATGCTTTGGAACTCTTCCATTGTTCTCGGAATTCTGCTGATGTTTAAAAATGCTTAGAAACTCTTCCATTGTTCTCGGAATTCCGCTGACGGTTAAAAATGCTTCGGAACTTTTTCATTGTTCTCGCAATTCTGCTGAAGTTTAAAAAGGCTTCGGAACTCTTTCATTGTTTTCGGAATTCCGCTGAAGTTTAAAAAGGCTTTGGAACTCTTTCATTGTTCTCAGAATTCTGCTGAAGTTTAAAAATGCTTCGGAACTCTTCCATTTTTCTCAGAATTCCACTGCCTTTTAAAAATGCTTCGGTAATTTTCCATTGATCTCGGAATTCTGCTGACGTTTAAAAATGCTTTGAAGCTCTTCCATTGTTCTCGTAGTTACGCTGATGTTTAAAAATGCTTCGGAACTCTTCCATTTTTCTCGGAATTCCGCTGATGTTTAAAAATGCTCCGGAACGCTTCCATTGTTCAAGGATTTCCGATGAAGTTTAAAAATGCTTCTGAACTCTTACATTGTTCTCAGAATTCCGCTGATGTTTAAAAATGCTTCGGAACACTTTAATTGTTCTTGGAATTCTGCTGAAGTTTAAAAATGCTTCGGAACTGTTCCATTGTTCCGGAATTCTGCTGAAGTATAAAAATGCTTCCGAACTCTTCCATTGTTCCCAGAATTCCGATGAAGTTTAAAAATGCTTTGGAACGCTTTCATTGCTCAAGGAATTCCGCTGACGTTCAAAAATGCTTCGGAACCCTTCCATTGTTCGTGGTATTCTGCTGATGTTTAAAAATGCTTCGGAACTCTTCCATTGTTCTCGGAATTCCGCTGACGAGTAAAAATGCTTCGGAACTCTTCCATTGTTCTCGTAATTCCGCTGACGTTTAAAAATGCTTCCGATCTCTTACATTGTTCTCGGAATTCCGCTGAAGTTTAAAAATGCTTTGGAACTCTTCCATTGTTCTAGGAATTCCGCTGAAGTTTTAAAATGCTTCATAACTCTTCCATTGTTCTCGGAATTCCGCTGACCTTTAAAAATGCTTCCGATCTCTTCCATTGTTCTCGGAAATACGCTGACGTTTAAAAATGCTTTGAAACTCATCCATTGTTCTCAGAATTCCTATGAAGTTTAAAAATGCTTCAAAACTCTTCCATTTTTCTTGGAATTCCGCTGAAGTATAAAAAACCTTTGGAACTCTTCCATTGTTCTCGGAATTCCGCTGAAGTTTAAAAATGCTTCCGAACTCTTTTATTGTTCTTAGATTTCTGCTGAAGTTTAAAAATACTTCGGAACTCTTCCATTGTTCTTGGAATTCCGCCTACATTTAAAAATGCTTCGGAACTCTTCCATTGTTCTCGGAAATCCGCTGACGTTTAAAAATGCTTTGGAACTCCTCCATTGTTCTCAGAATTCCTATGAAGTTTAAAAATTCTTCAAAACACTTCCATTGTTCTTGGAAATCCGCTGACGTTTAAAAATGCTTCGGAACTCTTCCATTGTTCTCGTAATTCCGCTGATGTTTAAAAATGCTTCGTAACTCTTACATTTTTCTCGGAATTCCGCTGACGTTTAAAAATGCTTTGGAACTGCTCCATTGTTCTCGGAATTCCGCTGCCATTTAATAATGCTTCGGAACTCTTCCATTATTCTCGGACTTCCGTTGACATTTCAAAATGCTTCGAAACTCTTCCATTGTTCTTGTAATTCTGCTGATGTTTAAAAATGCTTTGGAACTATTCCATTGTTCTAGGAATTCCGCTAAAGTAAAAAAATGCTTAGGTACTCTTCCAATGTTATCGGAATTCCGCTGATGTTTAAAAATGCTTCGGAACTATTCCATTGTTTTCAGAATTCCTCTGAAGTTTAAAAATTCTTTGGAACTCTTCCATTGTTCTCAGAATTCCACTGAAGTTTAAAAATGCTTCGGAACCCTTCCATTTTTCTTGGAATTCCGCTGACATTTAAAAATGCTTCGGAACTTTTCCATTGTTCTCGGAATTACGCTGATGTTTAAAAATGCTTCGGAACTCTTCCATTGTTCTCGGAATTACGCTAACGTTTAAAAATGATTCGGAACTCTTCCATTGTTCTCGTAATTCCGCTGACATTTAAAAATGCTTCGGAACTCTTCCATTGTTCTCTTAATTCCGCTGAAGTTTAAAAATGCTTCGGAACTCTTCCATTGTTCTCGGAATTCTGCAAAATTTTAAAAAAGCTTCGGAACTCTTCCATTGTTCTGGGAATTCCGCTGATGTTTAAAAATGCTTCGGAACTCTTCCATTGTTCTCGGAATTCCGCTAACGTTTAAAAATGATTCGGAACTCTTCCAATTTTCTCGTAATTCCGCTGACATTTAAAAATGCTTCGGAACTCTTCCATTGTTCTCTTAATTCCGCTGAAGTTTAAAAATGCTTCGGAACTCTTCCATTGTTCTCGGAATTACGCTGACGTTTAAAAATGATTCGGAACTCTTCCATAGTTCTCGTAATTCCGCTGACATTTAAAAATGCTTCGGAACTCTTCCATTGTTCTCTTAATTCCGCTGAAGTTTAAAAATGCTTCGGAACTCTTCCATTGTTCTCGGAATTCTGCTAAATTTTAAAAAAGCTTCGGAACTCTTCCATTGTTCTCGGAATTCCGCTGATGTTTAAAAATGCTTCGGAACTCTTCCATTGTTCTCGGAATTCCGCTAACGTTTAAAAATGATTCGGAACTCTTCCATTTTTCTCGTAATTCCGCTGACATTTAAAAATGCTTCGGAACTCTTCCATTGTTCTCGTAATTCCGCTGACGTTTAAAAATGCTTCCGATCTCTTACATTGTTCTCGGAATTCCGCTGAAGTTTAAAAATGCTTTGGAACTCTTCCATTGTTCTAGGAATTCCGCTGAAGTTTTAAAATGCTTCATAACTCTTCCATTGTTCTCGGAATTCCGCTGACCTTTAAAAATGCTTCCGATCTCTTCCATTGTTCTCGGAAATACGCTGACGTTTAAAAATGCTTTGAAACTCATCCATTGTTCTCAGAATTCCTATGAAGTTTAAAAATGCTTCCAAACTCTTCCATTTTTCTTGGAATTCCGCTGAAGTATAAAAAACCTTTGGAACTCTTCCATTGTTCTCGGAATTCCGCTGAAGTTTAAAAATGCTTCCGAACTCTTCTATTGTTCTTAGAATTCTGCTGAAGTTTAAAAATACTTCGGAACTCTTCCATTGTTCTTGGAATTCCGCTGACATTTAAAAATGCTTCGGAACTCTTCCATTGTTCTCGGAAATCCGCTGACGTTTAAAAATGCTTTGGAACTCCTCCATTGTTCTCAGAATTCCTATGAAGTTTAAAAATTCTTCAAAACTCTTCCATTGTTCTTGGAAATCCGCTGACATTTAAAAATGCTTCGGAACTCTTCCATTGTTCTCGTAATTCCGCTGATGTTTAAAAATGCTTCGTAACTCTTACATTTTTCTCGGAATTCCGCTGACGTTTAAAAATGCTTTGGAACTGCTCCATTGTTCTCGGAATTCCGCTGCCATTTAATAATGCTTCGGAACTCTTCCATTATTCTCGGACTTCCGTTGACATTTCAAAATGCTTCGAAACTCTTCCATTGTTCTTGTAATTCTGCTGATGTTTAAAAATGCTTTGGAACTATTCCATTGTTCTAGGAATTCCGCTAAAGTTAAAACATGCTTAGGTACTCTTCCAATGTTATCGGAATTCCGCTGATGTTTAAAAATGCTTCGGAACTATTCCATTGTTTTCAGAATTCCGCTGAAGTTTAAAAATTCTTTGGAACTCTTCCATTGTTCTCAGAATTCCACTGAAGTTTAAATATGCTTCGGAACCCTTCCATTTTTCTTGGAATTCCGCTGACATTTAAAAATGCTTCGGAACTTTTCCATTGTTCTCGGAATTACGCTGATGTTTAAAAATGCTTCGGAACTCTTCCATTGTTCTCGGAATTACGCTAACGTTTAAAAATGATTCGGAACTCTTCCATTGTTCTCGTAATTCCGCTGACATTTAAAAATGCTTCGGAACTCTTCCATTGTTCTCTTAATTCCGCTGAAGTTTAAAAATGCTTCGGAACTCTTCCATTGTTCTCGGAATTCTGCAAAATTTTAAAAAAGCTTCGGAACTCTTCCATTGTTCTCGGAATTCCGCTGATGTTTAAAAATGCTTCGGAACTCTTCCATTGTTCTCGGAATTCCGCTAACGTTTAAAAATGATTCGGAACTCTTCCATTTTTCTCGTAATTCCGCTGACATTTAAAAATGCTTCGGAACTCTTCCATTGTTCTCTTAATTCCGCTGAAGTTTAAAAATGCTTCGGAACTCTTCCATTGTTCTCGGAATTACGCTAACGTTTAAAAATGATTCGGAACTCTTCCATAGTTCTCGTAATTCTGCTGACATTTAAAAATGCTTCGGAACTCTTCCATTGTTCTCTTAATTCCGCTGAAGTTTAAAAATGCTTCGGAACTCTTCCATTGTTCTCGGAATTCTGCTAAATTTTAAAAAAGCTTCGGAACTCTTCCATTGTTCTCGGAATTCCGCTGATGTTTAAAAATGCTTCGGAACTCTTCCATTGTTCTCAGAATTCCGCTAACGTTTAAAAATGATTCGGAACTCTTCCATTTTTCTCGTAATTCCGCTGACATTTAAAAATGCTTCGGAACTATTCCATTGTTCTCGTAATTCCGCTGACGTTTAAAAATGCTTCCGATCTCTTACATTGTTCTCGGAATTCCGCTGAAGTTTAAAAATGCTTTGGAACTCTTCCATTGTTCTAGGAATTCCGCTGAAGTTTTAAAATGCTTCATAACTCTTCCATTGTTCTCGGAATTCCGCTGACCTTTAAAAATGCTTCCGATCTCTTCCATTGTTCTCGGAAATTCGCTGACGTTTAAAAATGCTTTGAAACTCATCCATTGTTCTCAGAATTCCTATGAAGTTTAAAAATGCTTCATAACTCTTCCATTTTTCTTGGAATTCCGCTGAAGTATAAAAAACCTTTGGAACTCTTCCATTGTTCTCGGAATTCCGCTGAAGTTTAAAAATGCTTCCGAACTCTTCTATTGTTCTTAGAATTCTGCTGAAGTTTAAAAATACTTCGGAACTCTTCCATTGTTCTTGGAATTCCGCTGACATTTAAAAATGCTTCGGAACTCTTCCATTGTTCTCGGAAATCCGCTGACGTTTAAAAATGCTTTGGAACTCCTCCATTGTTCTCAGAATTCCTATGAAGTTTAAAAATTCTTCAAAACTCTTCCATTGTTCTTGGAAATCCGCTGACGTTTAAAAATGCTTCGGAACTCTTCCATTGTTCTCGTAATTCCGCTGATGTTTAAAAATGCTTCGTAACTCTTACATTTTTCTCGGAATTCCGCTGACGTTTAAAAATGCTTTGGAACTGCTCCATTGTTCTCGGAATTCCGCTGCCATTTAATAATGCTTCGGAACTCTTCCATTATTCTCGGACTTCCGTTGACATTTCAAAATGCTTCGAAACTCTTCCATTGTTCTTGTAATTCTGCTGATGTTTAAAAATGCTTTGGAACTATTCCATTGTTCTAGGAATTCCGCTAAAGTTAAAACATGCTTAGGTACTCTTCCAATGTTATCGGAATTCCGCTGATGTTTAAAAATGCTTCGGAACTATTCCATTGTTTTCAGAATTCCGCTGAAGTTTAAAAATTCTTTGGAACTCTTCCATTGTTATCGTAATTCCGCTGACATTTAAAAATGCTTCGGAACTTTTCCATTGTTCTTGGAATTCCGCTGATGTTTAAAAATGCTTCGGAACTCTTCCATTGTACTCGGAATTACGCTAACGTTTAAAAATGATTCGGAACTCTTCCATTGTTCTCGTCATTCCGCTGACATTTAAAAATGCTTCGGAACTCTTCCATTGTTCTCGGAATTCTGCTAAATTTTAAAAAAACTTCGGAATTCTTCCGTTGTTCTCGGAATTCCGCTGATGTTTAAAAATGCTTCGGAACTCTTCCATTGTTCTCGGAATTCCGATAACGTTTAAAAATGATTCGGAACTCTTCCATTTTTCTCGTAATTCCGCTGACATTTAAAAATGCTTCGGAACTCTTCCATTGTTCTCTTAATTCCGCTGAAGTTTAAAAATGCTTCGGAACTCTTCCATTGTTCTCGGAATTCTGCTAAATTTTAAAAAAGCTTCGGAACTCTTCCATTGTTCTCGGAATTCCGCTGAAGTTTAAAAATGCTTAGGTACTCTACCATAATTCTCAGAATTCCGCTGAAGTTTAAAAATGCTTTGGAACTCTTCCATTGTTCTCGGAATTCTGCTGATGTTTAAAAATGCTTAGAAACTCTTCCATTGTTCTCGGAATTCCGCTGACGGTTAAAAATGCTTCGGAACTTTTTCATTGTTCTCGCAATTCTGCTGAAGTTTAAAAAGGCTTCGGAACTCTTTCATTGTTTTCGGAATTCCGCTGAAGTTTAAAAAGGCTTTGGAACTCTTTCATTGTTCTCAGAATTCTGCTGAAGTTTAAAAATGCTTCGGAACTCTTCCATTTTTCTCAGAATTCCACTGCCTTTTAAAAATGCTTCGGTAATTTTCCATTGATCTCGGAATTCTGCTGACGTTTAAAAATGCTTTGAAGCTCTTCCATTGTTCTCGTAGTTACGCTGATGTTTAAAAATGCTTCGGAACTCTTCCATTGTTCTCGGAATTCCGCTGATGTTTAAAAATGCTCCGGAACGCTTCCATTGTTCAAGGATTTCCGATGAAGTTTAAAAATGCTTCTGAACTCTTACATTGTTCTCAGAATTCCGCTGATGTTTAAAAATGCTTCGGAACACTTTAATTGTTCTTGGAATTCTGCTGAAGTTTAAAAATGCTTCGGAACTGTTCCATTGTTCCGGAATTCTGCTGAAGTATAAAAATGCTTCCGAACTCTTCCATTGTTCCCAGAATTCCGATGAAGTTTAAAAATGCTTTGGAACGCTTTCATTGCTCAAGGAATTCCGCTGACGTTCAAAAATGCTTCGGAACCCTTCCATTGTTCGTGGTATTCTGCTGATGTTTAAAAATGCTTCGGAACTCTTCCATTGTTCTCGGAATTCCGCTGACGAGTAAAAATGCTTCGGAACTCTTCCATTGTTCTCGTAATTCCGCTGACGTTTAAAAATGCTTCCGATCTCTTACATTGTTCTCGGAATTCCGCTGAAGTTTAAAAATGCTTTGGAACTCTTCCATTGTTCTAGGAATTCCGCTGAAGTTTTAAAATGCTTCATAACTCTTCCATTGTTCTCGGAATTCCGCTGACCTTTAAAAATGCTTCCGATCTCTTCCATTGTTCTCGGAAATACGCTGACGTTTAAAAATGCTTTGAAACTCATCCATTGTTCTCAGAATTCCTATGAAGTTTAAAAATGCTTCAAAACTCTTCCATTTTTCTTGGAATTCCGCTGAAGTATAAAAAACCTTTGGAACTCTTCCATTGTTCTCGGAATTCCGCTGAAGTTTAAAAATGCTTCCGAACTCTTTTATTGTTCTTAGATTTCTGCTGAAGTTTAAAAATACTTCGGAACTCTTCCATTGTTCTTGGAATTCCGCCTACATTTAAAAATGCTTCGGAACTCTTCCATTGTTCTCGGAAATCCGCTGACGTTTAAAAATGCTTTGGAACTCCTCCATTGTTCTCAGAATTCCTATGAAGTTTAAAAATTCTTCAAAACACTTCCATTGTTCTTGGAAATCCGCTGACGTTTAAAAATGCTTCGGAACTCTTCCATTGTTCTCGTAATTCCGCTGATGTTTAAAAATGCTTCGTAACTCTTACATTTTTCTCGGAATTCCGCTGACATTTAAAAATGCTTTGGAACTGCTCCATTGTTCTCGGAATTCCGCTGCCATTTAATAATGCTTCGGAACTCTTCCATTATTCTCGGACTTCCGTTGACATTTCAAAATGCTTCGAAACTCTTCCATTGTTCTTGTAATTCTGCTGATGTTTAAAAATGCTTTGGAACTATTCCATTGTTCTAGGAATTCCGCTAAAGTAAAAAAATGCTTAGGTACTCTTCCAATGTTATCGGAATTCCGCTGATGTTTAAAAATGCTTCGGAACTATTCCATTGTTTTCAGAATTCCTCTGAAGTTTAAAAATTCTTTGGAACTCTTCCATTGTTCTCAGAATTCCACTGAAGTTTAAAAATGCTTCGGAACCCTTCCATTTTTCTTGGAATTCCGCTGACATTTAAAAATGCTTCGGAACTTTTCCATTGTTCTCGGAATTACGCTGATGTTTAAAAATGCTTCGGAACTCTTCCATTGTTCTCGGAATTACGCTAACGTTTAAAAATGATTCGGAACTCTTCCATTGTTCTCGTAATTCCGCTGACATTTAAAAATGCTTCGGAACTCTTCCATTGTTCTCTTAATTCCGCTGAAGTTTAAAAATGCTTCGGAACTCTTCCATTGTTCTCGGAATTCTGCAAAATTTTAAAAAAGCTTCGGAACTCTTCCATTGTTCTGGGAATTCCGCTGATGTTTAAAAATGCTTCGGAACTCTTCCATTGTTCTCGGAATTCCGCTAACGTTTAAAAATGATTCGGAACTCTTCCATTTTTCTCGTAATTCCGCTGACATTTAAAAATGCTTCGGAACTCTTCCATTGTTCTCTTAATTCCGCTGAAGTTTAAAAATGCTTCGGAACTCTTCCATTGTTCTCGGAATTACGCTGACGTTTAAAAATGATTCGGAACTCTTCCATAGTTCTCGTAATTCCGCTGACATTTAAAAATGCTTCGGAACTCTTCCATTGTTCTCTTAATTCCGCTGAAGTTTAAAAATGCTTCGGAACTCTTCCATTGTTCTCGGAATTCTGCTAAATTTTAAAAAAGCTTCGGAACTCTTCCATTGTTCTCGGAATTCCGCTGATGTTTAAAAATGCTTCGGAACTCTTCCATTGTTCTCGGAATTCCGCTAACATTTAAAAATGATTCGGAACTCTTCCATTTTTCTCGTAATTCCGCTGACATTTAAAAATGCTTCGGAACTCTTCCATTGTTCTCGTAATTCCGCTGACGTTTAAAAATGCTTCCGATCTCTTACATTGTTCTCGGAATTCCGCTGAAGTTTAAAAATGCTTTGGAACTCTTCCATTGTTCTAGGAATTCCGCTGAAGTTTTAAAATGCTTCATAACTCTTCCATTGTTCTCGGAATTCCGCTGACCTTTAAAAATGCTTCCGATCTCTTCCATTGTTCTCGGAAATACGCTGACGTTTAAAAATGCTTTGAAACTCATCCATTGTTCTCAGAATTCCTATGAAGTTTAAAAATGCTTCCAAACTCTTCCATTTTTCTTGGAATTCCGCTGAAGTATAAAAAACCTTTGGAACTCTTCCATTGTTCTCGGAATTCCGCTGAAGTTTAAAAATGCTTCCGAACTCTTCTATTGTTCTTAGAATTCTGCTGAAGTTTAAAAATACTTCGGAACTCTTCCATTGTTCTTGGAATTCCGCTGACATTTAAAAATGCTTTGGAACTGCTCCATTGTTCTCGGAATTCCGCTGCCATTTAATAATGCTTCGGAACTCTTCCATTATTCTCGGACTTCCGTTGACATTTCAAAATGCTTCGAAACTCTTCCATTGTTCTTGTAATTCTGCTGATGTTTAAAAATGCTTTGGAACTATTCCATTGTTCTAGGAATTCCGCTAAAGTTAAAACATGCTTAGGTACTCTTCCAATGTTATCGGAATTCCGCTGATGTTTAAAAATGCTTCGGAACTATTCCATTGTTTTCAGAATTCCGCTGAAGTTTAAAAATTCTTTGGAACTCTTCCATTGTTCTCGTAATTCCGCTGACATTTAAAAATGCTTCGGAACTTTTCCATTGTTCTTGGAATTCCGCTGATGTTTAAAAATGCTTCGGAACTCTTCCATTGTTCTCGGAATTACGCTAACGTTTAAAAATGATTCGGAACTCTTCCATTGTTCTCGTAATTCCGCTGACATTTAAAAATGCTTCGGAACTCTTCCATTGTTCTCTTAATTCCGCTGAAGTTTAAAAATGCTTCGGAACTCTTCCATTGTTCTCGGAATTCTGCTAAATTTTAAAAAAGCTTCGGAATTCTTCCATTGTTCTCGGAATTCCGCTGATGTTTAAAAATGCTTCGGAACTCTTCCATTGTTCTCGGAATTCCGATAACGTTTAAAAATGATTCGGAACTCTTCCATTTTTCTCGTAATTCCGCTGACATTTAAAAATGCTTCGGAACTCTTCCATTGTTCTCTTAATTCCGCTGAAGTTTAAAAATGCTTCGGAACTCTTCCATTGTTCTCGGAATTCTGCTAAATTTTAAAAAAGCTTCGGAACTCTTCCATTGTTCTCGGAATTCCGCTGAAGTTTAAAAATGCTTAGGTACTCTACCATAATTCTCAGAATTCCGCTGAAGTTTAAAAATGCTTTGGAACTCTTCCATTGTTCTCGGAATTCTGCTGATGTTTAAAAATGCTTAGAAACTCTTCCATTGTTCTCGGAATTCCGCTGACGGTTAAAAATGCTTCGGAACTTTTTCATTGTTCTCGCAATTCTGCTGAAGTTTAAAAAGGCTTCGGAACTCTTTCATTGTTTTCGGAATTCCGCTGAAGTTTAAAAAGGCTTTGGAACTCTTTCATTGTTCTCAGAATTCTGCTGAAGTTTAAAAATGCTTCGGAACTCTTCCATTTTTCTCAGAATTCCACTGCCTTTTAAAAATGCTTCGGTAATTTTCCATTGATCTCGGAATTCTGCTGACGTTTAAAAATGCTTTGAAGCTCTTCCATTGTTCTCGTAGTTACGCTGATGTTTAAAAATGCTTCGGAACTCTTCCATTGTTCTCGGAATTCCGCTGATGTTTAAAAATGCTCCGGAACGCTTCCATTGTTCAAGGATTTCCGATGAAGTTTAAAAATGCTTCTGAACTCTTACATTGTTCTCAGAATTCCGCTGATGTTTAAAAATGCTTCGGAACACTTTAATTGTTCTTGGAATTCTGCTGAAGTTTAAAAATGCTTCGGAACTGTTCCATTGTTCCGGAATTCTGCTGAAGTATAAAAATGCTTCCGAACTCTTCCATTGTTCCCAGAATTCCGATGAAGTTTAAAAATGCTTTGGAACGCTTTCATTGCTCAAGGAATTCCGCTGACGTTCAAAAATGCTTCGGAACCCTTCCATTGTTCGTGGTATTCTGCTGATGTTTAAAAATGCTTCGGAACTCTTCCATTGTTCTCGGAATTCCGCTGACGAGTAAAAATGCTTCGGAACTCTTCCATTGTTCTCGTAATTCCGCTGACGTTTAAAAATGCTTCCGATCTCTTACATTGTTCTCGGAATTCCGCTGAAGTTTAAAAATGCTTTGGAACTCTTCCATTGTTCTAGGAATTCCGCTGAAGTTTTAAAATGCTTCATAACTCTTCCATTGTTCTCGGAATTCCGCTGACCTTTAAAAATGCTTCCGATCTCTTCCATTGTTCTCGGAAATACGCTGACGTTTAAAAATGCTTTGAAACTCATCCATTGTTCTCAGAATTCCTATGAAGTTTAAAAATGCTTCAAAACTCTTCCATTTTTCTTGGAATTCCGCTGAAGTATAAAAAACCTTTGGAACTCTTCCATTGTTCTCGGAATTCCGCTGAAGTTTAAAAATGCTTCCGAACTCTTTTATTGTTCTTAGATTTCTGCTGAAGTTTAAAAATACTTCGGAACTCTTCCATTGCTCTTGGAATTCCGCCTACATTTAAAAATGCTTCGGAACTCTTCCATTGTTCTCGGAAATCCGCTGACGTTTAAAAATGCTTTGGAACTCCTCCATTGTTCTCAGAATTCCTATGAAGTTTAAAAATTCTTCAAAACACTTCCATTGTTCTTGGAAATCCGCTGACGTTTAAAAATGCTTCGGAACTCTTCCATTGTTCTCGTAATTCCGCTGATGTTTAAAAATGCTTCGTAACTCTTACATTTTTCTCGGAATTCCGCTGACGTTTAAAAATGCTTTGGAACTGCTCCATTGTTCTCGGAATTCCGCTGCCATTTAATAATGCTTCGGAACTCTTCCATTATTCTCGGACTTCCGTTGACATTTCAAAATGCTTCGAAACTCTTCCATTGTTCTTGTAATTCTGCTGATGTTTAAAAATGCTTTGGAACTATTCCATTGTTCTAGGAATTCCGCTAAAGTAAAAAAATGCT
Source organism: Phyllobates terribilis (assembly GCF_046119375.1). Taxonomy (NCBI): domain Eukaryota; kingdom Metazoa; phylum Chordata; class Amphibia; order Anura; family Dendrobatidae; genus Phyllobates; species Phyllobates terribilis. The sequence continues at coordinate 305,537,711 of NW_027362765.1, read as the reverse complement.
TAGGTACTCTTCCAATGTTATCGGAATTCCGCTGATGTTTAAAAATGCTTCGGAACTATTCCATTGTTTTCAGAATTCCTCTGAAGTTTAAAAATTCTTTGGAACTCTTCCATTGTTCTCAGAATTCCACTGAAGTTTAAAAATGCTTCGGAACCCTTCCATTTTTCTTGGAATTCCGCTGACATTTAAAAATGCTTCGGAACTTTTCCATTGTTCTTGGAATTCCGCTGATGTTTAAAAATGCTTCGGAACTCTTCCATTGTTCTCGGAATTACGCTAACGTTTAAAAATGATTCGGAACTCTTCCATTGTTCTCGTAATTCCGCTGACATTTAAAAATGCTTCGGAACTCTTCCATTGTTCTCTTAATTCCGCTGAAGTTTAAAAATGCTTCGGAACTCTTCCATTGTTCTCGGAATTCTGCTAAATTTTAAAAAAGCTTCGGAATTCTTCCATTGTTCTCGGAATTCCGCTGATGTTTAAAAATGCTTCGGAACTCTTCCATTGTTCTCGGAATTCCGATAACATTTAAAAATGATTCGGAACTCTTCCATTTTTCTCGTAATTCCGCTGACATTTAAAAATGCTTCGGAACTCTTCCATTGTTCTCTTAATTCCGCTGAAGTTTAAAAATGCTTCGGAACTCTTCCATTGTTCTCGGAATTCTGCTAAATTTTAAAAAAGCTTCGGAACTCTTCCATTGTTCTCGGAATTCCGCTGAAGTTTAAAAATGCTTAGGTACTCTACCATAATTCTCAGAATTCCGCTGAAGTTTAAAAATGCTTTGGAACTCTTCCATTGTTCTCGGAATTCTGCTGATGTTTAAAAATGCTTAGAAACTCTTCCATTGTTCTCGGAATTCCGCTGACGGTTAAAAATGCTTCGGAACTTTTTCATTGTTCTCGCAATTCTGCTGAAGTTTAAAAAGGCTTCGGAACTCTTTCATTGTTTTCGGAATTCCGCTGAAGTTTAAAAAGGCTTTGGAACTCTTTCATTGTTCTCAGAATTCTGCTGAAGTTTAAAAATGCTTCGGAACTCTTCCATTTTTCTCAGAATTCCACTGCCTTTTAAAAATGCTTCGGTAATTTTCCATTGATCTCGGAATTCTGCTGACGTTTAAAAATGCTTTGAAGCTCTTCCATTGTTCTCGTAGTTACGCTGATGTTTAAAAATGCTTCGGAACTCTTCCATTGTTCTCGGAATTCCGCTGATGTTTAAAAATGCTTCGGAACGCTTCCATTGTTCAAGGATTTCCGATGAAGTTTAAAAATGCTTCTGAACTCTTACATTGTTCTCAGAATTCCGCTGATGTTTAAAAATGCTTCGGAACACTTTAATTGTTCTTGGAATTCTGCTGAAGTTTAAAAATGCTTCGGAACTGTTCCATTGTTCCGGAATTCTGCTGAAGTATAAAAATGCTTCCGAACTCTTCCATTGTTCCCAGAATTCCGATGAAGTTTAAAAATGCTTTGGAACGCTTTCATTGCTCAATTAATTCCGCTGATGTTCAAAAATGCTTCGGAACTCTTCCATTGTTCTAGGAATTCCGCTGAAGTTTTAAAATGCTTCATAACTCTTCCATTGTTCTCGGAATTCCGCTGACCTTTAAAAATGCTTCCGATCTCTTCCATTGTTCTCGGAAATACGCTGACGTTTAAAAATGCTTTGAAACTCATCCATTGTTCTCAGAATTCCTATGAAGTTTAAAAATGCTTCCAAACTCTTCCATTTTTCTTGGAATTCCGCTGAAGTATAAAAAACCTTTGGAACTCTTCCATTGTTCTCGGAATTCCGCTGAAGTTTAAAAATGCTTCCGAACTCTTCTATTGTTCTTAGAATTCTGCTGAAGTTTAAAAATACTTCGGAACTCTTCCATTGTTCTTGGAATTCCGCTGACATTTAAAAATGCTTCGGAACTCTTCCATTGTTCTCGGAAATCCGCTGACGTTTAAAAATGCTTTGGAACTCCTCCATTGTTCTCAGAATTCCTATGAAGTTTAAAAATTCTTCAAAACTCTTCCATTGTTCTTGGAAATCCGCTGACGTTTAAAAATGCTTCGGAACTCTTCCATTGTTCTCGTAATTCCGCTGATGTTTAAAAATGCTTCGTAACTCTTACATTTTTCTCGGAATTCCGCTGACGTTTAAAAATGCTTTGGAACTGCTCCATTGTTCTCGGAATTCCGCTGCCATTTAATAATGCTTCGGAACTCTTCCATTATTCTCGGACTTCCGTTGACATTTCAAAATGCTTCGAAACTCTTCCATTGTTCTTGTAATTCTGCTGATGTTTAAAAATGCTTTGGAACTATTCCATTGTTCTAGGAATTCCGCTAAAGTTAAAACATGCTTAGGTACTCTTCCAATGTTATCGGAATTCCGCTGATGTTTAAAAATGCTTCGGAACTATTCCATTGTTTTCAGAATTCCGCTGAAGTTTAAAAATTCTTTGGAACTCTTCCATTGTTCTCAGAATTCCACTGAAGTTTAAAAATGCTTCGGAACCCTTCCATTATTCTTGGAATTCCGCTGACATTTAAAAATGCTTCGGAACTTTTCCATTGTTCTTGGAATTCCGCTGATGTTTAAAAATGCTTCGGAACGCTTCCATTGTTCTCGGAATTACGCTAACGTTTAAAAATGATTCGGAACTCTTCCATTGTTCTCGTAATTCCGCTGACATTTAAAAATGCTTCGGAACTCTTCCATTGTTCTCTTAATTCCGCTGAAGTTTAAAAATGCTTCGGAACTCTTCCATTGTTCTCGGAATTCTGCTAAATTTTAAAAAAGCTTCGGAATTCTTCCATTGTTCTCGGAATTCCGCTGATGTTTAAAAATGCTTCGGAACTCTTCCATTGTTCTCGGAATTCCGATAACGTTTAAAAATGATTCGGAACTCTTCCATTTTTCTCGTAATTCCGCTGACATTTAAAAATGCTTCGGAACTCTTCCATTGTTCTCTTAATTCCGCTGAAGTTTAAAAATGCTTCGGAACTCTTCCATTGTTCTCGGAATTCTGCTAAATTTTAAAAAAGCTTCGGAACTCTTCCATTGTTCTCGGAATTCCGCTGAAGTTTAAAAATGCTTAGGTACTCTACCATAATTCTCAGAATTCCGCTGAAGTTTAAAAATGCTTTGGAACTCTTCCATTGTTCTCGGAATTCTGCTGATGTTTAAAAATGCTTAGAAACTCTTCCATTGTTCTCGGAATTCCGCTGACGGTTAAAAATGCTTCGGAACTTTTTCATTGTTCTCGCAATTCTGCTGAAGTTTAAAAAGGCTTCGGAACTCTTTCATTGTTTTCGGAATTCCGCTGAAGTTTAAAAAGGCTTTGGAACTCTTTCATTGTTCTCAGAATTCTGCTGAAGTTTAAAAATGCTTCGGAACTCTTCCATTTTTCTCAGAATTCCACTGCCTTTTAAAAATGCTTCGGTAATTTTCCATTGATCTCGGAATTCTGCTGACGTTTAAAAATGCTTTGAAGCTCTTCCATTGTTCTCGTAGTTACGCTGATGTTTAAAAATGCTTCGGAACTCTTCCATTGTTCTCGGAATTCCGCTGATGTTTAAAAATGCTCCGGAACGCTTCCATTGTTCAAGGATTTCCGATAAAGTTTAAAAATGCTTCTGAACTCTTACATTGTTCTCAGAATTCCGCTGATGTTTAAAAATGCTTCGGAACACTTTAATTGTTCTTGGAATTCTGCTGAAGTTTAAAAATGCTTCGGAACTCTTCCATTGTTCCGGAATTCTGCTGAAGTATAAAAATGCTTCCGAACTCTTCCATTGTTCCCAGAATTCCGATGAAGTTTAAAAATGCTTTGGAACGCTTTCATTGCTCAAGGAATTCCGCTGACGTTCAAAAATGCTTCGGAACCCTTCCATTGTTCGTGGTATTCTGCTGATGTTTAAAAATGCTTCGGAACTCTTCCATTGTTCTCGGAATTCCGCTGACGAGTAAAAATGCTTCGGAACTCTTCCATTGTTCTCGTAATTCCGCTGACGTTTAAAAATGCTTCCGATCTCTTACATTGTTCTCGGAATTCCGCTGAAGTTTAAAAATGCTTTGGAACTCTTCCATTGTTCTAGGAATTCCGCTGAAGTTTTAAAATGCTTCATAACTCTTCCATTGTTCTCGGAATTCCGCTGACCTTTAAAAATGCTTCCGATCTCTTCCATTGTTCTCGGAAATACGCTGACGTTTAAAAATGCTTTGAAACTCATCCATTGTTCTCAGAATTCCTATGAAGTTTAAAAATGCTTCAAAACTCTTCCATTTTTCTTGGAATTCCGCTGAAGTATAAAAAACCTTTGGAACTCTTCCATTGTTCTCGGAATTCCGCTGAAGTTTAAAAATGCTTCCGAACTCTTTTATTGTTCTTAGATTTCTGCTGAAGTTTAAAAATACTTCGGAACTCTTCCATTGTTCTTGGAATTCCGCCTACATTTAAAAATGCTTCGGAACTCTTCCATTGTTCTCGGAAATTCCCTGACGTTTAAAAATGCTTTGGAACTCCTCCATTGTTCTCAGAATTCCTATGAAGTTTAAAAATTCTTCAAAACACTTCCATTGTTCTTGGAAATCCGCTGACGTTTAAAAATGCTTCGGAACTCTTCCATTGTTCTCGTAATTCCGCTGATGTTTAAAAATGCTTCGTAACTCTTACATTTTTCTCGGAATTCCGCTGACGTTTAAAAATGCTTTGGAACTGCTCCATTGTTCTCGGAATTCCGCTGCCATTTAATAATGCTTCGGAACTCTTCCATTATTCTCGGACTTCCGTTGACATTTCAAAATGCTTCGAAACTCTTCCATTGTTCTTGTAATTCTGCTGATGTTTAAAAATGCTTTGGAACTATTCCATTGTTCTAGGAATTCCGCTAAAGTAAAAAAATGCTTAGGTACTCTTCCAATGTTATCGGAATTCCGCTGATGTTTAAAAATGCTTCGGAACTATTCCATTGTTTTCAGAATTCCTCTGAAGTTTAAAAATTCTTTGGAACTCTTCCATTGTTCTCAGAATTCCACTGAAGTTTAAAAATGCTTCGGAACCCTTCCATTTTTCTTGGAATTCCGCTGACATTTAAAAATGCTTCGGAACTTTTCCATTGTTCTCGGAATTACGCTGATGTTTAAAAATGCTTCGGAACTCTTCCATTGTTCTCGGAATTACGCTAACGTTTAAAAATGATTCGGAACTCTTCCATTGTTCTCGTAATTCCGCTGACATTTAAAAATGCTTCGGAACTCTTCCATTGTTCTCTTAATTCCGCTGAAGTTTAAAAATGCTTCGGAACTCTTCCATTGTTCTCGGAATTCTGCAAAATTTTAAAAAAGCTTCGGAACTCTTCCATTGTTCTCGGAATTCCGCTGATGTTTAAAAATGCTTCGGAACTCTTCCATTGTTCTCGGAATTCCGCTAACGTTTAAAAATGATTCGGAACTCTTCCATTTTTCTCGTAATTCCGCTGACATTTAAAAATGCTTCGGAACTCTTCCATTGTTCTCTTAATTCCGCTGAAGTTTAAAAATGCTTCGGAACTCTTCCATTGTTCTCGGAATTACGCTAACGTTTAAAAATGATTCGGAACTCTTCCATAGTTCTCGTAATTCCGCTGACATTTAAAAATGCTTCGGAACTCTTCCATTGTTCTCTTAATTCCGCTGAAGTTTAAAAATGCTTCGGAACTCTTCCATTGTTCTCGGAATTCTGCTAAATTTTAAAAAAGCTTCGGAACTCTTCCATTGTTCTCGGAATTCCGCTGATGTTTAAAAATGCTTCAGAACTCTTCCATTGTTCTCGGAATTCCGCTAACGTTTAAAAATGATTCGGAACTCTTCCATTTTTCTCGTAATTCCGCTGACATTTAAAAATGCTTCGGAACTCTTCCATTGTTCTCGTAATTCCGCTGACGTTTAAAAATGCTTCCGATCTCTTACATTGTTCTCGGAATTCCGCTGAAGTTTAAAAATGCTTTGGAACTCTTCCATTGTTCTAGGAATTCCGCTGAAGTTTTAAAATGCTTCATAACTCTTCCATTGTTCTCGGAATTCCGCTGACCTTTAAAAATGCTTCCGATCTCTTCCATTGTTCTCGGAAATACGCTGACGTTTAAAAATGCTTTGAAACTCATCCATTGTTCTCAGAATTCCTATGAAGTTTAAAAATGCTTCCAAACTCTTCCATTTTTCTTGGAATTCCGCTGAAGTATAAAAAACCTTTGGAACTCTTCCATTGTTCTCGGAATTCCGCTGAAGTTTAAAAATGCTTCCGAACTCTTCTATTGTTCTTAGAATTCTGCTGAAGTTTAAAAATACTTCGGAACTCTTCCATTGTTCTTGGAATTCCGCTGACATTTAAAAATGCTTCGGAACTCTTCCATTGTTCTCGGAAATCCGCTGACGTTTAAAAATGCTTTGGAACTCCTCCATTGTTCTCAGAATTCCTATGAAGTTTAAAAATTCTTCAAAACTCTTCCATTGTTCTTGGAAATCCGCTGACGTTTAAAAATGCTTCGGAACTCTTCCATTGTTCTCGTAATTCCGCTGATGTTTAAAAATGCTTCGTAACTCTTACATTTTTCTCGGAATTCCGCTGACGTTTAAAAATGCTTTGGAACTGCTCCATTCTTCTCGGAATTCCGCTGCCATTTAATAATGCTTCGGAACTCTTCCATTATTCTCGGACTTCCGTTGACATTTCAAAATGCTTCGAAACTCTTCCATTGTTCTTGTAATTCTGCTGATGTTTAAAAATGCTTTGGAACTATTCCATTGTTCTAGGAATTCCGCTAAAGTTAAAACATGCTTAGGTACTCTTCCAATGTTATCGGAATTCCGCTGATGTTTAAAAATGCTTCGGAACTATTCCATTGTTTTCAGAATTCCGCTGAAGTTTAAAAATTCTTTGGAACTCTTCCATTGTTCTCAGAATTCCACTGAAGTTTAAAAATGCTTCGGAACCCTTCCATTATTCTTGGAATTCCGCTGACATTTAAAAATGCTTCGGAACTTTTCCATTGTTCTTGGAATTCCGCTGATGTTTAAAAATGCTTCGGAACGCTTCCATTGTTCTCGGAATTACGCTAACGTTTAAAAATGATTCGGAACTCTTCCATTGTTCTCGTAATTCCGCTGACATTTAAAAATGCTTCGGAACTCTTCCATTGTTCTCTTAATTCCGCTGAAGTTTAAAAATGCTTCGGAACTCTTCCATTGTTCTCGGAATTCTGCTAAATTTTAAAAAAGCTTCGGAATTCTTCCATTGTTCTCGGAATTCCGCTGATGTTTAAAAATGCTTCGGAACTCTTCCATTGTTCTCGGAATTCCGATAACGTTTAAAAATGATTCGGAACTCTTCCATTTTTCTCGTAATTCCGCTGACATTTAAAAATGCTTCGGAACTCTTCCATTGTTCTCTTAATTCCGCTGAAGTTTAAAAATGCTTCGGAACTCTTCCATTGTTCTCGGAATTCTGCTAAATTTTAAAAAAGCTTCGGAACTCTTCCATTGTTCTCGGAATTCCGCTGAAGTTTAAAAATGCTTAGGTACTCTACCATAATTCTCAGAATTCCGCTGAAGTTTAAAAATGCTTTGGAACTCTTCCATTGTTCTCGGAATTCTGCTGATGTTTAAAAATGCTTAGAAACTCTTCCATTGTTCTCGGAATTCCGCTGACGGTTAAAAATGCTTCGGAACTTTTTCATTGTTCTCGCAATTCTGCTGAAGTTTAAAAAGGCTTCGGAACTCTTTCAATGTTTTCGGAATTCCGCTGAAGTTTAAAAAGGCTTTGGAACTCTTTCATTGTTCTCAGAATTCTGCTGAAGTTTAAAAATGCTTCGGAACTCTTCCATTTTTCTCAGAATTCCACTGCCTTTTAAAAATGCTTCGGTAATTTTCCATTGATCTCGGAATTCTGCTGACGTTTAAAAATGCTTTGAAGCTCTTCCATTGTTCTCGTAGTTACGCTGATGTTTAAAAATGCTTCGGAACTCTTCCATTGTTCTCGGAATTCCGCTGATGTTTAAAAATGCTCCGGAACGCTTCCATTGTTCAAGGATTTCCGATAAAGTTTAAAAATGCTTATGAACTCTTACATTGTTCTCAGAATTCCGCTGATGTTTAAAAATGCTTCGGAACACTTTAATTGTTCTTGGAATTCTGCTGAAGTTTAAAAATGCTTCGGAACTCTTCCATTGTTCCGGAATTCTGCTGAAGTATAAAAATGCTTCCGAACTCTTCCATTGTTCCCAGAATTCCGATGAAGTTTAAAAATGCTTTGGAACGCTTTCATTGCTCAAGGAATTCCGCTGACGTTCAAAAATGCTTCGGAACCCTTCCATTGTTCGTGGTATTCTGCTGATGTTTAAAAATGCTTCGGAACTCTTCCATTGTTCTCGGAATTCCGCTGACGAGTAAAAATGCTTCGGAACTCTTCCATTGTTCTCGTAATTCCGCTGACGTTTAAAAATGCTTCCGATCTCTTACATTATTCTCGGAATTCCGCTGAAGTTTAAAAATGCTTTGGAACTCTTCCATTGTTCTAGGAATTCCGCTGAAGTTTTAAAATGCTTCATAACTCTTCCATTGTTCTCGGAATTCCGCTGACCTTTAAAAATGCTTCCGATCTCTTCCATTGTTCTCGGAAATACGCTGACGTTTAAAAATGCTTTGAAACTCATCCATTGTTCTCAGAATTCCTATGAAGTTTAAAAATGCTTCAAAACTCTTCCATTTTTCTTGGAATTCCGCTGAAGTATAAAAAACCTTTGGAACTCTTCCATTGTTCTCGGAATTCCGCTAAAGTTAAAACATGCTTAGGTACTCTTCCAATGTTATCGGAATTCCGCTGATGTTTAAAAATGCTTCGGAACTATTCCATTGTTTTCAGAATTCCGCTGAAGTTTAAAAATTCTTTGGAACTCTTCCATTGTTCTCAGAATTCCACTGAAGTTTAAAAATGCTTCGGAACCCTTCCATTATTCTTGGAATTCCGCTGACATTTAAAAATGCTTCGGAACTTTTCCATTGTTCTTGGAATTCCGCTGATGTTTAAAAATGCTTCGGAACGCTTCCATTGTTCTCGGAATTACGCTAACGTTTAAAAATGATTCGGAACTCTTCCATTGTTCTCGTAATTCCGCTGACATTTAAAAATGCTTCGGAACTCTTCCATTGTTCTCTTAATTCCGCTGAAGTTTAAAAATGCTTCGGAACTCTTCCATTGTTCTCGGAATTCTGCTAAATTTTAAAAAAGCTTCGGAATTCTTCCATTGTTCTCGGAATTCCGCTGATGTTTAAAAATGCTTCGGAACTCTTCCATTGTTCTCGGTATTCCGATAACGTTTAAAAATGATTCGGAACTCTTCCATTTTTCTCGTAATTCCGCTGACATTTAAAAATGCTTCGGAACTCTTCCATTGTTCTCTTAATTCCGCTGAAGTTTAAAAATGCTTCGGAACTCTTCCATTGTTCTCGGAATTCTGCTAAATTTTAAAAAAGCTTCGGAACTCTTCCATTGTTCTCGGAATTCCGCTGAAGTTTAAAAATGCTTAGGTACTCTACCATAATTCTCAGAATTCCGCTGAAGTTTAAAAATGCTTTGGAACTCTTCCATTGTTCTCGGAATTCTGCTGATGTTTAAAAATGCTTAGAAACTCTTCCATTGTTCTCGGAATTCCGCTGACGGTTAAAAATGCTTCGGAACTTTTTCATTGTTCTCGCAATTCTGCTGAAGTTTAAAAAGGCTTCGGAACTCTTTCATTGTTTTCGGAATTCCGCTGAAGTTTAAAAAGGCTTTGGAACTCTTTCATTGTTCTCAGAATTCTGCTGAAGTTTAAAAATGCTTCGGAACTCTTCCATTTTTCTCAGAATTCCACTGCCTTTTAAAAATGCTTCGGTAATTTTCCATTGATCTCGGAATTCTGCTGACGTTTAAAAATGCTTTGAAGCTCTTCCATTGTTCTCGTAGTTACGCTGATGTTTAAAAATGCTTCGGAACTCTTCCATTGTTCTCGGAATTCCGCTGATGTTTAAAAATGCTTCGGAACGCTTCCATTGTTCAAGGATTTCCGATGAAGTTTAAAAATGCTTCTGAACTCTTACATTGTTCTCAGAATTCCGCTGATGTTTAAAAATGCTTCGGAACACTTTAATTGTTCTTGGAATTCTGCTGAAGTTTAAAAATGCTTCGGAACTGTTCCATTGTTCCGGAATTCTGCTGAAGTATAAAAATGCTTCCGAACTCTTCCATTGTTCCCAGAATTCCGATGAAGTTTAAAAATGCTTTGGAACGCTTTCATTGCTCAATTAATTCCGCTGATGTTCAAAAATGCTTCGGAACTCTTCCATTGTTCTAGGAATTCCGCTGAAGTTTTAAAATGCTTCATAACTCTTCCATTGTTCTCGGAATTCCGCTGACCTTTAAAAATGCTTCCGATCTCTTCCATTGTTCTCGGAATTCTGCTGAAGTTTAAAAATGCTTTGAAACTCTTCCATTGTTCTAGGAATTCCGCTGAAGTTTTAAAATGCTTCATAACTCTTCCATTGTTCTAGGAATTCCGCTGACGAGTAAAAATGCTTCGGAACTCTTCCATTGTTCTCGTAATTCCGCTGACGTTTAAAAATTCTTCGGTACTTTTCCATTGATCTCGGAATTCCGCTGATGTTTAAAAATGCTTTGAAGCTCTTCCATTGTTCTCGTAGTTCCGCTGATGTTTAAAAATGCTTCGGAACTCTTCCATTGTTCTCGGAATTCCGCTGACGTTTAAAAATGCTTCGGAACTCTTCCATTGTTCAAGGATTTCCGATGAAGTTTAAAAATGCTTCTGAACTCTTACATTGTTCTCAGAATTCCGCTGATGTTAAAAAATGCTTCGGAACACTATAATTGTTCTCGGAATTCTGCTGAAGTTTAAAAATGCTTCTGAACTCTTCCATTGTTCTCAGAATTCCGATGAAGTTTAAAAATGCTTTGGAACGCTTTCATTGCTCAAGGAATTCCGCTGACGTTCAAAAATGCTTCGGAACCCTTCCATTGTTCGTGGTATTCTGCTGATGTTTAAAAATGCTTCGGAACTCTTCCATTGTTCTCGGAATTCCGCTGACGAGTAAAAATGCTTCGGAACTCTTCCATTGTTCTCGTAATTCCGCTGACGTTTAAAAATGCTTCCGATCTCTTACATTGTTCTCGGAATTCCGCTGAAGTTTAAAAATGCTTTGGAACTCTTCCATTGTTCTAGGAATTCCGCTGAAGTTTTAAAATGCTTCATAACTCTTCCATTGTTCTCGGAATTCCGCTGACCTTTAAAAATGCTTCCGATCTCTTCCATTGTTCTCGGAAATACGCTGACGTTTAAAAATGCTTTGAAACTCATCCATTGTTCTCAGAATTCCTATGAAGTTTAAAAATGTTTCAAAACTCTTCCATTTTTCTTGGAATTCCGCTGAAGTATAAAAAACCTTTGGAACTCTTCCATTGTTCTCGGAATTCCGCTGAAGTTTAAAAATGCTTCCGAACTCTTTTATTGTTCTTAGAATTCTGCTGAAGTTTAAAAATACTTTGGAACTCTTCCATTGTTCTTGGAATTCCGCCTACATTTAAAAATGCTTCGGAACTCTTCCATTGTTCTCGGAAATCCGCTGACGTTTAAAAATGCTTTGGAACTCCTCCATTGTTCTCAGAATTCCTATGAAGTTTAAAAATTCTTCAAAACACTTCCATTGTTCTTGGAAATCCGCTGACGTTTAAAAATGCTTCGAAACTCTTCCATTGTTCTTGTAATTCTGCTGATGTTTAAAAATGCTTTGGAACTATTCCATTGTTCTAGGAATTCCGATAAAGTAAAAAAATTCTTAGGTACTCTTCCAATGTTATCGGAATTCCGCTGATGTTTAAAAATGCTTCGGAACTATTCCATTGTTTTCAGAATTCCTCTGAAGTTTAAAAATTCTTTGGAACTCTTCCATTGTTCTCAGAATTCCACTGAAGTTTAAAAATGCTTCGGAACCCTTCCATTTTTCTTGGAATTCCGCTGACATTTAAAAATGCTTCGGAACTTTTCCATTGTTCTCGGAATTCCGCTGATGTTTAAAAATGCTTCGGAACTCTTCCATTGTTCTCGGAATTACGCTAACGTTTAAAAATGATTCGGAACTCTTCCATTGTTCTCGTAATTCCGCTGACATTTAAAAATGCTTCGGAACTCTTCCATTGTTCTCTTAATTCCGCTGAAGTTTAAAAATGCTTCGGAACTCTTCCATTGTTCTCGGAATTCTGCTAAATTTTAAAAAAGCTTCGGAACTCTTCCATTGTTCTCGTAATTCCGCTGACGTTTAAAAATGCTTCCGATCTCTTACGTTGTTCTCGGAATTCCGCTGAAGTTTAAAAATGCTTTGGAACTCTTCCATTGTTCTAGGAATTCCGCTGAAGTTTTAAAATGCTTCATAACTCTTCCATTGTTCTCGGAATTCCGCTGACCTTTAAAAATGCTTCCGATCTCTTCCATTGTTCTCGGAAATACGCTGACGTTTAAAAATGCTTTGAAACTCATCCATTGTTCTCAGAATTCCTATGAAGTTTAAAAATGCTTCCAAACTCTTCCATTTTTCTTGGAATTCCGCTGAAGTATAAAAAACCTTTGGAACTCTTCCATTGTTCTCGGAATTCCGCTGAAGTTTAAAAATGCTTCCGAACTCTTCTATTGTTCTTAGAATTCTGCTGAAGTTTAAAAATACTTCGGAACTCTTCCATTGTTCTTGGAATTCCGCTGACATTTAAAAATGCTTCGGAACTCTTCCATTGTTCTCGGAAATCCGCTGACGTTTAAAAATGCTTTGGAACTCCTCCATTGTTCTCAGAATTCCTATGAAGTTTAAAAATTCTTCAAAACTCTTCCATTGTTCTTGGAAATCCGCTGACGTTTAAAAATGCTTCGGAACTCTTCCATTGTTCTCGTAATTCCGCTGATGTTTAAAAATGCTTCGTAACTCTTACATTTTTCTCGGAATTCCGCTGACGTTTAAAAATGCTTTGGAACTGCTCCATTGTTCTCGGAATTCCGCTGCCATTTAATAATGCTTCGGAACTCTTCCATTATTCTCGGACTTCCGTTGACATTTCAAAATGCTTCGAAACCCTTCCATTGTTCTTGTAATTCTGCTGATGTTTAAAAATGCTTTGGAACTATTCCATGTTCTAGGAATTCCGCTAAAGTTAAAAAATGCTTAGGTACTCTTCCAATGTTATCGGAATTCCGCTGATGTTTAAAAATGCTTCGGAACTATTCCATTGTTTTCAGAATTCCGCTGAAGTTTAAAAATTCTTTGGAACTCTTCCATTGTTCTCAGAATTCCACTGAAGTTTAAAAATGCTTCGGAACCCTTCCTTATTCTTGGAATTCCGCTGACATTTAAAAATGCTTCGGAACTTTTCCATTGTTCTTGGAATTCCGCTGATGTTTAAAAATGCTTCGGAACTCTTCCATTGTTCTCGGAATTACGCTAACGTTTAAAAATGATTCGGAACTCTTCCATTGTTCTCGTAATTCCGCTGACATTTAAAAATGCTTCGGAACTCTTCCATTGTTCTCTTAATTCCGCTGAAGTTTAAAAATGCTTCGGAACTCTTCCATTGTTCTCGGAATTCTGCTAAATTTTAAAAAAGCTTCGGAATTCTTCCATTGTTCTCGGAATTCCGCTGATGTTTAAAAATGCTTCGGAACTCTTCCATTGTTCTCGGAATTCCGATAACGTTTAAAAATGATTCGGAACTCTTCCATTTTTCTCGTAATTCCGCTGACATTTAAAAATGCTTCGGAACTCTTCCATTGTTCTCTTAATTCCGCTGAAGTTTAAAAATGCTTCGGAACTCTTCCATTGTTCTCGGAATTCTGCTAAATTTTAAAAAAGCTTCGGAACTCTTCCATTGTTCTCGGAATTCCGCTGAAGTTTAAAAATGCTTAGGTACTCTACCATAATTCTCAGAATTCCGCTGAAGTTTAAAAATGCTTTGGAACTCTTCCATTGTTCTCGGAATTCTGCTGATGTTTAAAAATGCTTAGAAACTCTTCCATTGTTCTCGGAATTCCGCTGACGGTTAAAAATGCTTCGGAACTTTTTCATTGTTCTCGCAATTCTGCTGAAGTTTAAAAAGGCTTCGGAACTCTTTCATTGTTTTCGGAATTCCGCTGAAGTTTAAAAAGGCTTTGGAACTCTTTCATTGTTCTCAGAATTCTGCTGAAGTTTAAAAATGCTTCGGAACTCTTCCATTTTTCTCAGAATTCCACTGCCTTTTAAAAATGCTTCGGTAATTTTCCATTGATCTCGGAATTCTGCTGACGTTTAAAAATGCTTTGAAGCTCTTCCATTGTTCTCGTAGTTACGCTGATGTTTAAAAATGCTTCGGAACTCTTCCATTGTTCTCGGAATTCCGCTGATGTTTAAAAATGCTTCGGAACGCTTCCATTGTTCAAGGATTTCCGATGAAGTTTAAAAATGCTTCTGAACTCTTACATTGTTCTCAGAATTCCGCTGATGTTTAAAAATGCTTCGGAACACTTTAATTGTTCTTGGAATTCTGCTGAAGTTTAAAAATGCTTCGGAACTGTTCCATTGTTCCGGAATTCTGCTGAAGTATAAAAATGCTTCCGAACTCTTCCATTGTTCCCAGAATTCCGATGAAGTTTAAAAATGCTTTGGAACGCTTTCATTGCTCAATTAATTCCGCTGATGTTCAAAAATGCTTCGGAACTCTTCCATTGTTCTAGGAATTCCGCTGAAGTTTTAAAATGCTTCATAACTCTTCCATTGTTCTCGGAATTCCGCTGACCTTTAAAAATGCTTCCGATCTCTTCCATTGTTCTCGGAATTCTGCTGAAGTTTAAAAATGCTTTGAAACTCTTCCATTGTTCTAGGAATTCCGCTGAAGTTTTAAAATGCTTCATAACTCTTCCATTGTTCTAGGAATTCCGCTGACGAGTAAAAATGCTTCGGAACTCTTCCATTGTTCTCGTAATTCCGCTGACGTTTAAAAATGCTTCGGTACTTTTCCATTGATCTCGGAATTCCGCTGATGTTTAAAAATGCTTTGAAGCTCTTCCATTGTTCTCGTAGTTCCGCTGATGTTTAAAAATGCTTCGGAACTCTTCCATTGTTCTCGGAATTCCGCTGACGTTTAAAAATGCTTCGGAACTCTTCCATTGTTCAAGGATTTCCGATGAAGTTTAAAAATGCTTCTGAACTCTTACATTGTTCTCAGAATTCCGCTGATGTTAAAAAATGCTTCGGAACACTATAATTGTTCTCGGAATTCTGCTGAAGTTTAAAAATGCTTCTGAACTCTTCCAATGTTCCGGAATTCTGCTGAAGTATAAAAATGCTTCCGAACTCTTCCATTGTTCTCAGAATTCCGATGAAGTTTAAAAATGCTTTGGAACGCTTTCATTGCTCAAGGAATTCCGCTGACGTTCAAAAATGCTTCGGAACCCTTCCATTGTTCGTGGTATTCTGCTGATGTTTAAAAATGCTTCGGAACTCTTCCATTGTTCTCGGAATTCCGCTGACGAGTAAAAATGCTTCGGAACTCTTCCATTGTTCTCGTAATTCCGCTGACGTTTAAAAATGATTCGGAACTCTTCCATTTTTCTCGTAATTCCGCTGACATTTAAAAATGCTTCGGAACTCTTCCATTGTTCTCGTAATTCCGCTGACGTTTAAAAATGCTTCCGATCTCTTACATTGTTCTCGGAATTCCGCTGAAGTTTAAAAATGCTTTGGAACTCTTCCATTGTTCTAGGAATTCCGCTGAAGTTTTAAAATGCTTCATAACTCTTCCATTGTTCTCGGAATTCCGCTGACCTTTAAAAATGCTTCCGATCTCTTCCATTGTTCTCGGAAATACGCTGACGTTTAAAAATGCTTTGAAACTCATCCATTGTTCTCAGAATTCCTATGAAGTTTAAAAATGCTTCCAAACTCTTCCATTTTTCTTGGAATTCCGCTGAAGTATAAAAAACCTTTGGAACTCTTCCATTGTTCTCGGAATTCCGCTGAAGTTTAAAAATGCTTCCGAACTCTTCTATTGTTCTTAGAATTCTGCTGAAGTTTAAAAATACTTCGGAACTCTTCCATTGTTCTTGGAATTCCGCTGACATTTAAAAATGCTTCGGAACTCTTCCATTGTTCTCGGAAATCCGCTGACGTTTAAAAATGCTTTGGAACTCCTCCATTGTTCTCAGAATTCCTATGAAGTTTAAAAATTCTTCAAAACTCTTCCATTGTTCTTGGAAATCCGCTGACGTTTAAAAATGCTTCGGAACTCTTCCATTGTTCTCGTAATTCCGCTGATGTTTAAAAATGCTTCGTAACTCTTACATTTTTCTCGGAATTCCGCTGACGTTTAAAAATGCTTTGGAACTGCTCCATTGTTCTCGGAATTCCGCTGCCATTTAATAATGCTTCGGAACTCTTCCATTATTCTCGGACTTCCGTTGACATTTCAAAATGCTTCGAAACCCTTCCATTGTTCTTGTAATTCTGCTGATGTTTAAAAATGCTTTGGAACTATTCCATTGTTCTAGGAATTCCGCTAAAGTTAAAAAATGCTTAGGTACTCTTCCAATGTTATCGGAATTCCGCTGATGTTTAAAAATGCTTCGGAACTATTCCATTGTTTTCAGAATTCCGCTGAAGTTTAAAAATTCTTTGGAACTCTTCCATTGTTCTCAGAATTCCACTGAAGTTTATAAATGATTCGGAACCCTTCCATTTTTCTTGGAATTCCGCTGACATTTAAAAATGCTTCGGAACTTTTCCATTGTTCTCGGAATTCCGCTGATGTTTAAAAATGCTTCGGAACTCTTCCATTGTTCTCGGAATTCCGCTAACGTTTAAAAATGCTTTGGAACGCTTTCATTGCTCAATTAATTCCGCTGATGTTCAAAAATGCTTCGGAACTCTTCCATTGTTCTAGGAATTCCGCTGAAGTTTTAAAATGCTTCATAACTCTTCCATTGTTCTCGGAATTCCGCTGACCTTTAAAAATGCTTCCGATCTCTTCCATTGTTCTCGGAATTCTGCTGAAGTTTAAAAATGCTTTGAAACTCTTCCATTGTTCTAGGAATTCCGCTGAAGTTTTAAAATGCTTCATAACTCTTCCATTGTTCTAGGAATTCCGCTGACGAGTAAAAATGCTTCGGAACTCTTCCATTGTTCTCGTAATTCCGCTGACGTTTAAAAATTCTTCGGTACTTTTCCATTGATCTCGGAATTCCGCTGATGTTTAAAAATGCTTTGAAGCTCTTCCATTGTTCTCGTAGTTCCGCTGATGTTTAAAAATGCTTCGGAACTCTTCCATTGTTCTCGGAATTCCACTGACGTTTAAAAATGCTTCGGAACTCTTCCATTGTTCAAGGATTTCCGATGAAGTTTAAAAATGCTTCTGAACTCTTACATTGTTCTCAGAATTCCGCTGATGTTAAAAAATGCTTCGGAACACTATAATTGTTCTCGGAATTCTGCTGAAGTTTAAAAATGCTTCTGAACTCTTCCAATGTTCCGGAATTCTGCTGAAGTATAAAAATGCTTCCGAACTCTTCCATTGTTCTCAGAATTCCGATGAAGTTTAAAAATGCTTTGGAACGCTTTCATTGCTCAAGGAATTCCGCTGACGTTCAAAAATGCTTCGGAACCCTTCCATTGTTCGTGGTATTCTGCTGATGTTTAAAAATGCTTCGGAACTCTTCCATTGTTCTCGGAATTCCGCTGACGAGTAAAAATGCTTCGGAACTCTTCCATTGTTCTCGTAATTCCGCTGACGTTTAAAAATGCTTCCGATCTCTTACATTGTTCTCGGAATTCCGCTGAAGTTTAAAAATGCTTTGGAACTCTTCCATTGTTCTAGGAATTCCGCTGAAGTTTTAAAATGCTTCATAACTCTTCCATTGTTCTCGGAATTCCGCTGACCTTTAAAAATGCTTCCGATCTCTTCCATTGTTCTCGGAAATACGCTGACGTTTAAAAATGCTTTGAAACTCATCCATTGTTCTCAGAATTCCTATGAAGTTTAAAAATGCTTCCAAACTCTTCCATTTTTCTTGGAATTCCGCTGAAGTATAAAAAACCTTTGGAACTCTTCCATTGTTCTCGGAATTCCGCTGAAGTTTAAAAATGCTTCCGAACTCTTCTATTGTTCTTAGAATTCTGCTGAAGTTTAAAAATACTTCGGAACTCTTCCATTGTTCTTGGAATTCCGCTGACATTTAAAAATGCTTCGGAACTCTTCCATTGTTCTCGGAAATCCGCTGACGTTTAAAAATGCTTTGGAACTCCTCCATTGTTCTCAGAATTCCTATGAAGTTTAAAAATTCTTCAAAACTCTTCCATTGTTCTTGGAAATCCGCTGACGTTTAAAAATGCTTCGGAACTCTTCCATTGTTCTCGTAATTCCGCTGATGTTTAAAAATGCTTCGTAACTCTTACATTTTTCTCGGAATTCCGCTGACGTTTAAAAATGCTTTGGAACTGCTCCATTGTTCTCGGAATTCCGCTGCCATTTAATAATGCTTCGGAACTCTTCCATTATTCTCGGACTTCCGTTGACATTTCAAAATGCTTCGAAACCCTTCCATTGTTCTTGTAATTCTGCTGATGTTTAAAAATGCTTTGGAACTATTCCATTGTTCTAGGAATTCCGCTAAAGTTAAAAAATGCTTAGGTACTCTTCCAATGTTATCGGAATTCCGCTGATGTTTAAAAATGCTTCGGAACTATTCCATTGTTTTCAGAATTCCGCTGAAGTTTAAAAATTCTTTGGAACTCTTCCATTGTTCTCAGAATTCCACTGAAGTTTATAAATGATTCGGAACCCTTCCATTTTTCTTGGAATTCCGCTGACATTTAAAAATGCTTCGGAACTTTTCCATTGTTCTCGGAATTCCGCTGATGTTTAAAAATGCTTCGGAACTCTTCCATTGTTCTCGGAATTCCGCTAACGTTTAAAAATGCTTTGGAACGCTTTCATTGCTCAATTAATTCCGCTGATGTTCAAAAATGCTTCGGAACTCTTCCATTGTTCTAGGAATTCCGCTGAAGTTTTAAAATGCTTCATAACTCTTCCATTGTTCTCGGAATTCCGCTGACCTTTAAAAATGCTTCCGATCTCTTCCATTGTTCTCGGAATTCTGCTGAAGTTTAAAAATGCTTTGAAACTCTTCCATTGTTCTAGGAATTCCGCTGAAGTTTTAAAATGCTTCATAACTCTTCCATTGTTCTAGGAATTCCGCTGACGAGTAAAAATGCTTCGGAACTCTTCCATTGTTCTCGTAATTCCGCTGACGTTTAAAAATTCTTCGGTACTTTTCCATTGATCTCGGAATTCCGCTGATGTTTAAAAATGCTTTGAAGCTCTTCCATTGTTCTCGTAGTTCCGCTGATGTTTAAAAATGCTTCGGAACTCTTCCATTGTTCTCGGAATTCCGCTGACGTTTAAAAATGCTTCGGAACTCTTCCATTGTTCAAGGATTTCCGATGAAGTTTAAAAATGCTTCTGAACTCTTACATTGTTCTCAGAATTCCGCTGATGTTAAAAAATGCTTCGGAACACTATAATTGTTCTCGGAATTCTGCTGAAGTTTAAAAATGCTTCTGAACTCTTCCAATGTTCCGGAATTCTGCTGAAGTATAAAAATGCTTCCGAACTCTTCCATTGTTCTCAGAATTCCGATGAAGTTTAAAAATGCTTTGGAACGCTTTCATTGCTCAAGGAATTCCGCTGACGTTCAAAAATGCTTCGGAACCCTTCCATTGTTCGTGGTATTCTGCTGATGTTTAAAAATGCTTCGGAACTCTTCCATTGTTCTCGGAATTCCGCTGACGAGTAAAAATGCTTCGGAACTCTTCCATTGTTCTCGTAATTCCGCTGACGTTTAAAAATGCTTCCGATCTCTTACATTGTTCTCGGAATTCCGCTGAAGTTTAAAAATGCTTTGGAACTCTTCCATTGTTCTAGGAATTCCGCTGAAGTTTTAAAATGCTTCATAACTCTTCCATTGTTCTCGGAATTCCGCTGACCTTTAAAAATGCTTCCGATCTCTTCCATTGTTCTCGGAAATACGCTGACGTTTAAAAATGCTTTGAAACTCATCCATTGTTCTCAGAATTCCTATGAAGTTTAAAAATGTTTCAAAACTCTTCCATTTTTCTTGGAATTCCGCTGAAGTATAAAAAACCTTTGGAACTCTTCCATTGTTCTCGGAATTCCGCTGAAGTTTAAAAATGCTTCCGAACTCTTTTATTGTTCTTAGAATTCTGCTGAAGTTTAAAAATACTTTGGAACTCTTCCATTGTTCTTGGAATTCCGCCTACATTTAAAAATGCTTCGGAACTCTTCCATTGTTCTCGGAAATCCGCTGACGTTTAAAAATGCTTTGGAACTCCTCCATTGTTCTCAGAATTCCTATGAAGTTTAAAAATTCTTCAAAACACTTCCATTGTTCTTGGAAATCCGCTGACGTTTAAAAATGCTTCGAAACTCTTCCATTGTTCTTGTAATTCTGCTGATGTTTAAAAATGCTTTGGAACTATTCCATTGTTCTAGGAATTCCGATAAAGTAAAAAAATGCTTAGGTACTCTTCCAATGTTATCGGAATTCCGCTGATGTTTAAAAATGCTTCGGAACTATTCCATTGTTTTCAGAATTCCTCTGAAGTTTAAAAATTCTTTGGAACTCTTCCATTGTTCTCAGAATTCCACTGAAGTTTAAAAATGCTTCGGAACCCTTCCATTTTTCTTGGAATTCCGCTGACATTTAAAAATGCTTCGGAACTTTTCCATTGTTCTCGGAATTCCGCTGATGTTTAAAAATGCTTCGGAACTCTTCCATTGTTCTCGGAATTACGCTAACGTTTAAAAATGATTCGGAACTCTTCCATTGTTCTCGTAATTCCGCTGACATTTAAAAATGCTTCGGAACTCTTCCATTGTTCTCTTAATTCCGCTGAAGTTTAAAAATGCTTCGGAACTCTTCCATTGTTCTCGGAATTCTGCTAAATTTTAAAAAAGCTTCGGAACTCTTCCATTGTTCTCATAATTCCGCTGACGTTTAAAAATGCTTCCGATCTCTTACGTTGTTCTCGGAATTCCGCTGAAGTTTAAAAATGCTTTGGAACTCTTCCATTGTTCTAGGAATTCCGCTGAAGTTTTAAAATGCTTCATAACTCTTCCATTGTTCTCGGAATTCCGCTGACCTTTAAAAATGCTTCCGATCTCTTCCATTGTTCTCGGAAATACGCTGACGTTTAAAAATGCTTTGAAACTCATCCATTGTTCTCAGAATTCCTATGAAGTTTAAAAATGCTTCCAAACTCTTCCATTTTTCTTGGAATTCCGCTGAAGTATAAAAAACCTTTGGAACTCTTCCATTGTTCTCGGAATTCCGCTGAAGTTTAAAAATGCTTCCGAACTCTTCTATTGTTCTTAGAATTCTGCTGAAGTTTAAAAATACTTCGGAACTCTTCCATTGTTCTTGGAATTCCGCTGACATTTAAAAATGCTTCGGAACTCTTCCATTGTTCTCGGAAATCCGCTGACGTTTAAAAATGCTTTGGAACTCCTCCATTGTTCTCAGAATTCCTATGAAGTTTAAAAATTCTTCAAAACTCTTCCATTGTTCTTGGAAATCCGCTGACGTTTAAAAATGCTTCGGAACTCTTCCATTGTTCTCGTAATTCCGCTGATGTTTAAAAATGCTTCGTAACTCTTACATTTTTCTCGGAATTCCGCTGACGTTTAAAAATGCTTTGGAACTGCTCCATTGTTCTCGGAATTCCGCTGCCATTTAATAATGCTTCGGAACTCTTCCATTATTCTCGGACTTCCGTTGACATTTCAAAATGCTTCGAAACCCTTCCATTGTTCTTGTAATTCTGCTGATGTTTAAAAATGCTTTGGAACTATTCCATGTTCTAGGAATTCCGCTAAAGTTAAAAAATGCTTAGGTACTCTTCCAATGTTATCGGAATTCCGCTGATGTTTAAAAATGCTTCGGAACTATTCCATTGTTTTCAGAATTCCGCTGAAGTTTAAAAATTCTTTGGAACTCTTCCATTGTTCTCAGAATTCCACTGAAGTTTAAAAATGCTTCGGAACCCTTCCTTATTCTTGGAATTCCGCTGACATTTAAAAATGCTTCGGAACTTTTCCATTGTTCTTGGAATTCCGCTGATGTTTAAAAATGCTTCGGAACTCTTCCATTGTTCTCGGAATTACGCTAACGTTTAAAAATGATTCGGAACTCTTCCATTGTTCTCGTAATTCCGCTGACATTTAAAAATGCTTCGGAACTCTTCCATTGTTCTCTTAATTCCGCTGAAGTTTAAAAATGCTTCGGAACTCTTCCATTGTTCTCGGAATTCTGCTAAATTTTAAAAAAGCTTCGGAATTCTTCCATTGTTCTCGGAATTCCGCTGATGTTTAAAAATGCTTCGGAACTCTTCCATTGTTCTCGGAATTCCGATAACGTTTAAAAATGATTCGGAATTCTTCCATTTTTCTCGTAATTCCGCTGACATTTAAAAATGCTTCGGAACTCTTCCATTGTTCTCTTAATTCCGCTGAAGTTTAAAAATGCTTCGGAACTCTTCCATTGTTCTCGGAATTCTGCTAAATTTTAAAAAAGCTTCGGAACTCTTCCATTGTTCTCGGAATTCCGCTGAAGTTTAAAAATGCTTAGGTACTCTACCATAATTCTCAGAATTCCGCTGAAGTTTAAAAATGCTTTGGAACTCTTCCATTGTTCTCGGAATTCTGCTGATGTTTAAAAATGCTTAGAAACTCTTCCATTGTTCTCGGAATTCCGCTGACGGTTAAAAATGCTTCGGAACTTTTTCATTGTTCTCGCAATTCTGCTGAAGTTTAAAAAGGCTTCGGAACTCTTTCATTGTTTTCGGAATTCCGCTGAAGTTTAAAAAGGCTTTGGAACTCTTTCATTGTTCTCAGAATTCTGCTGAAGTTTAAAAATGCTTCGGAACTCTTCCATTTTTCTCAGAATTCCACTGCCTTTTAAAAATGCTTCGGTAATTTTCCATTGATCTCGGAATTCTGCTGACGTTTAAAAATGCTTTGAAGCTCTTCCATTGTTCTCGTAGTTACGCTGATGTTTAAAAATGCTTCGGAACTCTTCCATTGTTCTCGGAATTCCGCTGATGTTTAAAAATGCTTCGGAACGCTTCCATTGTTCAAGGATTTCCGATGAAGTTTAAAAATGCTTCTGAACTCTTACATTGTTCTCAGAATTCCGCTGATGTTTAAAAATGCTTCGGAACACTTTAATTGTTCTTGGAATTCTGCTGAAGTTTAAAAATGCTTCGGAACTGTTCCATTGTTCCGGAATTCTGCTGAAGTATAAAAATGCTTCCGAACTCTTCCATTGTTCCCAGAATTCCGATGAAGTTTAAAAATGCTTTGGAACGCTTTCATTGCTCAATTAATTCCGCTGATGTTCAAAAATGCTTCGGAACTCTTCCATTGTTCTAGGAATTCCGCTGAAGTTTTAAAATGCTTCATAACTCTTCCATTGTTCTCGGAATTCCGCTGACCTTTAAAAATGCTTCCGATCTCTTCCATTGTTCTCGGAATTCTGCTGAAGTTTAAAAATGCTTTGAAACTCTTCCATTGTTCTAGGAATTCCGCTGAAGTTTTAAAATGCTTCATAACTCTTCCATTGTTCTAGGAATTCCGCTGACGAGTAAAAATGCTTCGGAACTCTTCCATTGTTCTCGTAATTCCGCTGACGTTTAAAAATGCTTCGGTACTTTTCCATTGATCTCGGAATTCCGCTGATGTTTAAAAATGCTTTGAAGCTCTTCCATTGTTCTCGTAGTTCCGCTGATGTTTAAAAATGCTTCGGAACTCTTCCATTGTTCTCGGAATTCCGCTGACGTTTAAAAATGCTTCGGAACTCTTCCATTGTTCAAGGATTTCCGATGAAGTTTAAAAATGCTTCTGAACTCTTACATTGTTCTCAGAATTCCGCTGATGTTAAAAAATGCTTCGGAACACTATAATTGTTCTCGGAATTCTGCTGAAGTTTAAAAATGCTTCTGAACTCTTCCAATGTTCCGGAATTCTGCTGAAGTATAAAAATGCTTCCGAACTCTTCCATTGTTCTCAGAATTCCGATGAAGTTTAAAAATGCTTTGGAACGCTTTCATTGCTCAAGGAATTCCGCTGACGTTCAAAAATGCTTCGGAACCCTTCCATTGTTCGTGGTATTCTGCTGATGTTTAAAAATGCTTCGGAACTCTTCCATTGTTCTCGGAATTCCGCTGACGAGTAAAAATGCTTCGGAACTCTTCCATTGTTCTCGTAATTCCGCTGACGTTTAAAAATGATTCGGAACTCTTCCATTTTTCTCGTAAT
This sequence comes from Phyllobates terribilis, assembly GCF_046119375.1. Lineage (NCBI taxonomy): Eukaryota > Metazoa > Chordata > Amphibia > Anura > Dendrobatidae > Phyllobates > Phyllobates terribilis. Next base: position 305,513,296 of record NW_027362765.1, on the reverse strand, counting down.
TCCGCTGACATTTAAAAATGCTTCGGAACTCTTCCATTGTTCTCGTAATTCCGCTGACGTTTAAAAATGCTTCCGATCTCTTACATTGTTCTCGGAATTCCGCTGAAGTTTAAAAATGCTTTGGAACTCTTCCATTGTTCTAGGAATTCCGCTGAAGTTTTAAAATGCTTCATAACTCTTCCATTGTTCTCAGAATTCCGCTGACGAGTAAAAATGCTTCGGAACTCTTCCATTGTTCTCGTAATTCCGCTGACGTTTAAAAATGCTTCGGTACTTTTCCAGTGATCTCGGAATTCCGCTGATGTTTAAAAATGCTTTGAAGCTCTTCCATTGTTCTCGTAGTTCCGCTGATGTTTAAAAATGCTTCGGAACTCTTCCATTGTTCTCGGAATTCCGCTGACGTTTAAAAATGCTTCGGAACTCTTCCATTGTTCAAGGATTTCCGATGAAGTTTAAAAATGCTTCTGAACTCTTACATTGTTCTCAGAATTCCGCTGATGTTAAAAAATGCTTCGGAACACTATAATTGTTCTCGGAATTCTTCTGAAGTTTAAAAATGCTTCTGAACTCTTCCAATGTTCCGGAATTCTGCTGAAGTATAAAAATGCTTCCGAACTCTTCCATTGTTCTCAGAATTCCGATGAAGTTTAAAAATGCTTTGGAACGCTTTCATTGCTCAAGGAATTCCGCTGACGTTCAAAAATGCTTCGGAACTCTTCCATTGTTCTCGTAATTCCGCTGACGTTTAAAAATGCTTCCGATCTCTTACATTGTTCTCGGAATTCCGCTGAAGTTTAAAAATGCTTTGGAACTCTTCCATTGTTCTAGGAATTCCGCTGAAGTTTTAAAATGCTTCATAACTCTTCCATTGTTCTCGGAATTCCGCTGACCTTTAAAAATGCTTCCGATCTCTTCCATTGTTCTCGGAAATACGCTGACGTTTAAAAATGCTTTGAAACTCATCCATTGTTCTCAGAATTCCTATGAAGTTTAAAAATGCTTCAAAACTCTTCCATTTTTCTTGGAATTCCGCTGAAGTATAAAAAACCTTTGGAACTCTTCCATTGTTCTCGGAATTCCGCTGAAGTTTAAAAATGCTTCCGAACTCTTCTATTGTTCTTAGAATTCTGCTGAAGTTTAAAAATACTTCGGAACTCTTCCATTGTTCTTGGAATTCCGCTGACATTTAAAAATGCTTCGGAACTCTTCCATTGTTCTCGGAAATCCGCTGACGTTTAAAAATGCTTTGGAACTCCTCCATTGTTCTCAGAATTCCTATGAAGTTTAAAAATTCTTCAAAACTCTTCCATTGTTCTTGGAAATCCGCTGACGTTTAAAAATGCTTCGGAATTCTTCCATTGTTCTCGTAATTCCGCTGATGTTTAAAAATGCTTCGTAACTCTTACATTTTTCTCGGAATTCCGCTGACGTTTAAAAATGCTTTGGAACTGCTCCATTGTTCTCGGAATTCCGCTGCCATTTAATAATGCTTCGGAACTCTTCCATTATTCTCGGACTTCCGTTGACATTTCAAAATGCTTCGAAACCCTTCCATTTTTCTTGTAATTCTGCTGATGTTTAAAAATGCTTTGGAACTATTCCATTGTTCTAGGAATTCCGCTAAAGTAAAAAAATGCTTAGGTAATCTTCCAATGTTATCGGAATTCCGCTGATGTTTAAAAATGCTTCGGAACTATTCCATTGTTTTCAGAATTCCGCTGAAGTTTAAAAATTCTTTGGAACTCTTCCATTGTTCTCAGAATTCCACTGAAGTTTATAAATGCTTCGGAACCCTTCCATTTTTCTTGGAATTCCGCTGACATTTAAAAATGCTTCGGAACTTTTCCATTGTTCTCGGAATTCCGCTGATGTTTAAAAATGCTTCGGAACTCTTCCATTGTTCTCGGAATTACGCTAACGTTTAAAAATGATTCGGAACTCTTCCATTGTTCTCGTAATTCCGCTGACATTTAAAAATGCTTCGGAACTCTTCCATTGTTCTCTTAATTCCGCTGAAGTTTAAAAATGCTTCGGAACTCTTCCATTGTTCTCGGAATTCTGCTAAATTTTAAAAAAGCTTCGGAATTCTTCCATTGTTCTCGGAATTCCGCTGATGTTTAAAAATGCTTCGGAACTCTTCCATTGTTCTCGTAATTCCGCTGACGTTTAAAAATGATTCGGAACTCTTCCATTTTTCTCGTAATTCCGCTGACATTTAAAAATGCTTCGGAACTCTTCCATTGTTCTCGTAATTCCGCTGACGTTTAAAAATGCTTCCGATCTCTTACATTGTTCTCGGAATTCCGCTGAAGTTTAAAAATGCTTTGGAACTCTTCCATTGTTCTAGGAATTCCGCTGAAGTTTTAAAATGCTTCATAACTCTTCCATTGTTCTCGGAATTCCGCTGACGAGTAAAAATGCTTCGGAACTCTTCCATTGTTCTCGTAATTCCGCTGACGTTTAAAAATGCTTCGGTACTTTTCCAGTGATCTCGGAATTCCGCTGATGTTTAAAAATGCTTTGAAGCTCTTCCATTGTTCTCGTAGTTCCGCTGATGTTTAAAAATGCTTCGGAACTCTTCCATTGTTCTCGGAATTCCGCTGACGTTTAAAAATGCTTCGGAACTCTTCCATTGTTCAAGGATTTCCGATGAAGTTTAAAAATGCTTCTGAACTCTTACATTGTTCTCAGAATTCCGCTGATGTTAAAAAATGCTTCGGAACACTATAATTGTTCTCGGAATTCTTCTGAAGTTTAAAAATGCTTCTGAACTCTTCCAATGTTCCGGAATTCTGCTGAAGTATAAAAATGCTTCCGAACTCTTCCATTGTTCTCAGAATTCCGATGAAGTTTAAAAATGCTTTGGAACGCTTTCATTGCTCAAGGAATTCCGCTGACGTTCAAAAATGCTTCGGAACTCTTCCATTGTTCTCGTAATTCCGCTGACGTTTAAAAATGCTTCCGATCTCTTACATTGTTCTCGGAATTCCGCTGAAGTTTAAAAATGCTTTGGAACTCTTCCATTGTTCTAGGAATTCCGCTGAAGTTTTAAAATGCTTCATAACTCTTCCATTGTTCTCGGAATTCCGCTGACCTTTAAAAATGCTTCCGATCTCTTCCATTGTTCTCGGAAATACGCTGACGTTTAAAAATGCTTTGAAACTCATCCATTGTTCTCAGAATTCCTATGAAGTTTAAAAATGCTTCAAAACTCTTCCATTTTTCTTGGAATTCCGCTGAAGTATAAAAAACCTTTGGAACTCTTCCATTGTTCTCGGAATTCCGCTGAAGTTTAAAAATGCTTCCGAACTCTTCTATTGTTCTTAGAATTCTGCTGAAGTTTAAAAATACTTCGGAACTCTTCCATTGTTCTTGGAATTCCGCTGACATTTAAAAATGCTTCGGAACTCTTCCATTGTTCTCGGAAATCCGCTGACGTTTAAAAATGCTTTGGAACTCCTCCATTGTTCTCAGAATTCCTATGAAGTTTAAAAATTCTTCAAAACTCTTCCATTGTTCTTGGAAATCCGCTGACGTTTAAAAATGCTTCGGAATTCTTCCATTGTTCTCGTAATTCCGCTGATGTTTAAAAATGCTTCGTAACTCTTACATTTTTCTCGGAATTCCGCTGACGTTTAAAAATGCTTTGGAACTGCTCCATTGTTCTCGGAATTCCGCTGCCATTTAATAATGCTTCGGAACTCTTCCATTATTCTCGGACTTCCGTTGACATTTCAAAATGCTTCGAAACCCTTCCATTTTTCTTGTAATTCTGCTGATGTTTAAAAATGCTTTGGAACTATTCCATTGTTCTAGGAATTCCGCTAAAGTAAAAAAATGCTTAGGTAATCTTCCAATGTTATCGGAATTCCGCTGATGTTTAAAAATGCTTCGGAACTATTCCATTGTTTTCAGAATTCCGCTGAAGTTTAAAAATTCTTTGGAACTCTTCCATTGTTCTCAGAATTCCACTGAAGTTTATAAATGCTTCGGAACCCTTCCATTTTTCTTGGAATTCCGCTGACATTTAAAAATGCTTCGGAACTTTTCCATTGTTCTCGGAATTCCGCTGATGTTTAAAAATGCTTCGGAACTCTTCCATTGTTCTCGGAATTACGCTAACGTTTAAAAATGATTCGGAACTCTTCCATTGTTCTCGTAATTCCGCTGACATTTAAAAATGCTTCGGAACTCTTCCATTGTTCTCTTAATTCCGCTGAAGTTTAAAAATGCTTCGGAACTCTTCCATTGTTCTCGGAATTCTGCTAAATTTTAAAAAAGCTTCGGAATTCTTCCATTGTTCTCGGAATTCCGCTGATGTTTAAAAATGCTTCGGAACTCTTCCATTGTTCTCGGAATTCCGATAACGTTTAAAAATGATTCGGAATTCTTCCATTTTTCTCGTAATTCCGCTGACATTTAAAAATGCTTCGGAACTCTTCCATTGTTCTCTTAATTCCGCTGAAGTTTAAAAATGCTTCGGAACTCTTCCATTGTTCTCGGAATTCTGCTAAATTTTAAAAAAGCTTCGGAACTCTTCCATTGTTCTCGGAATTCCGCTGAAGTTTAAAAATGCTTAGGTACTCTACCATAATTCTCAGAATTCCGCTGAAGTTTAAAAATGCTTTGGAACTCTTCCATTGTTCTCGGAATTCTGCTGATATTTAAAAATGCTTAGAAACTCTTCCATTGTTCTCGGAATTCCGCTGACGGTTAAAAATGCTTCGGAACTTTTTCATTGTTCTCGCAATTCTGCTGAAGTTTAAAAAGGCTTCGGAACTCTTTCATTGTTTTCGGAATTCCGCTGAAGTTTAAAAAGGCTTTGGAACTCTTTCATTGTTCTCAGAATTCTGCTGAAGTTTAAAAATGCTTCGGAACTCTTCCATTTTTCTCAGAATTCCACTGCCTTTTAAAAATGCTTCGGTAATTTTCCATTGATCTCGGAATTCTGCTGACGTTTAAAAATGCTTTGAAGCTCTTCCATTGTTCTCGTAGTTACGCTGATGTTTAAAAATGCTTCGGAACTCTTCCATTGTTCTCGGAATTCCGCTGATGTTTAAAAATGCTTCGGAACGCTTCCATTGTTCAAGGATTTCCGATGAAGTTTAAAAATGCTTCTGAACTCTTACATTGTTCTCAGAATTCCGCTGATGTTTAAAAATGCTTCGGAACACTTTAATTGTTCTTGGAATTCTGCTGAAGTTTAAAAATGCTTCGGAACTGTTCCATTGTTCCGGAATTCTGCTGAAGTATAAAAATGCTTCCGAACTCTTCCATTGTTCCCAGAATTCCGATGAAGTTTAAAAATGCTTTGGAACGCTTTCATTGCTCAATTAATTCCGCTGATGTTCAAAAATGCTTCGGAACTCTTCCATTGTTCTAGGAATTCCGCTGAAGTTTTAAAATGCTTCATAACTCTTCCATTGTTCTCGGAATTCCGCTGACCTTTAAAAATGCTTCCGATCTCTTCCATTGTTCTCGGAATTCTGCTGAAGTTTAAAAATGCTTTGAAACTCTTCCATTGTTCTAGGAATTCCGCTGAAGTTTTAAAATGCTTCATAACTCTTCCATTGTTCTAGGAATTCCGCTGACGAGTAAAAATGCTTCGGAACTCTTCCATTGTTCTCGTAATTCCGCTGACGTTTAAAAATGCTTCGGTACTTTTCCATTGATCTCGGAATTCCGCTGATGTTTAAAAATGCTTTGAAGCTCTTCCATTGTTCTCGTAGTTCCGCTGATGTTTAAAAATGCTTCGGAACTCTTCCATTGTTCTCGGAATTCCGCTGACGTTTAAAAATGCTTCGGAACTCTTCCATTGTTCAAGGATTTCCGATGAAGTTTAAAAATGCTTCTGAACTCTTACATTGTTCTCAGAATTCCGCTGATGTTAAAAAATGCTTCGGAACACTATAATTGTTCTCGGAATTCTGCTGAAGTTTAAAAATGCTTCTGAACTCTTCCAATGTTCCGGAATTCTGCTGAAGTATAAAAATGCTTCCGAACTCTTCCATTGTTCTCAGAATTCCGATGAAGTTTAAAAATGCTTTGGAACGCTTTCATTGCTCAAGGAATTCCGCTGACGTTCAAAAATGCTTCGGAACCCTTCCATTGTTCGTGGTATTCTGCTGATGTTTAAAAATGCTTCGGAACTCTTCCATTGTTCTCGGAATTCCGCTGACGAGTAAAAATGCTTCGGAACTCTTCCATTGTTCTCGTAATTCCGCTGACGTTTAAAAATGATTCGGAACTCTTCCATTTTTCTCGTAATTCCGCTGACATTTAAAAATGCTTCGGAACTCTTCCATTGTTCTCGTAATTCCGCTGACGTTTAAAAATGCTTCCGATCTCTTACATTGTTCTCGGAATTCCGCTGAAGTTTAAAAATGCTTTGGAACTCTTCCATTGTTCTAGGAATTCCGCTGAAGTTTTAAAATGCTTCATAACTCTTCCATTGTTCTCGGAATTCCGCTGACGAGTAAAAATGCTTCGGAACTCTTCCATTGTTCTCGTAATTCCGCTGACGTTTAAAAATGCTTCGGTACTTTTCCAGTGATCTCGGAATTCCGCTGATGTTTAAAAATGCTTTGAAGCTCTTCCATTGTTCTCGTAGTTCCGCTGATGTTTAAAAATGCTTCGGAACTCTTCCATTGTTCTCGGAATTCCGCTGACGTTTAAAAATGCTTCGGAACTCTTCCATTGTTCAAGGATTTCCGATGAAGTTTAAAAATGCTTCTGAACTCTTACATTGTTCTCAGAATTCCGCTGATGTTAAAAAATGCTTCGGAACACTATAATTGTTCTCGGAATTCTTCTGAAGTTTAAAAATGCTTCTGAACTCTTCCAATGTTCCGGAATTCTGCTGAAGTATAAAAATGCTTCCGAACTCTTCCATTGTTCTCAGAATTCCGATGAAGTTTAAAAATGCTTTGGAACGCTTTCATTGCTCAAGGAATTCCGCTGACGTTCAAAAATGCTTCGGAACTCTTCCATTGTTCTCGTAATTCCGCTGACGTTTAAAAATGCTTCCGATCTCTTACATTGTTCTCGGAATTCCGCTGAAGTTTAAAAATGCTTTGGAACTCTTCCATTGTTCTAGGAATTCCGCTGAAGTTTTAAAATGCTTCATAACTCTTCCATTGTTCTCGGAATTCCGCTGACCTTTAAAAATGCTTCCGATCTCTTCCATTGTTCTCGGAAATACGCTGACGTTTAAAAATGCTTTGAAACTCATCCATTGTTCTCAGAATTCCTATGAAGTTTAAAAATGCTTCAAAACTCTTCCATTTTTCTTGGAATTCCGCTGAAGTATAAAAAACTTTTGGAACTCTTCCATTGTTCTCGGAATTCCGCTGAAGTTTAAAAATGCTTCCGAACTCTTCTATTGTTCTTAGAATTCTGCTGAAGTTTAAAAATACTTCGGAACTCTTCCATTGTTCTTGGAATTCCGCTGACATTTAAAAATGCTTCGGAACTCTTCCATTGTTCTCGGAAATCCGCTGACGTTTAAAAATGCTTTGGAACTCCTCCATTGTTCTCAGAATTCCTATGAAGTTTAAAAATTCTTCAAAACTCTTCCATTGTTCTTGGAAATCCGCTGACGTTTAAAAATGCTTCGGAATTCTTCCATTGTTCTCGTAATTCCGCTGATGTTTAAAAATGCTTCGTAACTCTTACATTTTTCTCGGAATTCCGCTGACGTTTAAAAATGCTTTGGAACTGCTCCATTGTTCTCGGAATTCCGCTGCCATTTAATAATGCTTCGGAACTCTTCCATTATTCTCGGACTTCCGTTGACATTTCAAAATGCTTCGAAACCCTTCCATTTTTCTTGTAATTCTGCTGATGTTTAAAAATGCTTTGGAACTATTCCATTGTTCTAGGAATTCCGCTAAAGTAAAAAAATGCTTAGGTAATCTTCCAATGTTATCGGAATTCCGCTGATGTTTAAAAATGCTTCGGAACTATTCCATTGTTTTCAGAATTCCGCTGAAGTTTAAAAATTCTTTGGAACTCTTCCATTGTTCTCAGAATTCCACTGAAGTTTATAAATGCTTCGGAACCCTTCCATTTTTCTTGGAATTCCGCTGACATTTAAAAATGCTTCGGAACTTTTCCATTGTTCTCGGAATTCCGCTGATGTTTAAAAATGCTTCGGAACTCTTCCATTGTTCTCGGAATTCCGCTAACATTTAAAAATGATTCGGAACTCTTCCATTTTTCTCGTAATTCCGCTGACTTTAAAAATGCTTCGGAACTCTTCCATTGTTCTCTTAATTCCGCTGAAGTTTAAAAATGCTTCGGAACTCTTCCATTGTTCTCGGAATTCTGCTAAATTTTAAAAAAGCTTCGGAACTCTTCCATTGTTCTCGGAATTCCGCTGATGTTTAAAAATGCTTCGGAACTCTTCCATTGTTCTCGGAATTCCGCTAACGTTTAAAAATGATTCGGAACTCTTCCATTTTTCTCGTAATTCCGCTGACATTTAAAAATGCTTCGGAACTCTTCCATTGTTCTCTTAATTCCGCTGAAGTTTAAAAATGCTTCGGAACTCTTCCATTGTTCTCGGAATTACGCTAACGTTTAAAAATGATTCGGAACTCTTCCATTGTTCTCGTAATTCCGCTGACATTTAAAAATGCTTTGGAACTCTTCCATTGTTCTCGGAATTCCGCTAACGTTTAAAAATGATTCGGAACTCTTCCATTTTTCTCGTAATTCCGCTGACATTTAAAAATGCTTCGGAACTCTTCCATTGTTCTCGGAATTCTGCTGATGTTTAAAAATGCTTAGAAACTCTTCCATTGTTCTCGGAATTCCGCTGACGGTTAAAAATGCTTCGGAACTTTTTCATTGTTCTCGCAATTCTGCTGAAGTTTAAAAATGCTTCGGAACTCTTCCATTGTTCTCGGAATTCTGCTAAATTTTAAAAAAGCTTCAGAACTCTTCCATTGTTCTCGGAATTCCGCTGAAGTTTAAAAATGCTTAGGTACTCTACCATAATTCTCAGAATTCCGCTGAAGTTTAAAAATGCTTTGGAACTCTTCCATTGTTCTCGGAATTCTGCTGATGTTTAAAAATGCTTAGAAACTCTTCCATTGTTCTCGGAATTCCGCTGACGGTTAAAAATGCTTCGGAACTTTTTCATTGTTCTCGCAATTCTGCTGAAGTTTAAAACGGCTTCGGAACTCTTTCATTGTTTTCGGAATTCCGCTGAAGTTTAAAAAGGGTTTGGAACTCTTTCATTGTTCTCAGAATTCTGCTGAAGTTTAAAAATGCTTCGGAACTCTTCCATTTTTCTCAGAATTCCACTGCCTTTTAAAAATGCTTCGGTACTTTTCCATTGATCTCGGAATTCTGCTGACGTTTAAAAATGCTTTGAAGCTCTTCCATTGTTCTCGTAGTTACGCTGATGTTTAAAAATGCTTCGGAACTCTTCCATTGTTCTCGGAATTCCGCTGATGTTTAAAAATGCTTCAGAACGCTTCCATTGTTCAAGGATTTCCGATGAAGTTTAAAAATGCTTCTGAACTCTTACATTGTTCTCAGAATTCCGCTGATGTTTAAAAATGCTTCGGAACACTTTAATTGTTCTCGGAATTCTGCTGAACTTTAAAAATGCTTCGGAACTGTTCCATTGTTCCGGAATTCTGCTGAAGTATAAAAATGCTTCCGAACTCTTCCATTGTTCCCAGAATTCCGATGAAGTTTAAAAATGCTTTGGAACGCTTTCATTGCTCAATTAATTCCGCTGATGTTCAAAAATGCTTCGGAACTCTTCCATTGTTCTAGGAATTCCGCTGAAGTTTTAAAATGCTTCATAACTCTTCCATTGTTCTCGGAATTCCGCTGACCTTTAAAAATGCTTCCGATCTCTTCCATTGTTCTCGGAATTCTGCTGAAGTTTAAAAATGCTTTGAAACTCTTCCATTGTTCTAGGAATTCCGCTGAAGTTTTAAAATGCTTCATAACTCTTCCATTGTTCTAGGAATTCCGCTGACGAGTAAAAATGCTTCGGAACTCTTCCATTGTTCTCGTAATTCCGCTGACGTTTAAAAATGCTTCGGTACTTTTCCATTGATCTCGGAATTCCGCTGATGTTTAAAAATGCTTTGAAGCTCTTCCATTGTTCTCGTAGTTCCGCTGATGTTTAAAAATGCTTCGGAACTCTTCCATTGTTCTCGGAATTCCGCTGACGTTTAAAAATGCTTCGGAACTCTTCCATTGTTCAAGGATTTCCGATGAAGTTTAAAAATGCTTCTGAACTCTTACATTGTTCTCAGAATTCCGCTGATGTTAAAAAATGCTTCGGAACACTATAATTGTTCTCGGAATTCTGCTGAAGTTTAAAAATGCTTCTGAACTCTTCCAATGTTCCGGAATTCTGCTGAAGTATAAAAATGCTTCCGAACTCTTCCATTGTTCTCAGAATTCCGATGAAGTTTAAAAATGCTTTGGAACGCTTTCATTGCTCAAGGAATTCCGCTGACGTTCAAAAATGCTTCGGAACCCTTCCATTGTTCGTGGTATTCTGCTGATGTTTAAAAATGCTTCGGAACTCTTCCATTGTTCTCGGAATTCCGCTGACGAGTAAAAATGCTTCGGAACTCTTCCATTGTTCTCGTAATTCCGCTGACGTTTAAAAATGATTCGGAACTCTTCCATTTTTCTCGTAATTCCGCTGACATTTAAAAATGCTTCGGAACTCTTCCATTGTTCTCGTAATTCCGCTGACGTTTAAAAATGCTTCCGATCTCTTACATTGTTCTCGGAATTCCGCTGAAGTTTAAAAATGCTTTGGAACTCTTCCATTGTTCTAGGAATTCCGCTGAAGTTTTAAAATGCTTCATAACTCTTCCATTGTTCTCGGAATTCCGCTGACGAGTAAAAATGCTTCGGAACTCTTCCATTGTTCTCGTAATTCCGCTGACGTTTAAAAATGCTTCGGTACTTTTCCAGTGATCTCGGAATTCCGCTGATGTTTAAAAATGCTTTGAAGCTCTTCCATTGTTCTCGTAGTTCCGCTGATGTTTAAAAATGCTTCGGAACTCTTCCATTGTTCTCGGAATTCCGCTGACGTTTAAAAATGCTTCGGAACTCTTCCATTGTTCAAGGATTTCCGATGAAGTTTAAAAATGCTTCTGAACTCTTACATTGTTCTCAGAATTCCGCTGATGTTAAAAAATGCTTCGGAACACTATAATTGTTCTCGGAATTCTTCTGAAGTTTAAAAATGCTTCTGAACTCTTCCAATGTTCCGGAATTCTGCTGAAGTATAAAAATGCTTCCGAACTCTTCCATTGTTCTCAGAATTCCGATGAAGTTTAAAAATGCTTTGGAACGCTTTCATTGCTCAAGGAATTCCGCTGACGTTCAAAAATGCTTCGGAACTCTTCCATTGTTCTCGTAATTCCGCTGACGTTTAAAAATGCTTCCGATCTCTTACATTGTTCTCGGAATTCCGCTGAAGTTTAAAAATGCTTTGGAACTCTTCCATTGTTCTAGGAATTCCGCTGAAGTTTTAAAATGCTTCATAACTCTTCCATTGTTCTCGGAATTCCGCTGACCTTTAAAAATGCTTCCGATCTCTTCCATTGTTCTCGGAAATACGCTGACGTTTAAAAATGCTTTGAAACTCATCCATTGTTCTCAGAATTCCTATGAAGTTTAAAAATGCTTCAAAACTCTTCCATTTTTCTTGGAATTCCGCTGAAGTATAAAAAACCTTTGGAACTCTTCCATTGTTCTCGGAATTCCGCTGAAGTTTAAAAATGCTTCCGAACTCTTCTATTGTTCTTAGAATTCTGCTGAAGTTTAAAAATACTTCGGAACTCTTCCATTGTTCTTGGAATTCCGCTGACATTTAAAAATGCTTCGGAACTCTTCCATTGTTCTCGGAAATCCGCTGACGTTTAAAAATGCTTTGGAACTCCTCCATTGTTCTCAGAATTCCTATGAAGTTTAAAAATTCTTCAAAACTCTTCCATTGTTCTTGGAAATCCGCTGACGTTTAAAAATGCTTCGGAATTCTTCCATTGTTCTCGTAATTCCGCTGATGTTTAAAAATGCTTCGTAACTCTTACATTTTTCTCGGAATTCCGCTGACGTTTAAAAATGCTTTGGAACTGCTCCATTGTTCTCGGAATTCCGCTGCCATTTAATAATGCTTCGGAACTCTTCCATTATTCTCGGACTTCCGTTGACATTTCAAAATGCTTCGAAACCCTTCCATTTTTCTTGTAATTCTGCTGATGTTTAAAAATGCTTTGGAACTATTCCATTGTTCTAGGAATTCCGCTAAAGTAAAAAAATGCTTAGGTAATCTTCCAATGTTATCGGAATTCCGCTGATGTTTAAAAATGCTTCGGAACTATTCCATTGTTTTCAGAATTCCGCTGAAGTTTAAAAATTCTTTGGAACTCTTCCATTGTTCTCAGAATTCCACTGAAGTTTATAAATGCTTCGGAACCCTTCCATTTTTCTTGGAATTCCGCTGACATTTAAAAATGCTTCGGAACTTTTCCATTGTTCTCGGAATTCCGCTGATGTTTAAAAATGCTTCGGAACTCTTCCATTGTTCTCGGAATTCCGCTAACATTTAAAAATGATTCGGAACTCTTCCATTTTTCTCGTAATTCCGCTGACTTTAAAAATGCTTCGGAACTCTTCCATTGTTCTCTTAATTCCGCTGAAGTTTAAAAATGCTTCGGAACTCTTCCATTGTTCTCGGAATTCTGCTAAATTTTAAAAAAGCTTCGGAACTCTTCCATTGTTCTCGGAATTCCGCTGATGTTTAAAAATGCTTCGGAACTCTTCCATTGTTCTCGGAATTCCGCTAACGTTTAAAAATGATTCGGAACTCTTCCATTTTTCTCGTAATTCCGCTGACATTTAAAAATGCTTCGGAACTCTTCCATTGTTCTCTTAATTCCGCTGAAGTTTAAAAATGCTTCGGAACTCTTCCATTGTTCTCGGAATTACGCTAACGTTTAAAAATGATTCGGAACTCTTCCATTGTTCTCGTAATTCCGCTGACATTTAAAAATGCTTTGGAACTCTTCCATTGTTCTCGGAATTCCGCTAACGTTTAAAAATGATTCGGAACTCTTCCATTTTTCTCGTAATTCCGCTGACATTTAAAAATGCTTCGGAACTCTTCCATTGTTCTCGGAATTCTGCTGATGTTTAAAAATGCTTAGAAACTCTTCCATTGTTCTCGGAATTCCGCTGACGGTTAAAAATGCTTCGGAACTTTTTCATTGTTCTCGCAATTCTGCTGAAGTTTAAAAATGCTTCGGAACTCTTCCATTGTTCTCGGAATTCTGCTAAATTTTAAAAAAGCTTCAGAACTCTTCCATTGTTCTCGGAATTCCTCTGAAGTTTAAAAATGCTTAGGTACTCTACCATAATTCTCAGAATTCCGCTGAAGTTTAAAAATGCTTTGGAACTCTTCCATTGTTCTCGGAATTCTGCTGATGTTTAAAAATGCTTAGAAACTCTTCCATTGTTCTCGGAATTCCGCTGACGGTTAAAAATGCTTCGGAACTTTTTCATTGTTCTCGCAATTCTGCTGAAGTTTAAAACGGCTTCGGAACTCTTTCATTGTTTTCGGAATTCCGCTGAAGTTTAAAAAGGGTTTGGAACTCTTTCATTGTTCTCAGAATTCTGCTGAAGTTTAAAAATGCTTCGGAACTCTTCCATTTTTCTCAGAATTCCACTGCCTTTTAAAAATGCTTCGGTACTTTTCCATTGATCTCGGAATTCTGCTGACGTTTAAAAATGCTTTGAAGCTCTTCCATTGTTCTCGTAGTTACGCTGATGTTTAAAAATGCTTCGGAACTCTTCCATTGTTCTCGGAATTCCGCTGATGTTTAAAAATGCTTCAGAACGCTTCCATTGTTCAAGGATTTCCGATGAAGTTTAAAAATGCTTCTGAACTCTTACATTGTTCTCAGAATTCCGCTGATGTTTAAAAATGCTTCGGAACACTTTAATTGTTCTCGGAATTCTGCTGAACTTTAAAAATGCTTCGGAACTGTTCCATTGTTCCGGAATTCTGCTGAAGTATAAAAATGCTTCCGAACTATTCCATTGTTCCCAGAATTCCGATGAAGTTTAAAAATGCTTTGGAACGCTTTCATTGCTCAATTAATTCCGCTGACGTTCAAAAATGCTTCGGAACTCTTCCATTGTTCTAGGAATTCCGCTGAAGTTTTAAAATGCTTCATAACTCTTCCATTGTTCTCGGAATTCCGATGACCTTTAAAAATGCTTCCGATCTCTTCCATTGTTCTCGGAATTCCGCTGAAGTTTAAAAATGCTTTGAAACTCTTCCATTGTTCTAGGAATTCCGCTGAAGTTTTAAAATGCTTCATAACTCTTCCATTGTTCTCGGAATTCCGCTGACGAGTAAAAATGCTTCGGAACTCTTCCATTGTTCTCGTAATTCCGCTGACGTTTAAAAATGCTTCGGTACTTTTCCATTGATCTCGGAATTCCGCTGATGTTTAAAAATGCTTTGAAGCTCTTCCATTGTTCTCGTAGTTCCGCTGATGTTTAAAAATGCTTCGGAACTCTTCCATTGTTCTCGGAATTCCGCTGACGTTTAAAAATGCTTCGGAACTCTTCCATTGTTCAAGGATTTCCGATGAAGTTTAAAAATGCTTCTGAACTCTTACATTGTTCTCAGAATTCCGCTGATGTTAAAAAATGCTTCGGAACACTATAATTGTTCTCGGAATTCTTCTGAAGTTTAAAAATGCTTCTGAACTCTTCCAATGTTCCGGAATTCTGCTGAAGTATAAAAATGCTTCCGAACTCTTCCATTGTTCTCAGAATTCCGATGAAGTTTAAAAATGCTTTGGAACGCTTTCATTGCTCAAGGAATTCCGCTGACGTTCAAAAATGCTTCGGAACTCTTCCATTGTTCTCGTAATTCCGCTGACGTTTAAAAATGCTTCCGATCTCTTACATTGTTCTCGGAATTCCGCTGAAGTTTAAAAATGCTTTGGAACTCTTCCATTGTTCTAGGAATTCCGCTGAAGTTTTAAAATGCTTCATAACTCTTCCATTGTTCTCGGAATTCCGCTGACCTTTAAAAATGCTTCCGATCTCTTCCATTGTTCTCGGAAATACGCTGACGTTTAAAAATGCTTTGAAACTCATCCATTGTTCTCAGAATTCCTATGAAGTTTAAAAATGCTTCAAAACTCTTCCATTTTTCTTGGAATTCCGCTGAAGTATAAAAAACCTTTGGAACTCTTCCATTGTTCTCGGAATTCCGCTGAAGTTTAAAAATGCTTCCGAACTCTTCTATTGTTCTTAGAATTCTGCTGAAGTTTAAAAATACTTCGGAACTCTTCCATTGTTCTTGGAATTCCGCTGACATTTAAAAATGCTTCGGAACTCTTCCATTGTTCTCGGAAATCCGCTGACGTTTAAAAATGCTTTGGAACTCCTCCATTGTTCTCAGAATTCCTATGAAGTTTAAAAATTCTTCAAAACTCTTCCATTGTTCTTGGAAATCCGCTGACGTTTAAAAATGCTTCGGAATTCTTCCATTGTTCTCGTAATTCCGCTGATGTTTAAAAATGCTTCGTAACTCTTACATTTTTCTCGGAATTCCGCTGACGTTTAAAAATGCTTTGGAACTGCTCCATTGTTCTCGGAATTCCGCTGCCATTTAATAATGCTTCGGAACTCTTCCATTATTCTCGGACTTCCGTTGACATTTCAAAATGCTTCGAAACCCTTCCATTTTTCTTGTAATTCTGCTGATGTTTAAAAATGCTTTGGAACTATTCCATTGTTCTAGGAATTCCGCTAAAGTAAAAAAATGCTTAGGTAATCTTCCAATGTTATCGGAATTCCGCTGATGTTTAAAAATGCTTCGGAACTATTCCATTGTTTTCAGAATTCCGCTGAAGTTTAAAAATTCTTTGGAACTCTTCCATTGTTCTCAGAATTCCACTGAAGTTTATAAATGCTTCGGAACCCTTCCATTTTTCTTGGAATTCCGCTGACATTTAAAAATGCTTCGGAACTTTTCCATTGTTCTCGGAATTCCGCTGATGTTTAAAAATGCTTCGGAACTCTTCCATTGTTCTCGGAATTCCGCTAACATTTAAAAATGATTCGGAACTCTTCCATTTTTCTCGTAATTCCGCTGACTTTAAAAATGCTTCGGAACTCTTCCATTGTTCTCTTAATTCCGCTGAAGTTTAAAAATGCTTCGGAACTCTTGTATTGTTCTCGGAATTCTGCTAAATTTTAAAAAAGCTTCGGAACTCTTCCATTGTTCTCGGAATTCCGCTGATGTTTAAAAATGCTTCGGAACTCTTCCATTGTTCTCGGAATTCCGCTAACGTTTAAAAATGATTCGGAACTCTTCCATTTTTCTCGTAATTCCGCTGACATTTAAAAATGCTTCGGAACTCTTCCATTGTTCTCTTAATTCCGCTGAAGTTTAAAAATGCTTCGGAACTCTTCCATTGTTCTCGGAATTACGCTAACGTTTAAAAATGATTCGGAACTCTTCCATTGTTCTCGTAATTCCGCTGACATTTAAAAATGCTTTGGAACTCTTCCATTGTTCTCGGAATTCCGCTAACGTTTAAAAATGATTCGGAACTCTTCCATTTTTCTCGTAATTCCGCTGACATTTAAAAATGCTTCGGAACTCTTCCATTGTTCTCGGAATTCTGCTGATGTTTAAAAATGCTTAGAAACTCTTCCATTGTTCTCGGAATTCCGCTGACGGTTAAAAATGCTTCGGAACTTTTTCATTGTTCTCGCAATTCTGCTGAAGTTTAAAAATGCTTCGGAACTCTTCCATTGTTCTCGGAATTCTGCTAAATTTTAAAAAAGCTTCAGAACTCTTCCATTGTTCTCGGAATTCCGCTGAAGTTTAAAAATGCTTAGGTACTCTACCATAATTCTCAGAATTCCGCTGAAGTTTAAAAATGCTTTGGAACTCTTCCATTGTTCTCGGAATTCTGCTGATGTTTAAAAATGCTTAGAAACTCTTCCATTGTTCTCGGAATTCCGCTGACGGTTAAAAATGCTTCGGAACTTTTTCATTGTTCTCGCAATTCTGCTGAAGTTTAAAACGGCTTCGGAACTCTTTCATTGTTTTCGGAATTCCGCTGAAGTTTAAAAAGGGTTTGGAACTCTTTCATTGTTCTCAGAATTCTGCTGAAGTTTAAAAATGCTTCGGAACTCTTCCATTTTTCTCAGAATTCCACTGCCTTTTAAAAATGCTTCGGTACTTTTCCATTGATCTCGGAATTCTGCTGACGTTTAAAAATGCTTTGAAGCTCTTCCATTGTTCTCGTAGTTACGCTGATGTTTAAAAATGCTTCGGAACTCTTCCATTGTTCTCGGAATTCCGCTGATGTTTAAAAATGCTTCAGAACGCTTCCATTGTTCAAGGATTTCCGATGAAGTTTAAAAATGCTTCTGAACTCTTACATTGTTCTCAGAATTCCGCTGATGTTTAAAAATGCTTCGGAACACTTTAATTGTTCTCGGAATTCTGCTGAACTTTAAAAATGCTTCGGAACTGTTCCATTGTTCCGGAATTCTGCTGAAGTATAAAAATGCTTCCGAACTATTCCATTGTTCCCAGAATTCCGATGAAGTTTAAAAATGCTTTGGAACGCTTTCATTGCTCAATTAATTCCGCTGACGTTCAAAAATGCTTCGGAACTCTTCCATTGTTCTAGGAATTCCGCTGAAGTTTTAAAATGCTTCATAACTCTTCCATTGTTCTCGGAATTCCGATGACCTTTAAAAATGCTTCCGATCTCTTCCATTGTTCTCGGAATTCCGCTGAAGTTTAAAAATGCTTTGAAACTCTTCCATTGTTCTAGGAATTCCGCTGAAGTTTTAAAATGCTTCATAACTCTTCCATTGTTCTCGGAATTCCGCTGACGAGTAAAAATGCTTCGGAACTCTTCCATTGTTCTCGTAATTCCGCTGACGTTTAAAAATGCTTCGGTACTTTTCCATTGATCTCGGAATTCCGCTGATGTTTAAAAATGCTTTGAAGCTCTTCCATTGTTCTCGTAGTTCCGCTGATGTTTAAAAATGCTTCGGAACTCTTCCATTGTTCTCGGAATTCCGCTGACGTTTAAAAATGCTTCGGAACTCTTCCATTGTTCAAGGATTTCCGATGAAGTTTAAAAATGCTTCTGAACTCTTACATTGTTCTCAGAATTCCGCTGATGTTAAAAAATGCTTCGGAACACTATAATTGTTCTCGGAATTCTTCTGAAGTTTAAAAATGCTTCTGAACTCTTCCAATGTTCCGGAATTCTGCTGAAGTATAAAAATGCTTCCGAACTCTTCCATTGTTCTCAGAATTCCGATGAAGTTTAAAAATGCTTTGGAACGCTTTCATTGCTCAAGGAATTCCGCTGACGTTCAAAAATGCTTCGGAACTCTTCCATTGTTCTCGTAATTCCGCTGACGTTTAAAAATGCTTCCGATCTCTTACATTGTTCTCGGAATTCCGCTGAAGTTTAAAAATGCTTTGGAACTCTTCCATTGTTCTAGGAATTCCGCTGAAGTTTTAAAATGCTTCATAACTCTTCCATTGTTCTCGGAATTCCGCTGACCTTTAAAAATGCTTCCGATCTCTTCCATTGTTCTCGGAAATACGCTGACGTTTAAAAATGCTTTGAAACTCATCCATTGTTCTCAGAATTCCTATGAAGTTTAAAAATGCTTCAAAACTCTTCCATTTTTCTTGGAATTCCGCTGAAGTATAAAAAACCTTTGGAACTCTTCCATTGTTCTCGGAATTCCGCTGAAGTTTAAAAATGCTTCCGAACTCTTCTATTGTTCTTAGAATTCTGCTGAAGTTTAAAAATACTTCGGAACTCTTCCATTGTTCTTGGAATTCCGCTGACATTTAAAAATGCTTCGGAACTCTTCCATTGTTCTCGGAAATCCGCTGACGTTTAAAAATGCTTTGGAACTCCTCCATTGTTCTCAGAATTCCTATGAAGTTTAAAAATTCTTCAAAACTCTTCCATTGTTCTTGGAAATCCGCTGACGTTTAAAAATGCTTCGGAATTCTTCCATTGTTCTCGTAATTCCGCTGATGTTTAAAAATGCTTCGTAACTCTTACATTTTTCTCGGAATTCCGCTGACGTTTAAAAATGCTTTGGAACTGCTCCATTGTTCTCGGAATTCCGCTGCCATTTAATAATGCTTCGGAACTCTTCCATTATTCTCGGACTTCCGTTGACATTTCAAAATGCTTCGAAACCCTTCCATTTTTCTTGTAATTCTGCTGATGTTTAAAAATGCTTTGGAACTATTCCATTGTTCTAGGAATTCCGCTAAAGTAAAAAAATGCTTAGGTAATCTTCCAATGTTATCGGAATTCCGCTGATGTTTAAAAATTCTTTGGAACTCTTCCATTGTTCTCAGAATTCCACTGAAGTTTATAAATGCTTCGGAACCCTTCCATTTTTCTTGGAATTCCGCTGACATTTAAAAATGCTTCGGAACTTTTCCATTGTTCTCGGAATTCCGCTGATGTTTAAAAATGCTTCGGAACTCTTCCATTGTTCTCGGAATTCCGCTAAAATTTAAAAATGATTCGGAACTCTTCCATTTTTCTCGTAATTCCGCTGACTTTAAAAATGCTTCGGAACTCTTCCATTGTTCTCTTAATTCCGCTGAAGTTTAAAAATGCTTCGGAACTCTTCCATTGTTCTCGAAATTTTGCTAAATTTTAAAAAAGCTTCGGAACTCTTCCATTGTTCTCGGAATTCCGCTGATGTTTAAAAATGCTTCGGAACTCTTCCATTGTTCTCGGAATTCCGCTAACGTTTAAAAATGATTCGGAACTCTTCCATTTTTCTCGTAATTCCGCTGACATTTAAAAATGCTTCGGAACTCTTCCATTGTTCTCTTAATTCCGCTGAAGTTTAAAAATGCTTCGGAACTCTTCCATTGTTCTCGGAATTACGCTAACGTT
Organism: Phyllobates terribilis; assembly: GCF_046119375.1. Lineage (NCBI taxonomy): Eukaryota > Metazoa > Chordata > Amphibia > Anura > Dendrobatidae > Phyllobates > Phyllobates terribilis. The sequence continues at coordinate 305,493,308 of NW_027362765.1, read as the reverse complement.
TAAAAATGATTCGGAACTCTTCCATTGTTCTCGTAATTCCGCTGACATTTAAAAATGCTTTGGAACTCTTCCATTGTTCTCGGAATTCCGCTAACGTTTAAAAATGATTCGGAACTCTTCCATTTTTCTCGTAATTCCGCTGACATTTAAAAATGCTTCGGAACTCTTCCATTGTTCTCGGAATTCTGCTGATGTTTAAAAATGCTTAGAAACTCTTCCATTGTTCTCGGAATTCCGCTGACGGTTAAAAATGCTTCGGAACTTTTTCATTGTTCTCGCAATTCTGCTGAAGTTTAAAAATGCTTCGGAACTCTTCCATTGTTCTCGGAATTCTGCTAAATTTTAAAAAAGCTTCAGAACTCTTCCATTGTTCTCGGAATTCCGCTGAAGTTTAAAAATGCTTAGGTACTCTACCATAATTCTCAGAATTCCGCTGAAGTTTAAAAATGCTTTGGAACTCTTCCATTGTTCTCGGAATTCTGCTGATGTTTAAAAATGCTTAGAAACTCTTCCATTGTTCTCGGAATTCCGCTGACGGTTAAAAATGCTTCGGAACTTTTTCATTGTTCTCGCAATTCTGCTGAAGTTTAAAACGGCTTCGGAACTCTTTCATTGTTTTCGGAATTCCGCTGAAGTTTAAAAAGGGTTTGGAACTCTTTCATTGTTCTCAGAATTCTGCTGAAGTTTAAAAATGCTTCGGAACTCTTCCATTTTTCTCAGAATTCCACTGCCTTTTAAAAATGCTTCGGTACTTTTCCATTGATCTCGGAATTCTGCTGACGTTTAAAAATGCTTTGAAGCTCTTCCATTGTTCTCGTAGTTACGCTGATGTTTAAAAATGCTTCGGAACTCTTCCATTGTTCTCGGAATTCCGCTGATGTTTAAAAATGCTTCAGAACGCTTCCATTGTTCAAGGATTTCCGATGAAGTTTAAAAATGCTTCTGAACTCTTACATTGTTCTCAGAATTCCGCTGATGTTTAAAAATGCTTCGGAACACTTTAATTGTTCTCGGAATTCTGCTGAACTTTAAAAATGCTTCGGAACTGTTCCATTGTTCCGGAATTCTGCTGAAGTATAAAAATGCTTCCGAACTATTCCATTGTTCCCAGAATTCCGATGAAGTTTAAAAATGCTTTGGAACGCTTTCATTGCTCAATTAATTCCGCTGACGTTCAAAAATGCTTCGGAACTCTTCCATTGTTCTAGGAATTCCGCTGAAGTTTTAAAATGCTTCATAACTCTTCCATTGTTCTCGGAATTCCGCTGACCTTTAAAAATGCTTCCGATCTCTTCCATTGTTCTCGGAATTCCGCTGAAGTTTAAAAATGCTTTGAAACTCTTCCATTGTTCTAGGAATTCCGCTGAAGTTTTAAAATGCTTCATAACTCTATCATTGTTCTCGGAATTCCGCTGACGAGTAAAAATGCTTCGGAACTCTTCCATTGTTCTCGTAATTCCGCTGACGTTTAAAAATGCTTCGGTACTTTTCCATTGATCTCGGAATTCCGCTGATGTTTAAAAATGCTTTGAAGCTCTTCCATTGTTCTCGTAGTTCCGCTGATGTTTAAAAATGCTTCGGAACTCTTCCATTGTTCTCGGAATTCCGCTGACGTTTAAAAATGCTTCGGAACTCTTCCATTGTTCAAGGATTTCCGATGAAGTTTAAAAATGCTTCTGAACTCTTACATTGTTCTCAGAATTCCGCTGATGTTAAAAAATGCTTCGGAACACTATAATTGTTCTCGGAATTCTGCTGAAGTTTAAAAATGCTTCTGAACTCTTCCATTGTTCCGGAATTCTGCTGAAGTAAAAAATGTTTCCGAACTCTTCCATTGTTCTCAGAATTCCGATGAAGTTTAAAAATGCTTTGGAACGCTTTCATTGCTCAAGGAATTCCGCTGACGTTCAAAAATGCTTCGGAACTCTTCCATTGTTCTCGTAATTCCGCTGACGTTTAAAAATGCTTCCGATCTCTTACATTGTTCTCGGAATTCCGCTGAAGTTTAAAAATGCTTTGGAACTCTTCCATTGTTCTAGGAATTCCGCTGAAGTTTTAAAATGCTTCATAACTCTTCCATTGTTCTCGGAATTCCGCTGACCTTTAAAAATGCTTCCGATCTCTTCCATTGTTCTCGGAAATACGCTGACGTTTAAAAATGCTTTGAAACTCATCCATTGTTCTCAGAATTCCTATGAAGTTTAAAAATGCTTCAAAACTCTTCCATTTTTCTTGGAATTCCGCTGAAGTATAAAAAACCTTTGGAACTCTTCCATTGTTCTCGGAATTCCGCTGAAGTTTAAAAATGCTTCCGAACTCTTCTATTGTTCTTAGAATTCTGCTGAAGTTTAAAAATACTTCGGAACTCTTCCATTGTTCTTGGAATTCCGCTGACATTTAAAAATGCTTCGGAACTCTTCCATTGTTCTCGGAAATCCGCTGACGTTTAAAAATGCTTTGGAACTCCTCCATTGTTCTCAGAATTCCTATGAAGTTTAAAAATTCTTCAAAACTCTTCCATTGTTCTTGGAAATCCGCTGACGTTTAAAAATGCTTCGGAATTCTTCCATTGTTCTCGTAATTCCGCTGATGTTTAAAAATGCTTCGTAACTCTTACATTTTTCTCGGAATTCCGCTGACGTTTAAAAATGCTTTGGAACTGCTCCATTGTTCTCGGAATTCCGCTGCCATTTAATAATGCTTCGGAACTCTTCCATTATTCTCGGACTTCCGTTGACATTTCAAAATGCTTCGAAACCCTTCCATTGTTCTTGTAATTCTGCTGATGTTTAAAAATGCTTTGGAACTATTCCATTGTTCTAGGAATTCCGCTAAAGTAAAAAAATGCTTAGGTAATCTTCCAATGTTATCGGAATTCCGCTGTTTAAAAATGATTCGGAACTATTCCATTGTTTTCAGAATTCCGCTGAAGTTTAAAAATTCTTTGGAACTCTTCCATTGTTCTCAGAATTCCACTGAAGTTTATAAATGCTTCGGAACCCTTCTATTTTTCTTGGAATTCCGCTGACATTTAAAAATGCTTCGGAACTTTTCCATTGTTCTCGGAATTCCGCTGATGTTTAAAAATGCTTCGGAACTCTTCCATTGTTCTCGGAATTCTGCTAACGTTTAAAAATGCTTCGGAACCCTTCTATTTTTCTTGGAATTCCGCTGACATTTAAAAATGCTTCGGAACTCTTCCATTGTTCTCGGAATTCCGCTGAAGTTTAAAAATGCTTAGGTACTCTACCATAATTCTCAGAATTTCGCTGAAGTTTAAAAATGCTTTGGAACTCTTCCATTGTTCTCGGAATTCTGCTGATGTTTAAAAATGCTTAGAAACTCTTCCATTGTTCTCGGAATTCCGCTGACGGTTAAAAATGCTTCGGAACTTTTTCATTGTTCTCGCAATTCTGCTGAAGTTTAAAAAGGCTTCGGAACTCTTTCATTGTTTTCGGAATTCCGCTGAAGTTTAAAAAGGGTTTGGAACTCTTTCATTGTTCTCAGAATTCTGCTGAAGTTTAAAAATGCTTCGGAACTCTTCCATTTTTCTCAGAATTCCACTGCCTTTTAAAAATGCTTCGGTACTTTTCCATTGATCTCGGAATTCTGCTGACATTTAAAAATGCTTTGAAGCTCTTCCATTGTTCTCGTAGTTACGCTGATGTTTAAAAATGCTTCGGAACTCTTCCATTGTTCTCGGAATTCCGCTGATGTTTAAAAATGCTTCGGAACGCTTCCATTGTTCAAGGATTTCCGATGAAGTTTAAAAATGCTTCTGAACTCTTACATTGTTCTCAGAATTCCGCTGATGTTTAAAAATGCTTCGGAGCACTTTAATTGTTCTCGGAATTCTGCTGAAGTTTAAAAATGCTTCGGAACTGTTCCATTGTTCCGGAATTCTGCTGAAGTATAAAAATGCTTCCGAACTCTTCCATTGTTCCCAGAATTCCGATGAAGTTTAAAAATGCTTTGGAACGCTTTCATTGCTCAATTAATTCCGCTGACGTTCAAAAATGCTTCGGAACTCTTCCATTGTTCTAGGAATTCCGTTGAAGTTTTAAAATGCTTCATAACTCTTCCATTGTTCTCGGAATTCCACTGACCTTTAAAAATGCTTCCGTTCTCTTCCATTGTTCTCGGAATTCCGCTGAAGTTTAAAAATGCTTTGAAACTCTTCCATTGTTCTAGGAATTCCGCTGAAGTTTTAAAATGCTTCATAACTCTTCCATTGTTCTCGGAATTCCGCTGACATTTAAAAATGCTTCGGAACTCTTCCATTGTTCTCGGAATTCCGCTGACGTTTAAAAATGCTTTGGAACTCATCCATTGTTCTCAGAATTCCTATGAAGTTTAAAAATGCTTCAAAACTCTTCATTGCACTCGGAATTCCGCTGAAGTATAAAAAACCTTTGGAACTCTTCTATTGTTCTCGGAATTCCGCTGAAGTTTAAAAGTGCCTCCGAACTCTTCTATTGTTCTCAGAATTCTGCTGAAGTTTAAAAATACTTCTGATCTCTTCCATTGTTCTCGTAATTCCGCTGACGTTTAAAAATGCTTCGGAACACTTCCATTGTTCTCGGAATTCCGCTAAATTTTAAAAATGCTTCTGAACTTTTCCATTGTTCTCGGAATTCCGTTGAAGTTTAAAAATGCTTCGGAACTCTTCCATTATTCTCAGAATTCTGCTGAAGCTTAAAAATGCTTCGGAACTCTTCCATTGTTCTCGGAATGCTGCTGACGTTTAAAAAGGCTTCGGAACTCTTTCATTGTTCTCGGAATTCCGCTGAAGTTTAAAAATGATTCGGAACTCTTCCATTGTTCTCGTTATTCCGCTGATGTTTAAAAATGTTTCGGAACTCTTACATTGTTCTCGGAATTCCGCTGAAATTTAAAAATGCTTCGGAACTCTTCCATTATTCTCAGAATTCCGCTGAAGTTTAAAAATGCTTCGGAACTCTTCCATTATTCTGAGAATTCCTATGAAGTTTAAAAATGCTTCAAAACTCTTCCATTTTTCTTGGAATTCCGCTGAAGTATAAAAAACCTTTGGAACTCTTCCATTGTTCTCGGAATTCCGCTGAAGTTTAAAAATGCTTCCGAACTCTTCTATTGTTCTTAGAATTCTGCTGAAGTTTAAAAATACTTCGGAACTCTTCCATTGTTCTTGGAATTCCGCTGACATTTAAAAATGCTTCGGAACTCTTCCATTGTTCTCGGAAATCCGCTGACGTTTAAAAATGCTTTGGAACTCCTCCATTGTTCTCAGAATTCCTATGAAGTTTAAAAATTCTTCAAAACCCTTCCATTGTTCTTGGAAATCCGCTGACGTTTAAAAATGCTTCGGAATTCTTCCATTTTTCTCGTAATTCCGCTGATGTTTAAAAATGCTTCGTAACTCTTACATTTTTCTCGGAATTCCGCTGACGTTTAAAAATGCTTTGGAACTGCTCCATTGTTCTCGGAATTCCGCTGCCATTTAATAATGCTTCGGAACTCTTCCATTATTCTCGGACTTCCATTGACATTTCAAAATGCTTCGAAACCCTTCCATTGTTCTTGTAATTCTGCTGATGTTTAAAAATGCTTTGGAACTATTCCATTGTTCTAGGAATTCCGCTAAAGTTAAAAAATGCTTAGGTAATCTTCCAATGTTATCGGAATTCCGCTGTTTAAAAATGATTCGGAACTATTCCATTGTTTTCAGAATTCCGCTGAAGTTTAAAAATTCTTTGGAACTCTTCCATTGTTCTCAGAATTCCACTGAAGTTTATAAATGCTTCGGAACCCTTCTATTTTTCTTGGAATTCCGCTGACATTTAAAAATGCTTCGGAACTTTTCCATTGTTCTCGGAATTCCGCTGATGTTTAAAAATGCTTCGGAACTCTTCCATTGTTCTCGGAATTCCGCTAACGTTTAAAAATGATTCGGAACTCTTCCATTTTTCTCGTAATTCCGCTGACATTTAAAAATGCTTCGGAACTCTTCCATTGTTCTCTTAATTCCGCTGAAGTTTAAAAATGCTTCAGAACTCTTCCATTGTTCTCGGAATTCTGCTAAATTTTAAAAAAGCTTCGGAACTCTTCCATTGTTCTCGGAATTCCGCTGAAGTTTAAAAATGCTTAGGTACTCTACCATAATTCTCAGAATTTCGCTGAAGTTTAAAAATGCTTTGGAACTCTTCCATTGTTCTCGGAATTCTGCTGATGTTTAAAAATGCTTAGAAACTCTTCCATTGTTCTCGGAATTCCGCTGACGGTTAAAAATGCTTCGGAACTTTTTCATTGTTCTCGCAATTCTGCTGAAGTTTAAAAAGGCTTCGGAACTCTTTCATTGTTTTCGGAATTCCGCTGAAGTTTAAAAAGGGTTTGGAACTCTTTCATTGTTCTCAGAATTCTGCTGAAGTTTAAAAATGCTTCGGAACTCTTCCATTTTTCTCAGAATTCCACTGCCTTTTAAAAATGCTTCGGTACTTTTCCATTGATCTCGGAATTCTGCTGACGTTTAAAAATGCTTTGAAGCTCTTCCATTGTTCTCGTAGTTACGCTGATGTTTAAAAATGCTTCGGAACTCTTCCATTGTTCTCAGAATTCCGCTGATGTTTAAAAATGCTTCGGAGCACTTTAATTGTTCTCGGAATTCTGCTGAAGTTTAAAAATGCTTCGGAACTGTTCCATTGTTCCGGAATTCTGCTGAAGTATAAAAATGCTTCCGAACTCTTCCATTGTTCCCAGAATTCCGATGAAGTTTAAAAATGCTTTGGAACGCTTTCATTGCTCAATTAATTCCGCTGACGTTCAAAAATGCTTCGGAACTCTTCCATTGTTCTAGGAATTCCGCTGAAGTTTTAAAATGCTTCATAACTCTTCCATTGTTCTCGGAATTCTACTGACCTTTAAAAATGCTTCCGTTCTCTTCCATTGTTCTCGGAATTCCGCTGAAGTTTAAAAATGCTTTGAAACTCTTCCATTGTTCTAGGAATTCCGCTGAAGTTTTAAAATGCTTCATAACTCTTCCATTGTTCTCGGAATTCCGCTGACATTTAAAAATGCTTCGGAACTCTTCCATTGTTCTCGGAATTCCGCTGACGTTTAAAAATGCTTTGGAACTCATCCACTGTTCTCAGAATTCCTATGAAGTTTAAAAATGCTTCAAAACTCTTCATTGCACTCGGAATTCCGCTGAAGTATAAAAAACCTTTGGAACTCTTCTATTGTTCTCGGAATTCCGCTGAAGTTTAAAAATGCCTCCGAACTCTTCTATTGTTCTCAGAATTCTGCTGAAGTTTAAAAATACTTCTGATCTCTTTCATTGTTCTCGGAATTCTGCTGAAGTTTAAAAATACTTCGGAACGCTTCCATTGTTCACGGAATTCTGCTGAAGTTTAAAAATGCTTCGGAACTCTTCCATTTTTCTCTGGATTCCGCTGACATTTCAAAATGCTTCGGAACTCTTCCATTGTTCTCGTAATTCCGCTGACGTTTAAAAATGCTTCGGAACACTTCCATTGTTCTCGGAATTCCGCTAAATTTTAAAAATGCTTCTGAACTTTTCCATTGTTCTCGGAATTCCGTTGAAGTTTAAAAATGCTTCGGAACTCTTCCATTGTTCTCGGAATGCTGCTGACGTTTAAAAAGGCTTCGGAACTCTTTCATTGTTCTCGGAATGCTGCTGACGTTTAAAAAGGCTTCGGAACTCTTCCATTATTCTCGGACTTCCGTTGACATTTCAAAATGCTTCGAAACCCTTCCATTGTTCTTGTAATTCTGCTGATGTTTAAAAATGCTTTGGAACTATTCCATTGTTCTAGGAATTCCGCTAAAGTTAAAAAATGCTTAGGTAATCTTCCAATGTTATCGGAATTCCGCTGTTTAAAAATGATTCGGAACTATTCCATTGTTTTCAGAATTCCGCTGAAGTTTAAAAATTCTTTGGAACTCTTCCATTGTTCTCAGAATTCCACTGAAGTTTATAAATGCTTCGGAACCCTTCTATTTTTCTTGGAATTCCGCTGACATTTAAAAATGCTTCGGAACTTTTCCATTGTTCTCGGAATTCCGCTGATGTTTAAAAATGCTTCGGAACTCTTCCATTGTTCTCGGAATTCCGCTAACGTTTAAAAATGATTCGGAACTCTTCCATTTTTCTCGTAATTCCGCTGACATTTAAAAATGCTTCGGAACTCTTCCATTGTTCTCTTAATTCCGCTGAAGTTTAAAAATGCTTCAGAACTCTTCCATTGTTCTCGGAATTCTGCTAAATTTTAAAAAAGCTTCGGAACTCTTCCATTGTTCTCGGAATTCCGCTGAAGTTTAAAAATGCTTAGGTACTCTACCATAATTCTCAGAATTTCGCTGAAGTTTAAAAATGCTTTGGAACTCTTCCATTGTTCTCGGAATTCTGCTGATGTTTAAAAATGCTTAGAAACTCTTCCATTGTTCTCGGAATTCCGCTGACGGTTAAAAATGCTTCGGAACTTTTTCATTGTTCTCGCAATTCTGCTGAAGTTTAAAAAGGCTTCGGAACTCTTTCATTGTTTTCGGAATTCCGCTGAAGTTTAAAAAGGGTTTGGAACTCTTTCATTGTTCTCAGAATTCCGCTGATGTTTAAAAATGCTTCGGAGCACTTTAATTGTTCTCGGAATTCTGCTGAAGTTTAAAAATGCTTCGGAACTGTTCCATTGTTCCGGAATTCTGCTGAAGTATAAAAATGCTTCCGAACTCTTCCATTGTTCCCAGAATTCCGATGAAGTTTAAAAATGCTTTGGAACGCTTTCATTGCTCAATTAATTCCGCTGACGTTCAAAAATGCTTCGGAACTCTTCCATTGTTCTAGGAATTCCGCTGAAGTTTTAAAATGCTTCATAACTCTTCCATTGTTCTCGGAATTCTACTGACCTTTAAAAATGCTTCCGTTCTCTTCCATTGTTCTCGGAATTCCGCTGAAGTTTAAAAATGCTTTGAAACTCTTCCATTGTTCTAGGAATTCCGCTGAAGTTTTAAAATGCTTCATAACTCTTCCATTGTTCTCGGAATTCCGCTGACATTTAAAAATGCTTCGGAACTCTTCCATTGTTCTCGGAATTCCGCTGACGTTTAAAAATGCTTTGGAACTCATCCACTGTTCTCAGAATTCCTATGAAGTTTAAAAATGCTTCAAAACTCTTCATTGCACTCGGAATTCCGCTGAAGTATAAAAAACCTTTGGAACTCTTCTATTGTTCTCGGAATTCCGCTGAAGTTTAAAAATGCCTCCGAACTCTTCTATTGTTCTCAGAATTCTGCTGAAGTTTAAAAATACTTCTGATCTCTTTCATTGTTCTCGGAATTCTGCTGAAGTTTAAAAATACTTCGGAACGCTTCCATTGTTCACGGAATTCTGCTGAAGTTTAAAAATGCTTCGGAACTCTTCCATTTTTCTCAGGATTCCGCTGACATTTCAAAATGCTTCGGAACTCTTCCATTGTTCTCGTAATTCCGCTGACGTTTAAAAATGCTTCGGAACACTTCCATTGTTCTCGGAATTCCGCTAAATTTTAAAAATGCTTCTGAACTTTTCCATTGTTCTCGGAATTCCGTTGAAGTTTAAAAATGCTTCGGAACTCTTCCATTATTCTCAGAATTCTGCTGAAGCTTAAAAATGCTTCGGAACTCTTCCATTGTTCTCGGAATGCTGCTGACGTTTAAAAAGGCTTCGGAACTCTTTCATTGTTCTCGGAATTCCGCTGAAGTTTAAAAATGTTTCGGAACTCTTACATTGTTCTCGGAATTCCGCTGAAATTTAAAAATGCTTCGGAACTCTTCCATTATTCTCAGAATTCCGCTGAAGTTTAAAAATGCTTCGGAACTCTTCCATTATTCTGAGAATTCCGCTGAAGTTTAAAAATGCTTCGGAACTCTTCCATTTTTTTCAGAATTCCGCTGAAGTTTAAAAATGCTTCGGTACTTTTCCATTGTTTTTGGAATTCCGTTGACGTTTAAAAATGATTCGGAACTCTTCCATTGTTCTCGTAATTCCGCTGATGTTTAAAAATGCTTCGGAACTCTTCCATTGTTATAGGATTTCCGATGAAGTTTAAAAATGCTTCGGAACTCTTCCATTGTTCCCGGATTTCTGCTGAAGTATAAAAATGCTTCCGAACTCTTCCATTGTTCCCAGCATTCCGCTGAAGTTTAAAAATGCTTCGGAACTCTTTCATTGCTCAAGGAATTCCGCTGACATTCAAAAATGCTTCGGAACTCTTCCATTGTTCGTGGAATTCCGCTGATGTTTAAAAATGCTTCGGAACTCTTCCATTGTTCTTGGAATTCCACTGATGAGTAAAAATGCTTCGGAACTCTTACATTGTTCTCAGAATACCGCTGACATTTAAAAATGCTTTGGAACTCTTACATTGTTCTCGGAATTCTGCTGAAGTTTAAAAATGCTTCGGAACTCTTCCATTGTTCTCGAAATTCTGCTGACCTTTAAAAATGCTTCCGATCTCTTCCATTGTTCTCGGAATTCTGCTGAAGTTTAAAAATGCTTCGGAACTCTTCCATTGTTCCCGGAATTCCGCTGAAGTTTAAATATGCTTCGGAACTCTTTCATTGCTCAAGGAATTCCGCTGACATTTAAAAATGCTTTGGAACTCTTCCACTTTTCTCAGAATTCTGCTGATGTTTAAAAATGCTTCGGAACTATTCCATTTTTCTCGGAATTCTGCTGAAGTTTAAAAAGGCTTCGGATCTCTTTCATTGTTCTCGGAATTCCGCTGAAGTTTACAAAGGCTTTGGAACTCTTCCATAGTTCTCAAAATTCCGCTGAAGTTTAAAAATGCTTCTGAACTCTTCCATTTTTCTCAGAATTCTGCTGACATTTAAAAATGGTTTGGAACACTTACCATTGTTCTCGGAATTCGCCTGTAATTTAAAAATTCTTCGGAACTTTTCCATTGTTCTCGGAATTCTGCTGACATTTGAAAATGCTTCGGTACTCTTACATTGTTCTCGGAATTCCGCTGACGTTTAAAAATGCTTTGGAACTCTTCCATTGTTCTCGGAATTCTGCTGAAGTTTAAAAATGCATCAGAACTTTTCCATTGTTCTCGGAATTCCGTTGATGTTTAAAAATGCTTCGAAACTCTTCCATTGTTCTCGTAATTCTGCTGAAGTTTAAAAATGTTCGGAACTCTTTCATTGTTCTCGGAATTCCGCTGAAGTTTAAAAATGCTTTGGAATTCTTCCATTGTTCTAGGAAATTCCGCTGAAGTTTTAAAATGCTTTGAAACACTTCCATTGTTCTAGGAATTCCGCTGAAGTTTTAAAATGCTTCATAAATCTTCCATTGTTCTCGGAATTCCGCTGACATTTAAAAATGCTTCGGAATCCTTCCACTGTTCTCGGAAATCTGTTGGCGTTTAAAAATGCTTTGGAACTCATCCATTGTTCTCTGAATTCCTATGAAGTTTAAAAATGCTTCGGAACTCTTCCATTGTTCTCAGAATTCCGCTGAAGTTTAAAAATGCTTCGGAACTCTTCCATTGTTCTCGGAATTCTGCTGACATTTAAAAAGGCTTCGGAACTCTTTCATTGTTCTCGGAATTCCGCTGAAGTTTAAAAATGATTTGGAACTCTTCCATTGTTCTCGTTATTCCGCTGATGTTTAAAAATGCTTCGGAACTCTTACATTGTTCTAGGAATTCCGCTGACATTTAAAAATGCTTCGGAACTCTTCCATTATTCTCAGAATTTTGCTGAAGTTTAAAAATGCCTCGGAACTCTTCCATTTTTCTCAGAATTCCGCTGACGTTTAAAAATGCTTCAGTACTTTTCCATTATTTTTGGAATTCCGCTGACGTTTAAAAATGATTCGGAACTCTTCCATTGTTCTCGTAATTCCGCTGATGTTTAAAAATGCTTCGGAACTCTTACATTGTTCTCGGAATTCCGCTGACGTTTAAAAATGCTTCGGAACTCTTCCATTGTTACAGGATTTCCGATGAAGTTTAAAAATGCTTCTGAACTCTTACATTGTTCTCAGAATTCCGCTGATGATTAAAAATTCTTCGGAACTCTTCCATTTTTCTCAGGATTCCGCTGACGTTTAAAAATGCTTTGGAACTCCTCCATTGTTCTCGGAATTCCGCTGCCATTTAAAAATGCTTCGGAACTCTTCCATTATTCTCAAACTCCCGCTGACATTTCAAAATGCTTCGGAGCTCTTCCATTGTTCTCGGAATTCCGCTAACGTTTAAAAATGCTTCGGAACTCTTCCATTGTTCTCGTAATTCCGCAGACGTTTAAAAATGCTTCGGAACTCTTCCATTGTTCTCGGAATTCCGCTAAATTTTAAAAATGCTTCTGAACTTTTCCATTGTTCTCGGAATTCCGCTGAAGTTTAAAAATGCTTGGGAACTCTTCCATTATTCTCAGAATTCTGCTGAAGTTTAAAAATGCTTCAGAACTCTTCCATTGTTCTCGGAATTCTGCTGACGTTTAAAAAGTCTTCGGAACTCTTTCACTGTTCTCGGAATTCCGCTGAAGTTTAAAAATGATTCGGAACTCTTCCATTGTTCTCGTAATTCCGCTGATGTTTAAAAATGCTTCGGAACTCTTCCATTGTTATAAGATTTCCGATGAAGTTTAAAAATGCTTCTGAACTCTTACAATGTTCTCAGAATTCCGCTGCTGTTTAAAAATGCTTCGGAACACTTCAATTGTTCTCGGAATTCTGCTGAAGTTTAAAAATGCTTCGGAACTCTTCCATTGTTCCCGGATTTCTGCTGAAGTATAAAAATGCTTCCGAACTCTTCCATTGTTCCCAGCATTCCGCTGAAGTTTAAAAATGCTTCGGAACTCTTTCATTGCTCAAGGAATTCCGCTGACATTCAAAAATGCTTCGGAACTCTTCCATTGTTCGTGGAATTCCGCTGATGTTTAAAAATGCGTCGGAACTCTTCCATTGTTCTTGGAATTCCACTGATGAGTAAAAATGCTTCGGAACTCTTACATTGTTCTCGGAAAACCGCTGACATTAAAAAATGCTTTGGAACTCTTACATTGTTCTCGGAATTCTGCTGAAGTTTAAAAATGCTTCGGAACTCTTCCATTGTTCTCGAAATTCTGCTGACCTTTAAAAATGCTTCCGATCTCTTCCATTGTTCTCGGAATTCTGCTGAAGTTTAAAAATGCTGCGGATCTCTTCCATTGTTCCCGGAATTCCACTGAAGTTTAAAAATGCTTCGGAACTCTTTCACTTTTCTCAGAATTCTGCTGATGTTTAAAAACGTTTCGGAACTATTCCATTTTTCTCGGAATTCTGCTGAAGTTTAAAAAGGCTTCGGATCTCTTTCATTGTTCTCGGAATTCCGCTGAAGTTTAAAAAGGCTTTGGAACTCTTCCATAGTTCTCAAAATTCCACTGAAGTTTAAAAATGCTTCTGAACTCTTCCATTTTTCTCAGAATTCTGCTGACATTTAAAAATGGTTTGGAACACTTACCATTGTTCTCGGAATTCTCCTGTAATTTAAAAATTCTTCGGAACTTTTCTATTGTTTTCGGAATTCTGCTGACATTTGAAAATGCTTCGGTACTCTTACATTGTTCTCGGAATTCCGCTGACGTTTAAAAATGCTTTGGAACTCTTCCATTGTTCTCGGAATTCTGCTGACGTTTAAAAATGCTTCTGATCTCTTCCATTGTTCTCGGAATTCTGCTGAAGTTTAAAAATACTTCGGAATTCTTCCATTGTTCCTGGAATTCTTCTGAAGTTTAAAAATGCTTTGGAACTCTTTCATTGTTCTCGGAATTCTGCTGACGTTTAAAAATGCATCAGAACTTTTCCATTGTTCTCGGAATTCCATTGATGTTTAAAAATGTTTCGAAACTCTTCCATTGTTCTCGTAATTCTGCTGAAGTTTAAAAATGTTCGGAACTCTTTCATTGTTCTCGGAATTCCGCTGAAGTTTAAAAATGCTTTGGAATTCTTCCATTGTTCTAGGAAATTCCGCTGAAGTTTTAAAATGCTTTGAAACACTTCCATTGTTCTAGGAATTCCGCTGAAGTTTTAAAATGCTTCATAAATCTTCCATTGTTCTCGGAATTCCGCTGACATTTAAAAATGCTTCGGAATTCTTCCATTGTTCTCGGAAATCTGCTGACATTTAAAAATGCTTTGGAACTCATCCATTGTTCTCTGAATTCCTATGAAGTTTAAAAATGCTTCGGAACTCTTCCATTGTTCTCAGAATTCCGCTGAAGTTTAAAAATGCTTCGGAACTCTTCCATTGTTCTCGGAATTCTGCTGACATTTAAAAAGGCTTCGGAACTCTTTCATTGTTCTCGGAATTCCGCTGAAGTTTAAAAATGATTTGGAACTCTTCCATTGTTCTCGTTATTCCGCTGATGTTTAAAAATGCTTCGGAACTCTTACATTGTTCTAGGAATTCCGCTGATATTTAAAAATGCTTCGGAACTCTTCCATTATTCTCAGAATTTTGCTGAAGTTTAAAAATGCTTCGGAACTCTTCCATTTTTCTCAGAATTCCGCTGACGTTTAAAAATGTTTAAGTACTTTTCCATTGTTTTTGGAATTCCGCTGACGTTTAAAAATGATTCGGAACTCTTCCATTGTTCTTGTAATTCCGCTGACGTTTAAAAATGCTTCGGAACTCTTCCATTGTTCTCGGAATTCTGCTGAAGTTTAAAAATACTTCGGAATTCTTCCATTGCTCCCGGAATTCTGCTGAAGTTTAAAAATGCTTTGGAACTCTTTCATTGTTCTCGGACTTCCGCTGAAGTTTAAAAATGATTTGGAACTCTTCCATTGTTCTCGTTATTCCGCCGATGTTTAAAAATGCTTCGGAACTCTTATAATTGTTCTCTGAATTCCACTGACATTTAAAAATTTTTCGGAACTCTTCCTTTATTCTCAGAATTTTGCTGAAGTTTAAAAATGCTTCGGAACTCTTCCATTTTTCTCAGAATTCCGCTGACGTTTAAAAATGCTTCGCTACTTTTCCATTGTTTTTGGAATTCCGCTGACGTTTAAAAATGATTCGGAACTCTTCCATTGTTCTCGTAATTCCGATGATGTTTAAAAATGCTTCGGAACTCTTACATTGTTCTCGGAATTCCGCTGACGTTTAAAAATGCTTCGGAACTCTTCCATTGTTATAGGATTTCCGATGAAGTTTAAAAATGCTTCTGAACTCTTACATTGTTCTCAGAATTCCGCTGATGTTTAAAAATGCTTCGGAACTCTTCCATTTTTCTCAGGATTCCGCTGACGTTTAAAAATGCTTCGGAACTCTTCCATTGTTCTCGGAATTCCGCTAAATTTTAAAAATGCTTCTGAACTTTTCCATTGTTCTCGGAATTCCGCTGAAGTTTAAAAATGCTTGGGAACTCTTCCATTATTTTCAGAATTCTGCTTAAGTTTAAAAATGCTTCAGAACTCTTCCATTATTCTCGGAATTCTGCTGACGTTTAAAAAGGCTTCGGAACTCTTTCACTGTTCTCGGAATTCCGCTGAAGTTTAAAAATGATTCGGAACTCTTCCATTGTTCTCGTAATTCCGCTGATGTTTAAAAATGCTTCGGAACTCTTCCATTATTATAGGATTTCCGATGAAGTTTAAAAATGCTTCTGAACTCTTACAATGTTCTCAGAATTCCGCTGATGTTTAAAAATGCTTCGGAACACTTCAATTGTTCTCGGAATTCTGCTGAAGTTTAAAAATGCTTCGGAACTCTTCCTCTGTTCCCGGATTTCTGCTGAAGCATAAAAATGCTTCCGAACTCTTCCATTGTTCCCAGCATTCCGCTGAAGTTTAAAAATGCTTCGGAACTCTTTCATTGCTCAAGGAATTCCGCTGATGTTTAAAAATGCTTCGGAACTCTTACATTGTTCTCGGAATACCGCTGACATTTAAAAATGCTTTGAAACTCTTACATTGTTCTCGGAATTCTGCTGAAGTTTAAAAAGGCTTCGGACCTCTTTCATTGTTCTCGGAATTCTGCTGAAGTTTAAAAAGGCTTTGGAACTCTTCCATAGTTCTCAAAATTCCGCTGAAGTTTAAAAATGCTTCTGAACTCTTCCATTTTTCTCAGAATTCTGCTGACATTTAAAAATGGTTTGGAACACTTACCATTGTTCTCGGAATTCTCCGGTAATTTAAAAATTCTTCGGAACTTTTCCATTGTTCTCGGAATTCTGCTGACATTTGAAAATGCTTTGGTACTCTTACATTGTTCTCGGAATTCCGCTGACGTTTAAAAATGCTTTGGAACTCTTCCATTGTTCTCGGAATTCTGCTGACGTTTAAAAATGCTTCTGATCTCTTCCATTGTTCTCGGAATTCTGCTGAAGTTTAAAAATACTTCGGAATTCTTCCAATGTTCCCGGAATTCTGCTGAAGTTTAAAAATGCTTTGGAACTCTTTCATTGTTCTCGGAATTCTGCTGACGTTTAAAAATGCATCAGAACTTTTCCATTGTTCTCGGAATTCCGTTGATGTTTAAAAATGCTTCGAAACTCTTCCATTGTTCTCGTAATTCTGCTGAAGTTTAAAAATGTTCGGAACTCTGTCATTGTTCACGGAATTCCGCTGAAGTTTAAAAATGCTTTGGAATTCTTCCATTTTTCTAGGAAATTCCGCTGAAGTTTTAAAATGCTTTGAAACTCTTCCATTGTTGGAGGAATTCCGCTGAAGTTTTAAAATGCTTCATAAATCTTCCATTGTTCTCGGAATTCCGCTGACATTTAAAAATGCTTCGGAATTCTTCCATTGTTCTCGGAAATCTGCTGACGTTTAAAAATGCTTTGGAACTCATCCATTGTTCTCTGAATTCCTATGAATTTTAAAAATGCTTCGGAACTCTTCCATTGTTCTCGGAATTCTGCTGAAGTTTAAAAATACTTCGGAATTCTTCCATTGTTCCCGGTATTCTGCTGAAGTTTAAAAATGCTTTGGAACTCTTTCATTGTTCTCGGACTTCCGCTGAAGTTTAAAAATGATTTGGAACTCTTCCATTGTTCTCGTTATTCCGCTGATGTTTAAAAATGCTTCGGAACTCTTATAATTGTTCTCGGAATTCCACTGACATTTAAAAATTTTTCGGAACTCTTCCTTTATTCTCAGAATTTTGCTGAAGTTTAAAAATGCTTCGGAACTCTTCCATTTTTCTAAGAATTCCGCTGACGTTTAAAAATGATTCGGAACTCTTCCATTGTTCTCGTAATTCCGCTGATGTTTAAAAATGCTTCGGAACTCTTCCATTGTTATAGGATTTCCGATGAAGTTTAAAAATGCTTCTGAACTCTTACATTGTTCTCAGAATTCGCTGATGTTTAAAAATTCTTCGGAACTCTTTCATTGCTCAAGGAATTCCGCTGACATTCAAAAATGCTTCGGAACTCTTCCATTGTTCGTGGAATTCCGCTAACGTTTAAAAATGATTCGGAACTCTTCCATTTTTCTCGTAATTCCGCTGACATTTAAAAATGCTTCGGAACTCTTCCATTGTTCTCTTAATTCCGCTGAAGTTTAAAAATGCTTCGGAACTCTTCCATTGTTCTCGGAATTCTGCTAAATTTTAAAAAAGCTTCGGAACTCTTCCATTGTTCTCGGAATTCCGCTGAAGTTTAAAAATGCTTAGGTACTCTACCATAATTCTCAGAATTTCGCTGAAGTTTAAAAATGCTTTGGAACTCTTCCATTGTTCTCGGAATTCTGCTGATGTTTAAAAATGCTTAGAAACTCTTCCATTGTTCTCGGAATTCCGCTGACGGTTAAAAATGCTTCGGAACTCTTCCATTGTTCTCGGAATTCTGCTGAAGTTTAAAAATGCTTCGGAACTGTTCCATTCTTCCGGAATTCTGCTGAAGTATAAAAATGCTTCCGAACTCTTCCATTGTTCCCAGAATTCCGATGAAGTTTAAAAATGCTTCGGAACTCTTTCATTGTTTTCGGAATTCCGCTGAAGTTTAAAAAGGGTTTGGAACTCTTTCATTGTTCTCAGAATTCTGCTGAAGTTTAAAAATGCTTCGGAACTCTTCCATTTTTCTCAGAATTCCACTGCCTTTTAAAAATGCTTCGGTACTTTTCCATTGATCTCGGAATTCTGCTGACGTTTAAAAATGCTTTGAAGCTCTTCCATTGTTCTCGTAGTTACGCTGATGTTTAAAAATGCTTCCGAACTCTTCCATTGTTCTCGGAATTCCGCTGATGTTTAAAAATGCTTCGGAACGCTTCCATTGTTCAAGGATTTCCGATGAAGTTTAAAAATGCTTCTGAACTCTTACATTGTTCTCAGATTTCCGCTGATGTTTAAAAATGCTTCGGAGCACTTTAATTGTTCTCGGAATTCTGCTGAAGTTTAAAAATGCTTCGGAACTGTTCCATTGTTCCGGAATTCTGCTGAAGTATAAAAATGCTTCCGAACTCTTCCATTGTTCCCAGAATTCCGATGAAGTTTAAAAATGCTTTGGAACGCTTTCATTGCTCAATTAATTCCGCTGACGTTCAAAAATGCTTCGGAACTCTTCCATTGTTCTAGGAATTCCGCTGAAGTTTTAAAATGCTTCATAACTCTTCCATTGTTCTCGGAATTCCGCTGACATTTAAAAATGCTTCGGAACTCTTCCATTGTTCTCGGAATTCCGCTGACGTTTAAAAATGCTTTGGAACTCATCCATTGTTCTCAGAATTCCTATGAAGTTTAAAAATGCTTCAAAACTCTTCATTGCACTCGGAATTCCGCTGAAGTATAAAAAACCTTTGGAACTCTTCTATTGTTCTCGGAATTCCGCTGAAGTTTAAAAATGCCTCCGAACTCTTCTATTGTTCTCAGAATTCTGCTGAAGTTTAAAAATACTTCTGATCTCTTTCAATGTTCTCGGAATTCTGCTGAAGTTTAAAAATACTTCGGAACGCTTCCATTGTTCACGGAATTCTGCTGAAGTTTAAAAATGCTTCGGAACTCTTCCATTTTTCTCAGGATTCCGCTGACATTTCAAAATGCTTCGCTACTTTTCCATTGTTTTTGGAATTCCGCTGACGTTTAAAAATGATTCGGAACTCTTCCATTGTTCTCGTAATTCCGATGATGTTTAAAAATGCTTCGGAACTCTTACATTGTTCTCGGAATTCCGCTGACGTTTAAAAATGCTTCGGAACTCTTCCATTGTTATAGGATTTCCGATGAAGTTTAAAAATGCTTCTGAACTCTTACATTGTTCTCAGAATTCCGCTGATGTTTAAAAATGCTTCGGAACTCTTCCATTTTTCTCAGGATTCCGCTGACGTTTAAAAATGCTTCGGAACTCTTCCATTGTTCTCGGAATTCCGCTAAATTTTAAAAATGCTTCTGAACTTTTCCATTGTTCTCGGAATTCCGCTGAAGTTTAAAAATGCTGGGAACTCTTCCATTATTTTCAGAATTCTGCTTAAGTTTAAAAATGCTTCAGAACTCTTCCATTATTCTCGGAATTCTGCTGACGTTTAAAAAGGCTTCGGAACTCTTTCACTGTTCTCGGAATTCCGCTGAAGTTTAAAAATGATTCGGAACTCTTCCATTGTTCTCGTAATTCCGCTGATGTTTAAAAATGCTTCGGAACTCTTCCATTATTATAGGATTTCCGATGAAGTTTAAAAATGCTTCTGAACTCTTACAATGTTCTCAGAATTCCGCTGATGTTTAAAAATGCTTCGGAACACTTCAATTGTTC
Source organism: Phyllobates terribilis (assembly GCF_046119375.1). Taxonomy (NCBI): domain Eukaryota; kingdom Metazoa; phylum Chordata; class Amphibia; order Anura; family Dendrobatidae; genus Phyllobates; species Phyllobates terribilis. The sequence goes on along the minus strand of NW_027362765.1, from coordinate 305,473,598 downwards.
TCGGAATTCTGCTGAAGTTTAAAAATGCTTCGGAACTCTTCCTCTGTTCCCGGATTTCTGCTGAAGCATAAAAATGCTTCCGAACTCTTCCATTGTTCCCAGCATTCCGCTGAAGTTTAAAAATGCTTCGGAACTCTTTCATTGCTCAAGGAATTCCGCTGATGTTTAAAAATGCTTCGGAACTCTTCCATTGTTCTTGGAATTCCACTTATGAGTAAAAATGCTTCGGAACTCTTACATTGTTCTCGGAATACCGCTGACATTTAAAAATGCTTTGAAACTCTTACATTGTTCTCGGAATTCTGCTGAAGTTTAAAAAGGCTTCGGACCTCTTTCATTGTTCTCGGAATTCTGCTGAAGTTTAAAAAGGCTTTGGAACTCTTCCATAGTTCTCAAAATTCCGCTGAAGTTTAAAAATGCTTCTGAACTCTTCCATTTTTCTCAGAATTCTGCTGACATTTAAAAATGGTTTGGAACACTTACCATTGTTCTCGGAATTCTCCGGTAATTTAAAAATTCTTCGGAACTTTTCCATTGTTCTCGGAATTCTGCTGACATTTGAAAATGCTTTGGTACTCCTACATTGTTCTCGGAATTCCGCTGACGTTTAAAAATGCTTTGGAACTCTTCCATTGTTCTCGGAATTCTGCTGACGTTTAAAAATGCTTCTGATCTCTTCCATTGTTCTCGGAATTCTGCTGAAGTTTAAAAATACTTCGGAATTCTTCCAATGTTCCCGGAATTCTGCTGAAGTTTAAAAATGCTTTGGAACTCTTTCATTGTTCTCGGAATTCTGCTGACGTTTAAAAATGCATCAGAACTTTTCCATTGTTCTCGGAATTCCGTTGATGTTTAAAAATGCTTCGAAACTCTTCCATTGTTCTCGTAATTCTGCTGAAGTTTAAAAATGTTCGGAACTCTGTCATTGTTCACGGAATTCCGCTGAAGTTTAAAAATGCTTTGGAATTCTTCCATTTTTCTAGGAAATTCCGCTGAAGTTTTAAAATGCTTTGAAACTCTTCCATTGTTGGAGGAATTCCGCTGAAGTTTTAAAATGCTTCATAAATCTTCCATTGTTCTCGGAATTCCGCTGACATTTAAAAATGCTTCGGAATTCTTCCATTGTTCTCGGAAATCTGCTGACGTTTAAAAATGCTTTGGAACTCATCCATTGTTCTCTGAATTCCTATGAATTTTAAAAATGCTTCGGAACTCTTCCATTGTTCTCGGAATTCTGCTGAAGTTTAAAAATACTTCGGAATTCTTCCATTGTTCCCGGTATTCTGCTGAAGTTTAAAAATGCTTTGGAACTCTTTCATTGTTCTCGGACTTCCGCTGAAGTTTAAAAATGATTTGGAACTCTTCCATTGTTCTCGTTATTCCGCTGATGTTTAAAAATGCTTCGGAACTCTTATAATTGTTCTCGGAATTCCACTGACATTTAAAAATTTTTCGGAACTCTTCCTTTATTCTCAGAATTTTGCTGAAGTTTAAAAATGCTTCGGAACTCTTCCATTTTTCTAAGAATTCCGCTGACGTTTAAAAATGATTCGGAACTCTTCCATTGTTCTCGTAATTCCGCTGATGTTTAAAAATGCTTCGGAACTCTTACATTGTTCTCGGAATTCCGCTGACGTTTAAAAATGCTTCGGAACTCTTCCATTGTTATAGGATTTCCGATGAAGTTTAAAAATGCTTCTGAACTCTTACATTGTTCTCAGAATTCGCTGATGTTTAAAAATTCTTCGGAACTCTTTCATTGCTCAAGGAATTCCGCTGACATTCAAAAATGCTTCGGAACTCTTCCATTGTTCGTGGAATTCCGCTAACGTTTAAAAATGATTCGGAACTCTTCCATTTTTCTCGTAATTCCGCTGACATTTAAAAATGCTTCGGAACTCTTCCATTGTTCTCTTAATTCCGCTGAAGTTTAAAAATGCTTCGGAACTCTTCCATTGTTCTCGGAATTCTGCTAAATTTTAAAAAAGCTTCGTAACTCTTCCATTGTTCTCGGAATTCCGCTGAAGTTTAAAAATGCTTAGGTACTCTACCATAATTCTCAGAATTTCGCTGAAGTTTAAAAATGCTTTGGAACTCTTCCATTGTTCTCGGAATTCTGCTGATGTTTAAAAATGCTTAGAAACTCTTCCATTGTTCTCGGAATTCCGCTGACGGTTAAAAATGCTTCGGAACTCTTCCATTGTTCTCGGAATTCTGCTGAAGTTTAAAAATGCTTCGGAACTGTTCCATTCTTCCGGAATTCTGCTGAAGTATAAAAATGCTTCCGAACTCTTCCATTGTTCCCAGAATTCCGATGAAGTTTAAAAATGCTTCGGAACTCTTTCATTGTTTTCGGAATTCCGCTGAAGTTTAAAAAGGGTTTGGAACTCTTTCATTGTTCTCAGAATTCTGCTGAAGTTTAAAAATGCTTCGGAACTCTTCCATTTTTCTCAGAATTCCACTGCCTTTTAAAAATGCTTCGGTACTTTTCCATTGATCTCGGAATTCTGCTGACGTTTAAAAATGCTTTGAAGCTCTTCCATTGTTCTCGTAGTTACGCTGATGTTTAAAAATGCTTCCGAACTCTTCCATTGTTCTCGGAATTCCGCTGATGTTTAAAAATGCTTCGGAACGCTTCCATTGTTCAAGGATTTCCGATGAAGTTTAAAAATGCTTCTGAACTCTTACATTGTTCTCAGATTTCCGCTGATGTTTAAAAATGCTTCGGAGCACTTTAATTGTTCTCGGAATTCTGCTGAAGTTTAAAAATGCTTCGGAACTGTTCCATTGTTCCGGAATTCTGCTGAAGTATAAAAATGCTTCCGAACTCTTCCATTGTTCCCAGAATTCCGATGAAGTTTAAAAATGCTTTGGAACGCTTTCATTGCTCAATTAATTCCGCTGACGTTCAAAAATGCTTCGGAACTCTTCCATTGTTCTAGGAATTCCGCTGAAGTTTTAAAATGCTTCATAACTCTTCCATTGTTCTCGGAATTCCGCTGACATTTAAAAATGCTTCGGAACTCTTCCATTGTTCTCGGAATTCCGCTGACGTTTAAAAATGCTTTGGAACTCATCCATTGTTCTCAGAATTCCTATGAAGTTTAAAAATGCTTCAAAACTCTTCATTGCACTCGGAATTCCGCTGAAGTATAAAAAACCTTTGGAACTCTTCTATTGTTCTCGGAATTCCGCTGAAGTTTAAAAATGCCTCCGAACTCTTCTATTGTTCTCAGAATTCTGCTGAAGTTTAAAAATACTTCTGATCTCTTTCATTGTTCTCGGAATTCTGCTGAAGTTTAAAAATACTTCGGAACGCTTCCATTGTTCACGGAATTCTGCTGAAGTTTAAAAATGCTTCGGAACTCTTCCATTTTTCTCAGGATTCCGCTGACATTTCAAAATGCTTCGGAACTCTTCCATTTTTCTCGTAATTCCGCTGACGTTTAAAAATGCTTCGGAACACTTCCATTGTTCTCGGAATTCCGCTAAATTTTAAAAATGCATCTGAACTTTTCCATTGTTCTCGGAATTCCGTTGAAGTTTAAAAATGCTTCGGAACTCTTCCATTATTCTCAGAATTCTGCTGAAGCTTAAAAATGCTTCGGAACTCTTCCATTGTTCTCGGAATGCTGCTGACGTTTAAAAAGGCTTCGGAACTCTTTCATTGTTCTCGGAATTCCGCTGAAGTTTAAAAATGATTCGGAACTCTTCCATTGTTCTCGTTATTCCGCTGATGTTTAAAAATGTTTCGGAACTCTTACATTGTTCTCGGAATTCCGCTGAAATTTAAAAATGCTTCGGAACTCTTCCATTATTCTCAGAATTCCGCTGAAGTTTAAAAATGCTTCGGAACTCTTCCATTATTCTGAGAATTCCGCTGAAGTTTAAAAATGCTTCGGAACTCTTCCATTTTTTTCAGAATTCCGCTGAAGTTTAAAAATGCTTCGGTACTTTTCCATTGTTTTTGGAATTCCGTTGACGTTTAAAAATGATTCGGAACTCTTCCATTGTTCTCGTAATTCCGCTGATGTTTAAAAATGCTTCGGAACTCTTCCATTGTTATAGGATTTCCGATGAAGTTTAAAAATGCTTCGGAACTCTTCCATTGTTCCCGGATTTCTGCTGAAGTATAAAAATGCTTCCGAACTCTTCCATTGTTCCCAGCATTCCGCTGAAGTTTAAAAATGCTTCGGAACTCTTTCATTGCTCAAGGAATTCCGCTGACATTCAAAAATGCTTCGGAACTCTTCCATTGTTCGTGGAATTCCGCTGATGTTTAAAAATGCTTCGGAACTCTTCCATTGTTCTTGGAATTCCACTGATGAGTAAAAATGCTTCGGAACTCTTACATTGTTCTCAGAATACCGCTGACATTTAAAAATGCTTTGGAACTCTTACATTGTTCTCGGAATTCTGCTGAAGTTTAAAAATGCTTCGGAACTCTTCCATTGTTCTCGAAATTCTGCTGACCTTTAAAAATGCTTCCGATCTCTTCCATTGTTCTCGGAATTCTGCTGAAGTTTAAAAATGCTTCGGAACTCTTCCATTGTTCCCTGAATTCCGCTGAAGTTTAAATATGCTTCGGAACTCTTTCATTGCTCAAGGAATTCCGCTGACATTTAAAAATGCTTTGGAACTCTTCCACTTTTCTCAGAATTCTGCTGATGTTTAAAAATGCTTCGGAACTATTCCATTTTTCTCGGAATTCTGCTGAAGTTTAAAAAGGCTTCGGATCTCTTTCATTGTTCTCGGAATTCCGCTGAAGTTTACAAAGGCTTTGGAACTCTTCCATAGTTCTCAATATTCCGCTGAAGTTTAAAAATGCTTCTGAACTCTTCCATTTTTCTCAGAATTCTGCTGACATTTAAAAATGGTTTGGAACACTTACCATTGTTCTCGGAATTCGCCTGTAATTTAAAAATTCTTCGGAACTTTTCCATTGTTCTCGGAATTCTGCTGACATTTGAAAATGCTTCGGTACTCTTACATTGTTCTCGGAATTCCGCTGACGTTTAAAAATGCTTTGGAACTCTTCCATTGTTCTCGGAATTCTGCTGACGTTTAAAAATGTTTCTGATCTCTTCCATTGTTCTCGGAATTCTGCTGAAGTTTAAAAATACTTCGGAATTCTTCCATTGTTCCCGGAATTCTGCTGAAGTTTAAAAATGCTTTGGAACTCTTTCATTGTTCTCGGAATTCTGCTGAAGTTTAAAAATGCATCAGAACTTTTCCATTGTTCTCGGAATTCCGTTGATGTTTAAAAATGCTTCGAAACTCTTCCATTGTTCTCGTAATTCTGCTGAAGTTTAAAAATGTTCGGAACTCTTTCATTGTTCTCGGAATTCCGCTGAAGTTTAAAAATGCTTTGGAATTCTTCCATTGTTCTAGGAAATTCCGCTGAAGTTTTAAAATGCTTTGAAACACTTCCATTGTTCTAGGAATTCCGCTGAAGTTTTAAAATGCTTCATAAATCTTCCATTGTTCTCGGAATTCCGCTGACATTTAAAAATGCTTCGGAATCCTTCCACTGTTCTCGGAAATCTGCTGACGTTTAAAAATGCTTTGGAACTCATCCATTGTTCTCTGAATTCCTATGAAGTTTAAAAATGCTTCGGAACTCTTCCATTGTTCTCAGAATTCCGCTGAAGTTTAAAAATGCTTCGGAACTCTTCCATTGTTCTCGGAATTCTGCTGACATTTAAAAAGGCTTCGGAACTCTTTCATTGTTCTCGGAATTCCGCTGAAGTTTAAAAATGATTTGGAACTCTTCCATTGTTCTCATTATTCCGCTGATGTTTAAAAATGCTTCGGAACTCTTACATTGTTCTAGGAATTCCGCTGACATTTAAAAATGCTTCGGAACTCTTCCATTATTCTCAGAATTTTGCTGAAGTTTAAAAATGCCTCGGAACACTTCCATTTTTCTCAGAATTCCGCTGACGTTTAAAAATGCTTCAGTACTTTTCCATTATTTTTGGAATTCCGCTGACGTTTAAAAATGATTCGGAACTCTTCCATTGTTCTCGTAATTCCGCTGATGTTTAAAAATGCTTCGGAACTCTTACATTGTTCTCGGAATTCCGCTGACGTTTAAAAATGCTTCGGAACTCTTCCATTGTTACAGGATTTCCGATGAAGTTTAAAAATGCTTCTGAACTCTTACATTGTTCTCAGAATTCCGCTGATGATTAAAAATTCTTCGGAACTCTTCCATTTTTCTCAGGATTCCGCTGACGTTTAAAAATGCTTTGGAACTCCTCCATTGTTCTCGGAATTCCGCTGCCATTTAAAAATGCTTCGGAACTCCTCCATTATTCTCAAACTCCCGCTGACATTTCAAAATGCTTCGGAGCTCTTCCATTGTTCTCGGAATTCCGCTAACGTTTAAAAATGCTTCGGAACTCTTCCATTGTTCTCGTAATTCCGCTGACGTTTAAAAATGCTTCGGAACTCTTCCATTGTTCTCGGAATTCCGCTGAAGTTTAAAAATGCTTGGGAACTCTTCCATTATTCTCAGAATTCTGCTGAAGTTTAAAAATGCTTCAGAACTCTTCCATTGTTCTCGGAATTCTGCTGACGTTTAAAAAGTCTTCGGAACTCTTTCACTGTTCTCGGAATTCCGCTGAAGTTTAAAAATGATTCGGAACTCTTCCATTGTTCTCGTAATTCCGCTGATGTTTAAAAATGCTTCGGAACTCTTCCATTGTTATAAGATTTCCGATGAAGTTTAAAAATGCTTCTGAACTCTTACAATGTTCTCAGAATTCCGCTGATGTTTAAAAATGCTTCGGAACACTTCAATTGTTCTCGGAATTCTGCTGAAGTTTAAAAATGCTTCGGAACTCTTCCATTGTTCCCGGATTTCTGCTGAAGTATAAAAATGCTTCCGAACTCTTCCATTGTTCCCAGCATTCCGCTGAAGTTTAAAAATGCTTCGGAACTCTTTCATTGCTCAAGGAATTCCGCTGACATTCAAAAATGCTTCGGAACTCTTCCATTGTTCGTGGAATTCCGCTGATGTTTAAAAATTCGTCGGAACTCTTCCATTGTTCTTGGAATTCCACTGATGAGTAAAAATGCTTCGGAACTCTTACATTGTTCTCGGAATACCGCTGACATTAAAAATTGCTTTGGAACTCTTACATTGTTCTCGGAATTCTGCTGAAGTTTAAAAATGCTTCGGAACTCTTCCATTGTTCTCGAAATTCTGCTGACCTTTAAAAATGCTTCCGATCTCTTCCATTGTTCTCGGAATTCTGCTGAAGTTTAAAAATGCTGCTCATCTCTTCCATTGTTCCCGGAATTCCACTGAAGTTTAAAAATGCTTCGGAACTCTTTCACTTTTCTCAGAATCCTGCTGATGTTTAAAAACGCTTCGGAACTATTCCATTTTTCTCGGAATTCTGCTGAAGTTTAAAAAGGCTTCGGATCTCTTTCATTGTTCTCGGAATTTCGCTGAAGTTTAAAAAGGCTTTGGAACTCTTCCATAGTTCTCAAAATTCCACTGAAGTTTAAAAATGCTTCTGAACTCTTCCATTTTTCTCAGAATTCTGCTGACATTTAAAAATGGTTTGGAACACTTACCATTGTTCTCGGAATTCTCCTGTAATTTAAAAATTCTTCGGAACTTTTCTATTGTTTTCGGAATTCTGCTGACATTTGAAAATGCTTCGGTACTCTTACATTGTTCTCGGAATTCCGCTGACGTTTAAAAATGCTTTGGAACTCTTCCATTGTTCTCGGAATTCTGCTGACGTTTAAAAATGCTTCTGATCTCTTCCATTGTTCTCGGAATTCTGCTGAAGTTTAAAAATACTTCGGAATTCTTCCATTGTTCCTGGAATTCTGCTGAAGTTTAAAAATGCTTTGGAACTCTTTCATTGTTCTCGGAATTCTGCTGACGTTTAAAAATGCATCAGAACTTTTCCATTGTTCTCGGAATTCCATTGATGTTTAAAAATGTTTCGAAACTCTTCCATTGTTCTCGTAATTCTGCTGAAGTTTAAAAATGTTCGGAACTCTTTCATTGTTCTCGGAATTCCGCTGAAGTTTAAAAATGCTTTGGAATTCTTCCATTGTTCTAGGAAATTCCGCTGAAGTTTTAAAATGCTTTGAAACACTTCCATTGTTCTAGGAATTCCGCTGAAGTTTTAAAATGCTTCATAAATCTTCCATTGTTCTCGGAATTCCGCTGACATTTAAAAAGGCTTCGGAATTCTTCCATTGTTCTCGGAAATCTGCTGACATTTAAAAATGCTTTGGAACTCATCCATTGTTCTCTGAATTCCTATGAAGTTTAAAAATGCTTCGGAACTCTTCCATTGTTCTCAGAATTCCGCTGAAGTTTAAAAATGCTTCGGAACTCTTCCATTGTTCTCGGAATTCTGCTGACATTTAAAAAGGCTTCGGAACTCTTTCTTTGTTCTCGGAATTCCGCTGAAGTTTAAAAATGATTTGGAACTCTTCCATTGTTCTCGTTATTCCGCTGATGTTTAAAAATGCTTCGGAACTCTTACATTGTTCTAGGAATTCCGCTGATATTTAAAAATGCTTCGGAACTCTTCCATTATTCTCAGAATTTTGCTGAAGTTTAAAAATGCTTCGGAACTCTTCCATTTTTCTCAGAATTCCGCTGACGTTTAAAAATGTTTAAGTACTTTTCCATTGTTTTTGGAATTCCGCTGACGTTTAAAAATGATTCGGAACTCTTCCATTGTTCTTGTAATTCCGCTGGTGTTTAAAAATGCTTCCGAACTCTTACATTGTTCTCGGAATTCCGCTGACGTTTAAAAATGCTTCGGAACTCTTCCATTGTTACAGGATTCCGATGAAGTTTAAAAATGTTTCTGAACTCTTACATTGTTCTCAGAATTCCGCTGATGATTAAAAATTCTTCGGAACTCTTCCATTTTTCTCAGGATTCCGCTGACGTTTAAAAATGCTTTGGAACTCCTCCATTGTTCTCGGAATTCCGCTGCCATTTAAAAATGCTTCGGAACTCTTCCATTATTCTCAAACTCCCGCTGACATTTAAAAATGCTTCGGAACTCTTCCATTGTTCTCGGAATTCTGCTGAAGTTTAAAAATACTTCGGAATTCTTCCATTGCTCCCGGAATTCTGCTGAAGTTTAAAAATGCTTTGGAACTCTTTCATTGTTCTCGGACTTCCGCTGAAGTTTAAAAATGATTTGGAACTCTTCCATTGTTCTCGTTATTCCGCCGATGTTTAAAAATGCTTCGGAACTCTTATAATTGTTCTCGGAATTCCACTGACATTTAAAAATTTTTCGGAACTCTTCCTTTATTCTCAGAATTTTGCTGAAGTTTAAAAATGCTTCGGAACTCTTCCATTTTTCTCAGAATTCCGCTGACGTTTAAAAATGCTTCGCTACTTTTCCATTGTTTTTGGAATTCCGCTGACGTTTAAAAATGATTCGGAACTCTTCCATTGTTCTCGTAATTCCGCTAATGTTTAAAAATGCTTCGGAACTCTTACATTGTTCTCGGAATTCCGCTGACGTTTAAAAATGCTTCGGAACTCTTCCATTGTTATAGGATTTCCGATGAAGTTTAAAAATGCTTCTGAACTCTTACATTGTTCTCAGAATTCCGCTGATGTTTAAAAATGCTTCGGAACTCTTCCATTTTTCTCAGGATTCCGCTGACGTTTAAAAATGCTTCGGAACTCTTCCATTGTTCTCGGAATTCCGCTAAATTTTAAAAATGCTTCTGAACCTTTCCATTGTTCTCGGAATTCCGCTGAAGTTTAAAAATGCTTGGGAACTCTTCCATTATTTTCAGAATTCTGCTGAAGTTTAAAAATGCTTTGAAACACTTCCATTGTTCTAGGAATTCCGCTGAAGTTTTAAAATGCTTCATAAATCTTCCATTGTTCTCGGAATTCCGCTGACATTTAAAAAGGCTTCGGAATTCTTCCATTGTTCTCGGAAATCTGCTGACATTTAAAAATGCTTTGGAACTCATCCATTGTTCTCTGAATTCCTATGAAGTTTAAAAATGCTTCGGAACTCTTCCATTGTTATAGGATTTCCGATGAAGTTTAAAAATGCTTCTGAACTCTTACATTGTTCTCAGAATTCCGCTGATGTTTAAAAATGCTTCGGAACTCTTCCATTTTTCTCAGGATTCCGCTGACGTTTAAAAATGCTTCGGAACTCTTCCATTGTTCTCGGAATTCCGCTAAATTTTAAAAATGCTTCTGAACTTTTCCATTGTTCTCGGAATTCCGCTGAAGTTTAAAAATGCTTGGGAACTCTTCCATTATTTTCAGAATTCTGCTGAAGTTTAAAAATGCTTCAGAACTCTTCCATTGTTCTCGGAATTCTGCTGACGTTTAAAAAGGCTTCGGAACTCTTTCACTGTTCTCGGAATTCCGCTGAAGTTTAAAAATGATTCGGAACTCTTCCATTGTTCTCGTAATTCCGCTTATGTTTAAAAATGCTTCGGAACTCTTCCATTATTATAGGATTTCCAATGAATTTTAAAAATGCTTCTGAACTCTTACATTGTTCTCAGAATTCCGCTGATGTTTAAAAATGCTTTGGAACACTTCAATTGTTCTCGGAATTCTGCTGAAGTTTAAAAATGCTTCGGAACTCTTCCTCTGTTCCCAGCATTCCGCTGAAGTTTAAAAATGCTTCGGAACTCTTTCATTGCTCAAGGAATTCCGCTGACATTCAAAAATGCTTCGGAACTCTTCCATTGTTCGTGGAATTCCGCTGATGTTTAAAAATGCTTCGGAACTCTTCCATTGTTCTTGGAATTCCACTTATGAGTAAAAATGCTTCGGAACTCTTACATTGTTCTCGGAATACCGCTGACATTTAAAAATGCTTTGAAACTCTTACATTGTTCTCGGAATTCTGCTGAAGTTTAAAAAGGCTTCGGATCTCTTTCATTGTTCTCGGAATTCTTTTGAAGTTTAAAAAGGCTTTGGAACTCTTCCATAGTTCTCAAAATTCCGCTGAAGTTTAAAAATGCTTCTGAACTCTTCCATTTTTCTCAGAATTCTGCTGACATTTAAAAATGGTTTGGAACACTTACCATTGTTCTCGGAATTCTCCGGTAATTTAAAAATTCTTCGGAACTTTTCCATTGTTCTCGGAATTCTGCTGACATTTGAAAATGCTATGGTACTCTTACATTGTTCTCGGAATTCCGCTGACGTTTAAAAATGCTTTGGAACTCTTCCATTGTTCTCGGAATTCTGCTGACGTTTAAAAATGCTTCTGATCTCTTCCATTGTTCTCGGAATTCTGCTGAAGTTTAAAAATACTTCGGAATTCTTCCAATGTTCCCGGAATTCTGCTGAAGTTTAAAAATGCTTTGGAACTCTTTCATTGTTCTCGGAATTCTGCTGACGTTTAAAAATGCATCAGAACTTTTCCATTGTTCTCGGAATTCCGTTGATGTTTAAAAATGCTTCGAAACTCTTCCATTGTTCTCGTAATTCTGCTGAAGTTTAAAAATGTTCGGAACTCTGTCATTGTTCACGGAATTCCGCTGAAGTTTAAAAATGCTTTGGAATTCTTCCATTTTTCTAGGAAATTCCGCTGAAGTTTTAAAATGCTTTGAAACTCTTCCATTGTTGGAGGAATTCCGCTGAAGTTTTAAAATGCTTCATAAATCTTCCATTGTTCTCGGAATTCCGCTGACATTTAAAAATGCTTCGGAATTCTTCCATTGTTCTCGGAAATCTGCTGACGTTTAAAAATGCTTTGGAACTCATCCATGGTTCTCTGAATTCCTATGAATTTTAAAAATGCTTCGGAACTCTTCCATTGTTCTCGGAATTCTGCTGAAGTTTAAAAATACTTCGGAATTCTTCCATTGTTCCCGGTATTCTGCTGAAGTTTAAAAATGCTTTGGAACTCTTTCATTGTTCTCGGACTTCCGCTGAAGTTTAAAAATGATTTGGAACTCTTCCATTGTTCTCGCTATTCCGCTGATGTTTAAAAATGCTTCGGAACTCTTATAATTGTTCTCGGAATTCCACTGACATTTAAAAATTTTTCGGAACTCTTCCTTTATTCTCAGAATTTTGCTGAAGTTTAAAAATGCTTCGGAACTCTTCCATTTTTCTAAGAATTCCGCTGACGTTTAAAAATGATTCGGAACTCTTCCATTGTTCTCGTAATTCCGCTGACGTTTAAAAATGCTTCGGAACTCTTACATTGTTCTCGGAATTCCGCTGATGTTTAAAAATGCTTCGGAACTCTTCCATTGTTATAAGATTTCCGATGAAGTTTAAAAATGCTTCTGAACTCTTACAATGTTCTCAGAATTCCGCTGATGTTTAAAAATGCTTCGGAACACTTCAATTGTTCTCGGAATTCTGCTGAAGTTTAAAAATGCTTCGGAACTCTTCCATTGTTCCCGGATTTCTGCTGAAGTATAAAAATGCTTCCGAACTCTTCCATTGTTCCCAGCATTCCGCTGAAGTTTAAAAATGCTTCGGAACTCTTTCATTGCTCAAGGAATTCCGCTGACATTCAAAAATGCTTCGGAACTCTTCCATTGTTCGTGGAATTCCGCTGATGTTTAAAAATTCGTCGGAACTCTTCCATTGTTCTTGGAATTCCACTGATGAGTAAAAATGCTTCGGAACTCTTACATTGTTCTCGGAATACCGCTGACATTAAAAATTGCTTTGGAACTCTTACATTGTTCTCGGAATTCTGCTGAAGTTTAAAAATGCTTCGGAACTCTTCCATTGTTCTCGAAATTCTGCTGACCTTTAAAAATGCTTCCGATCTCTTCCATTGTTCTCGGAATTCTGCTGAAGTTTAAAAATGCTGCGGATCTCTTCCATTGTTCCCGGAATTCCACTGAAGTTTAAAAATGCTTCGGAACTCTTTCACTTTTCTTAGAATTCTGCTGATGTTTAAAAACGCTTCGGAACTATTCCATTTTTCTCGGAATTCTGCTGAAGTTTAAAAAGGCTTCGGATCTCTTTCATTGTTCTCGGAATTTCGCTGAAGTTTAAAAAGGCTTTGGAACTCTTCCATAGTTCTCAAAATTCCACTGAAGTTTAAAAATGCTTCTGAACTCTTCCATTTTTCTCAGAATTCTGCTGACATTTAAAAATGGTTTGGAACACTTACCATTGTTCTCGGAATTCTCCTGTAATTTAAAAATTCTTCGGAACTTTTCTATTGTTTTCGGAATTCTGCTGACATTTGAAAATGCTTCGGTACTCTTACATTGTTCTCGGAATTCCGCTGACGTTTAAAAATGCTTCTGATCTCTTCCATTGTTCTCGGAATTCTGCTGAAGTTTAAAAATACTTCGGAATTCTTCCATTGTTCCTGGAATTCTGCTGAAGTTTAAAAATGCTTTGGAACTCTTTCATTGTTCTCGGAATTCTGCTGACGTTTAAAAATGCATCAGAACTTTTCCATTGTTCTCGGAATTCCATTGATGTTTAAAAATGTTTCGAAACTCTTCCATTGTTCTCGTAATTCTGCTGAAGTTTAAAAATGTTCGGAACTCTTTCATTGTTCTCGGAATTCCGCTGAAGTTTAAAAATGCTTTGGAATTCTTCCATTGTTCTAGGAAATTCCGCTGAAGTTTTAAAATGCTTTGAAACACTTCCATTGTTCTAGGAATTCCGCTGAAGTTTTAAAATGCTTCATAAATCTTCCATTGTTCTCGGAATTCCGCTGACATTTAAAAATGCTTCGGAATTCTTCCATTGTTCTCGGAAATCTGCTGACATTTAAAAATGCTTTGGAACTCATCCATTGTTCTCTGAATTCCTACGAAGTTTAAAAATGCTTCGGAACTCTTCCATTGTTCTCAGAATTCCGCTGAAGTTTAAAAATGCTTCGGAACTCTTCCATTGTTCTCAGAATTCCGCTGCCATTTAAAAATGCTTCGGAACTCTTCCATTATTCTCAAACTCCCGCTGACATTTAAAAATGCTTCGGAACTCTTCCATTGTTCTCGGAATTCTGCTGAAGTTTAAAAATACTTCGGAATTCTTCCATTGCTCCCGGAATTCTGCTGAAGTTTAAAAATGCTTTGGAACTCTTTCATTGTTCTCGGACTTCCGCTGAAGTTTAAAAATGATTTGGAACTCTTCCATTGTTCTCGTTATTCCGCCGATGTTTAAAAATGCTTCGGAACTCTTATAATTGTTCTCGGAATTCCACTGACATTTAAAAATTTTTCGGAACTCTTCCTTTATTCTCAGAATTTTGCTGAAGTTTAAAAATGCTTCGGAACTCTTCCATTTTTCTCAGAATTCCGCTGACGTTTAAAAATGCTTCGCTACTTTTCCATTGTTTTTGGAATTCCGCTGACGTTTAAAAATGATTCGGAACTCTTCCATTGTTCTCGTAATTCCGCTGATGTTTAAAAATGCTTCGGAACTCTTACATTGTTCTCGGAATTCCGCTGACGTTTAAAAATGCTTCGGAACTCTTCCATTGTTATAGGATTTCCGATGAAGTTTAAAAATGCTTCTGAACTCTTACATTGTTCTCAGAATTCCGCTGATGTTTAAAAATGCTTCGGAACTCTTCCATTTTTCTCAGGATTCCGCTGACGTTTAAAAATGCTTCGGAACTCTTCCATTGTTCTCGGAATTCCGCTAAATTTTAAAAATGCTTCTGAACTTTTCCATTGTTCTCGGAATTCCGCTGAAGTTTAAAAATGCTTGGGAACTCTTCCATTATTTTCAGAATTCTGCTGAAGTTTAAAAATGCTTCAGAACTCTTCCATTGTTCTCGGAATTCTGCTGACGTTTAAAAAGGCTTCGGAACTCATTCACTGTTCTCGGAATTCCGCTGAAGTTTAAAAATGATTCGGAACTCTTCCATTGTTCTCGTAATTCCGCTTATGTTTAAAAATGCTTCAGAACTCTTCCATTATTATAGGATTTCCAATGAATTTTAAAAATGCTTCTGAACTCTTACATTGTTCTCAGAATTCCGCTGATGTTTAAAAATGCTTTGGAACACTTCAATTGTTCTCGGAATTCTGCTGAAGTTTAAAAATGCTTCGGAACTCTTCCTCTGTTCCCGGATTTCTGCTGAAGCATAAAAATGCTTCCGAACTCTTCCATTGTTCCCAGCATTCCGCTGAAGTTTAAAAATGCTTCGGAACTCTTTCATTGCTCAAGGAATTCTGCTGACATTCAAAAATGCTTCGGAACTCTTCCATTGTTCGTGGAATTCCGCTGATGTTTAAAAATGCTTCGGAACTCTTCCATTGTTCTTGGAATTCCACTTATGAGTAAAAATGCTTCGGAACTCTTACATTGTTCTCGGAATACCGCTGACATTTAAAAATGCTTTGAAACTCTTACATTGTTCTCGGAATTCTGCTGAAGTTTAAAAAGGCTTCGGATCTCTTTCATTGTTCTCGGAATTCTTTTGAAGTTTAAAAAGGCTTTGGAACTCTTCCATAGTTCTCAAAATTCCGCTGACATTTAAAAATGGTTTGGAACACTTACCATTGTTCTCGGAATTCTCCGGTAATTTAAAAATTCTTCGGAACTTTTCCATTGTTCTCGGAATTCTGCTGACATTTGAAAATGCTTTGGTACTCTTACATTGTTCTCGGAATTCCGCTGACGTTTAAAAATGCTTCTGATCTCTTCCATTGTTCTCGGAATTCTGCTGAAGTTTAAAAATACTTCGGAATTCTTCCAATGTTCCCGGAATTCTGCTGAAGTTTAAAAATGCTTTGGAACTCTTTCATTGTTCTCGGAATTCTGCTGACGTTTAAAAATGCATCAGAACTTTTCCATTGTTCTCGGAATTCCGTTGATGTTTAAAAATGCTTCGAAACTCTTCCATTGTTCTCGTAATTCTGCTGAAGTTTAAAAATGTTCGGAACTCTGTCATTGTTCACGGAATTCCGCTGAAGTTTAAAAATGCTTTGGAATTCTTCCATTTTTCTAGGAAATTCCGCTGAAGTTTTAAAATGCTTTGAAACTCTTCCATTGTTGGAGGAATTCCGCTGAAGTTTTAAAATGCTTCATAAATCTTCCATTGTTCTCGGAATTCCGCTGACATTTAAAAATGCTTTGGAATTCTTCCATTGTTCTCGGAAATCTGCTGACGTTTAAAAATGCTTTGGAACTCATCCATGGTTCTCTGAATTCCTATGAATTTTAAAAATGCTTCGGAACTCTTCCATTGTTCTCGGAATTCTGCTGAAGTTTAAAAATACTTCGGAATTCTTCCATTGTTCCCGGTATTCTGCTGAAGTTTAAAAATGCTTTGGAACTCTTTCATTGTTCTCGGACTTCCGCTGAAGTTTAAAAATGATTTGGAACTCTTCCATTGTTCTCGTTATTCCGCTGATGTTTAAAAATGCTTCCGAACTCTTATAATTGTTCTCGGAATTCCACTGACATTTAAAAATTTTTCGGAACTCTTCCTTTATTCTCAGAATTTTGCTGAAGTTTAAAAATGCTTCGGAACTCTTCCATTTTTCTAAGAATTCCGCTGACGTTTAAAAATGATTCGGAACTCTTCCATTGTTCTCGTAATTCCGCTGACGTTTAAAAATGCTTCGGAACTCTTACATTGTTCTCGGAATTCCGCTGACGTTTAAAAATGCTTCGGAACTCTTCCATTGTTATAGGATTTCCGATGAAGTTTAAAAATGCTTCTGAACTCTTACATTGTTCTCAGAATTCCGCTGATGTTTAAAAATTCTTCGGAACTCTTCCATTTTTCTCAGGATTCCGCTGACGTTTAAAAATGCTTTGGAACTCCTCCATTGTTCTCAGAATTCTGCTGCCATTTAAAAATGCTTCGGAACTCTTCCATTATTCTCAAACTTCCGCTGACATTTCAAAATGCTTCGGAACTCTTCCATTGTTCTTGTAATTCTGCTGATGTTTAAAAATGCTTCGGAACCCTTCCATTTTTCTTGGAATTCCGCTGACATTTAAAAATGCTTCGGAACTTTTCCATTGTTCTCGGAATTGCCGCTGATGTTTAAAAATGCTTCGGAACTCTTCCATTGTTCTCGGAATTCTGCTGATGTTTAAAAATGCTTCGGAACTCTTCCATTGTTCTCGGAATTCCGCTAACGTTTAAAAATGCTTCGGAACTCTTCCATTGTTCTCGTAATTCCGCTGACGTTTAAAAATGCTTCGGAACTCTTCCATTGTTCTCGGAATTCCGCTAAATTTTAAAAATGCTTCTGAACTTTTCCATTGTTCTCGGAATTCCGCTGAAGTTTAAAAATGCTTCGGAACTCTTCCATTGTTATAGGATTTCCGATGAACTTTAAAAATGCTTCTGAACTCTTACATTGTTCTCAGAATTCCGCTGATGTTTAAAAATGCTTCGGAACACTTCAATTGTTCTCGGAATTCTGCTGAAGTTTAAAAATGCTTCGGAACTCTTCCTCTGTTCCCGGATTTCTGCTGAAGTATAAAAATGCTTCCGAACTCTTCCATTGTTCCCAGCATTCCGCTGAAGTTTAAAAATGCTTCGGAACTCTTTCATTGCTCAAGGAATTCCGCTGACATTCAAAAATGCTTCGGAACACTTCCATTGTTCGTGGAATTCCGCTGATGTTTAAAAATGCTTCGCAACTCTTCCATTGTTCTTGGAATTCCACTTATGAGTAAAAATGCTTCGGAACTCTTACATTGTTCTCGGAATACCGCTGACATTTAAAAATGCTTTGAAACTCTTACATTGTTCTCGGAATTCTGCTGAAGTTTAAAAATGCTTCGGAATTCTTCCATTGTTCTCGAAATTCTGCTGACCTTTAAAAATGCTTCCAATCTCTTCCATTGTTCTCAGAATTCTGCTGAAGTTTAAAAATGCTGCGGAACTCTTCCATTGTTCCCGGAATTCCACTGAAGTTTAAAAATGCTTCGGAACTCTTTCATTGCTCAAGGAATTCCGCTGACATTTAAAAATGCTTTGGAACTCTTCCACTTTTCTCAGAATTCTGCTGATGTTTAAAAATGCTTCGGAACTCTTCCATTGTTCTCGGAATTCTGCTGAAGTTTAAAAAGGCTTCGTATCTCTTTCATTGTTCTCGGAATTCTGCTGAAGTTTAAAAAGGCTTTGGAACTCTTCCATAGTTCTCAAAATTCCGCTGAAGTTTAAAAATGCTTCTGAACTCTTCCATTTTTCTCAGAATTCTGCTGACATTTAAAAATGGTTTGGAACACTTACCATTGTTCTCGGAATTCTCCGGTAATTTAAAAATTCTTCGGAACTTTTCCATTGTTCTCGGAATTCTGCTGAAGTTTAAAAATGCTTTGGAACTCTTTCATTGTTCTCGGACTTCCGCTGAAGTTTAAAAATGATTTGGAACTCTTCCATTGTTCTCGTTATTCCGCTGATGTTTAAAAATGCTTCGGAACTCTTATAATTGTTCTCGGAATTCCACTGACATTTAAAAATTTTTCGGAACTCTTCCTTTATTCTCAGAATTTTGCTGAAGTTTAAAAATGCTTCGGAACTCTTCCATTTTTCTCAGAATTCCGCTGACGTTTAAAAATGCTTCGCTACTTTTCCATTGTTTTTGGAATTCCGCTGACGTTTAAAAATGATTCGGAACTCTTCCATTGTTCTCGTAATTCCGCTGATGTTTAAAAATGCTTCGGAAATCTTACATTGTTCTCGGAATTCCGCTGACGTTTAAAAATGCTTCGGAACTCTTCCATTGTTATAGGATTTCCGATGAAGTTTAAAAATGCTTCTGAACTCTTACATTGTTCTCAGAATTCCGCTGATGTTTAAAAATGCTTCGGAACTCTTTCATTTTTCTCAGGATTCCGCTGACGTTTAAAAATGCTTTGGAACTCCTCCATTGTTCTCAGAATTCTGCTGCCATTTAAAAATGCTTCGGAACTCTTCCATTATTCTCAAACTTCCGCTGACATTTCAAAATGCTTCGGAACTCTTCCATTGTTCTTGTAATTCTGCTGATGTTTAAAAATGCTTCGGAACCCTTCCATTTTTCTTGGAATTCCGCTGACATTTAAAAATGCTTCGGAACTTTTCCATTGTTCTCGGAATTGCCGCTGATGTTTAAAAATGCTTCGGAACTCTTCCATTGTTCTCGGAATTCCGCTGATGTTTAAAAATGCTTCGGAACTCTTCCATTGTTCTCGGAATTCCGCTAACGTTTAAAAATGCTTCGGAACTCTTCCATTGTTCTCGTAATTCCGCTGACGTTTAAAAATGCTTCGGAACTCTTCCATTGTTCTCGGAATTCCGCTAAATTTTAAAAATGCTTCTGAACTTTTCCATTGTTCTCGGAATTCCGCTGAAGTTTAAAAATGCTTCGGAACTCTTCCATTGTTATAGGATTTCCGATGAATTTTAAAAATGCTTCTGAACTCTTACATTGTTCTCAGAATTCCGCTGATGTTTAAAAATGCTTCGGAACACTTCAATTGTTCTCGGAATTCTGCTGAAGTTTAAAAATGCTTCGGAACTCTTCCTCTGTTCCCGGATTTCTGCTGTAGTATAAAAATGCTTCCGAACTCTTCCATTGTTCCCAGCATTCCGCTGAAGTTTAAAAAGGCTTCGGAACTCTTTCATTGCTCAAGGAATTCCGCTGACATTCAAAAATGCTTCGGAACACTTCCATTGTTCGTGGAATTCCGCTGATGTTTAAAAATGCTTCGCAACTCTTCCATTGTTCTTGGAATTCCACTTATGAGTAAAAATGCTTCGGAACTCTTACATTGTTCTCGGAATACCGCTGACATTTAAAAATGCTTTGAAACTCTTACATTGTTCTCGGAATTCTGCTGAAGTTTAAAAATGCTTCGGAATTCTTCCATTGTTCTCGAAATTCTGCTGACCTTTAAAAATGCTTCCAATCTCTTCCATTGTTCTCAGAATTCTGCTGAAGTTTAAAAATGCTGCGGAACTCTTCCATTGTTCCCGGAATTCCACTGAAGTTTAAAAATGCTTCGGAACTCTTTCATTGCTCAAGGAATTCCGCTGACATTTAAAAATGCTTTGGAACTCTTCCACTTTTCTCAGAATTCTGCTGATGTTTAAAAATGCTTCGGAACTCTTCCATTGTTCTCGGAATTCTGCTGAAGTTTAAAAAGGCTTCGTATCTCTTTCATTGTTCTCGGAATTCTGCTGAAGTTTAAAAAGGCTTTGGAACTCTTCCATAGTTCTCAAAATTCCGCTGAAGTTTAAAAATGCTTCTGAACTCTTCCATTTTTCTCAGAATTCTGCTGACATTTAAAAATGGTTTGGAACACTTACCATTGTTCTCGGAATTCTCCGGTAATTTAAAAATTCTTCGGAACTTTTCCATTGTTCTCGGAATTCTGCTGAAGTTTAAAAATGCTTTGGAACTCTTTCATTGTTCTCGGACTTCCGCTGAAGTTTAAAAATGATTTGGAACTCTTCCATTGTTCTCGTTATTCCGCTGATGTTTAAAAATGCTTCGGAACTCTTATAATTGTTCTCGGAATTCCACTGACATTTAAAAATTTTTCGGAACTCTTCCTTTATTCTCAGAATTTTGCTGAAGTTTAAAAATGCTTCGGAACTCTTCCATTTTTCTCAGAATTCCGCTGACGTTTAAAAATGCTTCGCTACTTTTCCATTGTTTTTGGAATTCCGCTGACGTTTAAAAATGATTCGGAACTCTTCCATTGTTCTCGTAATTCCGCTGATGTTTAAAAATGCTTCGGAAATCTTACATTGTTCTCGGAATTCCGCTGACGTTTAAAAATGCTTCGGAACTCTTCCATTGTTATAGGATTTCCGATGAAGTTTAAAAATGCTTCTGAACTCTTACATTGTTCTCAGAATTCCGCTGATGTTTAAAAATGCTTCGGAACTCTTTCATTTTTCTCAGGATTCCGCTGACGTTTAAAAATGCTTTGGAACTCCTCCATTGTTCTCAGAATTCTGCTGCCATTTAAAAATGCTTCGGAACTCTTCCATTATTCTCAAACTTCCGCTGACATTTCAAAATGCTTCGGAACTCTTCCATTGTTCTTGTAATTCTGCTGATGTTTAAAAATGCTTCGGAACCCTTCCATTTTTCTTGGAATTCCGCTGACATTTAAAAATGCTTCGGAACTTTTCCATTGTTCTCGGAATTGCCGCTGATGTTTAAAAATGCTTCGGAACTCTTCCATTGTTCTCGGAATTCCGCTGATGTTTAAAAATGCTTCGGAACTCTTCCATTGTTCTCGGAATTCCGCTAACGTTTAAAAATGCTTCGGAACTCTTCCATTGTTCTCGTAATTCCGCTGACGTTTAAAAATGCTTCGGAACTCTTCCATTGTTCTCGGAATTCCGCTAAATTTTAAAAATGCTTCTGAACTTTTCCATTGTTCTCGGAATTCCGCTGAAGTTTAAAAATGCTTCGGAACTCTTCCATTGTTATAGGATTTCCGATGAATTTTAAAAATGCTTCTGAACTCTTACATTGTTCTCAGAATTCCGCTGATGTTTAAAAATGCTTCGGAACACTTCAATTGTTCTCGGAATTCTGCTGAAGTTTAAAAATGCTTCGGAACTCTTCCTCTGTTCCCGGATTTCTGCTGTAGTATAAAAATGCTTCCGAACTCTTCCATTGTTCCCAGCATTCCGCTGAAGTTTAAAAAGGCTTCGGAACTCTTTCATTGCTCAAGGAATTCCGCTGACATTCAAAAATGCTTCGGAACACTTCCATTGTTCGTGGAATTCCGCTGATGTTTAAAAATGCTTCGCAACTCTTCCATTGTTCTTGGAATTCCACTTATGAGTAAAAATGCTTCGGAACTCTTACATTGTTCTCGGAATACCGCTGACATTTAAAAATGCTTTGAAACTCTTACATTGTTCTCGGAATTCTGCTGAAGTTTAAAAATGCTTCGGAATTCTTCCATTGTTCTCGAAATTCTGCTGACCTTTAAAAATGCTTCCAATCTCTTCCATTGTTCTCAGAATTCTGCTGAAGTTTAAAAATGCTGCGGAACTCTTCCATTGTTCCCGGAATTCCACTGAAGTTTAAAAATGCTTCGGAACTCTTTCATTGCTCAAGGAATTCCGCTGACATTTAAAAATGCTTTGGAACTCTTCCACTTTTCTCAGAATTCTGCTGATGTTTAAAAATGCTTCGGAACTCTTCCATTGTTCTCGGAATTCTGCTGAAGTTTAAAAAGGCTTCGTATCTCTTTCATTGTTCTCGGAATTCTGCTGAAGTTTAAAAAGGCTTTGGAACTCTTCCATAGTTCTCAAAATTCCGCTGAAGTTTAAAAATGCTTCTGAACTCTTCCATTTTTCTCAGAATTCTGCTGACATTTAAAAATGGTTTGGAACACTTACCATTGTTCTCGGAATTCTCCGGTAATTTAAAAATTCTTCGGAACTTTTCCATTGTTCTCGGAATTCTGCTGAAGTTTAAAAATGCTTTGGAACTCTTTCATTGTTCTCGGACTTCCGCTGAAGTTTAAAAATGATTTGGAACTCTTCCATTGTTCTCGTTATTCCGCTGATGTTTAAAAATGCTTCGGAACTCTTATAATTGTTCTCGGAATTCCACTGACATTTAAAAATTTTTCGGAACTCTTCCTTTATTCTCAGAATTTTGCTGAAGTTTAAAAATGCTTCGGAACTCTTCCATTTTTCTCAGAATTCCGCTGACGTTTAAAAATGCTTCGCTACTTTTCCATTGTTTTTGGAATTCCGCTGACGTTTAAAAATGATTCGGAACTCTTCCATTGTTCTCGTAATTCCGCTGATGTTTAAAAATGCTTTGGAAATCTTCCATTGTTATAGGATTTCCGATGAAGTTTAAAAATGCTTCTGAACTCTTACATTGTTCTCAGAATTCCGCTGATGTTTAAAAATGCTTCGGAACTCTTTCATTTTTCTCAGGATTCCGCTGACGTTTAAAAATGCTTTGGAACTCCTCCATTGTTCTCAGAATTCTGCTGCCATTTAAAAATGCTTCGGAACTCTTCCATTATTCTCAAACTTCCGCTGACATTTCTAAATGCTTCGGAACTCTTCCATTGTTCTTGTAATTCTGCTGATGTTTAAAAATGCTTCGGAACCCTTCCATTTTTCTTGGAATTCCGCTGACATTTAAAAATGCTTCGGAACTTTTCCATTGTTCTCGGAATTGCCGCTGATGTTTAAAAATGCTTCGGAACTCTTCCATTGTTCTCGGAATTCTGCTAACGTTTAAAAATGCTTCGGAACTCTTCCATTGTTCTCGTAATTCCGCTGACGTTTAAAAATGCTTCGGAACTCTTCCATTGTTCTCGGAATTCAGCTAAATTTTAAAAATGCTTCTGAACTTTTCCATTGTTCTCGGAATTCCGCTGAAGTTTAAAAATGCTTCGGAACTCTTCCATTATTCTCAGAAATCTGCTGAAGTTTAAAAATGCTTCGGAACTCTTCCATTGTTCTCGGAATTCTGCTGACGTTTAAAAAGGCTTCGGAACTCTTTCATTGTTCTCGGAATTCCGCTGAAGTTTAAAAATGATTCGGAATGCTTCCATTGTTCTCGTTATTCCGCTGATGTTTAAAAATGCTTCGGAACTCTTACATTGTTCTCGGAATTCCGCTGAAATTTAAAAATGCTTCGGAACTCTTCCATTATTCTCAGAATTCCGCTGAAGTTTAAAAATGCTTCGGAACTCTTCCATTTTTCTCAGAATTCCGCTGACGTTTAAAAATGCTTCGGTACTTTTCCATTGTTTTTGGAATTCCGCTGACGTTTAAAAATGATTCGGAACTCTTCCATTATTCTCTTAATTCCGCTGATGTTTAAAAATGCTTTGGAACTTTTCCATTGTTATAGGATTTCCGATGAAGTTTAAAAATGCTTCTGAACTCTTACATTGTTCTCAGAATTCCGCTGATGTTTAAAAATGCTTCGGAACACTTCAATTGTTCTCGGAATTCTGCTGAAGTTTAAAAATGCTTCGGAACTCTTCCATTGTTCCCGGATTTCTGCTGAAGTCTAAAAATGCTTCCGAACTCTTCCATTGTTCCCAGCATTCCGCTGATGTTTAAAAATGCTTCGGAACTCTTTCATTGCTCAAGGAATTCCGCTGACATTCAAAAATGCTTCGGAACTCTTCCATTGTTCGTGGAATTCCGCTGATGTTTAAAAATGCTTCGGAACTCTTCCATTGTTCTTGGAATTCCACTGATGAGTAAAAATGCTTCGGAACTCTTCCATTGTTCTCGGAATACCGCTGACGTTTAAAAATGCTTCGGAACTCTTCCATTGTTCTCGAAATTCTGCTGACCTTTAAAAATGCTCCCGATCTCTTCCATTGTTCTCGGAATTCTGCTGAAGTGTAAAAATGCTGCGGAACTCTTCCATTGTTCCCAAAATTCCGCTGAAGTTTAAAAATGCTTCGGAACTCTTTCATTGCACAAGGAATTCCACTGACATTTAAAAATGCTTTGGAACTCTTCCACTTTTCTCAGAATTCTGCTGATTTTTAAAAATGCTTCGGAACTCTTCCATTGTTCTCGGAATTCTGCTGCAGTTTAAAAAGGCTTCTGATCTCTTTCATTGTTCTCGGAATTCCGCTGAAGTTTAAAAAGGCCTTGGAACTCTTCCATAGTTCTCAAAATTCCGCTGAAGTTTAAAAATGCTTCTTAACTCTTCCATTTTTCTCAGAATTCTGCTGACATTTAAAAATTGTTTGGAACACTTACCATTGTTCTCGGAATTCTCCTGTAATTTAAAAATTCTTCGGAACTTTTCCATTGTTCTCGGAATTCTGCTGACATTTGAAAATGCTTCGGTACTCTTCCATTGTTCTCGTAATTCTGCTGAAGTTTAAAAATGTTCGGAACTCTTTCATTGTTCTCGGAATTCCGCTGAAGTCTAAAAATGCTTTGGAATTCTTCCATTGTTCTAGGAAATTCCGCTGAAGTTTTAAAATGCTTTGAAACTCTTCCATTGTTCTCGGAATTCCGCTGAAGTTTAAAAATGGTTCCGAACTCTTCTATTGTTCTCGGAATTCCTCTGAAGTTTAATAATGCTTTGGAACTCTTCCATTGTTTATGGAATAGCGCTGATGTTTAAAAATGCTTCGGAACTCTTCTATTTTTCTCAGGATTCCGCTGACGTTTAAAAATGCTTTGGAACTCCTCAATTGTTCTCGGAATTCTGCTGCCATTTAAAAATGCTTCGGAACTCTTCCATTGTTCTCAAACTTCCGCTGACATTTCAAAATGCTTCGGAACTCTTCCATTATTCTTGTAATTCTGCTGATGTTTAAAAATGCTTCGGAACCCTTCCATTTTTCTTGCAATTCCGCTGACATTTAAAAATGCTTCGGAACTTTTCCATTGTTCTCGGAATTGCCGCTGATGTTTAAAAATGCTTCGGAACTCTTCCATTGTTCTCGTAATTCCGCTGACATTTAAAAATGCTTCGGAATTCTTCCATTGTTCTCGGAAATCTGCTGACGTTTAAAAATGCTTTGGAACTCATCCATTGTTCTCTGAATTCCTATGAAGTTTAAAAATGCTTCGGAACTCTTCCATTGTTCTCGGAATTCTGCTGAAGTTTAAAAATACTTCGGAATTCTTCCATTGTTCCCGGAATTCTGCTGAAGTCTAAAAATGCTTCCGAACTCTTCCATTGTTCCCAGCATTCCGCTGAAGTTTAAAAATGCTTCGGAACTCTTTCATTGCTCAAGGAATTCCGCTGACATTCAAAAATGCTTCGGAACTCTTCCATTGTTCGTGGAATTCCGCTGATGTTTAAAAATGCTTCGGAACTCTTCCATTGTTCTTGGAATTCCACTGATGAGTAAAAATGCTTCGGAACTCTTCCATTGTTCTCGGAATACCGCTGACGTTTAAAAATGCTTCGGAACTCTTCCATTGTTCTCGAAATTCTGCTGACCTTTAAAAATGCTCCCGATCTCTTCCATTGTTCTCGGAATTCTGCTGAAGTTTAAAAATCCTGCGGAACTCTTCCATTGTTCCCGAAATTCCGCTGAAGTTTAAAAATGCTTCGGAACCCTTTCATTGCACAAGGAATTCCGCTGACATTTAAGAATGCTTTGGAACTCTTCCACTTTTCTCAGAATTCTGCTGATGTTTAAAAATGCTTCGGAACTCTTCCATTGTTCTCGGAATTCTGCTGAAGTTTAAAAAGGCTTCGGATCTCTTTCATTGTTCTCGGAATTCCGCTGAAGTTTAAAAAGGCTTTGGAACTCTTCCATAGTTCTCAAAATTCCGCTGAAGTTTAAAAATGCTTCTGAACTCGTCCATTTTTCTCAGAATTCTGCTGACATTTAAAAATGGTTTGGAACACTTACCATTGTTCTCGGAATTCTCCTGTAATTTAAAAATTCTTTGGAACTTTTCCATTGTTCTCGGAATTCTGCTGACATTTGAAAATGCTTCGGTACTCTTACATTGTTCTCGGAATTCCGCTGACGTTTAAAAATGCTTTGGAACTCTTCCATTTTTCTCGGAATTCTGCTGACGTTTAAAAATGCTTCTGATCTCTTCCATTGTTATCGGAATTCTGCTGAAGTTTAAAAATACTTCGGAATTCTTCCATTGTTCCCGGAATTCTGCTGAAGTTTAAAAATGCTTTGGAACTCTTTCATTGTTCTCGGAATTCTGCTGACGTTTAAAAATGTATCAGAACTTTTCCATTGTTCTCGGAATTCCGTTGAAGTTTAAAAATGTTCGGAACTCTTTCATTGTTCTCGGAATTCCGCTGAAGTTTAAAAATGCTTTTGAATTCTTCCATTGTTCTAGGAAATTCCGCTGAAGTTTTAAAATGCTTTGAAACTCTTCCATTGTTCTAGGAATTCCGCTGAAGTTTTAAAATGCTTCATAAATCTTCCATTGTTCTCGGAATTCCGCTGACATTTAAAAATGCTTCGGAATTCTTCCATTGTTCTCGGAAATCTGCTGACGTTTAAAAATGCTTTGGAACTCATCCATTGTTCTCAAAATTCCTATGAAGTTTAAAATTGCTTCGGAACTCTTCCATTGTTCTCGTAATTCCGCTGATGTTTAAAAATGCTTCGGAACTCTTACATTGTTCTCGGAATTCCGCTGAAGTTTAAAAATGCTTCGGAATTCTTCCATTGTTCTCGGAATTCTGCTGAACTTTAAAAATGCTTCTGATCTCTTCCATTGTTCTCGGAATTCCGCTGAAGTTTAAAAATGCTTTGGATCTCTTCCATTGCTCTAGGAAATTCTGCTAAAATTTTAAAATGCTTTGAAACTTTTGCATTTTTCTAGGAATTCCGCTGAAGTTTTAAAATGCTTCATAACTCTTCCATTGTTCTCGGAATTCCGCTGACATTTAAAAATGCTTCGGAACTCTTCCATTGTTCTCGGAATTCTGCTGAAGTTTAAAAAGGCTTCGGATCTCTTTCATTGTTCTCGGAATTCCGCTGAAGTTTAAAAAGGCTTTGGAACTCTTCCATAGTTCTCAAAATTCCGCTGAAGTTTACAAATGCTTCTGAACTCTTCCATTTTTCTCAGAATTCTGCTGACATTTAAAAATGGTTTGGAACACTTACCATTGTTCTCGGAATTCTCCTGTAATTTAAAAATTCTTTGGAACTTTTCCATTGTTCTCGGAATTCTGCTGACATTTGAAAATCTTCGGTACTCTTACATTGTTCTCGGAATTCCGCTGACGTTTAAAAATGCTTTGGAACTCTTCCATTGTTCTCGGAATTCTGCTGACGTTTAAAAATGCTTCTGATCTCTTCCATTGTTCTCGGAATTCTGCTGAAGTTTAAAAATACTTCGGAATTCTTCCATTGTTCCCGGAATTCTGCTGAAGTTTAAAAATGCTTCGGAACTCTTCCATTTTTCTCAGAATTCCGCTGACGTTTAAAAATGCTTCGCTACTTTTCCATTGTTTTTGGAATTCCGCTGACGTTTAAAAATGATTCGGAACTCTTCCATTGTTCTCGTAATTCCGCTGATGTTTAAAAATGCTTCGGAACTCTTACATTGTTCTCGGAATTCCGCTGACGTTTAAAAATGCTTCGGAACTCTTCCATTGTTATAGGATTTCCGATGAAGTTTAAAAATGCTTCTGAACTCTTACATTGTTCTCAGAATTCCGCTGATGTTTAAAAATGCTTCGGAACTCTTCCATTTTTCTCAGGATTCCGCTGACGTTTAAAAATGCTTCGGAACACTTCCATTGTTCTCGGAATTCCGCTAAATTTTAAAAATGCTTCTGAACTTTTCCATTGTTCTCGGAATTCCGCTGAAGTTTAAAAATGCTTGGGAACTCTTCCATTATTTTCAGAATTCTGCTGAAGTTTAAAAATGCTTCAGAACTCTTCCATTGTTCTCGGAATTCTGCTGACGTTTAAAAAGGCTTCGGAACTCTTTCACTGTTCTCGGAATTCCGCTGAAGTTTAAAAATGATTCGGAACTCTTCCATTGTTCTCGTAATTCCGCTTATGTTTAAAAATGCTTCGGAACTCTTCCATTATTATAGGATTTCCAATGAATTTTAAAAATGCTTCTGAACTCTTACATTGTTCTCAGAATTCCGCTGATGTTTAAAAATGCTTTGGAACACTTCAATTGTTCTCGGAATTCTGCTGAAGTTTAAAAATGCTTCGGAACTCTTCCTCTGTTCCCGGATTTCTGCTGAAGCATAAAAATGCTTCCGAACTCTTCCATTGTTCCCAGCATTCCGCTGAAGTTTAAAAATGCTTCGGAACTCTTTCATTGCTCAAGGAATTCTGCTGACATTCAAAAATGCTTCGGAACTCTTCCATTGTTCGTGGAATTCCGCTGATGTTTAAAAATGCTTCGGAACTCTTCCATTGTTCTTGGAATTCCACTTATGAGTAAAAATGCTTCGGAACTCTTACATTGTTCTCGGAATACCGCTGACATTTAAAAATGCTTTGAAACTCTTACATTGTTCTCGGAATTCTGCTGAAGTTTAAAAAGGCTTCGGATCTCTTTCATTGTTCTCGGAATTCTTTTGAAGTTTAAAAAGGCTTTGGAACTCTTCCATAGTTCTCAAAATTCCGCTGACATTTAAAAATGGTTTGGAACACTTACCATTGTTCTCGGAATTCTCCGGTAATTTAAAAATTCTTCGGAACTTTTCCATTGTTCTCGGAATTCTGCTGACATTTGAAAATGCTTTGGTACTCTTACATTGTTCTCGGAATTCCGCTGACGTTTAAAAATGCTTCTGATCTCTTCCATTGTTCTCGGAATTCTGCTGAAGTTTAAAAATACTTCGGAATTCTTCCAATGTTCCCGGAATTCTGCTGAAGTTTAAAAATGCTTTGGAACTCTTTCATTGTTCTCGGAATTCTGCTGACGTTTAAAAATGCATCAGAACTTTTCCATTGTTCTCGGAATTCCGTTGATGTTTAAAAATGCTTCGAAACTCTTCCATTGTTCTCGTAATTCTGCTGAAGTTTAAAAATGTTCGGAACTCTGTCATTGTTCACGGAATTCCGCTGAAGTTTAAAAATGCTTTGGAATTCTTCCATTTTTCTAGGAAATTCCGCTGAAGTTTTAAAATGCTTTGAAACTCTTCCATTGTTGGAGGAATTCCGCTGAAGTTTTAAAATGCTTCATAAATCTTCCATTGTTCTCGGAATTCCGCTGACATTTAAAAATGCTTCGGAATTCTTCCATTGTTCTCGGAAATCTGCTGACGTTTAAAAATGCTTTGGAACTCATCCATGGTTCTCTGAATTCCTATGAATTTTAAAAATGCTTCGGAACTCTTCCATTGTTCTCGGAATTCTGCTGAAGTTTAAAAATACTTCGGAATTCTTCCATTGTTCCCGGTATTCTGCTGAAGTTTAAAAATGCTTTGGAACTCTTTCATTGTTCTCAGACTTCCGCTGAAGTTTAAAAATGATTTGGAACTCTTCCATTGTTCTCGTTATTCCGCTGATGTTTAAAAATGCTTCCGAACTCTTATAATTGTTCTCGGAATTCCACTGACATTTAAAAATTTTTCGGAACTCTTCCTTTATTCTCAGAATTTTGCTGAAGTTTAAAAATGCTTCGGAACTCTTCCATTTTTCTAAGAATTCCGCTGACGTTTAAAAATGATTCGGAACTCTTCCATTGTTCTCGTAATTCCGCTGACGTTTAAAAATGCTTCGGAACTCTTACATTGTTCTCGGAATTCCGCTGACGTTTAAAAATGCTTCGGAACTCTTCCATTGTTATAGGATTTCCGATGAAGTTTAAAAATGCTTCTGAACTCTTACATTGTTCTCAGAATTCCGCTGATGTTTAAAAATTCTTCGGAACTCTTCCATTTTTCTCAGGATTCCGCTGACGTTTAAAAATGCTTTGGAACTCCTCCATTGTTCTCAGAATTCTGCTGCCATTTAAAAATGCTTCGGAACTCTTCCATTATTCTCAAACTTCCGCTGACATTTCAAAATGCTTCGGAACTCTTCCATTGTTCTTGTAATTCTGCTGATGTTTAAAAATGCTTCGGAACCCTTCCATTTTTCTAGGAATTCCGCTGACATTTAAAAATGCTTCGGAACTTTTCCATTGTTCTCGGAATTGCCGCTGATGTTTAAAAATGCTTCGGAACTCTTCCATTGTTCTCGGAATTCCGCTGATGTTTAAAAATGCTTCGAAACTCTTCCATTGTTCTCGGAATTCCGCTAACGTTTAAAAATGCTTCGGAACTCTTCCATTGTTCTCGTAATTCCGCTGACGTTTAAAAATGCTTCGGAACTCTTCCATTGTTCTCGGAATTCCGCTAAATTTTAAAAATGCTTCTGAACTTTTCCATTGTTCTCGGAATTCCGCTGAAGTTTAAAAATGCTTCGGAACTCTTCCATTGTTATAGGATTTCCGATGAATTTTAAAAATGCTTCTGAACTCTTACATTGTTCTCAGAATTCCGCTGATGTTTAAAAATGCTTCGGAACACTTCAATTGTTCTCGGAATTCTGCTGAAGTTTAAAAATGCTTCGGAACTCTTCCTCTGTTCCCGGATTTCTGCTGAAGTATAAAAATGCTTCCGAACTCTTCCATTGTTCCCAGCATTCCGCTGAAGTTTAAAAATGCTTCGGAACTCTTTCATTGCTCAAGGAATTCCGCTGACATTCAAAAATGCTTCGGAACACTTCCATTGTTCGTGGAATTCCGCTGATGTTTAAAAATGCTTCGCAACTCTTCCATTGTTCTTGGAATTCCACTTATGAGTAAAAATGCTTCGGAACTCTTACATTGTTCTCGGAATACCGCTGACATTTAAAAATGCTTTGAAACTCTTACATTGTTCTCGGAATTCTGCTGAAGTTTAAAAATGCTTCGGAATTCTTCCATTGTTCTCGAAATTCTGCTGACCTTTAAAAATGCTTCCAATCTCTTCCATTGTTCTCAGAATTCTGCTGAAGTTTAAAAATGCTGCGGAACTCTTCCATTGTTCCCGGAATTCCACTGAAGTTTAAAAATGCTTCGGAACTCTTTCATTGCTCAAGGAATTCCGCTGACATTTAAAAATGCTTTGGAACTCTTCCACTTTTCTCAGAATTCTGCTGATGTTTAAAAATGCTTCGGAACTCTTCCATTGTTCTCGGAATTCTGCTGAAGTTTAAAAAGGCTTCGTATCTCTTTCATTGTTCTCGGAATTCTGCTGAAGTTTAAAAAGGCTTTGGAACTCTTCCATAGTTCTCAAAATTCCGCTGAAGTTTAAAAATGCTTCTGAACTCTTCCATTTTTCTCAGAATTCTGCTGACATTTAAAAATGGTTTGGAACACTTACCATTGTTCTCGGAATTCTCCGGTAATTTAAAAATTCTTCGGAACTTTTCCATTGTTCTCGGAATTCTGCTGAAGTTTAAAAATGCTTTGGAACTCTTTCATTGTTCTCGGACTTCCGCTGAAGTTTAAAAATGATTTGGAACTCTTCCATTGTTCTCGTTATTCCGCTGATGTTTAAAAATGCTTCGGAACTCTTATAATTGTTCTCGGAATTCCACTGACATTTAAAAATTTTTCGGAACTCTTCCTTTATTCTCAGAATTTTGCTGAAGTTTAAAAATGCTTCGGAACTCTTCCATTTTTCTCAGAATTCCGCTGACGTTTAAAAATGCTTCGCTACTTTTCCATTGTTTTTGGAATTCCGCTGACGTTTAAAAATGATTCGGAACTCTTCCATTGTTCTCGTAATTCCGCTGATGTTTAAAAATGCTTCGGAAATCTTACATTGTTCTCGGAATTCCGCTGACGTTTAAAAATGCTTCGGAACTCTTCCATTGTTATAGGATTTCCGATGAAGTTTAAAAATGCTTCTGAACTCTTACATTGTTCTCAGAATTCCGCTGATGTTTAAAAATGCTTCGGAACTCTTTCATTTTTCTCAGGATTCCGCTGACGTTTAAAAATGCTTTGGAACTCCTCCATTGTTCTCAGAATTCTGCTGCCATTTAAAAATGCTTCGGAACTCTTCCATTATTCTCAAACTTCCGCTGACATTTCAAAATGCTTCGGAACTCTTCCATTGTTCTTGTAATTCTGCTGATGTTTAAAAATGCTTCGGAACCCTTCCATTTTTCTTGGAATTCCGCTGACATTTAAAAATGCTTCGGAACTTTTCCATTGTTCTCGGAATTGCCGCTGATGTTTAAAAATGCTTCGGAACTCTTCCATTGTTCTCAGAATTCCGCTGATGTTTAAAAATGCTTCGGAACTCTTCCATTGTTCTCGGAATTCCGCTAACGTTTAAAAATGCTTCGGAACTCTTCCATTGTTCTCGTAATTCCGCTGACGTTTAAAAATGCTTCGGAACTCTTCCATTGTTCTCGGAATTCCGCTAAATTTTAAAAATGCTTCTGAACTTTTCCATTGTTCTCGGAATTCCGCTGAAGTTTAAAAATGCTTCGGAACTCTTCCATTGTTATAGGATTTCCGATGAATTTTAAAAATGCTTCTGAACTCTTACATTGTTCTCAGAATTCCGCTGATGTTTAAAAATGCTTCGGAACACTTCAATTGTTCTCGGAATTCTGCTGAAGTTTAAAAATGCTTCGGAACTCTTCCTCTGTTCCCGGATTTCTGCTGTAGTATAAAAATGCTTCCGAACTCTTCCATTGTTCCCAGCATTCCGCTGAAGTTTAAAAATGCTTCGGAACTCTTTCATTGCTCAAGGAATTCCGCTGACATTCAAAAATGCTTCGGAACACTTCCATTGTTCGTGGAATTCCGCTGATGTTTAAAAATGCTTCGCAACTCTTCCATTGTTCTTGGAATTCCACTTATGAGTAAAAATGCTTCGGAACTCTTACATTGTTCTCGGAATACCGCTGACATTTAAAAATGCTTTGAAACTCTTACATTGTTCTCGGAATTCTGCTGAAGTTTAAAAATGCTTCGGAATTCTTCCATTGTTCTCGAAATTCTGCTGACCTTTAAAAATGCTTCCAATCTCTTCCATTGTTCTCAGAATTCTGCTGAAGTTTAAAAATGCTGCGGAACTCTTCCATTGTTCCCGGAATTCCACTGAAGTTTAAAAATGCTTCGGAACTCTTTCATTGCTCAAGGAATTCCGCTGACATTTCAAAATGCTTTGGAACTCTTCCACTTTTCTCAGAATTCTGCTGATGTTTAAAAATGCTTCGGAACTCTTCCATTGTTCTCGGAATTCTGCTGAAGTTTAAAAAGGCTTCGTATCTCTTTCATTGTTCTCGGAATTCTGCTGAAGTTTAAAAAGGCTTTGGAACTCTTCCATAGTTCTCAAAATTCCGCTGAAGTTTAAAAATGGTTCTGAACTCTTCCATTTTTCTCAGAATTCTGCTGACATTTAAAAATGGTTTGGAACACTTACCATTGTTCTCGGAATTCTCCGGTAATTTAAAAATTCTTCGGAACTTTTCCATTGTTCTCGGAATTCTGCTGAAGTTTAAAAATGCTTTGGAACTCTTTCATTGTTCTCGGACTTCCGCTGAAGTTTAAAAATGATTTGGAACTCTTCCATTGTTCTCGTTATTCCGCTGATGTTTAAAAATGCTTCGGAACTCTTATAATTGTTCTCGGAATTCCACTGACATTTAAAAATTTTTCGGAACTCTTCCTTTATTCTCAGAATTTTGCTGAAGTTTAAAAATGCTTCGGAACTCTTCCATTTTTCTCAGAATTCCGCTGACGTTTAAAAATGCTTCGCTACTTTTCCATTGTTTTTGGAATTCCGCTGACGTTTAAAAATGATTCGGAACTCTTCCATTGTTCTCGTAATTCCGCTGATGTTTAAAAATGCTTTGGAAATCTTACATTGTTCTCGGAATTCCGCTGACGTTTAAAAATGCTTCGGAACTCTTCCATTGTTATAGGATTTCCGATGAAGTTTAAAAATGCTTCGGAACTCTTTCATTTTTCTCAGGATTCCGCTGACGTTTAAAAATGCTTTGGAACTCCTCCATTGTTCTCAGAATTCTGCTGCCATTTAAAAATGCTTCGGAACTCTTCCATTATTCTCAAACTTCCGCTGACATTTCTAAATGCTTCGGAACTCTTCCATTGTTCTTGTAATTCTGCTGATGTTTAAAAATGCTTCGGAACCCTTCCATTTTTCTTGGAATTCCGCTGACATTTAAAAATGCTTCGGAACTTTTCCATTGTTCTCGGAATTGCCGCTGATGTTTAAAAATGCTTCGGAACTCTTCCATTGTTCTCGGAATTCCGCTGAAGTTTAAAAAGGCCTTGGAACTCTTCCATAGTTCTCAAAATTCCGCTGAAGTTTAAAAATGCTTCTTAACTCTTCCATTTTTCTCAGAATTCTGCTGACATTTAAAAATTGTTTGGAACACTTACCATTGTTCTCGGAATTCTCCTGTAATTTAAAAATTCTTCGGAACTTTTCCATTGTTCTCGGAATTCTGCTGACATTTGAAAATGCTTCGGTACTCTTCCATTGTTCTCGTAATTCTGCTGAAGTTTAAAAATGTTCGGAACTCTTTCATTGTTCTCGGAATTCCGCTGAAGTCTAAAAATGCTTTGGAATTCTTCCATTGTTCTAGGAAATTCCGCTGAAGTTTTAAAATGCTTTGAAACTCTTCCATTGTTCTCGGAATTCCGCTGAAGTTTAAAAATGATTCCGAACTCTTCTATTGTTCTCGGAATTCCTCTGAAGTTTAATAATGCTTTGGAACTCTTCCATTGTTTATGGAATAGCGCTGATGTTTAAAAATGCTTCGGAACTCTTCTATTTTTCTCAGGATTCCGCTGACGTTTAAAAATGCTTTGGAACTCCTCAATTGTTCTCGGAATTCTGCTGCCATTTAAAAATGCTTCGGAACTCTTCCATTGTTCTCAAACTTCCGCTGACATTTCAAAATGCTTCGGAACTCTTCCATTATTCTTGTAATTCTGCTGATGTTTAAAAATGCTTCGGAACCCTTCCATTTTTCTTGCAATTCCCCTGACATTTAAAAATGCTTCGGAACTTTTCCATTGTTCTCGGAATTGCCGCTGATGTTTAAAAATGCTTCGGAACTCTTCCATTGTTCTCGGAATTCCGCTAACGTTTAAAAATGCTTCGGAACTCTTCCATTGTTCTCGTAATTCCGCTGACATTTAAAAATGCTTCGGAATTCTTCCATTGTTCTCGGAAATCTGCTGACGTTTAAAAATGCTTCGGAACTCTTCCATTGTTCTCGGAATTCTGCTGAAGTTTAAAAATACTTCGGAATTCTTCCATTGTTCCCGGAATTCTGCTGAAGTCTAAAAATGCTTCCGAACTCTTCCATTGTTCCCAGCATTCCGCTGAAGTTTAAAAATGCTTCGGAACTCTTTCATTGCTCAAGGAATTCCGCTGACATTCAAAAATGCTTCGGAACTCTTCCATTGTTCGTGGAATTCCGCTGATGTTTAAAAATGCTTCGGAACACTTCAATTGTTCTCGGAATTCTGCTGAAGTTTAAAAATGCTTCGGAACTCTTCCATTGTTCCCGGATTTCTGCTGAAGTCTAAAAATGCTTCCGAACTCTTCCATTGTTCCCAGCATTCCGCTGATGTTTAAAAATGCTTCGGAACTCTTCCATTGTTCGTGGAATTCCGCTGATGTTTAAAAATGCTTCGGAACTCTTCCATTGTTCTTGGAATTCCACTGATGAGTAAAAATGCTTCGGAACTCTTCCATTGTTCTCGGAATACCGCTGACGTTTAAAAATGCTTCGGAACTCTTCCATTGTTCTCGAAATTCTGCTGACCTTTAAAAATGCTCCCGATCTCTTCCATTGTTCTCGGAATTCTGCTGAAGTGTAAAAATGCTGCGGAACTCTTCCATTGTTCCCAAAATTCCGCTGAAGTTTAAAAATGCTTCGGAACTCTTTCATTGCACAAGGAATTCCACTGACATTTAAAAATGCTTTGGAACTCTTCCACTTTTCTCAGAATTCTGCTGATTTTTAAAAATGCTTCGGAACTCTTCCATTGTTCTCGGAATTCTGCTGCAGTTTAAAAAGGCTTCTGATCTCTTTCATTGTTCTCGGAATTCCGCTGAAGTTTAAAAAGGCCTTGGAACTCTTCCATAGTTCTCAAAATTCCGCTGAAGTTTAAAAATGCTTCTTAACTCTTCCATTTTTCTCAGAATTCTGCTGACATTTAAAAATTGTTTGGAACACTTACCATTGTTCTCGGAATTCTCCTGTAATTTAAAAATTCTTCGGAACTTTTCCATTGTTCTCGGAATTCTGCTGACATTTGAAAATGCTTCGGTACTCTTCCATTGTTCTCGTAATTCTGCTGAAGTTTAAAAATGTTCGGAACTCTTTCATTGTTCTCGGAATTCCGCTGAAGTCTAAAAATGCTTTGGAATTCTTCCATTGTTCTAGGAAATTCCGCTGAAGTTTTAAAATGCTTTGAAACTCTTCCATTGTTCTCGGAATTCTGCTAAAGTTTAAAAATGATTCCGAACTCTTCTATTGTTCTCGGAATTCCTCTGAAGTTTAATAATGCTTTGGAACTCTTCCATTGTTTATGGAATAGCGCTGATGTTTAAAAATGCTTCGGAACTCTTCTATTTTTCTCAGGATTCCGCTGACGTTTAAAAATGCTTTGGAACTCCTCAATTGTTCTCGGAATTCTGCTGCCATTTAAAAATGCTTCGGAACTCTTCCATTGTTCTCAAACTTCCGCTGACATTTCAAAATGCTTCGGAACTCTTCCATTATTCTTGTAATTCTGCTGATGTTTAAAAATGCTTCGGAACCCTTCCATTTTTCTTGCAATTCCGCTGACATTTAAAAATGCTTCGGAACTTTTCCATTGTTCTCGGAATTGCCGCTGATGTTTAAAAATGCTTCGGAACTCTTCCATTGTTCTCGGAATTCCGCTAACGTTTAAAAATGCTTCGGAACTCTTCCATTGTTCTCGTAATTCCGCTGACATTTAAAAATGCTTCGGAATTCCTCCATTGTTCTCGGAAATCTGCTGACGTTTAAAAATGCTTTGGAACTCATCCATTGTTCTCTGAATTCCTATGAAGTTTAAAAATGCTTCGGAACTCTTCCATTGTTCTCGGAATTCTGCTGAAGTTTAAAAATACTTCGGAATTCTTCCATTGTTCCCGGAATTCTGCTGAAGTCTAAAAATGCTTCCGAACTCTTCCATTGTTCCCAGCATTCCGCTGAAGTTTAAAAATGCTTCGGAACTCTTTCATTGCTCAAGGAATTCCGCTGACATTCAAAAATGCTTCGGAACTCTTCCATTGTTCGTGGAATTCCGCTGATGTTTAAAAATGCTTCGGAACTCTTCCATTGTTCTTGGAATTCCACTGATGAGTAAAAATGCTTCGGAACTCTTCCATTGTTCTCGGAATACCGCTGACGTTTAAAAATGCTTCGGAACTCTTCCATTGTTCTCGAAATTCTGCTGACCTTTAAAAATGCTCCCGATCTCTTCCATTGTTCTCGGAATTCTGCTGAAGTTTAAAAATCCTGCGGAACTCTTCCATTGTTCCCGAAATTCCGCTGAAGTTTAAAAATGCTTCGGAACTCTTTCATTGCACAAGGAATTCCGCTGACATTTAAGAATGCTTTGGAACTCTTCCACTTTTCTCAGAATTCTGCTGATGTTTAAAAATGCTTCGGAACTCTTCCATTGTTCTCGGAATTCTGCTGAAGTTTAAAAAGGCTTCGGATCTCTTTCATTGTTCTCGGAATTCCGCTGAAGTTTAAAAATACTTTGGAACTCTTCCATAGTTCTCAAAATTCCGCTGAAGTTTAAAAATGCTTCTGAACTCGTCCATTTTTCTCAGAATTCTGCTGACATTTAAAAATGGTTTGGAACACTTACCATTGTTCTCGGAATTCTCCTGTAATTTAAAAATTCTTTGGAACTTTTCCATTGTTCTCGGAATTCTGCTGACATTTGAAAATGCTTCGGTACTCTTACATTGTTCTCGGAATTCCGCTGACGTTTAAAAATGCTTTGGAACTCTTCCATTTTTCTCGGAATTCTGCTGACGTTTAAAAATGCTTCTGATCTCTTCCATTGTTATCGGAATTCTGCTGAAGTTTAAAAATACTTCGGAATTCTTCCATTGTTCCCGGAATTCTGCTGAAGTTTAAAAATGCTTTGGAACTCTTTCATTGTTCTCGGAATTCTGCTGACGTTTAAAAATGTATCAGAACTTTTCCATTGTTCTCGGAATTCCGTTGAAGTTTAAAAATGTTCGGAACTCTTTCATTGTTCTCGGAATTCCGCTGAAGTTTAAAAATGCTTTTGAATTCTTCCATTGTTCTAGGAAATTCCGCTGAAGTTTTAAAATGCTTTGAAACTCTTCCATTGTTCTAGGAATTCCGCTGAAGTTTTAAAATGCTTCATAAATCTTCCATTGTTCTCGGAATTCCGCTGACATTTAAAAATGCTTCGGAATTCTTCCATTGTTCTCGGAAATCTGCTGACGTTTAAAAATGCTTTGGAACTCATCCATTGTTCTCAAAATTCCTATGAAGTTTAAAATTGCTTCGGAACTCTTCCATTGTTCTCGTAATTCCGCTGATGTTTAAAAATGCTTCGGAACTCTTACATTGTTCTCGGAATTCCGCTGAAGTTTAAAAATGCTTCGGAATTCTTCCATTGTTCTCGGAATTCTGCTGAACTTTAAAAATGCTTCTGATCTCTTCCATTGTTCTCGGAATTCCGCTGAAGTTTAAAAATGCTTTGGATCTCTTCCATTGCTCTAGGAAATTCTGCTAAAATTTTAAAATGCTTTGAAACTTTTGCATTTTTCTAGGAATTCCGCTGAAGTTTTAAAATGCTTCATAACTCTTCCATTGTTCTCGGAATTCCGCTGACATTTAAAAATGCTTCGGAACTCTTCCATTGTTCTCGGAATTCTGCTGAAGTTTAAAAAGGCTTCGGATCTCTTTCATTGTTCTCGGAATTCCGCTGAAGTTTAAAAAGGCTTTGGAACTCTTCCATAGTTCTCAAAATTCCGCTGAAGTTTACAAATGCTTCTGAACTCTTCCATTTTTCTCAGAATTCTGCTGACATTTAAAAATGGTTTGGAACACTTACCATTGTTCTCGGAATTCTCCTGTAATTTAAAAATTCTTTGGAACTTTTCCATTGTTCTCGGAATTCTGCTGACATTTGAAAATCTTCGGTACTCTTACATTGTTCTCGGAATTCCGCTGACGTTTAAAAATGCTTTGGAACTCTTCCATTGTTCTCGGAATTCTGCTGACGTTTAAAAATGCTTCTGATCTCTTCCATTGTTCTCGGAATTCTGCTGAAGTTTAAAAATACTTCGGAATTCTTCCATTGTTCCCGGAATTCTGCTGAAGTTTAAAAATGCTTTGGAACTCTTTCATTGTTCTCGGAATTCTGCTGACGTTTAAAAATGCTTCTGATCTCTTCCATTGTTCTCGGAATTCTGCTGAAGTTTAAAAATACTTCGGAATTCTTCCATTGTTCCCGGAATTCTGCTGAAGTTTAAAAATGCTTTGAAACTTTTCCATTGTTTTAGGAATTCCGCTGAAGTTTTAAAATGCTTCATAAATCTTCCATTGTTCTCGGAATTCCGCTGACATTTAAAAATGCTTCGGAATTCTTCCATTGTTCTCGGAAATCTGCTGACGTTTAAAAATGCTTTGGAACTCATCCATTGTTCTCTGAATTCCTATGAAGTTTAAAATTGCTTCGGAACTCTTCCATTGTTCTCATAATTCCGCTGATGTTTAAAAATGCTTCGGAACTCTTACATTGTTCTTGGAATTCCGCTGAAGTTTAAAAATGCTTCGGAATTCTTCCATTGTTCTCGGAATTCTGCTGAACTTTAAAAAGGCTTCCGATCTCTTCCATTGTTCTCGGAATTCCGCTGAAGTTTAAAAATGCTTTGGATCTCTTCCATTGCTCTAGGAAATTCTGCTAAAATTTTAAAATGCTTTGAAACTTTTCCATTTTTCTAGGAATTCCGCTGAAGTTTTAAAATGCTTCATAACTCTTCCATTGTTCTCGGAATTCCGCTGACATTTAAAAATGCTTCGGAACTCTTCCATTGTTCTCGGAAATCTGCTGACATTTAAAAATGCTTTGTAACTCATCCATTGTTCTCAGAATTCCTATGAAGTTTAAAAATATTTCAAAACTCTTCCCTTGTTCTCGGAATTCCGCTGAAGTATAAAAAACCTTTGGAACTCTTCCATTGTTCTCGGAATTCCGCTGAAGTTTAAAAATTATTCCGAACTCTTCTATTGTTCTCGGAATTCCTCTGAAGTTTAATAATGCTTTGAAACTCTTCCATTGTTTATGGAAT
Organism: Phyllobates terribilis; assembly: GCF_046119375.1. Lineage (NCBI taxonomy): Eukaryota > Metazoa > Chordata > Amphibia > Anura > Dendrobatidae > Phyllobates > Phyllobates terribilis. The sequence continues at coordinate 305,432,885 of NW_027362765.1, read as the reverse complement.
AGCGCTGATGTTTAAAAATGCTTCGGAACTCTTCCATTGTTCCCGGAATTCTGCTGAAGTTTAAAAATGCTTCGGAACTCTTCCATTGTTCTCGGAATTCTGCTGAAGTTTAAACATACTTCGGAACTCTTCCATTGTTATAGGATTTCCGATGAAGTTTAAAAATGCTTCTGAACTCTTACATTGTTCTCAGAATTCCGCTGATGTTTAAAAATGCTTCGGAACACGTCAATTGTTCTCGGAATTCTGCTGAAGTTTAAAAATGCTTCGGAACTCTTCCATTGTTCTCGAAATTCTGCTGACCTTTAAAAATGCTTCCGATCTCTTCCATTGTTCTCGGAATTCTGCTGAAGTTTAAAAATGCTGCGGAACTCTTCCATTGTTCCCGGAATTCCGCTGAAGTTTAAAAATGCTTGGGAACTCTTTCATTGCTCAAGGAATTCCATTGACATTTAAAAATGCTTTGGAACTCTTCCACTTTTCTCAGAATTCTGCTGATTTTTAAAAATGCTTCGGAACTCTTCCATTGTTCTCGGAATTCTGCTGCAGTTTAAAAAGGCTTCTGATCTCTTTCATTGTTCTCGGAATTCCGCTGAAGTTTAAAAAGGCCTTGGAACTCTTCCATAGTTCTCAAAATTCCGCTGAAGTTTAAAAATGCTTCTGAACTCTTCCATTTTTCTCAGAATTCTGCTGACATTTAAAAATGGTTTGGAACACTTACCATTGTTCTCGGAATTCTCCTGTAATATAAAAATTCTTCGGAACTTTTCCATTGTTCTCGGAATTCTGCTGACATTTGAAAATGCTTCGGTACTCTTACATTGTTCTCGGAATTCCGCTGACGTTTAAAAATGCTTTGGAACTCTTGCATTGTTCTCGGAATTCTGCTGACGTTTAAAAATGCTTCTGATCTCTTCCATTGTTCTCGGAATTCTGCTGAAGTTTAAAAATACTTTGGAATTCTTCCATTGTTCCCGGAATTCTGCTGAAGTTTAAAAATGCTTTGGAACTCTTTCATTGTTCTCGGAATTCTGCTGACGTTTAAAAATGTATCAGAACTTTTCCATTGTTCTTGGAATTCCTTTGATGTTTAAAAATGCTTCGAAACTCTTCCATTGTTCTCGTATTTCTGCTGAAGTTTAAAAATGTTCGGAACTCTTTCATTGTTCTCGGAAATCTGCTGAAGTTTAAAAATGCTTTGGAATTCTTCCATTGTTCTAGTAAATTCCGCTGAAGTTTTAAAATGCTTTGAAACTCTTCCATTGTTCTCGGAATTCCGCTGAAGTTTAAAAATGGTTCCGAACTCTTCTATTGTTCTCGGAATTCCTCTGAAGTTTAATAATGCTTTGGAACTCTTCCATTGTTTATGGAATAGCGCTGATGTTTAAAAATGCTTCGGAACTCTTCCATTTTTCTCAGGATTCCGCTGACGTTTAAAAATGCTTTGGAACTCCTCCATTGTTCTCGGAATTCTGCTGCCATTTAAAAATGCTTCGGAACTCTTCCATTATTCTCAAACTTCCGCTGACATTTCAAAATGCTTCGGAACTCTTCCATTGTTCTTGTAATTCTGCTGATGTTTAAAAATGCTTCGGAACCCTTCCATTTTTCTTGGAATTACGCTGACATTTAAAAATGCTTCGGAACTTTTCCATTGTTCTCGGAATTCCGCTGAAGTTTAAAAATGCTTCGGAACTCTTACATTGTTCTCGGAATTCTGCTGACCTTTAAAAATGCTTCCGATCTCTTCCATTGTTCTCGGAATTCCGCTGAAGTTTAAAAATGCTTTGGATCTCTTCCATTTCTCTAGGAAATTCTGCTGAAATTTTAAAATGCTTTGAAACTCTTCCATTGTTCTAGGAATTCCGCTGAAGTTTTAAAATGCTTCATAACTCTTCCATTGTTTTCGGAATTCCTCTGACATTTAAAAATGCTTCGGAACTCTTCCATTGTTCTCGGAAATCCGCTGACGTTTAAAAATGCTTTGGAACTCATCCATTGTTCTCAGAATTCCTATGAAGTTTAAAAATGTTTCAAAACTCTTCCATTGTTCTCGGAATTCCGCTGAAGTATAAAAAACCTTTGGAACTCTTCCATTGTTCTCGGAATTCCGCTGACGTTTAAAAATGCTTCCGAACTCTTCTATTGTTCTCGGAATTCCTCTGAAGTTTAATAATGCTTTGAAACTCTTCCATTGTTTATGGAATAGCACTGATGTTTAAAAATGCTTCGGAACTCTTCCATTGTTCCCGGAATTCTGCTGAAGTTTAAAAATGCTTCGGAACTCTTCCATTGTTATAGGATTTCCGATGAAGTTTAAAAATGCTTCTGAACTCTTACATTGTTCTCAGAATTCCGCTGATGTTTAAAAATGCTTCGGAACTCTTCCATTGTTCTTGGAATTCCACTGATGAGTAAAAATGCTTCGGAACTCTTCCATTGTTCTCGGAATACCGCTGACGTTTAAAAATGCTTCGGAACTCTTCCATTGTTCTCGAAATTCTGCTGACCTTTAAAAATGCTCCCGATCTCTTCCATTGTTCTCGGAATTCTGCTGAAGTTTAAAAATCCTGCGGAACTCTTCCATTGTTCCCGAAATTCCGCTGAAGTTTAAAAATGCTTCGGAACTCTTTCATTGCACAAGGAATTCCGCTGACATTTAAGAATGCTTTGGAACTCTTCCACTTTTCTCAGAATTCTGCTGATGTTTAAAAATGCTTCGGAACTCTTCCATTGTTCTCGGAATTCTGCTGAAGTTTAAAAAGGCTTCGGATCTCTTTCATTGTTCTCGGAATTCCGCTGAAGTTTAAAAAGGCTTTGGAACTCTTCCATAGTTCTCAAAATTCCGCTGAAGTTTAAAAATGCTTCTGAACTCGTCCATTTTTCTCAGAATTCTGCTGACATTTAAAAATGGTTTGGAACACTTACCATTGTTCTCGGAATTCTCCTGTAATTTAAAAATTCTTTGGAACTTTTCCATTGTTCTCGGAATTCTGCTGACATTTGAAAATGCTTCGGTACTCTTACATTGTTCTCGGAATTCCGCTGACGTTTAAAAATGCTTTGGAACTCTTCCATTTTTCTCGGAATTCTGCTGACGTTTAAAAATGCTTCTGATCTCTTCCATTGTTATCGGAATTCTGCTGAAGTTTAAAAATACTTCGGAATTCTTCCATTGTTCCCGGAATTCTGCTGAAGTTTAAAAATGCTTTGGAACTCTTTCATTGTTCTCGGAATTCTGCTGACGTTTAAAAATGTATCAGAACTTTTCCATTGTTCTCGGAATTCCGTTGAAGTTTAAAAATGTTCGGAACTCTTTCATTGTTCTCGGAATTCCGCTGAAGTTTAAAAATGCTTTTGAATTCTTCCATTGTTCTAGGAAATTCCGCTGAAGTTTTAAAATGCTTTGAAACTCTTCCATTGTTCTAGGAATTCCGCTGAAGTTTTAAAATGCTTCATAAATCTTCCATTGTTCTCGGAATTCCGCTGACATTTAAAAATGCTTCGGAATTCTTCCATTGTTCTCGGAAATCTGCTGACGTTTAAAAATGCTTTGGAACTCATCCATTGTTCTCAAAATTCCTATGAAGTTTAAAATTGCTTCGGAACTCTTCCATTGTTCTCGTAATTCCGCTGATGTTTAAAAATGCTTCGGAACTCTTACATTGTTCTCGGAATTCCGCTGAAGTTTAAAAATGCTTCGGAATTCTTCCATTGTTCTCGGAATTCTGCTGAACTTTAAAAATGCTTCTGATCTCTTCCATTGTTCTCGGAATTCCGCTGAAGTTTAAAAATGCTTTGGATCTCTTCCATTGCTCTAGGAAATTCTGCTAAAATTTTAAAATGCTTTGAAACTTTTGCATTTTTTTAGGAATTCCGCTGAAGTTTTAAAATGCTTCATAACTCTTCCATTGTTCTCGGAATTCCGCTGACATTTAAAAATGCTTCGGAACTCTTCCATTGTTCTCGGAATTCTGCTGAAGTTTAAAAAGGCTTCGGATCTCTTTCATTGTTCTCGGAATTCCGCTGAAGTTTAAAAAGGCTTTGGAACTCTTCCATAGTTCTCAAAATTCCGCTGAAGTTTACAAATGCTTCTGAACTCTTCCATTTTTCTCAGAATTCTGCTGACATTTAAAAATGGTTTGGAACACTTACCATTGTTCTCGGAATTCTCCTGTAATTTAAAAATTCTTTGGAACTTTTCCATTGTTCTCGGAATTCTGCTGACATTTGAAAATCTTCGGTACTCTTACATTGTTCTCGGAATTCCGCTGACGTTTAAAAATGCTTTGGAACTCTTCCATTGTTCTCGGAATTCTGCTGACGTTTAAAAATGCTTCTGATCTCTTCCATTGTTCTCGGAATTCTGCTGAAGTTTAAAAATACTTCGGAATTCTTCCATTGTTCCCGGAATTCTGCTGAAGTTTAAAAATGCTTTGGAACTCTTTCATTGTTCTCGGAATTCTGCTGACGTTTAAAAATGCTTCTGATCTCTTCCATTGTTCTCGGAATTCTGCTGAAGTTTAAAAATACTTCGGAATTCTTCCATTGTTCCCGGAATTCTGCTGAAGTTTAAAAATGCTTTGAAACTTTTCCATTGTTTTAGGAATTCCGCTGAAGTTTTAAAATGCTTCATAAATCTTCCATTGTTCTCGGAATTCCGCTGACATTTAAAAATGCTTCGGAATTCTTCCATTGTTCTCGGAAATCTGCTGACGTTTAAAAATGCTTTGGAACTCATCCATTGTTCTCTGAATTCCTATGAAGTTTAAAATTGCTTCGGAACTCTTCCATTGTTCTCGTAATTCCGCTGATGTTTAAAAATGCTTCGGAACTCTTACATTGTTCTTGGAATTCCGCTGAAGTTTAAAAATGCTTCGGAATTCTTCCATTGTTCTCGGAATTCTGCTGAACTTTAAAAATGCTTCCGATCTCTTCCATTGTTCTCGGAATTCCGCTGAAGTTTAAAAATGCTTTGGATCTCTTCCATTGCTCTAGGAAATTCTGCTAAAATTTTAAAATGCTTTGAAACTTTTCCATTTTTCTAGGAATTCCGCTGAAGTTTTAAAATGCTTCATAACTCTTCCATTGTTCTCGGAATTCCGCTGATATTTAAAAATGCTTCGGAACTCTTCCATTGTTCTCGGAAATCTGCTGACATTTAAAAATGCTTTGTAACTCATCCATTGTTCTCAGAATTCCTATGAAGTTTAAAAATATTTCAAAACTCTTCCCTTGTTCTCGGAATTCCGCTGAAGTATAAAAAACCTTTGGAACTCTTCCATTGTTCTCGGAATTCCGCTGAAGTTTAAAAATTATTCCGAACTCTTCTATTGTTCTCGGAATTCCTCTGAAGTTTAATAATGCTTTGAAACTCTTCCATTGTTTATGGAATAGCGCTGATGTTTAAAAATGCTTCGGAACTCTTCCATTGTTCCCGGAATTCTGCTGAAGTTTAAAAATGCTTCGGAACTCTTCCATTGTTCTCGGAATTCTGCTGAAGTTTAAACATACTTCGGAACTCTTCCATTGTTATAGGATTTCCGATGAAGTTTAAAAATGCTTCTGAACTCTTACATTGTTCTCAGAATTCCGCTGATGTTTAAAAATGCTTCGGAACACGTCAATTGTTCTCGGAATTCTGCTGAAGTTTAAAAATGCTTCGGAACTCTTCCATTGTTCTCGAAATTCTGCTGACCTTTAAAAATGCTTCCGATCTCTTCCATTGTTCTCGGAATTCTGCTGAAGTTTAAAAATGCTGCGGAACTCTTCCATTGTTCCCGGAATTCCGCTGAAGTTTAAAAATGCTTGGGAACTCTTTCATTGCTCAAGGAATTCCATTGACATTTAAAAATGCTTTGGAACTCTTCCACTTTTCTCAGAATTCTGCTGATTTTTAAAAATGCTTCGGAACTCTTCCATTGTTCTCGGAATTCTGCTGCAGTTTAAAAAGGCTTCTGATCTCTTTCATTGTTCTCGGAATTCCGCTGAAGTTTAAAAAGGCCTTGGAACTCTTCCATAGTTCTCAAAATTCCGCTGAAGTTTAAAAATGCTTCTGAACTCTTCCATTTTTCTCAGAATTCTGCTGACATTTAAAAATGGTTTGGAACACTTACCATTGTTCTCGGAATTCTCCTGTAATATAAAAATTCTTCGGAACTTTTCCATTGTTCTCGGAATTCTGCTGACATTTGAAAATGCTTCGGTACTCTTACATTGTTCTCGGAATTCCGCTGACGTTTAAAAATGCTTTGGAACTCTTGCATTGTTCTCGGAATTCTGCTGACGTTTAAAAATGCTTCTGATCTCTTCCATTGTTCTCGGAATTCTGCTGAAGTTTAAAAATACTTCGGAATTCTTCCATTGTTCCCGGAATTCTGCTGAAGTTTAAAAATGCTTTGGAACTCTTTCATTGTTCTCGGAATTCTGCTGACGTTTAAAAATGTATCAGAACTTTTCCATTGTTCTTGGAATTCCTTTGATGTTTAAAAATGCTTCGAAACTCTTCCATTGTTCTCGTATTTCTGCTGAAGTTTAAAAATGTTCGGAACTCTTTCATTGTTCTCGGAAATCTGCTGAAGTTTAAAAATGCTTTGGAATTCTTCCATTGTTCTAGTAAATTCCGCTGAAGTTTTAAAATGCTTTGAAACTCTTCCATTGTTCTCGGAATTCCGCTGAAGTTTAAAAATGGTTCCGAACTCTTCTATTGTTCTCGGAATTCCTCTGAAGTTTAATAATGCTTTGGAACTCTTCCATTGTTTATGGAATAGCGCTGATGTTTAAAAATGCTTCGGAACTCTTCCATTTTTCTCAGGATTCCGCTGACGTTTAAAAATGCTTTGGAACTCCTCCATTGTTCTCGGAATTCTGCTGCCATTTAAAAATGCTTCGGAACTCTTCCATTATTCTCAAACTTCCGCTGACATTTCAAAATGCTTCGGAACTCTTCCATTGTTCTTGTAATTCTGCTGATGTTTAAAAATGCTTCGGAACCCTTCCATTTTTCTTGGAATTACGCTGACATTTAAAAATGCTTCGGAACTTTTCCATTGTTCTCGGAATTCCGCTGAAGTTTAAAAATGCTTCGGAACTCTTACATTGTTCTCGGAATTCTGCTGACCTTTAAAAATGCTTCCGATCTCTTCCATTGTTCTCGGAATTCCGCTGAAGTTTAAAAATGCTTTGGATCTCTTCCATTTCTCTAGGAAATTCTGCTGAAATTTTAAAATGCTTTGAAACTCTTCCATTGTTCTAGGAATTCCGCTGAAGTTTTAAAATGCTTCATAACTCTTCCATTGTTTTCGGAATTCCTCTGACATTTAAAAATGCTTCGGAACTCTTCCATTGTTCTCGGAAATCCGCTGACGTTTAAAAATGCTTTGGAACTCATCCATTGTTCTCAGAATTCCTATGAAGTTTAAAAATGTTTCAAAACTCTTCCATTGTTCTCAGAATTCCGCTGAAGTATAAAAAACCTTTGGAACTCTTCCATTGTTCTCGGAATTCCGCTGACGTTTAAAAATGCTTCCGAACTCTTCTATTGTTCTCGGAATTCCTCTGAAGTTTAATAATGCTTTGAAACTCTTCCATTGTTTATGGAATAGCACTGATGTTTAAAAATGCTTCGGAACTCTTCCATTGTTCCCGGAATTCTGCTGAAGTTTAAAAATGCTTCGGAACTCTTCCATTGTTATAGGATTTCCGATGAAGTTTAAAAATGCTTCTGAACTCTTACATTGTTCTCAGAATTCCGCTGATGTTTAAAAATGCTTCGGAACCCTTCAATTGTTCTCGGAATTCTGCTGAAGTTTAAAAATGCTTCGGAACTCTTCCATTGTTCCCGGATTTCTGCTGAAGTATAAAAATGCTTCCGAACTCTTCCATTGTTCCCAGCATTCCGCTGAAGTTTAAAAATGCTTCGGAACTCTTTCATTGCTCAAGGAAATCCGCTGACATTCAAAAATGCTTCGGAACTCTTCCATTGTTCGTGGAATTCCGCTGATGTTTAAAAATGCTTCCGAACTCTTCTATTGTTCTCAGAATTCCTCTGAAGTTTAATAATGCTTTGGAACTCTTCCATTGTTTATGGAATAGTGCTGATGTTTAAAAATGCTTCGGAACTCTTCCATTGTTCCCGGAATTCTGCTGAAGTTTAAAAATACTTCGGAACTCTTCCATTGTTCTCGGAATTCTGCTGAAGTTTAAAAATACTTCGGAACTCTTCCATTGTTCCCGGAATTCTGCTGAAGTTTAAAAATGCTTCGGAACTCTTCCATTGTTCTCGGAATTCTGCTGAAGTTTAAAAATGCTTCGTAACTCTTCCATTTTTCTCAGGATTCCGCTGACGTTTAAAAATGCTTTGGAACTCCTCCATTGTTCTCGGAATTCCGCTGCCATTTAAAAATGCTTTGGAGCTCTTCCATTATTCTCAAACTTCCGCTGACATTTCAATATGCTTCGGAACTCTTCCATTGTTCTTGTAATTCTGCTGATGTTTAAAAATGCTTCGGAACCCTTCCATTTTTCTTGGAATTCCGCTGACATTTAAAAATGCTTCGGACCTTTTCCATTTTTCTCGGAATTCCGCTGATGTTTAAAAATGCTTCGGAACTCTTCCATTGTTCTCGTAATTCCGCTGACGTTTAAAAATGCTTCGGAACTTTTCCATTGTTCTCGGAATTCCGCTGAAGTTTAAAAATGCTTAGGTACTCTTCCACTATTCTCAGATTTCCGCTGAAGTTTAAAAATGCTTCGGAACTCTTCCATTGTTCTCGGAATTCTGCTGACGTTTAAAAAGCCTTCGGAACTCTTTCATTGTTTTCGGAATTCCACTGAAGTTTAAAAAGGCTTTGGAACTCTTCCGTTGTTCTCAGAATTCTGCTGAAGTTTAAAAATGCTTCGGAACTCTTCCATTTTTCTCAGGATTCCGCTGACGTTTAAAAATGCTTTGGAACTCCTCCATTGTTCTCGGAATTCCGCTGCCATTTAAAAATGCTTCGGAACTCTTCCATTATTCTCAAACTTCCGCTGACATTTCAAAATGCTTCGGAACTCTTCCATTGTTCTTGTAATTCTGCTGATGTTTAAAAATGCTTCGGAACCCTTCCATTTTTCTTGGAATTCCGCTGACATTTAAAAATGCTTCGGAACTTTTCCATTGTTCTCGGAATTCCGCTGATGTTTAAAAATGCTTCGGAACTCTTCCATTGTTCTCGGAATTCTGCTAACGTTTAAAAATGCTTCGTAACTCTTCCATTTTTCTCGTAATTCCGCTGACGTTTAAAAATGCTTCGGAACTTTTCCATTGTTCTCGGAATTCCGCTGAAGTTTAAATAGAGATGAGCGTTGTTCTACTCGAACTGTTCGCCAATCTCAAATTCGAGCTGTTTTGGGCGGTGTTCGAGCCGTTCGGCAAACACGAACAATTTGAGAAAAATTCAGCTGTTCGAGGTTATGTTCGATAACTGTTCGTGCACCAAAATCATAACTGGATTTTTTCTCAGTAATGATGAAAATTAATGTTAGTATGCAGTTTGAGTGTACAGCGGGGTGGGGGGAGGGGCAGGGGATGGATCTCTGCAGGAACAATGAAGATCTCCATTTTTTTTTCTCTTTCCCGCATTTGCAGTGGGGAGGTGCAATCTGTCAGCCTATCAGCAGCGCACACACGGAGCGAAGTGCTTTTTTTCACACAAGCAAGGGCATGTGTCAATGGCAGTGTATGTCACATGTCCTTGCCCTATAAGACCAAGCCATTTTCCCCGTCGCCACCATTTTCTCACTGCTGCAGCTGCGTGTTAGACGGCACCGCTGTTGCTGTGTGCGCTATACCTTGTTAATTTCAAGCCAATTTTCGCACAAATCTACAGATAGCTTGGGAGTAGGGAATAGTTGTGATTGCAGTCCTTTTAAGGACTAGGTTACAGCATTTCCTACGACTTTTATCAGGCAGGTCTGTGCTCTTAAATAGATAGATTGTGGGAGTAAAGACTAATTGTAATTGGAGTCCTTTTCAGGACTTGGTTACATCAGTTCCTATCAGTTTTTGCCAGGCAGGTCTGTGCCAGTGCTGTGCAAGTTTTTTTCACAGCATTTGGCTGAATCTAGCAAAGCTAATCCTTTTTGGCCTATTGCAGAGTGTGTTAGTCAGTGGAGTAGCCTATCTGTGTTGCAAGATATACCACCTGTGTATAGAATACCAATTTTTTTACTGCACCTAGTGAAGTAAAATCTTTTGGGCATAGCATCAATCTATTAGTCCATCTATACTGACCTCCATCAGGTTGCAAATTGAATATAATTTTTTTCTGCATCTAGCTCTGAAAAAATATTGGGCTTCTAGCTGTGTGTGGGACTTGTTGTATTAGTCCATCTATACTGACCTCCATCAGGTTGCAAACTGAATATATTTTTTTCTGCATCTACCTCTGAAAAAATATTGGGCTTCTAGCTGTGTGTGGGACTTGTTGTATTATTCCATCTATACTGACCTCCATCAGGTTGCAAACTGAATTTATTTTTTTCTGCATCTAGCTCTGAAAAAATATTGGGCTTCTAGCTGTGTGTGGGACTTGTTGTATTAGTCCATCTATACTGACCTCCATCAGGTTGCAAACTGAATATATTTTTTTCTGCATCTAGCTCTGAAAAAATATTGGGCTTCTAGCTGTGTGTGGGACTTGTTGTATTAGTCCATCTATACTGACCTCCATCAGGTTGCAAACTGAATATATTTTTTTCTGCATCTACCTCTGAAAAAATATTGGGCTTCTAGCTGTGTGTGGGACTTGTTCTATTAATCCATCTATACAGACCTCCATCAGGTTGCAAACTGAAAATATTTTTTTCTGCCTCTAGCTCTGAAAAAATATTGGGCTTCTAGCTGTGTGTGGGACTTGTTCTATTAATCCATCTATACAGACCTCCATCAGGTTGCAAACTGAATATATTTTTTTCTGCATCTACCTCTGAAAAAATATTGGGCTTCTAGCTGTGTGTGGGACTTGTTCTATTAATCCATCTATACAGACCTCCATCAGGTTGCAAACTGAATATATTTTTTTCTGCATCTACCTCTGAAAAAATATTGGGCTTCTAGCTGTGTGTGGGACTTGTTCTATTAATCCATCTATACAGACCTCCATCAGGTTGCAAACTGAATATATTTTTTTCTGCATCTACCTCTGAAAAAATATTGGGCTTCTAGCTGTGTGTGGGACTTGTTCTATTAATCCATCTATACAGACCTCCATCAGGTTGCAAATTGAATATAATTTTTTTCTGCATCTAACCCAGCCAATAGTTTTGGCCTAATACCACAGTTTGGCCACTCAGCTCTGCTCGGTTCCCATCCATTGTTTTTTTGTGCAAACAACTCCAGAGTTGTGAATTAGTTAACCACCAAAATGAGTGGAAAAAGGCCTGCTGCTGGTGGAAAGGGGAATAGGCGTGTTGGGAAGGGGAAAAAAGGTTGTGTCCGTGGGGTAGGTGTTAAAGCAACAGTAACATCTGCAGAAGAAAGACCATTTTCCAGCCAAACTAAAATGTCTTCTTCTTTTAGCGGACAATGTGATAAGATCCCTTTCTTACGGCCACGCCAATCGCTACAAATTCCAGATGAGGCACAAAAACAGCAGGTGCTTCAACGGATATTAAGTGCTCCTTTAAGTGGGCTCTCCTCCACATCAACTTCAACATCACAAATACTCCAGTCCTCAAAGGTGTCACCCCAATCGCACTTGCTTCCTCACAGCTCCCAAATCTCCAGCTGCCCGTCTGAGTATGAGGTAGAACAGATGGTTGAGTCTGCAGAGCTGTTTACTCATACTATAGCCTGGGAATCAGAGGTCGACTCCAGCGTTTCTGTGAATCCAGACGAGGAAATGATCTGCACTGATGCCCAGAATCTTTATGAGTCGGATCCAGGACCAGACGCAGAAGGTTCTGACCATAATGTAGACCCTCATTCCCAAACTGTAACTCCTGTTGGTGGAGACAATGAGGAAGACGATGATAAGACTCAAATACCTGATTGGAGCGACAACTTTAGTTTTTTGTCAGGGCAGGAACAGGTTGGCTCTGAGGACGACGGTGTGATAACGCAGAGGGTGATGATGATGAGGTTGGAGATCCCACTTACTGTCAACCCACAGTCAGCCAAGAGATGAGGTCAGCAGAGGAGGTGGAGGAAGATGCTAGTGACGATAAGGTCAGGTTGCGCCTTCCTGGACAGAGATGTAGTACTGGAAGCACATCAACAACTGCATCCTCAAACACAACTCTGCCTCTCACCACAAGTCGTGGTGGCTCTTCAGGTCGCATGGGTGCTAAGCCTTGCATAGCCTGGGCATTTTTTCAGATCGATAAAGATGATCCAACTCGTGTTATCTGTAACATTTGTCAGCAAAAGCTAAGTAGAGGCCAAAAAATACATAGTTTGAGTACTTCATGCATGAACCGGCACATGGACATGAAGCATAAGTTGCAGTGGGAAGCTCAGTGTGCTACAATGCGGCCTAGCCGGCCGGGCCAACAACCGTCTGCCATATCTTGTGCATCCGCGGCCTCCTCATCCTCTGTGACTGGGGGGACAGCAGTCACACCTGTTTTGGGGCGCAGACCTGCCACCTCTTTACCCGCATCAGCCAGCATGATTGGAAGGTCATCATTTTCTTTGGAGGTGGTAACACCAGCTGGTGTTGAGCGCTGTCCGACATCGATAGCACCACCTTTGGATCAAGGCAACCTAACATGTCCGCCTGCATCTTCCTCACAGACCGGCAGTTTGCCGGGGACACCCTTATCAACCCCGTCTAAGCACAATAGCCAGCCCTCGGTCCCTCAGATGTGGACAAGTAAAAGACCATTTCCTCCTAGCCATGAGAAAGCTAAGAGGTTGAATTTCACCATCTGCAAGCTCTTGGCTACAGAAATGCTGCCTTTCCGCCTGGTGGACACAGAGGATTTTCGAGACCTTATGTCCGTCGCAGTGCCCCAGTACCAGATGCCCAGTCGGCACTACTTCTCAAAGAAAGGTGTGCCTTCGCTCCACCAGCATGTCGCACACAACATCACCGCTTCTTTGAGAAACTCTGTGTGTGACAGGGTGCATTTCACCACAGCCACTTGGACGAGTAGGCATGGACAGGGGCGTTATATGTCGCTGACTGGGCACTGGGTAACTATGGTGACAGCAGGACAAGGGGCTGCTGTCCAAGTCTTGCCGTCCCCACGAGTTGTGCATCAATCCTCTTTATGTCAAAGTTCCTCCACTGCTTCTGCCTCCTCAACCTCCTCTCGGTCTTCCACCTGCACCCAAAGCCTGTCTGGTCATGCCACAAGCTTTCTAACTGCGCAGAAGGGATCCTGCACACCTCCTTACTATGCTGGCAGTAGGGCTCAATGTCATCAGGTGGTTTTTACATTGAAATGTCTGGGAAATGTGAGTCACACAGCTGAGGAGTTGTGGTCAGCTCTGGAGAACCAATTTCATGAATGGTTGTCTCCACTGGACCTGAAACCAGGGAAGGCCGTGTGCGACAATGCTGCAAACCTGGGTGCGGCCCTTCACCGGGGCAATGTCACACACGTGCCTTGTATGGCTCACGTGTTGAACCTGGTTGTCCAGCAATTTTTAGCCCACTATCCCAGACTAGATGGCCTTCTGCAGAGGGCACGGTCGCTGTGTGCTCACTTCCGCCGTTCGCATCCCGCAGCTCAGCGACTTACATCTCTACAGAAGTCGTTGGGCCTGCCACTTCACCGGCTAAAATGCGATGTGCCTACCCGGTGGAATTCAACTCTGCACATGTTGCAGCGACTGTGGCAGCACCGACAAGCCCTGGTGCAATACGTTCTGATGTATAGCCTGGGCCAACGAGATTCAGAGGTGGGGCAAATCACGCTGGAGGAGTGGTCTCAGATCAGGGACCTATGCACCCTTCTGCACAGTTTTGAAATGGCGACGAAGATGTTTATTGCTGACGATGCCATTATCAGCATGACTATTCCGGTGATTTACATGCTGGAGCACATGTTAAACAGAATTCGGAGTCAGGTGGTGGCACAAGAGGAGGTGGAGGAAGTAGAGGAGGAGGAGTTGTATGCGGAAGGGCTAACATCTGCAAGGTCCAGACGGTCGGCAGCACCAAGGCGGCAGGCATGTGAGGGTGGGGGAGATGGTTTTACCAGGGCGCATGGTAGCAGCCAAACTAGTGAGGAAGGTGCAGGAGCCCAGGAAGAAGTGGAGGACGAACTGATGGAAGACTCATCAGATGAGGGAGACCTTGATCACATTTCTGTTGTGCGAGGTTGGGGGGAGAGGACAGAGGAAGGAAGCATGATTGTTACCTCGCCACCAACACATCAGGGACTTGGTGCTCCTGGATGCGCAACACACATGAGTGCCTTCTTGCTGCACTACCTACAACATGACCCTCGAATTGTGAGAATTAGAAATAATCCTGACTACTGGGTTGCCACACTGTTAGATCCCCGGTACAAAAGTAAATTTGCAGAAATTATTCCTGCCATAGAAAGGGATGCACGCATGCAGGAGTATCAGCAGAGACTGTTGCAGAATCTTACATGTGCTTTTCCACAAAATACCAGTGGTGCACGTAGTGAATCTCACAGTTCCAACTTGCCAACCGTGGGACCGTCAAGTGTTCAGCACTCAAACCGTAACAGAACCACAGTATCTGCTGGTAACATCAATTTTGCGGAATCTTTTCACCACTTTTTTAGCCCATCCTTTGCAAGGCCACAGGAGACAAGAAGTCTGACACATAGTCAACGCCTAGAGACGATGGTATAGGAGTATCTCCAAGTAAACATTGAAGCCACGACTGTGTCACTGGACCCTTGCTCTTTTTGGGCTTCCAATCTGGATAAATGGCCGGAGCTAGCAACTTACGCCTTGGAGATCTTGTCATGCCCCGCAGCCAGCGTTCTGTCTGAACGTGTGTTCAGCGCTGCTGGTGGTGTGCTGACAGATAAGCGCACGCGGCTCTCCACTGATAATGTAGACAGACTCACGTTCATAAAGATGAACAAATCATGGATCCGAAACGACTTTACTACCCCTGTGTCATCCTGGGGAGAGTAAAAGCTTGATGATTGGTTAAAATCACCCTACCAACCGTTTTAAGCTTTCAAATTACTAATCATGTTTATCTGTATCTTGGCTGGAAAATAATTTGGGCTTTGTAGCAGTGTGCAGCACTGATTCTATTAGGCCATCTATAATAAGCTCCACCAGATATAAAATTACTAATCATGTTTATCTGTATCTTGATTGGAAAATAATTTGGGCTTTGTAGCAGTGTGCAGCACTGATCCTATTAGGCCATCTATACTAAAGCTTCACCAGATTTAAAATTAATAATAATTTTTAGCTGCATCTAGCCCGGAAAATAATTTTAGGGCTCCGAGATGCGCAAGACACATAAGTGCCTTCTTGCTGCACTACCTGCAGCATGACCCTCATATTGTCAGAATTCAAAGTAATCATGACTACTGGGTTGCCACACTCTTAGATCCCCCAAACTTTTCGATCAACCTTTTCATTTTAATAGAGACCAAAAAAATGGTCATTTTTGAAATTATAAGCATTAGCAGGTTGTTAGAAACTGAAATCAAACAGTTTTCAACTCAAAACTTTATTCTAGGTGATGTTACATTTTCACATAGGACCCCTTGTTCGAAAGGAGCTTCTGAACTCTCTCGTCCATTGAATTTGTCAGGTTTTGGATGGTTTCTGCTTCAATTGTTTTGCATGAGGACAGAATACCCTCCCAGAGCTGTTGCTTAGATGTGAACTGCCTCCCGCCATCATAGACACTCCTTTTAATGATGCTCCAAAGGTTCTGAATAGGGTAGAGGTCAGGGGAGCATGGGGGTCACACCATAAGTTTGTCCCCTTTTATGCCCATATCAGCCAGAGATGCAGATGTTTTATGTGCAGCAAGAGATGGTGCATTATCATGCAGAAAAATGATCTTGCTGTGAAATACACGGTTCTTCTTCTTGAACCATGGCAGGAAGTGCTGTTTGAGAAAAACCACATACATTATGGAGTTCATCTTTAGCGCCTTCAGGGATCCTAAAGGGGCCGACAATCTCTCTCCCCATGATTCCAGCCCAAAACATTACTCCACCTCCTCCTTGTTGGCGCTGTAGCCGTGTTTGCGTGGGGTGTCCATCAACCAGCCATCCTCCACTCCATCCATATGGACCATCGAGCGCTGCACGGCACTCATCCGTGAACAAAACAGTTTTGAAATCAGTCTTCATGTAATGTTTGGCCCACTGGAGCCGTTTCTGCTTGTGTGAAGTGGATAGAGGAGGTCGACAGGATGGCGTATGCACAGCTGCAAACCTCTGAAGGACCCTGCATCTTGTTGTTCGGGGGACGTTGGAGGCACAAGCAGCTTCAAAAATTTGTCTGCTGCTATGACAAGGCTTTTTTGCCGCTGCTCTTTCAACCTGACGTAATTGCCTGTAGGAAAGAGTCCTCAATTTGCCCTTATCAGCACGCACACGTGTGTACTGTGAATCAGCTACATACTTCTTGATTGCCAAGACACTTCATCCTGATCATCGCACAATGCTGATTTTAGTCATGCCTTGACCTAAACACTCCACAATTTGTTGCTTCTCAGCAGCCGACACATCCTTTTTCTTTCCCATTTTGGCAGAAAATGTAGGCTGCTGAATAATGTGAGAGAGCCTTCTTAAGTAGTCTTGCCTTTCATTGGACACACCTGCCAAACTAATTAGCACTGGTGTCTGCAATTGCTTACAGTGATATAAAGAGCCCTGACACACATCACCATCAATGAGTTTAACTGACAAACAAACAAATTCTTCCCTTATCACTCCTAAACACTTTTTGCATAATAATTTGGAACACAGTGTACATGTGCTTTTCCACAAAACACCAGTGGTTCACGTAGTGAATCTTACAGTTCTAACTTGCCAACCGTGGTCTGTATGGAGTTGTTCAATAAAGGGCCCAAAATTAAGATAACATAGATGGGAGAGGTCTCTATGAATAGGAATTCCTAAGTATTTGATACCCTGTGAGGGCCAGGCAAAGGGAAAGTTGGACTGGATGGAATCCTATATGGACTTGGGGAGGGAGACATCGAGGGCCTCAGACTTCAGTGCATTGATTTTAAAATTTGACCATGTAACAAAGTGATCTATTTCAGCCATAACAGCATGGATGGATATATGTGATTGAGTGATATATACTAGGACATCATCAGCAAATAGAGAGCACTTGTACTCGGTGCCTCCCACCTCAATCCACATAATATTGGGGTTATGGCGAATTGATGAGAGCAGGTGCTCCGTCACTAGGATGTATAAGAGAGGGGACAGAGAACATCCCTGCCTTGTCCCATTGGTGATTGTGAAAGGTGATGAAAATGTTCTGACGCGCCCCCTGGGCCTTGGGACACCTGGAGCCGGACCCTTTTTGGTGGATGCTGGTGGTTGTAGTCTCCGTGGCGGCAACCCGGTTCCGTGGCTCAGGGCGGTCAAACCAGTGGCGGAACTATTTATGTGGTTTTGATGTTTAAATGTCCGACTACGCCACCCGTGGATTGCGGTTAGAGTGAACCGCCGCTCCAGGGCAGACCGCTGAGGCTGGTGTTGTGGGTGCAGCAGAGCGTAGCATAACTCCCCACGGGAGGAGTATAGCCTCAGGGCAGTGTATGCGGAGGATGGGGGTGATGGTGCAGGGCAGCAGCAGTAATGACACGGAGTCAGTGATGCAGTCCAGGGCCTTTACTCACAGTTCTTATTATCCAGACCACGTCTGCAGGTAACGGCTGCCCACGTCGTACTGTGCTCACCAGGTGAGGGGCTCAGACAACTCCCAGATAACTTTGGAGCGCTTCACAGGACCCCCTTTGTGTGTCCTTTGTCTGGCCTTTCTTACCAACCCTTCTGTCCGGCTGCCTCGGGCCTCCTCTTGGTAAACTTGGCGCCAGTTTCCCTGACCCTATGTGGTGCCTTCCTAGCGGGTGTAGCGAGGGGCTGCGCCACATAAAATGTCACAGCCTCCGGTTTCTAGCTGAGGGTCGTTTCCTGCCTCCATTAGTTTCGGGGACCGGTCTCCCCCTTTGGCCTGACCCCTCCACGCAGGTGGATTCGGGCGTACGGTGGCGACTCGCCCGTCCGCACCCCTGGGATCCCTTCATTCCTCGTTCCTGGAGCCTTCTCCGCTCCTCTTCCTTCCTTCTCCCTCTTCCAGGCCTGGGCCTCTGTTACTAGGCCCGCCTCCGGAGCAGAGCTCATGCAGAGCCCCTGCTCCCTGCTACTTCTGCTCAGACTTCTCTGCACTGAACTAAGATGGTGCCCACCTTTTATACTCCCTTCTCAATGCACCCAGGAACTGCTTCCTCCCTGCTCCTGCATTACAGGGTTCCCCTTCCTCAGTGTTCCCTCCCCCCACTCCAACCAGGGACAGGGACTGTCGTGCCCATCTCAGAGGCATATTGATCGCCCTGCCCCACGGCAATGTGGTGTAATGCATGCAGGTGTCGGGTCCTGATCCAAACTCCATCCTTACCTGAGAGTGAGATATCACACCTCTGGGTGAGGTGCAATACCTCTGTAGCAACCGAGCCCTCAGGGTGCTACAGTTCCACTTATCTTCAGCCTAGGTGACGTATTGTGATACAGGGCCGTGATTTTGGCTATAAAAGGGTCCCCTAGACCCCTACCCCAAGCTTTTTAAGAGAATCATATATGGCGTGCCAGGAGACTCTATGGAATGCTTTCTCAGCATCCAACGAGAGTATCTAATTACAAATTTTTAACTGCATCTAGCCCAGGAAATACTTTGTGCCTAGTAACAATGTCTGCTAGTCAGCGGATTATCCCGGCTGTTAAGCAAGCTACACCACCTGTAGTTTAGACACTTAATTTTTTCAAAGGAAATGCTTCGGGACCATGGGATACTCAGTGAAGAGCATCAGGAGGCACCCCAAGGCATAGGGGCTGGGACTGGCAGTAGGATGCCTTGAGGTGGACAGCCGAGCTCGATCCTTACAAAAGCTTTTTAACTGCAGCAGCTTTAGTGGACGATACTGGAGCTGGAATTACGCGGCTGCTGGCATGAGACTTGCCCTCCAATAGATCCTTGTAAATGGATTTAAAGTGTATTCATTCAAATTAGAGAGACAATTTAAATTAAAAAGCTTAGAGCTGCCTCCACCACAGGGGGGCTCGCTCGACCCACCAGCGGACAGGCACCAGTATTGGGAGAGGGGGGCTGGCCATCAGGGTTCACCGCGGCTCTGGCACAAACCTGGCGACACGGAGGTGGCACGGGCAGGAGCGGACTGGCCTTGTCGGCTTCTCACTTTTTGGATTTTAGAAGGGCATGACATGCCTATATCTTTGTCTCCCCCTCCTTTTACTCCTCCACCTCTTTTATTTTCGCATGACTATATGTACTTGTCACTTTTCCATGTGTTAGTTATGTCTTCTGAGCAGTTTGTCAGCTTTTGGACACCTTTGAAGGTGTTTTCTATGTGTTTCTATGTGTTTTTGTTTGCCCGCCATTGGTTTTAACGGTGTTCGAAGATGTTCGACGAACAGTTCGACGAACAGTTCGGCGAACACACGGGTGTTCGACGAACCGAACCGAACTCGAACACTACGGGGGTGGCTCAACACTAAGTTTAAAAATGCTTCGGAACTTTTCCATTGTTCTCGGAATTCTGCTGACGTTTAAAAAGG
Organism: Phyllobates terribilis; assembly: GCF_046119375.1. Classification (NCBI taxonomy): domain Eukaryota; kingdom Metazoa; phylum Chordata; class Amphibia; order Anura; family Dendrobatidae; genus Phyllobates; species Phyllobates terribilis. The sequence continues at coordinate 305,413,130 of NW_027362765.1, read as the reverse complement.
CTTCGGAACTCTTTCATTGTTCTCGGAATTCTGCTGAAGTTTAAAAAGGCTTTGGAACACTTCCACTGTTCTCAGAATTCTGCTGAAGTTTAAAAATGCTTCGGAACTCTTCCATTTTTCTCAGAATTCCGCTAACGTCTAAAAATGCTCCGGTACTTTTCCATTGTTCTCGGAATTCCGGTGACGTTTAAAAATGATTCGGAGCTCTTCCCATGTTCTCGTAATTCCGCTGATGTTTAAAAATGCTTCGGAACTCTTACATTGTTCTCGGAATTCCGCTGACGTTTAAAAATGCGTCGGAACTCTTCCAATGTTATAGGATTTCCGATGTAGTTTAAAAATGCTTCTGAACTCTTACATTGTTCTCAGAATTCCGCTGATGTTTAAAAATGCTTAGGAACACTTCAATTGTTCTCGGAATTCTGCTGAAGTTTAAAAATGCTTCGGAACTCTTCCATTGTTCCCGGAATTCTGCTGAAGTATAAAAATGCTTCCGAACTCTTCCATTGTTCCCAGCATTCCGCTGAAGTTTAAAAATGTTTCGGAACTCTTTCATTGCTCAAGGAATTCCGCTGACATTCAAAATTGCTTCGGAACTCTTCCATTGTTCGTGGAATTCCGCTGATGTTTAAAAATGCTTCGGAACTCTTCCATTGTTCTCGGAATTCTGCTGACAAATAAAAATGCTTCGGAACTCTTCCATTGTTCTCGTAATTCCGCTGACGTTTAAAAATGTTTCGGAACTCTTCTATTGTTCTCAGAATTCCGCTGAAGTTTAAAAATGCTTCGGAACTCTTCCATTGTTCTCAAAATTCTGCTGACCTTTAAAAATGCTTCCGATCTCTTCCATTGTTCTCGGAATTCTGCTGAAGCTTAAAAATGCTTCGGAACTCTTCCATTGTTCCCGGAATTCTGCTGAAGTTTAAAAATGCTACGGAACTCTTCCATTGTTCCCAGAATTCTGCTGAAGTTTAAAAATGCTTCGGAACTCTTTCATTGCTCAAGGAATTCCGCTGACATTTAAAAATGCTTCGGAACTCTTCCATTTTCCTCAGAATTCTGCTGATGTTTAAAAATGCTTCGGAACTCTTCCATTGTTCTCGGAATTCCGCTGATGTTTAAAAATGCTTCGGAACTCTTACATTGTTCTCGGAATTCCGCTGACGTTTAAAAATGCTTCGGAACTCTTCCATTGTTATCGTAATTCCGCTGACGTTTAAAAATGCTTCGGAACTTCTCCATTGTTCTCGGAATTCCGCTGAAGTTTAAAAATGCTTAGGTACTCTTCCATTATTCTCAGAATTCCGCTGAAGTTTAAAAATGCTTCGGAACTTTTCCATTGTTCTCGGAATTCTGCTGATGTTTAAAAAGGCTTTGGAACTCTTTCATTGTTCTCGGAATTCTGCTGAAGTTTAAAAAGGCTTTGGAACTCTTCCATTGTTCTCAGAATTCTGCTGAAGTTTAAAAATGCTTCGGAACTCTTCCATTTTTCTCAGAATTCCGCTAACGTTTAAAAATGCTTCTGTACTTTTCCATTGTTCTCGGAATTCCGGTGACGTTTAAAAAATGCTTCGGAACTCTTCCATTGTTCTCGTAATTCCGCTGATGTTTAAAAATGCTTCGGAACTCTTACATTGTTCTCGGAATTCCGCTGACGTTTAAAAATGCGTCGGAACTCTTCCATTGTTATAGGATTTCTGATGAAGTTTAAAAATGCTTCTGAACTCTTACATTGTTCTCAGAATTCTGCTGATGTTTAAAAATGCTTCGTAACACTTCAATTGTTCTCGGAATTCTGCTGAAGTTTAAAAAGGCTTTGGAACTCTTCCATTGTTCTCAGAATTCTGCTGAAGTTTAAAAATGCTTCGGAACATTTCCATTTTTCTCAGAATTCCGCTAACGTTTAAAAATGCTTCTGTACTTCTCCATTGTTCTCGGAATTCCGGTGACGTTTAAAAATGCTTCGGAACTCTTCCATTGTTCTCGTAATTCCGCTGATGTTTAAAAATGCTTCGGAACTCTTACATTGTTCTCGGAATTCCGCTGAAGTTTAAAAATGCGTCGGAACTCTTCCAATGTTATAGGACTTCCGATGTAGTTTAAAAATGCTTCTGAACTCTTACATTGTTCTCAGAATTCCGATGATGTTTAAAAATGCTTAGGAACACTCTAATTGTTCTCGGAATTCTGCTGAAGTTTAAAAATGCTTCGGAACTCTTCCATTGTTCCCGGAATTCTGCTGAAGTATAAAAATGCTTCCGAACTCTTCCATTGTTCCCAGCATTCCGCTGAAGTTTAAAAATGTTTCGGAACTCTTTCATTGCTCAAGGAATTCCGCTGACATTCAAAATTGCTTCGGAACTCTTCCATTGTTCGTGGAATTCCGCTGATGTTTAAAAATGCTTCGGAACTCTTCCATTGTTCTTGGAATTCTGCTGACAAATAAAAATGCTTCGGAACTCTTCCATTGTTCTCGTAATTCCGCTGACGTTTAAAAATGTTTCGGAACTCTTCTATTGTTCTCTGAATTCCGCTGAAGTTTAAAAATGCTTCGGAACTCTTCCATTGTTCTCAAAATTCTGCTGACCTTTAAAAATGCTTCCGATCTCTTCCATTGTTCTCGGAATTCTGCTGAAGCTTAAAAATGCTTCGGAACTCTTCCATTGTTCCCGGAATTCTGCTGAAGTTTAAAAATGCTACGGAACTCTTCCACTGTTCCCAGAATTCTGCTGAAGTTTAAAAATGCTTCGGAACTCTTTCATTGCTCAAGGAATTCCGCTGACATTTAAAAATGCTTCGGAACTCTTAAATTGTTCTAGGAAATTCCGCTGAAATTTTAAAATGCTTTGAAACTCTACCATTGTTCTAGGAATTCCACTGAAGTTTTAAAATGCTTCACAACTCTTCCATTGTTCTCGGAATTCCGCTGACATTTAAAAATGCTTCGGAACTCTTCCGTTGTTCTCGGAAATCCGCTGACATTTAAAAATGCTTTGGAACTCATCCATTGTTCTCAGAATTCCTATGAAGTTTAAAAATGCTTCAAAACTCTTCCATTGTTCTCGAAATTCCGCTGAAGTACAAAAAACCTTTGGAACTCTTCCATTGTTCTCGGAATTCCGCTGAAGTTTAAAAATGCTTCCGAACTATTCCATTGTTCCCGGAATTCTGCTGAAGTTTAAAAATGCTTTGGAAATATTTCATTATTCTCGGAATTCTGCTGACGTTTAAAAATGCATCAGAACTTTTCCATTGTTCTCGGAATCCCGTTGATGTTTAAAAATGCTTCGAAACTCTTCCATTGTTCTCGTAATTCTGTTGAAGTTTAAAAATGTTCGGAACTCTTTCATTGTTCTCGGAATACCGCTGAAGTTTAAAAATGCTTTGGAATTCTTCCATTGTTCTAGGAAATTCCGCTGAAGTTTAATAATGCTTTGGAACTCTTCCATTGTTCTCGGAATTCCGCTGAAGTTTAAAAATGCTTCCGAACTCTTCTATTGTTCTCGGAATTCCGCTGAAGTTTCATAATGCTTTGGAACTCTTCCATTTTTTATGGAATAGCGCTGATGTTTAAAAATGCTTCGTAACTCTTCCATTGTTCTCGGAATTGCGCTGATGCTTAAAAATGATTCGGAACTCTTCCATTGTTAGTGGAATTCCGCTGAAGTTTAAAAATGCTTCGGAATTCTTCCATTGTTCTCGTATTTCTGCTGATGTTTAAAAATGCTTCGGAACTCTTACATTGTTCTCGGAATACCGCTGACGTTTAAAAATGCTTCGGAACTCTTCCATTTTTCTCAGGATTCTGCTGACGTTTAAAAATGCTTTGCAACTCCTCCATTGTTCTCGGAATTCCGCTGCCATTTAAAAATGCTTCGGAACTCTTCCATTATTCTCAAACTTCCGCTGACATTTCAAAATGTTTCGGAACTCTTCCATTGTTCTTGTATTTCTGCTGATGTTTAAAAATGCTTCGGAACCCTTCCATTTTTCTTGGAATTCCGCTGACATTTAAAAATGCTTCGGAACTTTTCCATTGTTCTCGGAATTCCGCTGATGTTTAAAAATGCTTCGCAACTCTTCCATTGTTCTCGGAATTCCGCTAACGTTTAAAAATTCTTCGGAACTCTTCCATTGTTCTCGGAATTCTTCTGACGTTTAAAAATGCTTCTTATCTCTTACATTGTTCTCGGAATTCTGCTGAAGTTTAAAAATACTTCGGAAATCTTCCATTGTTCCCGGAATTCTGCTGAAGTTTAAAAATGCTTCGGAACTCTTTCATCGTTCTCGGAATTCTGCTGACGTTTAAAAATGCATCAGAACTTTTCCATTGTTCTCGGAATTCCGTTGATGTTTAAAAATGCTTTGAAACTCTTCCATTGTTCTTGTAATTCTGCTGAAGTTTAAAAATGTTCGGAACTCTTTCATTGTTCTCGGAATTCTGCTGAATTTTAAAAATGCTTTGGAATTCTTCCATTGTTCTAGGAAATTCCGCTGAAGTTTTAAAATGCTTTGAAACTCTTCCATTGTTCTAGGAATTCCGCTGAAGTTTTAATATGCTTCATAACTCTTTCATTGTTCTCGGAATTCCGCTGACATTTAGAAATGCTTCGGAATTCTTCCATTGTTCTCGGAAATCTGCTGACGTTTAAAAATGCTTTGGAACTCATCCATTGTTCTCAGAATTCCTATGAAGTTTAAAAATGCTTCGGAACTCTTCCATTGTTCTCGTAATTCCGCTGACGTTTAAAAATGCTTTGGAACTCTTCCATTGTTTATGGAATAGAGCTGAAGTTTAAAAATGCTTCGGAACTCTTCCATTGTTCTCGTAATTCCGCAGATGTTTAAAAATGCTTCGGAACTCTTACATTGTTCTCGGAATACCGCTGACGTTTAAAAATGCTTTGGAACTCTTCCATTGTTCTCGGAATTCTGCTGACGTTTAAAAATGCTTCTGATCTCTTCCATTGTTCTCGGAATCTGCTGAAGTGTAAAAATAATTCGGAACTCTTCCATTGTTCCCGGAATTCTGCTGAAGTTTAAAAATACTACAGAACTCTTCCATTGTTCCCGGAATTCTGCTGAAGTTTAAAAATGCTTCGGAACTCTTCCATTTTTCTCAGGATTCCGCTGACTTTTAAAAATGCTTTGGAACTCCTCCATTGTTCTCGGAACTCCGCTGCCATTTAAAAATGCTTCGGAACTCTTCCATTTTTCTCAAACTTCCGCTGACATTTCAAAATGCTTCGGAACTCTTCCATTGTTCTTGTAATTCTGCTGATGTTTAAAAATCCTTCGGAACCCTTCCATTTTTATTGGAATTCCGCTGACATTTAAAAATGCTTCGGAACTTTTCCATTGTCCTCGGAATTCCGCTGATGTTTAAAAATGTTTCGGAACGCTTCCATTGTTCTCGGAATTCCGTTAACATTTAAAAATGCTTCGGAACTCTTCCATTGTTCTCGTAATTCCGCTGACGTTTAAAAATGCTTCGGAACTCTTCCATTGTTCTCAGAATTCTGCTGATGTTTAAAAATACTTCGGAACTCTTCCATTGTTCTCGTAATTCCGCTGATGTTTAAAAATGCTTCGGAACTCTTACATTGTTCCCGGAATTCTGCTGAAGTTTAAAAATGCTACGGAACTCTTCCATAGTTCTCAGAATTCCGCTGATGTTTAAAAATACTTCGGAACTCTTCCATTGTTCTCGGAATTCCGCTAACATTTAAAAATGCTTCGGAACTCTTCCATTGTTCTCGTAATTCCACAGACGTTTAAAAATGCTTCGGAACTTTTCCATTGCTCTCGGAATTCCGCTGAAGTTTAAAAATGCTTAGGTACTCTTCCACTATTCTCAGAATTCCGCTGAAGTTTAAAAATGCTTAGGTACTCTTCCACTATTCTCGGAATTCCGCTGAAGTTTAAAAATGCTTAGGTACTCTTCCACTATTCTCAGAATTCCGCTGAAGTTTAAAAATGCTTCGGAACTCTTCCATTGTTCTCGGAATTCTGCTGACGTTTAAAAAGGCTTCGGAACTCTTTCATTGTTCTCGGAATTCTGCTGAAGTTTAAAAAGGCTTTGGAACTCTTCCATTGTTCTCAGAATTCTGCTGAAGTTTAAAAATGCTTCGGAACTCTTCCATTTTTCTCAGAATTCCGCAGACGTTTTAAAATGCTTCGGTACTTTTCCATTGTTCTCGGAATTCCGCTGACGTACAAAAATGCTTCGGAACTCTTCCATTGTTCTCGTAACTCCGCTGATGTTTAAAAATGCTTCGGAACTCTTACATTGTTCTCGGAATTCCGCTGACGTTTAAAAATCCTTCGGAACTCTTCCATTGTTAAAGGATTTCTGATGAAGTTTAAAAATGCTTCTGAACTCTTACATTGTTCTCAGAATTCCGCTGATGTTTAAAAATGCTTCGGAACACTTCAATTGTTCTCGGAATTCTGCTGAAGTTTAAAAATGCTTCGGAACTCTTGCATTGTTCCCGGAATTCTGCTGAAGTATAAAAATGCTTCCGAACTCTTCCATTGTTCCCAGCATTCCGCTGAAGTTTAAAACTGCTTCGGAACACTTTCATTGCTCAAGGAATTCCGCTGACATTCAAAAATGCTTCGGAACTCTACCATTGTTCGTGGACTTCCGCTGATGTTTAAAAATGCTTCGGAACTCTTCCATTGTTCTCGGAATTCCGCTGACGAGTAAAAATGCTTCGGAACTCCTCCATTGTTCTTGTAATTCCACTGACGTTTAAAAATGCTTCGGAACTCTTCCATTGTTCTCGTAATTCCGCCGATGTTTAAAAATGCTTTGGAACCCTTCCATTGTTCCCGGAATTCTGCTGAAGTTTAAAAATGCTACGGAACTCTTCCATTGTTCCCAGAATTCCGCTGAAGTTTAAAAATGCTTCGGAACTCTTTCATTGCTCAAGGAATTCCGCTGACATTTAAAAATGCTTTGGAATTCTTCCACTTTTCTCAGAATTCTGCTGATGTTTAAAAATGCTTCGGAACTCTTCCATTGTTCTCAGAATTCTGCTGAAGTTTAAAAAGGCTTCAGATCTCTTTCATTGTTCTCGGAATTCCGCTGAAGTTTAAAAAGGCTTTGGAACTCTTCCATAGTTCTCAGAATTCCGCTGAAGTTTAAAAATGCTTCGGAACTCTTCCATTTTTCTCAGAATTCTGCTTACATTTAAAAATGGTTTGGAACACTTACCATTGTTCTCGGAATTCTCCTGTAATTTATAAATTCTTCGGAACTATTCCATTGTTCTCGGAATTCTGCTGACATTTGAAAATTCTTCGGTACTCTTACATTGTTCTCGGAATGCCGCTGACGTTTAAAAATGCTTTGGAACTCTTCCATTGTTCTCGGAATTCTTCTGACGTTTAAAAATGCTTCTTATCTCTTACATTGTTATCGGAATTCTGCTGAAGTTTAAAAATACTTCGGAAATCTTCCATTGTTCCCGGAATTCTGCTGAAGTTTAAAAATGCTTCGGAACTCTTTCATCGTTCTCGGAATTCTGCTGACGTTTAAAAATGCATCAGAACTTTTCCATTGTTCTCGGAATTCCGTTGATGTTTAAAAATGCTTTGAAACTCTTCCATTGTTCTTGTAATTCTGCTGAAGTTTAAAAATGTTCGGAACTCTTTCATTGTTCTTGGAATTCTGCTGAATTTTAAAAATGCTTTGGAATTCTTCCATTGTTCTAGGAAATTCCGCTGAAGTTTTAAAATGCTTTGAAACTCTTCCATTGTTCTAGGAATTCTGCTGAAGTTTTAATATGCTTCATAACTCTTTCATTGTTCTCGGAATTCCGCTGACATTTAAAAATGCTTCGGAATTCTTCCATTGTTCTCGGAAATCTGCTGACGTTTAAAAATGCTTTGGAACTCATCCATTGTTCTCAGAATTCCTATGAAGTTTAAAAATGCTTCGGAACTCTTCCATTGTTCTCGTAATTCCGCTGACGTTTAAAAATGCTTTGGAACTCTTCCATTGTTTATGGAATAGAGCTGAAGTTTAAAAATGCTTCGGAACTCTTCCATTGTTCTCGTAATTCCGCAGATGTTTAAAAATGCTTCGGAACTCTTACATTGTTCTCGGAATACCGCTGACGTTTAAAAATGCTTTGGAACTCTTCCATTGTTCTCGGAATTCTGCTGACGTTTAAAAATGCTTCTGATCTCTTCCATTGTTCTCGGAATCTGCTGAAGTTTAAAAATAATTCGGAACTCTTCCATTGTTCCCGGAATTCTGCTGAAGTTTAAAAATACTACAGAACTCTTCCATTGTTCCCGGAATTCTGCTGAAGTTTAAAAATGCTTCGGAACTCTTCCATTTTTCTCAGGATTCCGCTGACGTTTAAAAATGCTTTGGAACTCCTCCATTGTTCTCGGAACTCCGCTGCCATTTAAAAATGCTTCGGAACTCTTCCATTTTTCTCAAACTTCCGCTGACATTTCAAAATGCTTCGGAACTCTTCCATTGTTCTTGTAATTCTGCTGATGTTTAAAAATCCTTCGGAACCCTTCCATTTTTCTTGGAATTCCGCTGACATTTAAAAATGCTTCGGAACTTTTCCATTGTCCTCGGAATTCCGCTGATGTTTAAAAATGCTTCGGAACGCTTCCATTGTTCTCGGAATTCCGCTAACATTTAAAAATGCTTCGGAACTCTTCCATTGTTCTCGTAATTCCGCTGACGTTTAAAAATGCTTCGGAACTCTTCCATTGTTCTCAGAATTCTGCTGATGTTTAAAAATGCTTCGGAACTCTTCCATTGTTCTCGTAATTCCGCTGATGTTTAAAAATGCTTCGGAACTCTTACATTGTTCCCGGAATTCTGCTGAAGTTTAAAAATGCTACGGAACTCTTCCATTGTTCCCGGAATTCCGCTGAAGTTTAAAAATGCTTCGGAACTCTTCCATAGTTCTCAGAATTCCGCTGATGTTTAAAAATACTTCGGAACTCTTCCATTGTTCTCGGAATTCCGCTAACATTTAAAAATGCTTCGGAACTCTTCCATTGTTCTCGTAATTCCACAGACGTTTAAAAATGCTTCGGAACTTTTCCATTGCTCTCGGAATTCCGCTGAAGTTTAAAAATGCTTAGGTATTCTTCCACTATTCTCAGAATTCCGCTGAAGTTTAAAAATGCTTAGGTACTCTTCCACTATTCTCGGAATTCCGCTGAAGTTTAAAAATGCTTAGGTACTCTTCCACTATTCTCAGAATTCCGCTGAAGTTTAAAAATGCTTCGGAACTCTTCCATTGTTCTCGGAATTCTGCTGACGTTTAAAAAGGCTTTGGAACTCTTTCATTGTTCTCGGAATTCTGATGAAGTTTAAAAAGGCTTTGGAACTCTTCCATTGTTCTCAGAATTCTGCTGAAGTTTAAAAATGCTTCGGAACTCTTCCATTTTTCTCAGAATTCCGCAGACGTTTTAAAATGCTTCGGTACTTTTCCATTGTTCTCGGAATTCCGCTGACGTACAAAAATGCTTCGGAACTCTTCCATTGTTCTCGTAACTCCGCTGATGTTTAAAAATGCTTCGGAACTCTTACATTGTTCTCGGAATTCCGCTGACGTTTAAAAATCCTTCGGAACTCTTCCATTGTTAAAGGATTTCTGATGAAGTTTAAAAATGCTTCTGAACTCTTACATTGTTCTCAGAATTCCGCTGATGTTTAAAAATGCTTCGGAACACTTCAATTGTTCTCGGAATTCTGCTGAAGTTTAAAAATGCTTCGGAACTCTTGCATTGTTCCCGGAATTCTGCTGAAGTATAAAAATGCTTCCGAACTCTTCCATTGTTCCCAGCATTCCGCTGAAGTTTAAAACTGCTTCGGAACACTTTCATTGCTCAAGGAATTCTGCTGACATTCAAAAATGCTTCGGAACTCTACCATTGTTTGTGGACTTCCGCTGATGTTTAAAAATGCTTCGGAACTCTTCCATTGTTCTCGGAATTCCGCTGACGAGTAAAAATGCTTCGGAACTCCTCCATTGTTCTTGTAATTCCGCTGACGTTTAAAAATGCTTCGGAACTCTTCCATTGTTCTCGTAATTCCGCCGATGTTTAAAAATGCTTTGGAACCCTTCCATTGTTCCCGGAATTCTGCTGAAGTTTAAAAATGCTACGGCACTCTTCCATTGTTCCCAGAATTCCGCTGAAGTTTAAAAATGCTTCGGAACTCTTTCATTGCTCAAGGAATTCCGCTGACATTTAAAAATGCTTTGGAATTCTTCCACTTTTCTCAGAATTCTGCTGATGTTTAAAAATGCTTCGGAACTCTTCCATTGTTCTCAGAATTCTGCTGAAGTTTAAAAAGGCTTCAGATCTCTTTCATTGTTCTCGGAATTCCGCTGAAGTTTAAAAAGGCTTTGGAACTCTTCCATTTTTCTCAGAATTCTGCTTACATTTAAAAATGGTTTGGAACACTTACCATTGTTCTCGGAATTCTCCTGTAATTTAAAAATTCTTCGGAACTATTCCATTGTTCTCGGAATTCTGCTGACATTTGAAAATTCTTCGGTACTCTTACATTGTTCTCGGAATGCCGCTGACGTTTAAAAATGCTTTGGAACTCTTCCATTGTTCTCGGAATTCTTCTGACGTTTAAAAATGCTTCTTATCTCTTACATTGTTCTCGGAATTCTGCTGAAGTTTAAAAATACTTCGGAAATCTTCCATTGTTCCCGGAATTCTGCTGAAGTTTAAAAATGCTTCGGAACTCTTTCATCGTTCTCGGAATTCTGCTGACGTTTAAAAATGCATCAGAACTTTTCCATTGTTCTCGGAATTCCGTTGATGTTTAAAAATGCTTCGAAACTCTTCCATTGTTCTTGTAATTCTGCTGAAGTTTAAAAATGTTCGGAACTCTTTCATTGTTCTCGGAATTCCGTTGAATTTTAAAAATGCTTTGGAATTCTTCCATTGTTGTAGGAAATTCCGCTGAAGTTTTAAAATGCTTTGAAACTCTTCCATTGTTCTAGGAATTCCGCTGAAGTTTTAATATGCTTCATAACTCTTTCATTGTTCTCGGAATTCTGCTGACATTTAAAAATGCATCGGAATTCTTCCATTGTTCTCGGAAATCTGCTGACGTTTAAAAATGCTTTGGAACTCATCCATTGTTCTCAGAATTCCTATGAAGTTTAAAAATGCTTCGGAACTCTTCCATTGTTTTCGTAATTCCGCTGACGTTTAAAAATGCTTTAGAACTCTTCCATTGTTTATGGAATAGAGCTGAAGTTTAAAAATGCTTCGGAACTCTTCCATTGTTCTCGTAATTCCGCAGATGTTTAAAAATGCTTCGGAACTCTTACATTGTTCTCGGAATACCGCTGACGTTTAAAAATGCTTTGGAACTCTTCCATTGTTCTCGGAATTCTGCTGACGTTTAAAAATGCTTCTGATCTCTTCCATTGTTCTCGGAATTCTGCTGAAATTTAAAAATAATTCAGAACTCTTCCATTGTTCCCGGAATTCTGCTGAAGTTTAGAAATACTTCGGAACTCTTCCATTGTTCCCGGAATTCTGCTGAAGTTTAAATATGCTTCTGATCTCTTCCATTTTTCTCAGGATTCCGCTGATGTTTAAAAATGCTTTGGAACTCCTCCATTGTTCTCGGAATTCCGTTGCCATTTAAAAATGCTTCGGAACTCTTCCATTTTTCTCAAACTTCCGCTGACATTTCAAAATGCTTCGGAACTCTTCCATTGTTCTTGTAATTCTGCTGATGTTTAAAAATCCTTCGGAACCCTTCCATTTTTCTTGGAATTCCGCTGACATTTAAAAATGCTTCGGAACTTTTCCACTGTTCTCGGAATTCCGCTGATGTTTAAAAATGCTTCGGAACTCTTCCATTGTTCTCGGAATTCCGCTAACATTTAAAAATGCTTCGGAACTCTTCCATTGTTTTCGTAATTCCGCTGACGTTTAAAAATGCTTCGGAACTCTTCCATTGTTCTCAGAATTCTGCTGATGTTTAAAAATGCTTCGGAACTCTTCCATTGTTCTCGTAATTCCGCTGATGTTTAAAAATGCTTCGGAACTCTTCCATAGTTCTCAGAATTCCGCTGATGTTTAAAAATGCTTCGGAACTCTTCCATTGTTCTCGGAATTCCGCTAACGTTTAAAAATTCTTCGGAACTCTTCCATTGTTCCCGGAATTCCGCTGAAGTTTAAAAATGCTTCGGAACTCTTTCATTGCTCAAGGAATTCCGCTGACATTTAAAAATGCTTTGGAACTCTTCCACTTTTTTCAGAATTCTCCTGATGTTTAAAAATGCTTCGGAACTCTTCCATTGTTCTCAGAATTCTGCTGAAGTTTAAAAAGGCTTCGGATCTCTTTCATTGTTCTCGGAATTCCGCTGAAGTTTAAAAATGCTTTGGAACTCTTCCATAGTTCTCAGAATTCCGCTGATGTTTAAAAATGCTTCGGAACTCTTCCATTGTTCTCGGAATTCCGCTAACGTTTAAAAATTCTTCGGAACTCTTCCATTGTTCTCGTAATTCCGCTGACGTTTAAAAATGCTTCGGAACTCTTCCATTGTTCTCGGAATTGCGCTGATGCTTAAAAATGATTCGGAACTCTTCCATTGTTAGTGGAATTCCGCTGAAGTTTAAAAATGCTTCGGAATTCTTCCATTGTTCTCGTATTTCTGCTGATGTTTAAAAATGCTTCGGAACTCTTACATTGTTCTCGGAATACCGCTGACGTTTAAAAATGCTTCGGAACTCTTCCATTTTTCTCAGGATTCTGCTGACGTTTAAAAATGCTTTGCAACTCCTCCATTGTTCTCGGAATTCCACTGCCATTTAAAAATGCTTCGGAACTCTTCCATTATTCTCAAACTTCCGTTGACATTTCAAAATGTTTCGGAACTCTTCCATTGTTCTTGTATTTCTGCTGATGTTTAAAAATGCTTCGGAACCCTTCCATTTTTCTTGGAATTCCGCTGACATTTAAAAATGCTTCGGAACTTTTCCATTGTTCTCGGAATTCCGCTGATGTTTAAAAATGCTTCGCAACTCTTCCATTGTTCTCGGAATTCCGCTAACGTTTAAAAATTCTTCAGAACTCTTCCATTGTTCTCGGAATTCCGCTGACATTTAAAAATGCTTCGGAACTCTTCCATTGTTCTCAGAATTCTGCTGATGTTTAAAAATGCTTCGGAACTCTTCCATTGTTCTCGTAATTCCGCTGATGTTTAAAAATGCTTTGGAACTCTTCCATTGTTCCCGGAATTCTGCTGAAGTTTAAAAATGCTACGGAACTCTTCCATTGTTCCCGGAATTCCGCTGAAGTTTAAAAATGCTTCGGAACTCTTTCATTGCTCAAGGTATTCCGCTGACATTTAAAAATGCTTCGGAACTCTTCCATTGTTCTCAGAATTCTGCTGAAGTTTAAAAAGGCTTCGGATCTCTTTCATTGTTCTCGGAATTCCGCTGAAGTTTAAAAAGGCTTTGGAACTCTTCCATAGTTCTCAGAATTCCGCTGAAGTTTAAAAATGCTTCGGAACTCTTCCATTTTTCTCAGAATTCTGCTTACATTTAAAAATGGTTTGGAACACTTACCATTGTTCTCGGAATTCTCCTGTAATTTAAAAATTCTTCGGAACTATTCCATTGTTCTCGGAATTCTGCTGACATTTGAAAATTCTTCGGTACTCTTACATTGTTCTCGGAATGCCGCTGACGTTTAAAAATGCTTTGGAACTCTTCCATTGTTCTCGGAATTCTTCTGACGTTTAAAAATGCTTCTTATCTCTTACATTGTTCTCGGAATTCTGCTGAAGTTTAAAAATACTTCGGAAATCTTCCATTGTTCCCGGAATTCTGCTGAAGTTTAAAAATGCTTCGGAACTCTTTCATCGTTCTCGGAATTCTGCTGACGTTTAAAAATGCATCAGAACTTTTCCATTGTTCTCGGAATTCCGTTGATGTTTAAAAATGCTTTGAAACTCTTCCATTGTTCTTGTAATTCTGCTGAAGTTTAAAAATGTTCGGAACTCTTTCATTGTTCTCGGAATTCCGCTGAATTTTAAAAATGCTTTGGAATTCTTCCATTGTTCTAGGAAATTCCGCTGAAGTTTTAAAATGCTTTGAAACTCTTCCATTGTTCTAGGAATTCCGCTGAAGTTTTAATATGCTTCATAACTCTTTCATTGTTCTCGGAATTCCGCTGACATTTAAAAATGCATCGGAATTCTTCCATTGTTCTCGGAAATCTGCTGACATTTAAAAATGCTTTGGAACTTATCCATTGTTCTCAGAATTCCTATGAAGTTTAAAAATGCTTTGGAACTCCTCCATTGTTCTCGGAATTCCGCTGCCATTTAAAAATGCTTCGGAACTCTTCCATTTTTCTCAAACTTCCGCTGACATTTCAAAATGCTTCGGAACTCTTCCATTGTTCTTGTAATTCTGCTGATGTTTAAAAATCCTTCGGAACCCTTCCATTTTTCTTGGAATTCCGCTGACATTTAAAAATGCTTCGGAACTTTTCCACTGTTCTCGGAATTCCGCTGATGTTTAAAAATGCTTCGGAACTCTTCCATTGTTCTCGGAATTCCGCTAACATTTAAAAATGCTTCGGAACTCTTCCATTGTTTTCGTAATTCCGCTGACGTTTAAAAATGCTTCGGAACTCTTCCATTGTTCTCAGAATTCTGCTGATGTTTAAAAATGCTTCGGAACTCTGCCATTGTTCTCGAAATTCCGCTGATGTTTAAAAATGCTTCGGAACTCTTACATTGTTCTCGGAATAATGCTGACGTTTAAAAATGCTTTGGAACTCTTCCATTGTTCTCGGAATTCTGCTGACGTTTAAAAATGCTTCTGATCTCTTCCATTGTTCTCGGAATTCTGCTGAAATTTAAAAATAATTCAGAACTCTTCCATTGTTCCCGGAATTCTGCTGAAGTTTAGAAATACTTCGGAACTCTTCCATTGTTCCCGGAATTCTGCTGAAGTTTAAAAATGCTTCTGATCTCTTCCATTTTTCTCAGGATTCCGCTGATGTTTAAAAATGCTTTGGAACTCCTCCATTGTTCTCGGAATTCCGCTGCCATTTAAAAATGCTTCGGAACTCTTCCATTTTTCTCAAACTTCCGCTGACATTTCAAAATGCTTCGGAACTCTTCCATTGTTCTTGTAATTCTGCTGATGTTTAAAAATCCTTCGGAACCCTTCCATTTTTCTTGGAATTCCGCTGACATTTAAAAATGCTTCGGAACTTTTCCACTGTTCTCGGAATTCCGCTGATGTTTAAAAATGCTTCGGAACTCTTCCATTGTTCTCGGAATTCCGCTAACATTTAAAAATGCTTCGGAACTCTTCCATTGTTTTCGTAATTCCGCTGACGTTTAAAAATGCTTCGGAACTCTTCCATTGTTCTCAGAATTCTGCTGATGTTTAAAAATGCTTCGGAACTCTTCCATTGTTCTCGTAATTCCGCTGATGTTTAAAAATGCTTCGGAACTCTTCCATTGTTCCCGGAATTCTGCTGAAGTTTAAAAATGCTACGGAACTCTTCCATTGTTCCCGGAATTCCGCTGAAGTTTAAAAATGCTTCGGAACTCTTTCATTGCTCAAGGAATTCCGCTGACATTTAAAAATGCTTTGGAACTCTTCCACTTTTTTCAGAATTCTCCTGATGTTTAAAAATGCTTCGGAACTCTTCTGATGTTCTCAGAATTCTGCTGAAGTTTAAAAAGGCTTCGGATCTCTTTCATTGTTCTCGGAATTCCGCTGAAGTTTAAAAATGCTTTGGAACTCTTCCATAGTTCTCAGAATTCCGCTGATGTTTAAAAATGCTTCGGAACTCTTCCATTGTTCTCGGAATTCCGCTAACGTTTAAAAATTCTTCGGAACTCTTCCATTTTTCTCAGGATTCCGCTGACGCTTAAAAATGCTTTGGAACTCCTCCATTGTTCTCGGAACTCCGCTGCCATTTAAAAATGCTTCGGAACTCTTACATTTTTCTCAAACTTCCGCTGACATTTCAAAATGCTTCGGAACTCTTCCATTGTTCTTGTAATTCTGCTGATGTTTAAAAATCCTTCGGAACCCTTCCATTTTTCTTGGAATTCCGCTGACATTTAAAAATGCTTCGGAACTTTTCCATTGTCCTCGGAATTCCGCTGATGTTTAAAAATGCTTCGGAACTCTTCCATTGTTCTCGTAATTCCGCTGATGTTTAAAAATGCTTCGGAACTCTTACATTGTTCCCGGAATTCTGCTGAAGTTTAAAAATGCTACGGAACTCTTCCATTGTTCCCGGAATTCCGCTGAAGTTTAAAAATGCTTAGGTACTCTTCCACTATTCTCGGAATTCCGCTGAAGTTTAAAAATGCTTAGGTACTCTTCCACTATTCTCAGAATTCCGCTGAAGTTTAAAAATGCTTCGGAACTCTTCCATTGTTCTCGGAATTCTGCTGACGTTTAAAAAGGCTTCGGAACTCTTTCATTGTTCTCGGAATTCTGCTGAAGTTTAAAAAGGCTTTGGAACTCTTCCATTGTTCTCAGAATTCTGCTGAAGTTTAAAAATGCTTCGGAACTCTTCCATTTTTCTCAGAATTCCGCAGACGTTTTAAAATGCTTCGGTACTTTTCCATTGTTCTCGGAATTCCGCTGACGTACAAAAATGCTTCGGAACTCTTCCCTTGTTCTCGTAACTCCGCTGATGTTTAAAAATGCTTCGGAACTCTTACATTGTTCTCGGAATTCCGCTGACGTTTAAAAATGCTTTGGAACTCTTCCATTGTTCCCGGAATTCTGCTGAAGTTTAAAAATGCTACGGAACTCTTCCATTGTTCCCGGAATTCCGCTGAAGTTTAAAAATGCTTCGGAACTCTTTCATTGCTCAAGGTATTCCGCTGACATTTAAAAATGCTTTGGAACTCTTCCACTTTTCTCAGAATTCTGCTGATGTTTAAAAATGCTTCGGAACTCTTCCATTGTTCTCAGAATTCTGCTGAAGTTTAAAAAGGCTTCGGATCTCTTTCATTGTTCTCGGAATTCCGCTGAAGTTTAAAAAGGCTTTGGAACTCTTCCATAGTTCTCAGAATTCCGCTGAAGTTTAAAAATGCTTCGGAACTCTTCCATTTTTCTCAGAATTCTGCTTACATTTAAAAATGGTTTGGAACACTTACCATTGTTCTCGGAATTCTCCTGTAATTTAAAAATTCTTCGGAACTATTCCATTGTTCTCGGAATTCTGCTGACATTTGAAAATTCTTCGGTACTCTTACATTGTTCTCGGAATGCCGCTGACGTTTAAAAATGCTTTGGAACTCTTCCATTGTTCTCGGAATTCTTCTGACGTTTAAAAATGCTTCTTATCTCTTACATTGTTCTCGGAATTCTGCTGAAGTTTAAAAATACTTCGGAAATCTTCCATTGTTCCCGGAATTCTGCTGAAGTTTAAAAATGCTTCGGAACTCTTTCATCGTTCTCGGAATTCTGCTGACGTTTAAAAATGCATCAGAACTTTTCCATTGTTCTCGGAATTCCGTTGATGTTTAAAAATGCTTTGAAACTCTTCCATTGTTCTTGTAATTCTGCTGAAGTTTAAAAATGTTCGGAACTCTTTCATTGTTCTCGGAATTCCGCTGAATTTTAAAAATGCTTTGGAATTCTTCCATTGTTCTAGGAAATTCCGCTGAAGTTTTAAAATGCTTTGAAACTCTTCCATTGTTCTAGGAATTCCGCTGAAGTTTTAATATGCTTCATAACACTTTCATTGTTCTCGGAATTCCGCTGACATTTAAAAATGCATCGGAATTCTTCCATTGTTCTCGGAAATCTGCTGACATTTAAAAATGCTTTGGAACTCATCCATTGTTCTCAGAATTCCTATGAAGTTTAAAAATGCTTCGGAACTCTTCCATTGTTTTCGTAATTCCGCTGACGTTTAAAAATGCTTTAGAACTCTTCCATTGTTTATGGAATAGAGCTGAAGTTTAAAAATGCTTCGGAACTCTTCCATTGTTCTCGTAATTCCGCAGATGTTTAAAAATGCTTCGGAACTCTTACATTGTTCTCGGAATAATGCTGACGTTTAAAAATGCTTTGGAACTCTTCCATTGTTCTCGGAATTCTGCTGACGTTTAAAAATGCTTCTGATCTCTTCCATTGTTCTCGGAATTCTGCTGAAATTTAAAAATAATTCAGAACTCTTCCATTGTTCCCGGAATTCTGCTGAAGTTTAGAAATACTTCAGAACTCTTCCATTGTTCCCGGAATTCTGCTGAAGTTTAAAAATGCTTCTGATCTCTTCCATTTTTCTCAGGATTCCGCTGATGTTTAAAAATGCTTTGGAACTCCTCCATTGTTCTCGGAATTCCGCTGCCATTTAAAAATGCTTCGGAACTCTTCCATTTTTCTCAAACTTCCGCTGACATTTCAAAATGCTTCGGAACTCTTCCATTGTTCTTGTAATTCTGCTGATGTTTAAAAATCCTTCGGAACCCTTCCATTTTTCTTGGAATTCCGCTGACATTTAAAAATGCTTCGGAACTTTTCCACTGTTCTCGGAATTCCGCTGATGTTTAAAAATGCTTCGGAACTCTTCCATTGTTCTCGGAATTCCGCTAACATTTAAAAATGCTTCGGAACTCTTCCATTGTTTTCGTAATTCCGCTGACGTTTAAAAATGCTTCGGAACTCTTCCATTGTTCTCAGAATTCTGCTGATGTTTAAAAATGCTTCGGAACTCTGCCATTGTTCTCGTAATTCCGCTGATGTTTAAAAATGCTTCGGAACTCTTACATTGTTCTCGGAATAATGCTGACGTTTAAAAATGCTTTGGAACTCTTCCATTGTTCTCGGAATTCTGCTGACGTTTAAAAATGCTTCTGATCTCTTCCATTGTTCTCGGAATTCTGCTGAAATTTAAAAATAATTCAGAACTCTTCCATTGTTCCCGGAATTCTGCTGAAGTTTAGAAATACTTCGGAACTCTTCCATTGTTCCCGGAATTCTGCTGAAGTTTAAAAATGCTTCTGATCTCTTCCATTTTTCTCAGGATTCCGCTGATGTTTAAAAATGCTTTGGAACTCCTCCATTGTTCTCGGAATTCCGCTGCCATTTAAAAATGCTTCGGAACTCTTCCATTTTTCTCAAACTTCCGCTGACATTTCAAAATGCTTCGGAACTCTTCCATTGTTCTTGTAATTCTGCTGATGTTTAAAAATCCTTCGGAACCCTTCCATTTTTCTTGGAATTCCGCTGACATTTAAAAATGCTTCGGAACTTTTCCATTGTTCTCGGAATTCCGCTGATGTTTAAAAATGCTTCGGAACTCTTCCATTGTTCTCGGAATTCCGCTAACATTTAAAAATGCTTCGGAACTCTTCCATTGTTTTCGTAATTCCGCTGACGTTTAAAAATGCTTCGGAACTCTTCCATTGTTCTCAGAATTCTGCTGATGTTTAAAAATGCTTCGGAACTCTTCCATTGTTCTCGTAATTCCGCTGATGTTTAAAAATGCTTCGGAACTCTTCCATTGTTCCCGGAATTCTGCTGAAGTTTAAAAATGCTACGGAACTCTTCCATTGTTCCCGGAATTCCGCTGAAGTTTAAAAATGCTTAGGTACTCTTCCACTATTCTCGGAATTCCGCTGAAGTTTAAAAATGCTTAGGTACTCTTCCACTATTCTCAGAATTCCGCTGAAGTTTAAAAATGCTTCGGAACTCTTCCATTGTTCTCGGAATTCTGCTGACGTTTAAAAAGGCTTCGGAACTCTTTCATTGTTCTCGGAATTCTGCTGAAGTTTAAAAAGGCTTTGGAACTCTTCCATTGTTCTCAGAATTCTGCTGAAGTTTAAAAATGCTTCGGAACTCTTCCATTTTTCTCAGAATTCCGCAGACGTTTTAAAATGCTTCGGTACTTTTCCATTGTTCTCGGAATTCCGCTGACGTACAAAAATGCTTCGGAACTCTTCCATTGTTCTCGTAACTCCGCTGATGTTTAAAAATGCTTCGGAACTCTTACATTGTTCTCGGAATTCCGCTGACGTTTAAAAATGCTTCGGAACTCTTCCATTGTTAAAGGATTTCCGATGAAGTTTAAAAATGCTTCTGAACTCTTACATTGTTCTCAGAATTCCGCTGATGTTTAAAAATGCTTCGGAACACTTCAATTGTTCTCGGAATTCTGCTGAAGTTTAAAAATGCTTCGGAACTCTTGCATTGTTCCCGGAATTCTGCTGAAGTATAAAAATGCTTCCGAACTCTTCCATTGTTCCCAGCATTCCGCTGAAGTTTAAAACTGCTTCGGAACACTTTCATTGCTCAAGGAATTCCGCTGACATTCAAAAATGCTTCGGAACTCTTCCATTGTTCGTGGACTTCCGCTGATGTTTAAAAATGCTTCGGAACTCTTCCATTGTTCTCGGAATTCCGCTGACGAGTAAAAATGCTTCGGAACTCCTCCATTGTTCTTGTAATTCCGCTGACGTTTAAAAATGCTTCGGAACTCTTCTATTGTTCTCAGAATTCCGCTGAAGTTTAAAAATGCTTCGGAACTCTTCCATTGTTCTCGAAATTCTACTGACCTTTAAAAATGGTTCCGATCTATTCCATTGTTCTCGGAATTCTGCTGAAGTTTAAAAATGCTTCGGAACTCTTCCATTTTTCTCAGGATTCTGCTGACGTTTAAAAATGCTTTGCAACTCCTCCATTGTTCTCGGAATTCCGCTGCCATTTAAAAATGCTTCGGAACTCTTCCATTATTCTCAAACTTCCGCTGACATTTCAAAATGTTTCGGAACTTTTCCATTGTTCTTGTATTTCTGCTGATGTATAAAAATGCTTCGGAAACCTTCCATTTTTCTTGGAATTCCGCTGACATTTAAAAATGCTTCGGAACTTTTCCATTGTTCTCGGAATTCCGCTGATGTTTAAAAATGCTTCGCAACTCTTCCATTGTTCTCGGAATTCCGCTAACGTTTAAAAATTCTTCGGAACTCTTCCATTGTTCTCGTAATTCCGCTGACGTTTAAAAATGCTTTGGAACTCTTCCATTGTTCTCGGAATTCTTCTGACGTTTAAAAATGCTTCTTATCTCTTACATTGTTCTCGGAATTCTGCTGAAGTTTAAAAATACTTCGGAAATCTTCCATTGTTCCCGGAATTCTGCTGAAGTTTAAAAATGCTTCGGAACTCTTTCATCGTTCTCGGAATTCTGCTGACGTTTAAAAATGCATCAGAACTTTTCCATTGTTCTCGGAATTCCGTTGATGTTTAAAAATGCTTTGAAACTCTTCCATTGTTCTTGTAATTCTGCTGAAGTTTAAAAATGTTCGGAACTCTTTCATTGTTCTCGGAATTCCGCTGAATTTTAAAAATGCTTTGGAATTCTTCCATTGTTCTAGGAAATTCCGCTGAAGTTTTAAAAAGCTTTGAAACTCTTCCATTGTTCTAGGAATTCCGCTGAAGTTTTAATATGCTTCATAACTCTTTCATTGTTCTCGGAATTCCGCTGACATTTAAAAATGCTTCGGAATTCTTCCATTGTTCTCGGAAATCTGCTGACGTTTAAAAATGCTTTGGAACTCATCCATTGTTCTCAGAATTCCTATGAAGTTTAAAAATGCTTCGGAATTCTTCCATTGTTCTCGTAATTCCGCTGACGTTTAAAAATGCTTTGGAACTCTTCCATTGTTTATGGAATAGAGCTGAAGTTTAAAAATGCTTCGGAACTCTTCCCTTGTTCTCGTAATTCCGCAGATGTTTAAAAATGCTTCGGAACTCTTACATTGTTCTCGGAATTCCGCTGAAGTTTAAAAATGCTTAGGTACTCTTCCACTATTCTCAGAATTCCGCTGAAGTTTAAAAATGCTTAGGTACTCTTCCACTATTCTCGGAATTCCGCTGAAGTTTAAAAATGCTTAGGTACTCTTCCACTATTCTCAGAATTCCGCTGAAGTTTAAAAATGCTTCGGAACTCTTCCATTGTTCTCGGAATTCTGCTGACGTTTAAAAAGGCTTCGGAACTCTTTCATTGTTCTCGGAATTCTGCTGAAGTTTAAAAAGGCTTTGGAACTCTTCCATTGTTCTCAGAATTCTGCTGAAGTTTAAAAATGCTTCGGAACTCTTCCATTTTTCTCAGAATTCCGCAGACGTTTTAAAATGCTTCGGTACTTTTCCATTGTTCTCGGAATTCCGCTGACGTACAAAAATGCTTCGGAACTCTTCCATTGTTCTCGTAACTCCGCTGATGTTTAAAAATGCTTCGGAACTCTTACATTGTTCTCGGAATTCCGCTGACGTTTAAAAATGCTTCGGAACTCTTCCATTGTTAAAGGATTTCCGATGAAGTTTAAAAATGCTTCTGAACTCTTACATTGTTCTCAGAATTCTGCTGATGTTTAAAAATGCTTCGGAACACTTCAATTGTTCTCGGAATTCTGCTGAAGTTTAAAAATGCTTCGGAACTCTTGCATTGTTCCCGGAATTCTGCTGAAGTATAAAAATGCTTCCGAACTCTTCCATTGTTCCCAGCATTCCGCTGAAGTTTAAAACTGCTTCGGAACACTTTCATTGCTCAAGGAATTCCGCTGACATTCAAAAATGCTTCGGAACTCTTCCATTGTTCGTGGACTTCCGCTGATGTTTAAAAATGCTTCGGAACTCTTCCATTGTTCTCGGAATTCCGCTGACGAGTAAAAATGCTTCGGAACTCCTCCATTGTTCTTGTAATTCCGCTGACGTTTAAAAATGCTTCGGAACTCTTCTATTGTTCTCAGAATTCCGCTGAAGTTTAAAAATGCTTCGGAACTCTTCCATTGTTCTCGAAATTCTACTGACCTTTAAAAATGGTTCCGATCTATTCCATTGTTCTCGGAATTCTGCTGAAGTTTAAAAATGCTTCGGAACTCTTCCATTTTTCTCAGGATTCTGCTGACGTTTAAAAATGCTTTGCAACTCCTCCATTGTTCTCGGAATTCCGCTGCCATTTAAAAATGCTTCGGAAATCTTCCATTATTCTCAAACTTCCGCTGACATTTCAAAATGTTTCGGAACTTTTCCATTGTTCTTGTATTTCTGCTGATGTATAAAAATGCTTCGGAAACCTTCCATTTTTCTTGGAATTCCGCTGACATTTAAAAATGCTTCGGAACTTTTCCATTGTTCTCAGAATTCTGCTGAAGTTTAAAAAGGCTTCAGATCTCTTTCATTGTTCTCGGAATTCCGCTGAAGTTTAAAAAGGCTTTGGAACTCTTCCATAGTTCTCAGAATTCCGCTGAAGTTTAAAAATGCTTCGGAACTCTTCCATTTTTCTCAGAATTCTGCTTACATTTAAAAATGGTTTGGAACACTTACCATTGTTCTCGGAATTCTCCTGTAATTTAAAAATTCTTCGCAACTATTCCATTGTTCTCGGAATTCTGCTGACATTTGAAAATTCTTCGGTACTCTTACATTGTTCTCGGAATGCCGCTGACGTTTAAAAATGCTTTGGAACTCTTCCATTGTTCTCGGAATTCTTCTGACGTTTAAAAATGCTTCTTATCTCTTACATTGTTCTCGGAATTCTGCTGAAGTTTAAAAATACTTCGGAAATCTTCCATTGTTCCCGGAATTCTGCTGAAGTTTAAAAATGCTTCGGAACTCTTTCATCGTTCTCGGAATTCTGCTGACGTTTAAAAATGCATCAGAACTTTTCCATTGTTCTCGGAATTCCGTTGATGTTTAAAAATGCTTCGAAACTCTTCCATTGTTCTTGTAATTCTGCTGAAGTTTAAAAATGTTCGGAACTCTTTCATTGTTCTCGGAATTCCGCTGAATTTTAAAAATGCTTTGGAATTCTTCCATTGTTCTAGGAAATTCCGCTGAAGTTTTAAAATGCTTTGAAACTCTTCCATTGTTCTAGGAATTCCGCTGAAGTTTTAATATGCTTCATAACTCTTTCATTGTTCTCGGAATTCCGCTGACATATAAAAATGCTTCGGAATTCTTCCATTGTTCTCGGAAATCTGCTGACGTTTAAAAATGCTTTGGAACTCATCCATTGTTCTCAGAATTCCTATGAAGTTTAAAAATGCTTCGGAACTCTTCCATTGTTTTCGTAATTCCGCTGACGTTTAAAAATGCTTTAGAACTCTTCCATTGTTCTCGTAATTCCGCAGATGTTTAAAAATGCTTCGGAACTCTTACATTGTTCTCGGAATACCGCTGACGTTTAAAAATGCTTTGGAACTCTTCCATTGTTCTCGGAATTCTGCTGACGTTTAAAAATGCTTCTGATCTCTTCCATTGTTCTCGGAATTCTGCTGAAATTTAAAAATAATTCGGAACTCTTCCATTGTTCCTGGAATTCTGCTGAAGTTTAGAAATACTTCGGAACTCTTCCATTGTTCCCGGAATTCTGCTGAAGTTTAAAAATGCTTCTGATCTCTTCCATTTTTCTCAGGATTCCGCTGATGTTTAAAAATGCTTTGGAACTCCTCCATTGTTCTCGGAATTCCGCTGCCATTTAAAAATGCTTCGGAACTCTTCCATTTTTCTCAAACTTCCGCTGACATTTCAAAATGCTTCGGAACTCTTCCATTGTTCTTGTAATTCTGCTGATGTTTAAAAATCCTTCGGAACCCTTCCATTTTTCTTGGAATTCCGCTGACATTTAAAAATGCTTCGGAACTTTTCCACTGTTCTCGGAATTCCGCTGATGTTTAAAAATGCTTCGGAACTCTTCCATTGTTCTCGGAATTCCGATAACATTTAAAAATGCTCCGGAACTCTTACATTGTTCCAGGAATTCCGCTGAAGTTTAAAAATGCTTCGGAACTCTTTCATTGCTCAAGGAATTCCGCTGACATTTAAAAATGCTTTGGAACTCTTCCACTTTTTTCAGAATTCTCCTGATGTTTAAAAATGCTTCGGAACTCTTCCATTGTTCTCAGAATTCTGCTGAAGTTTAAAAAGGCTTCGGATCTCTTTCATTGTTCTCGGAATTCCGCTGAAGTTTAAAAATGCTTTGGAACTCTTCCATAGTTCTCAGAATTCCGCTGATGTTTAAAAATTCTTCGGAACTCTTCCATTGTTCTCGTAATTCCGCTGACGTTTAAAAATGCTTCGGAACTCTTCCATTGTTCTCAGAATTCTGCTGATGTTTAAAAATGCTTCGGAACTCTTCCATTGTTCTCGTAATTCCGCTGATGTTTAAAAATGCTTTGGAACCCTTCCATTGTTCCCGGAATTCTGCTGAAGTTTAAAAATGCTAAGGAACTCTTCCATTGTTCCCGGAATTCCGCTGAAGTTTAAAAATGCTTCGGAACTCTTTCATTGCTCAAGGAATTCCGCTGACATTTAAAAATGCTTTGGAACTCTTCCATAGTTCTCAGAATTCCGCTGAAGTTTAAAAATGCTTCGGAACTCTTCCATTTTTCTCAGAATTCTGCTGATGTTTAAAAATGCTTCGGTACTTTTCCATTGTTCTCGGAATTCTGCTGATGTTTAAAAATGCTTCGGAACTCTTCCATTGTTCTCGGAATACCGCTGACGTTTAAAAATCCTTTGGAACTCTTCCATTGTTCTCGGAATTTTGCTGACGTTTAAAAATGCTTCTGATCTCTTCCAGTGTTCTCGGAATTCTCCTGAAGTTTAAAAATACTTCGGAACTCTTCCATTGTTCCCGGAATTCTGCTGAAGTTTAAAAATGCTTTGGAACCCTTCCATTGTTCCCGGAATTCTGCTGAAGTTTAAAAATGCTACGGAACTCTTCCATTGTTCCCGGAATTCCGCTGAAGTTTAAAAATGCTTCGGAACTCTTTCATTGCTCAAGGAATTCCGCTGACATTTAAAAATGCTTTGGAATTCTTCCACTTTTCTCAGAATTCTGCTGATGTTTAAAAATTCTTCGGAACTCTCCCTTGTTCTCAGAATTCTGCTGAAGTTTAAAAAGGCTTCAGATCTCTTTCATTGTTCTCGGAATTCCGCTAAAGTTTAAAAAGGCTTTGGAACTCTTACATAGTTCTCAGAATTCCGCTGAAGTTTAAAAATGCTTCGGAACTCTTCCATTTTTCTCAGAATTCTGCTTACATTTAAAAATGGTTTGGAACACTTACCATTGTTCTCGGAATTCTCCTGTAATTTAAAAATTCTTCGGAACTATTCCATTGTTCTCGGAATTCTGCTGACATTTGAAAATTCTTCGGTACTCTTACATTGTTCTCGGAATGCCGCTGACGTTTAAAAATGCTTTGGAACTCTTCCATTGTTCTCGGAATTCTTCTGACGTTTAAAAATGCTTCTTATCTCTTACATTGTTCTCGGAATTCTGCTGAAGTTTAAAAATACTTCGGAAATCTTCCATTGTTCCCGGAATTCTGCTGAAGTTTAAAAATGATTCGGAACTCTTTCATCGTTCTCGGAATTCTGCTGACGTTTAAAAATGCATCAGAACTTTTCCATTGTTCTCGGAATTCCGTTGATGTTTAAAAATGATTCGAAACTCTTCCATTGTTCTTGTAATTCTGCTGAAGTTTAAAAATGTTCGGAACTCTTTCATTGTTCTCGGAATTCCGCTGAATTTTAAAAATGCTTTGGAATTCATCCATTGTTCTAGGAAATTCCGCTGAAGTTTTAAAATGCTTTGAAACTCTTCCATTGTTCTAGGAATTCCGCTGAAGTTTTAACATGCTTCATAACTCTTTCATTGTTCTCGGAATTCCGCTGACATTTAAAAATGCTTCGGAATTCTTCCATTGTTCTTGGAAATCTGCTGACGTTTAAAAATGCTTTGGAACTCATCCATTGTTCTCAGAATTCCTATGAAGTTTAAAAATGCTTCGGAACTCTTCCATTGTTTTCGTAATTCCGCTGACGTTTAAAAATGCTTTAGAACTCTTCCATTGTTCTCGTAATTCCGCAGATGTTTAAAAATGCTTCGGAACTCTTACATTGTTCTCGGAATACCGCTGACGTTTAAAAATGCTTTGGAACTCTTCCATTGTTCTCGGAATTCTGCTGACGTTTAAAAATGCTTCTGATCTCTTCCATTGTTCTCGGAATTCTGCTGAAATTTAAAAATAATTCGGAACTCTTCCATTGTTCCTGGAATTCTGCTGAAGTTTAGAAATACTTCGGAACTCTTCCATTGTTCCCGGAATTCTGCTGAAGTTTAAAAATGCTTCTGATCTCTTCCATTTTTCTCAGGATTCCGCTGATGTTTAAAAATGCTTTGGAACTCCTCCATTGTTCTCGGAATTCCGCTGCCATTTAAAAATGCTTCGGAACTCTTCCATTTTTCTCAAACTTCCGCTGACATTTCAAAATGCTTCGGAACTCTTCCATTGTTCTTGTAATTCTGCTGATGTTTAAAAATCCTTCGGAACCCTTCCATTTTTCTTGGAATTCCGCTGACATTTAAAAATGCTTCGGAACTTTTCCACTGTTCTCGGAATTCCGCTGATGTTTAAAAATGCTTCGGAACTCTTCCATTGTTCTCGGAATTCCGCTAACATTTAAAAATGCTTCGGAACTCTTCCATTGTTCTTGTAATTCTGCTGATGTTTAAAAATCCTTCGGAACCCTTCCATTTTTCTTGGAATTCCGCTGACATTTAAAAATGCTTCGGAACTTTTCCACTGTTCTCGGAATTCCGCTGATGTTTAAAAATGCTTCGGAACTCTTCCATTGTTCTCGGAATTCCGATAACATTTAAAAATGCTACGGAACTCTTACATTGTTCCAGGAATTCCGCTGAAGTTTAAAAATGCTTCGGAACTCTTTCATTGCTCAAGGAATTCCGCTGACATTTAAAAATGCTTTGGAACTCTTCCACTTTTTTCAGAATTCTCCTGATGTTTAAAAATGCTTCGGAACTCTTCCATTGTTCTCAGAATTCTGCTGAAGTTTAAAAAGGCTTCGGATCTCTTTCATTGTTCTCGGAATTCCGCTGAAGTTTAAAAATGCTTTGGAACTCTTCCATAGTTCTCAGAATTCCGCTGATGTTTAAAAATTCTTCGGAACTCTTCCATTGTTCTCGTAATTCCGCTGACGTTTAAAAATGCTTCGGAACTCTTCCATTGTTCTCAGAATTCTGCTGATGTTTAAAAATGCTTCGGAACTCTTCCATTGTTCTCGTAATTCCGCTGATGTTTAAAAATGCTTTGGAACCCTTCCATTGTTCCCGGAATTCTGCTGAAGTTTAAAAATGCTAAGGAACTCTTCCATTGTTCCCGGAATTCCGCTGAAGTTTAAAAATGCTTCGGAACTCTTTCATTGCTCAAGGAATTCCGCTGACATTTAAAAATGCTTTGGAACTCTTCCATAGTTCTCAGAATTCCGCTGAAGTTTAAAAATGCTTCGGAACTCTTCCATTTTTCTCAGAATTCTGCTGATGTTTAAAAATGCTTCGGTACTTTTCCATTGTTCTCGGAATTCTGCTGATGTTTAAAAATGCTTCGGAACTCTTCCATTGTTCTCGGAATACCGCTGACGTTTAAAAATCCTTTGGAACTCTTCCATTGTTCTCGGAATTTTGCTGACGTTTAAAAATGCTTCTGATCTCTTCCAGTGTTCTCGGAATTCTCCTGAAGTTTAAAAATACTTCGGAACTCTTCCATTGTTCCCAGAATTCTGCTGAAGTTTAAAAATGCTTTGGAACCCTTCCATTGTTCCCGGAATTCTGCTGAAGTTTAAAAATGCTACGGAACTCTTCCATTGTTCCCGGAATTCCGCTGAAGTTTAAAAATGCTTCGGAACTCTTTCATTGCTCAAGGAATTCCGCTGACATTTAAAAATGCTTTGGAATTCTTCCACTTTTCTCAGAATTCTGCTGATGTTTAAAAATTCTTCGGAACTCTCCCTTGTTCTCAGAATTCTGCTGAAGTTTAAAAAGGCTTCAGATCTCTTTCATTGTTCTCGGAATTCCGCTAAAGTTTAAAAAGGCTTTGGAACTCTTACATAGTTCTCAGAATTCCGCTGAAGTTTAAAAATGCTTCGGAACTCTTCCATTTTTCTCAGAATTCTGCTTACATTTAAAAATGGTTTGGAACACTTACCATTGTTCTCGGAATTCTCCTGTAATTTAAAAATTCTTCGGAACTATTCCATTGTTCTCGGAATTCTGCTGACATTTGAAAATTCTTCGGTACTCTTACATTGTTCTCGGAATGCCGCTGACGTTTAAAAATGCTTTGGAACTCTTCCATTGTTCTCGGAATTCTTCTGACGTTTAAAAATGCTTCTTATCTCTTACATTGTTCTCGGAATTCTGCTGAAGTTTAAAAATACTTCGGAAATCTTCCATTGTTCCCGGAATTCTGCTGAAGTTTAAAAATGATTCGGAACTCTTTCATCGTTCTCGGAATTCTGCTGACGTTTAAAAATGCATCAGAACTTTTCCATTGTTCTCGGAATTCCGTTGATGTTTAAAAATGATTCGAAACTCTTCCATTGTTCTTGTAATTCTGCTGAAGTTTAAAAATGTTCGGAACTCTTTCATTGTTCTCGGAATTCTGCTGACGTTTAAAAATGCTTCTGATCTCTTCCATTGTTCTCGGAATTCTGCTGAAATTTAAAAATAATTCGGAACTCTTCCATTGTTCCCGGAATTCTGCTGAAGTTTAAAAATACTTCGGAACTCTTCCATTGTTCCCGGAATTCTGCTGAAGTTTAAAAATGCTTCTGATCTCTTCCATTTTTCTCAGGATTCCGCTGATGTTTAAAAATGCTTTGGAACTCCTCCATTGTTCTCGGAATTCCGCTGCCATTTAAAAATGCTTCGGAACTCTTCCATTTTTCTCAAACTTCCGCGGACATTTCAAAATGCTTCGGAACTCTTCCATTGTTCTTGTAATTCTGCTGATGTTTAAAAATCCTTCGGAACCCTTCCATTTTTCTTGGAATTCCGCTGACATTTAAAAATGCTTCGGAACTTTTCCACTGTTCTCGGAATTCCGCTGATGTTTAAAAATGCTTCAGAACTCTTCCATTGTTCTCGGAATTCCGCTAACATTTAAAAATGCTTCGGAACTCTTCCATTGTTTTCGTAATTCCGTTGACGTTTAAAAATGCTTCGGAACTCTTCCATTGTTCTCAGAATTCTGCTGATGTTTAAAAATGCTTCGGAACTCTTCCATTGTTCTCGTAATTCCGCTGATGTTTAAAAATGCTTTGGAACCCTTCCATTGTTCCCGGAATTCTGCTGAAGTTTAAAAATGCTAAGGAACTCTTCCATTGTTCCCGGAATTCCGCTGAAGTTTAAAAATGCTTCGGAACTCTTTCATTGCTCAAGGAATTCCGCTGACATTTAAAAATGCTTTGGAACTCTTCCATAGTTCTCAGAATTCCGCTGAAGTTTAAAAATGCTTCGGAACTCTTCCATTTTTCTCAGAATTCTGCTGATGTTTAAAAATGCTTCGGTACTTTTCCATTGTTCTCGGAATTCTGCTGATGTTTAAAAATGCTTCGGAACTCTTCCATTGTTCTCGGAATACCGCTGACGTTTAAAAATCCTTTGGAACTCTTCCATTGTTCTCGGAATTTTGCTGACGTTTAAAAATGCTTCTGATCTCTTCCAGTGTTCTCGGAATTCTCCTGAAGTTTAAAAATACTTCGGAACTCTTCCATTGTTCCCAGAATTCTGCTGAAGTTTAAAAATGCTTTGGAACCCTTCCATTGTTCCCGGAATTCTGCTGAAGTTTAAAAATGCTACGGAACTCTTCCATTGTTCCCGGAATTCCGCTGAAGTTTAAAAATGCTTCGGAACTCTTTCATTGCTCAAGGAATTCCGCTGACATTTAAAAATGCTTTGGAATTCTTCCACTTTTCTCAGAATTCTGCTGATGTTTAAAAATTCTTCGGAACTCTCCCTTGTTCTCAGAATTCTGCTGAAGTTTAAAAAGGCTTCAGATCTCTTTCATTGTTCTCGGAATTCCGCTAAAGTTTAAAAAGGCTTTGGAACTCTTACATAGTTCTCAGAATTCCGCTGAAGTTTAAAAATGCTTCGGAACTCTTCCATTTTTCTCAGAATTCTGCTTACATTTAAAAATGGTTTGGAACACTTACCATTGTTCTCGGAATTCTCCTGTAATTTAAAAATTCTTCGGAACTATTCCATTGTTCTCGGAATTCTGCTGACATTTGAAAATTCTTCGGTACTCTTACATTGTTCTCGGAATGCCGCTGACGTTTAAAAATGCTTTGGAACTCTTCCATTGTTCTCGGAATTCTTCTGACGTTTAAAAATGCTTCTTATCTCTTACATTGTTCTCGGAATTCTGCTGAAGTTTAAAAATACTTCGGAAATCTTCCATTGTTCCCGGAATTCTGCTGAAGTTTAAAAATGATTCGGAACTCTTTCATCGTTCTCGGAATTCTGCTGACGTTTAAAAATGCATCAGAACTTTTCCATTGTTCTCGGAATTCCGTTGATGTTTAAAAATGATTCGAAACTCTTCCATTGTTCTTGTAATTCTGCTGAAGTTTAAAAATGATTCGGAACTCTTTCATCGTTCTCGGAATTCTGCTGACGTTTAAAAATGCATCAGAACTTTTCCATTGTTCTCGGAATTCCGTTGATGTTTAAAAATGATTCGAAACTCTTCCATTGTTCTTGTAATTCTGCTGAAGTTTAAAAATGTTCGGAACTCTTTCATTGTTCTCGGAATTCTGCTGAAATTTAAAAATAATTCGGAACTCTTCCATTGTTCCCGGAATTCTGCTGAAGTTTAAAAATACTTCGGAACTCTTCCATTGTTCCCGGAATTCTGCTGAAGTTTAAAAATGCTTCTGATCTCTTCCATTTTTCTCAGGATTCCGCTGATGTTTAAAAATGCTTTGGAACTCCTCCATTGTTCTCGGAATTCCGCTGCCATTTAAAAATGCTTCGGAACTCTTCCATTTTTCTCAAACTTCCGCGGACATTTCAAAATGCTTCGGAACTCTTCCATTGTTCTTGTAATTCTGCTGATGTTTAAAAATCCTTCGGAACCCTTCCATTTTTCTTGGAATTCCGCTGACATTTAAAAATGCTTCGGAACTTTTCCACTGTTCTCGGAATTCCGCTGATGTTTAAAAATGCTTCAGAACTCTTCCATTGTTCTCGGAATTCCGCTAACATTTAAAAATGCTTCGGAACTCTTCCATTGTTTTCGTAATTCCGTTGACGTTTAAAAATGCTTCGGAACTCTTCCATTGTTCTCAGAATTCTGCTGATGTTTAAAAATGCTTCGGAACTCTTCCATTGTTCTCGTAATTCCGCTGATGTTTAAAAATGCTTCAGAACTCTTCCATTGTTCCCGGAATTCTGCTGAAGTTTAAAAATGCTACGGAACTCTTCTATTGTTCCCGGAATTCCGCTGAAGTTTAAAAATGCTTCGGAACTCTTTCATTGCTCAAGGAATTCCGCTGACATTTAAAAATGCTTTGTAACTCTTCCACTTTTTTCAGAATTCTGCTGATGTTTAAAAATGCTTCGGAACTCTTCCATTGTTCTCAGAATTCTGCTGAAGTTTAAAAAGGCTTCGGATCTCTTTCATTGTTCTCGGAATTCCGCTGAAGTTTAAAAAGGCTTTGGAACTCTTCCATAGTTCTCAGAATTCCGCTGATGTTTAAAAATGCTTCGGAACTCTTCCATTGTTCTCGGAATTCCGCTAACGTTTAAAAATTCTTCGGAACTCTTCCATTGTTCTCGTAATTCCGCTGACGTTTAAAAATGCTTCGGAACTCTTCCATTGTTCTCAGAATTCTGCTGATGTTTAAAAATGCTTCGGAACTCTTCCATTGTTCTCGTAATTCCGCTGATGTTTAAAAATGCTTTGGAACCCTTCCATTGCTCCCGGAATTCTGCTGAAGTTTAAAAATGCTACGGAACTCTTCCCTTGTTCCCGGAATTCCGCTGAAGTTTAAAAATGCTTCGGAACTCTTTCATTGCTCAAGTAATTCCGCTGACATTTAAAAATGCTTTGGAACTCTTCCATAGTTCTCAGAATTCCGCTGAAGTTTAAAAATGCTTCGGAACTCTTCCATTTTTCTCAGAATTCTGCTGACGTTTAAAAATGCTTCGGTACTTTTACATGGTTCTCGGAATTCTGCTGATGTTTAAAAATGCTTCGGAACTCTTCCATTGTTCTCGGAATACCGCTGACGTTTAAAAATCCTTTGGAACTCTTCCATTGTTCTCGGAATTTTGCTGACGTTTAAAAATGCTTCTGATCTCTTCCATTGTTCTCGGAATTCTCCTGAAGTTTAAAAATACTTCGGAACTCTTCCATTGTTCCCGGAATTCTGCTGAAGTTTAAAAATGCTTCGGAACTCTTCCATTTTTCTCAGGATTCCGCTGACGTTTAAAAATGCTTTGGGACTCCTCCATTGTTCTCGGAATTCCGCTGCCATTTAAAAATGCTTCGGAACTCTTCCATTATTCTCAAACTTCCGCTGACATTTCAAAATGCTTCGGAACTCTTCCATTGTTCTTGTAATTCTGCTGATGTTTAAAAATGCTTCGGAACCCTTCCATTTTTCTTGGAATTCCGCTGACATTTAAAAATGCTTCGGAACTTTTCCATTGTTCTCGGAATTCCGCTGATGTTTAAAAATGCTTCGGAACTCTTCCATTGTTCTCGGAATTCGGCTAACGTTTAAAAATGCTTCGGAATTATTTCATTGCTCAAGGAATTTCGCTGACATTTAAAAATGCTTCAGAACTCTTCCATTGTTCTAGGAAATTCCGCTGAAATTTTAAAATGCTTTGAAACTCTTCCATTGTTCTCAGAATTCTGCTGATGTTTAAAAATGCTTCGGAACTCTTCCATTGTTCTCGTAATTCCGCTGATGTTTAAAAATGCTTCGGAACTCTTCCATTGTTCTCATAATTCCGCTGATGTTTAAAAATGCTTCGGAACTCTTCCATTGTTCTCAGAATTCTGCTTACATTTAAAAATGGTTTGAAACACTTACCATTGTTCTCGGAATTCTCCTGTAATTTAAAAATTCTTCGAACTATTCCATTGTTCTCGGAATTCTGCTGACATTTGAAAATTCTTCGGTACTCTTCATTGTTCTCGGAATGCCGCTGACGTTTAAAAATGCTTTGGAACTCTTCCATTGTTCTCGGAATTCTTCTGACGTTTAAAAATGCTTCTTATCTCTTACATTGTTCTCGGAATTCTGCTGAAGTTTAAAAATACTTCGGAAATCTTCCATTGTTCCCGGAATTCTGCTGAAGTTTAAAAATGCTATGGACCACTTCAATTGTTCCCGGAATTCCGCTGAAGTTTAAAAATGCTTCGGAACTCTTTCATTGCTCAAGGAATTCCGCTGACATTTAAAAATGCTTCGGAACTCTTCCATTTTTCTCAGAATTCTGCTGATGTTTAAAAATGCTTCATATCTCTTCCATTGTTCTCAGAATTCTGCTGAAGTTTAAAAAGGCTTCGGATCTCTTTCATTGTTCTCGGAATTCCGCTGAAGTTTAAAAAGGCTTTGGAACTCTTCCATAGTTCTCAGAATTCCGCTGAAGTTTAAAAATGCTTCGGAACTCTTCCATTTTTCTCAGAATTCTGCTGACGTTTAAAAATGCTTCGGTACTTTTCCATTGTTCTCGGAATTCTGCTGATGTTTAAAAATGCTTCGGAACTCTTCCATTGTTCTCGGAATACCACTGACGTTTAAAAATCCTTTGGAACTCTTCCATTGTTCTCTTAATTTTGCTGACGTTTAAAAATGCTTCTGATCTCTTCCATTGTTCTCGGAATTCAGCTAACGTTTAAAAATGCTTCGGAACTATTTCATTGCTCAAGGAATTCCGCTGACATTTAAAAATGCTTCAGAACTCTTCCATTGTTCTAGGAAATTCCGCTGAAATTTTAAAATGCTTTGAAACTCTTCCTTTGTACTAGGAATTCCGCTGAAGTTTTAAAATGCTTCATAACTCTTCCATTGTTCTCGGAATTCCGCTGACATTTAAAAATGCTTCGGAAGTCTTCCGTTGTTCTCGGAAATCCGCTGACGTTTAAAAATGCTTTGGAACTCATCCATTGTTCTCGGAATTCTCCTGAAGTTTAAAAATACTTCAGAACTCTTCCATTGTTCTCGGAATTCTGCTTAAGTTTCAAAATACTTCGGAACTCTTCCATTTTTCCCGGAATTCTGTTTAAGTTTAAAAATGCTTCGGAACTCTTCCATTGTTCTCGTAATTCCGCTGACGTTTAAAAATGCTTCGGAACTCTTCCATTGTTCTCAGAATTCTGCTGATGTTTAAAAATGCTTCGGAACTCTTCCATTGTTCTCTTAATTCCGCTGATGTTTAAAAATGCTTCGGAACTCTTCCATTGTTCTCATAATTCCGCTGATGTTTAAAAATGCTTCGGAATTCTTCCATTATTCTCAGAATTCTGCTTACATTTAAAATTGGTTTGAAACACTTACCATTGTTCTCGGAATTCTCCTGTAATTTAAAAATTCTTCGAACTATTCCATTGTTCTCGGAATTCTGCTGACATTTGAAAATTTTTCGGTACTCTTCATTGTTCTCTTAATTCCGCTGACGTTTAAAAATGCTTTGGAACTCTTCCATTGTTCTCGGAATTCTTCTGACGTTTAAAAATGCTTCTTATCTCTTACATTGTTCTCGGAATTCTGCTGAAGTTTAAAAATACTTCGGAAATCTTCCATTGTTCCCGGAATTCTGCTGAAGTTTAAAAATGCTTCGGAACTCTTTCATCGTTCTCGGAATTCTGCTGACGTTTAAAAATGCATCAGAACTTTTCCATTGTTCTCGGAATTCCGTTGATGTTTAAAAATGCTTCGAAACTCTTCCATTGTTCTTGTAATTCTGCTGAAGTTTAAAAATGTTCGGAACTCTTTCATTGTTCTCGGAATTCCGCTGAATTTTAAAAATGCTTTTGAATTCTTCCATTGTTCTAGGAAATTCCGCTGAAGTTTTAAAATGCTTTGAAACTCTTCCATTGTTCTAGGAATTCCGCTGAAGTTTTAAAATGCTTCGGAATTCTTCCATTGTTCTCGGAAATCTGCTGACATTTAAAAATGCTTTGGAACTCATCCATTGTTCTCAGAATTCCTATGAAGTTTAAAAATGCTTCGGAACTCTTCCATTGTTCTCGTAATTCCGCTGACGTTTAAAAATGCTTTGGAACTCTTCCATTGTTTATGGAATAGAGCTGATGTTTAAAAATGCTTCGGAACTCTTCAATTGTTAGCGGAATTCCTCTGAAGTTTAAAAATGCTTCGGAACTCTTCCATTGTTCTCGTAATTCCGCAGATGTTTAAAAATGCTTCGGAACTCTTCCATTGTTCTCGGAATTCTGCTGACGTTTAAAAATGCTTCTGATATCTTCCATTGTTCTCGGAATTCTGCTGAAGCTTAAAAATAATTCGGAACTCTTACATTGTTCCCGGAATTCTGCTGAAGTTTAAAAATTCTTCGGAACTCTTCCATTGTTCTCGGAATTCTGCTGAAGTTTAAAAATACTTCGGAACTCTTCCATTGTTCCCGGAATTCTGCTGAAGTTTAAAAATTCTTCGGAACTCTTCCATTTTTCTCAGGATTCCGCTGACGTTTAAAAATGCTTTGGAACTCCTCCATTGTTCTCGGAATTCCGCTGCCATTTAAAAATGCTTCGGAACTCTTCAATTTTTCTCAAACTTCCGCTGACATTTCAAAATGCTTCGGAACTCTTCCATTGTTCTTGTAATTCTGCTGATGTTTAAAAATCCTTCGGAACCCTTCCATTTTTCTTGGAATTCCGCTGACATTTAAAAATGCTTCGGAACTTTTCCATTGTTCTCGGAATTCCGCTGATGTTTAAAAATGCTTCGGAACTCTTCCATTGTTCTCGGAATTCCGCTAACATTTAAAAATGCTTCGGAACTCTTCCATTGTTCTCGTAATTCCGCTGACGTTTAAAAATGCTTCAGAACTCTTCCATTGTTCTCAGAATTCTGCTGATGTTTAAAAATGCTTCGTAACTCTTCCATTGTTCTCGTAATTCCGCTGATGTTTAAAAATGCTTCGGAACTCTTCCATTGTTCCCGGAATTTTGCTGAAGTTTAAAAATGCTACGAAACTCTTCCATTGTTCCCGGAATTCCGCTGAAGTTTAAAAATGCTTCGGAACTCTTTCATTGCTCAAGGAATTCCGCTGACATTTAAAAATGCTTTGGAACTCTTCCACATTTCTCAGAATTCTGCTGATGTTTAAAAATGCTTCGGAACTCTTCCATTGTTCTCAGAATTCCGCTGATGTTTAAAAATGCTTCGGAACTCTTCCATTGATCTTGGAATTCCGCTAACATTTAAAAATGCTTCGGAACTCTTCCATTGTTCGTGGACTTCCGCTGATGTTTAAAAATGGTTCGGAACTCTTCCGTTGTTCTCGGAATTCCGCTGACGAGTAAAAATGCTTTGGAACTCTTCCATTGTTCTTGTAATTCTGCTGACGTTTAAAAATGCTTCGGAACTCTTCTATTGTTCTCAGAATTCCGCTGAAGTTTAAAAATGCTTCGGAACTCTTCCATTGTTCTCGGAATTCTGCTGATGTTTAAAAATGCTTCGTATCTCTTCCATAGTTCTCAGAATTCTGCTGATGTTTAAAAATGCTTCGTATCTCTTCCATAGTTCTCAGAATTCCGCTGAAGTTTAAAAATGCTTCGGAACTCTTCCATTTTTCTCAGAATTCTGCTGACGTTTAAAAATGCTTCGGTACTTTTCCATTGTTCTCGGAATTCTGCTGATGTTTAAAAATGCTTCGGAACTCTTCCATTGTTCTCGGAATACCGCTGACGTTTAAAAATGCTTTGGAACTCTTCCATTGTTCTCGGAATTCTGCTGACGTTTAAAAATGCTTCTGATCTCTTCCATTGTTCTCGGAATTCTCCTGAAGTTTAAAAATACTTCGGAACTCTTCCATTGTTCCCGGAATTCTGCTGAAGTTTAAAAATACTTCGGAACTCTTCCATTGTTCCCGGAATTCTGCTGAAGTTTAAAAATGCTTCGGAACTCTTCCATTTTTCTCAGGATTCCGCTGACATTTAAAAATGCTTTGGGACTCCTCCATTGTTCTCGGAATTCCGCTGCCATTTAAAAATGCTTTGGAACTCTTCCATTATTCTCAAACTTCCGCTGACATTTCAAAATGCTTCGGAACTCTTCCATTGTTCTCAAACTTCCGCTGACATTTCAAAATGCTTCGGAACTCTTCCATTGTTCTTGTAATTCTGCTGATGTTTAAAAATGCTTCGGAACCCTTCCATTTTTATTGGAATTCCGCTGACATTTAAAAATGCTTCGAAACTCTTCCGTTGTTCTCGGAAATCCGCTGACGTTTAAAAATGCTTTGGAACTCATCCATTGTTCTCAGAATTCCTATGAAGTTTAAAAATGCTTCAAAACTCTTCCATTGTTCTCGGAATTCTGCTGAAGTATAAAAAACCTTTGGAACTCTTCCATTGTTCTCGGAATTCCGCTGAAGCTTAAAAATGCTTCGGAACTCTTCTATTGTTCTCGGAATTCCGCTGAAGTTTAATAATGCTTTGGAACTCTTCCATTGTTTATGGAATAGCGCTGATGTTTAAAAATGCTTCGGAACTCTTCCATTGTTAGCGGAATTCCGCTGAAGTTTAATAATGCTTCGGAACTCTTCCATTAATTTCGTAATTCCGCAGATGTTTAAAAATGCTTCGGAACTCTTACATTGTTCTCGGAATACCGCTGACGTTTAAAAATGCTTTGGAACTCTTCCATTGTTCTCAGAATTCTGCTGAAGTTTAAAAATGCTTCGGAACTTTTCCATTTTTCTCAGAATTCCGCTGACATTTAAAAATGCTTTGGTACTTTTCCATTGTTCTCGGAATTCCGCTGACGTTTAAAAATGCTTCGGAACTCTTCCATTGTTCTCATAACTCCACTGATGTTTAAAAATGCTTCGGAACTCTTACATTGTTCTCAGAATTCCAATGATGTTTAAAAATGCTTTGGAACACTTCAATTGTTCTCGGAATTCTGCTGAAGTTTAAAAATTCTTCCGAACTCTTACAATGTTCCCGGAATTCTGCTGAAGTATAAAAATGCTTCCGAACTCTTCCATTGTTCCCAGAATTCCGCTGAAGTTTAAAAATGCTTCGGAACTCTTTTATTGCTCAAGGAATTCCGCTGACGTTTAAAAATGCTTCAGAACTCTTTCATTGTTCTCGGAATTCTGCTGAAGTTTATAAATGCATTGGAACTCTTGCATTGCTCAAGGAAATCCGCTGACGTTCAAAAATGCTTCGGAACTATTTCATTGCTCAAGGAATTCCGCTGACATTTAAAAATGCTTTGGAACTCTTCCATTTTTCTCAGAATTCTGCTGATGTTTAAAAATGATTCGGAACTCTTCCATTGTTCTCGAAATTCTGCTGAAGTTTAAAAAGGCTTCGCATCTCTTTCGTTGTTCTCGGAATTCCGCTGAAGTTTAAAAATGCTTCGGAACTCTTCCATTTTTCTCAGAATTCTGCTGACGTTTAAAAAAGCTTCGGTACTTTTCCATTGTTCTCGGAATTCCGCTGACGTTTAAAAATGCTTCGGAACTCTTCCATTGTTCTCGTAATTCCGCTGATGTTAAAAAATGCTTCGGAACTCTTACATTGTTCTCAGAATTCCGCTGATGTTTAAAAATGCTTCGGAACTTTTCCATTGTTCTCGGAATTCCGCTGATGTTTAAAAATGCTTCGGAACTCTTCCATTGTTCTCGGAATTCCGCTAACGTTTAAAAATGCTTCGGAACTCTTTCATTGCTCAAGGAATTCCGCTGACATTTAAAAATGCTTCGGAACTTTTCCATTTTTCTCAGAATTCTGATGATGTTTAAAAATGCTTCGTAACTCTTCCATTGCTCTCGGAATTCTGCTGAAGTTTAAAAAGGCTTCGGATCTCTTTCATTGTTCTCGGAATTCCGCTGAAGTTTAAAAAGGCTTTGGAACTCTTCCTTAGTTCTCAGAATTCCGCTGAAGTTTAAAAATGCTTCGGAACTCTTCCATTGTTCTCGGAATTCTGCTGAAGTTTAAAAATACTTCGGAACTCTTCCATTGTTTCCGGAATTCTGCTGAAGTTTAAAAATGCTTCGGAACTCTTCCATTTTTCTCAGGATTCCGCTGACGTTTAAAAATGCTTTGGGACTCTTCCATTATTCTCAAACTTCCGCTGACATTTCAAAATGCTTCAGAACTCTTCCATTGTTCTTGGAATTCCGCTGACATTTAAAAATGCTTCGGAACTTTTCCATTGTTCTCGGAATTCCGCTGATGTTTAAAAATGCTTCGGAACTTTTCCATTGTTCTCGGAATTCCGCTGAAGTTTAAAAATGCTTCGGAACTCTTCCATTGTTCTCGGAATTCTGCTGACGTTTAAAAAGGCTTCGGAACTCTTTCATTGTTAGCGGAATTCCGCTGAAGTTTAAAAAGGCTTCGGAACTCTTCCATTAATCTCCTAATTCCGCAGATGTTTAAAAATGCTTCGGAACTCTTACATTGTTCTCGGAATACCGCTGACGTTTAAAAATGATTTGGAACTCTTCCATTGTTCTCGGAATTCTGCTGACGTTTAAAAATGTTTCTGATCTCTTCCATTGTTCTCGGAATTCTGCTGAAGGTTAAAAATACTTCGAAACTCTTCCAATGTTCCTGGAATTCTGCTGAAGTTTAAAAATGCTTCTGAACTCTTCCATTGCTCTCGGAATTTTGCTGAAGTTTAAAAATACTTCGGAACT
Source organism: Phyllobates terribilis (assembly GCF_046119375.1). Taxonomy (NCBI): domain Eukaryota; kingdom Metazoa; phylum Chordata; class Amphibia; order Anura; family Dendrobatidae; genus Phyllobates; species Phyllobates terribilis. The sequence continues at coordinate 305,372,398 of NW_027362765.1, read as the reverse complement.
CTTCCATTGTTCCCGGAATTCTGCTGAAGTTTAAAAATGCTTCGGAAGTCTTCCATTTTTCTCAGGATTCCGATGATGTTTAAAAATGTTTTGGAACTCCTCCATTATTCTCGGAATTCCGCTGCCATTTAAAAATGATTTGGAACTCTTCCATTATTCTCAAACTTCCGCTGACATTTCAAAATGCTTCGGAACTCTTCCATTGTTCTTGTAATTCTGCTGATGTTTAAAAATGCTTCGGAACCCTTCCATTTTTCTTGGAATTCCGCTGACATTTTAAAATGCTTCGGAACTTTTCCATTGTTCTCGGAATTCCGCTGATGTTTAAAAATGCTTCGGAACTCTTCTATTGTTCTCAGAATTCCGCTGAAGTTTAAAAATGATTTGGAACTCTTCCATTATTCTCAAACTTCCGCTGACATTTCAAAATGCTTCGGAACTCTTCCATTGTTCTTGTAATTCTGCTGATGTTTAAAAATGCTTCGGAACCCTTCCATTTTTCTTGGAATTCCGCTGACATTTAAAAATGCTTCGGAACTCTTCCATTGTTCTCGGAATTCTGCTGACGTTTAAAAAGGCTTCGGAACTCTTTCATTGTTAGCGGAATTCCGCTGAAGTTTAAAAAGGCTTCGGAACTCTTCCATTAATCTCCTAATTCCGCAGATGTTTAAAAATGCTTCGGAACTCTTACATTGTTCTCGGAATACCGCTGACGTTTAAAAATGCTTTGGAACTCTTCCATTGTTCTCGGAATTCTGCTGAAGTTTAAAAATGCTTCTGAACTCTTCCATTGCTCTCGGAATTTTGCTGAAGTTTAAAAATACTTCGGAACTCTTCCATTGTTCCCGGAATTCTGCTGAAGTTTAAAAATGCTTCTGAACTCTTCCATTGCTCTCGGAATTTTGCTGAAGTTTAAAAATACTTCGGAACTCTTCCATTGTTCCCGGAATTCTGCTGAAGTTTAAAAATGCTTCGGAAGTCTTCCATTTTTCTCAGGATTCCGATGATGTTTAAAAATGTTTTGGAACTCCTCCATTATTCTCGGAATTCCGCTGCCATTTAAAAATGATTTGGAACTCTTCCATTATTCTCAAACTTCCGCTGACATTTCAAAATGCTTCGGAACTCTTCCATTGTTCTTGTAATTCTGCTGATGTTTAAAAATGCTTCGGAACCCTTCCATTTTTCTTGGAATTCCGCTGACATTTAAAAATGCTTCGGAACTTTTCCATTGTTCTCGGAATTCCGCTGATGTTTAAAAATGCTTCGGAACTCTTCCATTGTTCTCGTAATTCCGCTGACGTTTAAAAATGCTTCGGAACTTTTTCATTGTTCTCGGAATTCCGCTGAAGTTTAAAAATGCTTAGGTACTCTTCCATTGTTCTCCTAACTCCACTGATGTTTAAAAATGCTTCGGAACTCTTACATTGTTCTCGGAATTCCGCTGACGTTTAAAAATGCTTCGGAACTCTTCCATTGTTATAGGATTTCCGATGAAGTTTAAAAATGCTTCTGAACTCTTACATTGTTCTCAGAATTCCGCTGATGTTTAAAAATGCTTCGGAACACTTCAATTGTTCTCGGAATTCTGCTGATGTTTAAAAATGCTTCGGAACTCTTCCATTGTTCCCAGCATTACGCTGAAGTTTAAAAATGATTCGGAACTCTTTCATTGCTCAAGGAATTCTGCTGACATTCAAAAATTCTTCGGAACTCTTCCATTGTTCGTGGAATTCTGCTGATGAGTAAAAATGCATCGGAACTCTTCCATTGTTCTCGTAATTCCGCTGATGTTTAAAAATGCTTCAGAACTCTTACATTGTTCTCAGAATTCCGCTGAAGTTTAAAAATGCTTCGGAACTCTTCCATTGTTCTCGGAATTCTGCTGAAGTATAAAAAACCTTTGGAACTCTTCCATTGTTCTCGGAATTCCGCTGAAGCTTAAAAATGCTTCGGAACTCTTCTATTGTTCTCGGAATTCCGCTGAAGTTTAATAATGCTTTGGAACTCTTCCATTGTTTATGGAATAGCGCTGATGTTTAAAAATGCTTCGGAACTCTTCCATTGTTAGCGGAATTCCGCTGAAGTTTAAAAATGCTTCGGAACTCTTCCATTAATTTCGTAATTCCGCAGATGTTTAAAAATGCTTCGGAACTCTTACATTGTTCTCGGAATAGCGCTGACGTTTAAAAATGCTTTGGAACTCTTCCATTGTTCTCAGAATTCTGCTGAAGTTTAAAAATGCTTCGGAACTTTTCCATTTTTCTCAGAATTCCGCTGACGTTTAAAAATGCTTTGGTACTTTTCCATTGTACTCGGAATTCCGCTGACGTTTAAAAATGCTTCGGAACTCTTCCATTGTTCTCCTAACTCTACTGATGTTTAAAAATGCTTCGGAACTCTTACATTGTTCTCAGAATTCCAATGATGTTTAAAAATGCTTTGGAACACTTCAATTGTTCTCGGAATTCTGCTGAAGTTTAAAAATTCTTCCGAACTCTTACAATGTTCCCGGAATTCTGCTGAAGTATAAAAATGCTTCCGAACTCTTCCATTGTTCCCAGAATTCCGCTGAAGTTTAAAAATGCTTCGGAACTCTTTTATTGCTCAAGGAATTCCGCTGACGTTTAAAAATGCTTCAGAACTCTTTCATTGTTCTCGGAATTCTGCTGAAGTTTATAAATGCATCGGAACTCTTGCATTGCTCAAGGAAATCCGCTGACGTTCAAAAATGCTTCGGAACTATTTCATTGCTCAAGGAATTCCGCTGACATTTAAAAATGCTTTGGAACTCTTCCATTTTTCTCAGAATTCTGCTGATGTTTAAAAATGCTTCGGAACTCTTCCATTGTTCTCGAAATTCTGCTGAAGTTTAAAAAGGCTTCGGATCTCTTTCGTTGTTCTCGGAATTCCGCTGAAGTTTAAAAATGCTTCGGAACTCTTCCATTTTTCTCAGAATTCTGCTGACGTTTAAAAATGCTTCGGTACTTTTCCATTGTTCTCGGAATTCCGCTGACGTTTAAAAATGCTTCGGAACTCTTCCATTGTTCTCGTAATTCCGCTGATGTTAAAAAATGCTTCGGAACTCTTACATTGTTCTCGGAATTCCGCTGATGTTTAAAAATGCTTCGGAACTTTTCCATTGTTCTCGGAATTCCGCTGATGTTTAAAAATGCTTCGGAACTCTTCCATTGTTCTCGGAATTCCGCTAACGTTTAAAAATGCTTCGGAACTTTTTCATTGCTCAAGGAATTCCACTGACATTTAAAAATGCTTCGGAACTCTTCCATTTTTCTCAGAATTCTGATGATGTTTAAAAATGCTTCGTAACTCTTCCATTGCTCTCGGAATTCTGCTGAAGTTTAAAAAGGCTTCGGATCTCTTTCATTGTTCTCGGAATTCCGCTGAAGTTTAAAAAGGCTTTGGAACTCTTCCATAGTTCTCAGAATTCCGCTGAAGTTTAAAAATGCTTCGGAACTCTTCCATTGTTCTCGGAATTCTGCTGAAGTTTAAAAATACTTCGGAACTCTTCCATTGTTTCCGGAATTCTGCTGAAGTTTAAAAATGCTTCGGAACTCTTCCATTTTTCTCAGGATTCTGCTGACGTTTAAAAATGCTTTGGGACTCTTCCATTATTCTCAAACTTCCGCTGACATTTCAAAATGCTTTGGAACTCTTCCATTGTTCTTGGAATTCCGCTGACATTTAAAAATGCTTCGGAACTTTTCCATTGTTCTCGGAATTCCTCTGATGTTTAAAAATGCTTCGGAACTTTTCCATTGTTCTCGGAATTCCGCTGAAGTTTAAAAATGCTTCGGAACTCTTCCATTGTTCTCGGAATTCTGCTGACGTTTAAAAAGGCTTCGGAACTCTTTCATTGTTAGCGGAATTCCGCTGAAGTTTAAAAAGGCTTCGGAACTCTTCCATTAATCTCCTAATTCCGCAGATGTTTAAAAATGCTTCGGAACTCTTACATTGTTCTCGGAATACCGCTGACGTTTAAAAATGCTTTGGATCTCTTCCATTGTTCTCGGAATTCTGCTGACGTTTAAAAATGTTGCTGATCTCTTCCATTGTTCTCGGAATTCTGCTGAAGTTTAAAAATACTTCGGAACTCTTCCAATGTTCCTGGAATTCTGCTGAAGTTTAAAAATGCTTCTGAACTCTTCCATTGCTCTCGGAATTTTGCTGAAGTTTAAAAATACTTCGGAACTCTTCCATTGTTCCCGGAATTCTGCTGAAGTTTAAAAATGCTTCGGAAGTCTTCCATTTTTCTCAGGATTCCGATGATGTTTAAAAATGTTTTGGAACTCCTCCATTATTCTCGGAATTCCGCTGCCATTTAAAAATGATTTGGAACTCTTCCATTATTCTCAAACTTCCGCTGACATTTCAAAATGCTTCGGAACTCTTCCATTGTTCTTGTAATTCTGCTGATGTTTAAAAATGCTTCGGAACCTTTCCATTTTTCTTGGAATTCCGCTGACATTTAAAAATGCTTCGGAACTTTTCCATTGTTCTCGGAATTCCGCTGATGTTTAAAAATGCTTCGGAACTCTTCCATTGTTCTCGTAATTCCGCTGACGTTTAAAAATGCTTCGGAACTTTTTCATTGTTCTCGGAATTCCGCTGAAGTTTAAAAATGCTTAGGTACTCTTTCATTGTTCTCCTAACTCCACTGATGTTTAAAAATGCTTCGGAACTCTTACATTGTTCTCGGAATTCCGCTGACGTTTAAAAATGCTTCGGAACTCTTCCATTGTTATAGGATTTCCGATGAAGTTTAAAAATGCTTCTGAACTCTTACATTGTTCTCAGAATTCTGCTGATGTTTAAAAATGCTTCGGAACACTTCAATTGTTCTCGGAATTCTGCTGATGTTTAAAAATGCTTCGGAACTCTTCCATTGTTCCCAGCATTACGCTGAAGTTTAAAAATGCTTCGGAACTCTTTCATTGCTCAAGGAATTCTGCTGACATTCAAAAATGCTTCGGAACTCTTCCATTGTTCGTGGAATTCTGCTGATGAGTAAAAATGCATCGGAACTCTTCCATTGTTCTCGTAATTCCGCTGATGTTTAAAAATGCTTCAGAACTCTTACATTGTTCTCAGAATTCCGCTGAAGTTTAAAAATGCTTCGGAACTCTTCCATTGTTCTCGGAATTCTGCTGAAGTATAAAAAACCTTTGGAACTCTTCCATTGTTCTCGGAATTCCGCTGAAGCTTAAAAATGCTTCGGAACTCTTCTATTGTTCTCGGAATTCCGCTGAAGTTTAATAATGCTTTGGAACTCTTCCATTGTTTATGGAATAGCGCTGATGTTTAAAAATGCTTCGGAACTCTTCCATTGTTAGCGGAATTCCGCTGAAGTTTAAAAATGCTTCGGAACTCTTCCATTAATTTCGTAATTCCGCAGATGTTTAAAAATGCTTCGGAACTCTTACATTGTTCTCGGAATAGCGCTGACGTTTAAAAATGCTTTGGAACTCTTCCATTGTTCTCAGAATTCTGCTGAAGTTTAAAAATGCTTCGGAACTTTTCCATTTTTCTCAGAATTCCGCTGACGTTTAAAAATGCTTTGGTACTTTTCCATTGTACTCGGAATTCCGCTGACGTTTAAAAATGCTTCGGAACTCTTCCATTGTTCTCCTAACTCTACTGATGTTTAAAAATGCTTCGGAACTCTTACATTGTTCTCAGAATTCCAATGATGTTTAAAAATGCTTTGGAACACTTCAATTGTTCTCGGAATTCTGCTGAAGTTTAAAAATTCTTCCGAACTCTTACAATGTTCCCGGAATTCTGCTGAAGTATAAAAATGCTTCCGAACTCTTCCATTGTTCCCAGAATTCCGCTGAAGTTTAAAAATGCTTCGGAACTCTTTTATTGCTCAAGGAATTCCGCTGACGTTTAAAAATGCTTCAGAACTCTTTCATTGTTCTCGGAATTCTGCTGAAGTTTATAAATGCATCGGAACTCTTGCATTGCTCAAGGAAATCCGCTGACGTTCAAAAATGCTTCGGAACTATTTCATTGCTCAAGGAATTCCGCTGACATTTAAAAATGCTTTGGAACTCTTCCATTTTTCTCAGAATTCTGCTGATGTTTAAAAATGCTTCGGAACTCTTCCATTGTTCTCGAAATTCTGCTGAAGTTTAAAAAGGCTTCGGATCTCTTTCGTTGTTCTCGGAATTCCGCTGAAGTTTAAAAATGCTTCGGAACTCTTCCATTTTTCTCAGAATTCTGCTGACGTTTAAAAATGCTTCGGTACTTTTCCATTGTTCTCGGAATTCCGCTGACGTTTAAAAATGCTTCGGAACTCTTCCATTGTTCTCGTAATTCCGCTGATGTTAAAAAATGCTTCGGAACTCTTACATTGTTCTCGGAATTCCGCTGATGTTTAAAAATGCTTCGGAACTTTTCCATTGTTCTCGGAATTCCGCTGATGTTTAAAAATGCTTCGGAACTCTTCCATTGTTCTCGGAATTCCGCTAACGTTTAAAAATGCTTCGGAACTTTTTCATTGCTCAAGGAATTCCACTGACATTTAAAAATGCTTCGGAACTCTTCCATTTTTCTCAGAATTCTGATGATGTTTAAAAATGCTTCGTAACTCTTCCATTGCTCTCGGAATTCTGCTGAAGTTTAAAAAGGCTTCGGATCTCTTTCATTGTTCTCGGAATTCCGCTGAAGTTTAAAAAGGCTTTGGAACTCTTCCATAGTTCTCAGAATTCCGCTGAAGTTTAAAAATGCTTCGGAACTCTTCCATTGTTTCCGGAATTCTGCTGAAGTTTAAAAATGCTTCGGAACTCTTCCATTTTTCTCAGGATTCTGCTGACGTTTAAAAATGCTTTGGGACTCTTCCATTATTCTCAAACTTCCGCTGACATTTCAAAATGCTTTGGAACTCTTCCATTGTTCTTGGAATTCCGCTGACATTTAAAAATGCTTCGGAACTTTTCCATTGTTCTCGGAATTCCTCTGATGTTTAAAAATGCTTCGGAACTTTTCCATTGTTCTCGGAATTCCGCTGAAGTTTAAAAATGCTTCGGAACTCTTCCATTGTTCTCGGAATTCTGCTGACGTTTAAAAAGGCTTCGGAACTCTTTCATTGTTAGCGGAATTCCGCTGAAGTTTAAAAAGGCTTCGGAACTCTTCCATTAATCTCCTAATTCCGCAGATGTTTAAAAATGCTTCGGAACTCTTACATTGTTCTCGGAATACCGCTGACGTTTAAAAATGCTTTGGAACTCTTCCATTGTTCTCGGAATTCTGCTGACGTTTAAAAATGTTGCTGATCTCTTCCATTGTTCTCGGAATTCTGCTGAAGTTTAAAAATACTTCGGAACTCTTCCAATGTTCCTGGAATTCTGCTGAAGTTTAAAAATGCTTCTGAACTCTTCCATTGCTCTCGGAATTTTGCTGAAGTTTAAAAATACTTCGGAACTCTTCCATTGTTCCCGGAATTCTGCTGAAGTTTAAAAATGCTTCGGAAGTCTTCCATTTTTCTCAGGATTCCGATGATGTTTAAAAATGTTTTGGAACTCCTCCATTATTCTCGGAATTCCGCTGCCATTTAAAAATGATTTGGAACTCTTCCATTATTCTCAAACTTCCGCTGACATTTCAAAATGCTTCGGAACTCTTCCATTGTTCTTGTAATTCTGCTGATGTTTAAAAATGCTTCGGAACCTTTCCATTTTTCTTGGAATTCCGCTGACATTTAAAAATGCTTCGGAACTTTTCCATTGTTCTCGGAATTCCGCTGATGTTTAAAAATGCTTCGGAACTCTTCCATTGTTCTCGTAATTCCGCTGACGTTTAAAAATGCTTCGGAACTTTTTCATTGTTCTCGGAATTCCGCTGAAGTTTAAAAATGCTTAGGTACTCTTTCATTGTTCTCCTAACTCCACTGATGTTTAAAAATGCTTCGGAACTCTTACATTGTTCTCGGAATTCCGCTGACGTTTAAAAATGCTTCGGAACTCTTCCATTGTTATAGGATTTCCGATGAAGTTTAAAAATGCTTCTGAACTCTTACATTGTTCTCAGAATTCTGCTGATGTTTAAAAATGCTTCGGAACACTTCAATTGTTCTCGGAATTCTGCTGATGTTTAAAAATGCTTCGGAACTCTTCCATTGTTCCCAGCATTACGCTGAAGTTTAAAAATGCTTCGGAACTCTTTCATTGCTCAAGGAATTCTGCTGACATTCAAAAATGCTTCGGAACTCTTCCATTGTTCGTGGAATTCTGCTGATGAGTAAAAATGCATCGGAACTCTTCCATTGTTCTCGTAATTCCGCTGATGTTTAAAAATGCTTCAGAACTCTTACATTGTTCTCAGAATTCCGCTGAAGTTTAAAAATGCTTCGGAACTCTTCCATTGTTCTCGGAATTCTGCTGAAGTATAAAAAACCTTTGGAACTCTTCCATTGTTCTCGGAATTCCGCTGAAGCTTAAAAATGCTTCGGAACTCTTCTATTGTTCTCGGAATTCCGCTGAAGTTTAATAATGCTTTGGAACTCTTCCATTGTTTATGGAATAGCGCTGATGTTTAAAAATGCTTCGGAACTCTTCCATTGTTAGCGGAATTCCGCTGAAGTTTAAAAATGCTTCGGAACTCTTCCATTAATTTCGTAATTCCGCAGATGTTTAAAAATGCTTCGGAACTCTTACATTGTTCTCGGAATACCGCTGACGTTTAAAAATGCTTTGGAACTCTTCCATTGTTCTCAGAATTCTGCTGAAGTTTAAAAATGCTTCGGAACTTTTCCATTTTTCTCAGAATTCCGCTGACGTTTAAAAATGCTTTGGTACTTTTCCATTGTACTCGGAATTCCGCTGACGTTTAAAAATGCTTCGGAACTCTTCCATTGTTCTCCTAACTCCACTGATGTTTAAAAATGCTTCGGAACTCTTACATTGTTCTCAGAATTCCAATGATGTTTAAAAATGCTTTGGAACACTTCAATTGTTCTCGGAATTCTGCTGAAGTTTAAAAATTCTTCCGAACTCTTACAATGTTCCCGGAATTCTGCTGAAGTATAAAAATGCTTCCGAACTCTTCCATTGTTCCCAGAATTCCGCTGAAGTTTAAAAATGCTTCGGAACTCTTTTATTGCTCAAGGAATTCCGCTGACGTTTAAAAATGCTTCAGAACTCTTTCATTGTTCTCGGAATTCTGCTGAAGTTTATAAATGCATCGGAACTCTTGCATTGCTCAAGGAAATCCGCTGACGTTCAAAAATGCTTCGGAACTATTTCATTGCTCAAGGAATTCCGCTGACATTTAAAAATGCTTTGGAACTCTTCCATTTTTCTCAGAATTCTGCTGATGTTTAAAAATGCTTCGGAACTCTTCCATTGTTCTCGAAATTCTGCTGAAGTTTAAAAAGGCTTCGGATCTCTTTCGTTGTTCTCGGAATTCCGCTGAAGTTTAAAAATGCTTCGGAACTCTTCCATTTTTCTCAGAATTCTGCTGACGTTTAAAAATGCTTCGGTACTTTTCCATTGTTCTCGGAATTCCGCTGACGTTTAAAAATGCTTCGGAACTCTTCCATTGTTCTCGTAATTCCGCTGATGTTAAAAAATGCTTCGGAACTCTTACATTGTTCTCGGAATTCCGCTGATGTTTAAAAATGCTTCGGAACTTTTCCATTGTTCTCGGAATTCCGCTGATGTTTAAAAATGCTTCGGAACTCTTCCATTGTTCTCGGAATTCCGCTAACGTTTAAAAATGCTTCGGAACTTTTTCATTGCTCAAGGAATTCCACTGACATTTAAAAATGCTTCGGAACTCTTCCATTTTTCTCAGAATTCTGATGATGTTTAAAAATGCTTCGTAACTCTTCCATTGCTCTCGGAATTCTGCTGAAGTTTAAAAAGGCTTCGGATCTCTTTCATTGTTCTCGGAATTCCGCTGAAGTTTAAAAAGGCTTTGGAACTCTTCCATAGTTCTCAGAATTCCGCTGAAGTTTAAAAATGCTTCGGAACTCTTCCATTGTTCTCGGAATTCTGCTGAAGTTTAAAAATACTTCGGAACTCTTCCATTGTTTCCGGAATTCTGCTGAAGTTTAAAAATGCTTCGGAACTCTTCCATTTTTCTCAGGATTCTGCTGACGTTTAAAAATGCTTTGGGACTCTTCCATTATTCTCAAACTTCCGCTGACATTTCAAAATGCTTTGGAACTCTTCCATTGTTCTTGGAATTCCGCTGACATTTAAAAATGCTTCGGAACTTTTCCATTGTTCTCGGAATTCCTCTGATGTTTAAAAATGCTTCGGAACTTTTCCATTGTTCTCGGAATTCCGCTGAAGTTTAAAAATGCTTCGGAACTCTTCCATTGTTCTCGGAATTCTGCTGACGTTTAAAAAGGCTTCGGAACTCTTTCATTGTTAGCGGAATTCCGCTGAAGTTTAAAAAGGCTTCGGAACTCTTCCATTAATCTCCTAATTCCGCAGATGTTTAAAAATGCTTCGGAACTCTTACATTGTTCTCGGAATACCGCTGACGTTTAAAAATGCTTTGGAACTCTTCCATTGTTCTCGGAATTCTGCTGACGTTTAAAAATGTTGCTGATCTCTTCCATTGTTCTCGGAATTCTGCTGAAGTTTAAAAATACTTCGGAACTCTTCCAATGTTCCTGGAATTCTGCTGAAGTTTAAAAATGCTTCTGAACTCTTCCATTGCTCTCGGAATTTTGCTGAAGTTTAAAAATACTTCGGAACTCTTCCATTGTTCCCGGAATTCTGCTGAAGTTTAAAAATGCTTCGGAAGTCTTCCATTTTTCTCAGGATTCCGATGATGTTTAAAAATGTTTTGGAACTCCTCCATTATTCTCGGAATTCCGCTGCCATTTAAAAATGATTTGGAACTCTTCCATTATTCTCAAACTTCCGCTGACATTTCAAAATGCTTCGGAACTCTTCCATTGTTCTTGTAATTCTGCTGATGTTTAAAAATGCTTCGGAACCTTTCCATTTTTCTTGGAATTCCGCTGACATTTAAAAATGCTTCGGAACTTTTCCATTGTTCTCGGAATTCCGCTGATGTTTAAAAATGCTTCGGAACTCTTCCATTGTTCTCGTAATTCCGCTGACGTTTAAAAATGCTTCGGAACTTTTTCATTGTTCTCGGAATTCCGCTGAAGTTTAAAAATGCTTAGGTACTCTTTCATTGTTCTCCTAACTCCACTGATGTTTAAAAATGCTTCGGAACTCTTACATTGTTCTCGGAATTCCGCTGACGTTTAAAAATGCTTCGGAACTCTTCCATTGTTATAGGATTTCCGAAGAAGTTTAAAAATGCTTCTGAACTCTTACATTGTTCTCAGAATTCTGCTGATGTTTAAAAATGCTTCGGAACACTTCAATTGTTCTCGGAATTCTGCTGATGTTTAAAAATGCTTCGGAACTCTTCCATTGTTCCCAGCATTACGCTGAAGTTTAAAAATGCTTCGGAACTCTTTCATTGCTCAAGGAATTCTGCTGACATTCAAAAATGCTTCGGAACTCTTCCATTGTTCGTGGAATTCTGCTGATGAGTAAAAATGCATCGGAACTCTTCCATTGTTCTCGTAATTCCGCTGATGTTTAAAAATGCTTCAGAACTCTTACATTGTTCTCAGAATTCCGCTGAAGTTTAAAAATGCTTCGGAACTCTTCCATTGTTCTCGGAATTCTGCTGAAGTATAAAAAACCTTTGGAACTCTTCCATTGTTCTCGGAATTCCGCTGAAGCTTAAAAATGCTTCGGAACTCTTCTATTGTTCTCGGAATTCCGCTGAAGTTTAATAATGCTTTGGAACTCTTCCATTGTTTATGGAATAGCGCTGATGTTTAAAAATGCTTCGGAACTCTTCCATTGTTAGCGGAATTCCGCTGAAGTTTAAAAATGCTTCGGAACTCTTCCATTAATTTCGTAATTCCGCAGATGTTTAAAAATGCTTCGGAACTCTTACATTGTTCTCGGAATAGCGCTGACGTTTAAAAATGCTTTGGAACTCTTCCATTGTTCTCAGAATTCTGCTGAAGTTTAAAAATGCTTCGGAACTTTTCCATTTTTCTCAGAATTCCGCTGACGTTTAAAAATGCTTTGGTACTTTTCCATTGTACTCGGAATTCCGCTGACGTTTAAAAATGCTTCGGAACTCTTCCATTGTTCTCCTAACTCTACTGATGTTTAAAAATGCTTCGGAACTCTTACATTGTTCTCAGAATTCCAATGATGTTTAAAAATGCTTTGGAACACTTCAATTGTTCTCGGAATTCTGCTGAAGTTTAAAAATTCTTCCGAACTCTTACAATGTTCCCGGAATTCTGCTGAAGTATAAAAATGCTTCCGAACTCTTCCATTGTTCCCAGAATTCCGCTGAAGTTTAAAAATGCTTCGGAACTCTTTTATTGCTCAAGGAATTCCGCTGACGTTTAAAAATGCTTCAGAACTCTTTCATTGTTCTCGGAATTCTGCTGAAGTTTATAAATGCATCGGAACTCTTGCATTGCTCAAGGAAATCCGCTGACGTTCAAAAATGCTTCGGAACTATTTCATTGCTCAAGGAATTCCGCTGACATTTAAAAATGCTTTGGAACTCTTCCATTTTTCTCAGAATTCTGCTGATGTTTAAAAATGCTTCGGAACTCTTCCATTGTTCTCGAAATTCTGCTGAAGTTTAAAAAGGCTTCGGATCTCTTTCGTTGTTCTCGGAATTCCGCTGAAGTTTAAAAATGCTTCGGAACTCTTCCATTTTTCTCAGAATTCTGCTGACGTTTAAAAATGCTTCGGTACTTTTCCATTGTTCTCGGAATTCCGCTGACGTTTAAAAATGCTTCGGAACTCTTCCATTGTTCTCGTAATTCCGCTGATGTTAAAAAATGCTTCGGAACTCTTACATTGTTCTCGGAATTCCGCTGATGTTTAAAAATGCTTCGGAACTTTTCCATTGTTCTCGGAATTCCGCTGATGTTTAAAAATGCTTCGGAACTCTTCCATTGTTCTCGGAATTCCGCTAACGTTTAAAAATGCTTCGGAACTTTTTCATTGCTCAAGGAATTCCACTGACATTTAAAAATGCTTCGGAACTCTTCCATTTTTCTCAGAATTCTGATGATGTTTAAAAATGCTTCGTAACTCTTCCATTGCTCTCGGAATTCTGCTGAAGTTTAAAAAGGCTTCGGATCTCTTTCATTGTTCTCGGAATTCCGCTGAAGTTTAAAAAGGCTTTGGAACTCTTCCATAGTTCTCAGAATTCCGCTGAAGTTTAAAAATGCTTCGGAACTCTTCCATTGTTTCCGGAATTCTGCTGAAGTTTAAAAATGCTTCGGAACTCTTCCATTTTTCTCAGGATTCTGCTGACGTTTAAAAATGCTTTGGGACTCTTCCATTATTCTCAAACTTCCGCTGACATTTCAAAATGCTTTGGAACTCTTCCATTGTTCTTGGAATTCCGCTGACATTTAAAAATGCTTCGGAACTTTTCCATTGTTCTCGGAATTCCTCTGATGTTTAAAAATGCTTCGGAACTTTTCCATTGTTCTCGGAATTCCGCTGAAGTTTAAAAATGCTTCGGAACTCTTCCATTGTTCTCGGAATTCTGCTGACGTTTAAAAAGGCTTCGGAACTCTTTCATTGTTAGCGGAATTCCGCTGAAGTTTAAAAAGGCTTCGGAACTCTTCCATTAATCTCCTAATTCCGCAGATGTTTAAAAATGCTTCGGAACTCTTACATTGTTCTCGGAATACCGCTGACGTTTAAAAATGCTTTGGAACTCTTCCATTGTTCTCGGAATTCTGCTGACGTTTAAAAATGTTGCTGATCTCTTCCATTGTTCTCGGAATTCTGCTGAAGTTTAAAAATACTTCGGAACTCTTCCAATGTTCCTGGAATTCTGCTGAAGTTTAAAAATGCTTCTGAACTCTTCCATTGCTCTCGGAATTTTGCTGAAGTTTAAAAATACTTCGGAACTCTTCCATTGTTCCCGGAATTCTGCTGAAGTTTAAAAATGCTTCGGAAGTCTTCCATTTTTCTCAGGATTCCGATGATGTTTAAAAATGTTTTGGAACTCCTCCATTATTCTCGGAATTCCGCTGCCATTTAAAAATGATTTGGAACTCTTCCATTATTCTCAAACTTCCGCTGACATTTCAAAATGCTTCGGAACTCTTCCATTGTTCTTGTAATTCTGCTGATGTTTAAAAATGCTTCGGAACCTTTCCATTTTTCTTGGAATTCCGCTGACATTTAAAAATGCTTCGGAACTTTTCCATTGTTCTCGGAATTCCGCTGATGTTTAAAAATGCTTCGGAACTCTTCCATTGTTCTCGTAATTCCGCTGACGTTTAAAAATGCTTCGGAACTTTTTCATTGTTCTCGGAATTCCGCTGAAGTTTAAAAATGCTTAGGTACTCTTTCATTGTTCTCCTAACTCCACTGATGTTTAAAAATGCTTCGGAACTCTTACATTGTTCTCGGAATTCCGCTGACGTTTAAAAATGCTTCGGAACTCTTCCATTGTTATAGGATTTCCGATGAAGTTTAAAAATGCTTCTGAACTCTTACATTGTTCTCAGAATTCTGCTGATGTTTAAAAATGCTTCGGAACACTTCAATTGTTCTCGGAATTCTGCTGATGTTTAAAAATGCTTCGGAACTCTTCCATTGTTCCCAGCATTACGCTGAAGTTTAAAAATGCTTCGGAACTCTTTCATTGCTCAAGGAATTCTGCTGACATTCAAAAATGCTTCGGAACTCTTCCATTGTTCGTGGAATTCTGCTGATGAGTAAAAATGCATCGGAACTCTTCCATTGTTCTCGTAATTCCGCTGATGTTTAAAAATGCTTCAGAACTCTTACATTGTTCTCAGAATTCCGCTGAAGTTTAAAAATGCTTCGGAACTCTTCCATTGTTCTCGGAATTCTGCTGAAGTATAAAAAACCTTTGGAACTCTTCCATTGTTCTCGGAATTCCGCTGAAGCTTAAAAATGCTTCGGAACTCTTCTATTGTTCTCGGAATTCCGCTGAAGTTTAATAATGCTTTGGAACTCTTCCATTGTTTATGGAATAGCGCTGATGTTTAAAAATGCTTCGGAACTCTTCCATTGTTAGCGGAATTCCGCTGAAGTTTAAAAATGCTTCGGAACTCTTCCATTAATTTCGTAATTCCGCAGATGTTTAAAAATGCTTCGGAACTCTTACATTGTTCTCGGAATACCGCTGACGTTTAAAAATGCTTTGGAACTCTTCCATTGTTCTCAGAATTCTGCTGAAGTTTAAAAATGCTTCGGAACTTTTCCATTTTTCTCAGAATTCCGCTGACGTTTAAAAATGCTTTGGTACTTTTCCATTGTACTCGGAATTCCGCTGACGTTTAAAAATGCTTCGGAACTCTTCCATTGTTCTCCTAACTCCACTGATGTTTAAAAATGCTTCGGAACTCTTACATTGTTCTCAGAATTCCAATGATGTTTAAAAATGCTTTGGAACACTTCAATTGTTCTCGGAATTCTGCTGAAGTTTAAAAATTCTTCCGAACTCTTACAATGTTCCCGGAATTCTGCTGAAGTATAAAAATGCTTCCGAACTCTTCCATTGTTCCCAGAATTCCGCTGAAGTTTAAAAATGCTTCGGAACTCTTTTATTGCTCAAGGAATTCCGCTGACGTTTAAAAATGCTTCAGAACTCTTTCATTGTTCTCGGAATTCTGCTGAAGTTTATAAATGCATCGAAACTCTTGCATTGCTCAAGGAAATCCGCTGACGTTCAAAAATGCTTCGGAACTATTTCATTGCTCAAGGAATTCCGCTGACATTTAAAAATGCTTTGGAACTCTTCCATTTTTCTCAGAATTCTGCTGATGTTTAAAAATGCTTCGGAACTCTTCCATTGTTCTCGAAATTCTGCTGAAGTTTAAAAAGGCTTCGGATCTCTTTCGTTGTTCTCGGAATTCCGCTGAAGTTTAAAAATGCTTCGGAACTCTTCCATTTTTCTCAGAATTCTGCTGACGTTTAAAAATGCTTCGGTACTTTTCCATTGTTCTCGGAATTCCGCTGACGTTTAAAAATGCTTCGGAACTCTTCCATTGTTCTCGTAATTCCGCTGATGTTAAAAAATGCTTCGGAACTCTTACATTGTTCTCGGAATTCCGCTGATGTTTAAAAATGCTTCGGAACTTTTCCATTGTTCTCGGAATTCCGCTGATGTTTAAAAATGCTTCGGAACTCTTCCATTGTTCTCGGAATTCCGCTAACGTTTAAAAATGCTTCGGAACTTTTTCATTGCTCAAGGAATTCCGCTGACATTTAAAAATGCTTCGGAACTCTTCCATTTTTCTCAGAATTCTGATGATGTTTAAAAATGCTTCGGAACTCTTCCATTGCTCTCGGAATTCTGCTGAAGTTTAAAAAGGCTTCGGATCTCTTTCATTGTTCTCGGAATTCCGCTGAAGTTTAAAAAGGCTTTGGAACTCTTCCATAGTTCTCAGAATTCCGCTGAAGTTTAAAAATGCTTCGGAACTCTTCCATTGTTCTCGGAATTCTGCTGAAGTTTAAAAATACTTCGGAACTCTTCCATTGTTTCCGGAATTCTGCTGAAGTTTAAAAATGCTTCGGAACTCTTCCATTTTTCTCAGGATTCCGCTGACGTTTAAAAATGCTTTGGGACTCTTCCATTATTCTCAAACTTCCGCTGACATTTCAAAATGCTTTGGAACTCTTCCATTGTTCTTGGAATTCCGCTGACATTTAAAAATGCTTCGGAACTTTTCCATTGTTCTCGGAATTCCTCTGATGTTTAAAAATGCTTCGGAACTTTTCCATTGTTCTCGGAATTCCGCTGAAGTTTAAAAATGCTTCGGAACTCTTCCATTGTTCTCGGAATTCTGCTGACGTTTAAAAAGGCTTCGGAACTCTTTCATTGTTAGCGGAATTCCGCTGAAGTTTAAAAAGGCTTCGGAACTCTTCCATTAATCTCCTAATTCCGCAGATGTTTAAAAATGCTTCGGAACTCTTACATTGTTCTCGGAATACCGCTGACGTTTAAAAATGCTTTGGAACTCTTCCATTGTTCTCGGAATTCTGCTGACGTTTAAAAATGTTGCTGATCTCTTCCATTGTTCTCGGAATTCTGCTGAAGTTTAAAAATACTTCGGAACTCTTCCAATGTTCCTGGAATTCTGCTGAAGTTTAAAAATGCTTCTGAACTCTTCCATTGCTCTCGGAATTTTGCTGAAGTTTAAAAATACTTCGGAACTCTTCCATTGTTCCCGGAATTCTGCTGAAGTTTAAAAATGCTTCGGAAGTCTTCCATTTTTCTCAGGATTCCGATGATGTTTAAAAATGTTTTGGAACTCCTCCATTATTCTCGGAATTCCGCTGCCATTTAAAAATGATTTGGAACTCTTCCATTATTCTCAAACTTCCGCTGACATTTCAAAATGCTTCGGAATTCTTCCATTGTTCTTGTAATTCTGCTGATGTTTAAAAATGCTTCGGAACCTTTCCATTTTTCTTGGAATTCCGCTGACATTTAAAAATGCTTCGGAACTTTTCCATTGTTCTCGGAATTCCGCTGATGTTTAAAAATGCTTCGGAACTCTTCCATTGTTCTCGTAATTCCGCTGACGTTTAAAAATGCTTCGGAACTTTTTCATTGTTCTCGGAATTCCGCTGAAGTTTAAAAATGCTTAGGTACTCTTTCATTGTTCTCCTAACTCCACTGATGTTTAAAAATGCTTCGGAACTCTTACATTGTTCTCGGAATTCCGCTGACGTTTAAAAATGCTTCGGAACTCTTCCATTGTTATAGGATTTCCGATGAAGTTTAAAAATGCTTCTGAACTCTTACATTGTTCTCAGAATTCTGCTGATGTTTAAAAATGCTTCGGAACACTTCAATTGTTCTCGGAATTCTGCTGATGTTTAAAAATGCTTCGGAACTCTTCCATTGTTCCCAGCATTACGCTGAAGTTTAAAAATGCTTCGGAACTCTTTCATTGCTCAAGGAATTCTGCTGACATTCAAAAATGCTTCGGAACTCTTCCATTGTTCGTGGAATTCTGCTGATGAGTAAAAATGCATCGGAACTCTTCCATTGTTCTCGTAATTCCGCTGATGTTTAAAAATGCTTCAGAACTCTTACATTGTTCTCAGAATTCCGCTGAAGTTTAAAAATGCTTCGGAACTCTTCCATTGTTCTCGGAATTCTGCTGAAGTATAAAAAACCTTTGGAACTCTTCCATTGTTCTCGGAATTCCGCTGAAGCTTAAAAATGCTTCGGAACTCTTCTATTGTTCTCGGAATTCCGCTGAAGTTTAATAATGCTTTGGAACTCTTCCATTGTTTATGGAATAGCGCTGATGTTTAAAAATGCTTCGGAACTCTTCCATTGTTAGCGGAATTCCGCTGAAGTTTAAAAATGCTTCGGAACTCTTCCATTAATTTCGTAATTCCGCAGATGTTTAAAAATGCTTCGGAACTCTTACATTGTTCTCGGAATACCGCTGACGTTTAAAAATGCTTTGGAACTCTTCCATTGTTCTCAGAATTCTGCTGAAGTTTAAAAATGCTTCGGAACTTTTCCATTTTTCTCAGAATTCCGCTGACGTTTAAAAATGCTTTGGTACTTTTCCATTGTACTCGGAATTCCGCTGACGTTTAAAAATGCTTCGGAACTCTTCCATTGTTCTCCTAACTCCACTGATGTTTAAAAATGCTTCGGAACTCTTACATTGTTCTCAGAATTCCAATGATGTTTAAAAATGCTTTGGAACACTTCAATTGTTCTCGGAATTCTGCTGAAGTTTAAAAATTCTTCCGAACTCTTACAATGTTCCCGGAATTCTGCTGAAGTATAAAAATGCTTCCGAACTCTTCCATTGTTCCCAGAATTCCGCTGAAGTTTAAAAATGCTTCGGAACTCTTTTATTGCTCAAGGAATTCCGCTGACGTTTAAAAATGCTTCAGAACTCTTTCATTGTTCTCGGAATTCTGCTGAAGTTTATAAATGCATCGGAACTCTTGCATTGCTCAAGGAAATCCGCTGACGTTCAAAAATGCTTCGGAACTATTTCATTGCTCAAGGAATTCCGCTGACATTTAAAAATGCTTTGGAACTCTTCCATTTTTCTCAGAATTCTGCTGATGTTTAAAAATGCTTCGGAACTCTTCCATTGTTCTCGAAATTCTGCTGAAGTTTAAAAAGGCTTCGGATCTCTTTCGTTGTTCTCGGAATTCCGCTGAAGTTTAAAAATGCTTCGGAACTCTTCCATTTTTCTCAGAATTCTGCTGACGTTTAAAAATGCTTCGGTACTTTTCCATTGTTCTCGGAATTCCGCTGACGTTTAAAAATGCTTCGGAACTCTTCCATTGTTCTCGTAATTCCGCTGATGTTAAAAAATGCTTCGGAACTCTTACATTGTTCTCGGAATTCCGCTGATGTTTAAAAATGCTTCGGAACTTTTCCATTGTTCTCGGAATTCCGCTGATGTTTAAAAATGCTTCGGAACTCTTCCATTGTTCTCGGAATTCCGCTAACGTTTAAAAATGCTTCGGAACTTTTTCATTGCTCAAGGAATTCCGCTGACATTTAAAAATGCTTCGGAACTCTTCCATTTTTCTCAGAATTCTGATGATGTTTAAAAATGCTTCGGAACTCTTCCATTGCTCTCGGAATTCTGCTGAAGTTTAAAAAGGCTTCGGATCTCTTTCATTGTTCTCGGAATTCCGCTGAAGTTTAAAAAGGCTTTGGAACTCTTCCATTGTTCTCGGAATTCTGCTGAAGTTTAAAAATACTTCGGAACTCTTCCATTGTTTCCGGAATTCTGCTGAAGTTTAAAAATGCTTCGGAACTCTTCCATTTTTCTCAGGATTCCGCTGACGTTTAAAAATGCTTTGGGACTCTTCCATTATTCTCAAACTTCCGCTGACATTTCAAAATGCTTTGGAACTCTTCCATTGTTCTTGGAATTCCGCTGACATTTAAAAATGCTTCGGAACTTTTCCATTGTTCTCGGAATTCCTCTGATGTTTAAAAATGCTTCGGAACTTTTCCATTGTTCTCGGAATTCCGCTGAAGTTTAAAAATGCTTCGGAACTCTTCCATTGTTCTCGGAATTCTGCTGACGTTTAAAAAGGCTTCGGAACTCTTTCATTGTTAGCGGAATTCCGCTGAAGTTTAAAAAGGCTTCGGAACTCTTCCATTAATCTCCTAATTCCGCAGATGTTTAAAAATGCTTCGGAACTCTTACATTGTTCTCGGAATACCGCTGACGTTTAAAAATGCTTTGGAACTCTTCCATTGTTCTCGGAATTCTGCTGACGTTTAAAAATGTTGCTGATCTCTTCCATTGTTCTCGGAATTCTGCTGAAGTTTAAAAATACTTCGGAACTCTTCCAATGTTCCTGGAATTCTGCTGAAGTTTAAAAATGCTTCTGAACTCTTCCATTGCTCTCGGAATTTTGCTGAAGTTTAAAAATACTTCGGAACTCTTCCATTGTTCCCGGAATTCTGCTGAAGTTTAAAAATGCTTCGGAAGTCTTCCATTTTTCTCAGGATTCCGATGATGTTTAAAAATGTTTTGGAACTCCTCCATTATTCTCGGAATTCCGCTGCCATTTAAAAATGATTTGGAACTCTTCCATTATTCTCAAACTTCCGCTGACATTTCAAAATGCTTCGGAACTCTTCCATTGTTCTTGTAATTCTGCTGATGTTTAAAAATGCTTCGAAACCCTTCCATTTTTCTTGGAATTCCGCTGACATTTAAAAATGCTTCGGAACTTTTCCATTGTTCTCGGAATTCCGCTGGTGTTTAAAAATGCTTCGGAACTCTTCCATTTTTCTCAGAATTCTGATGATGTTTAAAAATGCTTCGTAACTCTTCCATTGCTCTCGGAATTCTGCTGAAGTTTAAAAAGGCTTCGGATCTCTTTCATTGTTCTCGGAATTCCGCTGAAGTTTAAAAAGGCTTTGGAACTCTTCCATAGTTCTCAGAATTCCGCTGAAGTTTAAAAATGCTTCGGAACTCTTCCATTGTTCTCGGAATTCTGCTGAAGTTTAAAAATACTTCGGAACTCTTCCATTGTTTCCGGAATTCTGCTGAAGTTTAAAAATGCTTCGGAACTCTTCCATTTTTCTCAGGATTCCGCTGACGTTTAAAAATGCTTTGGGACTCTTCCATTATTCTCAAACTTCTGCTGACATTTCAAAATGCTTTGGAACTCTTCCATTGTTCTTGGAATTCCGCTGACATTTAAAAATGCTTCGGAACTTTTCCATTGTTCTCGGAATTCCTCTGATGTTTAAAAATGCTTCGGAACTTTTCCATTGTTCTCGGAATTCCGCTGAAGTTTAAAAATGCTTCGGAACTCTTCCATTGTTCTCGGAATTCTGCTGACGTTTAAAAAGGCTTCGGAACTCTTTCATTGTTAGCGGAATTCCGCTGAAGTTTAAAAATGCTTCGGAACTCTTCCATTAATCTCCTAATTCCGCAGATGTTTAAAAATGCTTCGGAACTCTTACATTGTTCTCGGAATACCGCTGACGTTTAAAAATGCTTTGGAACTCTTTTATTGCTCAAGGAATTCCGCTGACGTTTAAAAATGCTTCAGAACTCTTTCATTGTTCTCGGAATTCTGCTGAAGTTTATAAATGCATCGGAACTCTTGCATTGCTCAAGGAAATCCACTGACGTTCAAAAATGCTTCGGAACTATTTCATTGCTCAAGGAATTCCGCTGACATTTAAAAATGCTTTGGAACTCTTCCATTTTTCTCAGAATTCTGCTGATGTTTAAAAATGCTTCGGAACTCTTCCATTGTTCTCGAAATTCTGCTGAAGTTTAAAAAGGCTTCGGATCTCTTTCGTTGTTCTCGGAATTCCGCTGAAGTTTAAAAATGCTTCGGAACTCTTCCATTTTTCTCAGAATTCTGCTGACGTTTAAAAATGCTTCGGTACTTTTCCATTGTTCTCGGAATTCCGCTGACGTTTAAAAATGCTTCGGAACTCTTCCATTGTTCTCGTAATTCCGCTGATGTTAAAAAATGCTTCGGAACTCTTACATTGTTCTCGGAATTCCGCTGATGTTTAAAAATGCTTCGGAACTTTTCCATTGTTCTCGGAATTCCGCTGATGTTTAAAAATGCTTCGGAACTCTTCCATTGTTCTCGGAATTCCGCTAACGTTTAAAAATGCTTCGGAACTTTTTCATTGCTCAAGGAATTCCGCTGACATTTAAAAATGCTTCGGAACTCTTCCATTTTTCTCAGAATTCTGATGATGTTTAAAAATGCTTCGTAACTCTTCCATTGCTCTCGGAATTCTGCTGAAGTTTAAAAAGGCTTCGGATCTCTTTCATTGTTCTCGGAATTCCGCTGAAGTTTAAAAAGGCTTTGGAACTCTTCCATAGTTCTCAGAATTCCGCTGAAGTTTAAAAATGCTTCGGAACTCTTCCATTGTTCTCGGAATTCTGCTGAAGTTTAAAAATACTTCGGAACTCTTCCATTGTTTCCGGAATTCTGCTGAAGTTTAAAAATGCTTCGGAACTCTTCCATTTTTCTCAGGATTCCGCTGACGTTTAAAAATGCTTTGGGACTCTTCCATTATTCTCAAACTTCCGCTGACATTTCAAAATGCTTTGGAACTCTTCCATTGTTCTTGGAATTCCGCTGACATTTAAAAATGCTTCGGAACTTTTCCATTGTTCTCGGAATTCCTCTGATGTTTAAAAATGCTTCGGAACTTTTCCATTGTTCTCGGAATTCCGCTGAAGTTTAAAAATGCTTCGGAACTCTTCCATTGTTCTCGGAATTCTGCTGACGTTTAAAAAGGCTTCGGAACTCTTTCATTGTTAGCGGAATTCCGCTGAAGTTTAAAAAGGCTTCGGAACTCTTCCATTAATCTCCTAATTCCGCAGATGTTTAAAAATGCTTCGGAACTCTTACATTGTTCTCGGAATACCGCTGACGTTTAAAAATGCTTTGGAACTCTTCCATTGTTCTCGGAATTCTGCTGACGTTTAAAAATGTTGCTGATCTCTTCCATTGTTCTCGGAATTCTGCTGAAGTTTAAAAATACTTCGGAACTCTTCCAATGTTCCTGGAATTCTGCTGAAGTTTAAAAATGCTTCTGAACTCTTCCATTGCTCTCGGAATTTTGCTGAAGTTTAAAAATACTTCGGAACACTTCCATTGTTCCCGGAATTCTGCTGAAGTTTAAAAATGCTTCGGAAGTCTTCCATTTTTCTCAGGATTCCGATGATGTTTAAAAATGTTTTGGAACTCCTCCATTATTCTCGGAATTCCGCTGCCATTTAAAAATGATTTGGAACTCTTCCATTATTCTCAAACTTCCGCTGACATTTCAAAATGCTTCGGAACTCTTCCATTGTTCTTGTAATTCTGCTGATGTTTAAAAATGCTTCGGAACCCTTCCATTTTTCTTGGAATTCCGCTGACATTTAAAAATGCTTCGGAACTTTTCCATTGTTCTCGGAATTCCGCTGATGTTTAAAAATGCTTCGGAACTCTTCCATTGTTCTCGTAATTCCGCTGACGTTTAAAAATGCTTCGGAACTTTTTCATTGTTCTCGGAATTCCGCTGAAGTTTAAAAATGCTTAGGTACTCTTCCATTGTTCTCCTAACTCCACTGATGTTTAAAAATGCTTCGGAACTCTTACATTGTTCTCGGAATTCCGCTGACGTTTAAAAATGCTTCGGAACTCTTCCATTGTTATAGGATTTCCGATGAAGTTTAAAAATCTTCTGAACTCTTACATTGTTCTCAAAATTCCGCTGATGTTTAAAAATGCTTCGGAACACTTCAATTGTTCTCGGAATTCTGCTGATGTTTAAAAATGCTTCGGAACTCTTCCATTGTTCCCAGCATTACGCTGAAGTTTAAAAATGCTTCGGAACTCTTTCATTGCTCAAGGAATTCTGCTGACATTCAAAAATGCTTCGGAACTCTTCCATTGTTCGTGGAATTCTGCTGATGAGTAAAAATGCATCGGAACTCTTCCATTGTTCTCGTAATTCCGCTGATGTTTAAAAATGCTTCAGAACTCTTACATTGTTCTCAGAATTCCGCTGAAGTTTAAAAATGCTTCGGAACTCTTCCATTGTTCTCGAAATTCTGCTGACCTTTAAAAATGCTTCCGATCTCTTCCATTGTTCTCGGAATTCTGCTGAAGTTTAAAAATGCTTCGGAACTCTTCCATTGTTCCCGGAATTCTGCTGAAGTTTAAAAATGCTTCGGAACTCTTCCATTGTTCCCGGAATTCTGCTGAAGTTTAAAAATGCTACGGAACTCTTCCATTATTCCCGGAATTCCGCTGAAGTTTAAAAATGCTTCGGATCTCTTTCATTGCTCAAGGAATTCCGCTGACATTTAAAAATGCTTCGGTACTTTTCCATTGTTCTCAGAATTCCGCTGACGTTTAAAAATGCTTCGTAACTCTTCCATTGCTCTCGGAATTCTGCTGAAGTTTAGAAAGGCTTCGGATCTCTTTCATTGTTCTCGGAATTCCGCTGAAGTTTAAAAAGGCTTTGGAACTCTTCCATAGTTCTCAGAATTCCGCTGAAGTTTAAAAATGCTTCGGAACTCTTCCATTGTTCTCGGAATTCTGCTGAAGTTTAAAAATACTTCGGAACTCTTCCATTGTTTCCGGAATTGTGCTGAAGTTTAAAAATGCTTCGGAACTCTTCCATTTTTCTCAGGATTCCGCTGACGTTTAAAAATGCTTTGGGACTCTTCCATTATTCTCAAACTTCCGCTGACATTTAAAAATGCTTCGGAACTCTTCCATTGTTCTTGGAATTCCGCTGACATTTAAAAATGCTTCGGAACTTTTCCATTGTTCTCAGAATTCCGCTGATGTTTAAAAATGCTTCGGAACTTTTCCATTGTTCTCGGAATTCCGCTGAAGTTTAAAAATGCTTCGGAACTCTTCCATTGTTCTCGGAATTCTGCTGACGTTTAAAAAGGCTTCAGAACTCTTTCATTGTTCTCGGAATTCTGCTGAAGTTTAAAAAGGCTTTGGAACTCTTCCATTGTTCTCAGAATTCTGCTGAAGTTTAAAAATGCTTCGTAACTCTTCCATTTTGTCTCAGAATTACGCTGACGTTTAAAAATGCTTCGGAACACTTCAATTGTTCTCGGAATTCTGCTGAAGTTTAAAAATGCTTTGGAACACTTCAAATGTTCCCGGAATTCTGCTGAAGTATAAATATGCTTCCGAACTCTTCCATTGTTCCCAGCATTCCGCTGAAGTTTAAAAATGCTTCGGAACTCTTTCATTGCTCAAGGAATTCCGCTGACATTCAAAAATGCTTCGGAACTCTTCCATTGTTCTAGGAAATTCTGCTGAAATTTTAAAATGCTTTAAAACTCTTCCATTGTTCTAGGAATTCCGCTGAAGTTTTAAAATGCTTCATAACTCTTCCATTGTTCTCGGAATTCCGCTGACATTTAAAAATGCTTCGGAACTCTTCCGTTGTTCTCGGAAATCCGCTGACGTTTAAAAATGCTTTGGAACTCATCCATTGTTCTCAGAATTCCTATGAAGTTTAAAAATGCTTCAAAACTCTTCCATTGTTCTCGGAATTCTGCTGAAGTATAAAAAACCTTTGGAACTCTGCCATTGTTCTCGGAATTCCGCTGAAGTTTAAAAATGCTTCCAAACTCTTCTATTGTTCTCGGAATTCTGCTGAAGTTTAATAATGCTTTGGAACTCTTCCATTGCTTTTGGAATAGCGCTGATGTTTAAAAATGCTTCGGAACTCTTCCATTGTTAGCGGAATTCCGCTGAAGTTTAAAAATGCTTCGGAACTCTTCCATTAATCTCCTAATTCCGCAGATGTTTAAAAATGCTTCGGAACTCTTACATTGTTCTCGGAATACCGCTGACGTTTAAAAATGCTTTGGAACTCTTCCATTGTTCTCGGAATTCTGCTGACGTTTAAAAATGTTTCTGATCTCTTCCATTGTTCTCGGAATTCTGCTGAAGTTTAAAAATACTTCGGAACTCTTCCAATGTTCCTGGAATTCTGCTGAAGTTTAAAAATGCTTCTGAACTCTTCCATTGCTCTCGGAATTTTGCTGAAGTTTAAAAATGCTTCGGAACTCTTCCATTGTTCTCCTAACTCCACTGATGTTTAAAAATGCTTCGGAACTCTTACATTGTTCTCAGAATTCCAATGATGTTTAAAAATGCTTTGGAACACTTCAATTGTTCTCGGAATTCTGCTGAAGTTTAAAAATTCTTCCGAACTCTTCCATTGTTCCCAGAATTCCGCTGAAGTTTAAAAATGCTTCGGAACTCTTTTATTGCTCAAGGAATTCCGCTGACGTTTAAAAATGCTTCAGAACTCTTTCATTGTTCTCGGAATTCTGCTGAAGTTTATAAATGCATCGGAACTCTTGCATTGCTCAAGGAAATCCGCTGACGTTCAAAAATGCTTCGGAACTATTTCATTGCTCAAGGAATTCCGCTGACATTTAAAAATGCTTTGGAACTCTTCCATTTTTCTCAGAATTCTGCTGATGTTTAAAAATGCTTCGGAACTCTTCCATTGTTCTCGAAATTCTGCTGAAGTTTAAAAAGGCTTCGGATCTCTTTCGTTGTTCTCGGAATTCCGCTGAAGTTTAAAAATGCTTCGGAACTCTTCCATTTTTCTCAGAATTCTGCTGACGTTTAAAAATGTTTCGGTACTTTTCCATTGTTCTCGGAATTCCGCTGACGTTTAAAAATGCTTCGGAACTCTTCCATTGTTCTCGTAATTCCGCTGATGTTAAAAAATGCTTCGGAACTCTTACATTGTTCTCGGAATTCCGCTGATGTTTAAAAATGCTTCGGAACTTTTCCATTGTTCTCGGAATTCCGCTGATGTTTAAAAATGCTTCGGAACTCTTCCATTGTTCTCGGAATTCCGCTAACGTTTAAAAATGCTTCTGAACTCTTCCATTGCTCTCAGAATTTTGCTGAAGTTTAAAAATACTTCGGAACTCTTCCATTGTTCCCGGAATTCTGCTGAAGTTTAAAAATGCTTCGGAAGTCTTCCATTTTTCTCAGGATTCCGATGATGTTTAAAAATGTTTTGGAACTTCTCCATTATTCTCGGAATTCCGCTGCCATTTAAAAATGATGTGGAACTCTTCCATTATTCTCAAACTTCCGCTGACATTTCAAAATGCTTCGGAACTCTTCCATTGTTCTCAGAATTCCGCTGATGTTTAAAAATGCTTCGGAACACTTCAATTGTTCTCGGAATTCTGCTGATGTTTAAAAATGCTTCGGAACTCTTTCATTGCTCAAGGAATTCTGCTGACATTCAAAAATGCTTCGGAACTCTTCCATTGTTCGTGGAATTCTGCTGATGAGTAAAAATGCATCGGAACTCTTCCATTGTTCTCGTAATTCCGCTGATGTTTAAAAATGCTTCAGAACTCTTACATTGTTCTCAGAATTCCGCTGAAGTTTAAAAATGCTTCGGAACTCTTCCATTGTTCTCGTAATTCTGCTGACCTTTAAAAATGCTTCCGATCTCTTCCATTGTTCTCGGAATTCTGCTGAAGTTTAAAAATGCTTCGGAACTCTTCCATTGTTCCCGGAATTCTGCTGAAGTTTAAAAATGCTACGGAACTCTTCCATTATTCCCGGAATTCCGCTGAAGTTTAAAAATGCTTCGGATCTCTTTCATTGCTCAAGGAATTCCGCTGACATTTAAAAATGCTTCGGAACTCTTCCATTTTTCTCAGAATTCTGCTGATGTTTAAAAATGCTTCGGAACTCTTCCAATGTTCTAGGATTTCCGATGAAGTTTAAAAATGCTTCTGAACTCTTACATTGTTCTCAGAATTCCAATGATGTTTAAAAATGCTTTGGAACACTTCAATTGTTCTTGGAATTCTGCTGAAGTTTAAAAATGCTTCGGAACTCTTTCATTGCTCAAGGAATTCCGCTGACGTTTAAAAATGCTTCAGAACTCTTTCATTGTTCTCGGAATTCTGCTGAAGTTTGTAAATGCATCGGAACTCTTGCATTGCTCAAGGAATTCCGCTGACGTTCAAAAATGCTTCGGAACTCTTTCATTGCTCAAGGAATTTCGCTAACATTTAAAAATGCTTCGGAACTCTTACATTGTTCTCGGAATTCTGGTGACGTTTAAAAATGCTTCGGTACTTTTCCATTGTTCTCGGAATTCTGCTGATGTTTAAAAATGCTTCGGAACTCTTCCATTGTTCTCGGTATACCGCTGACGTTTAAAAATGCTTTGGAACTCTTCCATTGTTCTCGGAATTCTGCTGACGTTTAAAAATGCTTCTGATCTCTTCCATTGTTCTCGGAATTCTCCTGAAGTTTAAAAATACTTCGGAACTCTTCCATTGTTCCCGGAATTCTGCTGAAGTTTAAAAATGCTTCGGAACTCTTCCATTGTTCTCGGAATTCTGCTGAAGTTTAAAAATACTTCGGAACTCTTCCATTGTTCCCGGAATTCTGCTGAAGTTTAAAAATGCTTCGGAACTCTTCCATTTTTCTCAGGATTCCGCTGACATTTAAAAATGCTTTGGGACTCCTCCATTGTTCTCGGAATTCCGCTGCCATTTAAAAATGCTTCGGAACTCTTCCATTATTCTCAAACTTCCGCTGACATTTCAAAATGCTTCAGAACTCTTCCATTGTTCTCAAACTTCCGCTGACATTTCAAAATGCTTCGGAACTCTTCCATTGTTCTTGTAATTCTGCTGATGTTTAAAAATGCTTCGGAACCCTTCCATTTTTCTTGGAATTCCGCTGACATTTAAAAATGCTTCGAAACTCTTCCGTTGTTCTCGGAAATCGGCTGACGTTTAAAAATGCTTTGGAACTCATCCATTGTTCTCAGAATTCCTATGAAGTTTAAAAATGCTTCAAAACTCTTCCATTGTTCTCGGAATTCTGCTGAAGTATAAAAAACCTTTGGAACTCTTCCATTGTTCTCGGAATACCGCTGATGTTTAAAAATGCTTTGGAACTCTTCCATTGTTCTCAGAATTCTGCTGAAGTTTAAAAATGCTTCGGAACTTTTCCATTGTTCTCGGAATTCCGCTGATGTTTAAAAATGCTTCGGAACTCTTCCATTGTTCTCCTAACTCCTCTGATGTTTAAAAATGCTTCGGAACTCTTCCATTGTTGTCGGAATACCGCTGATGTTTAAAAATGCTTTGGAACTCTTCCATTGTTCTCAGAATTCTGCTGAAGTTTAAAAATGCTTCGGAACTTTTCCATTTTTCTCAGAATTCCGCTGACGTTTAAAAATGCTTCGGTACTTTTCCATTTTTCTCGGAATTCCGCTGACGTTTAAAAATGCTTCGGAACTCTTCCATTGTTCTCCTAACTCCACTGATGTTTAAAAATGCTTCGGAACTCTTATATTGTTCTCAGAATTCCAATGATGTTTAAAAATGCTTTTGAACAAATTGTTCTCGGAATTCTGCTGAAGTTTAAAAATTCTTCCGAACTCTTACAATGTTCCCGGAATTCTGCTGAAGTTTAAAAATGCTTCCGAACTCTTCCATTGTTCCCAGAATTCCGCTGAAGTTTAAAAATGCTTCGGAACTCTTTTATTGCTCAAGGAATTCCGCTGACGTTTAAAAATGCTTCAGAACTCTTTCATTGTTCTCGGAATTCTGCTGAAGTTTATAAATGCATCGGAACTCTTGCATTGCTCAAGGAAATCCGCTGACGTTCAAAAATGCTTCGGAACTATTTCATTGCTCAAGGAATTCCGCTGACATTTAAAAATGCTTTGGAACTCTTCCATTTTTCTCAGAATTCTGCTGATGTTTAAAAATGCTTCGGAACTTGTCCATTGTTCTCGAAATTCTGCTGAAGTTTAAAAAGGCTTCGGATCTCTTTCGTTGTTCTCGGAATTCCGCTGAAGTTTAAAAAGGCTTTGGAACTCTTCCATAGTTCTCAGAATTCGGCTGAAGTTTAAAAATGCTTCGGAACTCTTCCATTTTTCTCAGAATTCTGCTGACGTTTAAAAATGCTTCGGTACTTTTCCATTGTTCTCGTAATTCCGCTGATGTTAAAAAATGCTTCGGAACTCTTACATTGTTCTCTGAATTCCGCTGATGTTTAAAAATGCTTCGGAACTTTTCCATTGTTCTCGGAATTCCGCTGATGTTTAAAAATGCTTCGGAACTCTTCCATTGTTCTCGGAATTCTGCTGAAGTTTAAAAATACTTCGGAACTCTTCCATTGTTCCCGGAATTCTGCTGAAGTTTAAAAATGCTTCGGAACTCTTCCATTTTTCTCAGGATTCCGCTGACATTTAAAAATGCTTTGGGACTCCTCCATTGTTCTCGGAATTCCGCTGCCATTTAAAAATGCTTCGGAACTCTTCCATTATTCTCAAACTTCCGCTGACATTTCAAAATGCTTCGGAACTCTTCCATTGTTCTCAAACTTCCGCTGACATTTCAAAATGCTTCGGAACTCTTCCATTGTTCTTGTAATTCTGCTGATGTTTAAAAATGCTTCGGAACCCTTCCATTTTTCTTGGAATTCCGCTGACATTTAAAAATGCTTCGAAACTCTTCCGTTGTTCTCGGAAATCGGCTGACGTTTAAAAATGCTTTGGAACTCATCCATTGTTCTCAGAATTCCTATGAAGTTTAAAAATGCTTCAAAACTCTTCCATTGTTCTCGGAATTCTGCTGAAGTATAAAAAACCTTTGGAACTCTTCCATTGTTCTCGGAATACCGCTGACGTTTAAAAATGCTTTGGAACTCTTCCATTGTTCTCAGAATTCTGCTGAAGTTTAAAAATGCTTCGGAACTTTTCCATTGTTCTCGGAATTCCGCTGACGTTTAAAAATGCTTCGGAACTCTTCCATTGTTCTCCTAACTCCTCTGATGTTTAAAAATGCTTCGGAACTCTTCCATTGTTGTCGGAATACCGCTGATGTTTAAAAATGCTTTGGAACTCTTCCATTGTTCTCAGAATTCTGCTGAAGTTTAAAAATGCTTCGGAACTTTTCCATTTTTCTCAGAATTCCGCTGACGTTTAAAAATGCTTCGGTACTTTTCCATTTTTCTCGGAATTCCGCTGACGTTTAAAAATGCTTCGGAACTCTTCCATTGTTCTCCTAACTCCACTGATGTTTAAAAATGCTTCGGAACTCTTATATTGTTCTCAGAATTCCAATGATGTTTAAAAATGCTTTTGAACAAATTGTTCTCGGAATTCTGCTGAAGTTTAAAAATTCTTCCGAACTCTTACAATGTTCCCGGAATTCTGCTGAAGTTTAAAAATGCTTCTGAACTCTTCCATTGTTCCCAGAATTCCGCTGAAGTTTAAAAATGCTTCGGAACTCTTTTATTGCTCAAGGAATTCCGCTGACGTTTAAAAATGCTTCAGAACTCTTTCATTGTTCTCGGAATTCTGCTGAAGTTTATAAATGCATCGGAACTCTTGCATTGCTCAAGGAAATCCGCTGACGTTCAAAAATGCTTCGGAACTATTTCATTGCTCAAGGAATTCCGCTGACATTTAAAAATGCTTTGGAACTCTTCCATTTTTCTCAGAATTCTGCTGATGTTTAAAAATGCTTCGGAACTCTTCCATTGTTCTCGAAATTCTGCTGAAGTTTAAAAAGGCTTCGGATCTCTTTCGTTGTTCTCGGAATTCCGCTGAAGTTTAAAAATGCTTCGGAACTCTTCCATTGTTCTCGGAATTCCGCTAACGTTTAAAAATGCTTCGGAACTCTCATTGCTCAAGGAATTCCGCTGACATTTAAAAATGCTTCGGAACTCTTCCATTTTTCTCAGAATTCTGATGATGTTTAAAAATGCTTCGGAACTCTTCCATTGCTCTCGGAATTCTGCTGAAGTTTAAAAAGGCTTCGGATATCTTTTATTGTTCTCGGAATTCCGCTGAAGTTTAAAAAGGCTTTGGAACTCTTCCATAGTTCTCAGAATTCCGCTGAAGTTTAAAAATGCTTCGGAACTCTTCCATTGTTCTCGGAATTCTGCTGACGTTTAAAAAGGCTTCGGAACACTTTCATTGTTCTCGGAATTCTGCTGAAGTTTAAAAAGGCTTTGGAACTTTTCCATTGTTCTCAGAATTCTGCTGAAGTTTAAAAATGCTTCGTGACTCTTCCATTTTTCTCAGAATTACGCTGACGTTTAAAAATGCTTCGGAACACTTCAATTGTAATCGGAATTCTGCTGAAGTTTAAAAATGCTTCGGAACACTTCAATTGTTCCCGGAATTCTGCTGAAGTATAAAAATGCTTCCGAACTCTTGCATTGTTCCCAGCATTCCGCTGAAGTTTAAAAATGCTTCGGAACTCTTTCATTGCTCAAGGAATTCCGCTGACATTCAAAAATGCTTCGGAACTCTTCCATTGTTCTAGGAAATTCTGCTGAAATTTTAAAATGCTTTGAAACTCTTCCATTGTTATCGGAATTCCGCTGACATTTAAAAATGCTTCGGAACTCTTCCGTTGTTCTCGGAAATCCGCTGACGTTTAAAAATGCTTTGGAACTCATCCATTGTTCTCAGAATTCTGCTGAAGTTTAAAAATGCTTCAAAACTCTTCCATTGTTCTCGGAATTCTGCTGAAGTATAAAAAACCTTTGGAACTCTGCCATTGTTCTCGGAATACCACTGACGTTTAAAAATGCTTTGGAACTCTTCCATTGTTCTCGGAATTCTGCTGACGTTTAAAAATGTTGCTGATCTCTTCCATTGTTCTCGGAATTCTGCTGAAGTTTAAAAATACTTCGGAACTCTTCCAATGTTCCTGGAATTCTGCTGAAGTTTAAAAATGCTTCTGAACTCTTCCATTGCTCTCGGAATTTTGCTGAAGTTTAAAAATACTTCGGAACTCTTCCATTGTTCCCGGAATTCTGCTGAAGTTTAAAAATGCTTCGGAAGTCTTCCATTTTTCTCAGGATTCCGATGATGTTTAAAAATGTTTTGGAACTCCTCCATTATTCTCGGAATTCCGCTGACATTTCAAAATGCTTCGGAACTCTTCCATTGTTCTTGTAATTCTGCTGATGTTTAAAAATGCTTCGGAACCCTTCCATTTTTCTTGGAATTCCGCTGACATTTAAAAATGCTTCGGAACATTTCCATTGTTCTCGGAATTCCGCTGATGTTTAAAAATGCTTCGGAACTCTTCCATTGTTCTCGTAATTCCGCTGACGTTTAAAAATGCTTCGGAACTTTTTCATTGTTCTCGGAATTCCGCTGAAGTTTAAAAATGCTTAGGTACTCTTCCATTGTTCTCCTAACTCCACTGATGTTTAAAAATGCTTCGGAACTCTTACATTGTTCTCGGAATTCCGCTGACGTTTAAAAATGCTTCGGAACTCTTCCATTGTTATAGGATTTCCGATGAAGTTTAAAAATGCTTCTGAACTCTTACATTGTTCTCAGAATTCCGCTGATGTTTAAAAATGCTTCGGAACACTTCAATTGTTCTCGGAATTCTGCTGATGTTTAAAAATGCTTCGGAACTCTTCCATTGTTCCCAGCATTACGCTGAAGTTTAAAAATGCTTCGGAACTCTTTCATTGCTCAAGGAATTCTGCTGACATTCAAAAATGCTTCGGAACTCTTCCATTGTTCGTGGAATTCTGCTGATGAGTAAAAATGCATCGGAACTCTTCCATTGTTCTCGTAATTCCGCTGATGTTTAAAAATGCTTCAGAACTCTTACATTGTTCTCAGAATTCCGCTGAAGTTTAAAAATGCTTCGGAACTCTTCCATTGTTCTCGAAATTCTGCTGACCTTTAAAAATGCTTCCGATCTCTTCCATTGTTCTCGGAATTCTGCTGAAGTTTAAAAATGCTTCGGAACTCTTCCATTGTTCCCGGAATTCTGCTGAAGTTTAAAAATGCTTCGGAACTCTTCCATTGTTCCCGGAATTCTGCTGAAGTTTAAAAATGCTACGGAACTCTTCCATTATTCCCGGAATTCCGCTGAAGTTTAAAAATGCTTCGGATCTCTTTCATTGCTCAAGGAATTCCGCTGACATTTAAAAATGCTTCGGTACTTTTCCATTGTTCTCAGAATTCCGCTGACGTTTAAAAATGCTTCGTAACTCTTCCATTGCTCTCGGAATTCTGCTGAAGTTTAGAAAGGCTTCGGATCTCTTTCATTGTTCTCGGAATTCCGCTGAAGTTTAAAAAGGCTTTGGAACTCTTCCATAGTTCTCAGAATTCCGCTGAAGTTTAAAAATGCTTCGGAACTCTTCCATTGTTCTCGGAATTCTGCTGAAGTTTAAAAATACTTCGGAACTCTTCCATTGTTTCCGGAATTCTGCTGAAGTTTAAAAATGCTTCGGAACTCTTCCATTTTTCTCAGGATTCCGCTGACGTTTAAAAATGCTTTGGGACTCTTCCATTATTCTCAAACTTCCGCTGACATTTCAAAATGCTTCGGAACTCTTCCATTGTTCTTGGAATTCCGCTGACATTTAAAAATGCTTCGGAACTTTTCCATTGTTCTCGGAATTCCGCTGATGTTTAAAAATGCTTCGGAACTTTTCCATTGTTCTCGGAATTCCGCTGAAGTTTAAAAATGCTTCGGAACTCTTCCATTGTTCTCGGAATTCTGCTGACGTTTAAAAAGGCTTCAGAACTCTTTCATTGTTCTCGGAATTCTGCTGAAGTTTAAAAAGGCTTTGGAACTCTTCCATTGTTCTCAGAATTCTGCTGAAGTTTAAAAGTGCTTCGTAACTCTTCCATTTTTCTCAGAATTACGCTGACGTTTAAAAATGCTTCGGAACACTTCAATTGTTCTCGGAATTCTGCTGAAGTTTAAAAATGCTTTGGAACACTTCAAATGTTCCCGGAATTCTGCTGAAGTATAAATATGCTTCCGAACTCTTCCATTGTTCCCAGCATTCCGCTGAAGTTTAAAAATGCTTCGGAACTCTTTCATTGCTCAAGGAATTCCGCTGACATTCAAAAATGCTTCGGAACTCTTCCATTGTTCTAGGAAATTCTGCTGAAATTTTAAAATGCTTTGAAACTCTTCCATTGTTCTAGGAATTCCGCTGAAGTTTTAAAATGCTTCATAACTCTTCCATTGTTCTCGGAATTCCGCTGACATTTAAAAATGCTTCGGAACTCTTCCGTTGTTCTCGGAAATCCGCTGACGTTTAAAAATGCTTTGGAACTCATCCATTGTTCTCAGAATTCCTATGTAGTTTAAAAATGCTTCAAAACTCTTCCATTGTTCTCGGAATTCTGCTGAAGTATAAAAAACCTTTGGAACTCTGCCATTGTTCTCGGAATTCCGCTGAAGTTTAAAAATGCTTCCAAACTCTTCTATTGTTCTCGGAATTCTGCTGAAGTTTAATAATGCTTTGGAACTCTTCCATTGCTTTTGGAATAGCGCTGATGTTTAAAAATGCTTCGGAACTCTTCCATTGTTAGCGGAATTCCGCTGAAGTTTAAAAATGCTTCGGAACTCTTCCATTAATCTCCTAATTCCGCAGATGTTTAAAAATGCTTCGGAACTCTTACATTGTTCTCGGAATACCGCTGACGTTTAAAAATGCTTTGGAACTCTTCCATTGTTCTCGGAATTCTGCTGACGTTTAAAAATGTTTCTGATCTCTTCCATTGTTCTCGGAATTCTGCTGAAGTTTAAAAATACTTCGGAACTCTTCCAATGTTCCTGGAATTCTGCTGAAGTTTAAAAATGATTCTGAACTCTTCCATTGCTCTCAGAATTTTGCTGAAGTTTAAAAATACTTCGGAACTCTTCCATTGTTCCCGGAATTCTGCTGAAGTTTAAAAATGCTTCGGAAGTCTTCCATTTTTCTCAGGATTCCGATGATGTTTAAAAATGTTTTGGAACTCCTCCATTATTCTCGGAATTCCGCTGCCATTTAAAAATGATTTGGAACTCTTCCATTATTCTCAAACTTCCGCTGACATTTCAAAATGCTTCGGAACTCTTCCATTGTTCTCAGAATTCCGCTGATGTTTAAAAATGCTTCGGAACACTTCAATTGTTCTCGGAATTCTGCTGATGTTTAAAAATGCTTCGGAACTCTTTCATTGCTCAAGGAATTCTGCTGACATTCAAAAATGCTTCGGAACTCTTCCTTTGTTCGTGGAATTCTGCTGATGAGTAAAAATGCATCGGAACTCTTCCATTGTTCTCGTAATTCCGCTGATGTTTAAAAATGCTTCGGAACTTTTCCATTGTTCTCGGAATTCCGCTGAAGTTTAAAAATGCTTCGGAACTCTTCCATTGTTCTCGGAATTCTGCTGACGTTTAAAAAGGCTTCAGAACTCTTTCATTGTTCTCGGAATTCTGCTGAAGTTTAAAAAGGCTTTGGAACTCTTCCATTGTTCTCAGAATTCTGCTGAAGTTTAAAAGTGCTTCGTAACTCTTCCATTTTTCTCAGAATTACGCTGACGTTTAAAAATGCTTCGGAACACTTCAATTGTTCTCGGAATTCTGCTGAAGTTTAAAAATGCTTTGGAACACTTCAAATGTTCCCGGAATTCTGCTGAAGTATAAATATGCTTCCGAACTCTTCCATTGTTCCCAGCATTCCGCTGAAGTTTAAAAATGCTTCGGAACTCTTTCATTGCTCAAGGAATTCCGCTGACATTCAAAAATGCTTCGGAACTCTTCCATTGTTCTAGGAAATTCTGCTGAAATTTTAAAATGCTTTGAAACTCTTCCATTGTTCTAGGAATTCCGCTGAAGTTTTAAAATGCTTCATAACTCTTCCATTGTTCTCGGAATTCCGCTGACATTTAAAAATGCTTCGGAACTCTTCCGTTGTTCTCGGAAATCCGCTGACGTTTAAAAATGCTTTGGAACTCATCCATTGTTCTCAGAATTCCTATGAAGTTTAAAAATGCTTCAAAACTCTTCCATTGTTCTCGGAATTCTGCTGAAGTATAAAAAACCTTTGGAACTCTGCCATTGTTCTCGGAATTCCGCTGAAGTTTAAAAATGCTTCCAAACTCTTCTATTGTTCTCGGAATTCTGCTGAAGTTTAATAATGCTTTGGAACTCTTCCATTGCTTTTGGAATAGCGCTGATGTTTAAAAATGCTTCGGAACTCTTCCATTGTTAGCGGAATTCCGCTGAAGTTTAAAAATGCTTCGGAACTCTTCCATTAATCTCCTAATTCCGCAGATGTTTAAAAATGCTTCGGAACTCTTACATTGTTCTCGGAATACCGCTGACGTTTAAAAATGCTTTGGAACTCTTCCATTGTTCTCGGAATTCTGCTGACGTTTAAAAATGTTTCTGATCTCTTCCATTGTTCTCGGAATTCTGCTGAAGTTTAAAAATACTTCGGAACTCTTCCAATGTTCCTGGAATTCTGCTGAAGTTTAAAAATGATTCTGAACTCTTCCATTGCTCTCAGAATTTTGCTGAAGTTTAAAAATACTTCGGAACTCTTCCATTGTTCCCGGAATTCTGCTGAAGTTTAAAAATGCTTCGGAAGTCTTCCATTTATCTCAGGATTCCGATGATGCTTAAAAATGTTTTGGAACTCCTCCATTATTCTCGGAATTCCGCTGCCATTTAAAAATGATTTGGAACTCTTCCATTATTCTCAAACTTCCGCTGACATTTCAAAATGCTTCGGAACTCTTCCATTGTTCTCAGAATTCCGCTGATGTTTAAAAATGCTTCGGAACACTTCAATTGTTCTCGGAATTCTGCTGATGTTTAAAAATGCTTCGGAACTCTTTCATTGCTCAAGGAATTCTGCTGACATTCAAAAATGCATCGGAACTCTTCCATTGTTCTCGTAATTCCGCTGATGTTTAAAAATGCTTCAGAACTCTTACATTGTTCTCAGAATTCCGCTGAAGTTTAAAAATGCTTCGGAACTCTTCCATTGTTCTCGTAATTCTGCTGACCTTTAAAAATGCTTCCGATCTCTTCCATTGTTCTCGGAATTCTGCTGAAGTTTAAAAATGCTTCGGAACTCTTCCATTGTTCCCGGAATTCTGCTGAAGTTTAAAAATGCTACGGAACTCTTCCATTATTCCCGGAATTCCGCTGAAGTTTAAAAATGCTTCGGATCTCTTTCATTGCTCAAGGAATTCCGCTGACATTTAAAAATGCTTCGGAACTCTTCCATTTTTCTCAGAATTCTGCTGATGTTTAAAAATGCTTCGGAACTCTTCCAATGTTCTAGGATTTCCGATGAAGTTTAAAAATGCTTCTGAACTCTTACATTGTTCTCAGAATTCCAATGATGTTTAAAAATGCTTTGGAACACTTCAATTGTTCTTGGAATTCTGCTGAAGTTTAAAAATGCTATGGAACTCTTTCATTGCTCAAGGAATTCCGCTGACGTTTAAAAATGCTTCAGAACTCTTTCATTGTTCTCGGAATTCTGCTGAAGTTTGTAAATGCATCGGAACTCTTGCATTGCTCAAGGAATTCCGCTGACGTTCAAAAATGCTTCGGAACTCTTTCATTGCTCAAGGAATTTCGCTGACATTTAAAAATGCTTCGGAACTCTTACATTGTTCTCGGAATTCTGGTGACGTTTAAAAATGCTTCGGTACTTTTCCATTGTTCTCGGAATTCTGCTGATGTTTAAAAATGCTTCGGAACTCTTCCATTGTTCTCGGTATACCGCTGACGTTTAAAAATGCTTTGGAACTCTTCCATTGTTCTCGGAATTCTGCTGACGTTTAAAAATGCTTCTGATCTCTTCCATTGTTCTCGGAATTCTCCTGAAGTTTAAAAATACTTCGGAACTCTTCCATTGTTCCCGGAATTCTGCTGAAGTTTAAAAATGCTTCGGAACTCTTCCATTGTTCTCGGAATTCTGCTGAAGTTTAAAAATACTTCGGAACTCTTCCATTGTTCCCGGAATTCTGCTGAAGTTTAAAAATGCTTCGGAACTCTTCCATTTTTCTCAGGATTCCGCTGACATTTAAAAATGCTTTGGGACTCCTCCATTGTTCTCGGAATTCCGCTGCCATTTAAAAATGCTTCGGAACTCTTCCATTATTCTCAAACTTCCGCTGACATTTCAAAATGCTTCGGAACTCTTCCATTGTTCTCAAACTTCCGCTGACATTTCAAAATGCTTCGGAACTCTTCCATTGTTCTTGTAATTCTGCTGATGTTTAAAAATGCTTCGGAACCCTTCCATTTTTCTTGGAATTCCGCTGACATTTAAAAATGCTTCGAAACTCTTCCGTTGTTCTCGGAAATCGGCTGACGTTTAAAAATGCTTTGGAACTCATCCATTGTTCTCAGAATTCCTATGAAGTTTAAAAATGCTTCAAAACTCTTCCATTGTTCTCGGAATTCTGCTGAAGTATAAAAAACCTTTGGAACTCTTCCATTGTTCTCGGAATACCGCTGACGTTTAAAAATGCTTTGGAACTCTTCCATTGTTCTCAGAATTCTGCTGAAGTTTAAAAATGCTTCGGAACTTTTCCATTGTTCTCGGAATTCCGCTGACGTTTAAAAATGCTTCGGAACTCTTCCATTGTTCTCCTAACTCCTCTGATGTTTAAAAATGCTTCGGAACTCTTCCATTGTTGTCGGAATACCGCTGATGTTTAAAAATGCTTTGGAACTCTTCCATTGTTCTCAGAATTCTGCTGAAGTTTAAAAATGCTTCGGAACTTTTCCATTTTTCTCAGAATTCCGCTGACGTTTAAAAATGCTTCGGTACTTTTCCATTTTTCTCGGAATTCCGCTGACGTTTAAAAATGCTTCGGAACTCTTCCATTGTTCTCCTAACTCCACTGATGTTTAAAAATGCTTCGGAACTCTTATATTGTTCTCAGAATTCCAATGATGTTTAAAAATGCTTTTGAACAAATTGTTCTCGGAATTCTGCTGAAGTTTAAAAATTCTTCCGAACTCTTACAATGTTCCCGGAATTCTGCTGAAGTTTAAAAATGCTTCCGAACTCTTCCATTGTTCCCAGAATTCCGCTGAAGTTTAAAAATGCTTCGGAACTCTTTTATTGCTCAAGGAATTCCGCTGACGTTTAAAAATGCTTCAGAACTCTTTCATTGTTCTCGGAATTCTGCTGAAGTTTATAAATGCATCGGAACTCTTGCATTGCTCAAGGAAATCCGCTGACGTTCAAAAATGCTTCGGAACTATTTCATTGCTCAAGGAATTCCGCTGACATTTAAAAATGCTTTGGAACTCTTCCATTTTTCTCAGAATTCTGCTGATGTTTAAAAATGCTTCGGAACTTGTCCATTGTTCTCGAAATTCTGCTGAAGTTTAAAAAGGCTTCGGATCTCTTTCGTTGTTCTCGGAATTCCGCTGAAGTTTAAAAAGGCTTTGGAACTCTTCCATAGTTCTCAGAATTCGGCTGAAGTTTAAAAATGCTTCGGAACTCTTCCATTTTTCTCAGAATTCTGCTGACGTTTAAAAATGCTTCGGTACTTTTCCATTGTTCTCTGAATTCCGCTGATGTTTAAAAATGCTTCGGAACTTTTCCATTGTTCTCGGAATTCCGCTGATGTTTAAAAATGCTTCGGAACTCTTCCATTGTTCTCGGAATTCCGCTAACGTTTAAAAATGCTTCGGAACTCTCATTGCTCAAGGAATTCCGCTGACATTTAAAAATGCTTCGGAACTCTTCCATTTTTCTCAGAATTCTGATGATGTTTAAAAATGCTTCGGAACTCTTCCATTGCTCTCGGAATTCTGCTGAAGTTTAAAAAGGCTTCGGATATCTTTTATTGTTCTCGGAATTCCGCTGAAGTTTAAAAAGGCTTTGGAACTCTTCCATAGTTCTCAGAATTCTGCTGAAGTTTAAAAATGCTTCGGAACTCTTCCATTGTTCTCGGAATTCTGCTGACGTTTAAAAAGGCTTCGGAACACTTTCATTGTTCTCGGAATTCTGCTGAAGTTTAAAAAGGCTTTGGAACTTTTCCATTGTTCTCAGAATTCTGCTGAAGTTTAAAAATGCTTCGTGACTCTTCCATTTTTCTCAGAATTACGCTGACGTTTAAAAATGCTTCGGAACACTTCAATTGTAATCGGAATTCTGCTGAAGTTTAAAAATGCTTCGGAACACTTCAATTGTCCCGGAATTCTGCTGAAGTATAAAAATGCTTCCGAACTCTTCCATTGTTCCCAGCATTCCGCTGAAGTTTAAAAATGCTTCGGAACTCTTTCATTGCTCAAGGAATTCCGCTGACATTCAAAAATGCTTCGGAACTCTTCCATTGTTCTAGGAAATTCTGCTGAAATTTTAAAATGCTTTGAAACTCTTCCATTGTTATCGGAATTCCGCTGACATTTAAAAATGCTTCGGAACTCTTCCGTTGTTCTCGGAAATCCGCTGACGTTTAAAAATGCTTTGGAACTCATCCATTGTTCTCAGAATTCTGCTGAAGTTTAAAAATGCTTCAAAACTCTTCCATTGTTCTCGGAATTCTGCTGAAGTATAAAAAACCTTTGGAACTCTGCCATTGTTCTCGGAATTCCGCTGAAGTTTAAAAATGCTTCCAAACTCTTCTATTGTTCTCGGAATTCTGCTGAAGTTTAATAATGCTTTGGAACTCTTCCATTGCTTTTGGAATAGCGCTGATGTTTAAAAATGCTTCGGAACTCTTCCATTGTTAGCGGAATTCCGCTGAAGTTTAAAAATGCTTCGGAACTCTTCCATTAATCTCCTAATTCCGCAGATGTTTAAAAATGCTTCGGAACTCTTACATTGTTCTCGGAATACCGCTGACGTTTAAAAATGCTTTGGAACGTTTCCATTGTTCTCGGAATTCTGCTGACGTTTAAAAATGTTTCTGATCTCTTCCATTGTTC
This sequence comes from Phyllobates terribilis, assembly GCF_046119375.1. Lineage (NCBI taxonomy): Eukaryota > Metazoa > Chordata > Amphibia > Anura > Dendrobatidae > Phyllobates > Phyllobates terribilis. Next base: position 305,330,601 of record NW_027362765.1, on the reverse strand, counting down.
TCGGAATTCTGCTGAAGTTTAAAAATACTTCGGAACTCTTCCAATGTTCCTGGAATTCTGCTGAAGTTTAAAAATGCTTCTGAACTCTTCCATTGCTCTCAGAATTTTGCTGAAGTTTAAAAATACTTCGGAACGCTTCCATTGTTCCCGGAATTCTGCTGAAGTTTAAAAATGCTTCGGAAGTCTTCCATTTTTCTCAGGATTCCGATGATGTTTAAAAATGTTTTGGAACTCCTCCATTATTCTCGGAATTCCGCTGCCATTTAAAAATGATTTGGAACTCTTCCATTATTCTCAAACTTCCGCTGACATTTCAAAATGCTTCGGAACTCTTCCATTGTTCTCAGAATTCCGCTGATGTTTAAAAATGCTTCGGAACACTTCAATTGTTCTCGGAATTCTGCTGATGTTTAAAAATGCTTCGGAACTCTTTCATTGCTCAAGGAATTCTGCTGACATTCAAAAATGCTTCGGAACTCTTCCATTGTTCGTGGAATTCTGCTGATGAGTAAAAATGCATCGGAACTCTTCCATTGTTCTCGTAATTCCGCTGATGTTTAAAAATGCTTCAGAACTCTTACATTGTTCTCAGAATTCCGCTGAAGTTTAAAAATGCTTCGGAACTCTTCCATTGTTCTCGAAATTCTGCTGACCTTTAAAAATGCTTCCGATCTCTTCCATTGTTCTCGGAATTCTGCTGAAGTTTAAAAATGCTTCGGAACTCTTCCATTGTTCCCGGAATTCTGCTGAAGTTTAAAAATGCTACGGAACTCTTCCATTATTCCCGGAATTCCGCTGAAGTTTAAAAATGCTTCGGATCTCTTTCATTGCTCAAGGAATTCCGCTGACATTTAAAAATGCTTCGGAACTCTTCCATTTTTCTCAGAATTCTGCTGATGTTTAAAAATGCTTCGGAACTCTTCCAATGTTCTAGGATTTCCGATGAAGTTTAAAAATGATTCTGAACTCTTACATTGTTCTCAGAATTCCAATGATGTTTAAAAATGCTTTGGAACACTTCAATTGTTCTTGGAATTCTGCTGAAGTTTAAAAATGCTTCGGAACTCTTTCATTGCTCAAGGAATTCCGCTGACGTTTAAAAATGCTTCAGAACTCTTTCATTGTTCTCGGAATTCTGCTGAAGTTTATAAATGCATCGGAACTCTTGCATTGCTCAAGGAATTCCGCTGACGTTCAAAAATGCTTCGGAACTCTTTCATTGCTCAAGGAATTTCGCTGACATTTAAAAATGCTTCGGAACTCTTACATTGTTCTCGGAATTCTGGTGACGTTTAAAAATGCTTCGGTACTTTTCCATTGTTCTCGGAATTCTGCTGATGTTTAAAAATGCTTCGGAACTCTTCCATTTTTCTCAGGATTCCGCTGACATTTAAAAATGCTTTGGGACTCCTCCATTGTTCTCGGAATTCCGCTGCCATTAAAAATGCTTCGGAACTCTTCCATTATTCTCAAACTTCCGCTGACATTTCAAAATGCTTCGGAACTCTTCCATTGTTCTCAAACTTCCGCTGACATTTCAAAATGCTTCGGAACTCTTCCATTGTTCTTGTAATTCTGCTGATGTTTAAAAATGCTTCGGAACCCTTCCATTTTTCTTGGAATTCCGCTGACATTTAAAAATGCTTCGAAACTCTTCCGTTGTTCTCGGAAATCGGCTGACGTTTAAAAATGCTTTGGAACTCATCCATTGTTCTCAGAATTCCTATGAAGTTTAAAAATGCTTCAAAACTCTTCCATTGTTCTCGGAATTCTGCTGAAGTATAAAAAACCTTTGGAACTCTTCCATTGTTCTCGGAATACCGCTGACGTTTAAAAATGCTTTGGAACTCTTCCATTGTTCTCAGAATTCTGCTGAAGTTTAAAAATGCTTCGGAACTTTTCCATTGTTCTCGGAATTCCGCTGACGTTTAAAAATGCTTCGGAACTCTTCCATTGTTCTCCTAACTCCTCTGATGTTTAAAAATGCTTCGGAACTCTTCCATTGGTTTCGGAATACCGCTGACGTTTAAAAATGCTTTGGAACTGTTCCATTGTTCTCAGAATTCTGCTGAAGTTTAAAAATGCTTCGGAACTTTTCCATTTTTCTCAGAATTCCGCTGACGTTTAAAAATGCTTCGGTACTTTTCCATTTTTCTCGGAATTCCGCTGACGTTTAAAAATGCTTCGGAACTCTTCCATTGTTCTCCTAACTCCACTGATGTTTAAAAATGCTTCGGAACTCTTATATTGTTCTCAGAATTCCAATGATGTTTAAAAATGCTTTTGAACAAATTGTTCTCGGAATTCTGCTGAAGTTTAAAAATTCTTCCGAACTCTTACAATGTTCCCGGAATTCTGCTGAAGTTTAAAAATGCTTCCGAACTCTTCCATTGTTCCCAGAATTCCGCTGAAGTTTAAAAATGCTTCGGAACTCTTTTAATGCTCAAGGAATTCCGCTGACGTTTAAAAATGCTTCGGAACTATTTCATTGCTCAAGGATTTCCGCTGACATTTAAAAATGCTTTGGAACTCTTCCATTTTTCACAGAATTCTGCTGAAGTTTATAAATGCATCGGAACTCTTGCATTGCTCAAGGAAATCCGCTGACGTTCAAAAATGCTTCGGAACTATTTCATTGCTCAAGGAATTCCGCTGACATTTAAAAATGCTTTGGAACTCTTCCATTTTTCACAGAATTCTGCTGATGTTTAAAAATGCTTCGGAACTTGTCCATTGTTCTCGAAATTCTGCTGAAGTTTAAAAAGGCTTCGGATCTCTTTCGTTGTTCTCGGAATTCCGCTGAAGTTTAAAAAGGCTTTGGAACTCTTCCATAGTTCTCAGAATTCGGCTGAAGTTTAAAAATGCTTTGGAACTCTTCCATTTTTCTCAGAATTCTGCTGACGTTTAAAAATGCTTCGGTACTTTTCCATTGTTCTCGTAATTCCGCTGATGTTAAAAAATGCTTCGGAACTCTTACATTGTTCTCTGAATTCCGCTGATGTTTAAAAATGCTTCGGAACTTTTCCATTGTTCTCGGAATTCCGCTGATGTTTAAAAATGCTTCGGAACTCTTCCATTGTTCTCGGAATTCCGCTAACGTTTAAAAATGCTTCGGAACTCTCATTGCTCAAGGAATTCCGCTGACATTTAAAAATGCTTCGGAACTCTTCCATTTTTCTCAGAATTCTGATGATGTTTAAAAATGCTTCGGAACTCTTCCATTGCTCTCGGAATTCTGCTGAAGTTTAAAAAGGCTTCGGATATCTTTTATTGTTCTCGGAATTCCGCTGAAGTTTAAAAAGGCTTTGGAACTCTTCCATAGTTCTCAGAATTCCGCTGAAGTTTAAAAATGCTTCGGAACTCTTCCATTGTTCTCGGAATTCTGCTGACGTTTAAAAAGGCTTCGGAACACTTTCATTGTTCTCGGAATTCTGCTGAAGTTTAAAAAGGCTTTGGAACTTTTCCATTGTTCTCAGAATTCTCCTGAAGTTTAAAAATGCTTCGTGACCCTTCCATTTTTCTCAGAATTACGCTGACGTTTAAAAATGCTTCGGAACACTTCAATTGTAATCGGAATTCTGCTGAAGTTTAAAAATGCTTCGGAACACTTCAATTGTTCCCGGAATTCTGCTGAAGTATAAAAATGCTTCCGAACTCTTCCATTGTTCCCAGCATTCCGCTGAAGTTTAAAAATGCTTCGGAACTCTTTCATTGCTCAAGGAATTCCGCTGACATTCAAAAATGCTTCGGAACTCTTCCATTGTTCTAGGAAATTCTGCTGAAATTTTAAAATGCTTTGAAACTCTTCCATTGTTCTAGGAATTCCGTTGAAGTTTTAAAATGCTTCATAACTCTTCCATTGTTATCGGAATTCCGCTGACATTTAAAAATGCTTCGGAACTCTTCCGTTGTTCTCGGAAATCCGCTGACGTCTAAAAATGCTTTGGAACTCATCCATTGTTCTCAGAATTCTGCTGAAGTTTAAAAATGCTTCAAAACTCTTCCATTGTTCTCGGAATTCTGCTGAAGTATAAAAAACCTTTGGAACTCTGCCATTGTTCTCGGAATTCCGCTGAAGTTTAAAAATGCTTCCAAACTCTTCTATTGTTCTCGGAATTCTGCTGAAGTTTAATAATGCTTTGGAACTCTTCCATTGCTTTTGGAATAGCGCTGATGTTTAAAAATGCTTCGGAACTCTTCCATTGTTAGCGGAATTCCGCTGAAGTTTAAAAATGCTTCGGAACTCTTCCATTAATCTCCTAATTCCGCAGATGTTTAAAAATGCTTCCGAACTCTTACATTGTTCTCGGAATACCGCTGACGTTTAAAAATGCTTTGGAACTCTTCCATTGTTCTCGGAATTCTGCTGACGTTTAAAAATGTTTCTGATCTCTTCCATTGTTCTCGGAATTCTGCTGAAGTTTAAAAATACTTCGGAACTCTTCCAATGTTCCTGGAATTCTGCTGAAGTTTAAAAATGCTTCTGAACTCTTCCATTGCTCTCAGAATTTTGCTGAAGTTTAAAAATACTTCGGATCGCTTCCATTGTTCCCGGAATTCTGCTGAAGTTTAAAAATGCTTCGGAAGTCTTCCATTTTTCTCAGGATTCCGATGATGTTTAAAAATGTTTTGGAACTCCTCCATTATTCTCGGAATTCCGCTGCCATTTAAAAATGATTTGGAACTCTTCCATTATTCTCAAACTTCCGCTGACATTTCAAAATGCTTCGGAACTCTTCCATTGTTCTCAGAATTCCGCTGATGTTTAAAAATGCTTCGGAACACTTCAATTGTTCTCGGAATTCTGCTGATGTTTAAAAATGCTTCGGAACTCTTTCATTGCTCAAGGAATTCTGCTGACATTCAAAAATGCTTCGGAACTCTTCCATTGTTCGTGGAATTCTGCTGATGAGTAAAAATGCATCGGAACTCTTCCATTGTTCTCGTAATTCCGCTGATGTTTAAAAATGCTTCAGAACTCTTACATTGTTCTCAGAATTCCGCTGAAGTTTAAAAATGCTTCGGAACTCTTCCGTTGTTCTCGAAATTCTGCTGACCTTTAAAAATGCTTCCGATCTCTTCCATTGTTCTCGGAATTCTGCTGAAGTTTAAAAATGCTTCGGAACTCTTCCATTGTTCCCGGAATTCTGCTGAAGTTTAAAAATGCTACGGAACTCTTCCATTATTCCCGGAATTCCGCTGAAGTTTAAAAATGCTTCGGATCTCTTTCATTGCTCAAGGAATTCCGCTGACATTTAAAAATGCTTCGGAACTCTTCCATTTTTCTCAGAATTCTGCTGATGTTTAAAAATGCTTCGGAACTCTTCCAATGTTCTAGGATTTCCGATGAAGTTTAAAAATGATTCTGAACTCTTACATTGTTCTCAGAATTCCAATGATGTTTAAAAATGCTTTGGAACACTTCAATTGTTCTTGGAATTCTGCTGAAGTTTAAAAATGCTTCGGAACTCTTTCATTGCTCAAGGAATTCCGCTGACGTTTAAAAATGCTTCAGAACTCTTTCATTGTTCTCGGAATTCTGCTGAAGTTTATAAATGCATCGGAACTCTTGCATTGCTCAAGGAATTCCGCTGACGTTCAAAAATGCTTCGGAACTCTTTCATTGCTCAAGGAATTTCGCTGACATTTAAAAATGCTTCGGAACTCTTCCATTGTTCTCGGTATACCGCTGACGTTTAAAAATGCTTTGGAACTCTTCCATTGTTCTCGGAATTCTGCTGACGTTTAAAAATGCTTCTGATCTCTTCCATTGTTCTCGGAATTCTCCTGAAGTTTAAAAATACTTTGGAACTCTTCCATTGTTCCCGGAATTCTGCTGAAGTTTAAAAATGCTTCGGAACTCTTCCATTTTTCTCAGGATTCCGCTGACATTTAAAAATGCTTTGGGACTCCTCCATTGTTCTCGGAATTCCGCTGCCATTTAAAAATGCTTCGGAACTCTTCCATTATTCTCAAACTTCCGCTGACATTTCAAAATGCTTCGGAACTCTTCCATTGTTCTCAAACTTCCGCTGACATTTCAAAATGCTTCGGAACTCTTCCATTGTTCTTGTAATTCTGCTGATGTTTAAAAATGCTTCGGAACCCTTCCATTTTTCTTGGAATTCCGCTGACATTTAAAAATGCTTCGAAACTCTTCCGTTGTTCTCGGAAATCGGCTGACGTTTAAAAATGCTTTGGAACTCATCCATTGTTCTCAGAATTCCTATGAAGTTTAAAAATGCTTCAAAACTCTTCCATTGTTCTCGGAATTCTGCTGAAGTATAAAAAACCTTTGGAACTCTTCCATTGTTCTCGGAATACCGCTGACGTTTAAAAATGCTTTGGAACTCTTCCATTGTTCTCAGAATTCTGCTGAAGTTTAAAAATGCTTCGGAACTTTTCCATTGTTCTCGGAATTCCGCTGACGTTTAAAAATGCTTCGGAACTCTTCCATTGTTCTCCTAACTCCTCTGATGTTTAAAAATGCTTCCGAACTCTTCCATTGTTCCCAGAATTCCGCTGAAGTTTAAAAATGCTTCGGAACTCTTTTATTGCTCAAGGAATTCCGCTGACGTTTAAAAATGCTTCAGAACTCTTTCATTGTTCTCGGAATTCTGCTGAAGTTTATAAATGCATCGGAACTCTTGCATTGCTCAAGGAAATCCGCTGACGTTCAAAAATGCTTCGGAACTATTTCATTGCTCAAGGAATTCCGCTGACATTTAAAAATGCTTTGGAACTCTTCCATTTTTCTCAGAATTCTGCTGATGTTTAAAAATGCTTCGGAACTTGTCCATTGTTCTCGAAATTCTGCTGAAGTTTAAAAAGGCTTCGGATCTCTTTCGTTGTTCTCGGAATTCCGCTGAAGTTTAAAAAGGCTTTGGAACTCTTCCATAGTTCTCAGAATTCGGCTGAAGTTTAAAAATGCTTCGGAACTCTTCCATTTTTCTCAGAATTCTGCTGACGTTTAAAAATGCTTCGGTACTTTTCCATTGTTCTCGTAATTCCGCTGATGTTAAAAAATGCTTCGGAACTCTTACATTGTTCTCGGAATTCCGCTGATGTTTAAAAATGCTTCGGAACTTTTCCATTGTTCTCGGAATTCCGCTGATGTTTAAAAATGCTTCGGAACTCTTCCATTGTTCTCGGAATTCCGCTAACGTTTAAAAATGCTTCGGAACTCTCATTGCTCAAGGAATTCCGCTGACATTTAAAAATGCTTCGGAACTCTTCCATTTTTCTCAGAATTCTGATGATGTTTAAAAATGCTTCGGAACTCTTCCATTGTTCTAGGAAATTCTGCTGAAATTTTAAAATGCTTTGAAACTCTTCCATTGTTCTAGGAATTCCGTTGAAGTTTTAAAATGCTTCATAACTCTTCCATTGTTATCGGAATTCCGCTGACATTTAAAAATGCTTCGGAACTCTTCCGTTGTTCTCGGAAATCCGCTGACGTTTAAAAATGCTTTGGAACTCATCCATTGTTCTCAGAATTCTGCTGAAGTTTAAAAATGCTTCAAAACTCTTCCATTGTTCTCGGAATTCTGCTGAAGTATAAAAAACCTTTGGAACTCTGCCATTGTTCTCGGAATTGCGCTGAAGTTTAAAAATGCTTCCAAACTCTTCTATTGTTCTCGGAATTCTGCTGAAGTTTAATAATGCTTTGGAACTCTTCCATTGCTTTTGGAATAGCGCTGATGTTTAAAAATGCTTCGGAACTCTTCCATTGTTAGCGGAATTCCGCTGAAGTTTAAAAATGCTTCGGAACTCTTCCATTAATCTCCTAATTCCGCAGATGTTTAAAAATGCTTCGGAACTCTTACATTGTTCTCGGAATACCGCTGACGTTTAAAAATGCTTTGGAACTCTTCCATTGTTCTCGGAATTCTGCTGACGTTTAAAAATGTTTCTGATCTCTTCCATTGTTCTCGGAATTCTGCTGAAGTTTAAAAATACTTCGGAACTCTTACAATGTTCCTGGAATTCTGCTGAAGTTTAAAAATGCTTCTGAACTCTTCCATTGCTCTCAGAATTTTTCTGAAGTTTAAAAATACTTCGGAACGCTTCCATTGTTCCCGGAATTCTGCTGAAGTTTAAAAATGCTTCGGAAGTCTTCCATTTTTCTCAGGATTCCGATGATGTTTAAAAATGTTTTGGAACTCCTCCATTATTCTCGGAATTCCGCTGCCATTTAAAAATGATTTGGAACTCTTCCATTATTCTCAAACTTCCGCTGACATTTCAAAATGCTTCGGAACTCTTCCATTGTTCTTGTAATTCTGCTGATGTTTAAAAATGCTTCGGAACCCTTCCATTTTTCTTGGAATTCCGCTGACATTTAAAAATGCTTCGGAACTTTTCCATTGTTCTCGGAATTCCGCTGATGTTTAAAAATGCTTCGGAACTCTTCCATTGTTCTCGTAATTCCGCTGACGTTTAAAAATGCTTCGGAACTTTTTCATTGTTCTCGGAATTCCGCTGAAGTTTAAAAATGCTTAGGTACTCTTCCATTGTTCTCCTAACTCCACTGATGTTTAAAAATGCTTCGGAACTCTTACATTGTTCTCGGAATTCCGCTGACGTTTAAAAATGCTTCGAAACTCTTCCATTGTTCTCAGAATTCTGCTGAAGTTTAAAAATGCTTCGGAACTTTTCCATTGTTCTCGGAATTCCGCTGAAGTTTAAAAATGCTTAGGTACTCTTCCATTGTTCTCCTAACTCCACTGATGTTTAAAAATGCTTCGGAACTCTTACATTGTTCTCGGAATTCCGCTGACGTTTAAAAATGCTTCGGAACTTTTCATTTTTCTCAGAATTCCGCTGACGTTTAAAAATGCTTCGGTACTTTTCCATTTTTCTCGGAATTCCGCTGACGTTTAAAAATGCTTCGGAACTCTTCCATTGTTCTCCTAACTCCACTGATGTTTAAAAATGCTTCGGAACTCTTATATTGTTCTCAGAATTCCAATGATGTTTAAAAATGCTTTTGAACAAATTGTTCTCGGAATTCTGCTGAAGTTTAAAAATTCTTCCGAACTCTTACAATGTTCCCGGAATTCTGCTGAAGTTTAAAAATGCTTCCGAACTCTTCCATTGTTCCCAGAATTCCGCTGAAGTTTAAAAATGCTTCGGAACTCTTTTATTGCTCAAGGAATTCCGCTGACGTTTAAAAATGCTTCAGAACTCTTTCATTGTTCTCGGAATTCTGCTGAAGTTTATAAATGCATCGGAACTCTTGCATTGCTCAAGGAAATCCGCTGACGTTCAAAAATGCTTCGGAACTATTTCATTGCTCAAGGAATTCCGCTGACATTTAAAAATGCTTCGGAACTCTTCCATTTTTCTCAGAATTCTGCTGATGTTTAAAAATGCTCCGGAACTCTTCCATTGTTCTCGGAATTATGCTGAAGTTTAAAAAGGTTTCGGATCTCTTTCATTGTTCTCGGAATTCCACTGAAGTTTAAAAAGGCTTTGGAACTCTTCCATAGTTCTCAGAATTCCGCTGAAGTTTAAAAATGCTTCGGAACTCTTCCATTTTTCTCAGAATTCTGCTGACGTTTAAAAATGCTTCGGTACTTTTCCATTGTTCTCAGAATTCCGCTGACGTTTAAAAATGCTTCGGAACTCTTCCATTGTTCTCGTAATTCCGCTGATGTTAAAAAATGCTTCGGAACTCTTACATTGTTCTCGGAATTCCGCTGACGTTTAAAAATGCTTCGGAACTCTTCCAATGTTCTAGGATTTCCGATGAAGTTTAAAAATGATTCTGAACTCTTACATTGTTCTCAGAATTCCAATGATGTTTAAAAATGCTTTGGAACACTTCAATTGTTCTTGGAATTCTGCTGAAGTTTAAAAATGCTTCGGAACTCTTTCATTGCTCAAGGAATTCCGCTGACGTTTAAAAATGCTTCAGAACTCTTTCATTGTTCTCGGAATTCTGCTGAAGTTTATAAATGCATCGGAACTCTTGCATTGCTCAAGGAATTCCGCTGACGTTCAAAAATGCTTCGGAACTCTTTCATTGCTCAAGGAATTTCGCTGACATTTAAAAATGCTTCGGAATTCTTACATTGTTCTCGGAATTCTGGTGACGTTTAAAAATGCTTCGGTACTTTTCCATTGTTCTCGGAATTCTGCTGACGTTTAAAAATGCTTCTGATCTCTTCCATTGTTCTCGGAATTCTCCTGAAGTTTAAAAATACTTCGGAACTCTTCCATTGTTCCCGGAATTCTGCTGAAGTTTAAAAATGCTTCGGAACTCTTCCATTTTTCTCAGGATTCCGCTGACATTTAAAAATGCTTTGGGACTCCTCCATTGTTCTCGGAATTCCGCTGCCATTTAAAAATGCTTCGGAACTCTTCCATTATTCTCAAACTTCCGCTGACATTTCAAAATGCTTCGGAACTCTTCCATTGTTCTCAAACTTCCGCTGACATTTCAAAATGCTTCGGAACTCTTCCATTGTTCTTGTAATTCTGCTGATGTTTAAAAATGCTTCGGAACCCTTCCATTTTTCTTGGAATTCCACTGACATTTAAAAATGCTTCGAAACTCTTCCGTTGTTCTCGGAAATCGGCTGACGTTTAAAAATGCTTTGGAACTCATCCATTGTTCTCAGAATTCCTATGAAGTTTAAAAATGCTTCAAAACTCTTCCATTGTTCTCGGAATTCTGCTGAAGTATAAAAAACCTTTGGAACTCTTCCATTGTTCTCGGAATACCGCTGACGTTTAAAAATGCTTTGGAACTCTTCCATTGTTCTCAGAATTCCGCTGACGTTTAAAAATGCTTCGGTACTTTTCCATTGTTCTCGGAATTCCGCTGACGTTTAAAAATGCTTCGGAACTCTTCCATTGTTCTCCTAACTCCTCTGATGTTTAAAAATGCTTCAGAACTCTTCCATTGTTGTCGGAATACCGCTGACGTTTAAAAATGCTTTGGAACTCTTCCATTGTTCTCAGAATTCTGCTGAAGTTTAAAAATGCTTCGGAACTTTTCCATTTTTCTCAGAATTCCGCTGACGTTTAAAAATGCTTCGGTACTTTTCCATTTTTCTCGGAATTCCGCTGACGTTTAAAAATGCTTCGGAACTCTTCCATTGTTCTCCTAACTCCACTGATGTTTAAAAATGCTTCGGAACTCTTATATTGTTCTCAGAATTCCAATGATGTTTAAAAATGCTTTTGAACAAATTGTTCTCGGAATTCAGCTGAAGTTTAAAAATTCTTCCGAACTCTTACAATGTTCCCGGAATTCTGCTGAAGTTTAAAAATGCTTCCGAACTCTTCCATTGTTCCCAGAATTCCGCTGAAGTTTAAAAATGCTTCGGAACTCTTTTATTGCTCAAGGAATTCCGCTGACGTTTAAAAATGCTTCAGAACTCTTTCATTGTTCTCGGAATTCTGCTGAAGTTTATAAATGCATCGGAACTCTTGCATTGCTCAAGGAAATCCGCTGACGTTCAAAAATGCTTCGGAACTATTTCATTGCTCAAGGAATTCCGCTGACATTTAAAAATGCTTTGGAACTCTTCCATTTTTCTCAGAATTCTGCTGATGTTTAAAAATGCTTCGGAACTTGTCCATTGTTCTCGAAATTCTGCTGAAGTTTAAAAAGGCTTCGGATCTCTTTCGTTGTTCTCGGAATTCCGCTGAAGTTTAAAAAGGCTTTGGAACTCTTCCATAGTTCTCAGAATTCGGCTGAAGTTTAAAAATGCTTCGGAACTCTTCCATTTTTCTCAGAATTCTGCTGACGTTTAAAAATGCTTCGGTACTTTTCCATTGTTCTCGTAATTCCGCTGATGTTAAAAAATGCTTCGGAACTCTTACATTGTTCTCGGAATTCCGCTGATGTTTAAAAATGCTTCGGAACTTTTCCATTGTTCTCGGAATTCCGCTGATGTTTAAAAATGCTTCGGAACTCTTCCATTGTTTTCGGAATTCCGCTAACGTTTAAAAATGCTTCGGAACTCTCATTGCTCAAGGAATTCCGCTGACATTTAAAAATGCTTCGGAACTCTTCCATTTTTCTCAGAATTCTGATGATGTTTAAAAATGCTTCGGAACTCTTCCATTGTTAGCGGAATTCCGCTGAAGTTTAAAAATGCTTCGGAACTCTTCCATTAATCTCCTAATTCCGCAGATGTTTAAAAATGCTTCGGAACTCTTACATTGTTCTCGGAATACCGCTGACGTTTAAAAATGCTTTGGAACTCTTCCATTGTTCTCGGAATTCTGCTGACGTTTAAAAATGTTTCTGATCTCTTCCATTGTTCTCGGAATTCTGCTGAAGTTTAAAAATACTTCGGAACTCTTCCAATGTTCCTGGAATTCTGCTGAAGTTTAAAAATGTTTCTGATCTCTTCCATTGCTCTCAGAATTTTGCTGAAGTTTAAAAATACTTCGGAACGCTTCCATTGTTCCCGGAATTCTGCTGAAGTTTAAAAATGCTTCGGAAGTCTTCCATTTTTCTCAGGATTCCGATGATGTTTAAAAATGTTTTGGAACTCCTCCATTATTCTCGGAATTCCGCTGCCATTTAAAAATGATTTGGAACTCTTCCATTATTCTCAAACTTCCGCTGACATTTCAAAATGCTTCGGAACTCTTCCATTGTTCTCAGAATTCCGCTGATGTTTAAAAATGCTTCGGAACACTTCAATTGTTCTCGGAATTCTGCTGATGTTTAAAAATGCTTCGGAACTCTTTCATTGCTCAAGGAATTCTGCTGACATTCAAAAATGCTTCGGAACTCTTCCATTGTTCGTGGAATTCTGCTGATGAGTAAAAATGCATCGGAACTCTTCCATTGTTCTCGTAATTCCGCTGATGTTTAAAAATGCTTCAGAACTCTTACATTGTTCTCAGAATTCCGCTGAAGTTTAAAAATGCTTCGGAACTCTTCCATTGTTCTCGAAATTCTGCTGACCTTTAAAAATGCTTCCGATCTCTTCCATTGTTCTCGGAATTCTGCTGAAGTTTAAAAATGCTTCGGAACTCTTCCATTGTTCCCGGAATTCTGCTGAAGTTTAAAAATGCTACGGAACTCTTCCATTATTCCCGGAATTCCGCTGAAGTTTAAAAATGCTTCGGATCTCTTTCATTGCTCAAGGAATTCCGCTGACATTTAAAAATGCTTCGGAACTCTTCCATTTTTCTCAGAATTCTGCTGATGTTTAAAAATGCTTCGGAACTCTTCCAATGTTCTAGGATTTCCGATGAAGTTTAAAAATGATTCTGAACTCTTACATTGTTCTCAGAATTCCAATGATGTTTAAAAATGCTTTGGAACACTTCAATTGTTCTTGGAATTCTGCTGAAGTTTAAAAATGCTTCGGAACTCTTTCATTGCTCAAGGAATTCCGCTGACGTTTAAAAATGCTTCAGAACTCTTTCATTGTTCTCGGAATTCTGCTGAAGTTTATAAATGCATCGGAACTCTTGCATTGCTCAAGGAATTCCGCTGACGTTCAAAAATGCTTCGGAACTCTTTCATTGCTCAAGGAATTTCGCTGACATTTAAAAATGCTTCGGAACTCTTCCATTGTTCTCGGTATACCGCTGGCGTTTAAAAATGCTTTGGAACTCTTCCATTGTTCTCGGAATTCTGCTGACGTTTAAAAATGCTTCTGATCTCTTCCATTGTTCTCGGAATTCTCCTGAAGTTTAAAAATACTTTGGAACTCTTCCATTGTTCCCGGAATTCTGCTGAAGTTTAAAAATGCTTCGGAACTCTTCCATTTTTCTCAGGATTCCGCTGACATTTAAAAATGCTTTGGGACTCCTCCATTGTTCTCGGAATTCCGCTGCCATTTAAAAATGCTTCGGAACTCTTCCATTGTTCTTGTAATTCTGCTGATGTTTAAAAATGCTTCGGAACCCTTCCATTTTTCTTGGAATTCCGCTGACATTTAAAAATGCTTCGAAACTCTTCCGTTGTTCTCGGAAATCGGCTGACGTTTAAAAATGCTTTGGAACTCATCCATTGTTCTCAGAATTCCTATGAAGTTTAAAAATGCTTCAAAACTCTTCCATTGTTCTCGGAATTCTGCTGAAGTATAAAAAACCTTTGGAACTCTTCCATTGTTCTCGGAATACCGCTGACGTTTAAAAATGCTTTGGAACTCTTCCATTGTTCTCAGAATTCTGCTGAAGTTTAAAAATGCTTCGGAACTTTTCCATTGTTCTCGGAATTCCGCTGACGTTTAAAAATGCTTCGGAACTCTTCCATTGTTCTCCTAACTCCTCTGATGTTTAAAAATGCTTCCGAACTCTTCCATTGTTCCCAGAATTCCGCTGAAGTTTAAAAATGCTTCGGAACTCTTTTATTGCTCAAGGAATTCCGCTGACGTTTAAAAATGCTTCAGAACTCTTTCATTGTTCTCGGAATTCTGCTGAAGTTTATAAATGCATCGGAACTCTTGCATTGCTCAAGGAAATCCGCTGACGTTCAAAAATGCTTCGGAACTATTTCATTGCTCAAGGAATTCCGCTGACATTTAAAAATGCTTTGGAACTCTTCCATTTTTCTCAGAATTCTGCTGATGTTTAAAAATGCTTCGGTACTTGTCCATTGTTCTCGAAATTCTGCTGAAGTTTAAAAAGGCTTCGGATCTCTTTCGTTGTTCTCGGAATTCCGCTGAAGTTTAAAAAGGCTTTGGAACTCTTCCATAGTTCTCAGAATTCGGCTGAAGTTTAAAAATGCTTCGGAACTCTTCCATTTTTCTCAGAATTCTGCTGACGTTTAAAAATGCTTCGGTACTTTTCCATTGTTCTCGTAATTCCGCTGATGTTAAAAAATGCTTCGGAACTCTTACATTGTTCTCGGAATTCCGCTGATGTTTAAAAATGCTTCGGAACTTTTCCATTGTTCTCGGAATTCCGCTGATGTTTAAAAATGCTTCGGAACTCTTCCATTGTTCTCGGAATTCCGCTAACGTTTAAAAATGCTTCGGAACTCTCATTGCTCAAGGAATTCCGCTGACATTTAAAAATGCTTCGGAACTCTTCCATTTTTCTCAGAATTCTGATGATGTTTAAAAATGCTTCGGAACTCTTCCATTGTTCTAGGAAATTCTGCTGAAATTTTAAAATGCTTTGAAACTCTTCCATTGTTCTAGGAATTCCGTTGAAGTTTTAAAATGCTTCATAACTCTTCCATTGTTATCGGAATTCCGCTGACATTTAAAAATGCTTCGGAACTCTTCCGTTGTTCTCGGAAATCCGCTGACGTTTAAAAATGCTTTGGAACTCATCCATTGTTCTCAGAATTCTGCTGAAGTTTAAAAATGCTTCAAAACTCTTCCATTGTTCTCGGAATTCTGCTGAAGTATAAAAAACCTTTGGAACTCTGCCATTGTTCTCGGAATTGCGCTGAAGTTTAAAAATGCTTCCAAACTCTTCTATTGTTCTCGGAATTCTGCTGAAGTTTAATAATGCTTTGGAACTCTTCCATTGCTTTTGGAATAGCGCTGATGTTTAAAAATGCTTCGGAACTCTTCCATTGTTAGCGGAATTCCGCTGAAGTTTAAAAATGCTTCGGAACTCTTCCATTAATCTCCTAATTCCGCAGATGTTTAAAAATGCTTCGGAACTCTTACATTGTTCTCGGAATACCGCTGACGTTTAAAAATGCTTTGGAACTCTTCCATTGTTCTCGGAATTCTGCTGACGTTTAAAAATGTTTCTGATCTCTTCCATTGTTCTCGGAATTCTGCTGAAGTTTAAAAATACTTCGGAACTCTTACAATGTTCCTGGAATTCTGCTGAAGTTTAAAAATGCTTCTGAACTCTTCCATTGCTCTCAGAATTTTTCTGAAGTTTAAAAATACTTCGGAACGCTTCCATTGTTCCCGGAATTCTGCTGAAGTTTAAAAATGCTTCGGAAGTCTTCCATTTTTCTCAGGATTCCGATGATGTTTAAAAATGTTTTGGAACTCCTCCATTATTCTCGGAATTCCGCTGCCATTTAAAAATGATTTGGAACTCTTCCATTATTCTCAAACTTCCGCTGACATTTCAAAATGCTTCGGAACTCTTCCATTGTTCTTGTAATTCTGCTGATGTTTAAAAATGCTTCGGAACCCTTCCATTTTTCTTGGAATTCCGCTGACATTTAAAAATGCTTCGGAACTTTTCCATTGTTCTCGGAATTCCGCTGATGTTTAAAAATGCTTCGGAACTCTTCCATTGTTCTCGTAATTCCGCTGACGTTTAAAAATGCTTCGGAACTTTTTCATTGTTCTCGGAATTCCGCTGAAGTTTAAAAATGCTTAGGTACTCTTCCATTGTTCTCCTAACTCCACTGATGTTTAAAAATGCTTCGGAACTCTTACATTGTTCTCGGAATTCCGCTGACGTTTAAAAATGCTTCGAAACTCTTCCATTGTTCTCAGAATTCTGCTGAAGTTTAAAAATGCTTCGGAACTTTTCCATTGTTCTCGGAATTCCGCTGAAGTTTAAAAATGCTTAGGTACTCTTCCATTGTTCTCCTAACTCCACTGATGTTTAAAAATGCTTCGGAACTCTTACATTGTTCTCGGAATTCCGCTGACGTTTAAAAATGCTTCGGAACTTTTCATTTTTCTCAGAATTCCGCTGACGTTTAAAAATGCTTCGGTACTTTTCCATTTTTCTCGGAATTCCGCTGACGTTTAAAAATGCTTCGGAACTCTTCCATTGTTCTCCTAACTCCACTGATGTTTAAAAATGCTTCGGAACTCTTATATTGTTCTCAGAATTCCAATGATGTTTAAAAATGCTTTTGAACAAATTGTTCTCGGAATTCTGCTGAAGTTTAAAAATTCTTCCGAACTCTTACAATGTTCCCGGAATTCTGCTGAAGTTTAAAAATGCTTCCGAACTCTTCCATTGTTCCCAGAATTCCGCTGAAGTTTAAAAATGCTTCGGAACTCTTTTATTGCTCAAGGAATTCCGCTGACGTTTAAAAATGCTTCAGAACTCTTTCATTGTTCTCGGAATTCTGCTGAAGTTTATAAATGCATCGGAACTCTTGCATTGCTCAAGGAAATCCGCTGACGTTCAAAAATGCTTCGGAACTATTTCATTGCTCAAGGAATTCCGCTGACATTTAAAAATGCTTCGGAACTCTTCCATTTTTCTCAGAATTCTGCTGATGTTTAAAAATGCTCCGGAACTCTTCCATTGTTCTCGGAATTATGCTGAAGTTTAAAAAGGTTTCGGATCTCTTTCATTGTTCTCGGAATTCCACTGAAGTTTAAAAAGGCTTTGGAACTCTTCCATAGTTCTCAGAATTCCGCTGAAGTTTAAAAATGCTTCGGAACTCTTCCATTTTTCTCAGAATTCTGCTGACGTTTAAAAATGCTTCGGTACTTTTCCATTGTTCTCAGAATTCCGCTGACGTTTAAAAATGCTTCGGAACTCTTCCATTGTTCTCGTAATTCCGCTGATGTTAAAAAATGCTTCGGAACTCTTACATTGTTCTCGGAATTCCGCTGACGTTTAAAAATGCTTCGGAACTCTTCCAATGTTCTAGGATTTCCGATGAAGTTTAAAAATGATTCTGAACTCTTACATTGTTCTCAGAATTCCAATGATGTTTAAAAATGCTTTGGAACACTTCAATTGTTCTTGGAATTCTGCTGAAGTTTAAAAATGCTTCGGAACTCTTTCATTGCTCAAGGAATTCCGCTGACGTTTAAAAATGCTTCAGAACTCTTTCATTGTTCTCGGAATTCTGCTGACGTTTATAAATGCATCGGAACTCTTGCATTGCTCAAGGAATTCCGCTGACGTTCAAAAATGCTTCGGAACTCTTTCATTGCTCAAGGAATTTCGCTGACATTTAAAAATGCTTCGGAATTCTTACATTGTTCTCGGAATTCTGGTGACGTTTAAAAATGCTTCGGTACTTTTCCATTGTTCTCGGAATTCTGCTGACGTTTAAAAATGCTTCTGATCTCTTCCATTGTTCTCGGAATTCTCCTGAAGTTTAAAAATACTTCGGAACTCTTCCATTGTTCCCGGAATTCTGCTGAAGTTTAAAAATGCTTCGGAACTCTTCCATTTTTCTCAGGATTCCGCTGACATTTAAAAATGCTTTGGGACTCCTCCATTGTTCTCGGAATTCCGCTGCCATTTAAAAATGCTTCGGAACTCTTCCATTATTCTCAAACTTCCGCTGACATTTCAAAATGCTTCGGAACTCTTCCATTGTTCTCAAACTTCCGCTGACATTTCAAAATGCTTCGGAACTCTTCCATTGTTCTTGTAATTCTGCTGATGTTTAAAAATGCTTCGGAACCCTTCCATTTTTCTTGGAATTCCACTGACATTTAAAAATGCTTCGAAACTCTTCCGTTGTTCTCGGAAATCGGCTGACGTTTAAAAATGCTTTGGAACTCATCCATTGTTCTCAGAATTCCTATGAAGTTTAAAAATGCTTCAAAACTCTTCCATTGTTCTCGGAATTCTGCTGAAGTATAAAAAACCTTTGGAACTCTTCCATTGTTCTCGGAATACCGCTGACGTTTAAAAATGCTTTGGAACTCTTCCATTGTTCTCAGAATTCCGCTGACGTTTAAAAATGCTTCGGTACTTTTCCATTGTTCTCGGAATTCCGCTGACGTTTAAAAATGCTTTGGAACTCTTCCATTGTTCTCCTAACTCCTCTGATGTTTAAAAATGCTTCAGAACTCTTCCATTGTTGTCGGAATACCGCTGACGTTTAAAAATGCTTTGGAACTCTTCCATTGTTCTCAGAATTCTGCTGAAGTTTAAAAATGTTTCGGAACTTTTCCATTTTTCTCAGAATTCCGCTGACGTTTAAAAATGCTTCGGTACTTTTCCATTTTTCTCGGAATTCCGCTGACGTTTAAAAATGCTTCGGAACTCTTCCATTGTTCTCCTAACTCCACTGATGTTTAAAAATGCTTCGGAACTCTTATATTGTTCTCAGAATTCCAATGATGTTTAAAAATGCTTTTGAACAAATTGTTCTCGGAATTCAGCTGAAGTTTAAAAATTCTTCCGAACTCTTACAATGTTCCCGGAATTCTGCTGAAGTTTAAAAATGCTTCCGAACTCTTCCATTGTTCCCAGAATTCCGCTGAAGTTTAAAAATGCTTCGGAACTCTTTTATTGCTCAAGGAATTCCGCTGACGTTTAAAAATGCTTCAGAACTCTTTCATTGTTCTCGGAATTCTGCTGAAGTTTATAAATGCATCGGAACTCTTGCATTGCTCAAGGAAATCCGCTGACGTTCAAAAATGCTTCGGAACTATTTCATTGCTCAAGGAATTCCGCTGACATTTAAAAATGCTTTGGAACTCTTCCATTTTTCTCAGAATTCTGCTGATGTTTAAAAATGCTTCGGAACTTGTCCATTGTTCTCGAAATTCTGCTGAAGTTTAAAAAGGCTTCGGATCTCTTTCGTTGTTCTCGGAATTCCGCTGAAGTTTAAAAAGGCTTTGGAACTCTTCCATAGTTCTCAGAATTCGGCTGAAGTTTAAAAATGCTTCGGAACTCTTCCATTTTTCTCAGAATTCTGCTGATGTTTAAAAATGCTTCGGAACTCTTCCATTGTTCTCGTAATTCCGCTGACGTTTAAAAATGCTTCGGAACTTTTTCATTGTTCTCGGAATTCCGCTGAAGTTTAAAAATGCTTAGGTACTCTTCCATTGTTCTCCTAACTCCACTGATGTTTAAAAATGCTTCGGAACTCTTACATTGTTCTCGGAATTCCGCTGACGTTTAAAAATGCTTCGAAACTCTTCCATTGTTCTCAGAATTCTGCTGAAGTTTAAAAA
Organism: Phyllobates terribilis; assembly: GCF_046119375.1. Lineage (NCBI taxonomy): Eukaryota > Metazoa > Chordata > Amphibia > Anura > Dendrobatidae > Phyllobates > Phyllobates terribilis. The sequence continues at coordinate 305,310,808 of NW_027362765.1, read as the reverse complement.
TGCTTCGGAACTTTTCCATTGTTCTCGGAATTCCGCTGAAGTTTAAAAATGCTTAGGTACTCTTCCATTGTTCTCCTAACTCCACTGATGTTTAAAAATGCTTCGGAACTCTTACATTGTTCTCGGAATTCCGCTGACGTTTAAAAATGCTTCGGAACTTTTCATTTTTCTCAGAATTCCGCTGACGTTTAAAAATGCTTCGGTACTTTTCCATTTTTCTCGGAATTCCGCTGACGTTTAAAAATGCTTCGGAACTCTTCCATTGTTCTCCTAACTCCACTGATGTTTAAAAATGCTTCGGAACTCTTATATTGTTCTCAGAATTCCAATGATGTTTAAAAATGCTTTTGAACAAATTGTTCTCGGAATTCTGCTGAAGTTTAAAAATTCTTCCGAACTCTTACAATGTTCCCGGAATTCTGCTGAAGTTTAAAAATGCTTCCGAACTCTTCCATTGTTCCCAGAATTCCGCTGAAGTTTAAAAATGCTTCGGAACTCTTTTATTGCTCAAGGAATTCCGCTGACGTTTAAAAATGCTTCAGAACTCTTTCATTGTTCTCGGAATTCTGCTGAAGTTTATAAATGCATCGGAACTCTTGCATTGCTCAAGGAAATCCGCTGACGTTCAAAAATGCTTCGGAACTATTTCATTGCTCAAGGAATTCCGCTGACATTTAAAAATGCTTCGGAACTCTTCCATTTTTCTCAGAATTCTGCTGATGTTTGAAAATGCTCCGGAACTCTTCCATTGTTCTCGGAATTATGCTGAAGTTTAAAAAGGTTTCGGATCTCTTTCATTGTTCTCGGAATTCCACTGAAGTTTAAAAAGGCTTTGGAACTCTTCCATAGTTCTCAGAATTCCGCTGAAGTTTAAAAATGCTTCGGAACTCTTCCATTTTTCTCAGAATTCTGCTGACGTTTAAAAATGCTTCGGTACTTTTCCATTGTTCTCAGAATTCCGCTGACGTTTAAAAATGCTTCGGAACTCTTCCATTGTTCTCGTAATTCCGCTGATGTTAAAAAATGCTTCGGAACTCTTACATTGTTCTCGGAATTCCGCTGACGTTTAAAAATGCTTCGGAACTCTTCCAATGTTCTAGGATTTCCGATGAAGTTTAAAAATGATTCTGAACTCTTACATTGTTCTCAGAATTCCAATGATGTTTAAAAATGCTTTGGAACACTTCAATTGTTCTTGGAATTCTGCTGAAGTTTAAAAATGCTTCGGAACTCTTTCATTGCTCAAGGAATTCCGCTGACGTTTAAAAATGCTTCAGAACTCTTTCATTGTTCTCGGAATTCTGCTGACGTTTATAAATGCATCGGAACTCTTGCATTGCTCAAGGAATTCCGCTGACGTTCAAAAATGCTTCGGAACTCTTTCATTGCTCAAGGAATTTCGCTGACATTTAAAAATGCTTCGGAATTCTTACATTGTTCTCGGAATTCTGGTGACGTTTAAAAATGCTTCGGTACTTTTCCATTGTTCTCGGAATTCTGCTGACGTTTAAAAATGCTTCTGATCTCTTCCATTGTTCTCGGAATTCTCCTGAAGTTTAAAAATACTTCGGAACTCTTCCATTGTTCCCGGAATTCTGCTGAAGTTTAAAAATGCTTCGGAACTCTTCCATTTTTCTCAGGATTCCGCTGACATTTAAAAATGCTTTGGGACTCCTCCATTGTTCTCGGAATTCCGCTGCCATTTAAAAATGCTTCGGAACTCTTCCATTATTCTCAAACTTCCGCTGACATTTCAAAATGCTTCGGAACTCTTCCATTGTTCTCAAACTTCCGCTGACATTTCAAAATGCTTCGGAACTCTTCCATTGTTCTTGTAATTCTGCTGATGTTTAAAAATGCTTCGGAACCCTTCCATTTTTCTTGGAATTCCACTGACATTTAAAAATGCTTCGAAACTCTTCCGTTGTTCTCGGAAATCGGCTGACGTTTAAAAATGCTTTGGAACTCATCCATTGTTCTCAGAATTCCTATGAAGTTTAAAAATGCTTCAAAACTCTTCCATTGTTCTCGGAATTCTGCTGAAGTATAAAAAACCTTTGGAACTCTTCCATTGTTCTCGGAATACCGCTGACGTTTAAAAATGCTTTGGAACTCTTCCATTGTTCTCAGAATTCCGCTGACGTTTAAAAATGCTTCGGTACTTTTCCATTGTTCTCGGAATTCCGCTGACGTTTAAAAATGCTTCGGAACTCTTCCATTGTTCTCCTAACTCCTCTGATGTTTAAAAATGCTTCAGAACTCTTCCATTGTTGTCGGAATACCGCTGACGTTTAAAAATGCTTTGGAACTCTTCCATTGTTCTCAGAATTCTGCTGAAGTTTAAAAATGCTTCGGAACTTTTCCATTTTTCTCAGAATTCCGCTGACGTTTAAAAATGCTTCGGTACTTTTCCATTTTTCTCGGAATTCCGCTGACGTTTAAAAATGCTTCGGAACTCTTCCATTGTTCTCCTAACTCCACTGATGTTTAAAAATGCTTCGGAACTCTTATATTGTTCTCAGAATTCCAATGATGTTTAAAAATGCTTTTGAACAAATTGTTCTCGGAATTCAGCTGAAGTTTAAAAATTCTTCCGAACTCTTACAATGTTCCCGGAATTCTGCTGAAGTTTAAAAATGCTTCCGAACTCTTCCATTGTTCCCAGAATTCCGCTGAAGTTTAAAAATGCTTCGGAACTCTTTTATTGCTCAAGGAATTCCGCTGACGTTTAAAAATGCTTCAGAACTCTTTCATTGTTCTCGGAATTCTGCTGAAGTTTATAAATGCATCGGAACTCTTGCATTGCTCAAGGAAATCCGCTGACGTTCAAAAATGCTTCGGAACTATTTCATTGCTCAAGGAATTCCGCTGACATTTAAAAATGCTTTGGAACTCTTCCATTTTTCTCAGAATTCTGCTGATGTTTAAAAATGCTTCGGAACTTGTCCATTGTTCTCGAAATTCTGCTGAAGTTTAAAAAGGCTTCGGATCTCTTTCGTTGTTCTCGGAATTCCGCTGAAGTTTAAAAAGGCTTTGGAACTCTTCCATAGTTCTCAGAATTCGGCTGAAGTTTAAAAATGCTTCGGAACTCTTCCATTTTTCTCAGAATTCTGCTGACGTTTAAAAATGCTTCGGTACTTTTCCATTGTTCTCGTAATTCCGCTGATGTTAAAAAATGCTTCGGAACTCTTACATTGTTCTCGGAATTCCGCTGATGTTTAAAAATGCTTCGGAACTTTTCCATTGTTCTCGGAATTCCGCTGATGTTTAAAAATGCTTCGGAACTCTTCCATTGTTTTCGGAATTCCGCTAACGTTTAAAAATGCTTCGGAACTCTCATTGCTCAAGGAATTCCGCTGACATTTAAAAATGCTTCGGAACTCTTCCATTTTTCTCAGAATTCTGATGATGTTTAAAAATGCTTCGGAACTCTTCCATTGTTAGTGGAATTCCGCTGAAGTTTAAAAATGCTTCGGAACTCTTCCATTAATCTCCTAATTCCGCAGATGTTTAAAAATGCTTCGGAACTCTTCCATTGTTCTCGGAATTCTGCTGAAGTTTAAAAATACTTCGGAACTCTTCCAATGTTCCTGGAATTCTGCTGAAGTTTAAAAATGTTTCTGATCTCTTCCATTGCTCTCAGAATTTTGCTGAAGTTTAAAAATACTTCGGAACGCTTCCATTGTTCCCGGAATTCTGCTGAAGTTTAAAAATGCTTCGGAAGTCTTCCATTTTTCTCAGGATTCCGATGATGTTTAAAAATGTTTTGGAACTCCTCCATTATTCTCGGAATTCCGCTGCCATTTAAAAATGATTTGGAACTCTTCCATTATTCTCAAACTTCCGCTGACATTTCAAAATGCTTCGGAACTCTTCCATTGTTCTCAGAATTCCGCTGATGTTTAAAAATGCTTCGGAACACTTCAATTGTTCTCGGAATTCTGCTGATGTTTAAAAATGCTTCGGAACTCTTTCATTGCTCAAGGAATTCTGCTGACATTCAAAAATGCTTCGGAACTCTTCCATTGTTCGTGGAATTCTGCTGATGAGTAAAAATGCATCGTAACTCTTCCATTGTTCTCGTAATTCCGCTGATGTTTAAAAATGCTTCAGAACTCTTACATTGTTCTCAGAATTCCGCTGAAGTTTAAAAATGCTTCGGAACTCTTCCATTGTTCTCGAAATTCTGCTAACCTTTAAAAATGCTTCCGATCTCTTCCATTGTTCTCGGAATTCTGCTGAAGTTTAAAAATGCTTCGGAACTCTTCCATTGTTCCCGGAATTCTGCTGATGTTTAAAAATGCTTCGGAACTCTTCCATTGTTCTCGGAATTCCGCTGACGTTTAAAAATGCTTCGGTACTCTTCCATTTTTCTCGGAATTCCGCTGACGTTTAAAAATGCTTCGGAACTCTTCCATTGTTCTCCTAACTCCACTGATGTTTAAAAATGCTTCGTAACTCTTATATTGTTCTCAGAATTCCAATGATGTTTAAAAATGCTTTTGAACAAATTGTTCTCGGAATTCTGCTGAAGTTTAAAAATTCTTCCGAACTCTTACAATGTTCCCGGAATTCTGCTGAAGTTTAAAAATGCTTCCGAACTCTTCCATTGTTCCCAGAATTCCGCTGACGTTTAAAAATGCTTCAGAACTCTTTCATTGTTCTCGGAATTCTGCTGAAGTTTATAAATGCATCGGAACTCTTGCATTGCTCAAGGAAATCCGCTGACGTTCAAAAATGCTTCGGAACTATTTCATTGCTCAAGGAATTCCGCTGACATTTAAAAATGCTTCGGAACTCTTCCATTTTTCTCAGAATTCTGCTGATGTTTAAAAATGCTCCGGAACTCTTCCATTGTTCTCGGAATTATGCTGAAGTTTAAAAAGGTTTCGGATCTCTTTCATTGTTCTCGGAATTCCACTGAAGTTTAAAAAGGCTTTGGAACTCTTCCATAGTTCTCAGAATTCCGCTGAAGTTTAAAAATGCTTCGGAACTCTTCCATTTTTCTCAGAATTCTGCTGACGTTTAAAAATGCTTCGGTACTTTTCCATTGTTCTCAGAATTCCGCTGACGTTTAAAAATGCTTCGGAACTCTTCCATTGTTCTCGTAATTCCGCTGATGTTAAAAAATGCTTCGGAACTCTTACATTGTTCTCGGAATTCCGCTGACGTTTAAAAATGCTTCGGAACTCTTCCAATGTTCTAGGATTTCCGATGAAGTTTAAAAATGATTCTGAACTCTTACATTGTTCTCAGAATTCCAATGATGTTTAAAAATGCTTTGGAACACTTCAATTGTTCTTGGAATTCTGCTGAAGTTTAAAAATGCTTCGGAACTCTTTCATTGCTCAAGGAATTCCGCTGACGTTTAAAAATGCTTCAGAACTCTTTCATTGTTCTCGGAATTCTGCTGAAGTTTATAAATGCATCGGAACTCTTGCATTGCTCAAGGAATTCCGCTGACGTTCAAAAATGCTTCGGAACTCTTTCATTGCTCAAGGAATTTCGCTGACATTTAAAAATGCTTCGGAATTCTTACATTGTTCTCGGAATTCTGGTGACGTTTAAAAATGCTTCGGTACTTTTCCATTGTTCTCGGAATTCTGCTGACGTTTAAAAATGCTTCTGATCTCTTCCATTGTTCTCGGAATTCTCCTGAAGTTTAAAAATACTTCGGAACTCTTCCATTGTTCCCGGAATTCTGCTGAAGTTTAAAAATGCTTCGGAACTCTTCCATTTTTCTCAGGATTCCGCTGACATTTAAAAATGCTTTGGGACTCCTCCATTGTTCTCGGAATTCCGCTGCCATTTAAAAATGCTTCGGAACTCTTCCATTATTCTCAAACTTCCGCTGACATTTCAAAATGCTTCGGAACTCTTCCATTGTTCTCAAACTTCCACTGACATTTCAAAATGCTTCGGAACTCTTCCATTGTTCTTGTAATTCTGCTGATGTTTAAAAATGCTTCGGAACTCTTCCATTGTTCTCGGAATTCCGCTGACGTTTAAAAATGCTTCGGTACTCTTCCATTTTTCTCGGAATTCCGCTGACGTTTAAAAATGCTTCGGAACTCTTCCATTGTTCTCCTAACTCCACTGATGTTTAAAAATGCTTCGTAACTCTTATATTGTTCTCAGAATTCCAATGATGTTTAAAAATGCTTTTGAACAAATTGTTCTCGGAATTCTGCTGAAGTTTAAAAATTCTTCCGAACTCTTACAATGTTCCCGGAATTCTGCTGAAGTTTAAAAATGCTTCCGAACTCTTCCATTGTTCCCAGAATTCCGCTGACGTTTAAAAATGCTTCAGAACTCTTTCATTGTTCTCGGAATTCTGCTGAAGTTTATAAATGCATCGGAACTCTTGCATTGCTCAAGGAAATCCGCTGACGTTCAAAAATGCTTCGGAACTATTTCATTGCTCAAGGAATTCCGCTGACATTTAAAAATGCTTCGGAACTCTTCCATTTTTCTCAGAATTCTGCTGATGTTTAAAAATGCTCCGGAACTCTTCCATTGTTCTCGGAATTATGCTGAAGTTTAAAAAGGTTTCGGATCTCTTTCATTGTTCTCGGAATTCCACTGAAGTTTAAAAAGGCTTTGGAACTCTTCCATAGTTCTCAGAATTCCGCTGAAGTTTAAAAATGCTTCGGAACTCTTCCATTTTTCTCAGAATTCTGCTGACGTTTAAAAATGCTTCGGTACTTTTCCATTGTTCTCAGAATTCCGCTGACGTTTAAAAATGCTTCGGAACTCTTCCATTGTTCTCGTAATTCCGCTGATGTTAAAAAATGCTTCGGAACTCTTACATTGTTCTCGGAATTCCGCTGACGTTTAAAAATGCTTCGGAACTCTTCCAATGTTCTAGGATTTCCGATGAAGTTTAAAAATGATTCTGAACTCTTACATTGTTCTCAGAATTCCAATGATGTTTAAAAATGCTTTGGAACACTTCAATTGTTCTTGGAATTCTGCTGAAGTTTAAAAATGCTTCGGAACTCTTTCATTGCTCAAGGAATTCCGCTGACGTTTAAAAATGCTTCAGAACTCTTTCATTGTTCTCGGAATTCTGCTGAAGTTTATAAATGCATCGGAACTCTTGCATTGCTCAAGGAATTCCGCTGACGTTCAAAAATGCTTCGGAACTCTTTCATTGCTCAAGGAATTTCGCTGACATTTAAAAATGCTTCGGAATTCTTACATTGTTCTCGGAATTCTGGTGACGTTTAAAAATGCTTCGGTACTTTTCCATTGTTCTCGGAATTCTGCTGACGTTTAAAAATGCTTCTGATCTCTTCCATTGTTCTCGGAATTCTCCTGAAGTTTAAAAATACTTCGGAACTCTTCCATTGTTCCCGGAATTCTGCTGAAGTTTAAAAATGCTTCGGAACTCTTCCATTTTTCTCAGGATTCCGCTGACATTTAAAAATGCTTTGGGACTCCTCCATTGTTCTCGGAATTCCGCTGCCATTTAAAAATGCTTCGGAACTCTTCCATTATTCTCAAACTTCCGCTGACATTTCAAAATGCTTCGGAACTCTTCCATTGTTCTCAAACTTCCGCTGACATTTCAAAATGCTTCGGAACTCTTCCATTGTTCTTGTAATTCTGCTGATGTTTAAAAATGCTTCGGAACCCTTCCATTTTTCTTGGAATTCCACTGACATTTAAAAATGCTTCGAAACTCTTCCGTTGTTCTCGGAAATCGGCTGACGTTTAAAAATGCTTTGGAACTCATCCATTGTTCTCAGAATTCCTATGAAGTTTAAAAATGCTTCAAAACTCTTCCATTGTTCTCGGAATTCTGCTGAAGTATAAAAAACCTTTGGAACTCTTCCATTGTTCTCGGAATACCGCTGACGTTTAAAAATGCTTTGGAACTCTTCCATTGTTCTCAGAATTCCGCTGACGTTTAAAAATGCTTCGGTACTTTTCCATTGTTCTCGGAATTCCGCTGACGTTTAAAAATGCTTCGGAACTCTTCCATTGTTCTCCTAACTCCTCTGATGTTTAAAAATGCTTCAGAACTCTTCCATTGTTGTCGGAATACCGCTGACGTTTAAAAATGCTTTGGAACTCTTCCATTGTTCTCAGAATTCTGCTGAAGTTTAAAAATGCTTCGGAACTTTTCCATTTTTCTCAGAATTCCGCTGACGTTTAAAAATGCTTCGGTACTTTTCCATTTTTCTCGGAATTCCGCTGACGTTTAAAAATGCTTCGGAACTCTTCCATTGTTCTCCTAACTCCACTGATGTTTAAAAATGCTTCGGAACTCTTATATTGTTCTCAGAATTCCAATGATGTTTAAAAATGCTTTTGAACAAATTGTTCTCGGAATTCAGCTGAAGTTTAAAAATTCTTCCGAACTCTTACAATGTTCCCGGAATTCTGCTGAAGTTTAAAAATGCTTCCGAACTCTTCCATTGTTCCCAGAATTCCGCTGAAGTTTAAAAATGCTTCGGAACTCTTTTATTGCTCAAGGAATTCCGCTGACGTTTAAAAATGCTTCAGAACTCTTTCATTGTTCTCGGAATTCTGCTGAAGTTTATAAATGCATCGGAACTCTTGCATTGCTCAAGGAAATCCGCTGACGTTCAAAAATGCTTCGGAACTATTTCATTGCTCAAGGAATTCCGCTGACATTTAAAAATGCTTTGGAACTCTTCCATTTTTCTCAGAATTCTGCTGATGTTTAAAAATGCTTCGGAACTTGTCCATTGTTCTCGAAATTCTGCTGAAGTTTAAAAAGGCTTCGGATCTCTTTCGTTGTTCTCGGAATTCCGCTGAAGTTTAAAAAGGCTTTGGAACTCTTCCATAGTTCTCAGAATTCGGCTGAAGTTTAAAAATGCTTCGGAACTCTTCCATTTTTCTCAGAATTCTGCTGACGTTTAAAAATGCTTCGGTACTTTTCCATTGTTCTCGTAATTCCGCTGATGTTAAAAAATGCTTCGGAACTCTTACATTGTTCTCGGAATTCCGCTGATGTTTAAAAATGCTTCGGAACTTTTCCATTGTTCTCGGAATTCCGCTGATGTTTAAAAATGCTTCGGAACTCTTCCATTGTTTTCGGAATTCCGCTAACGTTTAAAAATGCTTCGGAACTCTCATTGCTCAAGGAATTCCGCTGACATTTAAAAATGCTTCGGAACTCTTCCATTTTTCTCAGAATTCTGATGATGTTTAAAAATGCTTCGGAACTCTTCCATTGTTAGCGGAATTCCGCTGAAGTTTAAAAATGCTTCGGAACTCTTCCATTAATCTCCTAATTCCGCAGATGTTTAAAAATGCTTCGGAACTCTTACATTGTTCTCGGAATACCGCTGACGTTTAAAAATGCTTTGGAACTCTTCCATTGTTCTCGGAATTCTGCTGACGTTTAAAAATGTTTCTGATCTCTTCCATTGTTCTCGGAATTCTGCTGAAGTTTAAAAATACTTCGGAACTCTTCCAATGTTCCTGGAATTCTGCTGAAGTTTAAAAATGCTTCTGAACTCTTCCATTGCTCTCAGAATTTTGCTGAAGTTTAAAAATACTTCGGAACGCTTCCATTGTTCCCGGAATTCTGCTGAAGTTTAAAAATGCTTCGGAAGTCTTCCATTTTTCTCAGGATTCCGATGATGTTTAAAAATGTTTTGGAACTCCTCCATTATTCTCGGAATTCCGCTGCCATTTAAAAATGATTTGGAACTCTTCCATTATTCTCAAACTTCCGCTGACATTTCAAAATGCTTCGGAACTCTTCCATTGTTCTCAGAATTCCGCTGATGTTTAAAAATGCTTCGGAACACTTCAATTGTTCTCGGAATTCTGCTGATGTTTAAAAATGCTTCGGAACTCTTTCATTGCTCAAGGAATTCTGCTGACATTCAAAAATGCTTCGGAACTCTTCCATTGTTCGTGGAATTCTGCTGATGAGTAAAAATGCATCGTAACTCTTCCATTGTTCTCGTAATTCCGCTGATGTTTAAAAATGCTTCAGAACTCTTACATTGTTCTCAGAATTCCGCTGAAGTTTAAAAATGCTTCGGAACTCTTCCATTGTTCTCGAAATTCTGCTAACCTTTAAAAATGCTTCCGATCTCTTCCATTGTTCTCGGAATTCTGCTGAAGTTTAAAAATGCTTCGGAACTCTTCCATTGTTCCCGGAATTCTGCTGATGTTTAAAAATGCTTCGGAACTCTTCCATTGTTCTCGGAATTCCGCTGACGTTTAAAAATGCTTCGGTACTCTTCCATTTTTCTCGGAATTCCGCTGACGTTTAAAAATGCTTCGGAACTCTTCCATTGTTCTCCTAACTCCACTGATGTTTAAAAATGCTTCGTAACTCTTATATTGTTCTCAGAATTCCAATGATGTTTAAAAATGCTTTTGAACAAATTGTTCTCGGAATTCTGCTGAAGTTTAAAAATTCTTCCGAACTCTTACAATGTTCCCGGAATTCTGCTGAAGTTTAAAAATGCTTCCGAACTCTTCCATTGTTCCCAGAATTCCGCTGACGTTTAAAAATGCTTCAGAACTCTTTCATTGTTCTCGGAATTCTGCTGAAGTTTATAAATGCATCGGAACTCTTGCATTGCTCAAGGAAATCCGCTGACGTTCAAAAATGCTTCGGAACTATTTCATTGCTCAAGGAATTCCGCTGACATTTAAAAATGCTTCGGAACTCTTCCATTTTTCTCAGAATTCTGCTGATGTTTAAAAATGCTCCGGAACTCTTCCATTGTTCTCGGAATTATGCTGAAGTTTAAAAAGGTTTCGGATCTCTTTCATTGTTCTCGGAATTCCACTGAAGTTTAAAAAGGCTTTGGAACTCTTCCATAGTTCTCAGAATTCCGCTGAAGTTTAAAAATGCTTCGGAACTCTTCCATTTTTCTCAGAATTCTGCTGACGTTTAAAAATGCTTCGGTACTTTTCCATTGTTCTCAGAATTCCGCTGACGTTTAAAAATGCTTCGGAACTCTTCCATTGTTCTCGTAATTCCGCTGATGTTAAAAAATGCTTCGGAACTCTTACATTGTTCTCGGAATTCCGCTGACGTTTAAAAATGCTTCGGAACTCTTCCAATGTTCTAGGATTTCCGATGAAGTTTAAAAATGATTCTGAACTCTTACATTGTTCTCAGAATTCCAATGATGTTTAAAAATGCTTTGGAACACTTCAATTGTTCTTGGAATTCTGCTGAAGTTTAAAAATGCTTCGGAACTCTTTCATTGCTCAAGGAATTCCGCTGACGTTTAAAAATGCTTCAGAACTCTTTCATTGTTCTCGGAATTCTGCTGAAGTTTATAAATGCATCGGAACTCTTGCATTGCTCAAGGAATTCCGCTGACGTTCAAAAATGCTTCGGAACTCTTTCATTGCTCAAGGAATTTCGCTGACATTTAAAAATGCTTCGGAATTCTTACATTGTTCTCGGAATTCTGGTGACGTTTAAAAATGCTTCGGTACTTTTCCATTGTTCTCGGAATTCTGCTGACGTTTAAAAATGCTTCTGATCTCTTCCATTGTTCTCGGAATTCTCCTGAAGTTTAAAAATACTTCGGAACTCTTCCATTGTTCCCGGAATTCTGCTGAAGTTTAAAAATGCTTCGGAACTCTTCCATTTTTCTCAGGATTCCGCTGACATTTAAAAATGCTTTGGGACTCCTCCATTGTTCTCGGAATTCCGCTGCCATTTAAAAATGCTTCGGAACTCTTCCATTATTCTCAAACTTCCGCTGACATTTCAAAATGCTTCGGAACTCTTCCATTGTTCTCAAACTTCCGCTGACATTTCAAAATGCTTCGGAACTCTTCCATTGTTCTTGTAATTCTGCTGATGTTTAAAAATGCTTCGGAACCCTTCCATTTTTCTTGGAATTCCACTGACATTTAAAAATGCTTCGAAACTCTTCCGTTGTTCTCGGAAATCGGCTGACGTTTAAAAATGCTTTGGAACTCATCCATTGTTCTCAGAATTCCTATGAAGTTTAAAAATGCTTCAAAACTCTTCCATTGTTCTCGGAATTCTGCTGAAGTATAAAAAACCTTTGGAACTCTTCCATTGTTCTCGGAATACCGCTGACGTTTAAAAATGCTTTGGAACTCTTCCATTGTTCTCAGAATTCCGCTGACGTTTAAAAATGCTTCGGTACTTTTCCATTGTTCTCGGAATTCCGCTGACGTTTAAAAATGCTTCGGAACTCTTCCATTGTTCTCCTAACTCCTCTGATGTTTAAAAATGCTTCAGAACTCTTCCATTGTTGTCGGAATACCGCTGACGTTTAAAAATGCTTTGGAACTCTTCCATTGTTCTCAGAATTCTGCTGAAGTTTAAAAATGCTTCGGAACTTTTCCATTTTTCTCAGAATTCCGCTGACGTTTAAAAATGCTTCGGTACTTTTCCATTTTTCTCGGAATTCCGCTGACGTTTAAAAATGCTTCGGAACTCTTCCATTGTTCTCCTAACTCCACTGATGTTTAAAAATGCTTCGGAACTCTTATATTGTTCTCAGAATTCCAATGATGTTTAAAAATGCTTTTGAACAAATTGTTCTCGGAATTCAGCTGAAGTTTAAAAATTCTTCCGAACTCTTACAATGTTCCCGGAATTCTGCTGAAGTTTAAAAATGCTTCCGAACTCTTCCATTGTTCCCAGAATTCCGCTGAAGTTTAAAAATGCTTCGGAACTCTTTTATTGCTCAAGGAATTCCGCTGACGTTTAAAAATGCTTCAGAACTCTTTCATTGTTCTCGGAATTCTGCTGAAGTTTATAAATGCATCGGAACTCTTGCATTGCTCAAGGAAATCCGCTGACGTTCAAAAATGCTTCGGAACTATTTCATTGCTCAAGGAATTCCGCTGACATTTAAAAATGCTTTGGAACTCTTCCATTTTTCTCAGAATTCTGCTGATGTTTAAAAATGCTTCGGAACTTGTCCATTGTTCTCGAAATTCTGCTGAAGTTTAAAAAGGCTTCGGATCTCTTTCGTTGTTCTCGGAATTCCGCTGAAGTTTAAAAAGGCTTTGGAACTCTTCCATAGTTCTCAGAATTCGGCTGAAGTTTAAAAATGCTTCGGAACTCTTCCATTTTTCTCAGAATTCTGCTGACGTTTAAAAATGCTTCGGTACTTTTCCATTGTTCTCGTAATTCCGCTGATGTTAAAAAATGCTTCGGAACTCTTACATTGTTCTCGGAATTCCGCTGATGTTTAAAAATGCTTCGGAACTTTTCCATTGTTCTCGGAATTCCGCTGATGTTTAAAAATGCTTCGGAACTCTTCCATTGTTTTCGGAATTCCGCTAACGTTTAAAAATGCTTCGGAACTCTCATTGCTCAAGGAATTCCGCTGACATTTAAAAATGCTTCGGAACTCTTCCATTTTTCTCAGAATTCTGATGATGTTTAAAAATGCTTCGGAACTCTTCCATTGTTAGCGGAATTCCGCTGAAGTTTAAAAATGCTTCGGAACTCTTCCATTAATCTCCTAATTCCGCAGATGTTTAAAAATGCTTCGGAACTCTTACATTGTTCTCGGAATACCGCTGACGTTTAAAAATGCTTTGGAACTCTTCCATTGTTCTCGGAATTCTGCTGACGTTTAAAAATGTTTCTGATCTCTTCCATTGTTCTCGGAATTCTGCTGAAGTTTAAAAATACTTCGGAACTCTTCCAATGTTCCTGGAATTCTGCTGAAGTTTAAAAATGCTTCTGAACTCTTCCATTGCTCTCAGAATTTTGCTGAAGTTTAAAAATACTTCGGAACGCTTCCATTGTTCCCGGAATTCTGCTGAAGTTTAAAAATGCTTCGGAAGTCTTCCATTTTTCTCAGGATTCCGATGATGTTTAAAAATGTTTTGGAACTCCTCCATTATTCTCGGAATTCCGCTGCCATTTAAAAATGATTTGGAACTCTTCCATTATTCTCAAACTTCCGCTGACATTTCAAAATGCTTCGGAACTCTTCCATTGTTCTCAGAATTCCGCTGATGTTTAAAAATGCTTCGGAACACTTCAATTGTTCTCGGAATTCTGCTGATGTTTAAAAATGCTTCGGAACTCTTTCATTGCTCAAGGAATTCTGCTGACATTCAAAAATGCTTCGGAACTCTTCCATTGTTCGTGGAATTCTGCTGATGAGTAAAAATGCATCGTAACTCTTCCATTGTTCTCGTAATTCCGCTGATGTTTAAAAATGCTTCAGAACTCTTACATTGTTCTCAGAATTCCGCTGAAGTTTAAAAATGCTTCGGAACTCTTCCATAGAGATGAGCGGTGTTCGACTAGAACTGTTCGCCAATCTCAAATTCGAGCTGTTTTGGGCGGTGTTCGAGTTGTTCGACGAACCCGAACGATTTGCAAAAAATTCGGCTGTTCGAGGTTATGTTCGATAACTGTTCGTACACCAAAAGCGTGTCCTGCATGGATTGTCTGCCACTCACTGTAATGCCACAGCCATGGTGGTTGTGGCATTACAGTGATTGCCCAAATCGATGGGAACAGTGCCAACAGTGAAACATGAAAAGCCGGCAATTCAGCAGCGGCATACACCGGTACCCGACAATTTAGAACCGAAAGAATAGAGCTTCACACATAGATTAGATAGATATAAACATGTCAGCCACATATATACGAAGTACAGTGAAAGTGCTGCTTACTGTACTTGTCATTTAGCGTAAAGGATTTATCAAAAAAAATAATAGTGTTTTCATGCACCGTCTCTTTAAGAAAGCCGGCCGGCAATTCAGCATCTGTACCCGACAATTTATAACAGACAGAATAGAGCTTCACACATAGATTAGATAGATAGAAACATGTCAGTCACATATATATGAAGTACAGTGATAGTGTTGGTTACTGTACTTGTCATTTAGTATTAAAATAAAGGATTTATTATTAAAAAAATTGGCGTGGGGTTCCCCTTAATTTTAGGCTCTAGCGGAGGTTAAGCAGACGGCTGGGGCAGATGTTTGAAGCCTGGGAAGGGGGTAATACCCACGGAGCTTCCCAGGCTACTAATATCAGCCCCCAGCTGAATACATAGCCTTTACTAGCTATTAAAATGGGGGACCCCCCAAAAAAAATGACGTGGGGTCCCCCCTAATTTAATAGCTAGCAAAGGCTAGGCAGACAGCTGGGGGCTGATATTAATAGCCCAGGAAGGGAGCCATGAATATTGGCCCCCTCCCAGGCTAGAAACACCAGCCGTCAGCCGCCCCAGAAATGGCGCATTCATAGGATGCGCCAATTCTGGCACTTAGCCTCGCTCTTCCACGCTGCCCTGGTGCGGTGGCAGGGGGTAATAGGGTTGGGGTTGATGTCAGCTTATAATGCCAGCTGACATCAAGCCCAGGTTAGTAATGGAGAGGCGTCTATAAGACACCCCCATTACTAACCCCATAGTCAAAGTTAAAAAAAACACAAACACCCAGAATAAAGTCCTTTAATTGAAATAAAGACACAGTCCTTTATTGTTCTAAATTAAACCATACTTACCGTCACGCCCATTCCAGCTGAAGCCAACGATCTCCTGCAATAAAAGAAAAATAATAAAGCAACCTCATCCTTACCTTTCCATGGTTCCCACGACAGCTTCAGCTCTGCTACATCGAGATGACAGGCTGGACCGCAGCAGAACGCTGCCATCCAGCCTCTCATCCCGCAGACACTGAGAAGCGCAGGCTTGCTTGCGCTGCTCAGCGTCTCTCTGTGACGACATCCAGATGAGCCGAGTTCATGTCCAATGAACTCGGCTCACCTCATGCACGTCACTGACAGCGTGGGAAAATTCTCAAGCTGAAGCGCTGAGTGCAGGAGAATTTTCCCACGCTGTCAGTGACGTGCATAAGGTGAGCTCATGTCCAATGAACTCAGCTCACCTCCTGCACGTCACTGACAGCGTGGGAGAATTCTCCTGCACTCAGCGCTTCAGTGTGAGAATTCTCCCACGCTGAAGCGCTGAGTGCAGGAGAATTTTCCCACGCTGTCAGTGACGTGCATGAGGTGAGCCGAGTTCATTGGACATTAACTCGGCTCATCTGGATGCCCTCACAGAGAGACACTGTGGAGCGCAAGCAAGCCTGCGCTTCTCAGTGTCTGCGGGATGACAGACTGGATGGCAGCGTTCTGCTGCGGTCCAGCCTGTCATCTCGATGTAGCAGAGCTGAAGCTGTCATGGGAACCATGGAAAGGTAAGGATGATGTTGCTTTATTATTTTTCTTTTATTTCAGGAGATCGTTGGCTTCAGCTGGAATGGGCGTGATGGTAAGTATGGTTTAATTTAGAACAATAAAGAATTGTGTGTTTATTTCAATTAAAGGACTTTTTTCTGGGTGTTGTGTTTTTTTTAAATTCTTTACTAGAAATTCATGGTGGTCATGTCTAATATTGGCGTGACCCCATGAATTTCGGGCTTAGGGCCAGCTGATAATGCCAAGCTGGCCCTAACCCCTTTATTACCCAGTGAGCCACCGCATCAGGGCCCTGGATGAGTTGGGTACAGCGCCAGAAGATGGCGCTTCTATGAACGCGCCATTTTCCGGGGTGGCTGCGGACTGCAATTTGCAGCGGGGGTGGCCCAGAAAGCTTGGGCCTCCCTGCGCTGCGGATTCCAGCCCCCAGCTGCCTAGTTGTACCTGGCTGGACACAAAAACAGGGCGAAGCCCCACGTCAATTTTCTTTAAATTATTTCATGAAATAATTAAGAAAAAAGGGCTTCCCTATATTGTTGTGTCCGGCCAGGTACAAATAGGCAGCTGGTGGTTGGGGGCAGCCCGTTCCTGCCTGCTGTACCTGGCTGGACACAAATATAGTGCGAAGCCCCACATCAATTTTTTTTAAATTATTTCATGAATTTCCTGAAATAATTTAAAAAAATTTAAGTGGGGCTTCGCACTATATTTGTGTCCAGCCAGGTACAGCAGGCAGGAACGGGCTGCCCCCATCCACCAGCTGCCTATTTGTACCTGGCCGGACACAACAATATAGGGAAGCCCTTTTTTTCTTAATTATTTCATGAATTTCATGAAATAATTAAAAAAAATTGAAGTGGGGCTTCGCACAATATTTGTGTCCAGCCAGGTACAGCAGGCAGGAACGGGCTGCCCCCAACCACCAGCTGCCTATTTGTACCTGGCCGGACACAACAATATAGGGAAGGCCTTTTTTTCTTAATTATTTCATGAATTTCATGAAATAATTAAAAAAAAAGTACGTGGGGCTTCGCCCTATTTTTGTGTCCAGCCAGGTACAACTAGGCAGCTGGGGGCTGGAATCTGCAGCGCAGGGAGGCCCAAGCTTTCTGGGCCCCCCCCCGCTACAAATTGCAGTCCGCAGCCACCCCGGAAAATGGCGCGTTCATAGAAGCGCCATCTTCTGGCGCTGTACCCAACTCATCCAGGGCCCTGGTGCGGTGGCTCACTGGGTAATAAAGGGGTTAGGGCCAGCTTGG
This sequence comes from Phyllobates terribilis, assembly GCF_046119375.1. Taxonomy (NCBI): domain Eukaryota; kingdom Metazoa; phylum Chordata; class Amphibia; order Anura; family Dendrobatidae; genus Phyllobates; species Phyllobates terribilis. Next base: position 305,293,378 of record NW_027362765.1, on the reverse strand, counting down.
TATTATCAGCTGGCCCCAAGCCCAAAATTCATGGGGTCACGCCAGTATTAGACATGACCGCCATGAATTTCTAGTAAAGTATTTAAAAAAAACACAACACCCAGAATAAAGTCCTTTAATTGAAATAAAGACACAATTCTTTATTGTTCTAAATTAAACCATACTTACCATCACACCCATTCCAGCTGAAGCCAACGATCTCCTGCACTAAAAGAAAAATAATAAACCAACCTCATCCTTACCTTTCCATGGTTCCCACGACAGCTTCAGCTCTGCTACATCGAGATGACTGGCTGGACCGCAGCAGAACGCTGCCATCCAGTCTGTCATCCCGCAGACACTGAGAAGCGCAGGCATGCTTGCGCTCCTCACTGTCTCGCTGTGACGGCATCCAGATGAGCCGAGGTCATGTCCAATGAACTCGGCTCACCTCATGCACGTCACTGACAGCGTGGGAAAATTCTCACGCTGAAGTGCTGAGTGCAGGAGAATTCTCCCACGCTGTCAGTGATGTGCATGAGGTGAGCTCATGTCCAATGAACTCAGCTCACCTCCTGCACGTCACTGACAGCGTGGGAAAATTCTCCTGCAATCAGCGCTTCAGCGTGAGAATTTTCCCACGCTGTCAGTGACGTGAATGAGGTGAGCCGAGTTCATTGGACATGAACTCGGCTCATCTGGATGTCGTCACAGAGAGACGCTGAGCAGCGCAAGCAAGCCTGCGCTTCTCAGTGTCTGCGGGATGACAGGCTGGATGGCAGCGTTCTGCTGCGGTCCAGCCTGTCATCTCGATGTAGCAGAGCTGAAGCTGTCGTGGGAACCATGGAAAGGTAAGGATGAGGTTGCTTTATTATTTTTCTTTTATTGCAGGAGATCGTTGGCTTCAGCTGGAATGGGCGTGACGGTAAGTATGGTTTAATTTAGAACAATAAAGGACTGTGTCTTTATTTCAATTAAAGGACTTTATTCTGGGTGTTTGTGTTTTTTTTAACTTTGACTATGGGGTTAGTAATGGGGGTGTCTTATAGACGCCTCTCCATTACTAACCTGGGCTTGATGTCAGCTGGCATTATAAGCTGACATCAACCCCAACCCTATTACCCCCTGCCACCGCACCAGGGCAGCGTGGAAGAGCGAGGCTAAGTGCCAGAATTGGCGCATCCTATGAATGCGCCATTTCTGGGGCGGCTGACGGCTGGTGTTTCTAGCCTGGGAGGGGGCCAATATTCATGGCTCCCTTCCTGGGCTATTAATATCAGCCCCCAGCTGTCTGCCTAGCCTTTGCTAGCTATTAAATTAGGGGGGACCCCACGTCATTTTTTTGGGGGGGTCCCCCATTTTAATAGCTAGTAAAGGCTATGTATTCAGCTGGGGGCTGATATTAGTAGCCTGGGAAGCTCCGTGGGTATTACCCCCTTCCCAGGCTTCAAACATCTGCCCCAGCCGTCTGCTTAACCTCCGCTAGAGCTTAAAATTAAGGGGAACCCCACGCCAATTTTTTTAATAATAAATCCTTTATTTTAATACTAAATGACAAGTACAGTAACCAACACTATCACTGTACTTCATATATATGTGACTGACATGTTTCTATCTATCTAATCTATGTGTGATGCTCTATCTTTCTGTTCTAAATTGTCGGGTACCGCTGCTGAATTGCCGGCCGGCTTTTTTAAAGAGACAGTGCATGAAAACACTATTATTTTTTTAAATAAATCCTTTACACTAAATGACAAGTACAGTAAGCAACACTGTCACTGTACTTATTATATATGTGACTGACATGTTTCTATCTATCTAATCTATGTGTGAAGCTCTATTCTTTCTGTTCTAAATTGTCGGGTACAGATGCTGAATTGCCGGCCGGCTTTTTTAAAGAGACGGTGCATGAAAACACTAATATTTTTTTTAATAAATCCTTTACACTAAATGACAAGTGCAGTAACCAACACTGTCACTGTGCTTCTTATATGTGTGACTGACATGTTTCTATCTATCTAATCTATGTGTGATGCTCTATTCCTTCTTGTCTAAATTGTCGGGTACCGGTGTATGCCGCTGCTGAATTTGCCGGCCGGCTTTTTTAAAGAGAGTGTCTTCTGAGCAGTTTGTCAGCTTTTGGACACCTTTGCAGGTGTTTTCTATGTGTTTCTATGTGTTTTTGTTTGCCTGCCATTGGTTTTAACGGTGTTCGACGGTGTTCTAAGGTGTTCGACGAACAGTTCGACGAACAGTTCCTCGAACATCCCGGTGTTCGACGAACCGAACCGAACCCGAACACTACGGGGGTGGCTCAACACTACTCTTCCATTGTTCTCGAAATTCTGCTAACCTTTAAAAATGCTTCCGATCTCTTCCATTGTTCTCGGAATTCTGCTGAAGTTTAAAAATGCTTCGGAACTCTTCCATTGTTCCCGGAATTCTGCTGATGTTTAAAAATGCTTCGGAACTCTTCCATTGTTCTCGGAATTCCGCTGACGTTTAAAAATGCTTCGGTACTCTTCCATTTTTCTCGGAATTCCGCTGACGTTTAAAAATGCTTCGGAACTCTTCCATTGTTCTCCTAACTCCACTGATGTTTAAAAATGCTTCGTAACTCTTATATTGTTCTCAGAATTCCAATGATGTTTAAAAATGCTTTTGAACAAATTGTTCTCGGAATTCTGCTGAAGTTTAAAAATTCTTCCGAACTCTTACAATGTTCCCGGAATTCTGCTGAAGTTTAAAAATGCTTCCGAACTCTTCCATTGTTCCCAGAATTCCGCTGACGTTTAAAAATGCTTCAGAACTCTTTCATTGTTCTCGGAATTCTGCTGAAGTTTATAAATGCATCGGATCTCTTGCATTGCTCAAGGAAATCCGCTGACGTTCAAAAATGCTTCGGAACTATTTCATTGCTCAAGGAATTCCGCTGACATTTAAAAATGCTTCGGAACTCTTCCATTTTTCTCAGAATTCTGCTGATGTTTAAAAATGCTCCGGAACTCTTCCATTGTTCTCGGAATTATGCTGAAGTTTAAAAAGGTTTCGGATCTCTTTCATTGTTCTCGGAATTCCACTGAAGTTTAAAAAGGCTTTGGAACTCTTCCATAGTTCTCAGAATTCCGCTGAAGTTTAAAAATGCTTCGGAACTCTTCCATTTTTCTCAGAATTCTGCTGACGTTTAAAAATGCTTCGGTACTTTTCCATTGTTCTCAGAATTCCGCTGACGTTTAAAAATGCTTCGGAACTCTTCCATTGCTCTCGTAATTCCGCTGATGTTAAAAAATGCTTCGGAACTCTTACATTGTTCTCGGAATTCCGCTGACGTTTAAAAATGCTTCGGAACTCTTCCAATGTTCTAGGATTTCCGATGAAGTTTAAAAATGATTCTGAACTCTTACATTGTTCTCAGAATTCCAATGATGTTTAAAAATGCTTTGGAACACTTCAATTGTTCTTGGAATTCTGCTGAAGTTTAAAAATGCTTCGGAACTCTTTCATTGCTCAAGGAATTCCGCTGACGTTTAAAAATGCTTCAGAACTCTTTCATTGTTCTCGGAATTCTGCTGAAGTTTATAAATGCATCGGAACTCTTGCATTGCTCAAGGAATTCCGCTGACGTTCAAAAATGCTTCGGAACTCTTTCATTGCTCAAGGAATTTCGCTGACATTTAAAAATGCTTCGGAATTCTTACATTGTTCTCGGAATTCTGGTGACGTTTAAAAATGCTTCGGTACTTTTCCATTGTTCTCGGAATTCTGCTGACGTTTAAAAATGCTTCTGATCTCTTCCATTGTTCTCGGAATTCTCCTGAAGTTTAAAAATACTTCGGAACTCTTCCATTGTTCCCGGAATTCTGCTGAAGTTTAAAAATGGTTCGGAACTCTTCCATTTTTCTCAGGATTCCGCTGACATTTAAAAATGCTTTGGGACTCCTCCATTGTTCTCGGAATTCCGCTGCCATTTAAAAATGCTTCGGAACTCTTCCATTATTCTCAAACTTCCGCTGACATTTCAAAATGCTTCGGAACTCTTCCATTGTTCTCAAACTTCCACTGACATTTCAAAATGCTTCGGAACTCTTCCATTGTTCTTGTAATTCTGCTGATGTTTAAAAATGCTTCGGAACTCTTCCATTGTTCTCGGAATTCCGCTGACGTTTAAAAATGCTTCGGTACTCTTCCATTTTTCTCGGAATTCCGCTGACGTTTAAAAATGCTTCGGAACTCTTCCATTGTTCTCCTAACTCCACTGATGTTTAAAAATGCTTCGTAACTCTTATATTGTTCTCAGAATTCCAATGATGTTTAAAAATGCTTTTGAACAAATTGTTCTCGGAATTCTGCTGAAGTTTAAAAATTCTTCCGAACTCTTACAATGTTCCCGGAATTCTGCTGAAGTTTAAAAATGCTTCCGAACTCTTCCATTGTTCCCAGAATTCCGCTGACGTTTAAAAATGCTTCAGAACTCTTTCATTGTTCTCGGAATTCTGCTGAAGTTTATAAATGCATCGGAACTCTTGCATTGCTCAAGGAAATCCGCTGACGTTCAAAAATGCTTCGGAACTATTTCATTGCTCAAGGAATTCCGCTGACATTTAAAAATGCTTCGGAACTCTTCCATTTTTCTCAGAATTCTGCTGATGTTTAAAAATGCTCCGGAACTCTTCCATTGTTCTCGGAATTATGCTGAAGTTTAAAAAGGTTTCGGATCTCTTTCATTGTTCTCGGAATTCCACTGAAGTTTAAAAAGGCTTTGGAACTCTTCCATAGTTCTCAGAATTCCGCTGAAGTTTAAAAATGCTTCGGAACTCTTCCATTTTTCTCAGAATTCTGCTGACGTTTAAAAATGCTTCGGTACTTTTCCATTGTTCTCAGAATTCCGCTGACGTTTAAAAATGCTTCGGAACTCTTCCATTGTTCTCGTAATTCCGCTGATGTTAAAAAATGCTTCGGAACTCTTACATTGTTCTCGGAATTCCGCTGACGTTTAAAAATGCTTCGGAACTCTTCCAATGTTCTAGGATTTCCGATGAAGTTTAAAAATGATTCTGAACTCTTACATTGTTCTCAGAATTCCAATGATGTTTAAAAATGCTTTGGAACACTTCAATTGTTCTTGGAATTCTGCTGAAGTTTAAAAATGCTTCGGAACTCTTTCATTGCTCAAGGAATTCCGCTGACGTTTAAAAATGCTTCAGAACTCTTTCATTGTTCTCGGAATTCTGCTGAAGTTTATAAATGCATCGGAACTCTTGCATTGCTCAAGGAATTCCGCTGACGTTCAAAAATGCTTCGGAACTCTTTCATTGCTCAAGGAATTTCGCTGACATTTAAAAATGCTTCGGAATTCTTACATTGTTCTCGGAATTCTGGTGACGTTTAAAAATGCTTCGGTACTTTTCCATTGTTCTCGGAATTCTGCTGACGTTTAAAAATGCTTCTGATCTCTTCCATTGTTCTCGGAATTCTCCTGAAGTTTAAAAATACTTCGGAACTCTTCCATTGTTCCCGGAATTCTGCTGAAGTTTAAAAATGGTTCGGAACTCTTCCATTTTTCTCAGGATTCCGCTGACATTTAAAAATGCTTTGGGACTCCTCCATTGTTCTCGGAATTCCGCTGCCATTTAAAAATGCTTCGGAACTCTTCCATTATTCTCAAACTTCCGCTGACATTTCAAAATGCTTCGGAACTCTTCCATTGTTCTCAAACTTCCACTGACATTTCAAAATGCTTCGGAACTCTTCCATTGTTCTTGTAATTCTGCTGATGTTTAAAAATGCTTCGGAACTCTTCCATTGTTCTCGGAATTCCGCTGACGTTTAAAAATGCTTCGGTACTCTTCCATTTTTCTCGGAATTCCGCTGACGTTTAAAAATGCTTCGGAACTCTTCCATTGTTCTCCTAACTCCACTGATGTTTAAAAATGCTTCGTAACTCTTATATTGTTCTCAGAATTCCAATGATGTTTAAAAATGCTTTTGAACAAATTGTTCTCGGAATTCTGCTGAAGTTTAAAAATTCTTCCGAACTCTTACAATGTTCCCGGAATTCTGCTGAAGTTTAAAAATGCTTCCGAACTCTTCCATTGTTCCCAGAATTCCGCTGACGTTTAAAAATGCTTCAGAACTCTTTCATTGTTCTCGGAATTCTGCTGAAGTTTATAAATGCATCGGAACTCTTGCATTGCTCAAGGAAATCCGCTGACGTTCAAAAATGCTTCGGAACTATTTCATTGCTCAAGGAATTCCGCTGACATTTAAAAATGCTTCGGAACTCTTCCATTTTTCTCAGAATTCTGCTGATGTTTAAAAATGCTCCGGAACTCTTCCATTGTTCTCGGAATTATGCTGAAGTTTAAAAAGGTTTCGGATCTCTTTCATTGTTCTCGGAATTCCACTGAAGTTTAAAAAGGCTTTGGAACTCTTCCATAGTTCTCAGAATTCCGCTGAAGTTTAAAAATGCTTCGGAACTCTTCCATTTTTCTCAGAATTCTGCTGACGTTTAAAAATGCTTCGGTACTTTTCCATTGTTCTCAGAATTCCGCTGACGTTTAAAAATGCTTCGGAACTCTTCCATTGTTCTCGTAATTCCGCTGATGTTAAAAAATGCTTCGGAACTCTTACATTGTTCTCGGAATTCCGCTGACGTTTAAAAATGCTTCGGAACTCTTCCAATGTTCTAGGATTTCCGATGAAGTTTAAAAATGATTCTGAACTCTTACATTGTTCTCAGAATTCCAATGATGTTTAAAAATGCTTTGGAACACTTCAATTGTTCTTGGAATTCTGCTGAAGTTTAAAAATGCTTCGGAACTCTTTCATTGCTCAAGGAATTCCGCTGACGTTTAAAAATGCTTCAGAACTCTTTCATTGTTCTCGGAATTCTGCTGAAGTTTATAAATGCATCGGAACTCTTGCATTGCTCAAGGAATTCCGCTGACGTTCAAAAATGCTTCGGAACTCTTTCATTGCTCAAGGAATTTCGCTGACATTTAAAAATGCTTCGGAATTCTTACATTGTTCTCGGAATTCTGGTGACGTTTAAAAATGCTTCGGTACTTTTCCATTGTTCTCGGAATTCTGCTGACGTTTAAAAATGCTTCTGATCTCTTCCATTGTTCTCGGAATTCTCCTGAAGTTTAAAAATACTTCGGAACTCTTCCATTGTTCCCGGAATTCTGCTGAAGTTTAAAAATGCTTCGGAACTCTTCCATTTTTCTCAGGATTCCGCTGACATTTAAAAATGCTTTGGGACTCCTCCATTGTTCTCGGAATTCCGCTGCCATTTAAAAATGCTTCGGAACTCTTCCATTATTCTCAAACTTCCGCTGACATTTCAAAATGCTTCGGAACTCTTCCATTGTTCTCAAACTTCCACTGACATTTCAAAATGCTTCGGAACTCTTCCATTGTTCTTGTAATTCTGCTGATGTTTAAAAATGCTTCGGAACCCTTCCATTTTTCTTGGAATTCCACTGACATTTAAAAATGCTTCGAAACTCTTCCGTTGTTCTCGGAAATCGGCTGACGTTTAAAAATGCTTTGGAACTCATCCATTGTTCTCAGAATTCCTATGAAGTTTAAAAATGCTTCAAAACTCTTCCATTGTTCTCGGAATTCTGCTGAAGTATAAAAAACCTTTGGAACTCTTCCATTGTTCTCGGAATACCGCTGACGTTTAAAAATGCTTTGGAACTCTTCCATTGTTCTCAGAATTCCGCTGACGTTTAAAAATGCTTCGGTACTTTTCCATTGTTCTCGGAATTCCGCTGACGTTTAAAAATGCTTCGGAACTCTTCCATTGTTCTCCTAACTCCTCTGATGTTTAAAAATGCTTCAGAACTCTTCCATTGTTGTCGGAATACCGCTGACGTTTAAAAATGCATGGAACTCTTCCATTGTTCTCAGAATTCTGCTGAAGTTTAAAAATGCTTCGGAACTTTTCCATTTTTCTCAGAATTCCGCTGACGTTTAAAAATGCTTCGGTACTTTTCCATTTTTCTCGGAATTCCGCTGACGTTTAAAAATGCTTCGGAACTCTTCCATTGTTCTCCTAACTCCACTGATGTTTAAAAATGCTTCGGAACTCTTATATTGTTCTCAGAATTCCAATGATGTTTTAAAATGCTTTTGAACAAATTGTTCTCGGAATTCAGCTGAAGTTTAAAAATTCTTCCGAACTCTTACAATGTTCCCGGAATTCTGCTGAAGTTTAAAAATGCTTCCGAACTCTTCCATTGTTCCCAGAATTCCACTGAAGTTTAAAAATGCTTCGGAACTCTTTTATTGCTCAAGGAATTCCGCTGACGTTTAAAAATGCTTCAGAACTCTTTCATTGTTCTCGGAATTCTGCTGAAGTTTATAAATGCATCGGAACTCTTGCATTGCTCAAGGAAATCCGCTGACGTTCAAAAATGCTTCGGAACTATTTCATTGCTCAAGGAATTCCGCTGACATTTAAAAATGCTTTGGAACTCTTCCATTTTTCTCAGAATTCTGCTGATGTTTAAAAATGCTTCGGAACTTGTCCATTGTTCTCGAAATTCTGCTGAAGTTTAAAAAGGCTTCGGATCTCTTTCGTTGTTCTCGGAATTCCGCTGAAGTTTAAAAAGGCTTTGGAACTCTTCCATAGTTCTCAGAATTCGGCTGAAGTTTAAAAATGCTTCGGAACTCTTCCATTTTTCTCAGAATTCTGCTGACGTTTAAAAATGCTTCGGTACTTTTCCATTGTTCTCGTAATTCCGCTGATGTTAAAAAATGCTTCGGAACTCTTACATTGTTCTCGGAATTCCGCTGATGTTTAAAAATGCTTCGGAACTTTTCCATTGTTCTCGGAATTCCGCTGATGTTTAAAAATGCTTCGGAACTCTTCCATTGTTTTCGGAATTCCGCTAACGTTTAAAAATGCTTCGGAACTCTCATTGCTCAAGGAATTCCGCTGACATTTAAAAATGCTTCGGAACTCTTCCATTTTTCTCAGAATTCTGATGATGTTTAAAAATGCTTCGGAACTCTTCCATTGTTAGCGGAATTCCGCTGAAGTTTAAAAATGCTTCGGAACTCTTCCATTAATCTCCTAATTCCGCAGATGTTTAAAAATGCTTCGGAACTCTTACATTGTTCTCGGAATACCGCTGACGTTTAAAAATGCTTTGGAACTCTTCCATTGTTCTCGGAATTCTGCTGACGTTTAAAAATGTTTCTGATCTCTTCCATTGTTCTCGGAATTCTGCTGAAGTTTAAAAATACTTCGGAACTCTTCCAATGTTCCTGGAATTCTGCTGAAGTTTAAAAATGCTTCTGAACTCTTCCATTGCTCTCAGAATTTTGCTGAAGTTTAAAAATACTTCGGAACGCTTCCATTGTTCCCGGAATTCTGCTGAAGTTTAAAAATGCTTCGGAAGTCTTCCATTTTTCTCAGGATTCCGATGATGTTTAAAAATGTTTTGGAACTCCTCCATTATTCTCGGAATTCCGCTGCCATTTAAAAATGATTTGGAACTCTTCCATTATTCTCAAACTTCCGCTGACATTTCAAAATGCTTCGGAACTCTTCCATTGTTCTCAGAATTCCGCTGATGTTTAAAAATGCTTCGGAACACTTCAATTGTTCTCGGAATTCTACTGATGTTTAAAAATGCTTCGGAACTCTTTCATTGCTCAAGGAATTCTGCTGACATTCAAAAATGCTTCGGAACTCTTCCATTGTTCGTGGAATTCTGCTGATGAGTAAAAATGCATCGTAACTCTTCCATTGTTCTCGTAATTCCGCTGATGTTTAAAAATGCTTCAGAACTCTTACATTGTTCTCAGAATTCCGCTGAAGTTTAAAAATGCTTCGGAACTCTTCCATTGTTCTCGAAATTCTGCTAACCTTTAAAAATGCTTCCGATCTCTTCCATTGTTCTCGGAATTCTGCTGAAGTTTAAAAATGCTTCGGAACTCTTCCATTGTTCTCGGAATTCCGCTGACGTTTAAAAATGCTTCGGTACTCTTCCATTTTTCTCGGAATTCCGCTGACGTTTAAAAATGCTTCGGAACTCTTCCATTGTTCTCCTAACTCCACTGATGTTTAAAAATGCTTCGTAACTCTTATATTGTTCTCAGAATTCCAATGATGTTTAAAAATGCTTTTGAACAAATTGTTCTCGGAATTCTGCTGAAGTTTAAAAATTCTTCCGAACTCTTACAATGTTCCCGGAATTCTGCTGAAGTTTAAAAATGCTTCCGAACTCTTCCATTGTTCCCAGAATTCCGCTGACGTTTAAAAATGCTTCAGAACTCTTTCATTGTTCTCGGAATTCTGCTGAAGTTTATAAATGCATCGGAACTCTTGCATTGCTCAAGGAAATCCGCTGACGTTCAAAAATGCTTCGGAACTATTTCATTGCTCAAGGAATTCCGCTGACATTTAAAAATGCTTCGGAACTCTTCCATTTTTCTCAGAATTCTGCTGATGTTTAAAAATGCTCCGGAACTCTTCCATTGTTCTCGGAATTATGCTGAAGTTTAAAAAGGTTTCGGATCTCTTTCATTGTTCTCGGAATTCCACTGAAGTTTAAAAAGGCTTTGGAACTCTTCCATAGTTCTCAGAATTCCGCTGAAGTTTAAAAATGCTTCGGAACTCTTCCATTTTTCTCAGAATTCTGCTGACGTTTAAAAATGCTTCGGTACTTTTCCATTGTTCTCAGAATTCCGCTGACGTTTAAAAATGCTTCGGAACTCTTCCATTGTTCTCGTAATTCCGCTGATGTTAAAAAATGCTTCGGAACTCTTACATTGTTCTCGGAATTCCGCTGACGTTTAAAAATGCTTCGGAACTCTTCCAATGTTCTAGGATTTCCGATGAAGTTTAAAAATGATTCTGAACTCTTACATTGTTCTCAGAATTCCAATGATGTTTAAAAATGCTTTGGAACACTTCAATTGTTCTTGGAATTCTGCTGAAGTTTAAAAATGCTTCGGAACTCTTCCATTTTTCTCAGAATTCTGCTGACGTTTAAAAATGCTTCGGTACTTTTCCATTGTTCTCGGAATTCTGCTGACGTTTAAAAATGCTTCTGATCCATTCCATTGTTCTCGGAATTCTCCTGAAGTTTAAAAATACTTCGGAACTCTTCCATTGTTCCCGGAATTCTGCTGAAGTTTAAAAATGCTTCGGAACTCTTCCATTTTTCTCAGGATTCCGCTGACATTTAAAAATGCTTTGGGACTCCTCCATTGTTCTCGGAATTCCGCTGCCATTTAAAAATGCTTCGGAACTCTTCCATTATTCTCAAACTTCCGCTGACATTTCAAAATGCTTCGGAACTCTTCCATTGTTCTCAAACTTCCGCTGACATTTCAAAATGCTTCGGAACTCTTCCATTGTTCTTTTAATTCTGCTGATGTTTAAAAATGCTTCGGAACCCTTCCATTTTTCTTGGAATTCCACTGACATTTAAAAATGCTTCGAAACTCTTCCGTTGTTCTCGGAAATCGGCTGACGTTTAAAAATGCTTTGGAACTCATCCATTGTTCTCAGAATTCCTATGAAGTTTAAAAATGCTTCAAAACTCTTCCATTGTTCTCGAATTCTGCTGAAGTATAAAAAACCTTTGGAACTCTTCCATTGTTCTCGGAATACCGCTGACGTTTAAAAATGCTTTGGAACTCTTCCATTGTTCTCAGAATTCTGCTGAAGTTTAAGAATGCTTCGGAACTTTTCCATTTTTCTCAGAATTCCGCTGACGTTTAAAAATGCTTCGGTACTTTTCCATTGTTCTCGGAATTCCGCTGACGTTTAAAAATGCTTCGGAACTCTTCCATTGTTCTCCTAACTCCTCTGATGTTTAAAAATGCTTCGGAACTCTTCCATTGTTGTCGGAATACCGCTGACGTTTAAAAATGCTTTGGAACTCTTCCATTGTTCTCAGAATTCTGCTGAAGTTTAAAAATGCTTCGGAACTTTTCCATTTTTCTCAGAATTCCGCTGACGTTTAAAAATGCTTCGGTACTTTTCCATTTTTCTCGGAATTCCGCTGACGTTTAAAAATGCTTCGGAACTCTTCCATTGTTCTCCTAACTCCACTGATGTTTAAAAATGCTTCGTAACTCTTATATTGTTCTCAGAATTCCAATGATGTTTAAAAATGCTTTTAAACAAATTGTTCTCGGAATTCAGCTGAAGTTTAAAAATTCTTCCGAACTCTTACAATGTTCCCGGAATTCTGCTGAAGTTTAAAAATGCTTCCGAACTCTTCCATTGTTCCCAGAATTCCGCTGAAGTTTAAAAATGCTTCGGAACTCTTTTATTGCTCAAGGAATTCCGCTGACGTTTAAAAATGCTTCAGAACTCTTTCATTGTTCTCGGAATTCTGCTGAAGTTTATAAATGCATCGGAACTCTTGCATTGCTCAAGGAAATCCGCTGACGTTCAGAAATGCTTCGGAACTATTTCATTGCTCAAGGAATTCCGCTGACATTTAAAAATGCTTTGGAACTCTTCCATTTTTCTCAGAATTCTGCTGATGTTTAAAAATGCTTCGGAACTTGTCCATTGTTCTCGAAATTCTGCTGAAGTTTAAAAAGGCTTCGGATCTCTTTCGTTGTTCTCGGAATTCCGCTGAAGTTTAAAAAGGCTTTGTAACTCTTCCATAGTTCTCAGAATTCGGCTGAAGTTTAAAAATGCTTCGGAACTCTTCCATTTTTCTCAGAATTCTGCTGACGTTTAAAAATGCTTCGGTACTTTTCCATTGTTCTCGTAATTCCGCTGATGTTAAAAAATGCTTCGGAACTCTTACATTGTTCTCGGAATTCCGCTGATGTTTAAAAATGCTTCGGAACTTTTCCATTGTTCTCGGAATTCCGCTGATGTTTAAAAATGCTTCGGAACTCTTCCATTGTTCTCGGAATTCCGCTAACGTTTAAAAATGCTTCGGAACTCTCATTGCTCAAGGAATTCCGCTGACATTTAAAAATGCTTCGGAACTCTTCCATTTTTCTCAGAATTCTGATGATGTTTAAAAATGCTTCGGAACTCTTCCATTGCTCTCGGAATTCTGCTGAAGTTTAAAAAGGCTTCGGATATCTTTTATTGTTCTCGGAATTCCGCTAAAGTTTAAAAAGGCTTTGGAACTCTTCCATAGTTATCAGAATTCCGCTGAAGTTTAAAAATGCTTCGGAACTCTTCCATTGTTCTCGGAATTCTGCTGACGTTTAAAAAGGCTTCGGAACACTTTCATTGTTCTCGGAATTCTGCTGAAGTTTAAAAAGGCTTTGGAACTCTTCCATTGTTCTCAGAATTCTGCTGAAGTTTAAAAATGCTTCGTGACTCTTCCATTTTTCTCAGAATTACGCTGACGTTTAAAAATGCTTCGGAACACTTCAATTGTACTCGGAATTCTGCTGAAGTTTAAAAATGCTTCGGAACACTTCAATTGTTCCCGGAATTCTGCTGAAGTATAAAAATGCTTCCGAACTCTTCCATTGTTCCCTGCATTCCGCTGAAGTTTAAAAATGCTTCGGAACTCTTTCATTGCTCAAGGAATTCCGCTGACATTCAAAAATGCTTCGGAACTCTTCCATTGTTCTAGGAAATTCTGCTGAAATTTTAAAATGCTTTGAAACTCTTCCATTGTTCTAGGAATTCCGTTGAAGTTTTAAAATGCTTCATAACTCTTCCATTATTATCGGAATTCCGCTGACATTTAAAAATGCTTCGGAACTCTTCCGTTGTTCTCGGAAATCCGCTGACGTTTAAAAATGCTTTGGAACTCATCCATTGTTCTCAGAATTCTGCTGAAGTTTAAAAATGCTTCGGAACTCTTTCATTGCTCAAGGAATTCCGCTGACATTTAAAAATGCTTCGGAACTCTTCCATTTTTCTCAGAATTCTGCTGATGTTTAAAAATGCTCCGGAACTCTTCCATTGTTCTTGGAATTATGCTGAAGTTTAAAAAGGTTTCGGATCTCTTTCATTGTTCTCGGAATTCCATTGAAGTTTAAAAAGGCTTTGGAACTCTTCCATAGTTCTCAGAATTCCGCTGAAGTTTAAAAATGCTTCGGAACTCTTCCATTTTTCTCAGAATTCCTCTGACGTTTAAAAATGCTTCGGAACTCTTACATTGTTCTCGGAATTCCGCTGATGTTTAAAAATGCTTCGGAACTTTTAAATTGTTCTCGGAATTCCGCTGATGTTTAAAAATGCTTTGGAACTCATCCATTGTTCTCAGAATTCCTATGAAGTTTAAAAATGCTTCAAAACTCTTCCATTGTTCTCGGAATTCTGCTGAAGTATAAAAAATCTTTGGAACTCTTCCATTGTTCTCGGAATTCCGCTGAAGTTTAAAAATGCTTCCAAACTCTTCTATTGTTCTCGGAATTCCGCTGAAGTTTAATAATGCTTTGGAACTCTTCAATTGTTTATGGAATAGCACTGATGTTTAAAAATGCTTCGGAACTCTTCCATTGTTAGCGGAATTCCGCTGAAGTTTAAAAATGCTTCGGAACTCTTCCATTAATCTCCTAATTCCGCAGATGTTTAAAAATGCTTCGGAACTCTTACATTGTTCTCGGAATACCGCTGACGTTTAAAAATGCTTTGGAACTCTTCCATTGTTCTCGGAATTCTGCTGATGTTTAAAAATGTTTCTGATCTCTTCCATTGTTCTCGGAATTCTGCTGAAGTTTAAAAATACTTCGGAACTCTTCCAATGTTCCTGGAATTCTGCTGAAGTTTAAAAATGCTTCTGAACTCTTCCATTGCTCTCGGAATTTTGCTGAAGTTTAAAAATACTTCGGAACTCTTCCATTGTTCCCGGAATTCTGCTGAAGTTTAAAAATGCTTCGGAAGTCTTCCATTTTTCTCAGGATTCCGCTGATGTTTAAAAATGTTTTGGAACTCCTCCATTATTCTCGGAATTCCGCTGCCATTTAAAAATGATTTGGAACTCTTCCATTATTCTCAAACTTCCGCTGACATTTCAAAATGCTTCGGAACTCTTCCAATGTTCTTGTAATTCTGCTGATGTTTAAAAATGCTTCGGAACCCTTCCATTTTTCTTGGAATTCTGCTGACATTTAAAAATGCTTCAGAACTTTTCCATTGTTCTTGGAATTCCGCT
Organism: Phyllobates terribilis; assembly: GCF_046119375.1. Lineage (NCBI taxonomy): Eukaryota > Metazoa > Chordata > Amphibia > Anura > Dendrobatidae > Phyllobates > Phyllobates terribilis. The sequence goes on along the minus strand of NW_027362765.1, from coordinate 305,278,289 downwards.
GATGTTTAAAAATGCTTCGGAACTCTTCCATTGTTCTCGTAATTCCGCTGACGTTTAAAAATGCTTCGGAACTTTTTCATTTTTCTCGGAATTCCGCTGAAGTTTAAAAATGCTTAGGTACTCTTCCATTGTTCTCCTAACTCCACTGATGTTTAAAAATGCTTCGGAACTCTTACATTGTTCTCGGAATTCCGCTGACGTTTAAAAATGCTTCGGAACTCTTCCATTGTTTTAGGATTTCTGATGAAGTTTAAAAATGCTTCTGAACTCTTACATTGTTCTCAGAATTCCGCTGATGTTTAAAAATGCTTCGGAACACTTCAATTGTTCTCGGAATTCTGCTGATGTTTAAAAATGCTTCGGAACTCTTCCATTGTTCCCAGCATTACGCTGAAGTTTAAAAATGCTTCGGAACTCTTTCATTGCTCAAGGAATTCTGCTGACATTCAAAAATGCTTCGGAACTCTTCCATTGTTCGTGGAATTCTGCTGACGAGTAAAAATGCTTCGGAACTCTTCCATTGTTCTCGTAATTCCGCTGATGTTTAAAAATGCTTCAGAACTCTTACATTGTTCTCAGAATTCCGCTGAAGTTTAAAAATGCTTCGGAACTCTTCCATTTTTCTCAGAATTCTGCTGACGTTTAAAAATGCTTCGGTACTTTTCCATTGTTCTCGGAATTCCGCTGACCTTTAAAAATGCTTCGGAACTCTTCCATTTTTCTCAGAATTCCTCTGACGTTTAAAAATGCTTCGGAACTCTTACATTGTTCTCGGAATTCCGCTGATGTTTAAAAATGCTTTGGAACTTTTCCATTGTTCTCGGAATTCCGCTGATGTTTAAAAATGCTTTGGAACTCATCCATTGTTCTCAGAATTCCTATGAAGTTTAAAAATGCTTCAAAACTCTTCCATTGTTCTCGGAATTCTGCTGAAGTATAAAAAATCTTTGGAACTCTTCCATTGTTCTCGGAATTCCGCTGAAGTTTAAAAATGCTTCCAAACTCTTCTATTGTTCTCGGAATTCCGCTGAAGTTTAATAATGCTTTGGAACTCTTCAATTGTTTATGGAATAGCACTGATGTTTAAAAATGCTTCGGAACTCTTCCATTGTTAGCGGAATTCCGCTGAAGTTTAAAAATGCTTCGGAACTCTTCCATTAATCTCCTAATTCCGCAGATGTTTAAAAATGCTTCGGAACTCTTACATTGTTCTCGGAATACCGCTGACGTTTAAAAATGCTTTTGAACTCTTCCATTGTTCTCGGAATTCTGCTGACGTTTAAAAATGTTGCTGATCTCTTCCATTGTTCTCGGAATTCTGCTGAAGTTTAAAAATACTTCGGAACTCTTCCAATGTTCCTGGAATTCTGCTTAAGTTTAAAAATGCTTCTGAACTCTTCCATTGCTCTCGGAATTTTGCTGAAGTTTAAAAATACTTCGGAACTCTTCCATTGTTCACGGAATTCTGCTGAAGTTTAAAAATGCTTCGGAAGTCTTCCATTTTTCTCAGGATTCCGCTGATGTTTAAAAATGTTTTGGAACTCCTCCATTATTCTCGGAATTCCGCTGCCATTTAAAAATGATTTGGAACTCTTCCATTATTCTCAAACTTCCGCTGACATTTCAAAATGCTTCGGAACTCTTCCATTGTTCTTGTAATTCTGCTGATGTTTAAAAATGCTTCGGAACCCTTCCATTTTTCTTGGAATTCTGCTGACATTTAAAAATGCTTCGGAACTTTTCCATTGTTCTCGGAATTCCGCTGATGTTTAAAAATGCTTCGGAACTCTTCCATTGTTCTCGTAATTCCGCTGACGTTTAAAAATGCTTCGGAACTTTTTCATTTTTCTCGGAATTCCGCTGAAGTTTAAAAATGCTTAGGTACTCTTCCATTGTTCTCCTAACTCCACTGATGTTTAAAAATGCTTCGGAACTCTTACATTGTTCTCGGAATTCCGCTGACGTTTAAAAATGCTTCGGAACTCTTCCATTGTTATAGGATTTCCGATGAAGTTTAAAAATGCTTCTGAACTCTTACATTGTTCTCAGAATTCCGCTGATGTTTAAAAATGCTTCGGAACACTTCAATTGTTCTCGGAATTCTGCTGATGTTTAAAAATGCTTCGGAACTCTTCCATTGTTCCCAGCATTACGCTGAAGTTTAAAAATGCTTCGGAACTCTTTCATTGCTCAAGGAATTCTGCTGACATTCAAAAATGCTTCGGAACTCTTCCATTGTTCGTGGAATTCTGCTGACGAGTAAAAATGCTTCGGAACTCTTCCATTGTTCTCGTAATTCCGCTGATGTTTAAAAATGCTTCAGAACTCTTACATTGTTCTCAGAATTCCGCTGAAGTTTAAAAATGCTTCGGAACTCTTCCATTTTTCTCAGAATTCTGCTGACGTTTAAAAATGCTTCGGTACTTTTCCATTGTTCTCGGAATTCCGCTGACCTTTAAAAATGCTTCGGAACACTTCCATTGTTCTCGTAATTCCGCTGATGTTAAAAAATGCTTCGGAACTCTTACATTGTTCTCGGAATTCCGCAGATGTTTAAAAATGCTTCGGAACTCTTACATTGTTCTCGGAATTCCGCTAACGTTTAAAAATGCTTCGGAACTCTTCCATTGTTCTCGGAATTCCGCTGACGTTTAAAAATGCTTCTGAACTTTTCCATTGTTCTTGGAATTCCGCTGAATTTTAAAAATGCTTAGGTACTCTTCCACTATTCTCAGAATTCCGCTGAAGTTTAAAAATGCTTCGGAACTCTTCCATTGTTCTCGGAATTCTGCTGACATTTAAAAAGGCTTCGGAACTCTTTCATTGTTCTCGGAATTCCGCTGACGTTTAAAAATGCTTCGGAACTCTTCCAATGTTATAGGATTTCCGATGAAGTTTAAAAATGCTTCTGAACTCTTACATTGTTCTCAGAATTCCGCTGATGTTTAAAAATGCTTCGGAACACTTCAATTGTTCTCAGAATTCTGCTGATGTTTAAAAATGCTTCGGAACTCTTCCATTGTTCCCAGCATTCCGATGAAGTTTAAAAATGCTTCGGAACTCTTTCATTGCTCAAGGAATTCTGCTGAAGTTTAAAAATGCTTCGGAACTCTTCCATTGTTCTTGTAATTCTGCTGATGTTTAAAAATGCTTCGGAACCCTTCCATTTTTCTTGGAATTCCGCTGACATTTAAAAATGCTTCGGAACTTTTCCATTGTTCTCGGAATTCCGCTGATGTTTAAAAATGCTTTGGAACTCTTCCATTGTTCTCGTAATTCCGCTGACGTTTAAAATTGCTTCGGAACTTTTTCATTTTTCTCGGAATTCCGCTGAAGTTTAAAAATGCTTAGGTACTCTTCCATTGTTCTCCTAACTCCACTGATGTTTAAAAATGCTTCGGAACTCTTACATTGTTCTCGGAATTCCGCTGACGTTTAAAAATGCTTCGGAACTCTTCCATTGTTATAGGATTTCCGATGAAGTTTAAAAATGCTTCTGAACTCTTACATTGTTCTCAGAATTCCGCTGATGTTTAAAAATGCTTCGGAACACTTCAATTTTTCTCGGAATTCTGCTGATGTTTAAAAATGCTTCGGAACTCTCCCATTGTTCCCAGCATTACGCTGAAGTTTAAAAATGCTTCGGAACTCTTTCATTGCTCAAGGAATTCTGCTGACATTCAAAAATGCTTCGGAACTCTTCCATTGTTCGTGGAATTCTGCTGACGAGTAAAAATGCTTCGGAACTCTTCCCTTGTTCTCGTAATTCCGCTGATGTTTAAAAATGCTTCAGAACTCTTACATTGTTCTCAGAATTACGCTGAAGTTTAAAAATGCTTCGGAACTCTTCCATTGTTCCCGGAATTCTGCTGAAGTTTAAGAATGCTACGGAACTCTTCCATTATTCCCGGAATTCCGCTGAAGTTTAAAAATGCTTCGGAACTCTTTCATTGCTCAAGGAATTCCGCTGACATTTAAAAATGCTTCGGAACTCTTCTATTTTTCTCAGAATTCTGCTGATGTTTAAAAATGCTCCGGAACTCTTCCATTGTTCTCGGAATTATGCTGAAGTTTAAAAAGGTTTCGGATCTCTTTCATTGTTCTCGGAATTCCACTGAAGTTTAAAAAGGCTTTGGAACTCTTCCATAGTTCTCAGAATTCCGCTGAAGTTTAAAAATGCTTCGGAACTCTTCCTTTTTTCTCAGAATTCTGCTGACGTTTAAAAATGCTTCGGTACTTTTCCATTGTTCTCAGAATTCCGCTGACATTTAAAAATGCTTCAGAACTCTTCCATTGTTCTCGTAATTCCGCTGATGTTAAAAAATGCTTCGGAACTCTTACATTGTTCTCGGAATTCCGCTGAAGTTTAAAAATGCTTCGGAACTCTTCCATTGTTCTAGGATTTCCGATGAAGTTTAAAAATGATTCTGAACTCTTACATTGTTCTAAGACTTCCAATGATGTTTAAAAATGCTTTGGAACACTTCAATTGTTCTCGGAATTCTGCTGAAGTTTAAAAATGCTTCGGAACTCTTTCATTGCTCAAGGAATTCCGCTGACGTTTAAAAATGCTTCAGAACTCTTTCATTGTTCTCGGAATTCTGCTGAAGTTTATAAATGCATCGGAACTCTTGCATTGCTCAAGGAATTCCGCTGACTTTCAAAAATGCTTCGGAACTCTTTCATTGCTCAAGGAATTTCGCTGACATTTAAAAATGCTTCGGAACTCTTCCATTGTTCTCGAAATTCTGCTGACCTTTAAAAATGCTTCCGATCTCTTCCATTGTTCTCGGAATTCTGCTGAAGTTTAAAAATGCTTCGGAACTAATCCATTGTTCCCGGAATTCTGCTGAAGTTTAAGAATGCTACGGAACTCTTCCATTATTCCCGGAATTCCGCTGAAGTTTAAAAATGCTTCAGAACTCTTTCATTGCTCAAGGAATTCCGCTGACATTTAAAAATGCTTTGGAACTCTTCCATTGTTCTCGGAATTCTGCTGAAGTTTAAAAAGGCTTCGGATCTCTTTCGTTGTTCTCGGAATTCCGCTGAAGTTTAAAAAGGCTTTGGAACTCTTCCATAGTTCTCAGAATTCCGCTGAAGTTTAAAAATGCTTCGGAACTCTTCCATTGTTCCCAGCATTACGCTGAAGTTTAAAAATGCTTCGGAACTCTTTCCTTGCTCAAGGAATTCTGCTGACATTCAAAAATGCTTCGGAACTCTTCCATTGTTCGTGGAATTCTGCTGACGAGTAAAAATGCTTCGGAACTCTTCCATTGTTCTCGTAATTCCGCTGATGTTTAAAAATGCTTCAGAACTCTTACATTGTTCTCAGAATTCCGCTGAAGTTTAAAAATGCTTCGGAACTCTTCCATTGTTCTCGAAATTCTGCTGACCTTTAAAAATGCTTCCGATCTCTTCCATTGTTCTCGGAATTCTGCTGAAGTTTAAAAATGCTTCGGAACTCTTCCATTGTTCTTGTAATTCTGCTGATGTTTAAAAATGCTTCGGAACCCTTCCATTTTTCTTGGAATTCCGCTGACATTTAAAAATGCTTCGGAACTTTTCCATTGTTCTCGGAATTCCGCTGATGTTTAAAAATGCTTTGGAACTCTTCCATTGTTCTCGTAATTCCGCTGACGTTTAAAAATGCTTCGGAACTTTTTCATTTTTCTCGGAATTCCGCTGAAGTTTAAAAATGCTTAGGTACTCTTCCATTGTTCTCCTAACTCCACTGATGTTTAAAAATGCTTCGGAACTCTTACATTGTTCTCGGAATTCCGCTGACGTTTAAAAATGCTTCGGAACTCTTCCATTGTTATAGGATTTCCGATGAAGTTTAAAAATGCTTCTGAACTCTTACATTGTTCTCAGAATTCCGCTGATGTTTAAAAATGCTTCGGAACACTTCAATTGTTCTCGGAATTCTGCTGATGTTTAAAAATGCTTCGGAACTCTTCCATTGTTCCCAGCATTACGCTGAAGTTTAAAAATGCTTCGGAACTCTTTCATTGCTCAAGGAATTCTGCGGACATTCAAAAATGCTTCGGAACTCTTCCATTGTTCGTGGAATTCTGCTGACGAGTAAAAATGCTTCGGAACTCTTCCCTTGTTCTCGTAATTCCGCTGATGTTTAAAAATGCTTCAGAACTCTTACATTGTTCTCAGAATTACGCTGAAGTTTAAAAATGCTTCGGAACTCTTCCATTGTTCTCGAAATTCTGCTGACCTTTAAAAATGCTTCTGATCTCTTCCATTGTTCTCGGAATTCTGCTGAAGTTTAAAAATGCTTCGGAACTCTTCCATTGTTCCCGGAATTCTGCTGAAGTTTAAGAATGCTACGGAACTCTTCCATTATTCCCGGAATTCCGCTGAAGTTTAAAAATGCTTCGGAACTCTTTCATTGCTCAAGGAATTCCGCTGACATTTAAAAATGCTTCGGAACTCTTCTATTTTTCTCAGAATTCTGCTGATGTTTAAAAATGCTCCGGAACTCTTCCATTGTTCTCGGAATTATGCTGAAGTTTAAAAAGGTTTCGGATCTCTTTCATTGTTCTCGGAATTCCACTGAAGTTTAAAAATGCTTAGGTACTCTTCCATTGTTCTCCTAACTCCACTGATGTTTAAAAATGCTTCGGAACTCTTACATTGTTCTCGGAATTCCGCTGACGTTTAAAAATGCTTCGGAACTCTTCCATTGTTATAGGATTTCCGATGAAGTTTAAAAATGCTTCTGAACTCTTACATTGTTCTCAGAATTCCGCTGATGTTTAAAAATGCTTCGGAACACTTCAATTTTTCTCGGAATTCTGCTGATGTTTAAAAATGCTTCGGAACTCTCCCATTGTTCCCAGCATTACGCTGAAGTTTAAAAATGCTTCGGAACTCTTTCATTGCTCAAGGAATTCTGCTGACATTCAAAAATGCTTCGGAACTCTTCCATTGTTCGTGGAATTCTGCTGACGAGTAAAAATGCTTCGGAACTCTTCCCTTGTTCTCGTAATTCCGCTGATGTTTAAAAATGCTTCAGAACTCTTACATTGTTCTCAGAATTACGCTGAAGTTTAAAAATGCTTCGGAACTCTTCCATTGTTCCCGGAATTCTGCTGAAGTTTAAGAATGCTACGGAACTCTTCCATTATTCCCGGAATTCCGCTGAAGTTTAAAAATGCTTCGGAACTCTTTCATTGCTCAAGGAATTCCGCTGACATTTAAAAATGCTTCGGAACTCTTCTATTTTTCTCAGAATTCTGCTGATGTTTAAAAATGCTCCGGAACTCTTCCATTGTTCTCGGAATTATGCTGAAGTTTAAAAAGGTTTCGGATCTCTTTCATTGTTCTCGGAATTCCACTGAAGTTTAAAAAGGCTTTGGAACTCTTCCATAGTTCTCAGAATTCCGCTGAAGTTTAAAAATGCTTCGGAACTCTTCCTTTTTTCTCAGAATTCTGCTGACGTTTAAAAATGCTTCGGTACTTTTCCATTGTTCTCAGAATTCCGCTGACATTTAAAAATGCTTCAGAACTCTTCCATTGTTCTCGTAATTCCGCTGATGTTAAAAAATGCTTCGGAACTCTTACATTGTTCTCGGAATTCCGCTGAAGTTTAAAAATGCTTCGGAACTCTTCCATTGTTCTAGGATTTCCGATGAAGTTTAAAAATGATTCTGAACTCTTACATTGTTCTAAGACTTCCAATGATGTTTAAAAATGCTTTGGAACACTTCAATTGTTCTCGGAATTCTGCTGAAGTTTAAAAATGCTTCGGAACTCTTTCATTGCTCAAGGAATTCCGCTGACGTTTAAAAATGCTTCAGAACTCTTTCATTGTTCTCGGAATTCTGCTGAAGTTTATAAATGCATCGGAACTCTTGCATTGCTCAAGGAATTCCGCTGACTTTCAAAAATGCTTTGGAACTCTTTCATTGCTCAAGGAATTTCGCTGACATTTAAAAATGCTTCGGAACTCTTCCATTGTTCTCGAAATTCTGCTGACCTTTAAAAATGCTTCCGATCTCTTCCATTGTTCTCGGAATTCTGCTGAAGTTTAAAAATGCTTCGGAACTCTTCCATTGTTCCCGGAATTCTGCTGAAGTTTAAGAATGCTACGGAACTCTTCCATTATTCCCGGAATTCCGCTGAAGTTTAAAAATGCTTCAGAACTCTTTCATTGCTCAAGGAATTCCGCTGACATTTAAAAATGCTTCGGAACTCTTCCATTGTTCTCGGAATTCTGCTGAAGTTTAAAAAGGCTTCGGATCTCTTTCGTTGTTCTCGGAATTCCGCTGAAGTTTAAAAAGGCTTTGGAACTCTTCCATAGTTCTCAGAATTCCGCTGAAGTTTAAAAATGCTTTGGAACTCTTCCATTGTTCCCAGCATTACGCTGAAGTTTAAAAATGCTTCGGAACTCTTTCCTTGCTCAAGGAATTCTGCTGACATTCAAAAATGCTTCGGAACTCTTCCATTGTTCGTGGAATTCTGCTGACGAGTAAAAATGCTTCGGAACTCTTCCATTGTTCTCGTAATTCCGCTGATGTTTAAAAATGCTTCTGAACTCTTACATTGTTCTCAGAATTCCGCTGATGTTTAAAAATGCTTCGGAACTCTTCCATTGTTCTCGAAATTCTGCTGACCTTTAAAAATGCTTCTGATCTCTTCCATTGTTCTCGGAATTCTGCTGAAGTTTAAAAATGCTTCGGAACTCTTCCATTGTTCCCGGAATTCTGCTGAAGTTTAAGAATGCTACGGAACTCTTCCATTATTCCCGGAATTCCGCTGAAGTTTAAAAATGCTTCGGAACTCTTTCATTGCTCAAGGAATTCCGCTGACATTTAAAAATGCTTCGGAACTCTTCTATTTTTCTCAGAATTCTGCTGATGTTTAAAAATGCTCCGGAACTCTTCCATTGTTCTCGGAATTATGCTGAAGTTTAAAAAGGTTTCGGATCTCTTTCATTGTTCTCGGAATTCCACTGAAGTTTAAAAAGGCTTTGGAACTCTTCCATAGTTCTCAGAATTCCGCTGAAGTTTAAAAATGCTTCGGAACTCTTCCTTTTTTCTCAGAATTCTGCTGACGTTTAAAAATGCTTCGGTACTTTTCCATTGTTCTCAGAATTCCGCTGACATTTAAAAATGCTTCAGAACTCTTCCATTGTTCTCGTAATTCCGCTGATGTTAAAAAATGCTTCGGAACTCTTACATTGTTCTCGGAATTCCGATGAAGTTTAAAAATGATTCTGAACTCTTACATTGTTCTAAGACTTCCAATGATGTTTAAAAATGCTTTGGAACACTTCAATTGTTCTCGGAATTCTGCTGAAGTTTAAAAATGCTTCGGAACTCTTTCATTGCTCAAGGAATTCCGCTGACGTTTAAAAATGCTTCAGAACTCGTTCATTGTTCTCGGAATTCTGCTGAAGTTTATAAATGCATCGGAACTCTTGCATTGCTCAAGGAATTCCGCTGACTTTCAAAAATGCTTCGGAACTCTTTCATTGCTCAAGGAATTTCGCTGACATTTAAAAATGCTTCGGAACTCTTCCATTGTTCTCGAAATTCTGCTGACCTTTAAAAATGCTTCCGATCTCTTCCATTGTTCTCGGAATTCTGCTGAAGTTTAAAAATGCTTCGGAACTCTTCCATTGTTCCCGGAATTCTGCTGAAGTTTAAGAATGCTACGGAACTCTTCCATTATTCCCGGAATTCTGCTGACATTTAAAAATGCTTCGGAACTCTTCCATTGTTCTCGGAATTCTGCTGAAGTTTAAAAAGGCTTCGGATCTCTTTCGTTGTTCTCGGAATTCCGCTGAAGTTTAAAAAGGCTTTGGAACTCTTCCATAGTTCTCAGAATTCCGCTGAAGTTTAAAAATGCTTCGGAACTCTTCCATTTTTCTCAGAATTCTGCTGACGTTTAAAAATGCTTCGGTGCTTTTCCATTGTTTTCGGAATTCCGCTGACGTTTAAAAATGCTTCGGAACTCTTCCATTGTTCTCGTAATTCCGCTGATGTTAAAAAATGCTTCGGAACTCTTACATTGTTCTCGGAATTCCGCAGATGTTTAAAAATGCTTCGGAACTCTTACATTGTTCTCGGAATTCCGCTAATGTTTAAAAATGCTTCGGAACTCTTCCATTGTTCTCGTAATTCCGCTGACGTTTAAAAATGCTTCGGCACTTTTCTATTGTTCTCGGAATTCTGATGAATTTTAAAAATGCTTAGGACTCTTCCACTATTCTCAGAATTCCGCTGAAGTTTAAAAATGCTTCGGAACCCTTCCATTGTTCTCGGAATTCTGTTGACATTTAAAAAGGCTTCGGAACTCTTACATTGTTCTCAGAATTCCGCTGACCTTTAAAAATGCTTCGGAACACTTCCATTGTTCTCGTAATTCCGCTGATGTTAAAAAATGCTTCGGAACTCTTACATTGTTCTCGGAATTCCGCTAACGTTTAAAAATGCTTCGGAACTCTTCCATTGTTCTCGGAATTCCGCTGACGTTTAAAAATGCTTCGGAACTCTTACATTGTTCTCGGAATTCCGCTGACGTTTAAAAATGCTTCGGAACTCTTCCATTGTTATAGGATTTCCGATGAAGTTTAAAAATGCTTCTGAACTCTTACATTGTTCTCAGAATTCCGCTGATGTTTAAAAATGCTTCGGAACACTTCAATTGTTCTCGGAATTCTGCTGATGTTTAAAAATGCTTCGGAACTCTTCCATTGTTCCCAGCATTACGCTGAAGTTTAAAAATGCTTCGGAACTCTTTCCTTGCTCAAAGAATTCTGCTGACATTCAAAAATGCTTCGGAACTCTTCCATTGTTCGTGGAATTCTGCTGACGAGTAAAAATGCTTCGGAACTCTTCCATTGTTCTCGTAATACCGCTGATGTTTAAAAATGCTTCAGAACTCTTCCATTGTTCTCGAAATTCTGCTGACCTTTAAAAATGCTTCCGATCTCTTCCATTGTTCTCGGAATTCTGCTGAAGTTTAAAAATGCTTCGGAACTCTTCCATTGTTCTTGTAATTCTGCTGATGTTTAAAAATGCTTCGGAACCCTTCCATTTTTCTTGGAATTCCGCTGACATTTAAAAATGCTTCGGAACTTTTCCATTGTTCTCGGAATTCCGCTGATGTTTAAAAATGCTTTGGAACTCTTCCATTGTTCTCGTAATTCCGCTGACGTTTAAAAATGCTTCGGAACTTTTTCATTTTTCTCGGAATTCCGCTGAAGTTTAAAAATGCTTAGGTACTCTTCCATTGTTCTCCTAACTCCACTGATGTTTAAAAATGCTTCGGAACTCTTACATTGTTCTCGGAATTCCGCTGATGTTTAAAAATGCTTCGGAACTCTTCCATTGTTATAGGATTTCCGATGAAGTTTAAAAATGCTTCTGAACTCTTACATTGTTCTCAGAATTCCGCTGATGTTTAAAAATGCTTCGGAACACTTCAATTGTTCTCGGAATTCTGCTGATGTTTAAAAATGCTTCGGAACTCTTCCATTGTTCCCAGCATTACGCTGAAGTTTAAAAATGCTTCGGAACTCTTTCATTGCTCAAGGAATTCTGCTGACATTCAAAAATGCTTCGGAACTCTTCCATTGTTCGTGGAATTCTGCTGACGAGTAAAAATGCTTCGGAACTCTTCCCTTGTTCTCGTAATTCCGCTGATGTTTAAAAATGCTTCAGAACTCTTACATTGTTCTCAGAATTACGCTGAAGTTTAAAAATGCTTCGGAACTCTTCCATTGTTCTCGAAATTCTGCTGACCTTTAAAAATGCTTCTGATCTCTTCCATTGTTCTCGGAATTCTGCTGAAGTTTAAAAATGCTTCGGAACTCTTCCATTGTTCCCGGAATTCCGCTGAAGTTTAAAAATGCTTCGGAACTCTTTCATTGCTCAAGGAATTCCGCTGACATTTAAAAATGCTTCGGAACTCTTCTATTTTTCTCAGAATTCTGCTGATGTTTAAAAATGCTCCGGAACTCTTCCATTGTTCTCGGAATTATGCTGAAGTTTAAAAAGGTTTCGGATCTCTTTCATTGTTCTCGGAATTCCACTGAAGTTTAAAAAGGCTTTGAAACACTTCCATAGTTCTCAGAATTCCGCTGAAGTTTAAAAATGCTTCGGAACTCTTCCTTTTTTCTCAGAATTCTGCTGACGTTTAAAAATGCTTCGGTACTTTTCCATTGTTCTCAGAATTCCGCTGACATTTAAAAATGCTTCAGAACTCTTCCATTGTTCTCGTAATTCCGCTGATGTTAAAAAATGCTTCGGAACTCTTACATTGTTCTCGGAATTCCGCTGAAGTTTAAAAATGCTTCGGAACTCTTCCATTGTTCTAGGATTTCCGATGAAGTTTAAAAATGATTCTGAACTCTTACATTGTTCTAAGACTTCCAATGATGTTTAAAAATGCTTTGGAACACTTCAATTGTTCTCGGAATTCTGCTGAAGTTTAAAAATGCTTCGGAACTCTTTCATTGCTCAAGGAATTCCGCTGACGTTTAAAAATGCTTCAGAACTCTTTCATTGTTCTCGGAATTCTGCTGAAGTTTATAAATGCATCGGAACTCTTGCATTGCTCAAGGAATTCCGCTGACTTTCAAAAATGCTTCGGAACTCTTTCATTGCTCAAGGAATTTCGCTGACATTTAAAAATGCTTCGGAACTCTTCCATTGTTCTCGAAATTCTGCTGACCTTTAAAAATGCTTCTGATCTCTTCCATTGTTCTCGGAATTCTGCTGAAGTTTAAAAATGCTTCGGAACTCTTCCATTGTTCCCGGAATTCTGCTGAAGTTTAAGAATGCTACGGAACTCTTCCATTATTCCCGGAATTCCGCTGAAGTTTAAAAATGCTTCAGAACTCTTTCATTGCTCAAGGAATTCCGCTGACATTAAAAAATGCTTCGGAACTCTTCCATTTTTCTCAGAATTCTGCTGATGTTTAAAAATGCTTCGGAACTCTTCCATTGTTCTCGGAATTCTGCTGAAGTTTAAAAAGGCTTCGGATCTCTTTCGTTGTTCTCGGAATTCCGCTGAAGTTTAAAAAGGCTTTGGAACTCTTCCATAGTTCTCAGAATTCCGCTGAAGTTTAAAAATGCTTCGGAACTCTTCCATTTTTCTCAGAATTCTGCTGACGTTTAAAAATGCTTCGGTACTTTTCCATTGTTTTCGGAATTCCGCTGACGTTTAAAAATGCTTCGGAACTCTTCCATTGTTCTCGTAATTCCGCTGATGTTAAAAAATGCTTCGGAACTCTTACATTGTTCTCGGAATTCCGCAGATGTTTAAAAATGCTTCGGAACTCTTACATTGTTCTCGGAATTCCGCTAATGTTTAAAAATGCTTCGGAACTCTTCCATTGTTCTCGTAATTCCGCTGACGTTTAAAAATGCTTCGGCACTTTTCTATTGTTCTCGGAATTCCGATGAATTTTAAAAATGCTTAGGACTCTTCCACTATTCTCAGAATTCCGCTGAAGTTTAAAAATGCTTCGGAACCCTTCCATTGTTCTCGGAATTCTGTTGACATTTAAAAAGGCTTCGGAACTCTTACATTGTTCTCAGAATTCCGCTGACCTTTAAAAATGCTTCGGAACACTTCCATTGTTCTCGTAATTCCGCTGATGTTAAAAAATGCTTCGGAACTCTTACATTGTTCTCGGAATTCCGCTAACGTTTAAAAATGCTTCGGAACTCTTCCATTGTTCTCGGAATTCCGCTGACGTTTAAAAATGCTTCTGAACTTTTCCATTGTTCTTGGAATTCCGCTGAATTTTAAAAATGCTTAGGTACTCTTCCACTATTCTCAGAATTCCGCTGAAGTTTAAAAATGCTTCGGAACTCTTCCATTGTTCCCAGCATTCCGCTGAAGTTTAAAAATGCTTCGGAACTCTTTCATTGCTCAAGGAATTCCGCTGACATTTAAAAATGCTTCGGAACTCTTCCATTTTTCTCAGAATTCTGCTGATGTTTAAAAATGCTTCGGAACTCTTCCATTGTTCTCGGAATTCTGCTGAAGTTTAAAAAGGCTTCAGATCTCTTTCGTTGTTCTCGGAATTCCGCTGAAGTTTAAAAAGGCTTTGGAACTCTTCCATAGTTCTCAGAATTCCGCTGAAGTTTAAAAATGCTTCGGAACTCTTCCATTTTTCTCAGAATTCTGCTGACGTTTAAAAATGCTTCGGTACTTTTCCATTGTTCTCGGAATTCCGCTGACGTTTAAAAATGCTTCGGAACTCTTCCATTGTTCTCGTAATTCCGCTGATGTTAAAAAATGCTTCGGAACTCTTACATTGTTCTCGGAATTCCGCAGATGTTTAAAAATGCTTCGGAACTCTTACATTGTTCTCGGAATTCCGCTAATGTTTAAAAATGCTTCGGAACTCTTCGATTGTTCTCGTAATTCCGCTGACGTTTAAAAATGCTTCGGCACTTTTCTATTGTTCTCGGAATTCCGATGAATTTTAAAAATGCTTAGGACTCTTCCACTATTCTCAGAATTCCGCTGAAGTTTAAAAATGCTTCGGAACCCTTCCATTGTTCTCGGAATTCTGTTGACATTTAAAAAGGCTTCGGAACTCTTTCATTGTTCTCGGAATTCCGCTGACGTTTAAAAATGCTTCGGAACTCTTCCAATGTTATAGGATTTCCAATGAAGTTTAAAAATGCTTCTGAACTCTTACATTGTTCTCAGAATTCCGCTGATGTTTAAAAATGCTTCGGAACACTTCAATTGTTCTCAGAATTCTGCTGATGTTTAAAAATGCTTCGGAAGTCTTCCATTGTTCCAAGCATTCCGATGAAGTTTAAAAATGTTTCGGAACTCTTTCATTGCTCAAGGAATTCCGCTGACATTAAAAATGTTTCGGAACTCTTCCATTGTTCGTGGAATTCCGCTGACGAGTAAAAATGCTTCGGAACTCTTCCATGGTTCTCGTAATTCCGCTGACGTTTAAAAATGCTTCGAAACTCTTACATTGTTCTCAGAATTCCGCTGAAGTTTAAAAATGCTTCGGAACTCTTCCATTGTTCTTGTAATTCTGCTGATGTTTAAAAATGCTTCGGAACCCTTCCATTTTTCTTGGACTTCCGCTGACATTTAAAAATGCTTCGGAACTTTTCCATTGTTCTCGGAATTCCGCTGATGTTTAAAAATGCTTCGGAACTCTTCCATTGTTCTCGTAATTCCACTGACGTTTAAAAATGCTTCGGAACTTTTTCATTTTTCTCGGAATTCCGCTGAAGTTTAAAAATGCTTAGGTACTCTTCCATTGTTCTTCTAACTCCACTGATGTTTAAAAATGCTTCGGAACTCTTACATTGTTCTCGGAATTCTGCTGACGTTTAAAAATGCTTCTGAACTCTTCCATTGTTATAGGATTTCCGATGAAGTTTAAAAATGCTTCTGAACTCTTACATTGTTCTCAGAATTCCGCTGATGTTTAAAAATGCTTCGGAACACTTCAATTGTTCTCGGAATTCTGCTGAAGTTTAAAAATGCTTCGGAACTCTTTCATTGCTCAAGGAATTCTGCTGACATTCAAAAATGCTTTGGAACTCTTCCATTGTTCGTGGAATTCTGCTGACGAGTAAAAATGCTTCGGAACTCTTCCATTGTTCTCGTAATTCCGCTGATGTTTAAAAATGCTTCAGAACTCTTACATTGTTCTCAGAATTCCGCTGATGTTTAAAAATGCTTCGGTACTTTTCCATTGTTCTCAGAATTCCGCTGACATTTAAAAATGCTTCAGAACTCTTCCATTGTTCTCGTAATTCCGCTGATGTTAAAAAATGCTTCGGAACTCTTACATTGTTCTCGGAATTCCGCAGATGTTTAAAAATGCTTCGGAACTCTTTCATTGCTCAAGGAATTCCGCTGACATTTAAAAATGCTTCGGAACTCTTCTATTTTTCTCAGAATTCTGCTGATGTTTAAAAATGCTCCGGAACTCTTCCATTGTTCTCGGAATTATGCTGAAGTTTAAAAAGGTTTCGGATCTCTTTCATTGTTCTCGGAATTCCACTGAAGTTTAAAAAGGCTTTGGAACTCTTCCATAGTTCTCAGAATTCCGCTGAAGTTTAAAAATGCTTCGGAACTCTTCCTTTTTTCTCAGAATTCTGCTGACGTTTAAAAATGCTTCGGTACTTTTCCATTGTTCTCAGAATTCCGCTGACATTTAAAAATGCTTCAGAACTCTTCCATTGTTCTCGTAATTCCGCTGATGTTAAAAAATGCTTCGGAACTCTTACATTGTTCTCGGAATTCCGCTGAAGTTTAAAAATGCTTCGGAACTCTTCCATTGTTCTAGGATTTCCGATGAAGTTTAAAAATGATTCTGAACTCTTACATTGTTCTAAGACTTCCAATGATGTTTAAAAATGCTTTGGAACACTTCAATTGTTCTCGGAATTCTGCTGAAGTTTAAAAATGCTTCGGAACTCTTTCATTGCTCAAGGAATTCCGCTGACGTTTAAAAATGCTTCGGAACTCTTCCATTGTTCTCGGAATTCTGCTGAAGTTTAAAAAGGCTTCAGATCTCTTTCGTTGTTCTCGGAATTCCGCTGAAGTTTAAAAAGGCTTTGGAACTCTTCCATAGTTCTCAGAATTCCGCTGAAGTTTAAAAATGCTTCGGAACTCTTCCATTTTTCTCAGAATTCTGCTGACGTTTAAAAATGCTTCGGTACTTTTCCATTGTTCTCGGAATTCCGCTGACCTTTAAAAATGCTTCGGAACTCTTCCATTTTTCTCAGAATTCCTCTGACGTTTAAAAATGCTTCGGAACTCTTACATTGTTCTCGGAATTCGGCTGATGTTTAAAAATGCTTCGGAACTCTTCCATTTTTCTCAGAATTCCTATGAAGTTTAAAAATGCTTCAAAACTCTTCCATTGTTCTCGGAATTCTGCTGAAGTATAAAAAATCTTTGGAACTCTTCCATTGTTCTCGGAATTCCGCTGAAGTTTAAAAATGCTTCCAAACTCTTCTATTGTTCTCGGAATTCCGCTGAAGTTTAATAATGCTTTGGAACTCTTCAATTGTTTATGGAATAGCACTGATGTTTAAAAATGCTTCGGAACTCTTCCATTGTTAGCGGAATTCCGCTGAAGTTTAAAAATGCTTCGGAACTCTTCCATTAATCTCCTAATTCCGCAGATGTTTAAAAATGCTTCGGAACTCTTACATTGTTCTCGGAATACCGCTGACGTTTAAAAATGCTTTGGAACTCTTCCATTGTTCTCGGAATTCTGCTGACGTTTAAAAATGTTGCTGATCTCTTCCATTGTTCTCGGAATTCTGCTGAAGTTTAAAAATACTTCGGAACTCTTCCAATGTTCCTGGAATTCTGCTTAAGTTTAAAAATGCTTCTGAACTCTTCCATTGCTCTCGGAATTTTGCTGAAGTTTAAAAATACTTCGGAACTCTTCCATTGTTCCCGGAATTCTGCTGAAGTTTAAAAATGCTTCGGAAGTCTTCCATTTTTCTCAGGATTCCGCTGATGTTTAAAAATGTTTTGGAACTCCTCCATTATTCTCGGAATTCCGCTGCCATTTAAAAATGATTTGGAACTCTTCCATTATTCTCAAACTTCCGCTGACATTTCAAAATGCTTCGGAACTCTTCCATTGTTCTTGTAATTCTGCTGATGTTTAAAAATGCTTCGGAACCCTTCCATTTTTCTTGGAATTCTGCTGACATTTAAAAATGCTTCGGAACTTTTCCATTGTTCTCGGAATTCCGCTGATGTTTAAAAATGCTTCGGAACTCTTCCATTGTTCTCGTAATTCCGCTGACGTTTAAAAATGCTTCGGAACTTTTTCATTTTTCTCGGAATTCCGCTGAAGTTTAAAAATGCTTAGGTACTCTTCCATTGTTCTCCTAACTCCACTGATGTTTAAAAATGCTTCGGAACTCTTACATTGTTCTCGGAATTCCGCTGACGTTTAAAAATGCTTCGGAACTCTTCCATTGTTATAGGATTTCCGATGAAGTTTAAAAATGCTTCTGAACTCTTACATTGTTCTCAGAATTCCGCTGATGTTTAAAAATGCTTCGGAACACTTCAATTGTTCTCGGAATTCTGCTGATGTTTAAAAATGCTTCGGAACTCTTCCATTGTTCCCAGCATTACGCTGAAGTTTAAAAATGCTTCGGAACTCTTTCCTTGCTCAAAGAATTCTGCTGACATTAAAAATGCTTCGGAACTCTTCCATTGTTCGTGGAATTCTGCTGACGAGTAAAAATGCTTCGGAACTCTTCCATTGTTCTCGTAATACCGCTGATGTTTAAAAATGCTTCAGAACTCTTACATTGTTCTCAGAATTCCGCTGAAGTTTAAAAATGCTTCGGAACTCTTCCATTGTTCTCGAAATTCTGCTGACCTTTAAAAATGCTTCCGATCTCTTCCATTGTTCTCGGAATTCTGCTGAAGTTTAAAAATGCTTCGGAACTCTTCCATTGTTCTTGTAATTCTGCTGATGTTTAAAAATGCTTCGGAACCCTTCCATTTTTCTTGGAATTCCGCTGACATTTAAAAATGCTTCGGAACTTTTCCATTGTTCTCGGAATTCCGCTGATGTTTAAAAATGCTTTGGAACTCTTCCATTGTTCTCGTAATTCCGCTGACGTTTAAAAATGCTTCGGAACTTTTTCATTTTTCTCGGAATTCCGCTGAAGTTTAAAAATGCTTAGGTACTCTTCCATTGTTCTCCTAACTCCACTGATGTTTAAAAATGCTTCGGAACTCTTACATTGTTCTCGGAATTCCGCTGAAGTTTAAAAATGCTTCGGAACTCTTCCATTGTTATAGGATTTCCGATGAAGTTTAAAAATGCTTCTGAACTCTTACATTGTTCTCAGAATTCCGCTGATGTTTAAAAATGCTTCGGAACACTTCAATTGCTCTCGGAATTCTGCTGATGTTTAAAAATGCTTCGGAACTCTTCCATTGTTCCCAGCATTACGCTGAAGTTTAAAAATGCTTCGGAACTCTTCCATTGTTCGTGGAATTCTGCTGACGTGTAAAAATGCTTCGGAACTCTTCCCTTGTTCTCGTAATTCCGCTGATGTTTAAAAATGCTTCAGAACTCTTACATTGTTCTCAGAATTACGCTGAAGTTTAAAAATGCTTCGGAACTCTTCCATTGTTCTCGAAATTCTGCTGACCTTTAAAAATGCTTCTGATCTCTTCCATTGTTCTCGGAATTCTGCTGAAGTTTAAAAATGCTTCAGAACTCTTCCATTGTTCCCGGAATTCTGCTGAAGTTTAAGAATGCTACGGAACTCTTCCATTATTCCCGGAATTCCGCTGAAGTTTAAAAATGCTTCGGAACTCTTTCATTGCTCAAGGAATTCCGCTGACATTTAAAAATGCTTCGGAACTCTTCTATTTTTCTCAGAATTCTGCTGATGTTTAAAAATGCTCCGGAACTCTTCCATTGTTCTCGGAATTATGCTGAAGTTTAAAAAGGTTTCGGATCTCTTTCATTGTTCTCGGAATTCCACTGAAGTTTAAAAAGGCTTTGAAACACTTCCATAGTTCTCAGAATTCCGCTGAAGTTTAAAAATGCTTCGGAACTCTTCCTTTTTTCTCAGAATTCTGCTGACGTTTAAAAATGCTTCGGTACTTTTCCATTGTTCTCAGAATTCCGCTGACATTTAAAAATGCTTCAGAACTCTTCCATTGTTCTCGTAATTCCGCTGATGTTAAAAAATGCTTCGGAACTCTTACATTGTTCTCGGAATTCCGCTGAAGTTTAAAAATGCTTCGGAACTCTTCCATTGTTCTAGGATTTCCGATGAAGTTTAAAAATGATTCTGAACTCTTACATTGTTCTAAGACTTCCAATGATGTTTAAAAATGCTTTGGAACACTTCAATTGTTCTCGGAATTCTGCTGAAGTTTAAAAATGCTTCGGAACTCTTTCATTGCTCAAGGAATTCCGCTGACGTTTAAAAATGCTTCAGAACTCTTTCATTGTTCTCGGAATTCTGCTGAAGTTTATAAATGCATCGGAACTCTTGCATTGCTCAAGGAATTCCGCTGACTTTCAAAAATGCTTCGGAACTCTTTCATTGCTCAAGGAATTTCGCTGACATTTAAAAATGCTTCGGAACTCTTCCATTGTTCTCGAAATTCTGCTGACCTTTAAAAATGCTTCTGATCTCTTCCATTGTTCTCGGAATTCTGCTGAAGTTTAAAAATGCTTCGGAACTCTTCCATTGTTCCCGGAATTCTGCTGAAGTTTAAGAATGCTACGGAACTCTTCCATTATTCCCGGAATTCCGCTGAAGTTTAAAAATGCTTCAGAACTCTTTCCTTGCTCAAGGAATTCCGCTGACATTTAAAAATGCTTCGGAACTCTTCCATTTTTCTCAGAATTCTGCTGATGTTTAAAAATGCTTCGGAACTCTTCCATTGTTCTCGGAATTCTGCTGAAGTTTAAAAAGGCTTCGGATCTCTTTCGTTGTTCTCGGAATTCCGCTGAAGTTTAAAAAGGCTTTGGAACTCTTCCATAGTTCTCAGAATTCCGCTGAAGTTTAAAAATGCTTCGGAACTCTTCCATTTTTCTCAGAATTCTGCTGACGTTTAAAAATGCTTCGGTACTTTTCCATTGTTTTCGGAATTCCGCTGACGTTTAAAAATGCTTCGGAACTCTTCCATTGTTCTCGTAATTCCGCTGATGTTAAAAAATGCTTCGGAACTCTTACATTGTTCTCGGAATTCCGCAGATGTTTAAAAATGCTTCGGAACTCTTACATTGTTCTCGGAATTCCGCTAATGTTTAAAAATGCTTCGGAACTCTTCCATTGTTCTCGTAATTCCGCTGACGTTTAAAAATGCTTCGGCACTTTTCTATTGTTCTCGGAATTCCGATGAATTTTAAAAATGCTTAGGACTCTTCCACTATTCTCAGAATTCCGCTGAAGTTTAAAAATGCTTCGGAACCCTTCCATTGTTCTCGGAATTCTGTTGACATTTAAAAAGGCTTCGGAACTCTTACATTGTTCTCAGAATTCCGCTGACCTTTAAAAATGCTTCGGAACACTTCCATTGTTCTCGTAATTCCGCTGATGTTAAAAAATGCTTCGGAACTCTTACATTGTTCTCGGAATTCCACTAACGTTTAAAAATGCTTCGGAACTCTTCCATTGTTCTCGGAATTCCGCTGACGTTTAAAAATGCTTCTGAACTTTTCCATTGTTCTTGGAATTCCGCTGAATTTTAAAAATGCTTAGGTACTCTTCCACTATTCTCAGAATTCCGCTGAAGTTTAAAAATGCTTCGGAACTCTTCCATTGTTCCCAGCATTCCGCTGAAGTTTAAAAATGCTTCGGAACTCTTTCATTGCTCAAGGAATTCCGCTGACATTTAAAAATGCTTCGGAACTCTTCCATTTTTCTCAGAATTCTGTTGATGTTTAAAAATGCTTCGGAACTCTTCCATTGTTCTCGGAATTCTGCTGAAGTTTAAAAAGGCTTCAGATCTCTTTCGTTGTTCTCGGAATTCCGCTGAAGTTTAAAAAGGCTTTGGAACTCTTCCATAGTTCTCAGAATTCCGCTGAAGTTTAAAAATGCTTCGGAACTCTTCCATTTTTCTCAGAATTCTGCTGACGTTTAAAAATGCTTCGGTACTTTTCCATTGTTCTCGGAATTCCGCTGACGTTTAAAAATGCTTCGGAACTCTTCCATTGTTCTCGTAATTCCGCTGATGTTAAAAAATGCTTCGGAACTCTTACATTGTTCTCGGAATTCCGCAGATGTTTAAAAATGCTTCGGAACTCTTACATTGTTCTCGGAATTCCGCTAATGTTTAAAAATGCTTCGGAACTCTTCGATTGTTCTCGTAATTCCGCTGACGTTTAAAAATGCTTCGGCACTTTTCTATTGTTCTCGGAATTCCGATGAATTTTAAAAATGCTTAGGACTCTTCCACTATTCTCAGAATTCCGCTGAAGTTTAAAAATGCTTCGGAACCCTTCCATTGTTCTCGGAATTCTGTTGACATTTAAAAAGGCTTCTTAACTCTTTCATTGTTCTCGGAATTCCGCTGACGTTTAAAAATGCTTCGGAACTCTTCCAATGTTATAGGATTTCCAATGAAGTTTAAAAATGCTTCTGAACTCTTACATTGTTCTCAGAATTCCGCTGATGTTTAAAAATGCTTCGGAACACTTCAATTGTTCTCAGAATTCTGCTGATGTTTAAAAATGCTTCGGAACTCTTCCATTGTTCCCAGCATTCCGATGAAGTTTAAAAATGTTTCGGAACTCTTTCATTGCTCAAGGAATTCCGCTGACATTAAAAATGTTTCGGAACTCTTCCATTGTTCGTGGAATTCCGCTGACGAGTAAAAATGCTTCGGAACTCTTCCATGGTTCTCGTAATTCCGCTGACGTTTAAAAATGCTTCGAAAGTCTTACATTGTTCTCAGAATTCCGCTGAAGTTTAAAAATGCTTCGGAACTCTTCCATTGTTCTTGTAATTCTGCTGATGTTTAAAAATGCTTCGGAACCCTTCCATTTTTCTTGGACTTCCGCTGACATTTAAAAATGCTTCGGAACTTTTCCATTGTTCTCGGAATTCCGCTGATGTTTAAAAATGCTTCGGAACTCTTCCATTGTTCTCGTAATTCCGCTGACGTTTAAAAATGCTTCGGAACTTTTTCATTTTTCTCGGAATTCCGCTGAAGTTTAAAAATGCTTAGGTACTCTTCCATTGTTCTTCTAACTCCACTGATGTTTAAAAATGCTTCGGAACTCTTACATTGTTCTCGGAATTCTGCTGACGTTTAAAAATGCTTCTGAACTCTTACATTGTTCTCAGAATTCCGCTGATGTTTAAAAATGCTTCGGTACTTTTCCATTGTTCTCAGAATTTTGCTGATGTTAAAAAATGCTTCGGTACTTTTCCATTGTTCTCAGAATTTCGCTGACATTTAAAAATGCTTCAGAACTCTTCCATTGTTCTCGTAATTCCGCTGATGTTAAAAAATGCTTCGGAACTCTTACATTGTTCTCGGAATTCCGCTGAAGTTTAAAAATGCTTCGGAACTCTTCCATTGTTCTAGGATTTCCGATGAAGTTTAAAAATGATTCTGAACTCTTACATTGTTCTAAGACTTCCAATGATGTTTAAAAATGCTTTGGAACACTTCAATTGTTCTCGGAATTCTGCTGAAGTTTAAAAATGCTTCGGAACTCTTTCATTGCTCAAGGAATTCCGCTGACGTTTAAAAATGCTTCAGAACTCTTTCATTGTTCTCGGAATTCTGCTGAAGTTTATAAATGCATCGGAACTCTTGCATTGCTCAAGGAATTCCGCTGACTTTCAAAAATGCTTCGGAACTCTTTCATTGCTCAAGGAATTTCGCTGACATTTAAAAATGCTTCGGAACTCTTCCATTGTTCTCGAAATTCTGCTGACCTTTAAAAATGCTTCTGATCTCTTCCATTGTTCTCGGAATTCTGCTGAAGTTTAAAAATGCTTCGGAACTCTTCCATTGTTCCCGGAATTCTGCTGAAGTTTAAGAATGCTACGGAACTCTTCCATTATTCATGGAATTCCGCTGAAGTTTAAAAATGCTTCGGAACTCTTTCATTGCTCAAGGAATTCCGCTGACATTTAAAAATGCTTCGGAACTCTTCCATTTTTCTCAGAATTCTGCTGATGTTTAAAAATGCTTCGGAACTCTTCCATTGTTCTCGGAATTCTGCTGAAGTTTAAAAAGGCTTCGGATCTCTTTCGTTGTTCTCGGAATTCCGCTGAAGTTTAAAAAGGCTTTGGAACTCTTCCATAGTTCTCAGAATTCCGCTGAAGTTTAAAAATGCTTCGGAACTCTTCCATTTTTCTCAGAATTCTGCTGACGTTTAAAAATGCTTCGGTACTTTTCCATTGTTTTCGTAATTCCGCTGATGTTAAAAAATGCTTCGGAACTCTTACATTGTTCTCGGAATTCCGCAGATGTTTAAAAATGCTTCGGAACTCTTACATTGTTCTCGGAATTCCGCTAATGTTTAAAAATGCTTCGGAACTCTTCCATTGTTCTCGTAATTCCGCTGACGTTTAAAAATGCTTCGGCACTTTTCTATTGTTCTCGGAATTCCGATGAATTTTAAAAATGCTTAGGACTCTTCCACTATTCTCAGAATTCCGCTGAAGTTTAAAAATGCTTCGGAACCCTTCCATTGTTCTCGGAATTCTGTTGACATTTAAAAAGGCTTCGGAACTCTTACATTGTTCTCAGAATTCCGCTGACCTTTAAAAATGCTTCGGAACACTTCCATTGTTCTCGTAATTCCGCTGATGTTAAAAAATGCTTCGGAACTCTTACATTGTTCTCGGAATTCCGCTAACGTTTAAAAATGCTTCGGAACTCTTCCATTGTTCTCGGAATTCCGCTGACGTTTAAAAATGCTTCTGAACATTTCCATTGTTCTTGGAATTCCGCTGAATTTTAAAAATGCTTAGGTACTCTTCCACTATTCTCAGAATTCCGCTGAAGTTTAAAAATGCTTCGGAACTCTTCCATTGTTCCCAGCATTCCGCTGAAGTTTAAAAATGCTTCGGAACTCTTTCATTGCTCAAGGAATTCCGCTGACATTTAAAAATGCTTCGGAACTCTTCCATTTTTCTCAGAATTCTGCTGATGTTTAAAAATGCTTCGGAACTCTTCCATTGTTCTCGGAATTCTGCTGAAGTTTAAAAAGGCTTCAGATCTCTTTCGTTGTTCTCGGAATTCCGCTGAAGTTTAAAAAGGCTTTGGAACTCTTCCATAGTTCTCAGAATTCCGCTGAAGTTTAAAAATGCTTCGGAACTCTTCCATTTTTCTCAGAATTCTGCTGACGTTTAAAAATGCTTCGGTACTTTTCCATTGTTCTCGGAATTCCGCTGACGTTTAAAAATGCTTCGGAACTCTTCCATTGTTCTCGTAATTCCGCTGATGTTAAAAAATGCTTCGGAACTCTTACATTGTTCTCGGAATTCCGCAGATGTTTAAAAATGCTTTGGAACTCTTACATTGTTCTCGGAATTCCGCTAATGTTTAAAAATGCTTCGGAACTCTTCCATTGTTCTCGTAATTCCGCTGACGTTTAAAAATGCTTCGGCACTTTTCTATTGTTCTCGGAATTCCGATGAATTTTAAAAATGCTTAGGACTCTTCCACTATTCTCAGAATTCCGCTGAAGTTTAAAAATGCTTCGGAACCCTTCCATTGTTCTCGGAATTCTGTTGACATTTAAAAAGGCTTCGGAACTCTTTCATTGTTCTCGGAATTCCGCTGACGTTTAAAAATGCTTCGGAACTCTTCCAATGTTATAGGATTTCCAATGAAGTTTAAAAATGCTTCTGAACTCTTACATTGTTCTCAGAATTCCGCTGATGTTTAAAAATGCTTCGGAACACTTCAATTGTTCTCAGAATTCTGCTGATGTTTAAAAATGCTTCGGAACTCTTCCATTGTTCCCAGCATTCCGATGAAGTTTAAAAATGTTTCGGAACTCTTTCATTGCTCAAGGAATTCCGCTGACATTAAAAATGTTTCGGAACTCTTCCATTGTTCGTGGAATTCCGCTGACGAGTAAAAATGCTTCGGAACTCTTCCATGGTTCTCGTAATTCCGCTGACGTTTAAAAATGCTTCAAAACTCTTACATTGTTCTCAGAATTCCGCTGAAGTTTAAAAATGCTTCGGAACTCTTCCATTGTTCTTGTAATTCTGCTGATGTTTAAAAATGCTTCGGAACCCTTCCATTTTTCTTGGACTTCCGCTGACATTTAAAAATGCTTCGGAACTTTTCCATTGTTCTCGAAATTCCGCTGATGTTTAAAAATGCTTCGGAACTCTTCCATTGTTCTCGTAATTCCGCTGACGTTTAAAAATGCTTCGGAACTTTTTCATTTTTCTCGGAATTCCGCTGAAGTTTAAAAATGCTTAGGTACTCTTCCATTGTTCTTCTAACTCCACTGATGTTTAAAAATGCTTCGGAACTCTTACATTGTTCTCGGAATTCTGCTGACGTTTAAAAATGCTTCTGAACTCTTCCATTGTTATAGGATTTCCGATGAAGTTTAAAAATGCTTCTGAACTCTTACATTGTTCTCAGAATTCCGCTGATGTTTAAAAATGCTTCGGAACACTTCAATTGTTCTCGGAATTCTGCTGATGTTTAAAAATGCTTCGGAACTCTTCCATTGTTCCCAGCATTACGCTGAAGTTTAAAAATGCTTCGGAACTCTTTCATTGCTCAAGGAATTCTGCTGACATTCAAAAATGCTTTGGAACTCTTCCATTGTTCGTGGAATTCTGCTGACGAGTAAAAATGCTTCGGAACTCTTCCATTGTTCTCGTAATTCCGCTGATGTTTAAAAATGCTTCAGAACTCTTACATTGTTCTCAGAATTCCGCTGATGTTTAAAAATGCTTCGGTACTTTTCCATTGTTCTCAGAATTCCGCTGACATTTAAAAATGCTTCAGAACTCTTCCATTGTTCTCGTAATTCCGCTGATGTTAAAAAATGCTTCGGAACTCTTACATTGTTCTCGGAATTCCGCTGAAGTTTAAAAATGCTTCGGAACTCTTCCATTGTTCTAGGATTTCCGATGAAGTTTAAAAATGATTCTGAACTCTTACATTGTTCTAAGACTTCCAATGATGTTTAAAAATGCTTTGGAACACTTCAATTGTTCTCGGAATTCTGCTGAAGTTTAAAAATGCTTCGGAACTCTTTCATTGCTCAAGGAATTCCGCTGACGTTTAAAAATGCTTCAGAACTCTTTCATTGTTCTCGGAATTCTGCTGAAGTTTATAAATGCATCGGAACTCTTGCATTGCTCAAGGAATTCCGCTGACTTTCAAAAATGCTTCGGAACTCTTTCATTGCTCAAGGAATTTCGCTGACATTTAAAAATGCTTCGGAACTCTTCCATTGTTCTCGAAATTCTGCTGACCTTTAAAAATGCTTCTGATCTCTTCCATTGTTCTCGGAATTCTGCTGAAGTTTAAAAATGCTTCGGAACTCTTCCATTGTTCCCGGAATTCTGCTGAAGTTTAAGAATGCTACGGAACTCTTTCATTATTCATGGAATTCCGCTGAAGTTTAAAAATGCTTCGGAACTCTTTCATTGCTCAAGGAATTCCGCTGACATTTAAAAATGCTTCGGAACTCTTCCATTTTTCTCAGAATTCTGCTGATGTTTAAAAATGCTTCGGAACTCTTCCATTGTTCTCGGAATTCTGCTGAAGTTTAAAAAGGCTTCGGATCTCTTTCGTTGTTCTCGGAATTCCGCTGAAGTTTAAAAAGGCTTTGGAACTCTTCCATAGTTCTCAGAATTCCGCTGAAGTTTAAAAATGCTTCGGAACTCTTCCATTTTTCTCAGAATTCTGCTGACGTTTAAAAATGCTTCGGTACTTTTCCATTGTTTTCGTAATTCCGCTGATGTTAAAAAATGCTTCGGAACTCTTACATTGTTCTCGGAATTCCGCAGATGTTTAAAAATGCTTCGGAACTCTTACATTGTTCTCGGAATTCCGCTAATGTTTAAAAATGCTTCGGAACTCTTCCATTGTTCTCGTAATTCCGCTGACGTTTAAAAATGCTTCGGCACTTTTCTATTGTTCTCGGAATTCCGATGAATTTTAAAAATGCTTAGGACTCTTCCACTATTCTCAGAATTCCGCTGAAGTTTAAAAATGCTTCGGAACCCTTCCATTGTTCTCGGAATTCTGTTGACATTTAAAAAGGCTTCGGAACTCTTACATTGTTCTCAGAATTCCGCTGACCTTTAAAAATGCTTCGGAACACTTCCATTGTTCTCGTAATTCCGCTGATGTTAAAAAATGCTTCGGAACTCTTACATTGTTCTCGGAATTCCGCTAACGTTTAAAAATGCTTCGGAACTCTTCCATTGTTCTCGGAATTCCGCTGACGTTTAAAAATGCTTCTGAACATTTCCATTGTTCTTGGAATTCCGCTGAATTTTAAAAATGCTTAGGTACTCTTTCACTATTCTCAGAATTCCGCTGAAGTTTAAAAATGCTTCGGAACTCTTCCATTGTTCCCAGCATTCCGCTGAAGTTTAAAAATGCTTCGGAACTCTTTCATTGCTCAAGGAATTCCGCTGACATTTAAAAATGCTTCGGAACTCTTCCATTTTTCTCAGAATTCTGCTGATGTTTAAAAATGCTTCGGAACTCTTCCATTGTTCTCGGAATTCTGCTGAAGTTTAAAAAGGCTTCAGATCTCTTTCGTTGTTCTCGGAATTCCGCTGAAGTTTAAAAAGGCTTTGGAACTCTTCCATAGTTCTCAGAATTCCGCTGAAGTTTAAAAATGCTTCGGAACTCTTCCATTTTTCTCAGAATTCTGCTGACGTTTAAAAATGCTTCGGTACTTTTCCATTGTTCTCGGAATTCCGCTGACGTTTAAAAATGCTTCGGAACTCTTCCATTGTTCTCGTAATTCCGCTGATGTTAAAAAATGCTTCGGAACTCTTACATTGTTCTCGGAATTCCGCAGATGTTTAAAAATGCTTCGGAACTCTTACATTGTTCTCGGAATTCCGCTAATGTTTAAAAATGCTTCGGAACTCTTCCATTGTTCTCGTAATTCCGCTGACGTTTAAAAATGCTTCGGCACTTTTCTATTGTTCTCGGAATTCCGATGAATTTTAAAAATGCTTAGTACTCTTCCACTATTCTCAGAATTCCGCTGAAGTTTAAAAATGCTTCGGAACCCTTCCATTGTTCTCGGAATTCTGTTGACATTTAAAAAGGCTTCGGAA
This sequence comes from Phyllobates terribilis, assembly GCF_046119375.1. NCBI lineage: Eukaryota > Metazoa > Chordata > Amphibia > Anura > Dendrobatidae > Phyllobates > Phyllobates terribilis. The sequence goes on along the minus strand of NW_027362765.1, from coordinate 305,249,517 downwards.
CTCTTTCATTGTTCTCGGAATTCCGCTGACGTTTAAAAATGCTTCGGAACTCTTCCAATGTTATAGGATTTCCAATGAAGTTTAAAAATGCTTCTGAACTCTTACATTGTTCTCAGAATTCCGCTGATGTTTAAAAATGCTTCGGAACACTTCAATTGTTCTCAGAATTCTGCTGATGTTTAAAAATGCTTCGGAACTCTTCCATTGTTCCCAGCATTCCGATGAAGTTTAAAAATGTTTCGGAACTCTTTCATTGCTCAAGGAATTCCGCTGACATTAAAAATGTTTCGGAACTCTTCCATTGTTCGTGGAATTCCGCTGACGAGTAAAAATGCTTCGGAACTCTTCCATGGTTCTCGTAATTCCGCTGACGTTTAAAAATGCTTCAAAACTCTTACATTGTTCTCAGAATTCCGCTGAAGTTTAAAAATGCTTCGGAACTCTTCCATTGTTCTTGTAATTCTGCTGATGTTTAAAAATGCTTCGGAACCCTTCCATTTTTCTTGGACTTCCGCTGACATTTAAAAATGCTTCGGAACTTTTCCATTGTTCTCGAAATTCCGCTGATGTTTAAAAATGCTTCGGAACTCTTCCATTGTTCTCGTAATTCCGCTGACGTTTAAAAATGCTTCGGAACTTTTTCATTTTTCTCGGAATTCCGCTGAAGTTTAAAAATGCTTAGGTACTCTTCCATTGTTCTTCTAACTCCACTGATGTTTAAAAATGCTTCGGAACTCTTACATTGTTCTCGGAATTCTGCTGACGTTTAAAAATGCTTCTGAACTCTTCCATTGTTATAGGATTTCCGATGAAGTTTAAAAATGCTTCTGAACTCTTACATTGTTCTCAGAATTCCGCTGATGTTTAAAAATGCTTCGGAACACTTCAATTGTTCTCGGAATTCTGCTGATGTTTAAAAATGCTTCGGAACTCTTCCATTGTTCCCAGCATTACGCTGAAGTTTAAAAATGCTTCGGAACTCTTTCATTGCTCAAGGAATTCTGCTGACATTCAAAAATGCTTTGGAACTCTTCCATTGTTCGTGGAATTCTGCTGACGAGTAAAAATGCTTCGGAACTCTTCCATTGTTCTCGTAATTCCGCTGATGTTTAAAAATGCTTCAGAACTCTTACATTGTTCTCAGAATTCCGCTGATGTTTAAAAATGCTTCGGTACTTTTCCATTGTTCTCAGAATTCCGCTGACATTTAAAAATGCTTCAGAACTCTTCCATTGTTCTCGTAATTCCGCTGATGTTAAAAAATGCTTCGGAACTCTTACATTGTTCTCGGAATTCCGCTGAAGTTTAAAAATGCTTCGGAACTCTTCCATTGTTCTAGGATTTCCGATGAAGTTTAAAAATGATTCTGAACTCTTACATTGTTCTAAGACTTCCAATGATGTTTAAAAATGCTTTGGAACACTTCAATTGTTCTCGGAATTCTGCTGAAGTTTAAAAATGCTTCGGAACTCTTTCATTGCTCAAGGAATTCCGCTGACGTTTAAAAATGCTTCAGAACTCTTTCATTGTTCTCGGAATTCTGCTGAAGTTTATAAATGCATCGGAACTCTTGCATTGCTCAAGGAATTCCGCTGACTTTCAAAAATGCTTCGGAACTCTTTCATTGCTCAAGGAATTTCGCTGACATTTAAAAATGCTTCGGAACTCTTCCATTGTTCTCGAAATTCTGCTGACCTTTAAAAATGCTTCTGATCTCTTCCATTGTTCTCGGAATTCTGCTGAAGTTTAAAAATGCTTCGGAACTCTTCCATTGTTCCCGGAATTCTGCTGAAGTTTAAGAATGCTACGGAACTCTTCCATTATTCATGGAATTCCGCTGAAGTTTAAAAATGCTTCGGAACTCTTTCATTGCTCAAGGAATTCCGCTGACATTTAAAAATGCTTCGGAACTCTTCCATTTTTCTCAGAATTCTGCTGATGTTTAAAAATGCTTCGGAACTCTTCCATTGTTCTCGGAATTCTGCTGAAGTTTAAAAAGGCTTCGGATCTCTTTCGTTGTTCTCGGAATTCCGCTGAAGTTTAAAAAGGCTTTGGAACTCTTCCATAGTTCTCAGAATTCCGCTGAAGTTTAAAAATGCTTCGGAACTCTTCCATTTTTCTCAGAATTCTGCTGACGTTTAAAAATGCTTCGGTACTTTTCCATTGTTTTCGTAATTCCGCTGATGTTAAAAAATGCTTCGGAACTCTTACATTGTTCTCGGAATTCCGCAGATGTTTAAAAATGCTTCGGAACTCTTACATTGTTCTCGGAATTCCGCTAATGTTTAAAAATGCTTCGGAACTCTTCCATTGTTCTCGTAATTCCGCTGACGTTTAAAAATGCTTCGGCACTTTTCTATTGTTCTCGGAATTCCGATGAATTTTAAAAATGCTTAGGACTCTTCCACTATTCTCAGAATTCCGCTGAAGTTTAAAAATGCTTCGGAAACCTTCCATTGTTCTCGGAATTCTGTTGACATTTAAAAAGGCTTCGGAACTCTTACATTGTTCTCAGAATTCCGCTGACCTTTAAAAATGCTTCGGAACACTTCCATTGTTCTCGTAATTCCGCTGATGTTAAAAAATGCTTCGGAACTCTTACATTGTTCTCGGAATTCCGCTAACGTTTAAAAATGCTTCGGAACTCTTCCATTGTTCTCGGAATTCCGCTGACGTTTAAAAATGCTTCTGAACATTTCCATTGTTCTTGGAATTCCACTGAATTTTAAAAATGCTTAGGTACTCTTCCACTATTCTCAGAATTCCGCTGAAGTTTAAAAATGCTTCGGAACTCTTCCATTGTTCCCAGCATTCCGCTGAAGTTTAAAAATGCTTCGGAACTCTTTCATTGCTCAAGGAATTCCGCTGACATTTAAAAATGCTTCGGAACTCTTCCATTTTTCTCAGAATTCTGCTTATGTTTAAAAATGCTTCGGAACTCTTCCATTGTTCTCGGAATTCTGCTGAAGTTTAAAAAGGCTTCAGATCTCTTTCGTTGTTCTCGGAATTCCGCTGAAGTTTAAAAAGGCTTTGGAACTCTTCCATAGTTCTCAGAATTCCGCTGAAGTTTAAAAATGCTTCGGAACTCTTCCATTTTTCTCAGAATTCTGCTGACGTTTAAAAATGCTTCGGTACTTTTCCATTGTTCTCGGAATTCCGCTGACGTTTAAAAATGCTTCGGAACTCTTCCATTGTTCTCGTAATTCCGCTGATGTTAAAAAATGCTTCGGAACTCTTACATTGTTCTCGGAATTCCGCAGATGTTTAAAAATGCTTCGGAACTCTTACATTGTTCTCGGAATTCCGCTAATGTTTAAAAATGCTTCGGAACTCTTCCATTGTTCTCGTAATTCCGCTGACGTTTAAAAATGCTTCGGCACTTTTCTATTGTTCTCGGAATTCCGATGAATTTTAAAAATGCTTAGGACTCTTCCACTATTCTCAGAATTCCGCTGAAGTTTAAAAATGCTTCGGAACCCTTCCATTGTTCTCGGAATTCTGTTGACATTTAAAAAGGCTTCGGAACTCTTTCATTGTTCTCGGAATTCCGCTGACGTTTAAAAATGCTTCGGAACTCTTCCAATGTTATAGGATTTCCAATGAAGTTTAAAAATGCTTCTGAACTCTTACATTGTTCTCAGAATTCCGCTGATGTTTAAAAATGCTTCGGAACACTTCATTTGTTCTCAGAATTCTGCTGATGTTTAAAAATGCTTCGGAACTCTTCCATTGTTCCCAGCATTCCGATGAAGTTTAAAAATGTTTCGGAACTCTTTCATTGCTCAAGGAATTCCGCTGACATTAAAAATGTTTCGGAACTCTTCCATTGTTCGTGGAATTCCGCTGACGAGTAAAAATGCTTCGGAACTCTTCCATGGTTCTCGTAATTCCGCTGACGTTTAAAAATGCTTCAAAACTCTTACATTGTTCTCAGAATTCCGCTGAAGTTTAAAAATGCTTCGGAACTCTTCCATTGTTCTTGTAATTCTGCTGATGTTTAAAAATGCTTCGGAACCCTTCCATTTTTCTTGGACTTCCGCTGACATTTAAAAATGCTTCGGAACTTTTCCATTGTTCTCGAAATTCCGCTGATGTTTAAAAATGCTTCGGAACTCTTCCATTGTTCTCGTAATTCCGCTGACGTTTAAAAATGCTTCGGAACTTTTTCATTTTTCTCGGAATTCCGCTGAAGTTTAAAAATGCTTAGGTACTCTTCCATGGTTCTTCTAACTCCACTGATGTTTAAAAATGCTTCGGAACTCTTACATTGTTCTCGGAATTCTGCTGACGTTTAAAAATGCTTCTGAACTCTTCCATTGTTATAGGATTTCCGATGAAGTTTAAAAATGCTTCTGAACTCTTACATTGTTCTCAGAATTCCGCTGATGTTTAAAAATGCTTCGGAACACTTCAATTGTTCTCGGAATTCTGCTGATGTTTAAAAATGCTTCGGAACTCTTCCATTGTTCCCAGCATTACGCTGAAGTTTAAAAATGCTTCGGAACTCTTTCATTGCTCAAGGAATTCTGCTGACATTCAAAAATGCTTTGGAACTCTTCCATTGTTCGTGGAATTCTGCTGACGAGTAAAAATGCTTCGGAACTCTTCCATTGTTCTCGTAATTCCGCTGATGTTTAAAAATGCTTCAGAACTCTTACATTGTTCTCAGAATTCCGCTGATGTTTAAAAATGCTTCGGTACTTTTCCATTGTTCTCAGAATTCCGCTGACATTTAAAAATGCTTCAGAACTCTTCCATTGTTCTCGTAATTCCGCTGATGTTAAAAAATGCTTCGGAACTCTTACATTGTTCTCGGAATTCCGCTGAAGTTTAAAAATGCTTCGGAACTCTTCCATTGTTCTAGGATTTCCGATGAAGTTTAAAAATGATTCTGAACTCTTACATTGTTCTAAGACTTCCAATGATGTTTAAAAATGCTTTGGAACACTTCAATTGTTCTCGGAATTCTGCTGAAGTTTAAAAATGCTTCGGAACTCTTTCATTGCTCAAGGAATTCCGCTGACGTTTAAAAATGCTTCAGAACTCTTTCATTGTTCTCGGAATTCTGCTGAAGTTTATAAATGCATCGGAACTCTTGCATTGCTCAAGGAATTCCGCTGACTTTCAAAAATGCTTCGGAACTCTTTCATTGCTCAAGGAATTTCGCTGACATTTAAAAATGCTTCGGAACTCTTCCATTGTTCTCGAAATTCTGCTGACCTTTAAAAATGCTTCTGATCTCTTCCATTGTTCTCGGAATTCTGCTGAAGTTTAAAAATGCTTCGGAACTCTTCCATTGTTCCCGGAATTCTGCTGAAGTTTAAGAATGCTACGGAACTCTTCCATTATTCATGGAATTCCGCTGAAGTTTAAAAATGCTTCGGAACTCTTTCATTGCTCAAGGAATTCCGCTGACATTTAAAAATGCTTCGGAACTCTTCCATTTTTCTCAGAATTCTGCTGATGTTTAAAAATGCTTCGGAACTCTTCCATTGTTCTCGGAATTCTGCTGAAGTTTAAAAAGGCTTCGGATCTCTTTCGTTGTTCTCGGAATTCCGCTGAAGTTTAAAAAGGCTTTGGAACTCTTCCATAGTTCTCAGAATTCCGCTGAAGTTTAAAAATGCTTCGGAACTCTTCCATTTTTCTCAGAATTCTGCTGACGTTTAAAAATGCTTCGGTACTTTTCCATTGTTTTCGTAATTCCGCTGATGTTAAAAAATGCTTCGGAACTCTTACATTGTTCTCGGAATTCCGCAGATGTTTAAAAATGCTTCGGAACTCTTACATTGTTCTCGGAATTCCGCTAATGTTTAAAAATGCTTCGGAACTCTTCCATTGTTCTCGTAATTCCGCTGACGTTTAAAAATGCTTCGGCACTTTTCTATTGTTCTCGGAATTCCGATGAATTTTAAAAATGCTTAGGACTCTTCCACTATTCTCAGAATTCCGCTGAAGTTTAAAAATGCTTCGGAACCCTTCCATTGTTCTCGGAATTCTGTTGACATTTAAAAAGGCTTCGGAACTCTTACATTGTTCTCAGAATTCCGCTGACCTTTAAAAATGCTTCGGAACACTTCCATTGTTCTCGTAATTCCGCTGATGTTAAAAAATGCTTCGGAACTCTTACATTGTTCTCGGAATTCCGCTAACGTTTAAAAATGCTTCGGAACTCTTCCATTGTTCTCGGAATTCCGCTGACGTTTAAAAATGCTTCTGAACATTTCCATTGTTCTTGGAATTCCGCTGAATTTTAAAAATGCTTAGGTACTCTTCCACTATTCTCAGAATTCCGCTGAAGTTTAAAAATGCTTCGGAACTCTTCCATTGTTCCCAGCATTCCGCTGAAGTTTAAAAATGCTTCGGAACTCTTTCATTGCTCAAGGAATTCCGCTGACATTTAAAAATGCTTCGGAACTCTTCCATTTTTCTCAGAATTCTGCTGATGTTTAAAAATGCTTCGGAACTCTTCCATTGTTCTCGGAATTCTGCTGAAGTTTAAAAAGGCTTCAGATCTCTTTCGTTGTTCTCGGAATTCCGCTGAAGTTTAAAAAGGCTTTGGAACTCTTCCATAGTTCTCAGAATTCCGCTGAAGTTTAAAAATGCTTCGGAACTCTTCCATTTTTCTCAGAATTCTGCTGACGTTTAAAAATGCTTCGGTACTTTTCCATTGTTCTCGGAATTCCGCTGACGTTTAAAAATGCTTCGGAACTCTTCCATTGTTCTCGTAATTCCGCTGATGTTAAAAAATGCTTCGGAACTCTTACATTGTTCTCGGAATTCCGCAGATGTTTAAAAATGCTTCGGAACTCTTACATTGTTCTCGGAATTCCGCTAATGTTTAAAAATGCTTCGGAACTCTTCCATTGTTCTCGTAATTCCGCTGACGTTTAAAAATGCTTCGGCACTTTTCTATTGTTCTCGGAATTCCGATGAATTTTAAAAATGCTTAGGACTCTTCCACTATTCTCAGAATTCCGCTGAAGTTTAAAAATGCTTCGGAACCCTTCCATTGTTCTCGGAATTCTGTTGACATTTAAAAAGGCTTCGGAACTCTTTCATTGTTCTCGGAATTCCGCTGACGTTTAAAAATGCTTCGGAACTCTTCCAATGTTATAGGATTTCCAATGAAGTTTAAAAATGCTTCTGAACTCTTACATTGTTCTCAGAATTCCGCTGATGTTTAAAAATGCTTCGGAACACTTCAATTGTTCTCAGAATTCTGCTGATGTTTAAAAATGCTTCGGAACTCTTCCATTGTTCCCAGCATTCCGATGAAGTTTAAAAATGTTTCGGAACTCTTTCATTGCTCAAGGAATTCCGCTGACATTAAAAATGTTTCGGAACTCTTCCATTGTTCGTGGAATTCCGCTGACGAGTAAAAATGCTTCGGAACTCTTCCATGGTTCTCGTAATTCCGCTGACGTTTAAAAATGCTTCAAAACTCTTACATTGTTCTCAGAATTCCGCTGAAGTTTAAAAATGCTTCGGAACTCTTCCATTGTTCTTGTAATTCTGCTGATGTTTAAAAATGCTTCGGAACCCTTCCATTTTTCTTGGACTTCCGCTGACATTTAAAAATGCTTCGGAACTTTTCCATTGTTCTCGAAATTCCGCTGATGTTTAAAAATGCTTCGGAACTCTTCCATTGTTCTCGTAATTCCGCTGACGTTTAAAAATGCTTCGGAACTTTTTCATTTTTCTCGGAATTCCGCTGAAGTTTAAAAATGCTTAGGTACTCTTCCATGGTTCTTCTAACTCCACTGATGTTTAAAAATGCTTCGGAACTCTTACATTGTTCTCGGAATTCTGCTGACGTTTAAAAATGCTTCAGAACTCTTACATTGTTCTCAGAATTCCGCTGATGTTTAAAAATGCTTCGGTACTTTTCCATTGTTCTCAGAATTCCGCTGACATTTAAAAATGCTTCAGAACTCTTCCATTGTTCTCGTAATTCCGCTGATGTTAAAAAATGCTTCGGAACTCTTACATTGTTCTCGGAATTCCGCTGAAGTTTAAAAATGCTTCGGAACTCTTCCATTGTTCTAGGATTTCCGATGAAGTTTAAAAATGATTCTGAACTCTTACATTGTTCTAAGACTTCCAATGATGTTTAAAAATGCTTTGGAACACTTCAATTGTTCTCGGAATTCTGCTGAAGTTTAAAAATGCTTCGGAACTCTTTCATTGCTCAAGGAATTCCGCTGACGTTTAAAAATGCTTCAGAACTCTTTCACTGTTCTCGGAATTCTGCTGAAGTTTATAAATGCATCGGAACTCTTGCATTGCTCAAGGAATTCCGCTGACTTTCAAAAATGCTTCGGAACTCTTTCATTGCTCAAGGAATTTCGCTGACATTTAAAAATGCTTCGGAACTCTTCCATTGTTCTCGAAATTCTGCTGACCTTTAAAAATGCTTCTGATCTCTTCCATTGTTCTCGGAATTCTGCTGAAGTTTAAAAATGCTTCGGAACTCTTCCATTGTTCCCGGAATTCTGCTGAAGTTTAAGAATGCTACGGAACTCTTCCATTATTCATGGAATTCCGTTGAAGTTTAAAAATGCTTCGGAACTCTTTCATTGCTCAAGGAATTCCGCTGACATTTAAAAATGCTTCGGAACTCTTCCATTTTTCTCAGAATTCTGCTGATGTTTAAAAATGCTTCGGAACTCTTCCATTGTTCTCGGAATTCTGCTGAAGTTTAAAAAGGCTTCGGATCTCTTTCGTTGTTCTCGGAATTCCGCTGAAGTTTAAAAAGGCTTTGGAACTCTTCCATAGTTCTCAGAATTCCGCTGAAGTTTAAAAATGCTTCGGAACTCTTCCATTTTTCTCAGAATTCTGCTGACGTTTAAAAATGCTTCGGTACTTTTCCATTGTTTTCGTAATTCCGCTGATGTTAAAAAATGCTTCGGAACTCTTACATTGTTCTCGGAATTCCGCAGATGTTTAAAAATGCTTCGGAACTCTTACATTGTTCTCGGAATTCCGCTAATGTTTAAAAATGCTTCGGAACTCTTCCATTGTTCTCGTAATTCCGCTGACGTTTAAAAATGCTTCGGCACTTTTCTATTGTTCTCGGAATTCCGATGAATTTTAAAAATGCTTAGGACTCTTCCACTATTCTCAGAATTCCGCTGAAGTTTAAAAATGCTTCGGAACCCTTCCATTGTTCTCGGAATTCTGTTGACATTTAAAAAGGCTTCGGAACTCTTACATTGTTCTCAGAATTCCGCTGACCTTTAAAAATGCTTCGGAACACTTCCATTGTTCTCGTAATTCCGCTGATGTTAAAAAATGCTTCGGAACTCTTACATTGTTCTCGGAATTCCGCTAACGTTTAAAAATGCTTCGGAACTCTTCCATTGTTCTCGGAATTCCGCTGACGTTTAAAAATGCTTCTGAACATTTCCATTGTTCTTGGAATTCCGCTGAATTTTAAAAATGCTTAGGTACTCTTCCACTATTCTCAGAATTCCGCTGAAGTTTAAAAATGCTTCGGAACTCTTCCATTGTTCCCAGCATTCCGCTGAAGTTTAAAAATGCTTCGGAACTCTTTCATTGCTCAAGGAATTCCGCTGACATTTAAAAATGCTTCGGAACTCTTCCATTTTTCTCAGAATTCTGCTGATGTTTAAAAATGCTTCGGAACTCTTCCATTGTTCTCGGAATTCTGCTGAAGTTTAAAAAGGCTTCAGATCTCTTTCGTTGTTCTCGGAATTCCGCTGAAGTTTAAAAAGGCTTTGGAACTCTTCCATAGTTCTCAGAATTCCGCTGAAGTTTAAAAATGCTTCGGAACTCTTCCATTTTTCTCAGAATTCTGCTGACGTTTAAAAATGCTTCGGTACTTTTCCATTGTTCTCGGAATTCCGCTGACGTTTAAAAATGCTTCGGAACTCTTCCATTGTTCTCGTAATTCCGCTGATGTTAAAAAATGCTTCGGAACTCTTACATTGTTCTCGGAATTCCGCAGATGTTTAAAAATGCTTCGGAACTCTTACATTGTTCTCGGAATTCCGCTAATGTTTAAAAATGCTTCGGAACTCTTCCATTGTTCTCGTAATTCCGCTGACGTTTAAAAATGCTTCGGCACTTTTCTATTGTTCTCGGAATTACGATGAATTTTAAAAATGCTTAGGACTCTTCCACTATTCTCAGAATTCCGCTGAAGTTTAAAAATGCTTCGGAACCCTTCCATTGTTCTCGGAATTCTGTTGACATTTAAAAAGGCTTCGGAACTCTTTCATTGTTCTCGGAATTCCGCTGACGTTTAAAAATGCTTCGGAACTCTTCCAATGTTATAGGATTTCCAATGAAGTTTAAAAATGCTTCTGAACTCTTACATTGTTCTCAGAATTCCGCTGATGTTTAAAAATGCTTCGGAACACTTCAATTGTTCTCAGAATTCTGCTGATGTTTAAAAATGCTTCGGAACTCTTCCATTGTTCCCAGCATTCCGATGAAGTTTAAAAATGTTTCGGAACTCTTTCATTGCTCAAGGAATTCCGCTGACATTAAAAATGTTTCGGAACTCTTCCATTGTTCGTGGAATTCCGCTGACGAGTAAAAATGCTTCGGAACTCTTCCATGGTTCTCGTAATTCCGCTGACGTTTAAAAATGCTTCAAAACTCTTACATTGTTCTCAGAATTCCGCTGAAGTTTAAAAATGCTTCGGAACTCTTCCATTGTTCTTGTAATTCTGCTGATGTTTAAAAATGCTTCGGAACCCTTCCATTTTTCTTGGACTTCCGCTGACATTTAAAAATGCTTCGGAACTTTTCCATTGTTCTCGAAATTCCGCTGATGTTTAAAAATGCTTCGGAACTCTTCCATTGTTCTCGTAATTCCGCTGACGTTTAAAAATGCTTCGGAACTTTTTCATTTTTCTCGGAATTCCGCTGAAGTTTAAAAATGCTTAGGTACTCTTCCATTGTTCTTCTAACTCCACTGATGTTTAAAAATGCTTCGGAACTCTTACATTGTTCTCGGAATTCTGCTGACGTTTAAAAATGCTTCTGAACTCTTCCATTGTTATAGGATTTCCGATGAAGTTTAAAAATGCTTCTGAACTCTTACATTGTTCTCAGAATTCCGCTGATGTTTAAAAATGCTTCGGAACACTTCAATTGTTCTCGGAATTCTGCTGATGTTTAAAAATGCTTCGGAACTCTTCCATTGTTCCCAGCATTACGCTGAAGTTTAAAAATGCTTCGGAACTCTTTCATTGCTCAAGGAATTCTGCTGACATTCAAAAATGCTTTGGAACTCTTCCATTGTTCGTGGAATTCTGCTGACGAGTAAAAATGCTTCGGAACTCTTCCATTGTTCTCGTAATTCCGCTGATGTTTAAAAATGCTTCAGAACTCTTACATTGTTCTCAGAATTCCGCTGATGTTTAAAAATGCTTCGGTACTTTTCCATTGTTCTCAGAATTCCGCTGACATTTAAAAATGCTTCAGAACTCTTCCATTGTTCTCGTAATTCCGCTGATGTTAAAAAATGCTTCGGAACTCTTACATTGTTCTCGGAATTCCGCTGAAGTTTAAAAATGCTTCGGAACTCTTCCATTGTTCTAGGATTTCCGATGAAGTTTAAAAATGATTCTGAACTCTTACATTGTTCTAAGACTTCCAATGATGTTTAAAAATGCTTTGGAACACTTCAATTGTTCTCGGAATTCTGCTGAAGTTTAAAAATGCTTCGGAACTCTTTCATTGCTCAAGGAATTCCGCTGACGTTTAAAAATGCTTCAGAACTCTTTCATTGTTCTCGGAATTATGCTGAAGTTTATAAATGCATCGGAACTCTTGCATTGCTCAAGGAATTCCGCTGACTTTCAAAAATGCTTCGGAACTCTTTCATTGCTCAAGGAATTTCGCTGACATTTAAAAATGCTTCGGAACTCTTCCATTGTTCTCGAAATTCTGCTGACCTTTAAAAATGCTTCTGATCTCTTCCATTGTTCTCGGAATTCTGCTGAAGTTTAAAAATGCTTCGGAACTCTTCCATTGTTCCCGGAATTCTGCTGAAGTTTAAGAATGCTACGGAACTCTTCCATTATTCATGGAATTCCGCTGAAGTTTAAAAATGCTTCGGAACTCTTTCATTGCTCAAGGAATTCCGCTGACATTTAAAAATGCTTCGGAACTCTTCCATTTTTCTCAGAATTCTGCTGATGTTTAAAAATGCTTCGGAACTCTTCCATTGTTCTCGGAATTCTGCTGAAGTTTAAAAAGGCTTCGGATCTCTTTCGTTGTTCTCGGAATTCCGCTGAAGTTTAAAAAGGCTTTGGAACTCTTCCATAGTTCTCAGAATTCCGCTGAAGTTTAAAAATGCTTCGGAACTCTTCCATTTTTCTCAGAATTCTGCTGACGTTTAAAAATGCTTCGGTACTTTTCCATTGTTTTCGTAATTCCGCTGATGTTAAAAAATGCTTCGGAACTCTTACATTGTTCTCGGAATTCCGCAGATGTTTAAAAATGCTTCGGAACTCTTACATTGTTCTCGGAATTCCGCTAATGTTTAAAAATGCTTCGGAACTCTTCCATTGTTCTCGTAATTCCGCTGACGTTTAAAAATGCTTCGGCACTTTTCTATTGTTCTCGGAATTCCGATGAATTTTAAAAATGCTTAGGACTCTTCCACTATTCTCAGAATTCCGCTGAAGTTTAAAAATGCTTCGGAACCCTTCCATTGTTCTCGGAATTCTGTTGACATTTAAAAAGGCTTCGGAACTCTTACATTGTTCTCAGAATTCCGCTGACCTTTAAAAATGCTTCGGAACACTTCCATTGTTCTCGTAATTCCGCTGATGTTAAAAAATGCTTCGGAACTCTTACATTGTTCTCGGAATTCCGCTAACGTTTAAAAATGCTTCGGAACTCTTCCATTGTTCTCGGAATTCCGCTGACGTTTAAAAATGCTTCTGAACATTTCCATTGTTCTTGGAATTCCGCTGAATTTTAAAAATGCTTAGGTACTCTTCCACTATTCTCAGAATTCCGCTGAAGTTTAAAAATGCTTCGGAACTCTTCCATTGTTCCCAGCATTCCGCTGAAGTTTAAAAATGCTTCGGAACTCTTTCATTGCTCAAGGAATTCCGCTGACATTTAAAAATGCTTCGGAACTCTTCCATTTTTCTCAGAATTCTGCTGATGTTTAAAAATGCTTCGGAACTCTTCCATTGTTCTCGGAATTCTGCTGAAGTTTAAAAAGGCTTCAGATCTCTTTCGTTGTTCTCGGAATTCCGCTGAAGTTTAAAAAGGCTTTGGAACTCTTCCATAGTTCTCAGAATTCCGCTGAAGTTTAAAAATGCTTCGGAACTCTTCCATTTTTCTCAGAATTCTGCTGACGTTTAAAAATGCTTCGGTACTTTTCCATTGTTCTCGGAATTCCGCTGACGTTTAAAAATGCTTCGGAACTCTTCCATTGTTCTCGTAATTCCGCTGATGTTAAAAAATGCTTCGGAACTCTTACATTGTTCTCGGAATTCCGCAGATGTTTAAAAATGCTTCGGAACTCTTACATTGTTCTCGGAATTCCGCTAATGTTTAAAAATGCTTCGGAACTCTTCCATTGTTCTCGTAATTCCGCTGACGTTTAAAAATGCTTCGGCACTTTTCTATTGTTCTCGGAATTCCGATGAATTTTAAAAATGCTTAGGACTCTTCCACTATTCTCAGAATTCCGCTGAAGTTTAAAAATGCTTCGGAACCCTTCCATTGTTCTCGGAATTCTGTTGACATTTAAAAAGGCTTCGGAACTCTTTCATTGTTCTCGGAATTCCGCTGACGTTTAAAAATGCTTCGGAACTCTTCCAATGTTATAGGATTTCCAATGAAGTTTAAAAGTGCTTCTGAACTCTTACATTGTTCTCAGAATTCCGCTGATGTTTAAAAATGCTTCGGAACACTTCAATTGTTCTCAGAATTCTGCTGATGTTTAAAAATGCTTCGGAACTCTTCCATTGTTCCCAGCATTCCGATGAAGTTTAAAAATGTTTCGGAACTCTTTCATTGCTCAAGAAATTCCGCTGACATTAAAAATGTTTCGGAACTCTTCCATTGTTCGTGGAATTCCGCTGACGAGTAAAAATGCTTCGGAACTCTTCCATGGTTCTCGTAATTCCGCTGACGTTTAAAAATGCTTCAAAACTCTTACATTGTTCTCAGAATTCCGCTGAAGTTTAAAAATGCTTCGGAACTCTTCCATTGTTCTTGTAATTCTGCTGATGTTTAAAAATGCTTCGGAACCCTTCCATTTTTCTTGGACTTCCGCTGACATTTAAAAATGCTTCGGAACTTTTCCATTGTTCTCGAAATTCCGCTGATGTTTAAAAATGCTTCGGAACTCTTCCATTGTTCTCGTAATTCCGCTGACGTTTAAAAATGCTTCGGAACTTTTTCATTTTTCTCGGAATTCCGCTGAAGTTTAAAAATGCTTAGGTACTCTTCCATTGTTCTTCTAACTCCACTGATGTTTAAAAATGCTTCGGAACTCTTACATTGTTCTCGGAATTCTGCTGACGTTTAAAAATGCTTCTGAACTCTTCCATTGTTATAGGATTTCCGATGAAGTTTAAAAATGCTTCTGAACTCTTACATTGTTCTCAGAATTCCGCTGATGTTTAAAAATGCTTCGGAACACTTCAATTGTTCTCGGAATTCTGCTGATGTTTAAAAATGCTTCGGAACTCTTCCATTGTTCCCAGCATTACGCTGAAGTTTAAAAATGCTTCGGAACTCTTTCATTGCTCAAGGAATTCTGCTGACATTCAAAAATGCTTTGGAACTCTTCCATTGTTCGTGGAATTCTGCTGACGAGTAAAAATGCTTCGGAACTCTTCCATTGTTCTCGTAATTCCGCTGATGTTTAAAAATGCTTCAGAACTCTTACATTGTTCTCAGAATTCCGCTGATGTTTAAAAATGCTTCGGTACTTTTCCATTGTTCTCAGAATTCCGCTGACATTTAAAAATGCTTCAGAACTCTTCCATTGTTCTCGTAATTCCGCTGATGTTAAAAAATGCTTCGGAACTCTTACATTGTTCTCGGAATTCCGCTGAAGTTTAAAAATGCTTCGGAACTCTTCCATTGTTCTAGGATTTCCGATGAAGTTTAAAAATGATTCTGAACTCTTACATTGTTCTAAGACTTCCAATGATGTTTAAAAATGCTTTGGAACACTTCAATTGTTCTCGGAATTCTGCTGAAGTTTAAAAATGCTTCGGAACTCTTTCATTGCTCAAGGAATTCCGCTGACGTTTAAAAATGCTTCAGAACTCTTTCATTGTTCTCGGAATTATGCTGAAGTTTATAAATGCATCGGAACTCTTGCATTGCTCAAGGAATTCCGCTGACTTTCAAAAATGCTTCGGAACTCTTTCATTGCTCAAGGAATTTCGCTGACATTTAAAAATGCTTCGGAACTCTTCCATTGTTCTCGAAATTCTGCTGACCTTTAAAAATGCTTCTGATCTCTTCCATTGTTCTCGGAATTCTGCTGAAGTTTAAAAATGCTTCGGAACTCTTCCATTGTTCCCGGAATTCTGCTGAAGTTTAAGAATGCTACGGAACTCTTCCATTATTCATGGAATTCCGCTGAAGTTTAAAAATGCTTCGGAACTCTTTCATTGCTCAAGGAATTCCGCTGACATTTAAAAATGCTTCGGAACTCTTCCATTTTTCTCAGAATTCTGCTGATGTTTAAAAATGCTTCGGAACTCTTCCATTGTTCTCGGAATTCTGCTGAAGTTTAAAAAGGCTTCGGATCTCTTTCGTTGTTCTCGGAATTCCGCTGAAGTTTAAAAAGGCTTTGGAACTCTTCCATAGTTCTCAGAATTCCGCTGAAGTTTAAAAATGCTTCGGAACTCTTCCATTTTTCTCAGAATTCTGCTGACGTTTAAAAATGCTTCGGTACTTTTCCATTGTTTTCGTAATTCCGCTGATGTTAAAAAATGCTTCGGAACTCTTACATTGTTCTCGGAATTCCGCAGATGTTTAAAAATGCTTCGGAACTCTTACATTGTTCTCGGAATTCCGCTAATGTTTAAAAATGCTTCGGAACTCTTCCATTGTTCTCGTAATTCCGCTGACGTTTAAAAATGCTTCGGCACTTTTCTATTGTTCTCGGAATTCCGATGAATTTTAAAAATGCTTAGGACTCTTCCACTATTCTCAGAATTCCGCTGAAGTTTAAAAATGCTTCGGAACCCTTCCATTGTTCTCGGAATTCTGTTGACATTTAAAAAGGCTTCGGAACTCTTACATTGTTCTCAGAATTCCGCTGACCTTTAAAAATGCTTCGGAACACTTCCATTGTTCTCGTAATTCCGCTGATGTTAAAAAATGCTTCGGAACTCTTACATTGTTCTCGGAATTCCGCTAACGTTTAAAAATGCTTCGGAACTCTTCCATTGTTCTCGGAATTCCGCTGACGTTTAAAAATGCTTCTGAACATTTCCATTGTTCTTGGAATTCCGCTGAATTTTAAAAATGCTTAGGTACTCTTCCACTATTCTCAGAATTCCGTTGAAGTTTAAAAATGCTTCGGAACTCTTCCATTGTTCCCAGCATTCCGCTGAAGTTTAAAAATGCTTCGGAACTCTTTCATTGCTCAAGGAATTCCGCTGACATTTAAAAATGCTTCGGAACTCTTCCATTTTTCTCAGAATTCTGCTGATGTTTAAAAATGCTTCGGAACTCTTCCATTGTTCTCGGAATTCTGCTGAAGTTTAAAAAGGCTTCGGATCTCTTTCGTTGTTCTCGGAATTCCGCTGAAGTTTAAAAAGGCTTTGGAACTCTTCCATAGTTCTCAGAATTCCGCTGAAGTTTAAAAATGCTTCGGAACTCTTCCATTTTTCTCAGAATTCTGCTGACGTTTAAAAATGCTTCGGTACTTTTCCATTGTTTTCGTAATTCCGCTGATGTTAAAAAATGCTTCGGAACTCTTACATTGTTCTCGGAATTCCGCAGATGTTTAAAAATGCTTCGGAACTCTTACATTGTTCTCGGAATTCCGCTAATGTTTAAAAATGCTTCGGAACTCTTCCATTGTTCTCGTAATTCCGCTGACGTTTAAAAATGCTTCGGCACTTTTCTATTGTTCTCGGAATTCCGATGAATTTTAAGAATGCTTAGGACTCTTCCACTATTCTCAGAATTCCGCTGAAGTTTAAAAATGCTTCGGAACCCTTCCATTGTTCTCGGAATTCTGTTGACATTTAAAAAGGCTTCGGAACTCTTACATTGTTCTCAGAATTCCGCTGACCTTTAAAAATGCTTCGGAACACTTCCATTGTTCTCGTAATTCCGCTGATGTTAAAAAATGCTTCGGAACTCTTACATTGTTCTCGGAATTCCGCTAACGTTTAAAAATGCTTCGGAACTCTTCCATTGTTCTCGGAATTCCGCTGACGTTTAAAAATGCTTCTGAACATTTCCATTGTTCTTGGAATTCCGCTGAATTTTAAAAATGCTTAGGTACTCTTCCACTATTCTCAGAATTCCGCTGAAGTTTAAAAATGCTTCGGAACTCTTCCATTGTTCCCAGCATTCCGCTGAAGTTTAAAAATGCTTCGGAACTCTTTCATTGCTCAAGGAATTCCGCTGACATTTAAAAATGCTTCGGAACTCTTCCATTTTTCTCAGAATTCTGCTGATGTTTAAAAATGCTTCGGAACTCTTCCATTGTTCTCGGAATTCTGCTGAAGTTTAAAAAGGCTTCAGATCTCTTTCGTTGTTCTCGGAATTCCGCTGAAGTTTAAAAAGGCTTTGGAACTCTTCCATAGTTCTCAGAATTCCGCTGAAGTTTAAAAATGCTTCGGAACTCTTCCATTTTTCTCAGAATTCTGCTGACGTTTAAAAATGCTTCGGTACTTTTCCATTGTTCTCGGAATTCCGCTGATGTTTAAAAATGCTTCGGAACTCTTCCATTGTTCTCGTAATTCCGCTGATGTTAAAAAATGCTTCGGAACTCTTACATTGTTCTCGGAATTCCGCAGATGTTTAAAAATGCTTCGGAACTCTTACATTGTTCTCGGAATTCCGCTAATGTTTAAAAATGCTTCGGAACTCTTCCATTGTTCTCGTAATTCCGCTGACGTTTAAAAATGCTTCGGCACTTTTCTATTGTTCTCGGAATTCCGATGAATTTTAAAAATGCTTAGGACTCTTCCACTATTCTCAGAATTCCGCTGAAGTTTAAAAATGCTTCGGAACCCTTCCATTGTTCTCGGAATTCTGTTGACATTTAAAAAGGCTTCGGAACTCTTTCATTGTTCTCGGAATTCCGCTGACGTATAAAAATGCTTCGGAACTCTTCCAATGTTATAGGATTTCCAATGAAGTTTAAAAATGCTTCTGAACTCTTACATTGTTCTCAGAATTCCGCTGATGTTTAAAAATGCTTCGGAACACTTCAATTGTTCTCAGAATTCTGCTGATGTTTAAAAATGCTTCGGAACTCTTCCATTGTTCCCAGCATTCCGATGAAGTTTAAAAATGTTTCGGAACTCTTTCATTGCTCAAGGAATTCCGCTGACATTAAAAATGTTTCGGAACTCTTCCATTGTTCGTGGAATTCCGCTGACGAGTAAAAATGCTTCGGAACTCTTCCATGGTTCTCGTAATTCCGCTGACGTTTAAAAATGCTTCAAAACTCTTACATTGTTCTCAGAATTCCGCTGAAGTTTAAAAATGCTTCGGAACTCTTCCATTGTTCTTGTAATTCTGCTGATGTTTAAAAATGCTTCGGAACCCTTCCATTTTTCTTGGACTTCCGCTGACATTTAAAAATGCTTCGGAACTCTTCCATGGTTCTCGTAATTCCGCTGACGTTTAAAAATGCTTCAAAACTCTTACATTGTTCTCAGAATTCCGCTGAAGTTTAAAAATGCTTCGGAACTCTTCCATTGTTCTTGTAATTCTGCTGATGTTTAAAAATGCTTCGGAACCCTTCCATTTTTCTTGGACTTCCGCTGACATTTAAAAATGCTTCGGAACTTTTCCATTGTTCTCGAAATTCCGCTGATGTTTAAAAATGCTTCGGAACTCTTCCATTGTTCTCGTAATTCCGCTGACGTTTAAAAATGCTTCGGAACTTTTTCATTTTTCTCGGAATTCCGCTGAAGTTTAAAAATGCTTAGGTACTCTTCCATTGTTCTTCTAACTCCACTGATGTTTAAAAATGCTTTGGAACTCTTACATTGTTCTCGGAATTCTGCTGACGTTTAAAAATGCTTCTGAACTCTTCCATTGTTATAGGATTTCCGATGAAGTTTAAAAATGCTTCTGAACTCTTACATTGTTCTCAGAATTCCGCTGATGTTTAAAAATGCTTCGGAACACTTCAATTTTTCTCGGAATTCTGCTGATGTTTAAAAATGCTTCGGAACTCTTCCATTGTTCCCAGCATTACGCTGAAGTTTAAAAATGCTTCGGAACTCTTTCATTGCTCAAGGAATTCTGCTGACATTCAAAAATGCTTTGGAACTCTTCCATTGTTCGTGGAATTCTGCTGACGAGTAAAAATGCTTCGGAACTCTTCCATTGTTCTCGTAATTCCGCTGATGTTTAAAAATGCTTCAGAACTCTTACATTGTTCTCAGAATTCCGCTGATGTTTAAAAATGCTTCGGTACTTTTCCATTGTTCTCAGAATTCCGCTGACATTTAAAAATGCTTCAGAACTCTTCCATTGTTCTCGTAATTCCGCTGATGTTAAAAAATGCTTCGGAACTCTTACATTGTTCTCGGAATTCCGCTGAAGTTTAAAAATGCTTCGGAACTCTTCCATTGTTCTAGGATTTCCGATGAAGTTTAAAAATGATTCTGAACTCTTACATTGTTCTAAGACTTCCAATGATGTTTAAAAATGCTTTGGAACACTTCAATTGTTCTCGGAATTCTGCTGAAGTTTAAAAATGCTTCGGAACTCTTTCATTGCTCAAGGAATTCCGCTGACGTTTAAAAATGCTTCAGAACTCTTTCATTGTTCTCGGAATTCTGCTGAAGTTTATAAATGCATCGGAACTCTTGCATTGCTCAAGGAATTCCGCTGACTTTCAAAAATGCTTCGGAACTCTTTCATTGCTCAAGGAATTTCGCTGACATTTAAAAATGCTTCGGAACTCTTCCATTGTTCTCGAAATTCTGCTGACCTTTAAAAATGCTTCTGATCTCTTCCATTGTTCTCGGAATTCTGCTGAAGTTTAAAAATGCTTCGGAACTCTTCCATTGTTCCCGGAATTCCGCTGATGTTTAAAAATGCTTCGGAACTCTTCCATTGTTCTCGGAATTCTGCTGAAGTTTAAAAAGGCTTCGGATCTCTTTCGTTGTTCTCGGAATTCCGCTGAAGTTTAAAAATGCTTCGGAACGCTTCCATTTTTCTCAGAATTCTGCTGACGTTTAAAAATGCTTCGGTACTTTTCCATTGTTTTCGTAATTCCGCTGATGTTAAAAAATGCTTCGGAACTCTTACATTGTTCTCGGAATTCCGCAGATGTTTAAAAATGCTTCGGAACTCTTACATTGTTCTCGGAATTCCGCTAATGTTTAAAAATGCTTCGGAACTCTTCCATTGTTCTCGTAATTCCGCTGACGTTTAAAAATGCTTCGGCACTTTTCTATTGTTCTCGGAATTCCGATGAATTTTAAAAATGCTTAGGACTCTTCCACTATTCTCAGAATTCCGCTGAAGTTTAAAAATGCTTCGGAACCCTTCCATTGTTCTCGGAATTCTGTTGACATTTAAAAAGGCTTCGGAACTCTTACATTGTTCTCAGAATTCCGCTGACCTTTAAAAATGCTTCGGAACACTTCCATTGTTCTCGTAATTCCGCTGATGTTAAAAAATGCTTCGGAACTCTTACATTGTTCTCGGAATTCCGCTAACGTTTAAAAATGCTTCGGAACTCTTCCATTGTTCTCGGAATTCCGCTGACGTTTAAAAATGCTTCTGAACTTTTCCATTGTTCTTGGAATTCCGCTGAATTTTAAAAATGCTTAGGTACTCTTCCACTATTCTCAGAATTCCGCTGAAGTTTAAAAATGCTTCGGAACTCTTCCATTGTTCCCAGCATTCCGCTGAAGTTTAAAAATGCTTCGGAACTCTTTCATTGCTCAAGGAATTCCGCTGACATTTAAAAATGCTTCGGAACTCTTCCATTTTTCTCAGAATTCTGCTGATGTTTAAAAATGCTTCGGAACTCTTCCATTGTTCTCGGAATTCTGCTGAAGTTTAAAAAGGCTTCAGATCTCTTTCGTTGTTCTCGGAATTCCGCTGAAGTTTAAAAAGGCTTTGGAACTCTTCCATAGTTCTCAGAATTCCGCTGAAGTTTAAAAATGCTTCGGAACTCTTCCATTTTTCTCAGAATTCTGCTGACGTTTAAAAATGCTTCGGTACTTTTCCATTGTTCTCGGAATTCCGCTGACGTTTAAAAATGCTTCGGAACTCTTCCATTGTTCTGGTAATTCCGCTGATGTTAAAAAATGCTTCGGAACTCTTACATTGTTCTCGGAATTCCGCAGATGTTTAAAAATGCTTCGGAACTCTTACATTGTTCTCGGAATTCCGCTAATGTTTAAAAATGCTTCGGAACTCTTCCATTGTTCTCGTAATTCCGCTGACGTTTAAAAATGCTTCGGCACTTTTCTATTGTTCTCGGAATTCCGATGAATTTTAAAAATGCTTAGGACTCTTCCACTATTCTCAGAATTCCGCAGATGTTTAAAAATGCTTCGGAACCCTTCCATTGTTCTCGGAATTCTGTTGACATTTAAAAAGGCTTCGGAACTCTTTCATTGTTCTCGGAATTCCGCTGACGTTTAAAAATGCTTCGGAACTCTTCCAATGTTATAGGATTTCCGATGAAGTTTAAAAATGCTTCTGAACTCTTACATTGTTCTCAGAATTCCGCTGATGTTTAAAAATGCTTCGGAACACTTCAATTGTTCTCAGAATTCTGCTGATGTTTAAAAATGCTTCGGAACTCTTCCATTTTTCCCAGCATTCCGATGAAGTTTAAAAATGTTTCGGAACTCTTTCATTGCTCAAGGAATTCCGCTGACATTAAAAATGTTTCGGAACTCTTCCATTGTTCGTGGAATTCCGCTGACGAGTAAAAATGCTTCGGAACTCTTCCATGGTTCTCGTAATTCCGCTGACGTTTAAAAATGCTTCGAAACTCTTACATTGTTCTCAGAATTCCGCTGAAGTTTAAAAATGCTTCGGAACTCTTCCATTCTTCTTGTAATTCTGCTGATGTTTAAAAATGCTTCGGAACCCTTCCATTTTTCTTGGACTTCCGCTGACATTTAAAAATGCTTCGGAACTTTTCCATTGTTCTCGGAATTCCGCTGATGTTTAAAAATGCTTCGGAACTCTTCCATTGTTCTCGTAATTCCGCTGACGTTTAAAAATGCTTCGGAACTTTTTCATTTTTCTCGGAATTCCGCTGAAGTTTAAAAATGCTTAGGTACTCTTCCATTGTTCTTCTAACTCCACTGATGTTTAAAAATGCTTCGGAACTCTTACATTGTTCTCGGAATTCTGCTGACGTTTAAAAATGCTTCTGAACTCTTCCATTGTTATAGGATTTCCGATGAAGTTTAAAAATGCTTCTGAACTCTTACATTGTTCTCAGAATTCCGCTGATGTTTAAAAATGCTTCGGAACACTTCAATTGTTCTCGGAATTCTGCTGATGTTTAAAAATGCTTCGGAACTCTTCCATTGTTCCCAGCATTACGCTGAAGTTTAAAAATGCTTCGGAACTCTTTCATTGCTCAAGGAATTCTGCTGACATTCAAAAATGCTTTGGAACTCTTCCATTGTTCGTGGAATTCTGCTGACGAGTAAAAATGCTTCGGAACTCTTCCATTGTTCTCGTAATTCCGCTGATGTTTAAAAATGCTTCAGAACTCTTACATTGTTCTCAGAATTCCGCTGATGTTTAAAAATGCTTCGGTACTTTTCCATTGTTCTCAGAATTCCGCTGACATTTAAAAATGCTTCAGAACTCTTCCATTGTTCTCGTAATTCCGCTGATGTTAAAAAATGCTTCGGAACTCTTACATTGTTCTCGGAATTCCGCTGAAGTTTAAAAATGCTTCGGAACTCTTCCATTGTTCTAGGATTTCCGATGAAGTTTAAAAATGATTCTGAACTCTTACATTGTTCTAAGACTTCCAATGATGTTTAAAAATGCTTTGGAACACTTCAATTGTTCTCGGAATTCTGCTGAAGTTTAAAAATGCTTCGGAACTCTTTCATTGCTCAAGGAATTCCGCTGACGTTTAAAAATGCTTCAGAACTCTTTCATTGTTCTCGGAATTCTGCTGAAGTTTATAAATGCATCGGAACTCTTGCATTGCTCAAGGAATTCCGCTGACTTTCAAAAATGCTTCGGAACTCTTTCATTGCTCAAGGAATTTCGCTGACATTTAAAAATGCTTCGGAACTCTTCCATTGTTCTCGAAATTCTGCTGACCTTTAAAAATGCTTCTGATCTCTTCCATTGTTCTCGGAATTCTGCTGAAGTTTAAAAATGCTTCGGAACTCTTCCATTGTTCCCGGAATTCCGCTGAAGTTTAAAAATGCTTCGGAACGCTTCCATTTTTCTCAGAATTCTGCTGACGTTTAAAAATGCTTCGGTACTTTTCCATTGTTTTCGTAATTCCGCTGATGTTAAAAAATGCTTCGGAACTCTTACATTGTTCTCGGAATTCCGCAGATGTTTAAAAATGCTTCGGAACTCTTCCATTGTTCCCGGAATTCTGCTGAAGTTTAAGAATGCTACGGAACTCTTCCATTATTCCCGGAATTCCGCTGAAGTTTAAAAATGCTTCGGAACTCTTTCATTGCTCAAGGAATTCCGCTGACATTTAAAAATGCTTCGGAACTCTTCCATTTTTCTCAGAATTCTGCTGATGTTTAAAAATGCTTCGGAACTCTTCCATTGTTCTCGGAATTCTGCTGAAGTTTAAAAAGGCTTCGGATCTCTTTCGTTGTTCTCGGAATTCCGCTGAAGTTTAAAAATGCTTCGGAACGCTTCCATTTTTCTCAGAATTCTGCTGACGTTTAAAAATGCTTCGGTACTTTTCCATTGTTTTCGTAATTCCGCTGATGTTAAAAAATGCTTCGGAACTCTTACATTGTTCTCGGAATTCCGCAGATGTTTAAAAATGCTTCGGAACTCTTACATTGTTCTCGGAATTCCGCTAATGTTTAAAAATGCTTCGGAACTCTTCCATTGTTCTCGTAATTCCGCTGACGTTTAAAAATGCTTCGGCACTTTTCTATTGTTCTCGGAATTCCGATGAATTTTAAAAATGCTTAGGACTCTTCCACTATTCTCAGAATTCCGCTGAAGTTTAAAAATGCTTCGGAACCCTTCCATTGTTCTCGGAATTCTGTTGACATTTAAAAAGGCTTCGGAACTCTTACATTGTTCTCAGAATTCCGCTGACCTTTAAAAATGCTTCGGAACACTTCCATTGTTCTCGTAATTCCGCTGATGTTAAAAAATGCTTCGGAACTCTTACATTGTTCTCGGAATTCCGCTAACGTTTAAAAATGCTTCGGAACTCTTCCATTGTTCTCGGAATTCCGCTGACGTTTAAAAATGCTTCTGAACATTTCCATTGTTCTTGGAATTCCGCTGAATTTTAAAAATGCTTAGGTACTCTTCCACTATTCTCAGAATTCCGCTGAAGTTTAAAAATGCTTCGGAACTCTTCCATTGTTCCCAGCATTCCGCTGAAGTTTAAAAATGCTTCGGAACTCTTTCATTGCTCAAGGAATTCCGCTGACATTTAAAAATGCTTCGGAACTCTTCCATTTTTCTCAGAATTCTGCTGATGTTTAAAAATGCTTCGGAACTCTTCCATTGTTCTCGGAATTCTGCTGAAGTTTAAAAAGGCTTCAGATCTCTTTCGTTGTTCTCGGAATTCCGCTGAAGTTTAAAAAGGCTTTGGAACTCTTCCATAGTTCTCAGAATTCCGCTGAAGTTTAAAAATGCTTCGGAACTCTTCCATTTTTCTCAGAATTCTGCTGACGTTTAAAAATGCTTCGGTACTTTTCCATTGTTCTCGGAATTCCGCTGACGTTTAAAAATGCTTCGGAACTCTTCCATTGTTCTCGTAATTCCGCTGATGTTAAAAAATGCTTCGGAACTCTTACATTGTTCTCGGAATTCCGCAGATGTTTAAAAATGCTTCGGAACTCTTACATTGTTCTCGGAATTCCGCTAATGTTTAAAAATGCTTCGGAACTCTTCCATTGTTCTCGTAATTCCGCTGACGTTTAAAAATGCTTCGGCACTTTTCTATTGTTCTCGGAATTCCGATGAATTTTAAAAATGCTTAGGACTCTTCCACTATTCTCAGAATTCCGCTGAAGTTTAAAAATGCTTCGGAACCCTTCCATTGTTCTCGGAATTCTGTTGACATTTAAAAAGGCTTCGGAACTCTTTCATTGTTCTTGGAATTCCGCTGACGTTTAAAAATGCTTCGGAACTCTTCCAATGTTATAGGATTTCCAATGAAGTTTAAAAATGCTTCTGAACTCTTACATTGTTCTCAGAATTCCGCTGATGTTTAAAAATGCTTCGGAACACTTCAATTGTTCTCAGAATTCTGCTGATGTTTAAAAATGCTTCGGAACTCTTCCATTGTTCCCAGCATTCCGATGAAGTTTAAAAATGTTTCGGAACTCTTTCATTGCTCAAGGAATTCCGCTGACATTAAAAATGTTTCGGAACTCTTCCATTGTTCGTGGAATTCCGCTGACGAGTAAAAATGCTTCGGAACTCTTCCATGGTTCTCGTAATTCCGCTGACGTTTAAAAATGCTTCAAAACTCTTACATTGTTCTCAGAATTCCGCTGAAGTTTAAAAATGCTTCGGAACTCTTCCATTGTTCTTGTAATTCTGCTGATGTTTAAAAATGCTTCGGAACCCTTCCATTTTTCTTGGACTTCCGCTGACATTTAAAAATGCTTCGGAACTTTTCCATTGTTCTCGAAATTCCGCTGATGTTTAAAAATGCTTCGGAACTCTTCCATTGTTCTCGTAATTCCGCTGACGTTTAAAAATGCTTCGGAACTTTTTCATTTTTCTCGGAATTCCGCTGAAGTTTAAAAATGCTTAGGTACTCTTCCATTGTTCTTCTAACTCCACTGATGTTTAAAAATGCTTCGGAACTCTTACATTGTTCTCGGAATTCTGCTGACGTTTAAAAATGCTTCTGAACTCTTCCATTGTTATAGGATTTCCGATGAAGTTTAAAAATGCTTCTGAACTCTTACATTGTTCTCAGAATTCCGCTGATGTTTAAAAATGCTTCGGAACACTTCAATTGTTCTCGGAATTCTGCTGATGTTTAAAAATGCTTCGGAACTCTTCCATTGTTCCCAGCATTACGCTGAAGTTTAAAAATGCTTCGGAACTCTTTCATTGCTCAAGGAATTCTGCTGACATTCAAAAATGCTTTGGAACTCTTCCATTGTTCGTGGAATTCTGCTGACGAGTAAAAATGCTTCGGAACTCTTCCATTGTTCTCGTAATTCCGCTGATGTTTAAAAATGCTTCAGAACTCTTACATTGTTCTCAGAATTCCGCTGATGTTTAAAAATGCTTCGGTACTTTTCCATTGTTCTCAGAATTCCGCTGACATTTAAAAATGCTTCAGAACTCTTCCATTGTTCTCGTAATTCCGCTGATGTTAAAAAATGCTTCGGAACTCTTACATTGTTCTCGGAATTCCGCTGAAGTTTAAAAATGCTTCGGAACTCTTCCATTGTTCTAGGATTTCCGATGAAGTTTAAAAATGATTCTGAACTCTTACATTGTTCTAAGACTTCCAATGATGTTTAAAAATGCTTTGGAACACTTCAATTGTTCTCGGAATTCTGCTGAAGTTTAAAAATGCTTCGGAACTCTTTCATTGCTCAAGGAATTCCGCTGACGTTTAAAAATGCTTCAGAACTCTTTCATTGTTCTCGGAATTATGCTGAAGTTTATAAATGCATCGGAACTCTTGCATTGCTCAAGGAATTCCGCTGACTTTCAAAAATGCTTCGGAACTCTTTCATTGCTCAAGGAATTTCGCTGACATTTAAAAATGCTTCGGAACTCTTCCATTGTTCTCGAAATTCTGCTGACCTTTAAAAATGCTTCTGATCTCTTCCATTGTTCTCGGAATTCTGCTGAAGTTTAAAAATGCTTCGGAACTCTTCCATTGTTCCCGGAATTCTGCTGAAGTTTAAGAATGCTACGGAACTCTTCCATTATTCATGGAATTCCGCTGAAGTTTAAAAATGCTTCGGAACTCTTTCATTGCTCAAGGAATTCCGCTGACATTTAAAAATGCTTCGGAACTCTTCCATTTTTCTCAGAATTCTGCTGATGTTTAAAAATGCTTCGGAACTCTTCCATTGTTCTCGGAATTCTGCTGAAGTTTAAAAAGGCTTCGGATCTCTTTCGTTGTTCTCGGAATTCCGCTGAAGTTTAAAAAGGCTTTGGAACTCTTCCATAGTTCTCAGAATTCCGCTGAAGTTTAAAAATGCTTCGGAACTCTTCCATTTTTCTCAGAATTCTGCTGACGTTTAAAAATGCTTCGGTACTTTTCCATTGTTTTCGTAATTCCGCTGATGTTAAAAAATGCTTCGGAACTCTTACATTGTTCTCGGAATTCCGCAGATGTTTAAAAATGCTTCGGAACTCTTACATTGTTCTCGGAATTCCGCTAATGTTTAAAAATGCTTCGGAACTCTTCCATTGTTCTCGTAATTCCGCTGACGTTTAAAAATGCTTCGGCACTTTTCTATTGTTCTCGGAATTCCGATGAATTTTAAAAATGCTTAGGACTCTTCCACTATTCTCAGAATTCCGCTGAAGTTTAAAAATGCTTCGGAACCCTTCCATTGTTCTCGGAATTCTGTTGACATTTAAAAAGGCTTCGGAACTCTTACATTGTTCTCAGAATTCCGCTGACCTTTAAAAATGCTTCGGAACACTTCCATTGTTCTCGTAATTCCGCTGATGTAAAAAAATGCTTCGGAACTCTTACATTGTTCTCGGAATTCCGCTAACGTTTAAAAATGCTTCGGAACTCTTCCATTGTTCTCGGAATTCCGCTGACGTTTAAAAATGCTTCTGAACATTTCCATTGTTCTTGGAATTCCGCTGAATTTTAAAAATGCTTAGGTACTCTTCCACTATTCTCAGAATTCCGCTGAAGTTTAAAAATGCTTCGGAACTCTTCCATTGTTCCCAGCATTCCGCTGAAGTTTAAAAATGCTTCGGAACTCTTTCATTGCTCAAGGAATTCCGCTGACATTTAAAAATGCTTCGGAACTCTTCCATTTTTCTCAGAATTCTGCTGATGTTTAAAAATGCTTCGGAACTCTTCCATTGTTCTCGGAATTCTGCTGAAGTTTAAAAAGGCTTCAGATCTCTTTCGTTGTTCTCGGAATTCCGCTGAAGTTTAAAAAGGCTTTGGAACTCTTCCATAGTTCTCAGAATTCCGCTGAAGTTTAAAAATGCTTCGGAACTCTTCCATTTTTCTCAGAATTCTGCTGACGTTTAAAAATGCTTCGGTACTTTTCCATTGTTCTCGGAATTCCGCTGACGTTTAAAAATGCTTCGGAACTCTTCCATTGTTCTCGTAATTCCGCTGATGTTAAAAAATGCTTCGGAACTCTTACATTGTTCTCGGAATTCCGCAGATGTTTAAAAATGCTTCGGAACTCTTACATTGTTCTCGGAATTCCGCTAATGTTTAAAAATGCTTCGGAACTCTTCCATTGTTCTCGTAATTCCGCTGACGTTTAAAAATGCTTCGGCACTTTTCTATTGTTCTCGGAATTCCGATGAATTTTAAAAATGCTTAGGACTCTTCCACTATTCTCAGAATTCTGCTGAAGTTTAAAAATGCTTCGGAACCCTTCCATTGTTCTCGGAATTCTGTTGACATTTAAAAAGGCTTCGGAACTCTTTCATTGTTCTTGGAATTCCGCTGACGTTTAAAAATGCTTCGGAACTCTTCCAATGTTATAGGATTTCCAATGAAGTTTAAAAATGCTTCTGAACTCTTACATTGTTCTCAGAATTCCGCTGATGTTTAAAAATGCTTCGGAACACTTCAATTGTTCTCAGAATTCTGCTGATGTTTAAAAATGCTTCGGAACTCTTCCATTGTTCCCAGCATTCCGATGAAGTTTAAAAATGTTTCGGAACTCTTTCATTGCTCAAGGAATTCCGCTGACATTAAAAATGTTTCGGAACTCTTCCATTGTTCGTGGAATTCCGCTGACGAGTAAAAATGCTTCGGAACTCTTCCATGGTTCTCGTAATTCCGCTGACGTTTAAAAATGCTTCAAAACTCTTACATTGTTCTCAGAATTCCGCTGAAGTTTAAAAATGCTTCGGAACTCTTCCATTGTTCTTGTAATTCTGCTGATGTTTAAAAATGCTTCGGAACCCTTCCATTTTTCTTGGACTTCCGCTGACATTTAAAAATGCTTCGGAACTTTTCCATTGTTCTCGAAATTCCGCTGATGTTTAAAAATGCTTCGGAACTCTTCCATTGTTCTCGTAATTCCGCTGACGTTTAAAAATGCTTCGGAACTTTTTCATTTTTCTCGGAATTCCGCTGAAGTTTAAAAATGCTTAGGTACTCTTCCATTGTTCTTCTAACTCCACTGATGTTTAAAAATGCTTCGGAACTCTTACATTGTTCTCGGAATTCTGCTGACGTTTAAAAATGCTTCTGAACTCTTCCATTGTTATAGGATTTCCGATGAAGTTTAAAAATGCTTCTGAACTCTTACATTGTTCTCAGAATTCCGCTGATGTTTAAAAATGCTTCGGAACACTTCAATTGTTCTCGGAATTCTGCTGATGTTTAAAAATGCTTCGGAACTCTTCCATTGTTCCCAGCATTACGCTGAAGTTTAAAAATGCTTCGGAACTCTTTCATTGCTCAAGGAATTCTGCTGACATTCAAAAATGCTTTGGAACTCTTCCATTGTTCGTGGAATTCTGCTGACGAGTAAAAATGCTTCGGAACTCTTCCATTGTTCTCGTAATTCCGCTGATGTTTAAAAATGCTTCAGAACTCTTACATTGTTCTCAGAATTCCGCTGATGTTTAAAAATGCTTCGGTACTTTTCCATTGTTCTCAGAATTCCGCTGACATTTAAAAATGCTTCAGAACTCTTCCATTGTTCTCGTAATTCCGCTGATGTTAAAAAATGCTTCGGAACTCTTACATTGTTCTCGGAATTCCGCTGAAGTTTAAAAATGCTTCGGAACTCTTCCATTGTTCTAGGATTTCCGATGAAGTTTAAAAATGATTCTGAACTCTTACATTGTTCTAAGACTTCCAATGATGTTTAAAAATGCTTTGGAACACTTCAATTGTTCTCGGAATTCTGCTGAAGTTTAAAAATGCTTCGGAACTCTTTCATTGCTCAAGGAATTCCGCTGACGTTTAAAAATGCTTCAGAACTCTTTCATTGTTCTCGGAATTATGCTGAAGTTTATAAATGCATCGGAACTCTTGCATTGCTCAAGGAATTCCGCTGACTTTCAAAAATGCTTCGGAACTCTTTCATTGCTCAAGGAATTTCGCTGACATTTAAAAATGCTTCGGAACTCTTCCATTGTTCTTGAAATTCTGCTGACCTTTAAAAATGCTTCTGATCTCTTCCATTGTTCTCGGAATTCTGCTGAAGTTTAAAAATGCTTCGGAACTCTTCCATTGTTCCCGGAATTCTGCTGAAGTTTAAGAATGCTACGGAACTCTTCCATTATTCATGGAATTCCGCTGAAGTTTAAAAATGCTTCGGAACTCTTTCATTGCTCAAGGAATTCCGCTGACATTTAAAAATGCTTCGGAACTCTTCCATTTTTCTCAGAATTCTGCTGATGTTTAAAAATGCTTCGGAACTCTTCCATTGTTCTCGGAATTCTGCTGAAGTTTAAAAAGGCTTCGGATCTCTTTCGTTGTTCTCGGAATTCCGCTGAAGTTTAAAAAGGCTTTGGAACTCTTCCATAGTTCTCAGAATTCCGCTGAAGTTTAAAAATGCTTCGGAACTCTTCCATTTTTCTCAGAATTCTGCTGACGTTTAAAAATGCTTCGGTACTTTTCCATTGTTTTCGTAATTCCGCTGATGTTAAAAAATGCTTCGGAACTCTTACATTGTTCTCGGAATTCCGCAGATGTTTAAAAATGCTTCGGAACTCTTACATTGTTCTCGGAATTCCGCTAATGTTTAAAAATGCTTCGGAACTCTTCCATTGTTCTCGTAATTCCGCTGACGTTTAAAAATGCTTCGGCACTTTTCTATTGTTCTCGGAATTCCGATGAATTTTAAAAATGCTTAGGACTCTTCCACTATTCTCAGAATTCCGCTGAAGTTTAAAAATGCTTCGGAACCCTTCCATTGTTCTCGGAATTCTGTTGACATTTAAAAAGGCTTCGGAACTCTTACATTGTTCTCAGAATTCCGCTGACCTTTAAAAATGCTTCGGAACACTTCCATTGTTCTCGTAATTCCGCTGATGTAAAAAAATGCTTCGGAACTCTTACATTGTTCTCGGAATTCCGCTAACGTTTAAAAATGCTTCGGAACTCTTCCATTGTTCTCGGAATTCCGCTGACGTTTAAAAATGCTTCTGAACATTTCCATTGTTCTTGGAATTCCGCTGAATTTTAAAAATGCTTAGGTACTCTTCCACTATTCTCAGAATTCCGCTGAAGTTTAAAAATGCTTCGGAACTCTTCCATTGTTCCCAGCATTCCGCTGAAGTTTAAAAATGCTTCGGAACTCTTTCATTGCTCAAGGAATTCCGCTGACATTTAAAAATGCTTCGGAACTCTTCCATTTTTCTCAGAATTCTGCTGATGTTTAAAAATGCTTCGGAACTCTTCCATTGTTCTCGGAATTCTGCTGAAGTTTAAAAAGGCTTCAGATCTCTTTCGTTGTTCTCGGAATTCCGCTGAAGTTTAAAAATGCTTCGGAACTCTTCCATTTTTCTCAGAATTCTGCTGACGTTTAAAAATGCTTCGGTACTTTTCCATTGTTCTCGGAATTCCGCTGACGTTTAAAAATGCTTCGGAACTCTTCCATTGTTCTCGTAATTCCGCTGATGTTAAAAAATGCTTCGGAACTCTTACATTGTTCTCGGAATTCCGCAGATGTTTAAAAATGCTTCGGAACTCTTACATTGTTCTCGGAATTCCGCTAATGTTTAAAAATGCTTCGGAACTCTTCCATTGTTCTCGTAATTCCGCTGACGTTTAAAAATGCTTCGGCACTTTTCTATTGTTCTCGGAATTCCGATGAATTTTAAAAATGCTTAGGACTCTTCCACTATTCTCAGAATTCCGCTGAAGTTTAAAAATGCTTCGGAACCCTTCCATTGTTCTCGGAATTCTGTTGACATTTAAAAAGGCTTCGGAACTCTTTCATTGTTCTCGGAATTCCGCTGACGTATAAAAATGCTTCGGAACTCTTCCAATGTTATAGGATTTCCAATGAAGTTTAAAAATGCTTCTGAACTCTTACATTGTTCTCAGAATTCCGCTGATGTTTAAAAATGCTTCGGAACACTTCAATTGTTCTCAGAATTCTGCTGATGTTTAAAAATGCTTCGGAACTCTTCCATTGTTCCCAGCATTCCGATGAAGTTTAAAAATGTTTCGGAACTCTTTCATTGCTCAAGGAATTCCGCTGACATTAAAAATGTTTCGGAACTCTTCCATTGTTCGTGGAATTCCGCTGACGAGTAAAAATGCTTCGGAACTCTTCCATGGTTCTCGTAATTCCGCTGACGTTTAAAAATGCTTCAAAACTCTTACATTGTTCTCAGAATTCCGCTGAAGTTTAAAAATGCTTCGGAACTCTTCCATTGTTCTTGTAATTCTGCTGATGTTTAAAAATGCTTCGGAACCCTTCCATTTTTCTTGGACTTCCGCTGACATTTAAAAATGCTTCGGAACTTTTCCATTGTTCTCGAAATTCCGCTGATGTTTAAAAATGCTTCGGAACTCTTCCATTGTTCTCGTAATTCCGCTGACGTTTAAAAATGCTTCGGAACTTTTTCATTTTTCTCGGAATTCCGCTGAAGTTTAAAAATGCTTAGGTACTCTTCCATTGTTCTTCTAACTCCACTGATGTTTAAAAATGCTTCGGAACTCTTACATTGTTCTCGGAATTCTGCTGACGTTTAAAAATGCTTCTGAACTCTTCCATTGTTATAGGATTTCCGATGAAGTTTAAAAATGCTTCTGAACTCTTACATTGTTCTCAGAATTCCGCTGATGTTTAAAAATGCTTCGGAACACTTCAATTGTTCTCGGAATTCTGCTGATGTTTAAAAATGCTTCGGAACTCTTCCATTGTTCCCAGCATTACGCTGAAGTTTAAAAATGCTTCGGAACTCTTTCATTGCTCAAGGAATTCTGCTGACATTCAAAAATGCTTTGGAACTCTTCCATTGTTCGTGGAATTCTGCTGACGAGTAAAAATGCTTCGGAACTCTTCCATTGTTCTCGTAATTCCGCTGATGTTTAAAAATGCTTCAGAACTCTTACATTGTTCTCAGAATTCCGCTGATGTTTAAAAATGCTTCGGTACTTTTCCATTGTTCTCAGAATTCCGCTGACATTTAAAAATGCTTCAGAACTCTTCCATTGTTCTCGTAATTCCGCTGATGTTAAAAAATGCTTCGGAACTCTTACATTGTTCTCGGAATTCCGCTGAAGTTTAAAAATGCTTCGGAACTCTTCCATTGTTCTAGGATTTCCGATGAAGTTTAAAAATGATTCTGAACTCTTACATTGTTCTAAGACTTCCAATGATGTTTAAAAATGCTTTGGAACACTTCAATTGTTCTCGGAATTCTGCTGAAGTTTAAAAATGCTTCGGAACTCTTTCATTGCTCAAGGAATTCCGCTGACGTTTAAAAATGCTTCAGAACTCTTTCATTGTTCTCGGAATTCTGCTGAAGTTTATAAATGCATCGGAACTCTTGCATTGCTCAAGGAATTCCGCTGACTTTCAAAAATGCTTCGGAACTCTTTCATTGCTCAAGGAATTTCGCTGACATTTAAAAATGCTTCGGAACTCTTCCATTGTTCTCGAAATTCTGCTGACCTTTAAAAATGCTTCTGATCTCTTCCATTGTTCTCGGAATTCTGCTGAAGTTTAAAAATGCTTCGGAACTCTTCCATTGTTCCCGGAATTCTGCTGAAGTTTAAGAATGCTACGGAACTCTTCCATTATTCCCGGAATTCCGCTGAAGTTTAAAAATGCTTCGGAACTCTTTCATTGCTCAAGGAATTCCGCTGACATTTAAAAATGCTTCGGAACTCTTCCATTTTTCTCAGAATTCTGCTGATGTTTAAAAATGCTTCGGAACTCTTCCATTGTTCTCGGAATTCTGCTGAAGTTTAAAAAGGCTTCGGATCTCTTTCGTTGTTCTCGGAATTCCGCTGAAGTTTAAAAATGCTTCGGAACGCTTCCATTTTTCTCAGAATTCTGCTGACGTTTAAAAATGCTTCGGTACTTTTCCATTGTTTTCGTAATTCCGCTGATGTTAAAAAATGCTTCGGAACTCTTACATTGTTCTCGGAATTCCGCAGATGTTTAAAAATGCTTCGGAACTCTTCCATTGTTCCCGGAATTCTGCTGAAGTTTAAGAATGCTACGGAACTCTTCCATTATTCCCGGAATTCCGCTGAAGTTTAAAAATGCTTCGGAACTCTTTCATTGCTCAAGGAATTCCGCTGACATTTAAAAATGCTTCGGAACTCTTCCATTTTTCTCAGAATTCTGCTGATGTTTAAAAATGCTTCGGAACTCTTCCATTGTTCTCGGAATTCTGCTGAAGTTTAAAAAGGCTTCGGATCTCTTTCGTTGTTCTCGGAATTCCGCTGAAGTTTAAAAAGGCTTTGGAACTCTTCCATAGTTCTCAGAATTCCGCTGAAGTTTAAAAATGCTTCGGAACTCTTCCATTTTTCTCAGAATTCTGCTGACGTTTAAAAATGCTTCGGTACTTTTCCATTGTTTTCGTAATTCCGCTGATGTTAAAAAATGCTTCGGAACTCTTACATTGTTCTCGGAATTCCGCAGATGTTTAAAAATGCTTCGGAACTCTTACATTGT
This sequence comes from Phyllobates terribilis, assembly GCF_046119375.1. Lineage (NCBI taxonomy): Eukaryota > Metazoa > Chordata > Amphibia > Anura > Dendrobatidae > Phyllobates > Phyllobates terribilis. Next base: position 305,214,352 of record NW_027362765.1, on the reverse strand, counting down.
TCTCGGAATTCCGCTAATGTTTAAAAATGCTTCGGAACTCTTCCATTGTTCTCGTAATTCCGCTGACGTTTAAAAATGCTTCGGCACTTTTCTATTGTTCTCGGAATTCCGATGAATTTTAAAAATGCTTAGGACTCTTCCACTATTCTCAGAATTCCGCTGAAGTTTAAAAATGCTTCGGAACCCTTCCATTGTTCTCGGAATTCTGTTGACATTTAAAAAGGCTTCGGAACTCTTACATTGTTCTCAGAATTCCGCTGACCTTTAAAAATGCTTCGGAACACTTCCATTGTTCTCGTAATTCCGCTGATGTAAAAAAATGCTTCGGAACTCTTACATTGTTCTCGGAATTCCGCTAACGTTTAAAAATGCTTCGGAACTCTTCCATTGTTCTCGGAATTCCGCTGACGTTTAAAAATGCTTCTGAACATTTCCATTGTTCTTGGAATTCCGCTGAATTTTAAAAATGCTTAGGTACTCTTCCACTATTCTCAGAATTCCGCTGAAGTTTAAAAATGCTTCGGAACTCTTCCATTGTTCCCAGCATTCCGCTGAAGTTTAAAAATGCTTCGGAACTCTTTCATTGCTCAAGGAATTCCGCTGACATTTAAAAATGCTTCGGAACTCTTCCATTTTTCTCAGAATTCTGCTGATGTTTAAAAATGCTTCGGAACTCTTCCATTGTTCTCGGAATTCTGCTGAAGTTTAAAAAGGCTTCAGATCTCTTTCGTTGTTCTCGGAATTCCGCTGAAGTTTAAAAATGCTTCGGAACTCTTCCATTTTTCTCAGAATTCTGCTGACGTTTAAAAATGCTTCGGTACTTTTCCATTGTTCTCGGAATTCCGCTGACGTTTAAAAATGCTTCGGAACTCTTCCATTGTTCTCGTAATTCCGCTGATGTTAAAAAATGCTTCGGAACTCTTACATTGTTCTCGGAATTCCGCAGATGTTTAAAAATGCTTCGGAACTCTTACATTGTTCTCGGAATTCCGCTAATGTTTAAAAATGCTTCGGAACTCTTCCATTGTTCTCGTAATTCCGCTGACGTTTAAAAATGCTTCGGCACTTTTCTATTGTTCTCGGAATTCCGATGAATTTTAAAAATGCTTAGGACTCTTCCACTATTCTCAGAATTCCGCTGAAGTTTAAAAATGCTTCGGAACCCTTCCATTGTTCTCGGAATTCTGTTGACATTTAAAAAGGCTTCGGAACTCTTTCATTGTTCTCGGAATTCCGCTGACGTATAAAAATGCTTCGGAACTCTTCCAATGTTATAGGATTTCCAATGAAGTTTAAAAATGCTTCTGAACTCTTACATTGTTCTCAGAATTCCGCTGATGTTTAAAAATGCTTCGGAACACTTCAATTGTTCTCAGAATTCTGCTGATGTTTAAAAATGCTTCGGAACTCTTCCATTGTTCCCAGCATTCCGATGAAGTTTAAAAATGTTTCGGAACTCTTTCATTGCTCAAGGAATTCCGCTGACATTAAAAATGTTTCGGAACTCTTCCATTGTTCGTGGAATTCCGCTGACGAGTAAAAATGCTTTGGAACTCTTCCATGGTTCTCGTAATTCCGCTGACGTTTAAAAATGGTTCAAAACTCTTACATTGTTCTCAGAATTCCGCTGAAGTTTAAAAATGCTTCGGAACTCTTCCATTGTTCTTGTAATTCTGCTGATGTTTAAAAATGCTTCGGAACCCTTCCATTTTTCTTGGACTTCCGCTGACATTTAAAAATGCTTCGGAACTTTTCCATTGTTCTCGAAATTCCGCTGATGTTTAAAAATGCTTCGGAACTCTTCCATTGTTCTCGTAATTCCGCTGACGTTTAAAAATGCTTCGGAACTTTTTCATTTTTCTCGGAATTCCGCTGAAGTTTAAAAATGCTTAGGTACTCTTCCATTGTTCTTCTAACTCCACTGATGTTTAAAAATGCTTCGGAACTCTTACATTGTTCTCGGAATTCTGCTGACGTTTAAAAATGCTTCTGAACTCTTCCATTGTTATAGGATTTCCGATGAAGTTTAAAAATGCTTCTGAACTCTTACATTGTTCTCAGAATTCCGCTGATGTTTAAAAATGCTTCGGAACACTTCAATTGTTCTCGGAATTCTGCTGATGTTTAAAAATGCTTCGGAACTCTTCCATTGTTCCCAGCATTACGCTGAAGTTTAAAAATGCTTCGGAACTCTTTCATTGCTCAAGGAATTCTGCTGACATTCAAAAATGCTTTGGAACTCTTCCATTGTTCGTGGAATTCTGCTGACGAGTAAAAATGCTTCGGAACTCTTCCATTGTTCTCGTAATTCCGCTGATGTTTAAAAATGCTTCAGAACTCTTACATTGTTCTCAGAATTCCGCTGATGTTTAAAAATGCTTCGGTACTTTTCCATTGTTCTCAGAATTCCGCTGACATTTAAAAATGCTTCAGAACTCTTCCATTGTTCTCGTAATTCCGCTGATGTTAAAAAATGCTTCGGAACTCTTACATTGTTCTCGGAATTCCGCTGAAGTTTAAAAATGCTTCGGAACTCTTCCATTGTTCTAGGATTTCCGATGAAGTTTAAAAATGATTCTGAACTCTTACATTGTTCTAAGACTTCCAATGATGTTTAAAAATGCTTTGGAACACTTCAATTGTTCTCGGAATTCTGCTGAAGTTTAAAAATGCTTCGGAACTCTTTCATTGCTCAAGGAATTCCGCTGACGTTTAAAAATGCTTCAGAACTCTTTCATTGTTCTCGGAATTCTGCTGAAGTTTATAAATGCATCGGAACTCTTGCATTGCTCAAGGAATTCCGCTGACTTTCAAAAATGCTTCGGAACTCTTTCATTGTTCTCGAAATTCTGCTGACCTTTAAAAATGCTTCTGATCTCTTCCATTGTTCTCGGAATTCTGCTGAAGTTTAAAAATGCTTCGGAACTCTTCCATTGTTCCCGGAATTCTGCTGAAGTTTAAGAATGCTACGGAACTCTTCCATTATTCCCGGAATTCCGCTGAAGTTTAAAAATGCTTCGGAACTCTTTCATTGCTCAAGGAATTCCGCTGACATTTAAAAATGCTTCGGAACTCTTCCATTTTTCTCAGAATTCTGCTGATGTTTAAAAATGCTTCGGAACTCTTCCATTGTTCTCGGAATTCTGCTGAAGTTTAAAAAGGCTTCGGATCTCTTTCGTTGTTCTCGGAATTCCGCTGAAGTTTAAAAATGCTTCGGAACGCTTCCATTTTTCTCAGAATTCTGCTGACGTTTAAAAATGCTTCGGTACTTTTCCATTGTTTTCGTAATTCCGCTGATGTTAAAAAATGCTTCGGAACTCTTACATTGTTCTCGGAATTCCGCAGATGTTTAAAAATGCTTCGGAACTCTTCCATTGTTCCCGGAATTCTGCTGAAGTTTAAGAATGCTACGGAACTCTTCCATTATTCCCGGAATTCCGCTGAAGTTTAAAAATGCTTCGGAACTCTTTCATTGCTCAAGGAATTCCGCTGACATTTAAAAATGCTTCGGAACTCTTCCATTTTTCTCAGAATTCTGCTGATGTTTAAAAATGCTTCGGAACTCTTCCATTGTTCTCGGATTTCTGCTGAAGTTTAAAAAGGCTTCGGATCTCTTTCGTTGTTCTCGGAATTCCGCTGAAGTTTAAAAATGCTTCGGAACGCTTCCATTTTTCTCAGAATTCTGCTGACGTTTAAAAATGCTTCGGTACTTTTCCATTGTTTTCGTAATTCCGCTGATGTTAAAAAATGCTTCGGAACTCTTACATTGTTCTCGGAATTCCGCAGATGTTTAAAAATGCTTCGGAACTCTTACATTGTTCTCGGAATTCCGCTAATGTTTAAAAATGCTTCGGAACTCTTCCATTGTTCTCGTAATTCTGCTGACGTTTAAAAATGCTTCGGCACTTTTCTATTGTTCTCGGAATTCCGATGAATTTTAAAAATGCTTAGGACTCTTCCACTATTCTCAGAATTCCGCTGAAGTTTAAAAATGCTTCGGAACCCTTCCATTGTTCTCGGAATTCTGTTGACATTTAAAAAGGCTTCGGAACTCTTACATTGTTCTCAGAATTCCGCTGACCTTTAAAAATGCTTCGGAACACTTCCATTGTTCTCGTAATTCCGCTGATGTTAAAAAATGCTTCGGAACTCTTACATTGTTCTCGGAATTCCGCTAACGTTTAAAAATGCTTCGGAACTCTTCCATTGTTCTCGGAATTCCGCTGACGTTTAAAAATGCTTCTGAACTTTTCCATTGTTCTTGGAATTCCGCTGAATTTTAAAAATGCTTAGGTACTCTTCCACTATTCTCAGAATTCCGCTGAAGTTTAAAAATGCTTCGGAACTCTTCCATTGTTCCCAGCATTCCGCTGAAGTTTAAAAATGCTTCGGAACTCTTTCATTGCTCAAGGAATTCCGCTGACATTTAAAAATGCTTCGGAACTCTTCCATTTTTCTCAGAATTCTGCTGATGTTTAAAAATGCTTCGGAACTCTTCCATTGTTCTCGGAATTCTGCTGAAGTTTAAAAAGGCTTCAGATCTCTTTCGTTGTTCTCGGAATTCCGCTGAAGTTTAAAAAGGCTTTGGAACTCTTCCATAGTTCTCAGAATTCCGCTGAAGTTTAAAAATGCTTCGGAACTCTTCCATTTTTCTCAGAATTCTGCTGACGTTTAAAAATGCTTCGGTACTTTTCCATTGTTCTCGGAATTCCGCTGACGTTTAAAAATGCTTCGGAACTCTTCCATTGTTCTCGTAATTCCGCTGATGTTAAAAAATGCTTCGGAACTCTTACATTGTTCTCGGAATTCCGCAGATGTTTAAAAATGCTTCGGAACTCTTACATTGTTCTCGGAATTCCGCTAATGTTTAAAAATGCTTCGGAACTCTTCCATTGTTCTCGTAATTCCGCTGACGTTTAAAAATGCTTCGGCACTTTTCTATTGTTCTCGGAATTCCGATGAATTTTAAAAATGCTTAGGACTCTTCCACTATTCTCAGAATTCCGCAGATGTTTAAAAATGCTTCGGAACCCTTCCATTGTTCTCGGAATTCTGTTGACATTTAAAAAGGCTTCGGAACTCTTTCATTGTTCTCGGAATTCCGCTGACGTTTAAAAATGCTTCGGAACTCTTCCAATGTTATAGGATTTCCGATGAAGTTTAAAAATGCTTCTGAACTCTTACATTGTTCTCAGAATTCCGCTGATGTTTAAAAATGCTTCGGAACACTTCAATTGTTCTCAGAATTCTGCTGATGTTTAAAAATGCTTCGGAACTCTTCCATTGTTCCCAGCATTCCGATGAAGTTTAAAAATGTTTCGGAACTCTTTCATTGCTCAAGGAATTCCGCTGACATTAAAAATGTTTCGGAACTCTTCCATTGTTCGTGGAATTCCGCTGACGAGTAAAAATGCTTCGGAACTCTTCCATGGTTCTCGTAATTCCGCTGACGTTTAAAAATGCTTCGAAACTCTTACATTGTTCTCAGAATTCCGCTGAAGTTTAAAAATGCTTCGGAACTCTTCCATTCTTCTTGTAATTCTGCTGATGTTTAAAAATGCTTCGGAACCCTTCCATTTTTCTTGGACTTCCGCTGACATTTAAAAATGCTTCGGAACTTTTCCATTGTTCTCGAAATTCCGCTGATGTTTAAAAATGCTTCGGAACTCTTCCATTGTTCTCGTAATTCCGCTGACGTTTAAAAATGCTTCGGAACTTTTTCATTTTTCTCGGAATTCCGCTGAAGTTTAAAAATGCTTAGGTACTCTTCCATTGTTCTTCTAACTCCACTGATGTTTAAAAATGCTTCGGAACTCTTACATTGTTCTCGGAATTCTGCTGACGTTTAAAAATGCTTCTGAACTCTTCCATTGTTATAGGATTTCCGATGAAGTTTAAAAATGCTTCTGAACTCTTACATTGTTCTCAGAATTCCGCTGATGTTTAAAAATGCTTCGGAACACTTCAATTGTTCTCGGAATTCTGCTGATGTTTAAAAATGCTTCGGAACTCTTCCATTGTTCCCAGCATTACGCTGAAGTTTAAAAATGCTTCGGAACTCTTTCATTGCTCAAGGAATTCTGCTGACATTCAAAAATGCTTTGGAACTCTTCCATTGTTCGTGGAATTCTGCTGACGAGTAAAAATGCTTCGGAACTCTTCCATTGTTCTCGTAATTCCGCTGATGTTTAAAAATGCTTCAGAACTCTTACATTGTTCTCAGAATTCCGCTGATGTTTAAAAATGCTTCGGTACTTTTCCATTGTTCTCAGAATTCCGCTGACATTTAAAAATGCTTCAGAACTCTTCCATTGTTCTCGTAATTCCGCTGATGTTAAAAAATGCTTCGGAACTCTTACATTGTTCTCGGAATTCCGCTGAAGTTTAAAAATGCTTCGGAACTCTTCCATTGTTCTAGGATTTCCGATGAAGTTTAAAAATGATTCTGAACTCTTACATTGTTCTAAGACTTCCAATGATGTTTAAAAATGCTTTGGAACACTTCAATTGTTCTCGGAATTCTGCTGAAGTTTAAAAATGCTTCGGAACTCTTTCATTGCTCAAGGAATTCCGCTGACGTTTAAAAATGCTTCAGAACTCTTTCATTGTTCTCGGAATTCTGCTGAAGTTTATAAATGCATCGGAACTCTTGCATTGCTCAAGGAATTCCGCTGACTTTCAAAAATGCTTCGGAACTCTTTCATTGTTCTCGAAATTCTGCTGACCTTTAAAAATGCTTCTGATCTCTTCCATTGTTCTCGGAATTCTGCTGAAGTTTAAAAATGCTTCGGAACTCTTCCATTGTTCCCGGAATTCTGCTGAAGTTTAAGAATGCTACGGAACTCTTCCATTATTCCCGGAATTCCGCTGAAGTTTAAAAATGCTTCGGAACTCTTTCATTGCTCAAGGAATTCCGCTGACATTTAAAAATGCTTCGGAACTCTTCCATTTTTCTCAGAATTCTGCTGATGTTTAAAAATGCTTCGGAACTCTTCCATTGTTCTCGGAATTCTGCTGAAGTTTAAAAAGGCTTCGGATCTCTTTCGTTGTTCTCGGAATTCCGCTGAAGTTTAAAAATGCTTCGGAACGCTTCCATTTTTCTCAGAATTCTGCTGACGTTTAAAAATGCTTCGGTACTTTTCCATTGTTTTCGTAATTCCGCTGATGTTAAAAAATGCTTCGGAACTCTTACATTGTTCTCGGAATTCCGCAGATGTTTAAAAATGCTTCGGAACTCTTCCATTGTTCCCGGAATTCTGCTGAAGTTTAAGAATGCTACGGAACTCTTCCATTATTCCCGGAATTCCGCTGAAGTTTAAAAATGCTTCGGAACTCTTTCATTGCTCAAGGAATTCCGCTGACATTTAAAAATGCTTCGGAACTCTTCCATTTTTCTCAGAATTCTGCTGATGTTTAAAAATGCTTCGGAACTCTTCCATTGTTCTCGGATTTCTGCTGAAGTTTAAAAAGGCTTCGGATCTCTTTCGTTGTTCTCGGAATTCCGCTGAAGTTTAAAAATGCTTCGGAACGCTTCCATTTTTCTCAGAATTCTGCTGACGTTTAAAAATGCTTCGGTACTTTTCCATTGTTTTCGTAATTCCGCTGATGTTAAAAAATGCTTCGGAACTCTTACATTGTTCTCGGAATTCCGCAGATGTTTAAAAATGCTTCGGAACTCTTACATTGTTCTCGGAATTCCGCTAATGTTTAAAAATGCTTCGGAACTCTTCCATTGTTCTCGTAATTCCGCTGACGTTTAAAAATGCTTCGGCACTTTTCTATTGTTCTCGGAATTCCGATGAATTTTAAAAATGCTTAGGACTCTTCCACTATTCTCAGAATTCCGCTGAAGTTTAAAAATGCTTCGGAACCCTTCCATTGTTCTCGGAATTCTGTTGACATTTAAAAAGGCTTCGGAACTCTTACATTGTTCTCAGAATTCCGCTGACCTTTAAAAATGCTTCGGAACACTTCCATTGTTCTCGTAATTCCGCTGATGTTAAAAAATGCTTCGGAACTCTTACATTGTTCTCGGAATTCCGCTAACGTTTAAAAATGCTTCGGAACTCTTCCATTGTTCTCGGAATTCCGCTGACGTTTAAAAATGCTTCTGAACTTTTCCATTGTTCTTGGAATTCCGCTGAATTTTAAAAATGCTTAGGTACTCTTCCACTATTCTCAGAATTCCGCTGAAGTTTAAAAATGCTTCGGAACTCTTCCATTGTTCCCAGCATTCCGCTGAAGTTTAAAAATGCTTCGGAACTCTTTCATTGCTCAAGGAATTCCGCTGACATTTAAAAATGCTTCGGAACTCTTCCATTTTTCTCAGAATTCTGCTGATGTTTAAAAATGCTTCGGAACTCTTCCATTGTTCTCGGAATTCTGCTGAAGTTTAAAAAGGCTTCAGATCTCTTTCGTTGTTCTCGGAATTCCGCTGAAGTTTAAAAAGGCTTTGGAACTCTTCCATAGTTCTCAGAATTCCGCTGAAGTTTAAAAATGCTTCGGAACTCTTCCATTTTTCTCAGAATTCTGCTGACGTTTAAAAATGCTTCGGTACTTTTCCATTGTTCTCGGAATTCCGCTGACGTTTAAAAATGCTTCGGAACTCTTCCATTGTTCTCGTAATTCCGCTGATGTTAAAAAATGCTTCGGAACTCTTACATTGTTCTCGGAATTCCGCAGATGTTTAAAAATGCTTCGGAACTCTTACATTGTTCTCGGAATTCCGCTAATGTTTAAAAATGCTTCGGAACTCTTCCATTGTTCTCGTAATTCCGCTGACGTTTAAAAATGCTTCGGCACTTTTCTATTGTTCTCGGAATTCCGATGAATTTTAAAAATGCTTAGGACTCTTCCACTATTCTCAGAATTCCGCAGATGTTTAAAAATGCTTCGGAACCCTTCCATTGTTCTCGGAATTCTGTTGACATTTAAAAAGGCTTCGGAACTCTTTCATTGTTCTCGGAATTCCGCTGACGTTTAAAAATGCTTCGGAACTCTTCCAATGTTATAGGATTTCCGATGAAGTTTAAAAATGCTTCTGAACTCTTACATTGTTCTCAGAATTCCGCTGATGTTTAAAAATGCTTCGGAACACTTCAATTGTTCTCAGAATTCTGCTGATGTTTAAAAATGCTTCGGAACTCTTCCATTGTTCCCAGCATTCCGATGAAGTTTAAAAATGTTTCGGAACTCTTTCATTGCTCAAGGAATTCCGCTGACATTAAAAATGTTTCGGAACTCTTCCATTGTTCGTGGAATTCCGCTGACGAGTAAAAATGCTTCGGAACTCTTCCATGGTTCTCGTAATTCCGCTGACGTTTAAAAATGCTTCGAAACTCTTACATTGTTCTCAGAATTCCGCTGAAGTTTAAAAATGCTTCGGAACTCTTCCATTCTTCTTGTAATTCTGCTGATGTTTAAAAATGCTTCGGAACCCTTCCATTTTTCTTGGACTTCCGCTGACATTTAAAAATGCTTCGGAACTTTTCCATTGTTCTCGAAATTCCGCTGATGTTTAAAAATGCTTCGGAACTCTTCCATTGTTCTCGTAATTCCGCTGACGTTTAAAAATGCTTCGGAACTTTTTCATTTTTCTCGGAATTCCGCTGAAGTTTAAAAATGCTTAGGTACTCTTCCATTGTTCTTCTAACTCCACTGATGTTTAAAAATGCTTCGGAACTCTTACATTGTTCTCGGAATTCTGCTGACGTTTAAAAATGCTTCTGAACTCTTCCATTGTTATAGGATTTCCGATGAAGTTTAAAAATGCTTCTGAACTCTTACATTGTTCTCAGAATTCCGCTGATGTTTAAAAATGCTTCGGAACACTTCAATTGTTCTCGGAATTCTGCTGATGTTTAAAAATGCTTCGGAACTCTTCCATTGTTCCCAGCATTACGCTGAAGTTTAAAAATGCTTCGGAACTCTTTCATTGCTCAAGGAATTCTGCTGACATTCAAAAATGCTTTGGAACTCTTCCATTGTTCGTGGAATTCTGCTGACGAGTAAAAATGCTTCGGAACTCTTCCATTGTTCTCGTAATTCCGCTGATGTTTAAAAATGCTTCAGAACTCTTACATTGTTCTCAGAATTCCGCTGATGTTTAAAAATGCTTCGGTACTTTTCCATTGTTCTCAGAATTCCGCTGACATTTAAAAATGCTTCAGAACTCTTCCATTGTTCTCGTAATTCCGCTGATGTTAAAAAATGCTTCGGAACTCTTACATTGTTCTCGGAATTCCGCTGAAGTTTAAAAATGCTTCGGAACTCTTCCATTGTTCTAGGATTTCCGATGAAGTTTAAAAATGATTCTGAACTCTTACATTGTTCTAAGACTTCCAATGATGTTTAAAAATGCTTTGGAACACTTCAATTGTTCTCGGAATTCTGCTGAAGTTTAAAAATGCTTCGGAACTCTTTCATTGCTCAAGGAATTCCGCTGACGTTTAAAAATGCTTCAGAACTCTTTCATTGTTCTCGGAATTCTGCTGAAGTTTATAAATGCATCGGAACTCTTGCATTGCTCAAGGAATTCCGCTGACTTTCAAAAATGCTTCGGAACTCTTTCATTGTTCTCGAAATTCTGCTGACCTTTAAAAATGCTTCTGATCTCTTCCATTGTTCTCGGAATTCTGCTGAAGTTTAAAAATGCTTCGGAACTCTTCCATTGTTCCCGGAATTCTGCTGAAGTTTAAGAATGCTACGGAACTCTTCCATTATTCCCGGAATTCCGCTGAAGTTTAAAAATGCTTCGGAACTCTTTCATTGCTCAAGGAATTCCGCTGACATTTAAAAATGCTTCGGAACTCTTCCATTTTTCTCAGAATTCTGCTGATGTTTAAAAATGCTTCGGAACTCTTCCATTGTTCTCGGAATTCTGCTGAAGTTTAAAAAGGCTTCGGATCTCTTTCGTTGTTCTCGGAATTCCGCTGAAGTTTAAAAATGCTTCGGAACGCTTCCATTTTTCTCAGAATTCTGCTGACGTTTAAAAATGCTTCGGTACTTTTCCATTGTTTTCGTAATTCCGCTGATGTTAAAAAATGCTTCGGAACTCTTACATTGTTCTCGGAATTCCGCAGATGTTTAAAAATGCTTCGGAACTCTTCCATTGTTCCCGGAATTCTGCTGAAGTTTAAGAATGCTACGGAACTCTTCCATTATTCCCGGAATTCCGCTGAAGTTTAAAAATGCTTCGGAACTCTTTCATTGCTCAAGGAATTCCGCTGACATTTAAAAATGCTTCGGAACTCTTCCATTTTTCTCAGAATTCTGCTGATGTTTAAAAATGCTTCGGAACTCTTCCATTGTTCTCGGATTTCTGCTGAAGTTTAAAAAGGCTTCGGATCTCTTTCGTTGTTCTCGGAATTCCGCTGAAGTTTAAAAATGCTTCGGAACGCTTCCATTTTTCTCAGAATTCTGCTGACGTTTAAAAATGCTTCGGTACTTTTCCATTGTTTTCGTAATTCCGCTGATGTTAAAAAATGCTTCGGAACTCTTACATTGTTCTCGGAATTCCGCAGATGTTTAAAAATGCTTCGGAACTCTTACATTGTTCTCGGAATTCCGCTAATGTTTAAAAATGCTTCGGAACTCTTCCATTGTTCTCGTAATTCCGCTGACGTTTAAAAATGCTTCGGCACTTTTCTATTGTTCTCGGAATTCCGATGAATTTTAAAAATGCTTAGGACTCTTCCACTATTCTCAGAATTCCGCTGAAGTTTAAAAATGCTTCGGAACCCTTCCATTGTTCTCGGAATTCTGTTGACATTTAAAAAGGCTTCGGAACTCTTACATTGTTCTCAGAATTCCGCTGACCTTTAAAAATGCTTCGGAACACTTCCATTGTTCTCGTAATTCCGCTGATGTTAAAAAATGCTTCGGAACTCTTACATTGTTCTCGGAATTCCGCTAACGTTTAAAAATGCTTCGGAACTCTTCCATTGTTCTCGGAATTCCGCTGACGTTTAAAAATGCTTCTGAACTTTTCCATTGTTCTTGGAATTCCGCTGAATTTTAAAAATGCTTAGGTACTCTTCCACTATTCTCAGAATTCCGCTGAAGTTTAAAAATGCTTCGGAACTCTTCCATTGTTCCCAGCATTCCGCTGAAGTTTAAAAATGCTTCGGAACTCTTTCATTGCTCAAGGAATTCCGCTGACATTTAAAAATGCTTCGGAACTCTTCCATTTTTCTCAGAATTCTGCTGATGTTTAAAAATGCTTCGGAACTCTTCCATTGTTCTCGGAATTCTGCTGAAGTTTAAAAAGGCTTCAGATCTCTTTCGTTGTTCTCGGAATTCCGCTGAAGTTTAAAAAGGCTTTGGAACTCTTCCATAGTTCTCAGAATTCCGCTGAAGTTTAAAAATGCTTCGGAACTCTTCCATTTTTCTCAGAATTCTGCTGACGTTTAAAAATGCTTCGGTACTTTTCCATTGTTCTCGGAATTCCGCTGACGTTTAAAAATGCTTCGGAACTCTTCCATTGTTCTCGTAATTCCGCTGATGTTAAAAAATGCTTCGAAACTCTTACATTGTTCTCAGAATTCCGCTGAAGTTTAAAAATGCTTCGGAACTCTTCCATTCTTCTTGTAATTCTGCTGATGTTTAAAAATGCTTCGGAACCCTTCCATTTTTCTTGGACTTCCGCTGACATTTAAAAATGCTTCGGAACTTTTCCATTGTTCTCGAAATTCCGCTGATGTTTAAAAATGCTTCGGAACTCTTCCATTGTTCTCGTAATTCCGCTGACGTTTAAAAATGCTTCGGAACTTTTTCATTTTTCTCGGAATTCCGCTGAAGTTTAAAAATGCTTAGGTACTCTTCCATTGTTCTTCTAACTCCACTGATGTTTAAAAATGCTTCGGAACTCTTACATTGTTCTCGGAATTCTGCTGACGTTTAAAAATGCTTCTGAACTCTTCCATTGTTATAGGATTTCCGATGAAGTTTAAAAATGCTTCTGAACTCTTACATTGTTCTCAGAATTCCGCTGATGTTTAAAAATGCTTCGGAACACTTCAATTGTTCTCGGAATTCTGCTGATGTTTAAAAATGCTTCGGAACTCTTCCATTGTTCCCAGCATTACGCTGAAGTTTAAAAATGCTTCGGAACTCTTTCATTGCTCAAGGAATTCTGCTGACATTCAAAAATGCTTTGGAACTCTTCCATTGTTCGTGGAATTCTGCTGACGAGTAAAAATGCTTCGGAACTCTTCCATTGTTCTCGTAATTCCGCTGATGTTTAAAAATGCTTCAGAACTCTTACATTGTTCTCAGAATTCCGCTGATGTTTAAAAATGCTTCGGTACTTTTCCATTGTTCTCAGAATTCCGCTGACATTTAAAAATGCTTCAGAACTCTTCCATTGTTCTCGTAATTCCGCTGATGTTAAAAAATGCTTCGGAACTCTTACATTGTTCTCGGAATTCCGCTGAAGTTTAAAAATGCTTCGGAACTCTTCCATTGTTCTAGGATTTCCGATGAAGTTTAAAAATGATTCTGAACTCTTACATTGTTCTAAGACTTCCAATGATGTTTAAAAATGCTTTGGAACACTTCAATTGTTCTCGGAATTCTGCTGAAGTTTAAAAATGCTTCGGAACTCTTTCATTGCTCAAGGAATTCCGCTGACGTTTAAAAATGCTTCAGAACTCTTTCATTGTTCTCGGAATTCTGCTGAAGTTTATAAATGCATCGGAACTCTTGCATTGCTCAAGGAATTCCGCTGACTTTCAAAAATGCTTCGGAACTCTTTCATTGTTCTCGAAATTCTGCTGACCTTTAAAAATGCTTCTGATCTCTTCCATTGTTCTCGGAATTCTGCTGAAGTTTAAAAATGCTTCGGAACTCTTCCATTGTTCCCGGAATTCTGCTGAAGTTTAAGAATGCTACGGAACTCTTCCATTATTCCCGGAATTCCGCTGAAGTTTAAAAATGCTTCGGAACTCTTTCATTGCTCAAGGAATTCCGCTGACATTTAAAAATGCTTCGGAACTCTTCCATTTTTCTCAGAATTCTGCTGATGTTTAAAAATGCTTCGGAACTCTTCCATTGTTCTCGGAATTCTGCTGAAGTTTAAAAAGGCTTCGGATCTCTTTCGTTGTTCTCGGAATTCCGCTGAAGTTTAAAAATGCTTCGGAACGCTTCCATTTTTCTCAGAATTCTGCTGACGTTTAAAAATGCTTCGGTACTTTTCCATTGTTTTCGTAATTCCGCTGATGTTAAAAAATGCTTCGGAACTCTTACATTGTTCTCGGAATTCCGCAGATGTTTAAAAATGCTTCGGAACTCTTCCATTGTTCCCGGAATTCTGCTGAAGTTTAAGAATGCTACGGAACTCTTCCATTATTCCCGGAATTCCGCTGAAGTTTAAAAATGCTTCGGAACTCTTTCATTGCTCAAGGAATTCCGCTGACATTTAAAAATGCTTCGGAACTCTTCCATTTTTCTCAGAATTCTGCTGATGTTTAAAAATGCTTCGGAACTCTTCCATTGTTCTCGGATTTCTGCTGAAGTTTAAAAAGGCTTCGGATCTCTTTCGTTGTTCTCGGAATTCCGCTGAAGTTTAAAAATGCTTCGGAACGCTTCCATTTTTCTCAGAATTCTGCTGACGTTTAAAAATGCTTCGGTACTTTTCCATTGTTTTCGTAATTCCGCTGATGTTAAAAAATGCTTCGGAACTCTTACATTGTTCTCGGAATTCCGCAGATGTTTAAAAATGCTTCGGAACTCTTACATTGTTCTCGGAATTCCGCTAATGTTTAAAAATGCTTCGGAACTCTTCCATTGTTCTCGTAATTCCGCTGACGTTTAAAAATGCTTCGGCACTTTTCTATTGTTCTCGGAATTCCGATGAATTTTAAAAATGCTTAGGACTCTTCCACTATTCTCAGAATTCCGCTGAAGTTTAAAAATGCTTCGGAACCCTTCCATTGTTCTCGGAATTCTGTTGACATTTAAAAAGGCTTCGGAACTCTTACATTGTTCTCAGAATTCCGCTGACCTTTAAAAATGCTTCGGAACACTTCCATTGTTCTCGTAATTCCGCTGATGTTAAAAAATGCTTCGGAACTCTTACATTGTTCTCGGAATTCCGCTAACGTTTAAAAATGCTTCGGAACTCTTCCATTGTTCTCGGAATTCCGCTGACGTTTAAAAATGCTTCTGAACTTTTCCATTGTTCTTGGAATTCCGCTGAATTTTAAAAATGCTTAGGTACTCTTCCACTATTCTCAGAATTCCGCTGAAGTTTAAAAATGCTTCGGAACTCTTCCATTGTTCCCAGCATTCCGCTGAAGTTTAAAAATGCTTCGGAACTCTTTCATTGCTCAAGGAATTCCGCTGACATTTAAAAATGCTTCGGAACTCTTCCATTTTTCTCAGAATTCTGCTGATGTTTAAAAATGCTTCGGAACTCTTCCATTGTTCTCGGAATTCTGCTGAAGTTTAAAAAGGCTTCAGATCTCTTTCGTTGTTCTCGGAATTCCGCTGAAGTTTAAAAAGGCTTTGGAACTCTTCCATAGTTCTCAGAATTCCGCTGAAGTTTAAAAATGCTTCGGAACTCTTCCATTTTTCTCAGAATTCTGCTGACGTTTAAAAATGCTTCGGTACTTTTCCATTGTTCTCGGAATTCCGCTGACGTTTAAAAATGCTTCGGAACTCTTCCATTGTTCTCGTAATTCCGCTGATGTTAAAAAATGCTTCGGAACTCTTACATTGTTCTCGGAATTCCGCAGATGTTTAAAAATGCTTCGGAACTCTTACATTGTTCTCGGAATTCCGCTAATGTTTAAAAATGCTTCGGAACTCTTCCATTGTTCTCGTAATTCCGCTGACGTTTAAAAATGCTTCGGCACTTTTCTATTGTTCTCGGAATTCCGATGAATTTTAAAAATGCTTAGGACTCTTCCACTATTCTCAGAATTCCGCAGATGTTTAAAAATGCTTCGGAACCCTTCCATTGTTCTCGGAATTCTGTTGACATTTAAAAAGGCTTCGGAACTCTTTCATTGTTCTCGGAATTCCGCTGACGTTTAAAAATGCTTCGGAACTCTTCCAATGTTATAGGATTTCCGATGAAGTTTAAAAATGCTTCTGAACTCTTACATTGTTCTCAGAATTCCGCTGATGTTTAAAAATGCTTCGGAACACTTCAATTGTTCTCAGAATTCTGCTGATGTTTAAAAATGCTTCGGAACTCTTCCATTGTTCCCAGCATTCCGATGAAGTTTAAAAATGTTTCGGAACTCTTTCATTGCTCAAGGAATTCCGCTGACATTAAAAATGTTTCGGAACTCTTCCATTGTTCGTGGAATTCCGCTGACGAGTAAAAATGCTTCGGAACTCTTCCATGGTTCTCGTAATTCCGCTGACGTTTAAAAATGCTTCGAAACTCTTACATTGTTCTCAGAATTCCGCTGAAGTTTAAAAATGCTTCGGAACTCTTCCATTCTTCTTGTAATTCTGCTGATGTTTAAAAATGCTTCGGAACCCTTCCATTTTTCTTGGACTTCCGCTGACATTTAAAAATGCTTCGGAACTTTTCCATTGTTCTCGGAATTCCGCTGATGTTTAAAAATGCTTCGGAACTCTTCCATTGTTCTCGTAATTCCGCTGACGTTTAAAAATGCTTCGGAACTTTTTCATTTTTCTCGGAATTCCGCTGAAGTTTAAAAATGCTTAGGTACTCTTCCATTGTTCTTCTAACTCCACTGATGTTTAAAAATGCTTCGGAACTCTTACATTGTTCTCGGAATTCTGCTGACGTTTAAAAATGCTTCGTTACTTTTCGATTGTTCTTGGAATTCTGCTGATGTTTAAAAATGCTTCGGAACTCTTCCATTGTTCTCGGAATTCTGCTGACGTTTAAAAATGCTTCCGATCTCTTCATTTGTTCTCAGAATTCTGCTGAAGTATAAAAATGCTTCCGAACTCTTCCATTGTTCCCAGAATTCCACAGACGTTTAAAAATGCTTCGGAACTCTTCCATTGTTCTCGGAATTCCGCTGAAGTTTAAAAATGCTTCAGAGCTCTTCCTTTGTTCTAGTATTTCCGCTGAGGTTTAAATATGCTTTTGAACTCTTCCTTTGCTCTCTGAATTCCGCTGAAGTTTAAAAATGCTTCGGAACACTTCAATTGTTCTCGGAATTCCGCTGAAGTTTAAAAATGCTTCGGAACTCTTCCATTGTTCTCGTAATTCCGCTGACGTTTAAAAATGCTTAGGAACTCTTCCATTGTTCTAGGATTTCTGCTGAAGTTTAAAAATGCTTCGGAACTCTTCCATTGTTCTCGGAATTCTGCTGACGTTTAAAAATGCTTCCGATCTCTTCCATTGTTCTGGGAATTCTGCTGAAGTTTAAAAATGCTTCGGAACTCTTCCATTGTCCCCGGAATTCTGCTGAAATTCAAAAATGCTACGGAACTCTTCCATTGTTCCCGGAATTCGGCTGAAGTTTAAAAATGCTTCGGAACTCTTTCATTGCTCAAGGAATTCCGCTGATGTTTAAAAATGCTTCGGAACTCTTCCATTTTTCTCAGAATTCCGCTGACGTTTAAAAATGCTTCGGAACTCTTCCATTGTTCTCAGAATTCTGCTGACATTTAAAAATGGCTCGGAACTCTTACCATTGTTCTCGGAATTCTCCTGTAATTTAAAAATTCTTCGGAACTTTTCATTGGTCTCGGAATTCTGCTGAAGTTTAAAAATGCTTCGGAACTCTTCCATTCTTCTTGTAATTCTGCTGATGTTTAAAAATGCTTCGGAACCCTTCCATTTTTCTTGGACTTCCGCTGACATTTAAAAATGCTTCGGAACTCTTACATTGTTCTCGGAATTCTGCTGACGTTTAAAAATGCTTCTGAACTCTTCCATTGTTATAGGATTTCCGATGAAGTTTAAAAATGCTTCTGAACTCTTACATTGTTCTCAGAATTCCGCTGATGTTTAAAAATGCTTCGGAACACTTCAATTGTTCTCGGAATTCTGCTGATGTTTAAAAATGCTTCGGAACTCTTCCATTGTTCCCAGCATTACGCTGAAGTTTAAAAATGCTTCGGAACTCTTTCATTGCTCAAGGAATTCTGCTGACATTCAAAAATGCTTTGGAACTCTTCCATTGTTCGTGGAATTCTGCTGACGAGTAAAAATGCTTCGGAACTCTTCCATTGTTCTCGTAATTCCGCTGATGTTTAAAAATGCTTCAGAACTCTTACATTGTTCTCAGAATTCCGCTGATGTTTAAAAATGCTTCGGTACTTTTCCATTGTTCTCAGAATTCCGCTGACATTTAAAAATGCTTCAGAACTCTTCCATTGTTCTCGTAATTCCGCTGATGTTAAAAAATGCTTCGGAACTCTTACATTGTTCTCGGAATTCCGCTGAAGTTTAAAAATGCTTCGGAACTCTTCCATTGTTCTAGGATTTCCGATGAAGTTTAAAAATGATTCTGAACTCTTACATTGTTCTAAGACTTCCAATGATGTTTAAAAATGCTTTGGAACACTTCAATTGTTCTCGGAATTCTGCTGAAGTTTAAAAATGCTTCGGAACTCTTTCATTGCTCAAGGAATTCCGCTGACGTTTAAAAATGCTTCAGAACTCTTTCATTGTTCTCGGAATTCTGCTGAAGTTTATAAATGCATCGGAACTCTTGCATTGCTCAAGGAATTCCGCTGACTTTCAAAAATGCTTCGGAACTCTTTCATTGCTCAAGGAATTTCGCTGACATTTAAAAATGCTTCGGAACTCTTCCATTGTTCTCGAAATTCTGCTGACCTTTAAAAATGCTTCTGATCTCTTCCATTGTTCTCGGAATTCTGCTGAAGTTTAAAAATGCTTCGGAACTCTTCCATTGTTCCCGGAATTCTGCTGAAGTTTAAGAATGCTACGGAACTCTTCCATTATTCCCGGAATTCCGCTGAAGTTTAAAAATGCTTCGGAACTCTTTCATTGCTCAAGGAATTCCGCTGACATTTAAAAATGCTTCGGAACTCTTCCATTTTTCTCAGAATTCTGCTGATGTTTAAAAATGCTTCGGAACTCTTCCATTGTTCTCGGAATTCTGCTGAAGTTTAAAAAGGCTTCGGATCTCTTTCGTTGTTCTCGGAATTCCGCTGAAGTTTAAAAATGCTTCGGAACGCTTCCATTTTTCTCAGAATTCTGCTGACGTTTAAAAATGCTTCGGTACTTTTCCATTGTTTTCGTAATTCCGCTGATGTTAAAAAATGCTTCGGAACTCTTACATTGTTCTCGGAATTCCGCAGATGTTTAAAAATGCTTCGGAACTCTTACATTGTTCTCGGAATTCCGCTAATGTTTAAAAATGCTTCGGAACTCTTCCATTGTTCTCGTAATTCCGCTGACGTTTAAAAATGCTTCGGCACTTTTCTATTGTTCTCGGAATTCCGATGAATTTTAAAAATGCTTAGGACTCTTCCACTATTCTCAGAATTCCGCTGAAGTTTAAAAATGCTTCGGAACCCTTCCATTGTTCTCGGAATTCTGTTGACATTTAAAAAGGCTTCGGAACTCTTACATTGTTCTCAGAATTCCGCTGACCTTTAAAAATGCTTCGGAACACTTCCATTGTTCTCGTAATTCCGCTGATGTTAAAAAATGCTTCGGAACTCTTACATTGTTCTCGGAATTCCGCTAACGTTTAAAAATGCTTCGGAACTCTTCCATTGTTCTCGGAATTCCGCTGACGTTTAAAAATGCTTCTGAACTTTTCCATTGTTCTTTTAATTCCGCTGAATTTTAAAAATGCTTAGGTACTCTTCCACTATTCTCAGAATTCCGCTGAAGTTTAAAAATGCTTCGGAACTCTTCCATTGTTCCCAGCATTCCGCTGAAGTTTAAAAATGCTTCGGAACTCTTTCATTGCTCAAGGAATTCCGCTGACATTTAAAAATGCTTCGGAACTCTTCCATTTTTCTCAGAATTCTGCTGATGTTTAAAAATGCTTCGGAACTCTTCCATTGTTCTCGGAATTCTGCTGAAGTTTAAAAAGGCTTCAGATCTCTTTCGTTGTTCTCGGAATTCCGCTGAAGTTTAAAAAGGCTTTGGAACTCTTCCATAGTTCTCAGAATTCCGCTGAAGTTTAAAAATGCTTCGGAACTCTTCCATTTTTCTCAGAATTCTGCTGACGTTTAAAAATGCTTCGGTACTTTTCCATTGTTCTCGGAATTCCGCTGACGTTTAAAAATGCTTCGGAACTCTTCCATTGTTCTCGTAATTCCGCTGATGTTAAAAAATGCTTCGGAACTCTTACATTGTTCTCGGAATTCCGCAGATGTTTAAAAATGCTTCGGAACTCTTACATTGTTCTCGGAATTCCGCTAATGTTTAAAAATGCTTCGGAACTCTTCCATTGTTCTCGTAATTCCGCTGACGTTTAAAAATGCTTCGGCACTTTTCTATTGTTCTCGGAATTCCGATGAATTTTAAAAATGCTTAGGACTCTTCCACTATTCTCAGAATTCCGCAGATGTTTAAAAATGCTTCGGAACCCTTCCATTGTTCTCGGAATTCTGTTGACATTTAAAAAGGCTTCGGAACTCTTTCATTGTTCTCGGAATTCCGCTGACGTTTAAAAATGCTTCGGAACTCTTCCAATGTTATAGGATTTCCGATGAAGTTTAAAAATGCTTCTGAACTCTTACATTGTTCTCAGAATTCCGCTGATGTTTAAAAATGCTTCGGAACACTTCAATTGTTCTCAGAATTCTGCTGATGTTTAAAAATGCTTCGGAACTCTTCCATTGTTCCCAGCATTCCGATGAAGTTTAAAAATGTTTCGGAACTCTTTCATTGCTCAAGGAATTCCGCTGACATTAAAAATGTTTCGGAACTCTTCCATTGTTCGTGGAATTCCGCTGACGAGTAAAAATGCTTCGGAACTCTTCCATGGTTCTCGTAATTCCGCTGACGTTTAAAAATGCTTCGAAACTCTTACATTGTTCTCAGAATTCCGCTGAAGTTTAAAAATGCTTCGGAACTCTTCCATTCTTCTTGTAATTCTGCTGATGTTTAAAAATGCTTCGGAACCCTTCCATTTTTCTTGGACTTCCGCTGACATTTAAAAATGCTTCGGAACTTTTCCATTGTTCTCGGAATTCCGCTGATGTTTAAAAATGCTTCGGAACTCTTCCATTGTTCTCGTAATTCCGCTGACGTTTAAAAATGCTTCGGAACTTTTTCATTTTTCTCGGAATTCCGCTGAAGTTTAAAAATGCTTAGGTACTCTTCCATTGTTCTTCTAACTCCACTGATGTTTAAAAATGCTTCGGAACTCTTACATTGTTCTCGGAATTCTGCTGACGTTTAAAAATGCTTCGTTACTTTTCGATTGTTCTTGGAATTCTGCTGATGTTTAAAAATGCTTCGGAACTCTTCCATTGTTCTCGGAATTCTGCTGACGTTTAAAAATGCTTCCGATCTCTTCATTTGTTCTCAGAATTCTGCTGAAGTATAAAAATGCTTCCGAACTCTTCCATTGTTCCCAGAATTCCACAGACGTTTAAAAATGCTTCGGAACTCTTCCATTGTTCTCGGAATTCCGCTGAAGTTTAAAAATGCTTCAGAGCTCTTCCTTTGTTCTAGTATTTCCGCTGAGGTTTAAATATGCTTTTGAACTCTTCCTTTGCTCTCTGAATTCCGCTGAAGTTTAAAAATGCTTCGGAACACTTCAATTGTTCTCGGAATTCCGCTGAAGTTTAAAAATGCTTCGGAACTCTTCCATTGTTCTCGTAATTCCGCTGACGTTTAAAAATGCTTAGGAACTCTTCCATTGTTCTAGGATTTCTGCTGAAGTTTAAAAATGCTTCGGAACTCTTCCATTGTTCTCGGAATTCTGCTGACGTTTAAAAATGCTTCCGATCTCTTCCATTGTTCTGGGAATTCTGCTGAAGTTTAAAAATGCTTCGGAACTCTTCCATTGTCCCCGGAATTCTGCTGAAATTCAAAAATGCTACGGAACTCTTCCATTGTTCCCGGAATTCGGCTGAAGTTTAAAAATGCTTCGGAACTCTTTCATTGCTCAAGGAATTCCGCTGATGTTTAAAAATGCTTCGGAACTCTTCCATTTTTCTCAGAATTCCGCTGACGTTTAAAAATGCTTCGGAACTCTTCCATTGTTCTCAGAATTCTGCTGACATTTAAAAATGGCTCGGAACTCTTACCATTGTTCTCGGAATTCTCCTGTAATTTAAAAATTCTTCGGAACTTTTCATTGGTCTCGGAATTCTGCTGAAGTTTAAAAATGCTTCGGAACTCTTCCATTCTTCTTGTAATTCTGCTGATGTTTAAAAATGCTTCGGAACCCTTCCATTTTTCTTGGACTTCCGCTGACATTTAAAAATGCTTCGGAACTCTTACATTGTTCTCGGAATTCTGCTGACGTTTAAAAATGCTTCTGAACTCTTCCATTGTTATAGGATTTCCGATGAAGTTTAAAAATGCTTCTGAACTCTTACATTGTTCTCAGAATTCCGCTGATGTTTAAAAATGCTTCGGAACACTTCAATTGTTCTCGGAATTCTGCTGATGTTTAAAAATGCTTCGGAACTCTTCCATTGTTCCCAGCATTACGCTGAAGTTTAAAAATGCTTCGGAACTCTTTCATTGCTCAAGGAATTCTGCTGACATTCAAAAATGCTTTGGAACTCTTCCATTGTTCGTGGAATTCTGCTGACGAGTAAAAATGCTTCGGAACTCTTCCATTGTTCTCGTAATTCCGCTGATGTTTAAAAATGCTTCAGAACTCTTACATTGTTCTCAGAATTCCGCTGATGTTTAAAAATGCTTCGGTACTTTTCCATTGTTCTCAGAATTCCGCTGACATTTAAAAATGCTTCAGAACTCTTCCATTGTTCTCGTAATTCCGCTGATGTTAAAAAATGCTTCGGAACTCTTACATTGTTCTCGGAATTCCGCTGAAGTTTAAAAATGCTTCGGAACTCTTCCATTGTTCTAGGATTTCCGATGAAGTTTAAAAATGATTCTGAACTCTTACATTGTTCTAAGACTTCCAATGATGTTTAAAAATGCTTTGGAACACTTCAATTGTTCTCGGAATTCTGCTGAAGTTTAAAAATGCTTCGGAACTCTTTCATTGCTCAAGGAATTCCGCTGACGTTTAAAAATGCTTCAGAACTCTTTCATTGTTCTCGGAATTCTGCTGAAGTTTATAAATGCATCGGAACTCTTGCATTGCTCAAGGAATTCCGCTGACTTTCAAAAATGCTTCGGAACTCTTTCATTGCTCAAGGAATTTCGCTGACATTTAAAAATGCTTCGGAACTCTTCCATTGTTCTCGAAATTCTGCTGACCTTTAAAAATGCTTCTGATCTCTTCCATTGTTCTCGGAATTCTGCTGAAGTTTAAAAATGCTTCGGAACTCTTCCATTGTTCCCGGAATTCTGCTGAAGTTTAAGAATGCTACGGAACTCTTCCATTATTCCCGGAATTCCGCTGAAGTTTAAAAATGCTTCGGAACTCTTTCATTGCTCAAGGAATTCCGCTGACATTTAAAAATGCTTCGGAACTCTTCCATTTTTCTCAGAATTCTGCTGATGTTTAAAAATGCTTCGGAACTCTTCCATTGTTCTCGGAATTCTGCTGAAGTTTAAAAAGGCTTCGGATCTCTTTCGTTGTTCTCGGAATTCCGCTGAAGTTTAAAAATGCTTCGGAACGCTTCCATTTTTCTCAGAATTCTGCTGACGTTTAAAAATGCTTCGGTACTTTTCCATTGTTTTCGTAATTCCGCTGATGTTAAAAAATGCTTCGGAACTCTTACATTGTTCTCGGAATTCCGCAGATGTTTAAAAATGCTTCGGAACTCTTACATTGTTCTCGGAATTCCGCTAATGTTTAAAAATGCTTCGGAACTCTTCCATTGTTCTCGTAATTCCGCTGACGTTTAAAAATGCTTCGGCACTTTTCTATTGTTCTCGGAATTCCGATGAATTTTAAAAATGCTTAGGACTCTTCCACTATTCTCAGAATTCCGCTGAAGTTTAAAAATGCTTCGGAACCCTTCCATTGTTCTCGGAATTCTGTTGACATTTAAAAAGGCTTCGGAACTCTTACATTGTTCTCAGAATTCCGCTGACCTTTAAAAATGCTTCGGAACACTTCCATTGTTCTCGTAATTCCGCTGATGTTAAAAAATGCTTCGGAACTCTTACATTGTTCTCGGAATTCCGCTAACGTTTAAAAATGCTTCGGAACTCTTCCATTGTTCTCGGAATTCCGCTGACGTTTAAAAATGCTTCTGAACTTTTCCATTGTTCTTTTAATTCCGCTGAATTTTAAAAATGCTTAGGTACTCTTCCACTATTCTCAGAATTCCGCTGAAGTTTAAAAATGCTTCGGAACTCTTCCATTGTTCCCAGCATTCCGCTGAAGTTTAAAAATGCTTCGGAACTCTTTCATTGCTCAAGGAATTCCGCTGACATTTAAAAATGCTTCGGAACTCTTCCATTTTTCTCAGAATTCTGCTGATGTTTAAAAATGCTTCGGAACTCTTCCATTGTTCTCGGAATTCTGCTGAAGTTTAAAAAGGCTTCAGATCTCTTTCGTTGTTCTCGGAATTCCGCTGAAGTTTAAAAAGGCTTTGGAACTCTTCCATAGTTCTCAGAATTCCGCTGAAGTTTAAAAATGCTTCGGAACTCTTCCATTTTTCTCAGAATTCTGCTGACGTTTAAAAATGCTTCGGTACTTTTCCATTGTTCTCGGAATTCCGCTGACGTTTAAAAATGCTTCGGAACTCTTCCATTGTTTTCGTAATTCCGCTGATGTTAAAAAATGCTTCGGAACTCTTACATTGTTCTCGGAATTCCGCAGATGTTTAAAAATGCTTCGGAACTCTTACATTGTTCTCGGAATTCCGCTAATGTTTAAAAATGCTTCGGAACTCTTCCATTGTTCTCGTAATTCCGCTGACGTTTAAAAATGCTTCGGCACTTTTCTATTGTTCTCGGAATTCCGATGAATTTTAAAAATGCTTAGGACTCTTCCACTATTCTCAGAATTCCGCAGATGTTTAAAAATGCTTCGGAACCCTTCCATTGTTCTCGGAATTCTGTTGACATTTAAAAAGGCTTCGGAACTCTTTCATTGTTCTCGGAATTCCGCTGACGTTTAAAAATGCTTCGGAACTCTTCCAATGTTATAGGATTTCCGATGAAGTTTAAAAATGCTTCTGAACTCTTACATTGTTCTCAGAATTCCGCTGATGTTTAAAAATGCTTCGGAACACTTCAATTGTTCTCAGAATTCTGCTGATGTTTAAAAATGCTTCGGAACTCTTCCATTGTTCCCAGCATTCCGATGAAGTTTAAAAATGTTTCGGAACTCTTTCATTGCTCAAGGAATTCCGCTGACATTAAAAATGTTTCGGAACTCTTCCATTGTTCGTGGAATTCCGCTGACGAGTAAAAATGCTTCGGAACTCTTCCATGGTTCTCGTAATTCCGCTGACGTTTAAAAATGCTTCGAAACTCTTACATTGTTCTCAGAATTCCGCTGAAGTTTAAAAATGCTTCGGAACTCTTCCATTGTTCTTGTAATTCTGCTGATGTTTAAGAATGCTTCGGAACCCTTCCATTTTTCTTGGACTTCCGCTGACATTTAAAAATGCTTCGGAACTTTTCCATTGTTCTCGGAATTCCGCTGATGTTTAAAAATGCTTCGGAACTCTTCCATTGTTCTCGTAATTCCGCTGACGTTTAAAAATGCTTCGGAACTTTTTCATTTTTCTCGGAATTCCGCTGAAGTTTAAAAATGCTTAGGTACTCTTCCATTGTTCTTCTAACTCCACTGATGTTTAAAAATGCTTCGGAACTCTTACATTGTTCTCGGAATTCTGCTGATGTTTAAAAATGCTTCGGAACTCTTCCATTGTTATAGGATTTCCGATGAAGTTTAAAAATGCTTCTGAACTCTTACATTGTTCTCAGAATTCCGCTGATGTTTAAAAATGCTTCGGAACACTTCAATTGTTCTCGGAATTCTGCTGATGTTTAAAAATGCTTCGGAACTCTTCCATTGTTCCCAGCATTACGCTGAAGTTTAAAAATGCTTCGGAACTCTTTCATTGCTCAAGGAATTCTGCTGACATTCAAAAATGCTTTGGAACTCTTCCATTGTTCGTGGAATTCTGCTGACGATTAAAAATGCTTCGGAACTCTTCCATTGTTCTCGTAATTCCGCTGATGTTTAAAAATGCTTCAGAACTCTTACATTGTTCTCAGAATTCCGCTGATGTTTAAAAATGCTTCGGAACTCTTCCATTGTTCTCGTAATTCCGCTGACGTTTAAAAATGCTTCGGCACTTTTCCATTGTTCTCGGAATTCCGATGAATTTTAAAAATGCTTAGGACTCTTCCACTATTCTCAGAATTCCGCTGAAGTTTAAAAATGCTTCGGAACCCTTCCATTGTTCTCGGAATTCTGTTGACATTTAAAAAGGCTTCGGAACTCTTTCATTGTTCTCGGAATTCCGCAGACGTTTAAAAATGCTTCGGAACTCTACCATTGTTATAGGATTTCCGATGAAGTTTAAAAATGCTTCTGAACTCTTACATTGTTCTCAGAATTCCGCTGATGTTTAAAAATGCTTCGGAACACTTCAATTGTTCTCGGAATTCTGCTGATGTTTAAAAATGCTTCGGAACTCTTCCATTGTTCCCAGCATTCCGATGAAGTTTAAAAATGCTTCGGAACTCTTTCATTGCTCAACGAATTCCGTTGACATTCAAAAATGCTTCGGAACTCTTCCATTGTTCGTGGAATTCCGCTGACGAGTAAAAATGCTTCGGAACTCTTCCATGGTTCTCGTAATTCCGCTGACGTTTAAAAATGCTTCGAAACTCTTACATTGTTCTCAGAATTCCGCTGAAGTTTAAAAATGCTTCGGAACTCTTCCATTGTACTCGGAATTCTGCTGAGGTTTAAAAAGGCTTCGGAACTCTTTCATTGTTCTCAGAATTCTGCTGAAGTTTAAAAAGGCTTTGGAACTCTTCCATTGTTCTCAGAATTCTGCTGAAGTTTAAAAATGCTTCGGAACTCTTCCATTTTTCTCAGAATTCTGCTGACGTTTAAAAATGCTTCGGTACTTTTCCATTGTTCTCGGAATTCCGCTGACCTTTAAAAATGCTTCGGAACACTTCCATTGTTCTCGTAATTCCGCTGATGTTAAAAAATGCTTCGTAACTCTTACATTGTTCTTGGAATTCCGCTGAAGTTTAAAAATGCTTCGGAACTCTTCCATTGTTCTAGGATTTCCGATGAAGTTTAAAAATGATTCTGAACTCTTACATTGTTCTAAGAATTCCAATGATGTTTAAAAATGCTTTGGAACACTTCAATTGTTCTCGGAATTCTGCTGAAGTTTAAAAATGCTTAGGAACTCTTTCATTGCTCAAGGAATTCCGCTGATGTTTAAAAATGCTTCAGAACTCTTTCATTGTTCTCGGAATTCTGCTGAAGTTTATAAATGCATCGGAACTCTTCCATTGTTCTCGGAATTCTGCTGAAGTTTAAAAAGGCTTCGGATCTCTTTCGTTGTTCTTGGAATTCCGCTGAAGTTTAAAAAGGCTTTGGAACTCTTCCATAGTTCTCAGAATTCCGCTGAAGTTTAAAAATGTTTCGGAACTCTTCCATTTTTCTCAGAATTCTGCTGACGTTTAAAAATGCTTCGGAACTCTTCCATTGTTCTTGTAATTCTGCTGATGTTTAAAAATGCTTCGGAACCCTTCCATTTTTCTTGGACTTCCGCTGACATTTAAAAATGCTTCGGAACTTTTCCATTGTTCTCGAAATTCCGCTGATGTTTAAAAATGCTTCGGAACTCTTCCATTGTTCTCGTAATTCCGCTGACGTTTAAAAATGCTTCGGAACTTTTTCATTTTTCTCGGAATTCCGCTGAAGTTTAAAAATGCTTAGGTACTCTTCCATTGTTCTTCTAACTCCACTGATGTTTAAAAATGCTTCGGAACTCTTACATTGTTCTCGGAATTCTGCTGACGTTTAAAAATGCTTCTGAACTCTTCCATTGTTATAGGATTTCCGATGAAGTTTAAAAATGCTTCTGAACTCTTACATTGTTCTCAGAATTCCGCTGATGTTTAAAAATGCTTCGGAACACTTCAATTGTTCTCGGAATTCTGCTGATGTTTAAAAATGCTTCGGAACTCTTCCATTGTTCCCAGCATTACGCTGAAGTTTAAAAATGCTTCGGAACTCTTTCATTGCTCAAGGAATTCTGCTGACATTCAAAAATGCTTTGGAACTCTTCCATTGTTCGTGGAATTCTGCTGACGAGTAAAAATGCTTCGGAACTCTTCCATTGTTCTCGTAATTCCGCTGATGTTTAAAAATGCTTCAGAACTCTTACATTGTTCTCAGAATTCCGCTGATGTTTAAAAATTCTTCGGTACTTTTCCATTGTTCTCAGAATTCCGCTGACATTTAAAAATGCTTCAGAACTCTTCCATTGTTCTCGTAATTCCGCTGATGTTAAAAAATGCTTCGGAACTCTTACATTGTTCTCGGAATTCCGCTGAAGTTTAAAAATGCTTCGGAACTCTTCCATTGTTCTAGGATTTCCGATGAAGTTTAAAAATGATTCTGAACTCTTACATTGTTCTAAGACTTCCAATGATGTTTAAAAATGCTTTGGAACACTTCAATTGTTCTCGGAATTCTGCTGAAGTTTAAAAATGCTTCGGAACTCTTTCATTGCTCAAGGAATTCCGCTGATGTTTAAAAATGCTTCAGAACTCTTTCATTGTTCTCGGAATTCTGCTGAAGTTTATAAATGCATCGGAACTCTTGCATTGCTCAAGGAATTCCGCTGACTTTCAAAAATGCTTCGGAACTCTTTCATTGCTCAAGGAATTTCGCTGACATTTAAAAATGCTTCGGAACTCTTCCATTGTTCTCGAAATTCTGCTGACCTTTAAAAATGCTTCTGATCTCTTCCATTGTTCTCGGAATTCTGCTGAAGTTTAAAAATGCTTCGGAACTCTTCCATTGTTCCCGGAATTCTGCTGAAGTTTAAGAATGCTACGGAACTCTTCCATTATTCCCGGAATTCCGCTGAAGTTTAAAAATGCTTCGGAACTCTTTCATTGCTCAAGGAATTCCGCTGACATTTAAAAATGCTTCGGAACTCTTCCATTTTTCTCAGAATTCTGCTGATGTTTAAAAATGCTTCGGAACTCTTCCATTGTTCTCGGAATTCTGCTGAAGTTTAAAAAGGCTTCGGATCTCTTTCGTTGTTCTCGGAATTCCGCTGAAGTTTAAAAATGCTTCGGAACGCTTCCATTTTTCTCAGAATTCTGCTGACGTTTAAAAATGCTTCGGTACTTTTCCATTGTTTTCGTAATTCCGCTGATGTTAAAAAATGCTTCGGAACTCTTACATTGTTCTCGGAATTCCGCAGATGTTTAAAAATGCTTCGGAACTCTTCCATTGTTCCCGGAATTCTGCTGAAGTTTAAGAATGCTACGGAACTCTTCCATTATTCCCGGAATTCCGCTGAAGTTTAAAAATGCTTCGGAACTCTTTCATTGCTCAAGGAATTCCGCTGACATTTAAAAATGCTTCGGAACTCTTCCATTTTTCTCAGAATTCTGCTGATGTTTAAAAATGCTTCGGAACTCTTCCATTGTTCTCGGAATTCTGCTGAAGTTTAAAAAGGCTTCGGATCTCTTTCGTTGTTCTCGGAATTCCGCTGAAGTTTAAAAATGCTTCGGAACGCTTCCATTTTTCTCAGAATTCTGCTGACGTTTAAAAATGCTTCGGTACTTTTCCATTGTTTTCGTAATTCCGCTGATGTTAAAAAATGCTTCGGAACTCTTACATTGTTCTCGGAATTCCGCAGATGTTTAAAAATGCTTCGGAACTCTTACATTGTTCTCGGAATTCCGCTAATGTTTAAAAATGCTTCGGAACTCTTCCATTGTTCTCGTAATTCCGCTGACGTTTAAAAATGCTTCGGCACTTTTCTATTGTTCTCGGAATTCCGATGAATTTTAAAAATGCTTAGGACTCTTCCACTATTCTCAGAATTCCGCTGAAGTTTAAAAATGCTTCGGAACCCTTCCATTGTTCTCGGAATTCTGTTGACATTTAAAAAGGCTTCGGAACTCTTACATTGTTCTCAGAATTCCGCTGACCTTTAAAAATGCTTCGGAACACTTCCATTGTTCTCGTAATTCCGCTGATGTTAAAAAATGCTTTGGAACTCTTACATTGTTCTCGGAATTCCGCTAACGTTTAAAAATGCTTCGGAACTCTTCCATTGTTCTCGGAATTCCGCTGACGTTTAAAAATGCTTCTGAACTTTTCCATTGTTCTTGGAATTCCGCTGAATTTTAAAAATGCTTAGGTACTCTTCCACTATTCTCAGAATTCCGCTGAAGTTTAAAAATGCTTCGGAACTCTTCCATTGTTCCCAGCATTCCGCTGAAGTTTAAAAATGCTTCGGAACTCTTTCATTGCTCAAGGAATTCCGCTGACATTTAAAAATGCTTCGGAACTCTTCCATTTTTCTCAGAATTCTGCTGATGTTTAAAAATGCTTCGGAACTCTTCCATTGTTCTCGGAATTCTGCTGAAGTTTAAAAAGGCTTCAGATCTCTTTCGTTGTTCTCGGAATTCCGCTGAAGTTTAAAAAGGCTTTGGAACTCTTCCATAGTTCTCAGAATTCCGCTGAAGTTTAAAAATGCTTCGGAACTCTTCCATTTTTCTCAGAATTCTGCTGACGTTTAAAAATGCTTCGGTACTTTTCCATTGTTCTCGGAATTCCGCTGACGTTTAAAAATGCTTCGGAACTCTTCCATTGTTCTCGTAATTCCGCTGATGTTAAAAAATGCTTCGGAACTCTTACATTGTTCTCGGAATTCCGCAGATGTTTAAAAATGCTTCGGAACTCTTACATTGTTCTCGGAATTCCGCTAATGTTTAAAAATGCTTCGGAACTCTTCCATTGTTCTCGTAATTCCGCTGACGTTTAAAAATGCTTCGGCACTTTTCTATTGTTCTCGGAATTCCGATGAATTTTAAAAATGCTTAGGACTCTTCCACTATTCTCAGAATTCCGCAGATGTTTAAAAATGCTTCGGAACCCTTCCATTGTTCTCGGAATTCTGTTGACATTTAAAAAGGCTTCGGAACTCTTTCATTGTTCTCGGAATTCCGCTGACGTTTAAAAATGCTTCGGAACTCTTCCAATGTTATAGGATTTCCGATGAAGTTTAAAAATGCTTCTGAACTCTTACATTGTTCTCAGAATTCCGCTGATGTTTAAAAATGCTTCGGAACACTTCAATTGTTCTCAGAATTCTGCTGATGTTTAAAAATGCTTCGGAACTCTTCCATTGTTCCCAGCATTCCGATGAAGTTTAAAAATGTTTCGGAACTCTTTCATTGCTCAAGGAATTCCGCTGACATTAAAAATGTTTCGGAACTCTTCCATTGTTCGTGGAATTCCGCTGACGAGTAAAAATGCTTCGGAACTCTTCCATGGTTCTCGTAATTCCGCTGACGTTTAAAAATGCTTCGAAACTCTTACATTGTTCTCAGAATTCCGCTGAAGTTTAAAAATGCTTCGGAACTCTTCCATTCTTCTTGTAATTCTGCTGATGTTTAAAAATGCTTCGGAACCCTTCCATTTTTCTTGGACTTCCGCTGACATTTAAAAATGCTTCGGAACTTTTCCATTGTTCTCGGAATTCCGCTGATGTTTAAAAATGCTTCGGAACTCTTCCATTGTTCTCGTAATTCCGCTGACGTTTAAAAATGCTTCGGAACTTTTTCATTTTTCTCGGAATTCCGCTGAAGTTTAAAAATGCTTAGGTACTCTTCCATTGTTCTTCTAACTCCACTGATGTTTAAAAATGCTTCGGAACTCTTACATTGTTCTCGGAATTCTGCTGACGTTTAAAAATGCTTCTGAACTCTTCCATTGTTATAGGATTTCCGATGAAGTTTAAAAATGCTTCTGAACTCTTACATTGTTCTCAGAATTCCGCTGATGTTTAAAAATGCTTCGGAACACTTCAATTGTTCTCGGAATTCTGCTGATGTTTAAAAATGCTTCGGAACTCTTCCATTGTTCCCAGCATTACGCTGAAGTTTAAAAATGCTTCGGAACTCTTTCATTGCTCAAGGAATTCTGCTGACATTCAAAAATGCTTTGGAACTCTTCCATTGTTCGTGGAATTCTGCTGACGAGTAAAAATGCTTCGGAACTCTTCCATTGTTCTCGTAATTCCGCTGATGTTTAAAAATGCTTCAGAACTCTTACATTGTTCTCAGAATTCCGCTGATGTTTAAAAATGCTTCGGTACTTTTCCATTGTTCTCAGAATTCCGCTGACATTTAAAAATGCTTCAGAACTCTTCCATTGTTCTCGTAATTCCGCTGATGTTAAAAAATGCTTCGGAACTCTTACATTGTTCTCGGAATTCCGCTGAAGTTTAAAAATGCTTCGGAACTCTTCCATTGTTCTAGGATTTCCGATGAAGTTTAAAAATGATTCTGAACTCTTACATTGTTCTAAGACTTCCAATGATGTTTAAAAATGCTTTGGAACACTTCAATTGTTCTCGGAATTCTGCTGAAGTTTAAAAATGCTTCGGAACTCTTTCATTGCTCAAGGAATTCCGCTGACGTTTAAAAATGCTTCAGAACTCTTTCATTGTTCTCGGAATTCTGCTGAAGTTTATAAATGCATCGGAACTCTTGCATTGCTCAAGGAATTCCGCTGACTTTCAAAAATGCTTCGGAACTCTTTCATTGCTCAAGGAATTTCGCTCACATTTAAAAATGCTTCGGAACTCTTCCATTGTTCTCGAAATTCTGCTGACCTTTAAAAATGCTTCTGATCTCTTCCATTGTTCTCGGAATTCTGCTGAAGTTTAAAAATGCTTCGGAACTCTTCCATTGTTCCCGGAATTCTGCTGAAGTTTAAGAATGCTACGGAACTCTTCCATTATTCCCGGAATTCCGCTGAAGTTTAAAAATGCTTCGGAACTCTTTCATTGCTCAAGGAATTCCGCTGACATTTAAAAATGCTTCGGAACTCTTCCATTTTTCTCAGAATTCTGCTGATGTTTAAAAATGCTTCGGAACTCTTCCATTGTTCTCGGAATTCTGCTGAAGTTTAAAAAGGCTTCGGATCTCTTTCGTTGTTCTCGGAATTCCGCTGAAGTTTAAAAATGCTTCGGAACGCTTCCATTTTTCTCAGAATTCTGCTGACGTTTAAAAATGCTTCGGTACTTTTCCATTGTTTTCGTAATTCCGCTGATGTTAAAAAATGCTTCGGAACTCTTACATTGTTCTCGGAATTCCGCAGATGTTTAAAAATGCTTCGGAACTCTTACATTGTTCTCGGAATTCCGCTAATGTTTAAAAATGCTTCGGAACTCTTCCATTGTTCTCGTAATTCCGCTGACGTTTAAAAATGCTTCGGCACTTTTCTATTGTTCTCGGAATTCCGATGAATTTTAAAAATGCTTAGGACTCTTCCACTATTCTCAGAATTCCGCTGAAGTTTAAAAATGCTTCGGAACCCTTCCATTGTTCTCGGAATTCTGTTGACATTTAAAAAGGCTTCGGAACTCTTACATTGTTCTCAGAATTCCGCTGACCTTTAAAATGCTTCGGAACACTTCCATTGTTCTCGTAATTCCGCTGATGTTAAAAAATGCTTCGGAACTCTTACATTGTTCTCGGAATTCCGCTAACGTTTAAAAATGCTTCGGAACTCTTCCATTGTTCTCGGAATTCCGCTGACGTTTAAAAATGCTTCTGAACTTTTCCATTGTTCTTGGAATTCCGCTGAATTTTAAAAATGCTTAGGTACTCTTCCACTATTCTCAGAATTCCGCTGAAGTTTAAAAATGCTTCGGAACTCTTCCATTGTTCCCAGCATTCCGCTGAAGTTTAAAAATGCTTCGGAACTCTTTCATTGCTCAAGGAATTCCGCTGACATTTAAAAATGCTTCGGAACTCTTCCATTTTTCTCAGAATTCTGCTGATGTTTAAAAATGCTTCGGAACTCTTCCATTGTTCTCGGAATTCTGCTGAAGTTTAAAAAGGCTTCAGATCTCTTTCGTTGTTCTCGGAATTCCGCTGAAGTTTAAAAAGGCTTTGGAACTCTTCCATAGTTCTCAGAATTCCGCTGAAGTTTAAAAATGCTTCGGAACTCTTCCATTTTTCTCAGAATTCTGCTGACGTTTAAAAATGCTTCGGTACTTTTCCATTGTTCTCGGAATTCCGCTGACGTTTAAAAATGCTTCGGAACTCTTCCATTGTTCTCGTAATTCCGCTGATGTTAAAAAATGCTTCGGAACTCTTACATTGTTCTCGGAATTCCGCAGATGTTTAAAAATGCTTCGGAACTCTTACATTGTTCTCGGAATTCCGCTAATGTTTAAAAATGCTTCGGAACTCTTCCATTGTTCTCGTAATTCCGCTGACGTTTAAAAATGCTTCGGCACTTTTCTATTGTTCTCGGAATTCCGATGAATTTTAAAAATGCTTAGGACTCTTCCACTATTCTCAGAATTCCGCAGATGTTTAAAAATGCTTCGGAACCCTTCCATTGTTCTCGGAATTCTGTTGACATTTAAAAAGGCTTCGGAACTCTTTCATTGTTCTCGGAATTCCGCTGACGTTTAAAAATGCTTCGGAACTCTTCCAATGTTATAGGATTTCCGATGAAGTTTAAAAATGCTTCTGAACTCTTACATTGTTCTCAGAATTCCGCTGATGTTTAAAAATGCTTCGGAACACTTCAATTGTTCTCAGAATTCTGCTGATGTTTAAAAATGCTTCGGAACTCTTCCATTGTTCCCAGCATTCCGATGAAGTTTAAAAATGTTTCGGAACTCTTTCATTGCTCAAGGAATTCCGCTGACATTAAAAATGTTTCGGAACTCTTCCATTGTTCGTGGAATTCCGCTGACGAGTAAAAATGCTTCGGAACTCTTCCATGGTTCTCGTAATTCCGCTGACGTTTAAAAATGCTTCGAAACTCTTACATTGTTCTCAGAATTCCGCTGAAGTTTAAAAATGCTTCGGAACTCTTCCATTGTTCTTGTAATTCTGCTGATGTTTAAGAATGCTTCGGAACCCTTCCATTTTTCTTGGACTTCCGCTGACATTTAAAAATGCTTCGGAACTTTTCCATTGTTCTCGGAATTCCGCTGATGTTTAAAAATGCTTCGGAACTCTTCCATTGTTCTCGTAATTCCGCTGACGTTTAAAAATGCTTCGGAACTTTTTCATTTTTCTCGGAATTCCGCTGAAGTTTAAAAATGCTTAGGTACTCTTCCATTGTTCTTCTAACTCCACTGATGTTTAAAAATGCTTCGGAACTCTTACATTGTTCTCGGAATTCTGCTGATGTTTAAAAATGCTTCGGAACTCTTCCATTGTTATAGGATTTCCGATGAAGTTTAAAAATGCTTCTGAACTCTTACATTGTTCTCAGAATTCCGCTGATGTTTAAAAATGCTTCGGAACACTTCAATTGTTCTCGGAATTCTGCTGATGTTTAAAAATGCTTCGGAACTCTTCCATTGTTCCCAGCATTACGCTGAAGTTTAAAAATGCTTCGGAACTCTTTCATTGCTCAAGGAATTCTGCTGACATTCAAAAATGCTTTGGAACTCTTCCATTGTTCGTGGAATTCTGCTGACGATTAAAAATGCTTCGGAACTCTTCCATTGTTCTCGTAATTCCGCTGATGTTTAAAAATGCTTCAGAACTCTTACATTGTTCTCAGAATTCCGCTGATGTTTAAAAATGCTTCGGAACTCTTCCATTGTTCTCGTAATTCCGCTGACGTTTAAAAATGCTTCGGCACTTTTCCATTGTTCTCGGAATTCCGATGAATTTTAAAAATGCTTAGGACTCTTCCACTATTCTCAGAATTCCGCTGAAGTTTAAAAATGCTTCGGAACCCTTCCATTGTTCTCGGAATTCTGTTGACATTTAAAAAGGCTTCGGAACTCTTTCATTGTTCTCGGAATTCCGCAGACGTTTAAAAATGCTTCGGAACTCTACCATTGTTATAGGATTTCCGATGAAGTTTAAAAATGCTTCTGAACTCTTACATTGTTCTCAGAATTCCGCTGATGTTTAAAAATGCTTCGGAACACTTCAATTGTTCTCGGAATTCTGCTGATGTTTAAAAATGCTTCGGAACTCTTCCATTGTTCCCAGCATTCCGATGAAGTTTAAAAATGCTTCGGAACTCTTCCATTGTTCGTGGAATTCCGCTGACGAGTAAAAATGCTTCGGAACTCTTCCATGGTTCTCGTAATTCCGCTGACGTTTAAAAATGCTTCGAAACTCTTACATTGTTCTCAGAATTCCGCTGAAGTTTAAAAATGCTTCGGAACTCTTCCATTGTTCTCGGAATTCTGCTGAGGTTTAAAAAGGCTTCGGAACTCTTTCATTGTTCTCAGAATTCTGCTGAAGTTTAAAAAGGCTTTGGAACTCTTCCATTGTTCTCAGAATTCTGCTGAAGTTTAAAAATGCTTCGGAACTCTTCCATTTTTCTCAGAATTCTGCTGACGTTTAAAAATGCTTCGGTACTTTTCCATTGTTCTCGGAATTCCGCTGACCTTTAAAAATGCTTCGGAACACTTCCATTGTTCTCGTAATTCCGCTGATGTTAAAAAATGCTTCGGAACTCTTACATTGTTCTCGGAATTCCGCTGACATTTAAAAATGCTTCGGAACTCTTCCATTTTTCTCAGAATTCTGCTGATGTTTAAAAATGCTTCGGAACTCTTCCATTGTTCTCGGAATTCTGCTGAAGTTTAAAAAGGCTTCAGATCTCTTTCGTTGTTCTCGGAATTCCGCTGAAGTTTAAAAAGGCTTTGGAACTCTTCCATAGTTCTCAGAATTCCGCTGAAGTTTAAAAATGCTTCGGAACTCTTCCATTTTTCTCAGAATTCTGCTGACGTTTAAAAATGCTTCGGTACTTTTCCATTGTTCTCGGAATTCCGCTGACGTTTAAAAATGCTTCGGAACTCTTCCATTGTTCTCGTAATTCCGCTGATGTTAAAAAATGCTTCGGAACTCTTACATTGTTCTCGGAATTCCGCAGATGTTTAAAAATGCTTCGGAACTCTTACATTGTTCTCGGAATTCCGCTAATGTTTAAAAATGCTTCGGAACTCTTCCATTGTTCTCGTAATTCCGCTGACGTTTAAAAATGCTTCGGCACTTTTCTATTGTTCTCGGAATTCCGATGAATTTTAAAAATGCTTAGGACTCTTCCACTATTCTCAGAATTCCGCAGATGTTTAAAAATGCTTCGGAACCCTTCCATTGTTCTCGGAATTCTGTTGACATTTAAAAAGGCTTCGGAACTCTTTCATTGTTCTCGGAATTCCGCTGACGTTTAAAAATGCTTCGGAACTCTTCCAATGTTATAGGATTTCCGATGAAGTTTAAAAATGCTTCTGAACTCTTACATTGTTCTCAGAATTCCGCTGATGTTTAAAAATGCTTCGGAACACTTCAATTGTTCTCAGAATTCTGCTGATGTTTAAAAATGCTTCGGAACTCTTCCATTGTTCCCAGCATTCCGATGAAGTTTAAAAATGTTTCGGAACTCTTTCATTGCTCAAGGAATTCCGCTGACATTAAAAATGTTTCGGAACTCTTCCATTGTTCGTGGAATTCCGCTGACGAGTAAAAATGCTTCGGAACTCTTCCATGGTTCTCGTAATTCCGCTGACGTTTAAAAATGCTTCGAAACTCTTACATTGTTCTCAGAATTCCGCTGAAGTTTAAAAATGCTTCGGAACTCTTCCATTGTTCTTGTAATTCTGCTGATGTTTAAGAATGCTTCGGAACCCTTCCATTTTTCTTGGACTTCCGCTGACATTTAAAAATGCTTCGGAACTTTTCCATTGTTCTCGGAATTCCGCTGATGTTTAAAAATGCTTCGGAACTCTTCCATTGTTCTCGTAATTCCGCTGACGTTTAAAAATGCTTCGGAACTTTTTCATTTTTCTCGGAATTCCGCTGAAGTTTAAAAATGCTTAGGTACTCTTCCATTGTTCTTCTAACTCCACTGATGTTTAAAAATGCTTCGGAACTCTTACATTGTTCTCGGAATTCTGCTGATGTTTAAAAATGCTTCGGAACTCTTCCATTGTTATAGGATTTCCGATGAAGTTTAAAAATGCTTCTGAACTCTTACATTGTTCTCAGAATTCCGCTGATGTTTAAAAATGCTTCGGAACACTTCAATTGTTCTCGGAATTCTGCTGATGTTTAAAAATGCTTCGGAACTCTTCCATTGTTCCCAGCATTACGCTGAAGTTTAAAAATGCTTCGGAACTCTTTCATTGCTCAAGGAATTCTGCTGACATTCAAAAATGCTTTGGAACTCTTCCATTGTTCGTGGAATTCTGCTGACGATTAAAAATGCTTCGGAACTCTTCCATTGTTCTCGTAATTCCGCTGATGTTTAAAAATGCTTCAGAACTCTTACATTGTTCTCAGAATTCCGCTGATGTTTAAAAATGCTTCGGAACTCTTCCATTGTTCTCGTAATTCCGCTGACGTTTAAAAATGCTTCGGCACTTTTCCATTGTTCTCGGAATTCCGATGAATTTTAAAAATGCTTAGGACTCTTCCACTATTCTCAGAATTCCGCTGAAGTTTAAAAATGCTTCGGAACCCTTCCATTGTTCTCGGAATTCTGTTGACATTTAAAAAGGCTTCGGAACTCTTTCATTGTTCTCGGAATTCCGCAGACGTTTAAAAATGCTTCGGAACTCTACCATTGTTATAGGATTTCCGATGAAGTTTAAAAATGCTTCTGAACTCTTACATTGTTCTCAGAATTCCGCTGATGTTTAAAAATGCTTCGGAACACTTCAATTGTTCTCGGAATTCTGCTGATGTTTAAAAATGCTTCGGAACTCTTCCATTGTTCCCAGCATTCCGATGAAGTTTAAAAATGCTTCGGAACTCTTTCATTGCTCAACGAATTCCGTTGACATTCAAAAATGCTTCGGAACTCTTCCATTGTTCGTGGAATTCCGCTGACGAGTAAAAATGCTTCGGAACTCTTCCATGGTTCTCGTAATTCCGCTGACGTTTAAAAATGCTTCGAAACTCTTACATTGTTCTCAGAATTCCGCTGAAGTTTAAAAATGCTTCGGAACACTTCCATTGTTCTCGGAATTCTGCTGAGGTTTAAAAAGGCTTCGGAACTCTTTCATTGTTCTCAGAATTCTGCTGAAGTTTAAAAAGGCTTTGGAACTCTTCCATTGTTCTCAGAATTCTGCTGAAGTTTAAAAATGCTTCGGAACTCTTCCATTTTTCTCAGAATTCTGCTGACGTTTAAAAATGCTTCGGTACTTTTCCATTGTTCTCGGAATTCCGCTGACCTTTAAAAATGCTTCGGAACACTTCCATTGTTCTCGTAATTCCGCTGATGTTAAAAAATGCTTCGTAACTCTTACATTGTTCTCGGAATTCCGCTGAAGTTTAAAAATGCTTCGGAACTCTTCCATTGTTCTAGGATTTCCGATGAAGTTTAAAAATGATTCTGAACTCTTACATTGTTCTAAGAATTCCAATGATGTTTAAAAATGCTTTGGAACACTTCAATTGTTCTCGGAATTCTGCTGAAGTTTAAAAATGCTTAGGAACTCTTTCATTGCTCAAGGAATTCCGCTGATGTTTAAAAATGCTTCAGAACTCTTTCATTGTTCTCGGAATTCTGCTGAAGTTTATAAATGCATCGGAACTCTTCCATTGTTCTCGGAATTCTGCTGAAGTTTAAAAAGGCTTCGGATCTCTTTCGTTGTTCTTGGAATTCCGCTGAAGTTTAAAAAGGCTTTGGAACTCTTCCATAGTTCTCAGAATTCCGCTGAAGTTTAAAAATGTTTCGGAACTCTTCCATTTTTCTCAGAATTCTGCTGACGTTTAAAAATGCTTCGGTACTTTTCCATTGTTCTCGGAATTCCGCTGACGTTTAAAAATGCTTCGGAACTCTTCCATTGTTCTCGTAATTCCGCTGATGTTAAAAAATGCTTCGGAACTCTTACATTGTTCTCGGAATTCCGCAGATGTTTAAAAATGCTTCGGAACTCTTACATTGTTCTCGGAATTCCGCTAACGTTTAAAAATGCTTCGGAACTCTTCCATTGTTCTCGGAATTCCGCTGACGTTTAAAAATGCTTCTGAACTTTTCCATTGTTCTTGGAATTCCGCTGAATTTTAAAAATGCTTAGGTACTCTTCCACTATTCTCAGAATTCCGCTGAAGTTTAAAAATGCTTCGGAACTCTTCCATTGTTCTCGGAATTCTGCTGACATTTAAAAAGGCTTCGGAACTCTTTCATTGTTCTCGGAATTCCGCTGACGTTTAAAAATGCTTCGGAACTCTTCCAATGTTATAGGATTTCCGATGAAGTTTAAAAATGCTTCTGAACTCTTACATTGTTCTCAGAATTCCGCTGATGTTTAAAAATGCTTAGGAACACTTCAATTGTTCTCAGAATTCTGCTGATGTTTAAAAATGCTTCGGAACTCTTCCATTGTTCCCAGCATTCCGATGAAGTTTAAAAATGCTTCGGAACTCTTTCATTGCTCAAGGAATTCCGCTGACATTAAAAATGTTTCGGAACTCTTCCATTGTTCGTGGAATTCCGCTGACGAGTAAAAATGCTTCGGAACTCTTCCATGGTTCTCGTAATTCCGCTGACGTTTAAAAATGCTTCGAAACTCTTACATTGTTCTCAGAATTCCGCTGAAGTTTAAAAATGCTTCGGAACTCTTCCATTGTTCTTGTAATTCTGCTGATGTTTAAAAATGCTTCGGAACCCTTCCATTTTTCTTGGACTTCCGCTGACATTTAAAAATGCTTTGGAACTTTTCCATTGTTCTCGGAATTGCGCTGATGTTTAAAAATGCTTCGGAACTCTTCCATTGTTCTCGTAATTCCGCTGACGTTTAAAAATGCTTCGGCACTTTTCCATTGTTCTCGGAATTCTGCTGAAGTTTAAAAAGGCTTCGGATCTCTTTCGTTGTTCTTGGAATTCCGCTGAAGTTTAAAAAGGCTTTGGAACTCTTCCATAGTTCTCAGAATTCCGCTGAAGTTTAAAAATGCTTCGGAACTCTTCCATTTTTCTCAGAATTCTGCTGACGTTTAAAAATGCTTCGGTACTTTTCCATTGTTCTCGGAATTCCGCTGACGTTTAAAAATGCTTCGGAACTCTTCCATTGTTCTCGTAATTCCGCTGATGTTAAAAAATGCTTCGGAACTCTTACATTGTTCTCGGAATTCCGCAGATGATTAAAAATGCTTCGGAACTCTTACATTGTTCTCGGAATTCCGCTGACGTTTAAAAATGCTTCGGCACTTTTCCATTGTTCTCGGAATTCCGATGAATTTTAAAAATGCTTAGGACTCTTCCACTATTCTCAGAATTCCGCTGAAGTTTAAAAATGCTTCGGAACCCTTCCATTGTTCTCGGAATTCTGTTGACATTTAAAAAGGCTTCGGAACTCTTTCATTGTTCTCGGAATTCCGCAGACGTTTAAAAATGCTTCGGAACTCTACCATTGTTATAGGATTTCCGATGAAGTTTAAAAATGCTTCTGAACTCTTACATTGTTCTCAGAATTCCGCTGATGTTTAAAAATGCTTCGGAACACTTCAATTGTTCTCGGAATTCTGCTGATGTTTAAAAATGCTTCGGAACTCTTCCATTGTTCCCAGCATTCCGATGAAGTTTAAAAATGCTTCGGAACTCTTTCATTGCTCAAGGAATTCCGCTGACATTCAAAAATGCTTCGGAACTCTTCCATTGTTCGTGGAATTCCGCTGACGAGTAAAAATGCTTCGGAACTCTTCCATGGTTCTCGTAATTCCGCTGACGTTTAAAAATGCTTCGAAACTCTTACATTGTTCTCAGAATTCCGCTGAAGTTTAAAAATGCTTCGGAACTCTTCCATTGTTCTCGGAATTCTGCTGAGGTTTAAAAAGGCTTCGGAACTCTTTCATTGTTCTCAGAATTCTGCTGAAGTTTAAAAAGGCTTTGGAACTCTTCCATTGTTCTCAGAATTCTGCTGAAGTTTAAAAATGCTTTGGAACTCTTCCACTTTTCTCAGAATTCTGCTGACATTTAAAAATGCTTCGGTACTTTTCCATTGTTCTCGGAATTCCGCTGACCTTTAAAAATGCTTCGGAACACTTCCATTGTTCTCGTAATTCCGCTGATGTTAAAAAATGCTTCGGAACTCTTACATTGTTCTCGGAATTCCGCAGATGTTTAAAAATGCTTCGGAACTCTTACATTGTTCTCGGAATTCCGCTAACGTTTAAAAATGCTTCGGAACTCTTCCATTGTTCTCGGAATTCCGCTGACGTTTAAAAATGCTTCTGAACTTTTCCATTGTTCTTGGAATTCCGCTGAATTTTAAAAATGCTTAGGTACTCTTCCACTATTCTCAGAATTCCGCTGAAGTTTAAAAATGCTTCGGAACTCTTCCATTGTTCTCGGAATTCTGCTGACATTTAAAAAGGCTTCGGAACTCTTTCATTGTTCTCGGAATTCCGCTGACGTTTAAAAATG
Source organism: Phyllobates terribilis (assembly GCF_046119375.1). Taxonomy (NCBI): domain Eukaryota; kingdom Metazoa; phylum Chordata; class Amphibia; order Anura; family Dendrobatidae; genus Phyllobates; species Phyllobates terribilis. The sequence continues at coordinate 305,171,726 of NW_027362765.1, read as the reverse complement.
CTTCGGAACTCTTCCAATGTTATAGGATTTCCGATGAAGTTTAAAAATGCTTCTGAACTCTTACATTGTTCTCAGAATTCCGCTGATGTTTAAAAATGCTTAGGAACACTTCAATTGTTCTCAGAATTCTGCTGATGTTTAAAAATGCTTCGGAACTCTTCCATTGTTCCCAGCATTCCGATGAAGTTTAAAAATGCTTCGGAACTCTTTCATTGCTCAAGGAATTCCGCTGACATTAAAAATGTTTCGGAACTCTTCCATTGTTCGTGGAATTCCGCTGACGAGTAAAAATGCTTCGGAACTCTTCCATGGTTCTCGTAATTCCGCTGACGTTTAAAAATGCTTCGAAACTCTTACATTGTTCTCAGAATTCCGCTGAAGTTTAAAAATGCTTCGGAACTCTTCCATTGTTCTTGTAATTCTGCTGATGTTTAAAAATGCTTCGGAACCCTTCCATTTTTCTTGGACTTCCGCTGACTTTTAAAAATGCTTTGGAACTTTTCCATTGTTCTCGGAATTCCGCTGATGTTTAAAAATGCTTCGGAACTCTTCCATTGTTCTCGTAATTCCGCTGATCTTTAAAAATGCTTCGGAACTCTTCCATTGTTCTTGTAATTCCGCTGAAGTTTAAAAATGCTTCGGAACTTTTTCATTTTTCTCGGAATTCCGCTGAAGTTTAAAAATGCTTAGGTACTCTTCCATTGTTCTTCTAACTCCACTGATGTTTAAAAATGCTTCGGAACTCTTACATTGTTCTCGGAATTCTGCTGACGTTTAAAAATGCTTCGGTACTTTTCCATTGTTCTCAGAATTCCGCTGACATTTAAAAATGCTTCAGAACTCTTCCATTGTTCTCGTAATTCCGCTGATGTTAAAAAATGCTTCGGAACTCTTACATTGTTCTCGGATTTCCGATGAAGTTTAAAAATGATTCTGAACTCTTACATTGTTCTAAGAATTCCAATGATGTTTAAAAATGCTTTGGAACACTTCAATTGTTCTCGGAATTCTGCTGAAGTTTAAAAATGCTTCGGAACTCTTTCATTGCTCAAGGAATTCCGCTGACGTTTAAAAATGCTTCAGAACTCTTTCATTGTTCTCGGAATTCTGCTGAAGTTTATAAATGCATCGGAACTCTTGCATTGCTCAAGGAATTCCGCTGACTTTCAAAAATGCTTCGGAACTCTTTCATTGCTCAAGGAATTCCGCTGACATTAAAAATGTTTCGGAACTCTTCCATTGTTCGTGGAATTCCGCTGACGAGTAAAAATGCTTCGGAACTCTTCCATGGTTCTCGTAATTCCGCTGACGTTTAAAAATGCTTCGAAACTCTTACATTGTTCTCAGAATTCCGCTGAAGTTTAAAAATGCTTCGGAACTCTTCCATTGTTCTTGTAATTCTGCTGATGTTTAAAAATGCTTCGGAACCCTTCCATTTTTCTTGGACTTCCGCTGACATTTAAAAATGCTTTGGAACTTTTCCATTGTTCTCGGAATTCCGCTGATGTTTAAAAATGCTTCGGAACTCTTCCATTGTTCTCGTAATTCCGCTGACGTTTAAAAATGCTTCGGCACTTTTCCATTGTTCTCGGAATTCTGCTGAAGTTTAAAAAGGCTTCGGATCTCTTTCGTTGTTCTTGGAATTCCGCTGAAGTTTAAAAAGGCTTTGGAACTCTTCCATAGTTCTCAGAATTCCGCTGAAGTTTAAAAATGCTTCGGAACTCTTCCATTTTTCTCAGAATTCTGCTGACGTTTAAAAATGCTTCGGTACTTTTCCATTGTTCTCGGAATTCCGCTGACGTTTAAAAATGCTTCGGAACTCTTCCATTGTTCTCGTAATTCCGCTGATGTTAAAAAATGCTTCGGAACTCTTACATTGTTCTCGGAATTCCGCAGATGATTAAAAATGCTTCGGAACTCTTACATTGTTCTCGGAATTCCGCTGACGTTTAAAAATGCTTCGGCACTTTTCCATTGTTCTCGGAATTCCGATGAATTTTAAAAATGCTTAGGACTCTTCCACTATTCTCAGAATTCCGCTGAAGTTTAAAAATGCTTCGGAACCCTTCCATTGTTCTCGGAATTCTGTTGACATTTAAAAAGGCTTCGGAACTCTTTCATTGTTCTCGGAATTCCGCAGACGTTTAAAAATGCTTCGGAACTCTACCATTGTTATAGGATTTCCGATGAAGTTTAAAAATGCTTCTGAACTCTTACATTGTTCTCAGAATTCCGCTGATGTTTAAAAATGCTTCGGAACACTTCAATTGTTCTCGGAATTCTGCTGATGTTTAAAAATGCTTCGGAACTCTTCCATTGTTCCCAGCATTCCGATGAAGTTTAAAAATGCTTCGGAACTCTTTCATTGCTCAAGGAATTCCGCTGACATTCAAAAATGCTTCGGAACTCTTCCATTGTTCGTGGAATTCCGCTGACGAGTAAAAATGCTTCGGAACTCTTCCATGGTTCTCGTAATTCCGCTGACGTTTAAAAATGCTTCGAAACTCTTACATTGTTCTCAGAATTCCGCTGAAGTTTAAAAATGCTTCGGAACTCTTCCATTGTTCTCGGAATTCTGCTGAGGTTTAAAAAGGCTTCGGAACTATTTCATTGTTCTCAGAATTCTGCTGAAGTTTAAAAAGGCTTTGGAACTCTTCCATTGTTCTCAGAATTCTGCTGAAGTTTAAAAATGCTTTGGAACTCTTCCACTTTTCTCAGAATTCTGCTGACATTTAAAAATGCTTCGGTACTTTTCCATTGTTCTCGGAATTCCGCTGACCTTTAAAAATGCTTCGGAACACTTCCATTGTTCTCGTAATTCCGCTGATGTTAAAAAATGCTTCGGAACTCTTACATTGTTCTCGGAATTCCGCAGATGTTTAAAAATGCTTCGGAACTCTTACATTGTTCTCGGAATTCCGCTAACGTTTAAAAATGCTTCGGAACTCTTCCATTGTTCTCGGAATTCCGCTGACGTTTAAAAATGCTTCTGAACTTTTCCATTGTTCTTGGAATTCCGCTGAATTTTAAAAATGCTTAGGTACTCTTCCACTATTCTCAGAATTCCGCTGAAGTTTAAAAATGCTTCGGAACTCTTCCATTGTTCTCGGAATTCTGCTGACATTTAAAAAGGCTTCGGAACTCTTTCATTGTTCTCGGAATTCCACTGACGTTTAAAAATGCTTCGGAACTCTTCCAATGTTATAGGATTTCCGATGAAGTTTAAAAATGCTTCTGAACTCTTACATTGTTCTCAGAATTCCGCTGATGTTTAAAAATGCTTAGGAACACTTCAATTGTTCTCAGAATTCTGCTGATGTTTAAAAATGCTTCGGAACTCTTCCATTGTTCCCAGCATTCCGATGAAGTTTAAAAATGCTTCGGAACTCTTTCATTGCTCAAGGAATTCCGCTGACATTAAAAATGTTTCGGAACTCTTCCATTGTTCGTGGAATTCCGCTGACGAGTAAAAATGCTTCGGAACTCTTCCATGGTTCTCGTAATTCCGCTGACGTTTAAAAATGCTTCGAAACTCTTACATTGTTCTCAGAATTCCGCTGAAGTTTAAAAATGCTTCGGAACTCTTCCATTGTTCTTGTAATTCTGCTGATGTTTAAAAATGCTTCGGAACCCTTCCATTTTTCTTGGACTTCCGCTGACTTTTAAAAATGCTTTGGAACTTTTCCATTGTTCTCGGAATTCCGCTGATGTTTAAAAATGCTTCGGAACTCTTCCATTGTTCTCGTAATTCCGCTGATCTTTAAAAATGCTTCGGAACTCTTCCATTGTTCTTGTAATTCCGCTGAAGTTTAAAAATGCTTCGGAACTTTTTCATTTTTCTCGGAATTCCGCTGAAGTTTAAAAATGCTTAGGTACTCTTCCATTGTTCTTCTAACTCCACTGATGTTTAAAAATGCTTCGGAACTCTTACATTGTTCTCGGAATTCTGCTGACGTTTAAAAATGCTTCGGTACTTTTCCATTGTTCTCAGAATTCCGCTGACATTTAAAAATGCTTCAGAACTCTTCCATTGTTCTCGTAATTCCGCTGATGTTAAAAAATGCTTCGGAACTCTTACATTGTTCTCGGATTTCCGATGAAGTTTAAAAATGATTCTGAACTCTTACATTGTTCTAAGAATTCCAATGATGTTTAAAAATGCTTTGGAACACTTCAATTGTTCTCGGAATTCTGCTGAAGTTTAAAAATGCTTCGGAACTCTTTCATTGCTCAAGGAATTCCGCTGACGTTTAAAAATGCTTCAGAACTCTTTCATTGTTCTCGGAATTCTGCTGAAGTTTATAAATGCATCGGAACTCTTGCATTGCTCAAGGAATTCCGCTGACTTTCAAAAATGCTTCGGAACTCTTTCATTGCTCAAGGAATTTCGCTGACATTTAAAAATGCTTCGGAACTCTTCCATTGTTCTCGAAATTCTGCTGACCTTTAAAAATGCTTCCGATCTCTTCCATTGTTCTCGGAATTCTGCTGAAGTTTAAAAATGCTTCGGAACTCTTCCATTGTTCCCGGAATTCTGCTGAAGTTTAAGAATGCTACGGAACTCTTCCATTATTCCCGGAATTCCGCTGAAGTTTAAAAAGGCTTCGGATCTCTTTCGTTGTTCTCGGAATTCCGCTGAAGTTTAAAAAGGCTTTGGAACTCTTCCATAGTTCTCAGAATTCCGCTGAAGTTTAAAAATGCTTCGGAACTCTTCCATTTTTCTCAGAATTCTGCTGACGTTTAAAAATGCTTCGGTACTTTTCCATTGTTCTCGGAATTCCGCTGACGTTTAAAAATGCTTCGGAACTCTTCCATTGTTCTCGTAATTCCGCTGATGTTAAAAAATGCTTCGGAACTCTTACATTGTTCTCGGAATTCCGCAGATGTTTAAAAATGTTTCGGAACTCTTACATTGTTCTCGGAATTCCGCTAATGTTTAAAAATGCTTCGGAACTCTTCCATTTTTCTCAGAATTCCGCTGAAGTTTAAAAATGCTTCGGAACTCTTCCATTTTTCTCAGAATTCTGCTGACGTTTAAAAATGCTTCGGTACTTTTCCATTGTTCTCGGAATTCCGCTGACGTTTAAAAATGCTTCGGAACTCTTCCATTGTTCTCGTAATTCCGCTGATGTTAAAAAATGCTTCGGAACTCTTACATTGTTCTCGGAATTCCGCAGATGTTTAAAAATGTTTCGGAACTCTTACATTGTTCTCGGAATTCCGCTAATGTTTAAAAATGCTTCGGAACTCTTCCATTGATCTCGTAATTCCGCTGACGTTTAAAAATGCTTCGGCACTTTTCCATTGTTCTCGGAATTCCGATGAATTTTAAAAATGCTTAGGACTCTTCCACTATTCTCAGAATTCCGCTGAAGTTTAAAAATGCTTCGGAACCCTTCCATTGTTCTCGGAATTCTGTTGACATTTAAAAAGGCTTCGGAACTCTTTCATTGTTCTCGGAATTCCGCAGACGTTTAAAAATGCTTCGGAACTCTACCATTGTTATAGGATTTCCGATGAAGTTTAAAAATGCTTCTGAACTCTTACATTGTTCTCAGAATTCCGCTGATGTTTAAAAATGCTTCGGAGCACTTCAATTGTTCTCGGAATTCTGCTGATGTTTAAAAATGCTTCGGAACTCTTCCATTGTTCCCAGCATTCCGATGAAGTTTAAAAATGCTTCGGAACTCTTTCATTGCTCAACGAATTCCGTTGACATTCAAAAATGCTTCGGAACTCTTCCATTGTTCGTGGAATTCCGCTGACGAGTAAAAATGCTTCGGAACTCTTCCATGGTTCTCGTAATTCCGCTGACGTTTAAAAATGCTTCGAAACTCTTACATTGTTCTCAGAATTCCGCTGAAGTTTAAAAATGCTTCGGAACTCTTCCATTGTTCTCGGAATTCTGCTGAGGTTTAAAAAGGCTTCGGAACTCTTTCATTGTTCTCAGAATTCTGCTGAAGTTTAAAAAGGCTTTGGAACTCTTCCATTGTTCTCAGAATTCTGCTGAAGTTTAAAAATGCTTCGGAACTCTTCCATTTTTCTCAGAATTCTGCTGACGTTTAAAAATGCTTCGGTACTCTTACATTGTTCTCGGAATTCCGCTAACGTTTAAAAATGCTTCGGAACTCTTCCATTGTTCTCGGAATTCCGCTGACGTTTAAAAATGCATCTGAACTTTTCCATTGTTCTTGGAATTCCGCTGAATTTTAAAAATGCTTAGGTACTCTTCCACTATTCTCAGAATTCCGCTGAAGTTTAAAAATGCTTCGGAACTCTTCCATTGTTCTCGGAATTCTGCTGACATTTAAAAAGGCTTCGGAACTCTTTCATTGTTCTCGGAATTCCGCTGACGTTTAAAAATGCTTCGGAACTCTTCCAATGTTATAGGATTTCCGATGAAGTTTAAAAATGCTTCTGAACTCTTACATTGTTCTCAGAATTCCGCTGATGTTTAAAAATGCTTAGGAACACTTCAATTGTTCTCAGAATTCTGCTGATGTTTAAAAATGCTTCGGAACTCTTCCATTGTTCCCAGCATTCCGATGAAGTTTAAAAATGCTTCGGAACTCTTTCATTGCTCAAGGAATTCCGCTGACATTAAAAATGTTTCGGAACTCTTCCATTGTTCGTGGAATTCCGCTGACGAGTAAAAATGCTTCGGAACTCTTCCATGGTTCTCGTAATTCCGCTGACGTTTAAAAATGCTTCGAAACTCTTACATTGTTCTCAGAATTCCGCTGAAGTTTAAAAATGCTTCGGAACTCTTCCATTGTTCTTGTAATTCTGCTGATGTTTAAAAATGCTTCGGAACCCTTCCATTTTTCTTGGACTTCCGCTGACATTTAAAAATGCTTTGGAACTTTTCCATTGTTCTCGGAATTCCGCTGATGTTTAAAAATGCTTCGGAACTCTTCCATTGTTCTTCTAACTCCACTGATGTTTAAAAATGCTTCGGAACTCTTACATTGTTCTCAGAATTCCGCTGATGTTTAAAAATGCTTCGGAACACTTCAATTGTTCTCGGAATTCTGCTGATGTTTAAAAATGCTTCGGAACTCTTCCATTGTTCCCAGCATTACGCTGAAGTTTAAAAATGCTTCGGAACTCTTTCATTGCTCAAGGAATTCTGCTGACATTCAAAAATGCTTCGGAACTCTTCCATTGTTCTCGTAATTCCGCTGATGTTTAAAAATGCTTCAGAACTCTTACATTGTTCTCAGAATTCCGCTGAAGTTTAAAAATGCTTCGGAACTCTTCCATTGTTCTCGAAATTCTGCTGACCTTTAAAAATGCTTCCGATCTCTTCCATTGTTCTCGGAATTCTGCTGAAGTTTAAAAATGCTTCCGAACTCTTCCATTGTTCTTGTAATTCTGCTGATGTTTAAAAATGCTTCGGAACCCTTCCATTTTTCTTGGAATTCCGCTGACATCTAAAAATGCTTCGGAACTTTTCCATTGTTCTCGGAATTCCGCTGATGTTTAAAAATGCTTTGGAACTCTTCCATTGTTCTCGTAATTCCGCTGACGTTTAAAAATGCCTCGGAACTTTTTCATTTTTCTCGGAATTCCGCTGAAGTTTAAAAATGCTTAGGTACTCTTCCATTGTTCTCCTAACTCCACTGATGTTTAAAAATGCTTCGGAACTCTTACATTGTTCTCGGAATTCCGCTGACGTTTAAAAATGCTTCGGAACTCTTCCATTGTTATAGGATTTCCGATGAAGTTTAAAAATGCTTCTGAACTCTTACATTGTTCTCAGAATTCCGCTGATGTTTAAAAATGCTTCGGAACACTTCAATTGTTCTCGTAATTCTGCTGATGTTTAAAAATGCTTCGGAACTCTTCCATTGTTCCCAGCATTACGCTGAAGTTTAAAAATGCTTCGGAACTCTTTCATTGCTCAAGGAATTCTGCTGACATTCAAAAATGCTTCGGAACTCTTCCATTGTTCGTGGAATTCTGCTGACGAGTAAAAATGCTTCGGAACTCTTCCCTTGTTCTCGTAATTCCGCTGATGTTTAAAAATGCTTCAGAACTCTTACATTGTTCTCAGAATTATGCTGAAGTTTAAAAATGCTTCGGAACTCTTCCATTGTTCTCGAAATTCTGCTGACCTTTAAAAATGCTTCAGATCTCTTCCATTGTTCTCGGAATTCTGCTGAAGTTTAAAAATGCTTCGGAACTCTTCTATTTTTCTCAGAATTCTGCTGATGTTTAAAAATGCTCCGGAACTCTTCCATTGTTCTCGGAATTATGCTGAAGTTTAAAAAGGTTTCGGATCTCTTTCATTGTTCTCGGAATTCCACTGAAGTTTAAAAAGGCTTTGGAACTCTTCCATAGTTCTCAGAATTCCGCTGAAGTTTAAAAATGCTTCGGAACTCTTCCATTTTTCTCAGAATTCCTCTGACGTTTAAAAATGCTTCGGAACTCTTCCACTGTTCTCGTAATTCTAGCTGATGTTAAAAAATGCTTCGGAACTCTTACATTGTTCTCGGAATTCCGCTGACGTTTAAAAATGCTTCGGAACTCTTCCATTGTTCTAGGATTTCCGATGAAGTTTAAAAATGATTCTGAACTCTTACATTGTTCTCAGAATTCCAATGATGTTTAAAATTGCTTTGGAACACTTCAATTGTTCTCGGAATTCTGCTGAAGTTTAAAAATGCTTCGGAACTCTTTCATTGCTCAAGGAATTCCGCTGACGTTTAAAAATGCTTCAGAACTCTTTCATTGTTCTCGGAATTCTGCTGAAGTTTATAAATGCATGGGAACTCTTGCATTGCTCAAGGAATTCCGCTGACGTTCAAAAATGCTTCGGAACTCTTTCATTGCTCAAGGAATTTCGCTGACATTTAAAAATGCTTCGGAACTCTTCCATTTTTCTCAGCATTCTGCTGACGTTTAAAAATGCTTCGGTACTTTTCCATTGTTCTCGGAATTCCGCAGATGTTTAAAAATGCTTCGGAACTCTTACATTGTTCTCGGAATTCCGCTAACGTTTAAAAATGCTTCGGAACTCTTCCATTGTTCTCGTAATTCCGCTGACGTTTAAAAATGCTTCGGAACTTTTCCATTGTTCTCGGAATTCCGCTGTATTTTAAAAATGCTTAGGTACTCTTCCACTATTCTCAGAATTCCGCTGAAGTTTAAAAATGCTTCGGAACTCTTCCATTGTTCTCGGAATTCTGCTGACATTTAAAAAGGCTTCGGAACTCTTTCATTGTTCTCGGAATTCCGCTGACGTTTAAAAATGCTTCGGAACTCTTCCAATGTTACAGGATTTCCGATGAAGTTTAAAAATGCTTCTGAACTCTTACATTGTTCTCAGAATTCCGCTGATGTTTAAAAATGCTTCGGAACACTTCAATTGTTCTCAGAATTCTGCTGATGTTTAAAAATGCTTCGGAACTCTTCCATTGTTCCCAGCATTACGCTGAAGTTTAAAAATGCTTCGGAACTCTTTCCTTGCTCAAGGAATTCTGCTGACGTTTAAAAATGCTTCAGAACTCTTTCATTGTTCTCGGAATTCTGCTGAAGTTTATAAATGCATCGGAACTCTTGCATTGCTCAAGGAATTCCGCTGACGTTTAAAAATGCTTCAGAACTCTTTCATTGTTCTCGGAATTCTGCTGAAGTTTATAAATGCATCGGAACTCTTGCATTGCTCAAGGAATTCCGCTGACTTTCAAAAATGCTTCGGAACTCTTTCATTGCTCAAGGAATTTCGCTGACATTTAAAAATGCTTCGGAACTCTTCCATTGTTCTCGAAATTCTGCTGACCTTTAAAAATGCTTCCGATCTCTTCCATTGTTCTCGGAATTCTTCTGAAGTTTAAAAATGCTTCGGAACTCTTCCATTGTTCCCGGAATTCTGCTGAAGTTTAAGAATGCTACGGAACTCTTCCATTATTCCCGGAATTCCGCTGAAGTTTAAAAATGCTTCGGAACTCTTTCATTGCTCAAGGAATTCCGCTGACATTTAAAAATGCTTCGGAACACTTCCATTTTTCTCAGAATTCTGCTGATGTTTAAAAATGCTTCGGAACTCTTCCATTGTTCTCGGAATTCTGCTGAAGTTTAAAAAGGCTTCGGATCTCTTTTGTTGTTCTCGGAATTCCGCTGAAGTTTAAAAGGCTTTGGAACTCTTCCATTTTTCTCAGAATTCTGCTGACGTTTAAAAATGCTTCGGTACTTTTCCATTGTTCTCGGAATTCCGCTGACGTTTAAAAATGCTTCGGAACTCTTCCATTGTTCTCGTAATTCCGCTGATGTTAAAAAATGCTTCGGAACTCTTACATTGTTCTCGGATTTCCGCAGATGTTTAAAAATGCTTCGGAACTCATACATTGTTCTCGGAATTCCGCTAATGTTTAAAAATGCTTCGGAACTCTTCCATTGTTCTCGTAATTCCGCTGACGTTTAAAAATGCTTCGGCACTTTTCCATTGTTCTCGGAATTCCGATGAATTTTAAAAATGCTTAGGACTCTTCCACTATTCTCAGTATTCCGCTGAAGTTTAAAAATGCTTCGGAACCCTTCCATTGTTCTCGGAATTCTGTTGACATTTAAAAAGGCTTCGGAACTCTTTCATTGTTCTCGGAATTCCGCAGACGTTTAAAAATGCTTCGGAACTCTACCATTGTTATAGGATTTCCGATGAAGTTTAAAAATGCTTCTGAACTCTTACATTGTTCTCAGAATTCCGCTGATGTTTAAAAATGCTTCGGAACACTTCAATTGTTCTCGGAATTCTGCTGATGTTTAAAAATGCTTCGGAACTCTTCCATTGTTCCCAGCATTCCGATGAAGTTTAAAAATGCTTCGGAACTCTTTCATTGCTCAAGGAATTCCGCTGACATTCAAAAATGCTTCGGAACTCTTCCATTGTTCGTGGAATTCCGCTGACGAGTAAAAATGCTTCGGAACTCTTCCATGGTTCTCGTAATTCCGCTGACGTTTAAAAATGCTTCGAAACTCTTACATTGTTCTCAGAATTCCGCTGATGTTTAAAAATGCTTCGGAACACTTCAATTGTTACCGGAATTCTGCTGAAGTATAAAAATGCTTCCGAACTCTTCCATTGTTCCCAGCATTCCGCTGAAGTTTAAAAATGCTTTGGAACTCTTTCATTGCTCAAGGAATTCCGCTGACATTCAAAAATGCTTCGGAACTCTTCCATTGTTCTAGGAAATTCCGCTGAAATTTTAAAATGCTTTGAAACTCTTCCATTGTTCTAGGAATTCCGCTGAAGTTTTAAAATGCTTCATAACTCTTCCATTGTTCTCGGAATTCCGCTGACATTTAAAAATGCTTCGAAACTCTTCCGTTGTTCTCGGAAATCCACTGACGTTTAAAAATTCTATGGAACTCATCCATTGTTCTCAGAATTCCTATGAAGTTTAAAAATGCTACAAAACTCTTCCATTGTTCTCAGAATTCTGCTGAAGTATAAAAAACCTTTGGAACTCTTCCATTGTTCTCGGAATTCTGCTGAAGTTTAAAAATGCTTCCGAGCTCTTCTATTGTTCTCAGAATTCCGCTGAAGTTTAATAATGCTTTGGAACTCTTCCATTGTTTATGGAATAGCGCTGATGTTTAAAAAAGCTTCGGAACTCTTCCATTGTTAGCGGAATTCCGCTGAAGTTTAAAAATGCTTCGGAACTCTTCCATTAATCTCGTAATTCCGCAGATGTTTAATAATGCTTCGGAACTCTTACATTGTTTTCGGAATACCGCTGACGTTTAAAAATGCTTTGGAACTCTTCCATTGTTCTCGGAATTCTGCTGACGTTTAAAAATGCTGCTGATCTCTTTCATTGTTCCCGGAATTCTGCTGAAGTATAAAAATGCTTCCGAACTCTTCCATTGTTCCCAGGATTCCGCTGAAGTTTAAAAATGCTTCGGAACTCTTTCATTGCTCAAGGAATTCCGCTGACGTTTAAAAATGCTTCAGAACTCTTCCATTGTTTTCGGAATTCTGCTGAAGTTTATAAATGCATCGGAACTCTTCCATTGTTCCCGAAATTCCACTGAAGTTTAAAAATGCTTCAGAACTCTTTCATTGTTCAACGAATTCCGCTGACATTTAAAAATACTTCGGAACTATTCCATTCTGCTGAAGTTTAATAATGCTTCGGAACTCTTTCATTGTTCTCGGAATTCTGATGACGTTTAAAAATGCTTCGGAACGCTTCCATTCTTCTTAGAATTCCGCTGACGTTTAAAAATGCTTCGGTACTTTTCCATTGTTCCCGGAATTCCGCTGACATTTAAAAATGCTTTGGAACTCTTACATTGTTCTCGGAATTCCGCTGAAGTTTAAAAATGCTTCGGAACTCTTCCATTGTTCTAGGGTTTCCGATGAAGTTTAAAAATGCTTTGGAACTCTTCCATTGTTCTCGAAATTCTGCTGAAGTTTTTAAATGCTTCGGAACTCTTGCATTGCTCAAGGAATTCCGCTGACGTTCAAAAATGCTTCGGAACTCTGCTATTGTTCTCGGAATTCCGCTGACGAGTAAAAATGCTTCGGAACTCTTCCATTGTTCTCTTAATTCCGCTGACGTTTAAAAATCCTTCGGAACTCTATCATTTTTCAAGGAATTCCGCTGACGTTTAAAAATACTTCGGAACTATTCCATTGCTTTCGGAATTCTGCTGAAATTTAATAATGCTTCAGCACTCTTTCATTGTTCTCGGAATTCCGCTGACATTTAAAAATGCTTCGGAACTCTTCCATTTTTCTCAGAATTCGGCTGACGTTTAAAAATGCTTCGGTACTTTTCCATTGTTCTCGGAATTCCGCTGACGTTTAAAAATGCTTCGGAACTCTTCCATTGTTCTCGTAATTCTGCTGATGTTTAAAATTGCATGGGAACTCTTACATTGTTCTCGGAATTCCGCTGAAGATTAAAAATGCTTCGGAACTCTTCCATTGTTCTCGGATTTCCGATGAAGTTTAAAAATGCTTCGGAACTCTTCCATTGTTCTCGGAATTCCGCTGAAGTTTAAAAATGCTTTGTAACTCTTTCATTGCTCAAGGAATTCCGCTGACGTTCAAAAATGCTTCGGAACTCTTCCATTGTTCTCGGAATTCCGCTGATGAGTAAAAATGATTCGGAACTCTTCCTTTGTTCTCTTAATTCCGCTGACATTTAAAAATGCTTCGGAACTCTTCCATTGTTCTCGGAATTCCGCTGAAGTTTAAAAATGCTTCAGAACTCTTCCATTGTTCTAGGATTTCTGCTGAAGTTTAAAAATGCTTTGGAACTCTTCCATTGATCTCGGAATTCCGCTGAAGTTTAAATATGCAACGGAACTCTTACATTGTTCTCGGAATTCTGCTGAAGTTTAAAAATGCTTCAGAACTCTTCCATTGTTCTAGGAATTCTGATGACCTTTAAAAATGCTTCCGATCTCTTCCATTTTTCTCGGAATTCTGCTGAAGTTTAAAAATGCTTCGGTACTCTTACATTGTTCCCGGAATTCTGCTGAAGTTTAAAAATGCTACGGTACTCTTCCATTGCTCCCGGAATTCCGCTGAAGTTTAAAAATGCTTCGGAACTCTTTCATTGCTCAAGGAATTCCGCTGATGTTTAAAAATGCTTCGGAACTCTTCCATTTTTCTCAGAATTCCGCTGACATTTAAAAATGCTTCGGAACTTTTCCATTGTTCTCGGAATTTTGCTGATGTTTAAAAATGCTTTGGAACTCTTCCATTGTTCTCGGACATCCGCTGACATTTTAAAATGCTTCGGAACTCTTCCATTGTTCTCGGAATTGTGCTGATGTTTAAAAATGCTTCGGAACTCTTCCATTGTTCTCGGAATTCCACTGAAGTTTAAAAATGCTTCGGAACTCTTCCATTGTTCTAGGAATTCCGCTGAAGTTTAAAAATGCTTAGATACTCTTCCATTGTTCTCGGAATTCTGCTGACGTTTGAAAATGCTTCGGTACTCTTCCATTGTTCTCGGAATTCTGCTGACATTTAAAAATGCTTCGGAACACTTCCATTGTTCTCAGAATTTCCGATGAAGTTTCAAAATGCTTCGGAACTCTTCCATTGTTCTCGGAATTCTGCTGACGTTTAAAAATGCTTCCGATCTCTTCAATTGTACTCGGAATTCTCCTGAAGTATAAAAATGCTTCCGAACTCTTCCATTGCTCCCGGAATTCCGCTGAAGTTTAAAAATGCTTCGGAACTCTTTCATTGCTCAAGGAATTCCGCTGACGTTCAAAAATGCTTCGGAACTCTTCCATTGTTCTCGGAATTCCGCTGAAGTTTAAATATGCTACAGAACTCTTCCATTGTTCTCGGAATTCCGCTGATGTTTAAAAATGCTTTGGAACTCTTCCATTGTTCTCGGAATTCCGCTGAAGTTTAAAAATGCTTCGGAACTCTTTCATTGCTCAAGGAATTCCGCTGACGTTCAAAAATGCTTCGGAACTCTTCCATTGTTCTTGGAATTATACTGATGTTTAAAAATTCTTCGGAACTCTTCCATTGTTCTCGGAATTCTGCTGACGAGTAAAAATGCTTCGGAACTCTTCCATTGTTCTCGGAATTCTGCTGAAGTTTAAAAATGCTTCAGAAATCTTCCATTGTTCTAGGATTTCCGCTGAAGTTTAAAAATGCTCTGGAACTCTTCCATTGTTCTCGGAATTCCGCTGAAGTTTAAAAATGCTTCGGAACTCTTCCATTGTTCTCGGAATTCCGCTGAAGTTTAAAAATGTTTCGGAAATCTTCCATTGTTCTCGGAATTCTGCTGATATTTAAAAATGCTTCCGATCTCTTCCAATGTTCTCAGAATTGTGCTGAAGTTTTAAAATGCTTCGGAACTCTTACATTGTTCCCGGAATTCTGCTGAAGTTAAAAATGCTACGGAACTCTTCCATTGTTCCCGGAATACCGCTGAAGTTTAAAGATGCTTCGGAACTCTTTCATTGCTCAAGGAATTCCGGTGCCATTTAAAAATGCTTCGTAACTCTCCCACTTATCTCAGAATTCCACTGACATTTAAAAATGCTTCGGAACTCTTCCATTGTTCTCAGAATTCCGCTGACGTTTAAAAATGCTTCGGTACTTTTCGGTTGTTCTCGGAATTCCGCTGATGTTTAAAAATGCTTCAGAACTCTTCGAGTGTACTCGTAATTCCGGTGATGTTTAAAAATTCTTCGGAACTCTTACATTGTTCTCGGAATTCCGCTGAAGTTTAAAAATGCTTCGGAACACTTCCATTGTTCTAGGAATTCCGATGAAGTTTAAAAATGCTTCGGAACTATTCCATTGTTCTTGGAATTCCGCTGAAGTTTAAAACTGCTTCAGAACTCTTACATTGTTCTCGGAATTCCGCTGAAGTTTAAAAGTGCTTCAGAACACTTACATTGTTCTCGGAATTCCGCTGATGTTTAAAAATGCTTCGGAACCCTTCCATTGTTCTCGGAATTCCGCTGACGTTTAAAAATGCTTCGGAACTCTTCCATTGTTCTCGTAATTCCGCTGACGTTTAAAAATGCTTCGGAACTCTTTCATTGTTCTCGGAATTCCGCAGACGTTTAAAAATGCTTCGGAACTCTACCATTGTTATAGGATTTCCGATGAAGTTTAAAAATGCTTCTGAACTCTTACATTGTTCTCAGAATTCCGCTGATGTTTAAAAATGTTTCGGAACACTTCAATTGTTCTCGGAATTCTGCTGATGTTTAAAAATGCTTCGGAACTCTTCCATTGTTTCCAGCATTCCGATGAAGTTTAAAAATGCTTCGGAACTCTTTCATTGCTCAAGGAATTCCGCTGACATTCAAAAATGCTTCGGAACTCTTCCATTGTTTGTGGAATTCCGCTGACGAGTAAAAATGCTTCGGAACTCTTCCATGGTTCTCGTAATTCCGCTGACGTTTAAAAATGCTTCGAAACTCTTACATTGTTCTCAGAATTCCGCTGAAGTTTAAAAATGCTTCGGAACTCTTCCATTGTTCTCGGAATTCTGCTGAGGTTTAAGAATGCTACGGAACTCTTCCATTATTCCCGGAATTCCGCTGAAGTTTAAAAATGCTTCGGAACTCTTTCATTGCTCAAGGAATTCCGCTGACATTTAAAAATGCTTCGGAACTCTTCTTTTTTTCTCAGAATTCTGCTGATGTTTAAAAATGCTCCGGAACTCTTCCATTGTTCTCGGAATTATGCTGAAGTTTAAAAAGGTTTCGGATCTTTTTCATTGTTCTCGGAATTCCACTGAAGTTTAAAAAGGCTTTGGAACTCTTCCATAGTTCTCAGAATTCCGCTGAAGTTTAAAAATGCTTCGGAACTCTTCCTTTTTCTCAGAATTCTGCTGACGTTTAAAAATGCTTCGGTACTTTTCCATTGTTCTCAGAATTCCGCTGACATTTAAAAATGCTTCGGAACTCTTCCATTGTTCTCGTAATTCCGCTGATGTTAAAAAATGCTTCGGAACTCTTACATTGTTCTCGGAATTCCGCTGAAGTTTAAAAATGCTTCGGAACTCTTCCATTGTTCTAGGATTTCCGATGAAGTTTAAAAATGATTCTGAACTCTTACATTGTTCTAAGAATTCCAATGATGTTTAAAAATGCTTTGGAACACTTCAATTGTTCTCGGAATTCTGCTGAAGTTTAAAAATGCTTCGGAACTCTTTCATTGCTCAAGGAATTCCGCTGACGTTTAAAAATGCTTCAGAACTCTTTCATTGTTCTCGTAATTCTGCTGAAGTTTATAAATGCATCGGAACTCTTGCATTGCTCAAGGAATTCCGCTGACTTTCAAAAATGCTTCAGAACTCTTTCATTGCTCAAGGAATTTCGCTGACATTTAAAAATGCTTCGGAACTCTTCCATTGTTCTCGAAATTCTGCTGACCTTTAAAAATGCTTCCGATCTCTTCCATTGTTCTCGGAATTCTGCTGAAGTTTAAAAATGCTTCGGAACTCTTCCATTGTTCCCGGATTTCCGCTGAAGTTTAAAAATGCTTTGGAACTCTTCCATAGTTCTCAGAATTCCGCTGAAGTTTAAAAAGGCTTCGGATCTCTTTCGTTGTTCTCGGAATTCCGCTGAAGTTTAAAAAGGCTTTGGAACTCTTCCATAGTTCTCGGAATTCCGCTGAAGTTTAAAAATGCTTCGGAACTCTTCCATTTTTCTCAGAATTCTGCTGACGTTTGAAAATGCTTCGGTACTCTTCCATTGTTCTCGGAATTCTGCTGACATTTAAAAATGCTTCGGAACACTTCCATTGTTCTCAGAATTTCCGATGAAGTTTCAAAATGCTTCGGAACTCTTCCATTGTTCTCGGAATTCTGCTGACGTTTAAAAATGCTTCCGAACTCTTCAATTGTACTCGGAATTCTCCTGAAGTATAAAAATGCTTCCGAACTCTTCCATTGCTCCCGGAATTCCGCTGAAGTTTAAAAATGCTTCGGAACTCTTTCATTGCTCAAGGAATTCCGCTGACGTTCAAAAATGCTTCGGAACTCTTCCATTGTTCTCGGAATTCCGCTGAAGTTTAAATATGCTTCAGAACTCTTCCATTGTTCTCGGAATTCCGCTGATGTTTAAAAATGCTTTGGAACTCTTCCATTGTTCTCGGAATTCCGCTGAAGTTTAAAAATGCTTCGGAACTCTTTCATTGCTCAAGGAATTCCGCTGACGTTCAAAAATGCTTCGGAACTCTTCCATTGTTCTTGGAATTCCACTGATGTTTAAAAATTCTTCGGAACTCTTCCATTGTTCTCGGAATTCTGCTGACGATTAAAAATGCTTCGGAACTCTTCCATTGTTCTCGGAATTCCGCTGAAGTTTAAAAATGCTTCAGAAATCTTCCATTGTTCTCGGAATTCCGCTGAAGTTTAAAAATGTTTCGGAAATCTTCCATTGTTCTCGGAATTCTGCTGATATTTAAAAATGCTTCCGATCTCTTCCAATGTTCTCAGAATTGTGCTGAAGTTTTAAAATGCTTCGGAACTCTTACATTGTTCCCGGAATTCTGCTGAAGTTAAAAATGCTACGGAACTCTTCCATTGTTCCCGGAATACCGCTGAAGTTTAAAGATGCTTCGGAACTCTTTCATTGCTCAAGGAATTCCGGTGCCATTTAAAAATGCTTCGGAACTCTCCCATTTATCTCAGAATTCCACTGACATTTAAAAATGCTTCGGAACTCTTCCATTGTTCTCAGAATTCCGCTGATGTTTAAAAATGCTTCGGTACTTTTCGGTTGTTCTCGGAATTCCGCTGATGTTTAAAAATGCTTCAGAACTCTTCGAGTGTACTCGTAATTCCGGTGATGTTTAAAAATTCTTCAGAACTCTTACATTGTTCTCGGAATTCCGCTGAAGTTTAAAAATGCTTCGGAACACTTCCATTGTTCTAGGAATTCCGATGAAGTTTAAAAATGCTTCGGAACTATTCCATTGTTCTCGGAATTCCGCTGAAGTTTAAAAATGCTTCAGAACTCTTACATTGTTCTCGGAATTCCGCTGAAGTTTAAAAGTGCTTCAGAACACTTACATTGTTCTCGGAATTCCGCTGATGTTTAAAAATGCTTCGGAACCCTTCCATTGTTCTCGGAATTCCGCTGACGTTTAAAAATGCTTCGGAACTCTTCCATTGTTCTCGTAATTCAGCTGACGTTTAAAAATGCTTCGGAACTCTTTCATTGTTCTCGGAATTCCGCAGACGTTTAAAAATGCTTCGGAACTCTACCATTGTTATAGGATTTCCGATGAAGTTTAAAAATGCTTCTGAACTCTTACATTGTTCTCAGAATTCCGCTGATGTTTAAAAATGCTTCGGAACACTTCAATTGTTCTCGGAATTCTGCTGATGTTTAAAAATGCTTCGGAACTCTTCCATTGTTTCCAGCATTCCGATGAAGTTTAAAAATGCTTCGGAACTCTTTCATTGCTCAAGGAATTCCGCTGACATTCAAAAATGCTTCGGAACTCTTCCATTGTTTGTGGAATTCCGCTGACGAGTAAAAATGCTTCGGAACTCTTCCATGGTTCTCGTAATTCCGCTGACGTTTAAAAATGCTTTGAAATTCTTACATTGTTCTCAGAAATCCGCTGAAGTTTAAAAATGCTTCGGAACTCTTCCATTGTTCTCGGAATTCTGCTGAGGTTTAAGAATGCTACGGAACTCTTCCATTATTCCCGGAATTCCGCTGAAGTTTAAAAATGCTTCGGAACTCTTTCATTGTTCTCAGAAATCCGCTGAAGTTTAAAAATGCTTCGGAACTCTTCCATTGTTCTCGGAATTCTGCTGAGGTTTAAGAATGCTACGGAACTCTTCCATTATTCCCGGAATTCCGCTGAAGTTTAAAAATGCTTCGGAACTCTTTCATTGCTCAAGGAATTCCGCTGACATTTAAAAATGCTTCGGAACTCTTCTTTTTTTCTCAGAATTCTGCTGATGTTTAAAAATGCTCCGGAACTCTTCCATTGTTCTCGGAATTATGCTGAAGTTTAAAAAGGTTTCGGATCTTTTTCATTGTTCTCGGAATTCCACTGAAGTTTAAAAAGGCTTTGGAACTCTTCCATAGTTCTCAGAATTCCGCTGACATTTAAAATTGCTTCGAAACTCTTCCGTTGTTCTCGGAAATCCACTGACGTTTAAAAATTCTATGGAACTCATCCATTGTTCTCAGAATTCCTATGAAGTTTAAAAATGCTACAAAACTCTTCCATTGTTCTCAGAATTCTGCTGAAGTATAAAAAACCTTTGGAACTCTTCCATTGTTCTCGGAATTCTGCTGAAGTTTAAAAATGCTTCCGAGCTCTTCTATTGTTCTCAGAATTCCGCTGAAGTTTAATAATGCTTTGGAACTCTTCCATTGTTTATGGAATAGCGCTGATGTTTAAAAAAGCTTCGGAACTCTTCCATTGTTAGCGGAATTCCGCTGAAGTTTAAAAATGCTTCGGAACTCTTCCATTAATCTCGTAATTCCGCAGATGTTTAATAATGCTTCGGAACTCTTACATTGTTTTCGGAATACCGCTGACGTTTAAAAATGCTTTGGAACTCTTCCATTGTTCTCGGAATTCTGCTGACGTTTAAAAATGCTGCTGATCTCTTTCATTGTTCCCGGAATTCTGCTGAAGTATAAAAATGCTTCCGAACTCTTCCATTGTTCCCAGGATTCCGCTGAAGTTTAAAAATGCTTCGGAACTCTTTCATTGCTCAAGGAATTCCGCTGACGTTTAAAAATGCTTCAGAACTCTTCCATTGTTTTCGGAATTCTGCTGAAGTTTATAAATGCATCGGAACTCTTCCATTGTTCCCGAAATTCCACTGAAGTTTAAAAATGCTTCAGAACTCTTTCATTGTTCAACGAATTCCGCTGACATTTAAAAATACTTCGGAACTATTCCATTCTGCTGAAGTTTAATAATGCTTCGGAACTCTTTCATTGTTCTCGGAATTCTGTTGACGTTTAAAAATGCTTCGGAACGCTTCCATTCTTCTTAGAATTCCGCTGACGTTTAAAAATGCTTCGGTACTTTTCCATTGTTCCCGGAATTCTGCTGACATTTAAAAATGCTTTGGAACTCTTACATTGTTCTCGAAATTCTGCTGAAGTTTTTAAATGCTTCGGAACTCTTGCATTGCTCAAGGAATTCCGCTGACGTTCAAAAATGCTTCGGAACTCTGCTATTGTTCTCGGAATTCCGCTGACGAGTAAAAATGCTTCGGAACTCTTCCATTGTTCTCTTAATTCCGCTGACGTTTAAAAATCCTTCGGAACTCTATCATTTTTCAAGGAATTCCGCTGACGTTTAAAAATACTTCGGAACTATTCCATTGCTTTCGGAATTCTGCTGAAATTTAATAATGCTTCAGCACTCTTTCATTGTTCTCGGAATTCCGCTGACATTTAAAAATGCTTCGGAACTCTTCCATTTTTCTCAGAATTCGGCTGACGTTTAAAAATGCTTCGGTACTTTTCCATTGTTCTCGGAATTCAGCTGACGTTTAAAAATGCTTCGGAACTCTTCCATTGTTCTCGTAATTCTGCTGATGTTTAAAATTGCATGGGAACTCTTACATTGTTCTCGGAATTCCGCTGAAGATTAAAAATGCTTCGGAACTCTTCCATTGTTCTCGGATTTCCGATGAAGTTTAAAAATGCTTCGGAACTCTTCCATTGTTCTCGGAATTCCGCTGAAGTTTAAAAATGCTTTGTAACTCTTTCATTGCTCAAGGAATTCCGCTGACGTTCAAAAATGCTTCGGAACTCTTCCATTGTTCTCGGAATTCCGCTGATGAGTAAAAATGACTCGGAACTCTTCCTTTGTTCTCTTAATTCCGCTGACATTTAAAAATGCTTCGGAACTCTTCCATTGTTCTCGGAATTCCGCTGAAGTTTAAAAATGCTTCAGAACTCTTCCATTGTTCTAGGATTTCTGCTGAAGTTTAAAAATGCTTTGGAACTCTTCCATTGATCTCGGAATTCCGCTGAAGTTTAAATATGCAACGGAACTCTTACATTGTTCTCGGAATTCTGCTGAAGTTTAAAAATGCTTCAGAACTCTTCCATTGTTCTAGGAATTCTGATGACCTTTAAAAATGCTTCCGATCTCTTCCATTTTTCTCGGAATTCTGCTGAAGTTTAAAAATGCTTCGGTACTCTTACATTGTTCCCGGAATTCTGCTGAAGTTTAAAAATGCTACGGTACTCTTTTATTGCTCCCGGAATTCCGCTGAAGTTTAAAAATGCTTCGGAACTCTTTCATTGCTCAAGGAATTCCGCTGATGTTTAAAAATGCTTCGGAACTCTTCCATTTTTCTCAGAATTCCGCTGACATTTAAAAATGCTTCGGAACTTTTCCATTGTTCTCGGAATTTTGCTGATGTTTAAAAATGCTTTGGAACTCTTCCATTGTTCTCGGACATCCGCTGACATTTTAAAATGCTTCGGAACTCTTCCATTGTTCTCGGAATTGTGCTGATGTTTAAAAATGCTTCGGAACTCTTCCATTGTTCTCGGAATTCCACTGAAGTTTAAAAATGCTTCGGAACTCTTCCATTGTTCTAGGAATTCCGCTGAAGTTTAAAAATGCTTAGATACTCTTCCATTGTTCTCGGAATTCTGCTGACGTTTGAAAATGCTTCGGTACTCTTCCATTGTTCTCGGAATTCTGCTGACATTTAAAAATGCTTCGGAACACTTCCATTGTTCTCAGAATTTCCGATGAAGTTTCAAAATGCTTCGGAACTCTTCCATTGTTCTCGGAATTCTGCTGACGTTTAAAAATGCTTCCGATCTCTTCAATTGTATTCGGAATTCTCCTGAAGTATAAAAATGCTTCCGAACTCTTCCATTGCTCCCGGAATTCCGCTGAAGTTTAAAAATGCTTCGGAACTCTTTCATTGCTCAAGGAATTCCGCTGACGTTCAAAAATGCTTCGGAACTCTTCCATTGTTCTCGGAATTCCGCTGAAGTTTAAATATGCTTCAGAACTCTTCCATTGTTCTCGGAATTCCGCTGATGTTTAAAAATGCTTTGGAACTCTTCCATTGTTCTCGGAATTCCGCTGAAGTTTAAAAATGCTTCGGAACTCTTTCATTGCTCAAGGAATTCCGCTGACGTTCAAAAATGCTTCGGAACTCTTCCATTGTTCTTGGAATTCCACTGATGTTTAAAAATTCTTCGGAACTCTTCCATTGTTCTCGGAATTCTGCTGACGAGTAAAAATGCTTCGGAACTCTTCCATTGTTCTCGGAATTCCGCTGAAGTTTAAAAATGCTTCAAAAATCTTCCATTGTTCTAGGATTTCCGCTGAAGTTTAAAAATGCTCTGGAACTCTTCCATTGTTCTCGGAATTCCGCTGAAGTTTAAAAATGCTTCGGAACTCTTCCATTGTTCTCGGAATTCCGCTGAAGTTTAAAAATGTTTCGGAAATCTTCCATTGTTCTCGGAATTCTGCTGATATTTAAAAATGCTTCCGATCTCTTCCAATGTTCTCAGAATTGTGCTGAAGTTTTAAAATGCTTCGGAACTCTTACATTGTTCCTGGAATTCTGCTGAAGTTAAAAATGCTACGGAACTCTTCCATTGTTCCCGGAATACCGCTGAAGTTTAAAGATGCTTCGGAACTCTTTCATTGCTCAAGGAATTCCGGTGCCATTTAAAAATGCTTCGGAACTCTCCCACTTATCTCAGAATTCCACTGACATTTAAAAATGCTTCGGAACTCTTCCATTGTTCTCAGAATTCCGCTGACGTTTAAAAATGCTTCGGTACTTTTCGGTTGTTCTCGGAATTCCGCTGATGTTTAAAAATGCTTCAGAACTCTTCGAGTGTACTCGTAATTCCGGTGATGTTTAAAAATTCTTCGGAACTCTTACATTGTTCTCGGAATTCCGCTGAAGTTTAAAAATGCTTCGGAACACTTCCATTGTTCTAGGAATTCCGATGAAGTTTAAAAATGCTTCGGAACTATTCCATTGTTCTTGGAATTCCGCTGAAGTTTAAAACTGCTTCAGAACTCTTACATTGTTCTCGGAATTCCGCTGAAGTTTAAAAGTGCTTCAGAACACTTACATTGTTCTCGGAATTCCGCTGATGTTTAAAAATGCTTCGGAACCCTTCCATTGTTCTCGGAATTCCGCTGACGTTTAAAAATGCTTCGGAACTCTTCCAATGTTCTCGTAATTCCGCTGACGTTTAAAAATGCTTCGGAACTCTTTCATTGTTCTCGGAATTCCGCAGACGTTTAAAAATGCTTCGGAACTCTACCATTGTTATAGGATTTCCGATGAAGTTTAAAAATGCTTCTGAACTCTTACATTGTTCTCAGAATTCCGCTGATGTTTAAAAATGTTTCGGAACACTTCAATTGTTCTCGGAATTCTGCTGATGTTTAAAAATGCTTCGGAACTCTTCCATTGTTTCCAGCATTCCGATGAAGTTTAAAAATGCTTCGGAACTCTTTCATTGCTCAAGGAATTCCGCTGACATTCAAAAATGCTTCGGAACTCTTCCATTGTTTGTGGAATTCCGCTGACGAGTAAAAATGCTTCGGAACTCTTCCATGGTTCTCGTAATTCCGCTGACGTTTAAAAATGCTTCGAAACTCTTACATTGTTCTCAGAATTCCGCTGAAGTTTAAAAATGCTTCGGAACTCTTCCATTGTTCTCGGAATTCTGCTGAGGTTTAAGAATGCTACGGAACTCTTCCATTATTCCCGGAATTCCGCTGAAGTTTAAAAATGCTTCGGAACTCTTTCATTGCTCAAGGAATTCCGCTGACATTTAAAAATGCTTCGGAACTCTTCTTTTTTTCTCAGAATTCTGCTGATGTTTAAAAATGCTCCGGAACTCTTCCATTGTTCTCGGAATTATGCTGAAGTTTAAAAAGGTTTCGGATCTTTTTCATTGTTCTCGGAATTCCACTGAAGTTTAAAAAGGCTTTGGAACTCTTCCATAGTTCTCAGAATTCCGCTGAAGTTTAAAAATGCTTCGGAACTCTTCCTTTTTCTCAGAATTCTGCTGACGTTTAAAAATGCTTCGGTACTTTTCCATTGTTCTCAGAATTCCGCTGACATTTAAAAATGCTTCGGAACTCTTCCATTGTTCTCGTAATTCCGCTGATGTTAAAAAATGCTTCGGAACTCTTACATTGTTCTCGGAATTCCGCTGAAGTTTAAAAATGCTTCGGAACTCTTCCATTGTTCTAGGATTTCCGATGAAGTTTAAAAATGATTCTGAACTCTTACATTGTTCTAAGAATTCCAATGATGTTTAAAAATGCTTTGGAACACTTCAATTGTTCTCGGAATTCTGCTGAAGTTTAAAAATGCTTCGGAACTCTTTCATTGCTCAAGGAATTCCGCTGACGTTTAAAAATGCTTCAGAACTCTTTCATTGTTCTCGGAATTCTGCTGAAGTTTATAAATGCATCGGAACTCTTGCATTGCTCAAGGAATTCCGCTGACTTTCAAAAATGCTTCAGAACTCTTTCATTGCTCAAGGAATTTCGCTGACATTTAAAAATGCTTCGGAACTCTTCCATTGTTCTCGAAATTCTGCTGACCTTTAAAAATGCTTCCGATCTCTTCCATTGTTCTCGGAATTCTGCTGAAGTTTAAAAATGCTTCGGAACTCTTCCATTGTTCCCGGAATTCCGCTGAAGTTTAAAAATGCTTTGGAACTCTTCCATAGTTCTCAGAATTCCGCTGAAGTTTAAAAAGGCTTCGGATCTCTTTCGTTGTTCTCGGAATTCCGCTGAAGTTTAAAAAGGCTTTGGAACTCTTCCATAGTTCTCGGAATTCCGCTGAAGTTTAAAAATGCTTCGGAACTCTTCCATTTTTCTCAGAATTCTGCTGACGTTTGAAAATGCTTCGGTACTCTTCCATTGTTCTCGGAATTCTGCTGACATTTAAAAATGCTTCGGAACACTTCCATTGTTCTCAGAATTTCCGATGAAGTTTCAAAATGCTTCGGAACTCTTCCATTGTTCTCGGAATTCTGCTGACGTTTAAAAATGCTTCCGAACTCTTCAATTGTACTCGGAATTCTCCTGAAGTATAAAAATGCTTCCGAACTCTTCCATTGCTCCCGGAATTCCGCTGAAGTTTAAAAATGCTTCGGAACTCTTTCATTGCTCAAGGAATTCCGCTGACGTTCAAAAATGCTTCGGAACTCTTCCATTGTTCTCGGAATTCCGCTGAAGTTTAAATATGCTTCAGAACTCTTCCATTGTTCTCGGAATTCCGCTGATGTTTAAAAATGCTTTGGAACTCTTCCATTGTTCTCGGAATTCCGCTGAAGTTTAAAAATGCTTCGGAACTCTTTCATTGCTCAAGGAATTCCGCTGACGTTCAAAAATGCTTCGGAACTCTTCCATTGTTCTTGGAATTCCACTGATGTTTAAAAATTCTTCGGAACTCTTCCATTGTTCTCGGAATTCTGCTGACGAGTAAAAATGCTTCGGAACTCTTCCATTGTTCTCGGAATTCCGCTGAAGTTTAAAAATGCTTAGATACTCTTCCATTGTTCTCGGAATTCTGCTGACGTTTGAAAATGCTTCGGTACTCTTCCATTGTTCTCGGAATTCTGCTGACATTTAAAAATGCTTCGGAACACTTCCATTGTTCTCAGAATTTCCGATGAAGTTTCAAAATGCTTCGGAACTCTTCCATTGTTCTCGGAATTCTGCTGACGTTTAAAAATGCTTCCGATCTCTTCAATTGTACTCGGAATTCTCCTGAAGTATAAAAATGCTTCCGAACTCTTCCATTGCTCCCGGAATTCCGCTGAAGTTTAAAAATGCTTCGGAACTCTTTCATTGCTCAAGGAATTCCGCTGACGTTCAAAAATGCTTCGGAACTCTTCCATTGTTCTCGGAATTCCGCTGAAGTTTAAATATGCTTCAGAACTCTTCCATTGTTCTCGGAATTCCGCTGATGTTTAAAAATGCTTTGGAACTCTTCCATTGTTCTCGGAATTCCGCTGAAGTTTAAAAATGCTTCGGAACTCTTTCATTGCTCAAGGAATTCCGCTGACGTTCAAAAATGCTTCGGAACTCTTCCATTGTTCTTGGAATTCCACTGATGTTTAAAAATTCTTCGGAACTCTTCCATTGTTCTCGGAATTCTGCTGACGAGTAAAAATGCTTCGGAACTCTTCCATTGTTCTCGGAATTCCGCTGAAGTTTAAAAATGCTTCAGAAATCTTCCATTTTTCTAGGATTTCCGCTGAAGTTTAAAAATGCTCTGGAACTCTTCCATTGTTCTCGGAATTCCGCTGAAGTTTAAAAATGCTTCGGAACTCTTCCATTGTTCTCGGAATTCCGCTGAAGTTTAAAAATGTTTCGGAAATCTTCCATTGTTCTCGGAATTCTGCTGATATTTAAAAATGCTTCCGATCTCTTCCAATGTTCTCAGAATTGTGCTGAAGTTTTAAAATGCTTCGGAACTCTTACATTGTTCCCGGAATTCTGCTGAAGTTAAAAATGCTACGGAACTCTTCCATTGTTCCCGGAATACCGCTGAAGTTTAAAGATGCTTCGGAACTCTTTCATTGCTCAAGGAATTCCGGTGCCATTTAAAAATGCTTCGGAACTCTCCCACTTATCTCAGAATTCCACTGACATTTAAAAATGCTTCGGAACTCTTCCATTGTTCTCAGAATTCCGCTGACGTTTAAAAATGCTTCGGTACTTTTCGGTTGTTCTCGGAATTCCGCTGATGTTTAAAAATGCTTCAGAACTCTTCGAGTGTACTCGTAATTCCGGTGATGTTTAAAAATTCTTCGGAACTCTTACATTGTTCTCGGAATTCCGCTGAAGTTTAAAAATGCTTCGGAACACTTCCATTGTTCTAGGAATTCCGATGAAGTTTAAAAATGCTTCGGAACTATTCCATTGTTCTTGGAATTCCGCTGAAGTTTAAAACTGCTTCAGAACTCTTACATTGTTCTCGGAATTCCGCTGAAGTTTAAAAGTGCTTCAGAACACTTACATTGTTCTCGGAATTCCGCTGAAGTTTATAAATGCATCGGAACTCTTGCATTGCTCAAGGAATTCCGCTGACTTTCAAAAATGCTTCAGAACTCTTTCATTGCTCAAGGAATTTCGCTGACATTTAAAAATGCTTCGGAACTCTTCCATTGTTCTCGAAATTCTGCTGACCTTTAAAAATGCTTCCGATCTCTTCAATTGTTCTCGGAATTCTGCTGAAGTTTAAAAATGCTTCGGAACTCTTCCATTGTTCCCGGAATTCCGCTGAAGTTTAAAAATGCTTTGGAACTCTTCCATAGTTCTCAGAAATCCGCTGAAGTTTAAAAAGGCTTCGGATCTCTTTCGTTGTTCTCGGAATTCCGCTGAAGTTTAAAAAGGCTTTGGAACTCTTCCATAGTTCTCGGAATTCCGCTGAAGTTTAAAAATGCTTCGGAACTCTTCCATTTTTCTCAGAATTCTGCTGACGTTTGAAAATGCTTCGGTACTCTTCCATTGTTCTCGGAATTCTGCTGACATTTAAAAATGCTTCGGAACACTTCCATTGTTCTCAGAATTTCCGATGAAGTTTCAAAATGCTTCGGAACTCTTCCATTGTTCTCGGAATTCTGCTGACGTTTAAAAATGCTTCCGAACTCTTCAATTGTACTCGGAATTCTCCTGAAGTATAAAAATGCTTCCGAACTCTTCCATTGCTCCCGGAATTCCGCTGAAGTTTAAAAATGCTTCGGAACTCTTTCATTGCTCAAGGAATTCCGCTGACGTTCAAAAATGCTTCGGAACTCTTCCATTGTTCTCGGAATTCCGCTGAAGTTTAAATATGCTTCAGAACTCTTCCATTGTTCTCGGAATTCCGCTGATGTTTAAAAATGCTTTGGAACTCTTCCATTGTTCTCGGAATTCCGCTGAAGTTTAAAAATGCTTCGGAACTCTTTCATTGCTCAAGGAATTCCGCTGACGTTCAAAAATGCTTCGGAACTCTTCCATTGTTCTTGGAATTCCACTGATGTTTAAAAATTCTTCGGAACTCTTCCATTGTTCTCGGAATTCTGCTGACGAGTAAAAATGCTTCGGAACTCTTCCATTGTTCTCGGAATTCCGCTGAAGTTTAAAAATGCTTCAGAAATCTTCCATTGTTCTCGGAATTCCGCTGAAGTTTAAAAATGTTTCGGAAATCTTCCATTGTTCTCGGAATTCTGCTGATATTTAAAAATGCTTCCGATCTCTTCCAATGTTCTCAGAATTGTGCTGAAGTTTTAAAATGCTTCGGAACTCTTACATTGTTCCCGGAATTCTGCTGAAGTTAAAAATGCTACGGAACTCTCCCATTTATCTCAGAATTCCACTGACATTTAAAAATGCTTCGGAACTCTTCCATTGTTCTCAGAATTCCGCTGACGTTTAAAAATGCTTCGGTACTTTTCGGTTGTTCTCGGAATTCCGCTGATGTTTAAAAATGCTTCAGAACTCTTCGAGTGTACTCGTAATTCCGGTGATGTTTAAAAATTCTTCGGAACTCTTACATTGTTCTCGGAATTCCGCTGAAGTTTAAAAATGCTTCGGAACACTTCCATTGTTCTAGGAATTCCGATGAAGTTTAAAAATGCTTCGGAACTATTCCATTGTTCTCGGAATTCCGCTGAAGTTTAAAAATGCTTCAGAACTCTTACATTGTTCTCGGAATTCCGCTGAAGTTTAAAAGTGCTTCAGAACACTTACATTGTTCTCGGAATTCCGCTGATGTTTAAAAATGCTTCGGAACCCTTCCATTGTTCTTGGAATTCCGCTGACGTTTAAAAATGCTTCGGAACTCTTCCATTGTTCTCGTAATTCCGCTGACGTTTAAAAATGCTTCGGAACTCTTTCATTGTTCTCGGAATACCGCAGACGTTTAAAAATGCTTCGGAACTCTACCATTGTTATAGGATTTCCGATGAAGTTTAAAAATGCTTCTGAACTCTTACATTGTTCTCAGAATTCCGCTGATGTTTAAAAATGCTTCGGAACACTTCAATTGTTCTCGGAATTCTGCTGATGTTTAAAAATGCTTCGGAACTCTTCCATTGTTTCCAGCATTCCGATGAAGTTTAAAAATGCTTCGGAACTCTTTCATTGCTCAAGGAATTCCGCTGACATTCAAAAATGCTTCGGAACTCTTCCATTGTTTGTGGAATTCCGCTGACGAGTAAAAATGCTTCGGAACTCTTCCATGGTTCTCGTAATTCCGCTGACGTTTAAAAATGCTTTGAAACTTACATTGTTCTCAGAAATCCGCTGAAGTTTAAAAATGCTTCGGAACTCTTCCATTGTTCTCGGAATTCTGCTGAGGTTTAAGAATGCTACGGAACTCTTCCATTATTCCCGGAATTCCGCTGAAGTTTAAAAATGCTTCGGAACTCTTTCATTGCTCAAGGAATTCCGCTGACATTTAAAAATGCTTCGGAACTCTTCTTTTTTTCTCAGAATTCTGCTGATGTTTAAAAATGCTCCGGAACTCTTCCATTGTTCTCGGAATTATGCTGAAATTTAAAAAGGTTTCGGATCTTTTTCATTGTTCTCGGAATTCCACTGAAGTTTAAAAAGGCTTTGGAACTCTTCCATAGTTCTCAGAATTCCGCTGAAGTTTAAAAATGCTTCGGAACTCTTCCTTTTTCTCAGAATTCTGCTGACGTTTAAAAATGCTTCGGTACTTTTCCATTGTTCTCAGAATTCCGCTGACATTTAAAAATGCTTCGGAACTCTTCCATTGTTCTCGTAATTCCGCTGATGTTAAAAAATGCTTCGGAACTCTTACATTGTTCTCGGAATTCCGCTGAAGTTTAAAAATGCTTCGGAACTCTTCCATTGTTCTAGGATTTCCGATGAAGTTTAAAAATGATTCTGAACTCTTACATTGTTCTAAGAATTCCAATGATGTTTAAAAATGCTTTGGAACACTTCAATTGTTCTCGGAATTCTGCTGAAGTTTAAAAATGCTTCGGAACTCATTCATTGCTCAAGGAATTCCGCTGACGTTTAAAAATGCTTCAGAACTCTTTCATTGTTCTCGGAATTCTGCTGAAGTTTATAAATGCATCGGAACTCTTGCATTGCTCAAGGAATTCCGCTGACTTTCAAAAATGCTTCAGAACTCTTTCATTGCTCAAGGAATTTCGCTGACATTTAAAAATGCTTCGGAACTCTTCCATTGTTCTCGAAATTCTGCTGACCTTTAAAAATGCTTCCGATCTCTTCCATTGTTCTCGGAATTCTGCTGAAGTTTAAAAATGCTTCGGAACTCTTCCATTGTTCCCGGAATTCTGCTGAAGTTTAAGAATGCTACGGAACTCTTCCATTATTCCCGGAATTCCGCTGAAGTTTAAAAATGCTTTGGAACTCTTCCATAGTTCTCAGAATTCCGCTGAAGTTTAAAAAGGCTTCGGATCTCTTTCGTTGTTCTCGGAATTCCGCTGAAGTTTAAAAAGGCTTTGGAACTCTTCCATAGTTCTCAGAATTACGCTGAAGTTTAAAAATGCTTCGGAACTCTTCCATTTTTCTCAGAATTCTGCTGACGTTTAAAAATGCTTCGGTACTTTCCCATTGTTCTCGGAATTCCGCTGACGTTTAAAAATGCTTCGGAACTCTTCCATTGTTCTCGTAATTCCGCTGATGTTAAAAAATGCTTCGGAACTCTTACATTGTTCTTGGAATTCCGCAGATGTTTAAAAATGCTTCGGAACTCTTACATTGTTCTCGGAATTCCGCTAATGTTTAAAAATGCTTTGGAACTCTTCCATTGTTCTCGGAATTCCGCTGACGTTTAAAAATGCTTCGGCACTTTTCCATTGTTCTCGGAATTCCGATGAATTTTAAAAATGCTTAGGACTCTTCCACTATTCTCAGAATTCCGCTGAAGTTTAAAAATGCTTCGGAACCCTTCCATTGTTCTCGGAATTCTGTTGACATTTAAAAAGGCTTCGGAACTCTTTCATTGTTCTCGGAATTCCGCAGACGTTAAAAAGTCTTCGGAACTCTACCATTGTTATAGGATTTCCGATGAAGTTTAAAAATGC
The DNA here is from genome assembly GCF_046119375.1 of Phyllobates terribilis. Classification (NCBI taxonomy): domain Eukaryota; kingdom Metazoa; phylum Chordata; class Amphibia; order Anura; family Dendrobatidae; genus Phyllobates; species Phyllobates terribilis. The sequence goes on along the minus strand of NW_027362765.1, from coordinate 305,140,205 downwards.
TTCTGAACTCTTACATTGTTCTCAGAATTCCGCTGATGTTTAAAAATGCTTCGGAACACTTCAATTGTTCTCGGAATTCTGCTGATGTTTAAAAATGCTTCGGAACTCTTCCATTGTTCCCAGCATTCCGATGAAGTTTAAAAATGCTTCGGAACTCTTTCATTGCTCAAGGAATTCCGCTGACATTCAAAAATGCTTCGGAACTCTTCCATTGTTCGTGGAATTCCGCTGACGAGTAAAAATGCTTCGGAACTCCTCCATGGTTCTCGTAATTCCGCTGATGTTTAAAAATGCTTCGAAACTCTTACATTGTTCTCAGAATTCCGCTGAAGTTTAAAAATGCTTCGGAACTCTTCCATTGTTCTCGGAATTCTGCTGAGGTTTAAAAAGGCTTCGGAACTCTTTCATTGTTCTCAGAATTCTGCTGAAGTTTAAAAATGCTTCTGAACTCTTACATTGTTCTCAGAATTCCGCTGATGTTTAAAAATGCTTCGGAACACTTCAATTGTTCTCGGAATTCTGCTGAAGTTTAAAAATGCTTCGGAACACTTCAATTGTTACCGGAATTCTGCTGAAGTATAAAAATGCTTCCGAACTCTTCCATTGTTCCCAGCATTCCGCTGAAGTTTAAAAATGCTTTGGAACTCTTTCATTGCTCAAGGAATTCCGCTGACATTCAAAAATGCTTCGGAACTCTTCCATTGTTCTAGGAAATTCCGCTGAAATTTTAAAATGCTTCATAACTCTTCCATTGTTCTTGGAATTCCGCTGACATTTAAAAATGCTTCGAAACTCTTCCGTTGTTCTCGGAAATCCGCTGACGTTTAAAAATTCTATGGAACTCATCCATTGTTCTCAGAATTCCTATGAAGTTTAAAAATGCTACAAAACTCTTCCATTGTTCTCAGAATTCTGCTGAAGTATAAAAAACCTTTGGAACTCTTCCATTGTTCTCGGAATTCTGCTGAAGTTTAAAAATGCTTCGGAACACTTCAATTGTTCTCGGAATTCTGCTGAAGTTTAAAAATGCTTCGGAACACTTCAATTGTTACCGGAATTCTGCTGAAGTATAAAAATGCTTCCGAACTCTTCCATTGTTCCCAGCATTCCGCTGAAGTTTAAAAATGCTTTGGAACTCTTTCATTGCTCAAGGAATTCCGCTGACATTCAAAAATGCTTCGGAACTCTTCCATTGTTCTAGGAAATTCCGCTGAAATTTTAAAATGCTTCATAACTCTTCCATTGTTCTTGGAATTCCGCTGACATTTAAAAATGCTTCGAAACTCTTCCGTTGTTCTCGGAAATCCGCTGACGTTTAAAAATTCTATGGAACTCATCCATTGTTCTCAGAATTCCTATGAAGTTTAAAAATGCTACAAAACTCTTCCATTGTTCTCAGAATTCTGCTGAAGTATAAAAAACCTTTGGAACTCTTCCATTGTTCTCGGAATTCTGCTGAAGTTTAAAAATGCTTCCGAGCTCTTCTATTGTTCTCAGAATTCCGCTGAAGTTTAATAATGCTTTGGAACTCTTCCATTGTTTATGGAATAGCGCTGATGTTTAAAAATGCTTCGGAACTTTTCCATTGTTAGCGGAATTCCGCTGAAGTTTAAAAATGCTTCGGAACTCTTCCATTAATATCGTAATTCCACAGATGTTTAAAAATGCTTCGGAACTCTTACATTGTTTTCGGAATACCGCTGACGTTTAAAAATGCTTTGGAACTCTTCCATTGTTCTCGGAATTCTGCTGACGTTTAAAAATGCTTCTGATCTCTTTCATTGTTCCCGGAATTCTGCTGAAGTATAAAAATGCTTCCGAACTCTTCCATTGTTCCCAGGATTCCGCTGAAGTTTAAAAATGCTTCGGAACTCTTTCATTGCTCAAGGAATTCCGCTGACGTTTAAAAATGCTTCAGAACTCTTCCATTGTTCTCGGAATTCTGCTGAAGTTTATAAATGCATCGGAACTCTTCCATTGTTCCCGAAATTCCACTGAAGTTTAAAAATGCTTCGGAACTCTTTCATTGTTCAACGAATTCCGCTGACATTTAAAAATACTTCGGAACTATCCCATTCTGCTGAAGTTTAATAATGCTTCGGAACTCTTTCATTGTTCTCGGAATTCTGATGACGTTTAAGAATGCTTCGGAACGCTTCCATTCTTCTCAGAATTCCGCTGACGTTTAAAAATGCTTTGGTACTTTTCCATTGTTCCAGGAATTCCGCTGACATTTAAAAATGCTTCGGAACTCTTACATTGTTCTCGGAATTCCGCTGAAGTTTAAAAATGCTTCGGAACTTTTCCATTGTTCTAGGGTTTCCGATGAAGTTTAAAAATGCTTTGGAACACTTCCATTGTTCTCGAAATTCTGCTGAAGTTTATAAATGCTTCGGAACTCTTGCATTGCTCAAGGAATTCCGCTGACGTTCAAAAATGCTTCGGAACTCTGCTATTGTTCTCGGAATTCCGCTGACGAGTAAAAATGCTTCGGAACTCTTCCATTGTTCTCTTAATTCCGCTGACGTTTAAAAATGCTTCGGAACTCTTTCATTTTTCAAGGAATTTCGCTGACGTTTAAAAATACTTCGGAACTATTCCATTGCTCTCGGAATTCTGCTGAAATTTAATAATGCTTCGGCACTCTTTCATTGTTCTCGGAATTCTGCTGAAGTTTAAAAATGCTACTGTACTCTTCCATTGTTCCCGGAATTCCGCTGAAGTTTAAAAATGCTTCGGAACTCTGTCATTGCTCAAGGAATTCCGCTGATGTTTAAAAATGCTTCGGAACTCTTCCATTTTTCTCAGAATTCCGCTGACGTTTAAAAATGCTTCGGAACTTTTCCATTGTTCTCGGAATTTTGCTGACGTTTAAAAATGCTTTGGAACTCTTCCATTGTTCTCGGACATCCGCTGACATTTTAAAATGCTTCGGAACTCTTCCATTGTTCTCGGAATTGTGCTGATATTTAAAAATGCTTCGGAACTCTTCCATTGTTCTCGGAATTCCACTGAAGTTTAAAAATGCTTCGGAACTCTTCCATTGTTCTAGGAATTCCGCTGAAGTTTAAAAATGCTTAGATACTCTTCCATTGTTCTCGGAATTCTGCTGACGTTTGAAAATGCTTCGGTACTCTTCCATTGTTCTCGGAATTCTGCTGACATTTAAAAATGCTTCGGAACACTTCCATTGTTCTCAGAATTTCCGATGAAGTTTCAAAATGCTTCGGAACTCTTCCATTGTTCTCGGAATTCTGCTGACGTTTAAAAATGCTTCCGATCTCTTCAATTGTACTCGGAATTCTCCTGAAGTATAAAAATGCTTCCGAACTCTTCCATTGCTCCCGGAATTCCGCTGAAGTTTATAAATGCTTCGGAACTCTTCCATTGTTCTCGGAATTCCGCTGACGTTTAAATATGCTTCAGAACTCTTCCATTGTTCTCGGAATTCCGCTGATGTTTAAAAATGCTTTGGAACTCTTCCATTGTTCTCGGAATTCCGCTGAAGTTTAAAAGTGCTTCGGAACTCTTTCATTGCTCAAGGAATTCCGCTGACGTTCAAAAATGCTTCGGAACTCTTCCATTGTTCTTGGAATTCCACTGATGTTTAAAAATTCTTCGGAACTCTTCCATTGTTCTCGGAATTCTGCTGACGAATAAAAATGCTTCGGAACTCTTCCATTGTTCTCGGAATTCCGCTGAAGTTTAAATATGCTTCAGAACTCTTCCATTGTTCTCGGAATTCCGCTGATGTTTAAAAATGCTTCGGAACTCTTCCATTGTTCTCGGAATTCCGCTGAAGTTTAAAAATGCTTCAGAAATCTTCCATTGTTCTAGGATTTCCGCTGAAGTTTAAAAATGCTATGGAACTCTTCCATTGTTCTCGGAATTCCGCTGAAGTTTAAAAATGCTTCGGAACTCTTCCATTGTTCTCGGAATTCCGCTGAAGTTTAAAAATGTTTCGGAAATCTTCCATTGTTCTCGGAATTCTGCTGATATTTAAAAATGCTTCCGATCTCTTCCAATGTTCTCAGAATTGTGCTGAAGTTTTAAAATGCTTCGGAACTCTTACATTGTTCCCGGAATTCTGCTGAAGTTAAAAATGCTACGGAACTCTTCCATTGTTCCCAGAATACCGCTGAAGTTTAAAGATGCTTCGGAACTCTTTCATTGCTCAAGGAATTCCGGTGCCATTTAAAAATGCTTCGGAACTCTCCCATTTATCTCAGAATTCCACTGACATTTAAAAATGCTTCGGAACTCTTCCATTGTTCTCAGAATTCCGCTGACGTTTAAAAATGCTTCGGTACTTTTCGGTTGTTCTCGGAATTCCGCTGATGTTTAAAAATGCTTCGGAACTCTTCGAGTGTACTCGTAATTCCGGTGATGTTTAAAAATTCTTCGGAACTCTTACATTGTTCTCGAAATTCCGCTGAAGTTTAAAAATGCTTCGGAACACTTCCATTGTTCTAGGAATTCCGATGAAATTTAAAAATGCTTCGGAACTATTCCATTGTTCTCGGAATTCCGCTGAAGTTTAAAAATGATTCAGAACTCTTACATTGTTCTCGGAATTCCGCTGAAGTTTAAAAGTGCTTCAGAACACTTACATTGTTCTCGAAATTCCGCTGATGTTTAAAAATGCTTCGGAACCCTTCCATTGTTCTCGTAATTCCGCTGACGTTTAAAAATGCTTCGGAACTCTTTCATTGTTCTCGGAATTCCGCAGACGTTTAAAAATGCTTCGGAACTCTACCATTGTTATAGGATTTCCGATGAAGTTTAAAAATGCTTCTGAACTCTTACATTGTTCTCAGAATTCCGCTGATGTTTAAAAATGCTTCGGAACACTTCAATTGTTCTCGGAATTCTGCTGATGTTTAAAAATGCTTCGGAACTCTTCCATTGTTTCCAGCATTTCGATGAAGTTTAAAAATGCTTCGGAACTCTTTCATTGCTCTAGGAATTCCGCTGACATTCAAAAATGCTTCGGAACTCTTCCATTGTTCGTGGAATTCCGCTGACGAGTAAAAATGCTTCGGCACTCTTCCATGGTTCTCGTAATTCCGCTGACGTTTAAAAATGCTTCGAAACTCTTACATTGTTCTCAGAATTCCGCTGAAGTTTAAAAATGCTTCGGTACTTTTCCATTGTTCTCGGAATTCCGCTGACGTTTAAAAATGCTTCGGAACTCTTCCATTGTTCTCTTAATTCCGCTGATGTTTAAAAATGCTTTGGAACTCTTACATTGTTCTCGGATTTCCGCTGACGTTTAAAAGTGCGTCGAAACTCTTCCATTGTTATAGGATTTCCGATGAAGTTTAAAAATGCTTCTGAACTCTTACATTGTTCTCAGAATTCCGCTGATGTTTAAAAATGCTTCGGAACACTTCAATTGTTCTCGGAATTCTGCTGAAGTTTAAAAATGCTTCGGAACACTTCAAATGTTACCGGAATTCTGCTGAAGTATAAAAATGCTTCCGAACTCCTCCATTGTTCCCAGCATTCCGCTGAAGTTTAAAAATGCTTTGGAACTCTTTCATTGCTCAAGGAATTCCGCTGACATTCAAAAATGCTTCGGAACTCTTCCATTGTTCTAGGAAATTCCGCTGAAATTTTAAAATGCTTTGAAACTCTTCCATTGTTCTAGGAATTCCGCTGAAGTTTTAAAATGCTTCATAACTCTTCCATTGTTCTCGGAATTCCGCTGACATTTAAAAATGCTTCGAAACTCTTCCGTTGTTCTCGGAAATCCACTGACGTTTAAAAATTCTATGGAACTCATCCATTGTTCTCAGAATTACTATGAAGTTTAAAAATGCTACAAAACTCTTCCATTGTTCTCAGAATTCTGCTGAAGTATAAAAAACCTTTGGAACTCTTCCATTGTTCTCGGAATTCTGCTGAAGTTTAAAAATGCTTCCGAGCTCTTTTATTGTTCTCAGAATTCCGCTGAAGTTTAATAATGCTTTGGAACTCTTCCATTGTTTATGGAATAGCGCTGATGTTTAAAAATGCTTCGGAACTCTTCCATTGTTAGCGGAATTCCGCTGAAGTTTAAAAATGCTTCGGAACTCTTCCATTAATCTCGTAATTCCGCAGATGTTTAAAAATGCTTCGGAACTCTTCCATTGTTCTCGGAATTCTGCTGACGTTTAAAAATGCTTCTGATCTCTTTCATTGTTCCCGGAATTCTGCTGAAGTATAAAAATGCTTCCGAACTCTTCCATTGTTCCCAGGATTCCGCTGAAGTTTAAAAATGCTTCGGAACTCTTTCATTGCTCAAGGAATTCCGCTGACGTTTAAAAATGCTTCAGAACTCTTCCATTGTTCTCGGAATTCTGCTGAAGTTTATAAATGCATCGGAACTCTTCCATTGTTCCCGAAATTCCACTGAAGTTTAAAAATGCTTCGGAACTCTTTCATTGTTCAACGAATTCCGCTGACATTTAAAAATACTTCGGAACTATTCCATTCTGCTGAAGTTTAATAATGCTTCGGAACTCTTTCATTGTTCTCGGAATTCTGATGACGTTTAAAAATGCTTCGGAACGCTTCCATTCTTCTCAGAATTCCGCTGACGTTTAAAAATGCTTCGGTACTTTTCCATTGTTCCCGGAATTCCGCTGACATTTAAAAATGCTTCGGAACTCTTACATTGTTCTCGGAATTCCACTGAAGTTTAAAAATGCTTCGGAACTCTTCCATTGTTCTAGGGTTTCCGATGTAGTTTAAAAATGCTTTGGAACTCTTCCATTGTTCTCGAAATTCTGCTGAAGTTTATAAATGCTTCGGAACTCTTGCATTGTTCAACGAATTCCGCTGACATTTAAAAATACTTCGGAACTATTCCATTCTGCTGAAGTTTAATAATGCTTCGGAACTCTTTCATTGTTCTCGGAATTCTGATGACGTTTAAAAATGCTTCGGAACGCTTCCATTCTTCTCAGAATTCCGCTGACGTTTAAAAATGCTTCGGTACTTTTCCATTGTTCCCGGAATTCCGCTGACATTTAAAAATGCTTCGGAACTCTTACATTGTTCTCGGAATTCCGCTGAAGTTTAAAAATGCTTCGGAACTCTTCCATTGTTCTAGGGTTTCCGATGTAGTTTAAAAATGCTTTGGAACTCTTCCATTGTTCTCGAAATTCTGCTGAAGTTTATAAATGCTTCGGAACTCTTGCATTGCTCAAGGAATTCCGCTGACGTTCAAAAATGCTTCGGAACTCTGCTATTGTTCTCGGAATTCCGCTGACGAGTAAAAATGCTTCGCAACTCTTCCATTGTTCTCTTAATTCCGCTGATGTTTAAAAATGCTTCGGAACTCTTTCATTTTTCAAGGAATTCCGCTGACGTTTAAAAATACTTCGGAACTATTCCATTGCTCTCGGAATTCTGCTGAAATTTAATAATGCTTCGGCACTCTTTCATTGTTCTCGGAATTCCGCTGACATTTAAAAATGCTTCGGAACTCTTCCATTTTTCTCAGAATTCGGCTGACGTTTTAAAATGCTTCGGTACTTTTCCATTGTTCTCGGAATTCCGCTGATGTTTAAAAATGCTTCGGAACTCTTCCATTGTTCTCGTAATTCTGCTGATGTTTAAAATTGCATGGGAACTCTTACATTGTTCTCGGAATTCCGCTGAAGATTAAAAATGCTTCGGAACTCTTCCATTGTTCTCGGATTTCCGATGAAGTTTAAAAATGCTTCGGAACTCTTCCATTGTTCTCGGAATTCCGCTGAATTTTAAAAATGCTTCGTAACTCTTTCATTGCTCAAGGAATTCCGCTGATGTTCAAAAATGCTTCGGAACTCTTCCATTGTTCTTGGAATTCCGCTGATGTTTAAAAATGCTTCGGAACTCTTCCATTGTTCTCGGAATTCCGCTGATGAGTAAAAATGATTCGGAACTCTTCCTTTGTTCTCTTAATTCCGCTGACATTTAAAAATGCTTCGGAACTCTTCCATTGTTCTCGGAATTCCGCTGAAGTTTAAAAATGCTTCAGAACTCTTCCATTGTTCTAGGATTTCTGCTGAAGTTTAAAAATGCTTTGGAACTCTTCCATTGATCTCGGAATTCCGCTGAAGTTTAAATATGCAAAGAAACTCTTACATTGTTCTCGGAATTCCGCTAAAGTTTAAAAATGCTTCAGAACTCTTCCATTGTTCTAGGAATTCTGCTGACCTTTAAAAATGCTTCCGATCTCTTCCATTTTTCTCGGAATTCTGCTGAAGTTTAAAAATGCTTCGGTACTCTTACATTGTTCTAGGGTTTCCGATGTAGTTTAAAAATGCTTTGGAACTCTTCCATTGTTCTCGAAATTCTGCTGAAGTTTATAAATGCTTCGGAACTCTTGCATTGTTCAACGAATTCCGCTGACATTTAAAAATACTTCGGAACTATTCCATTCTGCTGAAGTTTAATAATGCTTCGGAACTCTTTCATTGTTCTCGGAATTCTGATGACGTTTAAAAATGCTTCGGAACGCTTCCATTCTTCTCAGAATTCCGCTGACGTTTAAAAATGCTTCGGTACTTTTCCATTGTTCCCGGAATTCCGCTGACATTTAAAAATGCTTCGGAACTCTTACATTGTTCTCGGAATTCCGCTGAAGTTTAAAAATGCTTCGGAACTCTTCCATTGTTCTAGGGTTTCCGATGTAGTTTAAAAATGCTTTGGAACTCTTCCATTGTTCTCGAAATTCTGCTGAAGTTTAAAAATGCTTCAGAACTCTTCCATTGTTCTAGGAATTCTGCTGTCCTTTAAAAATGCTTCCGATCTCTTCCATTTTTCTCGGAATTCTGCTGAAGTTTAAAAATGCTTCGGTACTCTTACATTGTTCCCGGAATTCTGCTGAAGTTTAAAAATGCTACGGTACTCTTCCATTGCTCCCGGAATTCCGCTGAAGTTTAAAAATGCTTCGGAACTCTTTCAATGCTCAAGGAATTCCGCTGATGTTTAAAAATGCTTCGGAACTCTTCCATTTTTCTCAGAATTCCGCTGACGTTTAAAAATGCTTCGGAACTTTTCCATTGTTCTCGGAATTTTGCTGACGTTTAAAAATGCTTTGGAACTCTTCCATTGTTCTCGGACATCCGCTGACATTTTAAAATGCTTCGGAACTCTTCCATTGTTCTCGGAATTGTGCTGATGTTTAAAAATGCTTCGGAACTCTTCCATTGTTCTCGGAATTCCACTGAAGTTTAAAAATGCTTCGGAACTCTTCCACTGTTCTAGGAATTCCGCTGAAGTTTAAAAATGCTTTGGAACTCTTCCATTGTTCTCGGAATTCCGCTGAAGTTTAAAAATGCTTCGGAACTCTTTCATTGCTCAAGGAATTCCGCTGACGTTCAAAAATGCTTCGGAACTCTTCCATTGTTCTTGGAATTCCACTGATGTTTAAAAACTCTTCGGAACTCTTCCATTGTTCTCGGAATTCTGCTGACGAGTAAAAATGCTTCGGAACTCTTCCATTGTTCTCGGAATTCCGCTGAAGTTTAAAAATGCTTCAGAAATCTTCCATTGTTCTAGGATTTCCGCTGAAGTTTAAAAATGCTCTGGAACTCTTCCATTGTTCTCGGAATTCCGCTGAAGTTTAAAAATGCTTCGGAACTCTTCCATTGTTCTCGGAATTCCGCTGAAGTTTAAAAATGTTTCGGAAATCTTCCATTGTTCTCGGAATTCTGCTGATATTTAAAAATGCTTCCGATCTCTTCCAATGTTCTCAGAATTGTGCTGAAGTTTTAAAATGCTTCGGAACTCTTACATTGCTCCCGGAATTCTGCTGAAGTTAAAAATGCTACGGAACTCTTCCATTGTTCCCGGAATACCGCTGAAGTTTAAAGATGCTTCGGAACTCTTTCATTGCTCAAGGAATTCCGGTGCCATTTAAAAATGCTTCGGAACTCTTCCATTTATCTCAGAATTCCACTGACATTTAAAAATGCTTCGGAACTCTTCCATTGTTCTCAGAATTCCGCTGACGTTTAAAAATGCTTCGGTACTTTTCGGTTGTTCTCGGAATTCCGCTGATGTTTAAAAATGCTTCGGAACTCTTCGAGAGTACTCGTAATTCCGGTGATGTTTAAAAATTCTTCGGAATTCTTTCATTGCTCAAGGAATTCCGCTGACATTCAAAAATGCTTCGGAACTCTTCCATTGTTCGTGGAATTCCGCTGACGAGTAAAAATGCTTCGGAACTCTTCCATGGTTCTCGTAATTCCGCTGACGTTTAAAAATGCTTCGAAACTCTTACATTGTTCTCAGAATTCCGCTGAAGTTTAAAAATGCTTCGGAACTCTTCCATTGTTCTCGGAATTCTGCTGAGGTTTAAAAAGGCTTCGGAACTCTTTCATTGTTCTCAGGATTCTGCTGAAGTTTAAAAAGGCTTTGGAACTCTTCCATTGTTCTCAGAATTCTGCTGAAGTTTAAAAATGCTTCGGAACTCTTCCATTTTTCTCAGAATTACGCTGACGTTTAAAAATGCTTCGGTACTTTTCCATTGTTCTCGGAATTCCGCTGACGTTTAAAAATGCTTCGGAACTCTTCCATTGTTCTCTTAATTCCGCTGATGTTTAAAAATGCTTTTGAACTCTTACATTGTTCTCGGATTTCCGCTGACGTTTAAAAATGCGTCGGAACTCTTCCATTGTTATAGGATTTCCGATGAAGTTTAAAAATGCTTCTGAACTCTTACATTGTTTTCAGAATTCCGCTGATGTTTAAAAATGCTTCGGAACACTTCAATTGTTCTCGGAATTCTGCTGAAGTTTAAAAATGCTTCGGAACACTTCAATTGTTACCGGAATTCTGCTGAAGTATAAAAATGCTTCCGAACTCTTCCATTTTTCCCAGCATTCCGCTGAAGTTTAAAAATGCTTTGGAACTCTTTCATTGCTCAAGGAATTCCGCTGACATTCAAAAATGCTCCGGAACTCTTCCATTGTTCTAGGAAATTCCGCTGAAATTTTAAAATGCTTTGAAACTCTTCCATTGTTCTAGGAATTCCGCTGAAGTTTTAAAATGCTTCATAACTCTTCCATTGTTCTCGGAATTCCGCTGACATTTAAAAATGCTTCAAAACTCTTCCGTTGTTCTCGGAAATCCACTGACGTTAAAAATTCTATGGAACTCATCCATTGTTCTCAGAATTCCTATGAAGTTTAAAAATGCTTCCGAGCTCTTCTATTGTTCTCAGAATTCCGCTGAAGTTTAATAATGCTTTGGAACTCTTCCATTGTTTATGGAATAGCGCTGATGTTTAAAAATGCTTCGGAACTCTTCCATTGTTAGCGGAATTCCGCTGAAGTTTAAAAATGCTTCGGAACTATTCCATTCTGCTGAAGTTTAATAATGCTTCGGAACTCTTTCATTGTTCTCGGAATTCTGATGACGTTTAAAAATGCTTCGGAACGCTTCCATTCTTCTCAGAATTCCGCTGACGTTTAAAAATGCTTCGGTACTTTTCCATTGTTCCCGGAATTCCGCTGACATTTAAAAATGCTTCGGAACTCTTACATTGTTCTCGGAATTCCGCTGAAGTTTAAAAATGCTTCGGAACTCTTCCATTGTTCTAGGGTTTCCGATGAAGTTTAAAAATGCTTTGGAACTCTTCCATTGTTCTCAAAATTCTGCTGAAGTTTATAAATGCTTCGGAACTCTTGCATTGCTCAAGGAATTCCGCTGACGTTCAAAAATGCTTCGGAACTCTGCTATTGTTCTCGGAATTCCGCTGACGAGTAAAAATGCTTCGGAACTCTTCCATTGTTCTCTTAATTCCGTTGACGTTTAAAAATGCTTCGGAACTCTTTCATTTTTCAAGGAATTCTGCTGACGTTTAAAAATACTTCGGAACTATTCCATTGCTCTCGGAATTCTGCTGAAATTTAATAATGCTTCGGCACTCTTTCATTGTTCTCGGAATTCCGCTGACATTTAAAAATGCTTCGGAACTCTTCCATTTTTCTCAGAATTCGGCTGCCGTTTAAAAATGCTTCGGTACTTTTCCATTGTTCTCAGGATTCCGCTGACGTTTAAAAATGCTTCGGAAATCTTCCATTGTTCTCGTAATTCTGCTGATGTTTAAAATTGCATGGGAACTCTTACATTGTTCTCGGAATTCCGCTGAAGATTAAAAATGCTTCGGAACTCTTCCATTGTTCTCGGATTTCCGATGAAGTTTAAAAATGCTTCGGAACTCTTCCATTGTTCTCGGAATTCCGCTGAAGATTAAAAATGCTTCGTAACTCTTTCATTGCTCAAGGAATTCCGCTGACGTTCAAAAATGCTTCGGAACTCTTCCATTGATCTCGGAATTCCGCTGAAGTTTAAATATGCAACGGAACTCTTACATTGTTCTCGGAATTCCGCTGAAGTTTAAAAATGCTTCAGAATTCTTCCATTGTTCTAGGAATTCTGCTGACCTTTAAAAATGCTTCCAATCTCTTCCATTTTTCTCGGAGTTCTGCTGAAGTTTAAAAATGCTTTGGTACTCTTACATTGTTCCCGGAATTCTGCTGAAGTTTAAAAATGCTACGGTACTCTTCCATTGCTCCCGGAATTCCGCTGAAGTTTAAAAATGCTTCGGAACTCTTTCATTGCTCAAGGAATTCCGCTGATGTTTAAAAATGCTTCGGAACTCTTCCATTTTTCTCAGAATTCCGCTGACGTTTAAAAATGCTTCGGAACTTTTCCATTGTTCTCGGAATTTTGCTGACGTTTAAAAATGCTTTGGAACTCTTCCATTGTTCTCGGACATCCGCTGACATTTTAAAATGCTTCGTAACTCTTCTATTGTTCTCGGAATTGTGCTGATGTTTAAAAATGCTTCGGAACTCTTCCATTGTTCTCGGAATTCCACTGAAGTTTAAAAATGCTTCGGAACTCTTCCATTGTTCTAGGAATTCCGCTGAGGTTTAAAAAGGCTTCGGAACTCTTTCATTGTTCTCAGGATTCTGCTGAAGTTTAAAAAGGCTTTGGAACTCTTCCATTGTTCTCAGAATTCTGCTGAAGTTTAAAAATGCTTCGGAACTCTTCCATTTTTCTCAGAATTACGCTGACGTTTAAAAATGCTTCGGTACTTTTCCATTGTTCTCGGAATTCCGCTGACGTTTAAAAATGCTTCGGAACTCTTCCATTGTTCTCTTAATTCCGCTGATGTTTAAAAATGCTTTGGAACTCTTACATTGTTCTCGGATTTCCGCTGACGTTTAAAAATGCGTCGGAACTCTTCCATTGTTATAGGATTTCCGATGAAGTTTAAAAATGCTTCTGAACTCTTACATTGTTTTCAGAATTCCGCTGATGTTTAAAAATGCTTCGGAACACTTCAATTGTTCTCGGAATTCTGCTGAAGTTTAAAAATGCTTCGGAACACTTCAATTGTTACCGGAATTCTGCTGAAGTATAAAAATGCTTCCGAACTCTTCCATTTTTCCCAGCATTCCGCTGAAGTTTAAAAATGCTTTGGAACTCTTTCATTGCTCAAGGAATTCCGCTGACATTCAAAAATGCTCCGGAACTCTTCCATTGTTCTAGGAAATTCCGCTGAAATTTTAAAATGCTTTGAAACTCTTCCATTGTTCTAGGAATTCCGCTGAAGTTTTAAAATGCTTCATAACTCTTCCATTGTTCTCGGAATTCCGCTGACATTTAAAAATGCTTCAAAACTCTTCCGTTGTTCTCGGAAATCCACTGACGTTTAAAAATTCTATGGAACTCATCCATTGTTCTCAGAATTCCTATGAAGTTTAAAAATGCTACAAAACTCTTCCATTGTTCTCAGAATTCTGCTGAAGTATAAAAAACCTTTGGAACTCTTCCATTGTTCTCGGAATTCTGCTGAAGTTTAAAAATGCTTCCGAGCTCTTCTATTGTTCTCAGAATTCCGCTGAAGTTTAATAATGCTTTGGAACTCTTCCATTGTTTATGGAATAGCGCTGATGTTTAAAAATGCTTCGGAACTCTTCCATTGTTAGCGGAATTCCGCTGAAGTTTAAAAATGCTTCGGAACTATTCCATTCTGCTGAAGTTTAATAATGCTTCGGAACTCTTTCATTGTTCTCGGAATTCTGATGACGTTTAAAAATGCTTCGGAACGCTTCCATTCTTCTCAGAATTCCGCTGACGTTTAAAAATGCTTCGGTACTTTTCCATTGTTCCCGGAATTCCGCTGACATTTAAAAATGCTTCGGAACTCTTACATTGTTCTCGGAATTCCGCTGAAGTTTAAAAATGCTTCGGAACTCTTCCATTGTTCTAGGGTTTCCGATGAAGTTTAAAAATGCTTTGGAACTCTTCCATTGTTCTCAAAATTCTGCTGAAGTTTATAAATGCTTCGGAACTCTTGCATTGCTCAAGGAATTCCGCTGACGTTCAAAAATGCTTCGGAACTCTGCTATTGTTCTCGGAATTCCGCTGACGAGTAAAAATGCTTCGGAACTCTTCCATTGTTCTCTTAATTCCGTTGACGTTTAAAAATAGTTCGGAACTCTTTCATTTTTCAAGGAATTCCGCTGACGTTTAAAAATACTTCGGAACTATTCCATTGCTCTCGGAATTCTGCTGAAATTTAATAATGCTTCGGCACTCTTTCATTGTTCTCGGAATTCCGCTGACATTTAAAAATGCTTCGGAACTCTTCCATTTTTCTCAGAATTCGGCTGCCGTTTAAAAATGCTTCGGTACTTTTCCATTGTTCTCAGGATTCCGCTGACGTTTAAAAATGCTTCGGAAATCTTCCATTGTTCTCGTAATTCTGCTGATGTTTAAAATTGCATGGGAACTCTTACATTGTTCTCGGAATTCCGCTGAAGATTAAAAATGCTTCGGAACTCTTCCATTGTTCTCGGATTTCCGATGAAGTTTAAAAATGCTTCGGAACTCTTCCATTGTTCTCGGAATTCCGCTGAAGATTAAAAATGCTTCGTAACTCTTTCATTGCTCAAGGAATTCCGCTGACGTTCAAAAATGCTTCGGAACTCTTCCATTGTTCTCGGAATTCCGCTGAAGTTTAAAAATGCTTCAGAACTCTTCCATTGTTCTAGGATTTCTGCTGAAGTTTAAAAATGCTTTGGAACTCTTCCATTGATCTCGGAATTCCGCTGAAGTTTAAATATGCAACGGAACTCTTACATTGTTCTCGGAATTCCGCTGAAGTTTAAAAATGCTTCAGAATTCTTCCATTGTTCTAGGAATTCTGCTGACCTTTAAAAATGCTTCCGATCTCTTCCATTTTTCTCGGAGTTCTGCTGAAGTTTAAAAATGCTTTGGTACTCTTACATTGTTCCCGGAATTCTGCTGAAGTTTAAAAATGCTACGGTACTCTTCCATTGCTCCCGGAATTCCGCTGAAGTTTAAAAATGCTTCGGAACTCTTTCATTGCTCAAGGAATTCCGCTGATGTTTAAAAATGCTTCGGAACTCTTCCATTTTTCTCAGAATTCCGCTGACGTTTAAAAATGCTTCGGAACTTTTCCATTGTTCTCGGAATTTTGCTGACGTTTAAAAATGCTTTGGAACTCTTCCATTGTTCTCGGACATCCGCTGACATTTTAAAATGCTTCGTAACTCTTCTATTGTTCTCGGAATTGTGCTGATGTTTAAAAATGCTTCGGAACTCTTCCATTGTTCTCGGAATTCCACTGAAGTTTAAAAATGCTTCGGAACTCTTCCATTGTTCTAGGAATTCCGCTGAAGTTTAAAAATGCTTAGATACTCTTCCATTGTTCTCGGAATTCTGCTGACGTTTGAAAATGCTTCGGTACTCTTCCATTGTTCTCGGAATTCCGCTGACATTTAAAAATGCTTCGGAACACTTCCATTGTTCTCAGAATTTCCGATGAAGTTTAAAAATGCTTAGATACTCTTCCATTGTTCTCGGAATTCTGCTGACGTTTGAAAATGCTTCGGTACTCTTCCATTGTTCTCGGAATTCTGCTGACGTTTAAAAATGCTTCCGATCTCTTCAATTGTACTCGGAATTCTCCTGAAGTATAAAAATGCTTCCGAACTCTTCCATTGCTCCCGGAATTCCGCTGAAGTTTAAAAATGCTTCGGAACTCTTTCATTGCTCAAGGAATTCCGCTGACGTTCAAAAATGCTTCGGAACTCTTCCATTGTTCTCGGAATTCCGCTGAAGTTTAAATATGCTTCAGAACTCTTCCATTGTTCTCGGAATTCCGCTGAAGTTTAAATATGCTTCAGAACTCTTCCATTGTTCTCGGAATTCTGCTGATGTTTAAAAATGCTTTGGAACTCTTCCATTGTTCTCGGAATTCCGCTGAAGTTTAAAAATGCTTCGGAACCCTTTCATTGCTCAAGGAATTCCGCTGACGTTCAAAAATGCTTCGGAACTCTTCCATTGTTCTTGGAATTCCACTGATGTTTAAAAATTCTTCGGAACTCTTCCATTGTTCTCGGAATTCTGCTGACGAGTAAAAATGCTTCGGAACTCTTCCATTGTTCTCGGAATTCCGCTGAAGTTTAAAAATGTTTCGGAAATCTTCCATTGTTCTCGGAATTCTGCTGATATTTAAAAATGCTTCCGATCTCTTCCAATGTTCTCAGAATAGTGCTGAAGTTTTAAAATGCTTCGGAACCTTACATTGTTCCCGGAATTCTGCTGAAGTTAAAAATGCTACGGAACTCTTCCATTGTTCCCGGAATACCGCTGAAGTTTCAAGATGCTTCGGAACTCTTTCATTGCTCAAGGAATTCCGGTGCCATTTAAAAATGCTTCGGAACTCTTCCATTTATCTCAGAATTCCACTGACATTTAAAAATGCTTCGGAACTCTTCCATTGTTCTCAGAATTCCGCTGACGTTTAAAAATGCTTCGATACTTTTCGGTTGTTCTCGGAATTCCGCTGATGTTTAAAAATGCTTCGGAACTCTTCGAGTGTACTCGTAATTCCAGTGATGTTTAAAAATTCTTCGGAACTCTTACATTGTTCTCGGAATTCCGCTGATGTTTAAAAATGCTTTGGAACTCTTCCATTGTTCTCGGAATTCCGCTGAAGTTTAAAAATGCTTCGGAACACTTTCATTGCTCAAGGAATTCCGCTGACGTTCAAAAATGCTTCGGAACTCTTCCATTGTTCTTGGAATTCCACTGATGTTTAAAAATTCTTCGGAACTCTTCCATTGTTCTCGGAATTCTGCTGACGAGTAAAAATGCTTCGGAACTCTTCCATTGTTCTCGGAATTCCGCTGAAGTTTAAAAATGCTTCAGAAATCTTCCATTGTTCTAGGATTTCCGCTGAAGTTTAAAAATGCTCTGGAACTCTTCCATTGTTCTCGGAATTCCGCTGAAGTTTAAAAATGCTTCGGAACTCTTCCATTGTTCTTGGAATTCCGCTGAAGTTTAAAAATGTTTCGGAAATCTTCCATTGTTCTCGGAATTCTGCTGATATTTAAAAATGCTTCCGATCTCTTCCAATGTTCTCAGAATTGTGCTGAAGTTTTAAAATGCTTCGGAACTCTTACATTGTTCCCGGAATTCTGCTGAAGTTAAAAATGCTACGGAACTCTTCCATTGTTCCCGGAATACTGCTGAAGTTTCAAGATGCTTCGGAACTCTTTCATTGCTCAAGGAATTCCGGTGCCATTTAAAAATGCTTCGGAACTCTTCCATTTATCTCAGAATTCCACTGACATTTAAAAATGCTTCGGAACTCTTCCATTGTTCTCAGAATTCCGCTGACGTTTAAAAATGCTTCGATACTTTTCGGTTGTTCTCGGAATTCCGCTGATGTTTAAAAATGCTTCGGAACTCTTCGAGTGTACTCGTAATTCCAGTGATGTTTAAAAATTCTTCGGAACTCTTACATTGTTCTCGGAATTCCGCTGATGTTTAAAAATGCTTTGGAACTCTTCCATTGTTCTCGGAATTCCGCTGAAGTTTAAAAATGCTTCGGAACTCTTTCATTGCTCAAGGAATTCCGCTGACGTTCAAAAATGCTTCGGAACTCTTCCATTGTTCTTGGAATTCCACTGATGTTTAAAAATTCTTCGGAACTCTTCCATTGTTCTCGGAATTCTGCTGACGAGTAAAAATGCTTCGGAACTCTTCCATTGTTCTCGGAATTCCGCTGAAGTTTAAAAATGCTTCAGAAATCTTCAATTGTTCTAGGATTTCCGCTGAAGTTTAAAAATGCTCTGGAACTCTTCCATTGTTCTCGGAATTCCGCTGAAGTTTAAAAATGCTTCGGAACTCTTCCATTGTTCTTGGAATTCCGCTGAAGTTTAAAAATGTTTCGGAAATCTTCCATTGTTCTCGGAATTCTGCTGATATTTAAAAATGCTTCCGATCTCTTCCAATGTTCTCAGAATTGTGCTGAAGTTTTAAAATGCTTCGGAACTCTTACATTGTTCCCGGAATTCTGCTGAAGTTAAAAATGCTACGGAACTCTTCCATTGTTCCCGGAATACTGCTGAAGTTTCAAGATGCTTCGGAACTCTTTCATTGCTCAAGGAATTCCGGTGCCATTTAAAAATGCTTCGGAACTCTTCCATTTATCTCAGAATTCCACTGACATTTAAAAATGCTTCGGAACTCTTCCATTGTTCTCAGAATTCCGCTGACGTTTAAAAATGCTTCAATACTTTTCGGTTGTTCTCGGAATTCCGCTGATGTTTAAAAATGCTTCGGAACTCTTTGAGTGTACTCGTAATTAAAGTGATGTTTAAAAATTCTTCGGAACTCTTACATTGTTCTCGGAATTCCGCTGAAGTTTAAAAATGCTTCAGAACTCTTACATTGTTCTCGGAATTCCGCTGAAGTTTAAAAGTGCTTCAGAACACTTACATTGTTCTCGGAATTCCGCTGATGTTTAAAAATGCTTCGGAACCCCTCCATTGTTCTCGGAATTCCGCTGACGTTTAAAAATGCTTCGGAACTCTTCCATTGTTCTCGTAATTCCGCTGACGTTTAAAAATGCTTCTGAACTCTTCCATTGTTCTCGGAATTCCGCTGAAGTTTAAAAATGCTTCAGAACTCTTCCATTGTTCTAGGATTTCTGCTGAAGTTTAAAAATGCTTCGGAACTCTTCTATTGTTCTCGCAATTCTGCTGAAGTTTAAAAATGCTTCGGAACTCTTCCATTGTTCTCGGAATTCTGTTGACGTTAAAAAATGCTTCCGATCTCTTCCATTGTTCTCGGAATTCTGCTGAAGTTTAAAAATACTTCGGAACTCTTCCATTGTTCTCTGAATTCCGCTGAAGTTTAAAAATGCTTCGTAACTCTTTCATTGCTCAAGGAATTCTACTGACGTTCAAAAATGCTTCGGAACTCTTCCATTGTTCTAGGATTTCTGCTGAAGTTTAAAAATGCTTTGGAACTCTTCCATTGTTCTCGGAATTCCGCTGAAGTTTAAAAATGCTTCGGAACTCTTACATTGTACTCGGAATTCCGCTGAAGTTTAAAAATGCTTCAGAACTCTTCCATTGTTCTCGGAATTCTGCTGACCTTTAAAAATGCTTACGATCTCTTCCATTTTTCTCGGAATTCTGCTGAAGTTTAAAAATGCTTCGGTACTCTTACATTGTTCCCGGAATTCTGCTGAAGTTTAAAAATGCTACGGTACTCTTCCATTGTTCCCGGAATTCCGGTGAAGTTTAAAAATGCTTCGGAACTCTTTCATTGCTCAAGGAATTCCGCTCATGTTTAAAAATGTTTCGGAACTCTTCCATTTTTCTCAGAATTCCGCTGACGTTTAAAAATGCTTCGGAACTTTTCCATTGTTCTCGGAATTCTGCTGAAGTTTATAAATGCATCGGAACTCTTCCATTGTTCCCGAAATTCCACTGAAGTTTAAAAATGCTTCGGAACTCTTTCATTGTTCAACGAATTCCGCTGACGTTTAAAAATACTTCGGAACTATTCCATTCTGCTGAAGTTTAATAATGCTTCGGAACTCTTTCATTGTTCTCGGAATACTGATGACGTTTAAAAATGCTTCGGAACGCTTCCATTTTTCTCATTATTGCGCTGACGTTTAAAAATGCTTCGGTACTTTTCCATTGTTCCCGGAATTCCGCTGACATTTAAAAATGCTTCGGAACTCTTACATTGTTCTCGGAATTCCACTGAAGTTTAAAAATGCTTCGGAACTCTTCCATTGTTCTAGGGTTTCCGATGAAGTTTAAAAATGCTTTGGAACTCTTCCGTTGTTCTCGAAATTCTGCTGAAGTTTATAAATGCTTCGGAACTCTTGCATTGCTCAAGGAATTCCGCTGACGTTTAAAAATGCTTCGGAACTCTTTCATTTTTCAAGGAATTCCGCTGACGTTTAAAAATACTTCGGAACTATTCCATTGCTCTCGGAATTCTGCTGAAATTTAATAATGCTTCGGAACTCTTTCATTGTTCTCGGAATTCCGCTGACATTTAAAAATGCTTCGGAACTCTTCCATTTTTCTCAGAATTCGGCTGACGTTTAAAAATGCTTCGGTACTTTTCCATTGTTCTCGGAATTCCGCTGATGTTTAAAAATGCTTCGGAACTCTTCCATTGTTCTCGTAATTCTGCTGATGTTTAAAATTGCTTGGGAACTCTTACATTGTTCTCGGAATTCCGCTGAAGATTAAAAATGCTTCGGAACTCTTCCATTGTTCTCGGATTTCCGATGAAGTTTAAAAATACTTCGGAACTCATCCATTGATCTCGGAATTCCGCTGTAGTTTAAAAATACTTCGTAACTCTTTCATTGCTCAAGGAATTCCGCTGACGTTCAAAAATGCTTCGAAACTCTTCCATTGTTTTTGGAATTCCGCTGATATTTAAAAATGCTTCGGAACTCTTCCATTGTTCTCGGAATTCCGCTGATGAGTAAAAATGATTCAGAACTCTTCCATTGTTCTAGGATTTCTGCTTAAGTTTAAAAATGCTTTGGAACTCTTCTATTGTTCTCTGAATTCCGCTGAAGTTTAAAAATGCATCGGAACTCTTACATTGTTCTCGGAATTCCGCTGAAGTTTAAAAATGCTTCAGAACTCTTCCATTGTTCTCGGAATTCTGCTGACCTTTAAAAATGCTTCCGATCTCTTCCATTTTTCTCGGAATTCTGCTGAAGTTTAAAAATGCTTCGGTACTCTTACATTGTTCCCGGAATTCTGCTGAAGTTTAAAAATGCTACTGTACTCTTCCATTGTTCCCGGAATTCCGCTGAAGTTTAAAAATGCTTCGGAACACTTTCATTGCTCAAGGAATTCCGCTGATGTTTAAAAATGCTTCGGAACTCTTCCATTTTTCTCAGAATTCCGCTGACGTTTAAAAATGCTTCGGAACTTTTCCATTGTTCTCGGAATTTTGCTGACGTTTAAAAATGCTTTGGAACTCTTCCATTGTTCTCGGACATCCGCTGACATTTTAAAATGCTTCGGAACTCTTCCATTGTTCTCGGAATTGTGCTGATGTTTAAAAATGCTTCGGAACACTTCCATTGTTCTCAGAATTTCCGATGAAGTTTCAAAATGCTTCGGTACTCTTCCATTGTTCTCGGAATTCTGCTGACGTTTAAAAATGCTTCCGATCTCTTCAATTGTACTCAGAATTCTCCTGAAGTATAAAAATGCTTCCGAACTCTTCCATTGCTCCCGGAATTCCGCTGAAGTTTAAAAATGCTTCGGAACTCTTTCATTTCTCAAGGAATTCCGCTGACGTTCAAAAATGCTTCGGAACTCTTCCATTGTTCTTGGAATTCCACTGATGTTTAAAAATTCTTCGGAACTCTTCCATTGTTCTCGGAATTCCGCTGACGAGTAAAAATGCTTCGGTTCTCTTCTATTGTTCTCGGAATTCGGCTGAAGTTTAAAAATGCTTCAGAACTCTTCCATTGTTCTGGGAATTCTGCTGACCTTTAAAAATGCTTACGATCTCTTCCATTTTTCTCGGAATTCTGCTGAAGTTTAAAAATGCTTCGGTACTGTTACATTGTTCCCGGAATTCTGGTGAAGTTTAAAAATGCTGCGGTACTCTTCCATTGTTCCCGGAATTCCGCTGAAGTTTAAAAATGCTTCGGAACTCTTCCATTGTTCTAGGGTTTCCGATGAAGTTTAAAAATGCTTTGGAACTCTTCCGTTGTTCTCGAAATTCTGCTGAAGTTTATAAATGCTTCGGAACTCTTGCATTGCTCAAGGAATTCCGCTGACGTTTAAAAATGCTTCGGAACTCTTTCATTTTTCAAGGAATTCCGCTGACGTTTAAAAATACTTCGGAACTATTCCATTGCTCTCGGAATTCTGCTGAAATTTAATAATGCTTCGGAACTCTTTCATTGTTCTCGGAATTCCGCTGACATTTAAAAATGCTTCGGAACTCTTCCATTTTTCTCAGAATTCGGCTGACGTTTAAAAATGCTTCGGTACTTTTCCATTGTTCTCGGAATTCCGCTGATGTTTAAAAATGCTTCGGAACTCTTCCATTGTTCTCGTAATTCTGCTGATGTTTAAAATTGCTTGGGAACTCTTACATTGTTCTCGGAATTCCGCTGAAGATTAAAAATGCTTCGGAACTCTTCCATTGTTCTCGGATTTCCGATGAAGTTTAAAAATACTTCGGAACTCATCCATTGATCTCGGAATTCCGCTGTAGTTTAAAAATACTTCGTAACTCTTTCATTGCTCAAGGAATTCCGCTGACGTTCAAAAATGCTTCGAAACTCTTCCATTGTTCTTGGAATTCCGCTGATGTTTAAAAATGCTTCGGAACTCTTCCATTGTTCTCGGAATTCCGCTGATGAGTAAAAATGATTCAGAACTCTTCCATTGTTCTAGGATTTCTGCTTAAGTTTAAAAATGCTTTGGAACTCTTCTATTGTTCTCTGAATTCCGCTGAAGTTTAAAAATGCATCGGAACTCTTACATTGTTCTCGGAATTCCGCTGAAGTTTAAAAATGCTTCAGAACTCTTCCATTGTTCTCGGAATTCTGCTGACCTTTAAAAATGCTTCCGATCTCTTCCATTTTTCTCGGAATTCTGCTGAAGTTTAAAAATGCTTCGGTACTCTTACATTGTTCCCGGAATTCTGCTGAAGTTTAAAAATGCTACTGTACTCTTCCATTGTTCCCGGAATTCCGCTGAAGTTTAAAAATGCTTCGGAACACTTTCATTGCTCAAGGAATTCCGCTGATGTTTAAAAATGCTTCGGAACTCTTCCATTTTTCTCAGAATTCCGCTGACGTTTAAAAATGCTTCGGAACTTTTCCATTGTTCTCGGAATTTTGCTGACGTTTAAAAATGCTTTGGAACTCTTCCATTGTTCTCGGACATCCGCTGACATTTTAAAATGCTTCGGAACTCTTCCATTGTTCTCGGAATTGTGCTGATGTTTAAAAATGCTTCGGAACACTTCCATTGTTCTCAGAATTTCCGATGAAGTTTCAAAATGCTTCGGTACTCTTCCATTGTTCTCGGAATTCTGCTGACGTTTAAAAATGCTTCCGATCTCTTCAATTGTACTCAGAATTCTCCTGAAGTATAAAAATGCTTCCGAACTCTTCCATTGCTCCCGGAATTCCGCTGAAGTTTAAAAATGCTTCGGAACTCTTTCATTTCTCAAGGAATTCCGCTGACGTTCAAAAATGCTTCGGAACTCTTCCATTGTTCTTGGAATTCCACTGATGTTTAAAAATTCTTCGGAACTCTTCCATTGTTCTCGGAATTCCGCTGACGAGTAAAAATGCTTCGGTTCTCTTCTATTGTTCTCGGAATTCGGCTGAAGTTTAAAAATGCTTCAGAACTCTTCCATTGTTCTGGGAATTCTGCTGACCTTTAAAAATGCTTACGATCTCTTCCATTTTTCTCGGAATTCTGCTGAAGTTTAAAAATGCTTCGGTACTGTTACATTGTTCCCGGAATTCTGGTGAAGTTTAAAAATGCTGCGGTACTCTTCCATTGTTCCCGGAATTCCGCTGAAGTTTAAAAATGCTTCGGAACTTTTCCATTGTTCTCGGAATTCTGCTGAAGTTTATAAATGCTTTGGAACTCTTTCATTGTTCAACGAATTCCGCTGACGTTTAATAATACTTCGGAACTATTCCATTCTGCTGAAGTTTAATAATGCTTCGGAACTCTTTCATTGTTCTCGGAATTCTGATGACGTTTAAAAATGCTTCGGAACACTTCCATTTTTCTCAGAATTGCGCTGACGTTTAAAAATGCTTCGGTACTTTTCCATTGTTCCCGGAATTCCGCTGACATTTAAAAATGCTTCGGAACTCTTACATTGTTCTCGGAATTCCGCTGAAGTTTAAAAATGCTTCGGAACTCTTCCATTGTTCTAGGGTTTCCGATGAAGTTTAAAAATGCTTTGGAACTCTTCCATTGTTCTCTTAATTCCACTGACATTTAAAAATGCTTCGGAACTCTTTCATTTTTCAAGGAATTCCGCTGACGTTTAAAAATACTTCGGAACTATTCCATTGCTCTCGGAATTCTGCTGAAATTTAATAATGCTTCGGAACTCTTTCATTGTTCTCGGAATTCCGCTGACATTTAAAAATGATTTGGAACTCTTCCATTTTTCTCAGAATACGGCTGACGTTTAAAAATGCTTCGGTACTTTTCCATTGTTCTCGGAATTCCGCTGACGTTTAAAAATGCTTCGGAACTCTTCCATTGTTCTCGTAATTCTGCTGATGTTTAAAATTGCTTGGGAACTCTTACATTGTTCTCGGAATTCCGCTGAAGATTAAAAATGCTTCGGAACTCTTCCATTGTTCTCGGATTTCCGATGAAGTTTAAAAATACTTCGGAACTCTTCCATTGTTCTCGGAATTCCGCTGAAGTTTAAAAATGCTTCGTAACTCTTTCATTGCTCAAGGAATTCCAATGACGTTCAAAAATGCTTCAGAACTCTTCCATTGTTCTAGGATTTCTGCTGAAGTTTAAAAATGCTTTGGAACTCTTCTATTGTTCTCTGAATTCCGCTGAAGTTTAAAAATGCTTCTTTACTCTTACATTGTTCCCGGAATTCTGCTGAAGTTTCAAAATGCTTCGGAACTCTTTCATTGATCAAGGAATTCTGCTGACGTTCAAAAATGCTTCGGAACTCTTCCATTGTTCTTGGAATTCCACTGATGTTTAAAAATTCTTCGGAACTCTTCCCTTGTTCTCGGAATTCTGCTGACGAGTAAACATGCTTCGAAATTCTTCCATTGTTCTCGTAATTCCGCTGACGTTTAAAAATGCTTTGGAACTCTTCCATTGTTCTCGGAATTCCGCTGAAGTTTAAAAATGCTTCAGAACTCTTCCATTGTTCTAGGATTTCCGCTGAAGTTTAAAAATGCTCTGGAACTCTTCCATTGTTCTCGGAATTCCGCTGAAGTTTAAAAATGCTTCGGAACTCTTCCATTGTTCTCGGAATTCCGCTGAAGTTTAAAAATGCTTTCGGAACTCTTCCATTGTTCTCGGAATACTGCTGATATTGAAAAATGCTTCCGATCTCTTCCAATGTTCTCGGAATTCTGCTGAAGTTTTAAAATGCTTCGGAACTCTTACATTGTTCCCGGAATTCTGCTGAAGTTAAAAATGCTACGGAACTCTTCCATTGTTCTCGGAATACCGCTGAAGTTTAAAGATGCTTCGGAACTCTTTCAATGCTCAAGGAATTCCGGTGCCGTTTAAAAATGCTTCGGAACTCTTTCATTTATCTCAGAATTCCGCTGACATTTAAAAATGCTTTGGAACTCCTCCATTGTTCTCAGAATTCCGCTGATGTTTAAAAATGCTTCGGTACTTTGAGATTGTTCTCGGAATTCCGCTGATGTTTAAAAATGCTTCGGAACTCTTCCATTGTTCTAGGATTTCCGCTGAAGTTTAAAAATGCTCTGGAACTCTTCCATTGTTCTCGGAATTCCGCTGAAGTTTAAAAATGCTTCGGAACTCTTCCATTGTTCTCGGAATTCCGCTGAAGTTTAAAAATGCTTTCGGAACTCTTCCATTGTTCTCGGAATACTGCTGATATTTAAAAATGCTTCCGATCTCTTCCAATGTTCTCGGAATTCTGCTGAAGTTTTAAAATGCTTCGGAACTCTTACATTGTTCCCGGAATTCTGCTGAAGTTAAAAATGCTACGGAACTCTTCCATTGTTCTCGGAATACCGCTGAAGTTTAAAGATGCTTCGGAACTCTTTCAATGCTCAAGGAATTCCGGTGCCGTTTAAAAATGCTTCGGAACTCTTTCATTTATCTCAGAATTCCGCTGACATTTAAAAATGCTTTGGAACTCCTCCATTGTTCTCAGAATTCCGCTGATGTTTAAAAATGCTTCGGTACTTTGAGATTGTTCTCGGAATTCCGCTGATGTTTAAAAATGCTTCGGAACTCTTCGAGTGTACTCGTAATTCCGGTGATGTTTAAAAATTCTTCGGAACTCTTACATTGTTCTCGGAATTCCGCTGAAGTTTAAAAATGCTTCAGAACTTTTCCATTGTCCTCGGAATTCTGCTGACCTTTAAAAATGCTTCCGATCTCTTCAATTTTTCTCGGAATTCTGCTGAAGTTTAAAAATTCTTCTTTACTCTTACATTGTTCCCGGAATTCTGCTGAAGTTTAAAAATGCTACGGTAATCTTCCATTTTTCTCAGAATTCCGCTGACGTTTAAAAATGCTTCAGAACTTTTCCATTGTTTTCGGAATTTTGCTGACGTTTATAAATGCTTTGGAACTCTTCCATTGTTCTCGGACATCCGCTGACATTTTAAAATGCTTCGGAACTCTTCCATTGTTCTCGGAATTGTGCTGATGTTTAAAAATGCTTCGGAACTCTTCCATTGTTCTCGGAATTCCACTGAAGTTTAAAAATGCTTCGGAACTCTTCCATTGTTCTAGGAATTCCGCTGAAATTTAAAAATGCTTAGATACTCTTCCATTGTTCACGGAATTCTGCTGACGTTTGAAAATGCTTCCGTACTCTTCCATTGTTCTCAGAATTCTGCTGACATTTAAAAATGCTTCGGAACACTTCCATTGTTCTCAGAATTTCCGATGAAGTTTCAAAATGCTTCGGAACTCTTCCATTGTTCTCGGAAATCTGCTGACGTTTAAAAATGCTTCCGATCTCTTCAATTGTACTCGGAATTCTCCTGAAGTATAAAAATGCTTCCGAACCCTTCCATTGCTCCCGGAATTCCGCTGAAGTTTCAAAATGCTTCGGAACTCTTTCATTGCTCAAGGAATTCTGCTGACGTTCAAAAATGCTTCGGAACTCTTCCATTGTTCTTGGAATTCCACTGATGTTTAAAAATTATTCGGAACTCTTCCCTTGTTCTCGGAATTCTGCTGACGAGTAAACATGCTTCGAAACTCTTCCATTGTTCTCGTAATTCCGCTGACGTTTAAAAATGCTTTGGAACTCTTCCATTGTTCTCGGAATTCCGCTGAAGTTTAAAAATGCTTCAGAACTCTTCCATTGTTCTCGGAATTCCGCTGAAGTTTAAAAAAGCTTCGGAACTCTTCCATTGTTCTCGGAATTCCGCTGAAGTTTAAAAATGCTTTTGGAACTCTTCCATTGTTCTCGGAATACTGCTGATATTTAAAAATGCTTCCGATCTCTTCCAATGTTCTCGGAATTCTGCTGAAGTTTTAAAATGCTTCGGAACTCTTACATTGTTCCCGGAATTCTGCTGAAGTTAAAAATGCTACGGAACTCTTCCATTGTTCTCGGAATACCGCTGAAGTTTAAAGATGCTTCGGAACTCTTTCAATTCACAAGGAATTCCGGTGCCGTTTAAAAATGCTTCGGAACTCTTTCATTTATCTCAGAATTCCGCTGACATTTAAAAATGCTTTGGAACTCCTCCATTGTTCTCAGAATTCCGCTGATGTTTAAAAATGCTTCGGTACTTTGAGATTGTTCTCGGAATTCCGCTGATGTTTAAAAATGCTTCGGAACTCTTTGAGTGTACTCGTAATTCCGGTGATGTTTAAAAATTCTTCGGAACTCTTACATTGTTCTCGGAATTCCGCTGAAGTTTAAAAATGCTTCGGAACTCTTCCATTGTTCTAGGAATTCCGATGAAGTTTAAAAATGCTTCCGGACTCTTACATTGTTCTCGGAATTCCGCTGAAGTTTAAAAATGCTTCAGAACTCTTACATTGTTCTCGGAATTCCGCTGAAGTTTAAAAGTGCTTCAGAACTCTTACATTGTTCCCGGAATTCCGCTGATGTTTAAAAATGCTTCGGAACCCTTCCATTGTTCTCGGAATTCCGCTGACGTTTAAAAATGCTTCGGAACTCTTCCATTGTTCTCGTAATTCTGCTGACATTTAAAAATGCTTCAGAACTCTTCCATTGTTCTAGGATTTCTGCTGAAGTTTAAAAATGCTTCGGAACTCTTCTATTGTTCTCGCAATTCTGCTGAAGTTTAAAAATGCTTCGGAACTCTTCCATTTTTCTCGGAATTCCACTGACGTTTAAAAATGCTTTGGAACTCTTCCATTGTTCTCGGAATTCCGCTGAAGTTTAAAGTTACTTCGGAACTCTTTCATTGCTCAAGGAATTCCGGTGACGTTTAAAAATACTTCGGAACTCTTCCATTTATCTCAGAATTCTGCTGACATTTAAAAATGCTTCGGATATCTTCCATTGTTCTCGGAATTCTGCTGACGTTTAAAAATGCTTCGGTACTTTTCGATTGTTCTCGGAATTCCGCTGATGTTTAAAAATGCTACGGAACTCTTCAAGTGTACTCGTAATTCCGGTGATGTTTAAGAATTCTTCGGAACTCTTACATTGTTGTCGGAATTCCGTGGAAGTTTAAAAATGCTTTGTAACTCTTCCATTGTTCTAGGAATTCCAATGAAGTTTAAAAATGCTTCGGAACTCTTCCATTGTTCTCGGAATTCCGCTGAAGTTTAAAAATGCTTCAGAACTCTTACATTGTTCTCGGAATTCCGCTGAAGTTTAAAAGTGCTTCAGAACTCTTCCATTGTTCTCGTAATTCCGCTGACGTTTAAAAATGCTTCGGTACTCTTCCATTGCTCTAGGATTTCTGATGAAGTTTAAAAATGCTTCGGAACTCTTCTATTGTTCTCGCAATTCTGCTGAAGTTTAAAAATGCTTCGGAACTCTTCCTTTGTTCTCGGAATTCTGTTGACGTTAAAAAATGCTTCCGATCTCTTCCATTGTTCTCGGAATTCTGCTGAAGTTTAAAAATGCTTCGGAACTCTTCCATTGTTCCCGGAACCTGCTGAAGTTTAAAAATGCTTCGGAACTCTTCCATTGTTCTCGTCATTCCGCTGACGTTTAAAAATGCTACATAACTGTTCCATTTTTCTCAGAATTCCGCTGAAGTTTAAAAATGTTTCTGAACTCTTCCATTGTTCTAGGATTTTCGCTGAAGTTTAAAAATGCTTCGGAACTCTTCCATTGTTCTTGGAATTCCGCTGAAGATTAAAAATGCTTCGGAACTTTTACATTGTTCTCGGAATTCCGCTGATGTTTAAAAATTCTTTGGAACTCTTCCATTGTTCTTGGAATTCTGTTGACGTTAAAAAATGCTTCCGATCTCCTCCCTTGTTCTCGGAATTCTGCTGACATTTCAAAATGCTTCGGAACTCTTCCATTTTTCTTGGAATTCTGCTGAAGTTTAAAAATTCTTCGGAACTCTTCCATTGTTTATGGAATTGCGCTGACATTTAAAAATGATTCGAAACTCTTCCATTGTTCTCGGAATTCCACTGACGTTTAAAAATGCTTTGGAACTCTTCCATTGTTCTCGGAATTCCGCTGAAGTTTAAAGATACTTCGGAACTCTTTCATTGCTCAAGGAAATCCGGTGACGTTTAAAAATGTTTCGGAACTCTTCCATTTATCTCAGAATTCCGCTGACATTTAAAAATGCTTTGGAACTCTTCCATTGTTCTCGGAATTCCGCTGAAGTTTAAAGATACTTCGTAACTCTTTCATTGCTCAAGGAATTCCGGTGACGTTTAAAAATGCTTCGGAACTCTTCCATTTATCTCAGAATTCCGCTGACATTTAAAATTGCTTCGGATCTCTTCCATTGTTCTCGGAATTCTGCTGACGTTTAAAAATGCTTCGGTACTTTTCGATTGTTCTCGGAATTCCGCTGATGTTTAAAAATGCTACGGAACTCTTCAAGTGTACTCGTAATTCCGGTGATGTTTAAAAATTCTTCAGAACTCTTACATTGTTCTCGGAATTCCGCTGAAGTTTAAAAATGCTTCGGAACTCTTCCATTGTTCTAGGATTTCCGATGAAGAATAAAAATGCTTCGGAACTCTTCCATTGTTCTCGGAATTCCGCTGATGAGTAAAAATGATTCGGAACTCTTCCTTTGTTCTCTTAATTCCGCTGACGTTTAAAAATGCTTCTGAACTCTTCCATTGTTCTCGGAATTCCGCTGAAGTTTAAAAATGCTTCAGAACTCTTCCATTGTTCTAGGATTTCTGCTGAAGTTTAAAAATGCTTTGGAACTCTTCCATTGTTCTCGGAATTCCGCTGAAGTTTAAAAATGCTTCTGAACTCTTCCATTGTTCTCGGAATTCCGCTGAAGTTTAAAAATGCTTCAGAACTCTTCCATTGTTCTCGTAATTCCGCTGACGTTTAAAAATGCTACATAACTCTTCCATTTTTCTCAGAATTCCACTGAAGTTTAAAAATGTTTCTGAACTCTTCCATTGTTCTAGGATTTCCTCTGAAGTTAAAAAATGCTTCAGTACTCTTCCATTGTTCTTGGAATTCCGCTGAAGATTAAAAATGCTTCGGAACTCTTAGATTGTTCTCGGAATTACGCTGATGTTTAAAAATGCTTTGGAACTCTTCCATTGTTCTCGGAATTCTGTTGACGTTAAAAAATGCTTCTGATATCCTCCATTTTTCTCGGAATTCAGCTGACATTTCAAAATGCTTCGGAACTCTTCCATTGTTCTTGGAATTCTGCTGAAATTAAAAATTCTTCGGAACTCTTCCATTGTTTATGGAATTGCGCTGACATTTAAAAATGATTCGGAACTCTTCCATTTTTCTCGGAATTCCACTGACGTTTAAAAATGCTTTGGAACTCTTCCATTGTTCTCGGAATTCCACTGAAGTTTAAAGATACTTCGGAACTCTTTCATTGCTCAAGGAATTCCGGTGACGTTTAAAAATGCTTCGGAACTCTTACATTGTTCTCGGAATTCCGCTGAAGTTTAAAAATGCTTCAGAACTCTTACATTGTTCTCGGAATTCCGCTGATGTTTAAAAATGCTTCGGAACCCTTCCATTGTTCTCGGAATTCCGCTGACGTTTAATAATGATTCGGAACTCTTCCATTGTTCTCGTAATTCCGCTGACATTTAAAAATGCTTCGGAACTCTTCCATTGTTCTAGGATTTCTGATGAAGTTTAAAAATGCTTCAGAACTCTTCCATTGTCCTCGGAATTCTGCTGACCTTTAAAAATGCTTCGGAACTCTTACATTGTTCCCGGAATTCTGCTGAAGTTAAAAATGCTACGGAACTCTTCCATTGTTCTCGGAATACCGCTGAAGTTTAAAGATGCTTCGGAACTCTTTCAATGCTCAAGGAATTCCGGTGCCGTTTAAAAATGCTTCGGAACTCTTTCATTTATCTCAGAATTCCGCTGACATTTAAAAATGCTTTGGAACTCCTCCATTGTTCTC
The DNA here is from genome assembly GCF_046119375.1 of Phyllobates terribilis. Taxonomy (NCBI): domain Eukaryota; kingdom Metazoa; phylum Chordata; class Amphibia; order Anura; family Dendrobatidae; genus Phyllobates; species Phyllobates terribilis. The sequence continues at coordinate 305,108,575 of NW_027362765.1, read as the reverse complement.
AGAATTCCGCTGATGTTTAAAAATGCTTCGGTACTTTGAGATTGTTCTCGGAATTCCGCTGATGTTTAAAAATGCTTCGGAACTCTTCGAGTGTACTCGTAATTCCGGTGATGTTTAAAAATTCTTCGGAACTCTTACATTGTTCTCGGAATTCCGCTGAAGTTTAAAAATGCTTCAGACCTCTTCCATTGTCCTCGGAATTCTGCTGACCTTTAAAAATGCTTCCGATCTCTTCCATTTTTCTCGGAATTCTGCTGAAGTTTAAAAATTCTTCTTTACTCTTACATTGTTCCCGGAATTCTGCTGAAGTTTAAAAATGCTACGGTACTCTTCCATTTTTCTCAGAATTCCGCTGACGTTTAAAAATGCTTCGGAACTTTTCCATTGTTTTCGGAATTTTGCTGACGTTTATAAATGCTTTGGAACTCTTCCATTGTTCTCAGACATCTGCTGACATTTTAAAATGCTTCGGAACTCTTCCATTGTTCTCGGAATTGTGCTGATGTTTAAAAATGCTTCGGAACTCTTCCATTGTTCTCGGAATTCCACTGAAGTTTAAAAATGCTTCGGAACTCTTCCATTGTTCTAGGAATTCCGCTGAAGTTTAAAAATGCTTAGATACTCTTCCATTGTTCTCGGAATTCTGCTGACGTTTGAAAATGCTTCGGTACTCTTCCATTGTTCTCGGAATTCTGCTGACATTTAAAAATGCTTCGGAACACTTCCATTGTTCTCAGAATTTCCGATGAAGTTTCAAAATGCTTCGGAACTCTTCCATTGTTCTCGGAAATCTGCTGACGTTTAAAAATGCTTCCGATCTCTTCAATTGTACTCGGAATTCTCCTGAAGTATAAAAATGCTTCCGAACTCTTCCATTGCTCCCGGAATTCCGCTGAAGTTTCAAAATGCTTCGGAACTCTTTCATTGCTCAAGGAATTCTGCTGACGTTCAAAAATTCTTCGGAACTCTTCCATTGTTCTTGGAATTCCACTGATGTTTAAAAATTATTCGGAACTCTTCCCTTGTTCTCGGAATTCTGCTGACGAGTAAACATGCTTCGAAACTCTTCCATTGTTCTCGTAATTCCGCTGACGTTTAAAAATGCTTTGGAACTCTTCCATTGTTCTCGGAATTCTGCTGAAGTTTAAAAATGCTTCAGAACTCTTCCATTGTTCTAGGATTTCCGCTGAAGTTTAAAAATGCTCTGGAACTATTCCATTGTTCTCGGAATTCCGCTGAAGTTTAAAAATGCTTCGGAACTCTTCCATTGTTCTCGGAATTCCGCTGAAGTTTAAAAATGCTTTCGGAACTCTTCCATTGTTCTCGGAATACTGCTGATATTTAAAAATGCTTCCGATCTCTTCCAATGTTCTCGGAATTCTGCTGAAGTTTTAAAATGCTTCGGAACTCTTACATTGTTCCCAGAATTCTGCTGAAGTTAAAAATGCTACGGAACTCTTCTATTGTTCTCGGAATACCGCTGAAGTTTAAAGATGCTTCGGAACTCTTTCAATGCTCAAGGAATTCCGGTGCCATTTAAAAATGCTTCGGAACTCTTTCATTTATCTCAGAATTCCGCTGACATTTAAAAATGCTTTGGAACTCCTCCATTGTTCTCAGAATTCCGCTGATGTTTAAAAATGCTTCGGAACTCTTCGAGTGTACTCGTAATTCCGGTGATGTTTAAAAATTCTTCGGAACTCTTCCATTGTTCTAGGATTTCTGCTGAAGTTTAAAAATGCTTCGGAACTCTTCTATTGTTCTCGCAATTCTGCTGAAGTTTAAAAATGCTTCGGAACTCTTCCATTGTTCTCGGAATTCCGCTGAAGTTTAAAGATACTTCGGAACTCTTCAAGTGTACTCGTAATTCCGGTGATGTTTAAGAATTCTTCGGAACTCTTACATTGTTGTCGGAATTCCGTTGAAGTTTAAAAATGCTTTGTAACTCTTCCATTGTTCTAGGAATTCCGATGAAGTTTAAAAAAGCTTCGGAACTCTTCCATTGTTCTCGGAATTCCGCTGAAGTTTAAAAATGCTTCAGAACTCTTACATTGTTATCGGAATTCCGCTGAAGTTTAAAAGTGCTTTAGAACTCTTCCATTGTTCTCGTAATTCCGCTGACGTTTAAAAATGCTTCGGAACTCTTCCATTGTTCTAGGATTTCTGATGAAGTTTAAAAATGCTTCAGAACTCTTCCATTGTCCTCGGAATTCTGCTGACCTTTAAAAATGCTTCCGATCTCTTCCATTTTTCTCGGAATTCTGCTGAAGTTTAAAAATTCATCTTTACTCTTACATTGTTCCCGGAATTCTGCTGAAGTTTAAAAATGCTACGGTACTCTTCCATTTTTCTCAGAATTCCGCTGACGTTTAAAAATGCTTCGGAACTTTTCCATTGTTTTCGGAATTTTGCTGACGTTTATAAATGCTTTGGAACTCTTCCATTGTTCTCGGACATCCGCTGACATTTTAAAATGCTTCGGAACTCTTCCATTGTTCTCGGAATTGTGCTGATGTTTAAAAATGCTTCGGATCTCTTCCATTTTTCTCGGAATTCCACTGAAGTTTAAAAATGCTTTGGAACTCTTTCATTGTTCAAGGAATTCCGCTGACGTTTAAAAATACTTCGGAACTATTCCATTCTGCTGAAGTTTAATAATGCTTCGGAACTCTTTCATTGTTCTCGGAATTCTGATGACGTTTAAAAATGCTTCGGAACACTTCCATTTTTCTCAGAATTGCGCTGACGTTTAAAAATGCTTCGGTACTTTTCCATTGTTCCCGGAATTCCGCTGACATTTAAAAATGCTTCGGAACTCTTACATTGTTCTCGGAATTCCGCTGAAGTTTAAAAATGCTTCGGAACTCTTCCATTGTTCTAGGGTTTCCGATGAAGTTTAAAAATGCTTTGGAACTCTTCTATTGTTCTCTTAATTCCGCTGACATGTAAAAATGCTTCGGAACTCTTTCATTTTTCAAGGAATTCCGCTGACGTTTAAAAATACTTCGGAACTATTCCATTGCTCTCGGAATTCTGCTGAAATTTAAAAATGCTTCGGAACTCTTCCATTGTTCTCGTAATTCTGCTGATGTTTAAAATTGCTTGGGAACTCTTACATTGTTCTCGGAATTCCGCTGAAAATTAAAAATGCTTCGGAACTCTTCCATTGTTCTCGGATTTCCGATGAAGTTTAAAAATACTTCGGAACTCTTCCATTGTTCTCGGAATTCCGCTGAAGTTTAAAAATGCTTCGTAACTCTTTCATTGCTCAAGGAATTCCGCTGACGTTCAAAAATGCTTCAGAACTCTTCCATTGTTCTAGGATTTCTGCTGAAGTTTAAAAATGCTTCGGTACTCTTACATTGTTCCCGGAATTCTGCTGAAGTTTAAAAATGCTACGGTACTCTTCCATTTTTCTCAGAATTCCGCTAACGTTTAAAAATGCTTTGGAACTCTTCCATTGTTCTCGGACATCCGCTGACATTTTAAAATGCTTCGGAACTCTTCCATTGTTCTCGGAATTGTGCTGATGTTTAAAAATGCTTCGGAACTCTTCCATTGTTCTCGGAATTCCACTGAAGTTTAAAAATGCTTCGGAACTCTTCCATTGTTCTAGGAATTCCGCTGAAGTTTAAAAATGCTTAGATACTCTTCCATTGTTCTCGGAATTCTGCTGATGTTTGAAAATGCTTCGGTACTCTTCCATTGTTCTCGGAATTCTGCTGACATTTAAAAATGCTTCGGAACACTTCCATTGTTCTCAGAATTTCCGATGAAGTTTCAAAATGCTTCGGAACTCTTCCATTCTTCTCGGAATTCTGCTGACGTTTAAAAATGCTTCCGATCTCTTCAATTGTACTCGGAATTCTCCTGAAGTATAAAAATGCTTCCGAACTCTTCCATTGCTCCCGGAATTCCGCTGAAGTTTAAAAATGCTTCGGAACTCTTCTATTGTTCTCGCAATTCTGCTGAAGTTTAAAAATGCTTCGGAACTCTTCCATTGTTCTCGGAATTCTGTTGACGTTAAAAAATGCTTCCGATCTCTTCCATTGTTCTCGGAATTCTGCTGAAGTTTAAAAATACTTCGGAACTCTTCCATTGTTCTCTGAATTCCGCTGAAGTTTAAAAATGCTTCGTAACTCTTTCATTGCTCAAGGAATTCCGCTGACGTTCAAAAATGCTTCGGAACTCTTCCATTGTTCTAGGATTTCTGCTGAAGTTTAAAAATGCTTTGGAACTCTTCCATTGTTCTCGGAATTCCGCTGAAGTTTAAAAATGCTTCGGAACTCTTACATTGTACTCGGAATTCCGCTGACCTTTAAAAATGCTTACGATCTCTTCCATTTTTCTCGGAATTCTGCTGAAGTTTAAAAATGCTTCGGTACTCTTACATTGTTCCCGGAATTCTGCTGAAGTTTAAAAATGCTACGGTACTCTTCCATTGTTCCCGGAATTCCACTGAAGTTTAAAAATGCTTCGGAACTCTTTCATTGTTCAACGAATTCCGCTGACGTTTAAAAATACTTTGGAACTATTCCATTCTGCTGAAGTTTAATAATGCTTCGGAACTCTTTCATTGTTCTCGGAATACTGATGACGTTTAAAAATGCTTCGGAACGCTTCCATTTTTCTCATTATTGCGCTGACGTTTAAAAATGCTTCGGTACTTTTCCATTGTTCCCGGAATTCCGCTGACATTTAAAAATGCTTCGGAACTCTTCCATTGTTCTTGGAATTCCGCTGAAGATTAAAAATGCTTCGGAACTTTTACATTGTTCTCGGAATTCCGCTGATGTTTAAAAATGCTTTGGAACTCTTCCATTGTTCTTGGAATTCTGTTGACGTTAAAAAATGCTTCCGATCTCCTCCCTTGTTCTCGGAATTCTGCTGACATTTCAAAATGCTTCGGAACTCTTCCATTTTTCTTGGAATTCTGCTGAAGTTTAAAAATTCTTCGGAACTCTTCCATTGTTTATGGAATTGCGCTGACATTTAAAAATGATTCGAAACTCTTCCATTGTTCTCGGAATTCCACTGACGTTTAAAAATGCTTTGGAACTCTTCCATTGTTCTCGGAATTCCGCTGAAGTTTAAAGATACTTCGTAACTCTTTCATTGCTCAAGGAATTCCGGTGACGTTTAAAAATGCTTCGGAACTCTTCCATTTATCTCAGAATTCCGCTGACATTTAAAATTGCTTCGGATCTCTTCCATTGTTCTCGGAATTCTGCTGACGTTTAAAAATGCTTCGGTACTTTTCGATTGTTCTCGGAATTCCGCTGATGTTTAAAAATGCTACGGAACTCTTCAAGTGTACTCGTAATTCCGGTGATGTTTAAAAATTCTTCAGAACTCTTACATTGTTCTCGGAATTCCGCTGAAGTTTAAAAATGCTTCGGAACTCTTCCATTGTTCTAGGATTTCCGATGAAGAATAAAAATGCTTCGGAACTCTTCCATTGTTCTCGGAATTCCGCTGATGAGTAAAAATGATTCGGAACTCTTCCTTTGTTCTCTTAATTCCGCTGACGTTTAAAAATGCTTCTGAACTCTTCCATTGTTCTCGGAATTCCGCTGAAGTTTAAAAATGCTTCAGAACTCTTCCATTGTTCTAGGATTTCTGCTGAAGTTTAAAAATGCTTTGGAACTCTTCCATTGTTCTCGGAATTCCGCTGAAGTTTAAAAATGCTTCTGAACTCTTCCATTGTTCTCGGAATTCCGCTGAAGTTTAAAAATGCTTCAGAACTCTTCCATTGTTCTCGTAATTCCGCTGACGTTTAAAAATGCTACATAACTCTTCCATTTTTCTCAGAATTCCACTGAAGTTTAAAAATGTTTCTGAACTCTTCCATTGTTCTAGGATTTCCTCTGAAGTTAAAAAATGCTTCAGTACTCTTCCATTGTTCTTGGAATTCCGCTGAAGATTAAAAATGCTTCGGAACTCTTAGATTGTTCTCGGAATTACGCTGATGTTTAAAAATGCTTTGGAACTCTTCCATTGTTCTCGGAATTCTGTTGACGTTAAAAAATGCTTCTGATATCCTCCATTTTTCTCGGAATTCAGCTGACATTTCAAAATGCTTCGGAACTCTTCCATTGTTCTTGGAATTCTCCTGAAATTAAAAATTCTTCGGAACTCTTCCATTGTTTATGGAATTGCGCTGACATTTAAAAATGATTCGGAACTCTTCCATTTTTCTCGGAATTCCACTGACGTTTAAAAATGCTTTGGAACTCTTCCATTGTTCTCGGAATTCCACTGAAGTTTAAAGATACTTCGGAACTCTTTCATTGCTCAAGGAATTCCGGTGACGTTTAAAAATGCTTCGGAACTCTTACATTGTTCTCGGAATTCCGCTGAAGTTTAAAAATGCTTCAGAACTCTTACATTATTCTTGGAATTCCGCTGAAGTTTAAAAGTGCTTCAGAACTCTTACATTGTTCTCGGAATTCCGCTGATGTTTAAAAATGCTTCGGAACCCTTCCATTGTTCTCGGAATTCCGCTGACGTTTAAAAATGCTTCGGAACTCTTCCATTGTTCTCGTAATTCCGCTGACATTTAAAAATGCTTCGGAACTCTTCCATTGTTCTAGGATTTCTGATGAAGTTTAAAAATGCTTCAGAACTCTTCCATTGTCCTCGGAATTCTGCTGACCTTTAAAAATGCTTCCGATCTCTTCCATTTTTCTCGGAATTCTGCTGAAGTTTAAAAATTCTTCTTTACTCTTACATTGTTCCCGGAATTCTGCTGAAGTTTAAAAATGCTACGGTACTCTTCCATTTTTCTCAGAATTCCGCTGACGTTTAAAAATGCTTCGGAACTTTTCCATTGTTTTCGGAATTTTGCTGACGTTTATAAATGCTTTGGAACTCTTCCATTGTTCTCGGACATCCGCTGACATTTTAAAATGCTTCGGAACTCTTCCATTGTTCTCGGAATTGTGCTGATGTTTAAAAATGCTTCGGATCTCTTCCATTGTTCTCGGAATTCCACTGAAGTTTAAAAATGCTTCGGAACTCTTCCATTGTTCTAGGAATTCCGCTGAAGTTTAAAAATGCTTAGATACTCTTCCATTGTTCTCGGAATTCTGCTGACATTTAAAAATGCTTCGGAACACTTCCATTGTTCTCAGAATTTCCGATGAAGTTTCAAAATGCTTCGGAACTCTTCCATTGTTCTCGGAAATCTGCTGACGTTTAAAAATGCTTCCGATCTCTTCAATTGTACTCGGAATTCTCCTGAAGTATAAAAATGCTTCCGAACTCTTCCATTGCTCCCGGAATTCCGCTGAAGTTTAAAAATGCTTCGGAACTTTTTCATTGCTCAAGGAATTCTGCTGACGTTCAAAAATGCTTTGGAACTCTTCCATTGTTCTTGGAATTCCACTGATGTTTAAAAATTCTTCGGAACTCTTCCCTTGTTCTCGGAATTCTGCTGACGAGTAAACATTCATCGAAACTCTTCCATTGTTCTCGTAATTCCGCTGACGTTTAAAAATGCTTTGGAACTCTTCCATTGTTCTCGGAATTCCGTTGACGTTCAAAAATGCTTCAGAACTCTTCCATTGTTCTAGGATTTCTGCTGAAGTTTAAAAATGCTTTGGAACTCTTCTATTGTTCTCTGAATTCCGCTGAAGTTTAAAAATGCTTCTTTACTCTTACATTGTTCCCGGAATTCTGCTGAAGTTTAAAAATGCTACGGTACTCTTCCATTTTTCTCAGAATTCCGCTGACGTTTAAAAATGCTTCGCAACTTTTCCATTGTTCTCGGAATTTTGCTAACGTTTAAAAATGCTTTGGAACTCTTCCATTGTTCTCGGACATCCGCTGACATTTTAAAATGCTTCGGAACTCTTCCATTGTTCTCGGAATTGTGCTGATGTTTAAAAATGCTTCGGAACTCTTCCATTGTTCTCGGAATTCCACTGAAGTTTAAAAATGCTTCGGAACTCTTCCATTGTTCTAGGAATTCCGCTGAAGTTTAAAAATGCTTAGATACTCTTCCATTGTTCTCGGAATTCTGCTGATGTTTGAAAATGCTTCGGTACTCTTCCATTGTTCTCGGAATTCTGCTGACATTTAAAAATGCTTCGGAACACTTCCATTGTTTTCAGAATTTCCGATGAAGTTTCAAAATGCTTCGGAACTCTTCCATTCTTCTCGGAATTCTGCTGACGTTTAAAAATGCTTCCGATCTCTTCAATTGTACTCGGAATTCTCCTGAAGTATAAAAATGCTTCCGAACTCTTCCATTGCTCCCGGAATTCCGCTGAAGTTTAAAAATGCTTCGGAACTCTTCTATTGTTCTCGCAATTCTGCTGAAGTTTAAAAATGCTTCGGAACTCTTCCATTGTTCTCGGAATTCTGTTGACGTTAAAAAATGCTTCCGATCTCTTCCATTGTTCTCGGAATTCTGCTGAAGTTTAAAAATACTTCGGAACTCTTCCATTGTTCTCTGAATTCCGCTGAAGTTTAAAAATGCTTCGTAACTCTTTCATTGCTCAAGGAATTCCGCTGACGTTCAAAAATGCTTCGGTACTCTTCCATTGTTCTAGGATTTCTGCTGAAGTTTAAAAATGCTTTGGAACTCTTCCATTGTTCTCGGAATTCCGCTGAAGTTTAAAAATGCTTCGGAACTCTTACATTGTACTCGGAATTCCGCTGACCTTTAAAAATGCTTACGATCTCTTCCATTTTTCTCGGAATTCTGCTGAAGTTTAAAAATGCTTCGGTACTCTTACATTGTTCCCGGAATTCTGCTGAAGTTTAAAAATGCTACGGTACTCTTCCATTGTTCCCGGAATTCCACTGAAGTTTAAAAATGCTTCGGAACTCTTTCATTGTTCAACGAATTCCGCTGACGTTTAAAAATACTTTGGAACTATTCCATTCTGCTGAAGTTTAATAATGCTTCGGAACTCTTTCATTGTTCTCGGAATACTGATGACGTTTAAAAATGCTTCGGAACGCTTCCATTTTTCTCATTATTGCGCTGACGTTTAAAAATGCTTCGGTACTTTTCCATTGTTCCCGGAATTCCGCTGACATTTAAAAATGCTTCGGAACTCTTACATTGTTCTCGGAATTCCACTGAAGTTTAAAAATGCTTTGGAACTCTTCCATTGTTCTCGAAATTCTGCTGAAGTTTATAAATGCTTCGGAACTCTTGCATTGCTCAAGGAATTCCGCTGACGTTTAAAAATGCTTCGGAACTCTTTCATTTTTCAAGGAATTCCGCTGACGTTTAAAAATACTTCGGAACTATTCCATTGCTCTCGGAATTCTGCTGAAATTTAATAATGCTTCGGAACACTTTCATTGTTCTCGGAATTCCGCTGACATTTAAAAATGCTTCGGAACTCTTCCATTTTTCTCAGAATTCGGCTGACGTTTAAAAATGCTTCGGTACTTTTCCATTGTTCTCGGAATTCCGCTGATGTTTAAAAATGCTTCGGAACTCTTCCATTGTTCTCGTAATTCTGCTGATGTTTAAAATTGCTTGGGAACTCTTACATTGTTCTCGGAATTCCGCTGAAGATTAAAAATGCTTCGGAACTCTTCCATTGTTCTCGGATTTCCGATGAAGTTTAAAAATACTTCGGAACTCATCCATTGATCTCGGAATTCCGCTGTAGTTTAAAAATGCTTCGTAACTCTTTCATTGCTCAAGGAATTCCGCTGACGTTCAAAAATGCTTCGAAACTCTTCCATTGTTCTTGGAATTCCGCTGATGTTTAAAAATGCTTCGGAACTCTTCCATTGTTCTCGGAATTCCGCTGAAGTTTAAAAATGCTTCGGAACTCTTCCATTGTTCTAGGGTTTCCGATGAAGTTTAAAAATGCTTTGGAACTCTTCCATTGTTCTCTTAATTCCGCTGACATTTAAAAATGCTTCGGAACTCTTTCATTTTTCAAGGAATTCCGCTGACGTTTAAAAATACTTCGGAACTATTCCATTGCTCTCGGAATTCTGCTGAAATTTAAAAATGCTTCGGAACTCTTCCATTGTTCTCGTAATTCTGCTGATGTTTAAAATTGCTTGGGAACTCTTACATTGTTCTCGGAATTCCGCTGAAAATTAAAAATGCTTCGGAACTCTTCCATTGTTCTCGGATTTCCGATGAAGTTTAAAAATACTTCGGAACTCTTCCATTGTTCTCGGAATTCCGCTGAAGTTTAAAAATGCTTCGTAACTCTTTCATTGCTCAAGGAATTCCGCTGACGTTCAAAAATGCTTCAGAACTCTTCCATTGTTCTAGGATTTCTGCTGAAGTTTAAAAATGCTTTGGAACTCTTCTATTGTTCTCTGAATTCCGCTGAAGTTTAAAAATGCTTCTTTACTCTTACATTGTTCCCGGAATTCTGCTGAAGTTTAAAAATGCTACGGTACTCTTCCATTTTTCTCAGAATTCCGCTGACGTTTAAAAATGCTTCGCAACTTTTCCATTGTTCTCGGAATTTTGCTAACGTTTAAAAATGCTTTGGAACTCTTCCATTGTTCTCGGACATCCGCTGACATTTTAAAATGCTTCGGAACTCTTCCATTGTTCTCGGAATTGTGCTGATGTTTAAAAATGCTTCGGAACTCTTCCATTGTTCTCGGAATTCCACTGAAGTTTAAAAATGCTTCGGAACTCTTCCATTGTTCTAGGAATTCCGCTGAAGTTTAAAAATGCTTAGATACTCTTCCATTGTTCTCGGAATTCTGCTGATGTTTGAAAATGCTTCGGTACTCTTCCATTGTTCTCGGAATTCTGCTGACATTTAAAAATGCTTCGGAACACTTCCATTGTTTTCAGAATTTCCGATGAAGTTTCAAAATGCTTCGGAACTCTTCCATTCTTCTCGGAATTCTGCTGACGTTTAAAAATGCTTCCGATCTCTTCAATTGTACTCGGAATTCTCCTGAAGTATAAAAATGCTTCCGAACTCTTCCATTGCTCCCGGAATTCCGCTGAAGTTTAAAAATGCTTCGGAACTCTTCTATTGTTCTCGCAATTCTGCTGAAGTTTAAAAATGCTTCGGAACTCTTCCATTGTTCTCGGAATTCTGTTGACGTTAAAAAATGCTTCCGATCTCTTCCATTGTTCTCGGAATTCTGCTGAAGTTTAAAAATACTTCGGAACTCTTCCATTGTTCTCTGAATTCCGCTGAAGTTTAAAAATGCTTCGTAACTCTTTCATTGCTCAAGGAATTCCGCTGACGTTCAAAAATGCTTCGGAACTCTTCCATTGTTCTAGGATTTCTGCTGAAGTTTAAAAATGCTTTGGAACTCTTCCATTGTTCTCGGAATTCCGCTGAAGTTTAAAAATGCTTCGGAACTCTTACATTGTACTCGGAATTCCGCTGACCTTTAAAAATGCTTACGATCTCTTCCATTTTTCTCGGAATTCTGCTGAAGTTTAAAAATGCTTCGGTACTCTTACATTGTTCCCGGAATTCTGCTGAAGTTTAAAAATGCTACGGTACTCTTCCATTGTTCCCGGAATTCCACTGAAGTTTAAAAATGCTTCGGAACTCTTTCATTGTTCAACGAATTCCGCTGACGTTTAAAAATACTTTGGAACTATTCCATTCTGCTGAAGTTTAATAATGCTTCGGAACTCTTTCATTGTTCTCGGAATACTGATGACGTTTAAAAATGCTTCGGAACGCTTCCATTTTTCTCATTATTGCGCTGACGTTTAAAAATGCTTCGGTACTTTTCCATTGTTCCCGGAATTCCGCTGACATTTAAAAATGCTTCGGAACTCTTCCATTGTTCTTGGAATTCCGCTGATGTTTAAAAATGCTTTGGAACTCTTCCATTGTTCTTGGAATTCTGTTGACGTTAAAAAATGCTTCCGATCTCCTCCCTTGTTCTCGGAATTCTGCTGACATTTCAAAATGCTTCGGAACTCTTCCATTTTTCTTGGAATTCTGCTGAAGTTTAAAAATTCTTCGGAACTCTTCCATTGTTTATGGAATTGCGCTGACATTTAAAAATGATTCGAAACTCTTCCATTGTTCTCGGAATTCCACTGACGTTTAAAAATGCTTTGGAACTCTTCCATTGTTCTCGGAATTCCGCTGAAGTTTAAAGATACTTCGTAACTCTTTCATTGCTCAAGGAATTCCGGTGACGTTTAAAAATGCTTCGGAACTCTTCCATTTATCTCAGAATTCCGCTGACATTTAAAATTGCTTCGGATCTCTTCCATTGTTCTCGGAATTCTGCTGACGTTTAAAAATGCTTCGGTACTTTTCGATTGTTCTCGGAATTCCGCTGATGTTTAAAAATGCTACGGAACTCTTCAAGTGTACTCGTAATTCCGGTGATGTTTAAAAATTCTTCAGAACTCTTACATTGTTCTCGGAATTCCGCTGAAGTTTAAAAATGCTTCGGAACTCTTCCATTGTTCTAGGATTTCCGATGAAGAATAAAAATGCTTCGGAACTCTTCCATTGTTCTCGGAATTCCGCTGATGAGTAAAAATGATTCGGAACTCTTCCTTTGTTCTCTTAATTCCGCTGACGTTTAAAAATGCTTCTGAACTCTTCCATTGTTCTCGGAATTCCGCTGAAGTTTAAAAATGCTTCAGAACTCTTCCATTGTTCTAGGATTTCTGCTGAAGTTTAAAAATGCTTTGGAACTCTTCCATTGTTCTCGGAATTCCGCTGAAGTTTAAAAATGCTTCTGAACTCTTCCATTGTTCTCGGAATTCCGCTGAAGTTTAAAAATGCTTCAGAACTCTTCCATTGTTCTCGTAATTCCGCTGACGTTTAAAAATGCTACATAACTCTTCCATTTTTCTCAGAATTCCACTGAAGTTTAAAAATGTTTCTGAACTCTTCCATTGTTCTAGGATTTCCTCTGAAGTTAAAAAATGCTTCAGTACTCTTCCATTGTTCTTGGAATTCCGCTGAAGATTAAAAATGCTTCGGAACTCTTAGATTGTTCTCGGAATTACGCTGATGTTTAAAAATGCTTTGGAACTCTTCCATTGTTCTCGGAATTCTGTTGACGTTAAAAAATGCTTCTGATATCCTCCATTTTTCTCGGAATTCAGCTGACATTTCAAAATGCTTCGGAACTCTTCCATTGTTCTTGGAATTCTGCTGAAATTAAAAATTCTTCGGAACTCTTCCATTGTTTATGGAATTGCGCTGACATTTAAAAATGATTCGGAACTCTTCCATTTTTCTCGGAATTCCACTGACGTTTAAAAATGCTTTGGAACTCTTCCATTGTTCTCGGAATTCCACTGAAGTTTAAAGATACTTCGGAACTCTTTCATTGCTCAAGGAATTCCGGTGACGTTTAAAAATGCTTCGGAACTCTTACATTGTTCTCGGAATTCCGCTGAAGTTTAAAAATGCTTCAGAACTCTTACATTATTCTTGGAATTCCGCTGAAGTTTAAAAGTGCTTCAGAACTCTTACATTGTTCTCGGAATTCCGCTGATGTTTAAAAATGCTTCGGAACCCTTCCATTGTTCTCGGAATTCCGCTGACGTTTAAAAATGCTTCGGAACTCTTCCATTGTTCTCGTAATTCCGCTGACATTTAAAAATGCTTCGGAACTCTTCCATTGTTCTAGGATTTCTGATGAAGTTTAAAAATGCTTCAGAACTCTTCCATTGTCCTCGGAATTCTGCTGACCTTTAAAAATGCTTCCGATCTCTTCCATTTTTCTCGGAATTCTGCTGAAGTTTAAAAATTCTTCTTTACTCTTACATTGTTCCCGGAATTCTGCTGAAGTTTAAAAATGCTACGGTACTCTTCCATTTTTCTCAGAATTCCGCTGACGTTTAAAAATGCTTCGGAACTTTTCCATTGTTTTCGGAATTTTGCTGACGTTTATAAATGCTTTGGAACTCTTCCATTGTTCTCGGACATCCGCTGACATTTTAAAATGCTTCGGAACTCTTCCATTGTTCTCGGAATTGTGCTGATGTTTAAAAATGCTTCGGATCTCTTCCATTGTTCTCGGAATTCCACTGAAGTTTAAAAATGCTTCGGAACTCTTCCATTGTTCTAGGAATTCCGCTGAAGTTTAAAAATGCTTAGATACTCTTCCATTGTTCTCGGAATTCTGCTGACATTTAAAAATGCTTCGGAACACTTCCATTGTTCTCAGAATTTCCGATGAAGTTTCAAAATGCTTCGGAACTCTTCCATTGTTCTCGGAAATCTGCTGACGTTTAAAAATGCTTCCGATCTCTTCAATTGTACTCGGAATTCTCCTGAAGTATAAAAATGCTTCCGAACTCTTCCATTGCTCCCGGAATTCCGCTGAAGTTTAAAAATGCTTCGGAACTTTTTCATTGCTCAAGGAATTCTGCTGACGTTCAAAAATGCTTTGGAACTCTTCCATTGTTCTTGGAATTCCACTGATGTTTAAAAATTCTTCGGAACTCTTCCCTTGTTCTCGGAATTCTGCTGACGAGTAAACATTCATCGAAACTCTTCCATTGTTCTCGTAATTCCGCTGACGTTTAAAAATGCTTTGGAACTCTTCCATTGTTCTCGGAATTCCGCTGACGTTCAAAAATGCTTCAGAACTCTTCCATTGTTCTAGGATTTCTGCTGAAGTTTAAAAATGCTTTGGAACTCTTCTATTGTTCTCTGAATTCCGCTGAAGTTTAAAAATGCTTCTTTACTCTTACATTGTTCCCGGAATTCTGCTGAAGTTTAAAAATGCTACGGTACTCTTCCATTTTTCTCAGAATTCCGCTGACGTTTAAAAATGCTTCGCAACTTTTCCATTGTTCTCGGAATTTTGCTAACGTTTAAAAATGCTTTGGAACTCTTCCATTGTTCTCGGACATCCGCTGACATTTTAAAATGCTTCGGAACTCTTCCATTGTTCTCGGAATTGTGCTGATGTTTAAAAATGCTTCGGAACTCTTCCATTGTTCTCGGAATTCCACTGAAGTTTAAAAATGCTTCGGAACTCTTCCATTGTTCTAGGAATTCCGCTGAAGTTTAAAAATGCTTAGATACTCTTCCATTGTTCTCGGAATTCTGCTGATGTTTGAAAATGCTTCGGTACTCTTCCATTGTTCTCGGAATTCTGCTGACATTTAAAAATGCTTCGGAACACTTCCATTGTTTTCAGAATTTCCGATGAAGTTTCAAAATGCTTCGGAACTCTTCCATTCTTCTCGGAATTCTGCTGACGTTTAAAAATGCTTCCGATCTCTTCAATTGTACTCGGAATTCTCCTGAAGTATAAAAATGCTTCCGAACTCTTCCATTGCTCCCGGAATTCCGCTGAAGTTTAAAAATGCTTCGGAACTCTTCTATTGTTCTCGCAATTCTGCTGAAGTTTAAAAATGCTTCGGAACTCTTCCATTGTTCTCGGAATTCTGTTGACGTTAAAAAATGCTTCCGATCTCTTCCATTGTTCTCGGAATTCTGCTGAAGTTTAAAAATACTTCGGAACTCTTCCATTGTTCTCTGAATTCCGCTGAAGTTTAAAAATGCTTCGTAACTCTTTCATTGCTCAAGGAATTCCGCTGACGTTCAAAAATGCTTCGGTACTCTTCCATTGTTCTAGGATTTCTGCTGAAGTTTAAAAATGCTTTGGAACTCTTCCATTGTTCTCGGAATTCCGCTGAAGTTTAAAAATGCTTCGGAACTCTTACATTGTACTCGGAATTCCGCTGACCTTTAAAAATGCTTACGATCTCTTCCATTTTTCTCGGAATTCTGCTGAAGTTTAAAAATGCTTCGGTACTCTTACATTGTTCCCGGAATTCTGCTGAAGTTTAAAAATGCTACGGTACTCTTCCATTGTTCCCGGAATTCCACTGAAGTTTAAAAATGCTTCGGAACTCTTTCATTGTTCAACGAATTCCGCTGACGTTTAAAAATACTTTGGAACTATTCCATTCTGCTGAAGTTTAATAATGCTTCGGAACTCTTTCATTGTTCTCGGAATACTGATGACGTTTAAAAATGCTTCGGAACGCTTCCATTTTTCTCATTATTGCGCTGACGTTTAAAAATGCTTCGGTACTTTTCCATTGTTCCCGGAATTCCGCTGACATTTAAAAATGCTTCGGAACTCTTACATTGTTCTCGGAATTCCACTGAAGTTTAAAAATGCTTTGGAACTCTTCCATTGTTCTCGAAATTCTGCTGAAGTTTATAAATGCTTCGGAACTCTTGCATTGCTCAAGGAATTCCGCTGACGTTTAAAAATGCTTCGGAACTCTTTCATTTTTCAAGGAATTCCGCTGACGTTTAAAAATACTTCGGAACTATTCCATTGCTCTCGGAATTCTGCTGAAATTTAATAATGCTTCGGAACACTTTCATTGTTCTCGGAATTCCGCTGACATTTAAAAATGCTTCGGAACTCTTCCATTTTTCTCAGAATTCGGCTGACGTTTAAAAATGCTTCGGTACTTTTCCATTGTTCTCGGAATTCCGCTGATGTTTAAAAATGCTTCGGAACTCTTCCATTGTTCTCGTAATTCTGCTGATGTTTAAAATTGCTTGGGAACTCTTACATTGTTCTCGGAATTCCGCTGAAGATTAAAAATGCTTCGGAACTCTTCCATTGTTCTCGGATTTCCGATGAAGTTTAAAAATACTTCGGAACTCATCCATTGATCTCGGAATTCCGCTGTAGTTTAAAAATGCTTCGTAACTCTTTCATTGCTCAAGGAATTCCGCTGACGTTCAAAAATGCTTCGAAACTCTTCCATTGTTCTTGGAATTCCGCTGATGTTTAAAAATGCTTCGGAACTCTTCCATTGTTCTCGGAATTCCGCTGAAGTTTAAAAATGCTTCGGAACTCTTCCATTGTTCTAGGGTTTCCGATGAAGTTTAAAAATGCTTTGGAACTCTTCCATTGTTCTCTTAATTCCGCTGACATTTAAAAATGCTTCGGAACTCTTTCATTTTTCAAGGAATTCCGCTGACGTTTAAAAATACTTCGGAACTATTCCATTGCTCTCGGAATTCTGCTGAAATTTAAAAATGCTTCGGAACTCTTCCATTGTTCTCGTAATTCTGCTGATGTTTAAAATTGCTTGGGAACTCTTACATTGTTCTCGGAATTCCGCTGAAAATTAAAAATGCTTCGGAACTCTTCCATTGTTCTCGGATTTCCGATGAAGTTTAAAAATACTTCGGAACTCTTCCATTGTTCTCGGAATTCCGCTGAAGTTTAAAAATGCTTCGTAACTCTTTCATTGCTCAAGGAATTCCGCTGACGTTCAAAAATGCTTCAGAACTCTTCCATTGTTCTAGGATTTCTGCTGAAGTTTAAAAATGCTTTGGAACTCTTCTATTGTTCTCTGAATTCCGCTGAAGTTTAAAAATGCTTCTTTACTCTTACATTGTTCCCGGAATTCTGCTGAAGTTTAAAAATGCTACGGTACTCTTCCATTTTTCTCAGAATTCCGCTGACGTTTAAAAATGCTTCGCAACTTTTCCATTGTTCTCGGAATTTTGCTAACGTTTAAAAATGCTTTGGAACTCTTCCATTGTTCTCGGACATCCGCTGACATTTTAAAATGCTTCGGAACTCTTCCATTGTTCTCGGAATTGTGCTGATGTTTAAAAATGCTTCGGAACTCTTCCATTGTTCTCGGAATTCCACTGAAGTTTAAAAATGCTTCGGAACTCTTCCATTGTTCTAGGAATTCCGCTGAAGTTTAAAAATGCTTAGATACTCTTCCATTGTTCTCGGAATTCTGCTGATGTTTGAAAATGCTTCGGTACTCTTCCATTGTTCTCGGAATTCTGCTGACATTTAAAAATGCTTCGGAACACTTCCATTGTTTTCAGAATTTCCGATGAAGTTTCAAAATGCTTCGGAACTCTTCCATTCTTCTCGGAATTCTGCTGACGTTTAAAAATGCTTCCGATCTCTTCAATTGTACTCGGAATTCTCCTGAAGTATAAAAATGCTTCCGAACTCTTCCATTGCTCCCGGAATTCCGCTGAAGTTTAAAAATGCTTCGGAACTCTTCTATTGTTCTCGCAATTCTGCTGAAGTTTAAAAATGCTTCGGAACTCTTCCATTGTTCTCGGAATTCTGTTGACGTTAAAAAATGCTTCCGATCTCTTCCATTGTTCTCGGAATTCTGCTGAAGTTTAAAAATACTTCGGAACTCTTCCATTGTTCTCTGAATTCCGCTGAAGTTTAAAAATGCTTCGTAACTCTTTCATTGCTCAAGGAATTCCGCTGACGTTCAAAAATGCTTCGGAACTCTTCCATTGTTCTAGGATTTCTGCTGAAGTTTAAAAATGCTTTGGAACTCTTCCATTGTTCTCGGAATTCCGCTGAAGTTTAAAAATGCTTCGGAACTCTTACATTGTACTCGGAATTCCGCTGACCTTTAAAAATGCTTACGATCTCTTCCATTTTTCTCGGAATTCTGCTGAAGTTTAAAAATGCTTCGGTACTCTTACATTGTTCCCGGAATTCTGCTGAAGTTTAAAAATGCTACGGTACTCTTCCATTGTTCCCGGAATTCCACTGAAGTTTAAAAATGCTTCGGAACTCTTTCATTGTTCAACGAATTCCGCTGACGTTTAAAAATACTTTGGAACTATTCCATTCTGCTGAAGTTTAATAATGCTTCGGAACTCTTTCATTGTTCTCGGAATACTGATGACGTTTAAAAATGCTTCGGAACGCTTCCATTTTTCTCATTATTGCGCTGACGTTTAAAAATGCTTCGGTACTTTTCCATTGTTCCCGGAATTCCGCTGACATTTAAAAATGCTTCGGAACTCTTACATTGTTCTCGGAATTCCACTGAAGTTTAAAAATGCTTCGGAACTCTTCCATTGTTCTAGGGTTTCCGATGAAGTTTAAAAATGCTTTGGAACTCTTCCATTGTTCTCGAAATTCTGCTGAAGTTTATAAATGCTTCGGAACTCTTGCATTGCTCAAGGAATTCCGCTGACGTTTAAAAATGCTTCGGAACTCTTTCATTCTTCAAGGAATTCCGCTGACGTTTAAAAATACTTCGGAACTATTCCATTGCTCTCGGAATTCTGCTGAAATTTAATAATGCTTCGGAACACTTTCATTGTTCTCGGAATTCCGCTGACATTTAAAAATGCTTCGGAACTCTTCCATTTTTCTCAGAATTCGGCTGACGTTTAAAAATGCTTCGGTACTTTTCCATTGTTCTCGGAATTCCGCTGATGTTTAAAAATGCTTCGGAACTCTTCCATTGTTCTCGTAATTCTGCTGATGTTTAAAATTGCTTGGGAACTCTTACATTGTTCTCGGAATTCCGCTGAAGATTAAAAATGCTTCGGAACTCTTCCATTGTTCTCGGATTTCCGATGAAGTTTAAAAATACTTCGGAACTCATCCATTGATCTCGGAATTCCGCTGTAGTTTAAAAATGCTTCGTAACTCTTTCATTGCTCAAGGAATTCCGCTGACGTTCAAAAATGCTTCGAAACTCTTCCATTGTTCTTGGAATTCCGCTGATGTTTAAAAATGCTTCGGAACTCTTCCATTGTTCTCGGAATTCCGCTGATGAGTAAAAATGATTCAGAACTCTTCCATTGTTCTAGGATTTCTGCTTAAGTTTAAAAATGCTTTGGAACTCTTCTATTGTTCTCTGAATTCCGCTGAAGTTTAAAAATGCATCGGAACTCTTACATTGTTCTCGGAATTCCGCTGAAGTTTAAAAATGCTTCGTAACTCTTTCATTGCTCAAGGAATTCCGCTGACGTTCAAAAATGCTTCGAAACTCTTCCATTGTTCTTGTAATTCCGCTGATGTTTAAAAATGCTTCGGAACTCTTCCATTGTTCTCGGAATTCCGCTGATGAGTAAAAATGATTCAGAACTCTTCCATTGTTCTAGGATTTCTGCTTAAGTTTAAAAATGCTTTGGAACTCTTCTATTGTTCTCTGAATTCCGCTGAAGTTTAAAAATGCATCGGAACTCTTACATTGTTCTCGGAATTCCGCTGAAGTTTAAAAATGCTTCAGAACTCTTCCATTGTTCTCGGAATTCTGCTGACCTTTAAAAATGCTTCCGATCTCTTCCATTTTTCTCGGAATTCTGCTGAAGTTTAAAAATGCTTCGGTACTCTTACATTGTTCCCGGAATTCTGCTGAAGTTTAAAAATGCTACTGTTCTCTTCCATTGTTCCCGGAATTCCGCTGAAGTTTAAAAATGCTTCGGAACTCTTTCATTGCTCAAGGAATTCCGCTGATGTTTAAAAATGCTTCGGAACTTTTCCATTGTTCTCGGAATTTTGCTGACGTTTAAAAATGCTTTGGAACTCTTCCATTGTTCTCGGACATCCGCTGACATTTTAAAATGCTTCGGAACTCTTGCATTGTTCTCGGAATTGTGCTGATGTTTAAAAATGCTTCGGAACTCTTCCATTGTTCTCGGAATTCCACTGAAGTTTAAAAATGCTTCGGAACTCTTCCATTGTTCTAGGAATTCCGCTGAAGTTTAAAAATGCTTAGATACTCTTCCATTGTTCTCGGAATTCTGCTGACGTTTGAAAATGCTTCGGTACTCTTCCATTGTTCTCGGAATTCTGCTGACATTTAAAAATGCTTCGGAACACTTCATTGTTCTCAGAATTTCCGATGAAGTTTCAAAATGCTTCGGTACTCTTCCATTGTTCTCGGAATTCTGCTGACGTTTAAAAATGCTTCCGATCTCTTCAATTGTACTCGGAATTCTCCTGAAGTATAAAAATGCTTCCGAACTCTTCCATTGCTCCCGGAATTCCGCTGAAGTTTAAAAATGCTTCGGAACTCTTTCATTTCTCAAGGAATTCCGCTGACGTTCAAAAATGCTTCGGAACTCTTCCATTGTTCTTGGAATTCCACTGATGTTTAAAAATTCTTCGGAACTCTTCCATTGTTCTCGGAATTCCGCTGACGAGTAAAAATGCTTCGGTTCTCTTCTATTGTTCTCGGAATTCCGCTGAAGTTTAAAAATGCTTCAGAACTCTTCCATTGTTCTCGGAATTCTGCTGACCTTTAAAAATGCTTACGATCTCTTCCATTTTTCTCGGAATTCTGCTGAAGTTTAAAAATGCTTCGGTACTGTTACATTGTTCCCGGAATTCTGGTGAAGTTTAAAAATGCTGCGGTACTCTTCCATTGTTCCCGGAATTCCGCTGAAGTTTAAAAATGCTTTGGAACTCTTTCATTTCTCAAGGAATTCCGCTGACGTTCAAAAATGCTTCGGAACTCTTCCATTGTTCTTGGAATTCCACTGATGTTTAAAAATTCTTCGGAACTCTTCCATTGTTCTCAGAATTCCGCTGACGAGTAAAAATGCTTCGGTTCTCTTCCATTGTTCTCGGAATTCCGCTGAAGTTTAAAAATGCTTCAGAACTCTTCCATTGTTCTCGGAATTCTGCTGACCTTTAAAAATGCTTACGATCTCTTCCATTTTTCTCGGAATTCTGCTGAAGTTTAAAAATGCTTCGGTACTGTTACATTGTTCCCGGAATTCTGGTGAAGTTTAAAAATGCTACGGTACTCTTCCATTGTTCCCGGAATTCCGCTGAAGTTTAAAAATGCTTCGGAACTCTTTCATTGCTCAAGGAATTCCGCTGATGTTTAAAAATGCTTCGGAACTCTTCCATTTTTCTCAGAATTCCGCTGACGTTTAAAAATGCTTCGGAACTTTTCCATTGTTCTCGGAATTCTGCTGAAGTTTATAAATGCTTTGGAACTCTTTCATTGTTCAAGGAATTCCGCTGACGTTTAAAAATACTTCGGAACTATTCCATTCTGCTGAAGTTTAATAATGCTTCGGAACTCTTTCATTGTTCTCGGAATTCCGCTGACATTTAAAAATGCTTCGGAACTCTTACATTGTTCTCGGAATTCCGCTGAAGTTTAAAAATGCTTCGGAACTCTTCCATTGTTCTAGGGTTTCCGATGAAGTTTAAAAATGCTTTGGAACTCTTCCATTGTTCTCTTAATTCCACTGACATTTAAAAATGCTTCGGAACTCTTTCATTTTTCAAGGAATTCCGCTGACGTTTAAAAATACTTCGGAACTATTCCATTGCTCTCGTAATTCTGCTGAAATTTAATAATGCTTCGGAACTCTTTCATTGTTCTCGGAATTCCGCTGACATTTAAAAATGATTTGGAACTCTTCCATTTTTCTCAGAATACGGCTGACGTTTAAAAATGCTTCGGTACTTTTCCATTGTTCTCGGAATTCCGCTGACGTTTAAAAATGCTTCGGAACTCTTCCATTGTTCTCGTAATTCTGCTGATGTTTAAAATTGCTTGGGAACTCTTACATTGTTCTCGGAATTCCGCTGAAGATTAAAAATGCTTCGGAACTCTTCCATTGTTCTCGGATTTCCGATGAAGTTTAAAAATACTTCGGAACTCTTCCATTGTTCTCGGAATTCCGCTGAAGTTTAAAAATGCTTCGTAACTCTTTCATTGCTCAAGGAATTCCGCTGACGTTCAAAAATGCTTCAGAACTCTTCCATTGTTCTAGGATTTCTGCTGAAGTTTAAAAATGCTTTGGAACTCTTCTATTGTTCTCTGAATTCCGCTGAAGTTTAAAAATGCTTCTTTACTCTTACATTGTTCCCGGAATTCTGCTGAAGTTTCAAAATGCTTCGGAACTCTTTCATTGATCAAGGAATTCTGCTGACGTTCAAAAATGCTTCGGAACTCTTCCATTGTTCTTGGAATTCCACTGATGTTTAAAAATTCTTCGGAACTCTTCCCTTGTTCTCGGAATTCTGCTGACGAGTAAACATGCTTCGAAACTCTTCCATTGTTCTCGTAATTCCGCTGACGTTTAAAAATGCTTTGGACCTCTTCCATTGTTCTCGGAATTCCGCTGAAGTTTAAAAATGCTTCAGAACTCTTCCATTGTTCTAGCATTTCCGCTGAAGTTTAAAAATGCTCTGGAACTCTTCCATTGTTCTCGGAATTCCGCTGAAGTTTAAAAATGCTTCGGAACTCTTCCATTGTTCTCGGAATTCCGCTGAAGTTTAAAAATGCTTTCGGAACTCTTCCATTGTTCTCGGAATACTGCTGATATTTAAAAATGCTTCCGATCTCTTCCAATGTTCTCGGAATTCTGCTGAAGTTTTAAAATGCTTCGGAACTCTTACATTGTTCCCGGAATTCTGCTGAAGTTAAAAATGCTACGGAACTCTTCCATTGTTCTCGGAATACCGCTGAAGTTTAAAGATGCTTCGGAACTCTTTCAATGCTCAAGGAATTCCGGTGCCGTTTAAAAATGCTTCGGAACTCTTTCATTTATCTCAGAATTCCGCTGACATTTAAAAATGCTTTGGAACTCCTCCATTGTTCTCAGAATTCCGCTGATGTTTAAAAATGCTTCGGTACTTTGAGATTGTTCTCGGAATTCCGCTGATGTTTAAAAATGCTTCGGAACTCTTCGAGTGTACTCGTAATTCCGGTGATGTTTAAAAATTCTTCGGAACTCTTACATTGTTCTCGGAATTCCGCTGAAGTTTAAAAATGCTTCAGAACTCTTCCATTGTCCTCGGAATTCTGCTGACCTTTAAAAATGCTTCCGATCTCTTCCATTTTTCTCGGAATTCTGCTGAAGTTTAAAAATTCTTCTTTACTCTTACATTGTTCCCGGAATTCTGCTGAAGTTTAAAAATGCTACGGTACTCTTCCATTTTTCTCAGAATTCCGCTGACGTTTAAAAATGCTTCGGAACTTTTCCATTGTTTTCGGAATTTTGCTGACGTTTATAAATGCTTTGGAACTCTTCCATTGTTCTCGGACATCCGCTGACATTTTAAAATGCTTCGGAACTCTTCCATTGTTCTAGGAATTCCGCTGAAGTTTAAAAATGCTTAGATACTCTTCCATTGTTCACGGAATTCTGCTGACGTTTGAAAATGCTTCCGTACTCTTCAATTGTTCTCAGAATTCTGCTGACATTTAAAAATGCTTCGGAACACTTCCATTGTTCTCAGAATTTCCGATGAAGTTTCAAAATGCTTCGGAACTCTTCCATTGTTCTCGGAAATCTGCTGACGTTTAAAAATGCTTCCGATCTCTTCAATTGTACTCGGAATTCTCCTGAAGTATAAAAATGCTTCCGAACCCTTCCATTGCTCCCGGAATTCCGCTGAAGTTTCAAAATGCTTCGGAACTCTTTCATTGCTCAAGGAATTCTGCTGACGTTCAAAAATGCTTCGGAACTCTTCCATTGTTCTTGGAATTCCACTGATGTTTAAAAATTATTCGGAACTCTTCCCTTGTTCTCGGAATTCTGCTGACGAGTAAACATGCTTCGAAACTCTTCCATTGTTCTCGTAATTCCGCTGACGTTTAAAAATGCTTTGGAACTCTTCCATTGTTCTCGGAATTCCGCTGAAGTTTAAAAATGCTTCAGAACTCTTCCATTGTTCTAGGATTTCCGCTGAAGTTTAAAAATGCTCTGGAATTATTCCATTGTTCTCGGAATTCCGCTGAAGTTTAAAAAAGCTTCGGAACTCTTCCATTGTTCTCGGAATTCCGCTGAAGTTTAAAAATGCTTTTGGAACTCTTCCATTGTTCTCGGAATACTGCTGATATTTAAAAATGCTTCCGATCTCTTCCAATGTTCTCGGAATTCTGCTGAAGTTTTAAAATGCTTCGGAACTCTTACATTGTTCCCGGAATTCTGCTGAAGTTAAAAATGCTACGGAACTCTTCCATTGTTCTCGGAATACCGCTGAAGTTTAAAGATGCTTCGGAACTCTTTCAATTCACAAGGAATTCCGGTGCCGTTTAAAAATGCTTCGGAACTCTTTCATTTATCTCAGAATTCCGCTGACATTTAAAAATGCTTTGGAACTCGTCCATTGTTCTCAGAATTCCGCTGATGTTTAAAAATGCTTCGGTACTTTGAGATTGTTCTCGGAATTCCGCTGATGTTTAAAAATGCTTCGGAACTCTTTGAGTGTACTCGTAATTCCGGTGATGTTTAAAAATTCTTCGGAACTCTTACATTGTTCTCGGAATTCCGCTGAAGTTTAAAAATGCTTCGGAACTCTTCCATTGTTCTAGGAATTCCGATGAAGTTTAAAAATGCTTCCGGACTCTTACATTGTTCTCAGAATTCCGCTGAAGTTTAAAAATGCTTCAGAACTCTTACATTGTTCTCGGAATTCCGCTGAAGTTTAAAAGTGCTTCAGAACTCTTACATTGTTCTCGGAATTCCGCTGATGTTTAAAAATGCTTCGGAACCCTTCCATTGTTCTCGGAATTCCGCTGACGTTTAAAAATGCTTCGGAACTCTTCCATTGTTCTCGTAATTCTGCTGACATTTAAAAATGCTTCAGAACTCTTCCATTGTTCTAGGATTTCTGCTGAAGTTTAAAAATGCTTCGGAACTCTTCTATTGTTCTCGCAATTCTGCTGAAGTTTAAAAATGCTTCGGAACTCTTCCATTTTTCTCGGAATTCCACTGACGTTTAAAAATGCTTTGGAACTCTTCCATTGTTCTCGGAATTCCGCTGAAGTTTAAAGTTACTTCGGAACTCTTTCATTGCTCAAGGAATTCCGGTGACGTTTAAAAATGCTTCTGAACTCTTCCATTTATCTCAGAATTCCGCTGACATTTAAAAATGCTTCGGATATCTTCCATTGTTCTCGGAATTCTGCTGACGTTTAAAAATGCTTCGGTACTTTTCGATTGTTCTCGGAATTCCGCTGATGTTTAAAAATGCTACGGAACTCTTCAAGTGTACTCGTAATTCCGGTGATGTTTAAGAATTCTTCGGAACTCTTACATTGTTGTCGGAATTCCGTTGAAGTTTAAAAATGCTTTGTAACTCTTCCATTGTTCTAGGAATTCCAATGAAGTTTAAAAATGCTTCGGAACTCTTCCATTGTTCTCGGAATTCCGCTGAAGTTTAAAAATGCTTCAGAACTCTTACATTGTTCTCGGAATTCCGCTGAAGTTTAAAAGTGCTTCAGAACTCTTCCATTGTTCTCGTAATTCCGCTGACGTTTAAAAATGCTTCGGTACTCTTCCATTGTTCTAGGATTTCTGATGAAGTTTAAAAATGCTTCGGAACTCTTCTATTGTTCTCGCAATTCTGCTGAAGTTTAAAAATGCTTCGGAACTCTTCCTTTGTTCTCGGAATTCTGTTGACGTTAAAAAATGCTTCCGATCTCTTCCATTGTTCTCGGAATTCTGCTGAAGTTTAAAAATGCTTCGGAACTCTTCCATTGTTCCCGGAACCTGCTGAAGTTTAAAAATGCTTCGGAACTCTTCCATTGTTCTCGTCATTCCGCTGACGTTTAAAAATGCTACATAACTGTTCCATTTTTCTCAGAATTCCGCTGAAGTTTAAAAATGTTTCTGAACTCTTCCATTGTTCTAGGATTTTCGCTGAAGTTTAAAAATGCTTCGGAACTCTTCCATTGTTCTTGGAATTCCGCTGAAGATTAAAAATGCTTCGGAACTTTTACATTGTTCTCGGAATTCCGCTGATGTTTAAAAATGCTTTGGAACTCTTCCATTGTTCTTGGAATTCTGTTGACGTTAAAAAATGCTTCCGATCTCCTCCCTTGTTCTCGGAATTCTGCTGACATTTCAAAATGCTTCGGAACTCTTCCATTTTTCTTGGAATTCTGCTGAAGTTTAAAAATTCTTCGGAACTCTTCCATTGTTTATGGAATTGCGCTGAAATTTAAAAATGATTCGAAACTCTTCCATTGTTCTCGGAATTCCACTGACGTTTAAAAATGCTTTGGAACTCTTCCATTGTTCTCGGAATTCCGCTGAAGTTTAAAGATACTTCGGAACTCTTTCATTGCTCAAGGAATTCCGGTGACGTTTAAAAATGCTTCGGAACTCTTCCATTTATCACAGAATTCCGCTGACATTTAAAAATGCTTTGGAACTCTTCCATTGTTCTCGGAATTCCGCTGAAGTTTAAAAATGCTTCTGAACTCTTCCATTGTTCTCGGAATTCCGCTGAAGTTTAAAAATGCTTCAGAACTCTTCCATTGTTCTAGGATTTCTGCTGAAGTTTAAAAATGCTTTGGAACTCTTCCATTGTTCTCGGAATTCCGCTGAAGTTTAAAAATGCTTCAGAACTCTTCCATTGTTCTAGGATTTCTGCTGAAGTTTAAAAATGCTTTGGAACTCTTCCATTGTTCTCGGAATTCCGCTGAAGTTTAAAAATGCTTCTGAACTCTTCCATTGTTCTCGGAATTCCGCTGAAGTTTAAAAATGCTTCAGAACTCTTCCATTGTTCTAGGATTTCTGCTGAAGTTTAAAAATGCTTCGGAACTCTTCTATTGTTCTCGCAATTCTGCTGAAGTTTAAAAATGCTTCGGAACTCTTCCATTGTTCTCGGAATTCTGTTGACGTTAAAATATGCTTCCGATCTCTTCCATTGTTCTCGGAATTCTGCTGAAGTTTAAAAATGCTTCAGAACTCTTCCATTGTTCCCGGAACCTGCTGAAGTTTAAAAATGCTTCGGAACTCTTCCATTGTTCTCGTAATTCCGCTGACGTTTAAAAATGCTACATAACTCTTCCATTTTTCTCAGAATTCCACTGAAGTTTAAAAATGTTTCTGAACTCTTCCATTGTTCTAGGATTTCCTCTGAAGTTAAAAAATGCTTCAGTACTCTTCCATTGTTCTTGGAATTCCGCTGAAGATTAAAAATGCTTCGGAACTCTTAGATTGTTCTCGGAATTACGCTGATGTTTAAAAATGCTTTGGAACTCTTCCATTGTTCTCGGAATTCTGTTGACGTTAAAAAATGCTTCTGATATCCTCCATTTTTCTCGGAATTCAGCTGACATTTCAAAATGCTTCGGAACTCTTCCATTGTTCTTGGAATTCTGCTGAAATTAAAAATTCTTCGGAACTCTTCCATTGTTTATGGAATTGCGCTGACATTTCAAAATGATTCGGAACTCTTCCATTTTTCTCGGAATTCCACTGACGTTTAAAAATGCTTTGGAACTCTTCCATTGTTCTCGGAATTCCACTGAAGTTTAAAGATACTTCGGAACTCTTTCATTGCTCAAGGAATTCCGGTGACGTTTAAAAATGCTTCGGAACTCTTACATTGTTCTCGGAATTCCGCTGAAGTTTAAAAATGCTTCAGAACTCTTACATTATTCTCGGAATTCCGCTGAAGTTTAAAAGTGCTTCAGAACTCTTACATTGTTCTCGGAATTCCGCTGATGTTTAAAAATGCTTCGGAACCCTTCCATTGTTCTCGGAATTCCGCTGACGTTTAAAAATGCTTCGGAACTCTTCCATTGTTCTAGGATTTCTGATGAAGTTTAAAAATGCTTCGGAACTCTTCCATTGTTCTAGGATTTCTGATGAAGTTTAAAAATGCTTCAGAACTCTTCCATTGTTCTCGGAATTCTGCTGACATTTAAAAATGCTTCGGAACACTTCCATTGTTCTCAGAATTTCCGATGAAGTTTCAAAATGCTTCGGAACTCTTCCATTGTTCTCGGAAATCTGCTGACGTTTAAAAATGCTTCCGATCTCTTCAATTGTACTCGGAATTCTCCTGAAGTATAAAAATGCTTCCGAACTCTTCCATTGCTCCCGGAATTCCGCTGAAGTTTAAAAATGCTTCGGAACTTTTTCATTGCTCAAGGAATTCTGCTGACGTTCAAAAATGCTTCGGAACTCTTCCATTGTTCTTGGAATTCCACTGATGTTTAAAAATTCTTCGGAACTCTTCCCTTGTTCTCGGAATTCTGCTGACGAGTAAACATGCTTCGAAACTCTTCCATTGTTCTCGTAATTCCGCTGACGTTTAAAAATGCTTTGGAACTCTTCCATTGTTCTCGGAATTCCGCTGAAGTTTAAAAATGCTTCAGAACTCTTCCATTGTTCTAGGATTTCCGCTGAAGTTTAAAAATGCTCTGGAACTCTTCCATTGTTCTCGGAATTCCGCTGAAGTTTAAAAATGCTTCGGAACTCTTCCATTGTTCTCGGAATTCCGCTGAAGTTTAAAAATGCTTTCGGAACTCTTCCATTGTTCTCGGAATACTGCTGATATTTAAAAATGCTTCCGATCTCTTCCAATGTTCTCGGAATTCTGCTGAAGTTTTAAAATGCTTCGGAACTCTTACATTGTTCCCGGAATTCTGCTGAAGTTAAAAATGCTACGGAACTCTTCCATTGTTCTCGGAATACCGCTGAAGTTTAAAGATGCTTCGGAACTCTTTCAATGCTCAAGGAATTCCGGTGCCGTTTAAAAATGCTTCGGAACTCTTTCATTTATCTCAGAATTCCGCTGACATTTAAAAATGCTTTGGAACTCCTCCATTGTTCTCAGAATTCCGCTGATGTTTAAAAATGCTTCGGTACTTTGAGATTGTTCTCGGAATTCCGCTGATGTTTAAAAATGCTTCGGAACTCTTCGAGTGTACTCGTAATTCCGGTGATGTTTAAAAATTCTTCGGAACTCTTACATTGTTCTCGGAATTCCGCTGAAGTTTAAAAATGCTTCAGAACTCTTCCATTGTCCTCGGAATTCTGCTGACCTTTAAAAATGCTTCCGATCTCTTCCATTTTTCTCGGAATTCTGCTGAAGTTTAAAAATTCTTCTTTACTCTTACATTGTTCCCGGAATTCTGCTGAAGTTTAAAAATGCTACGGTACTCTTCCATTTTTCTCAGAATTCCGCTGACGTTTAAAAATGCTTCGGAACTTTTCCATTGTTTTCGGAATTTTGCTGACGTTTATAAATGCTTTGGAACTATTCCATTGTTCTCGGACATCCGCTGACATTTTAAAATGCTTCGGAACTCTTCCATTGTTCTCGGAATTGTGCTGATGTTTAAAAATGCTTCGGAACTCTTCCATTGTTCTCGGAATTCCACTGAAGTTTAAAAATGCTTCGGAACTCTTCCATTGTTCTAGGAATTCCGCTGAAGTTTAAAAATGCTTAGATACTCTTCCATTGTTCTCGGAATTCTGCTGACGTTTGAAAATGCTTCGGTACTCTTCCATTGTTCTCGGAATTCTGCTGACATTTAAAAATGCTTCGGAACACTTCCATTGTTCTCAGAATTTCCGATGAAGTTTCAAAATGCTTCGGAACTCTTCCACTGTTCTCGGAAATCTGCTGACGTTTAAAAATGCTTCCGATCTCTTCAATTGTACTCGGAATTCTCCTGAAGTATAAAAATGCTTCCGAACTCTTCCATTGCTCCCGGAATTCCGCTGATGTTTCAAAATGCTTCGGAACTCTTTCATTGCTCAAGGAATTCTGCTGACGTTCAAAAATGCTTCGGAACTCTTCCATTGTTCTTGGAATTCCACTGATGTTTAAAAATTATTCGGAACTCTTCCCTTGTTCTCGGAATTCTGCTGACGAGTAAACATGCTTCGAAACTCTTCCATTGTTCTCGTAATTCCGCTGACGTTTAAAAATGCTTTGGAACTCTTCCATTGTTCTCGGAATTCCGCTGAAGTTTAAAAATGCTTCAGAACTCTTCCATTGTTCTAGGATTTCCGCTGAAGTTTATAAATGCTCTGGAACTATTCCATTGTTCTCGGAATTCCGCTGAAGTTTAAAAATGCTTCGGAACTCTTCCATTGTTCTCGGAATTCCGCTGAAGTTTAAAAATGCTTTCGGAACTCTTCCATTGTTCTCGGAATACTGCTGATATTTAAAAATGCTTCCGATCTCTTCCAATGTTCTCGGAATTCTGCTGAAGTTTTAAAATGCTTCGGAACTCTTACATTGTTCCCGGAATTCTGCTGAAGTTAAAAATGCTACGGAACTCTTCCATTGTTCTCGGAATACCGCTGAAGTTTAAAGATGCTTCGGAACTCTTTCAATGCTCAAGGAATTCCGGTGCCGTTTAAAAATGCTTCGGAACTCTTTCATTTATCTCAGAATTCCGCTGACATTTAAAAATGCTTTGGAACTCCTCCATTGTTCTCAGAATTCCGCTGATGTTTAAAAATGCTTCGGTACTTTGAGATTGTTCTCGGAATTCCGCTGATGTTTAAAAATGCTTCGGAACTCTTCGAGTGTACTCGTAATTCCGGTGATGTTTAAAAATTCTTCGGAACTCTTCCATTGTTCTAGGATTTCTGCTGAAGTTTAAAAATGCTTCGCAACTCTTCTATTGTTCTTGCAATTCTGCTGAAGTTTAAAAATGCTTCGGAACTCTTCCATTGTTCTCGGAATTCCGCTGAAGTTTAAAGATACTTCGGAACTCTTTCATTGCTCAAGGAATTCCGGTGACGTTTAAAAATGCTTCAGAACTCTTCCATTTATCTCAGAATTCCGCTGACATTTAAAAATGCTTCGGATATCTTCCATTGTTCTCGGAATTCTGCTGACGTTTAAAAATGCTTCGGTACTTTTCGATTGTTCTCGGAATTCCGCTGATGTTTAGAAATGCTACGGAACTCTTCAAGTGTACTCGTAATTCCGGTGATGTTTAAGAATTCTTCGGAACTCTTACATTGTTGTCGGAATTCCGTTGAAGTTTAAAAATGCTTTGTAACTCTTCCATTGTTCTAGGAATTCCGATGAAGTTTAAAAAAGCTTCGGAACTCTTCCATTGTTCTCGGAATTCCGCTGAAGTTTAAAAATGCTTCAGAACTCTTACATTGTTATCGGAATTCCGCTGAAGTTTAAAAGTGCTTCAGAACTCTTCCATTGTTCTCGTAATTCCGCTGACGTTTAAAAATGCTTCGGAACTCTTCCATTGTTCTAGGATTTCTGATGAAGTTTAAAAATGCTTCAGAACTCTTCCATTGTCCTCGGAATTCTGCTGACCTTTAAAAATGCTTCCGATCTCTTCCATTTTTCTCGGAATTCTGCTGAAGTTTAAAAATTCTTCTTTACTCTTACATTGTTCCCGGAATTCTGCTGAAGTTTAAAAATGCTACGGTACTCTTCCATTTTTCTCAGAATTCCGCTGACGTTTAAAAATGCTTCGGAACTTTTCCATTGTTTTCGGAATTTTGCTGACGTTTATAAATGCTTTGGAACTCTTCCATTGTTCTCGGACATCCGCTGACATTTTAAAATGCTTCGGAACTCTTCCATTGTTCTCGGAATTCCGCTGAAGTTTAAAAATGCTTCAGAACTCTTACATTGTTCTCGGAATTCCGCTGAAGTTTAAAAGTGCTTCAGAACTCTTCAATTGTTCTCGTAATTCCGCTGACGTTTAAAAATGCTTCGGAACTCTTCCATTGTTCTAGGATTTCTGATGAAGTTTAAAAATGCTTCGGAACTCTTCTATTGTTCTCGCAATTCTGCTGAAGTTTAAAAATGCTTCGGAACTCTTCCTTTGTTCTCGGAATTCTGTTGACGTTAAAAAATGCTTCCGATCTCTTCCATTGTTCTCGGAATTCTGCTGAAGTTTAAAAATGCTTCGGAACTCTTCCATTGTTCCCGGAACCTGCTGAAGTTTAAAAATGCTTCGGAACTCTTCCATTGTTCTCGTCATTCCGCTGACGTTTAAAAATGCTACATAACTGTTCCATTTTTCTCAGAATTCCGCTGAAGTTTAAAAATGTTTCTGGACTCTTCCATTGTTCTAGGATTTCCGCTGAAGTTTAAAAATGCTTCGGAACTCTTCCATTGTTCTTGGAATTCCGCTGAAGATTAAAAATGCTTCGGAACTCTTACATTGTTCTCGGAATTCCGCTGATGTTTAAAAATGCTTTGGAACTCTTCCATTGTTCTTGGAATTCTGTTGACGTTAAAAAATGCTTCCGATCTCCTCCCTTGTTCTCGGAATTCTGCTGACATTTCAAAATGCTTCGGAACTCTTCCATTTTTCTTGGAATTCTGCTGAAGTTTAAAAATTCTTCGGAACTCTTCCATTGTTTATGGAATTGCGCTGACATTTAAAAATGATTCGAAACTCTTCCATTGTTCTCGGAATTTCACTGACGTTTAAAAATGCTTTGGAACTCTTCCATTGTTCTCGGAATTCCGCTGAAGTTTAAAGATACTTCGGAACTCTTTCATTGCTCAAGGAATTCCGGTGACGTTTAAAAATGCTTCGGAACTCTTCCATTTATCTCAGAATTCCGCTGACATTTAAAAATGCTTTGGAACTCTTCCATTGTTCTCGGAATTCCGCTGAAGTTTAAAGATACTTCGTAACTCTTTCATTGCTCAAGGAATTCCGGTGACGTTTAAAAATGCTTCGGAACTCTTCCATTTATCTCAGAATTCCGCTGACATTTAAAATTGCTTCGGATCTCTTCCATTGTTCTCGGAATTCTGCTGACGTTTAAAAATGCTTCGGTACTTTTCGATTGTTCTCGGAATTCCGCTGATGTTTAAAAATGCTACGGAACTCTTCAAGTGTACTCGTAATTCCGGTGATGTTTAAAAATTCTTCAGAACTCTTACATTGTTCTCGGAATTCCGCTGAAGTTTAAAAATGCTTCGGAACTCTTCCATTGTTCTAGGATTTCCGATGAAGAATAAAAATGCTTCGGAACTCTTCCATTGTTCTCGGAATTCCGCTGATGAGTAAAAATGATTCGGAACTCTTCCTTTGTTCTCTTAATTCCGCTGACGTTTAAAAATGCTTCTGAACTCTTCCATTGTTCTCGGAATTCCGCTGAAGTTTAAAAATGCTTCAGAACTCTTCCATTGTTCTAGGATTTCTGCTGAAGTTTAAAAATGCTTTGGAACTCTTCCATTGTTCTCGGAATTCCGCTGAAGTTTAAAAATGCTTCGGAACTCTTACATTGTTCTCGGAATTCCGCTGAAGTTTAAAAATGCTTCAGAACTCTTCCATTGTTCTCGGAATTCTGCTGACCTTTAAAAATGCTTCCGATCTCTTCCATTTTTCTCGGAATTCTGCTGAAGTTTAAAAATGCTTCGGTACTCTTACATTGTTCCCGGAATTCTGCTGAAGTTTAAAAATGCTACGGTACTCTTCCATTGTTCCCGGAATTCCGCTGAAGTTTAAAAATGCTTCGGAACTCTTTCATTGCTCAAGGAATTCCGCTGATGTTTAAAAATGCTTCGGAACTCTTCCATTTTTCTCAGAATTCCGCTGACGTTTAAAAATGCTTCGGAACTTTTCCATTGTTCTCGGAATTTTGCTGACGTTTAAAAATGCTTCGGAACTCTTCCATTGTTCTCGGAATTTCGCTGACGTTTAAAAATGCTTCGGAACTCTTCCATTGTTCTCGTAATTCCGCTGACATTTAAAAATGCTTCAGAACTCTTCCATTGTTCTAGGATTTCTGCTGAAGTTTAAAAATGCTTCGGAACTCTTCTATTGTTCTCGCAATTCTGCTGAAGTTTAAAAATGCTTCGGAACTCTTCCATTGTTCTCGGAATTCTGTTGACGTTAAAATATGCTTACGATCTCTTCCATTGTTCTCGGAATTCTGCTGAAGTTTAAAAATGCTTCAGAACTCTTCCATTGTTCCCGGAACCTGCTGAAGTTTAAAAATGCTTCGGAACTCTTCCATTGTTCTCTTAATTCCGCTGACGTTTAAAAATGCTACATAACTCTTCCATTTTTCTCAGAATTCCACTGAAGTTTAAAAATGTTTCTGAACTCTTCCATTGTTCTAGGATTTCCTCTGAAGTTAAAAAATGCTTCAGTACTCTTCCATTGTTCTTGGAATTCCGCTGAAGATTAAAAATGCTTCGGAACTCTTAGATTGTTCTCGGAATTACGCTGATGTTTAAAAATGCTTTGGAACTCTTCCATTGTTCTCGGAATTCTGTTGACGTTAAAAAATGCTTCTGATATCCTCCATTTTTTTCGGAATTCAGCTGACATTTCAAAATGCTTCGGAACTCTTCCATTGTTCTTGGAATTCTGCTGAAGTTTAAAAATTCTTCAGAACTCTTCCATTGTTTATGGAATTGCGCTGACATTTAAAAATGATTCGGAACTCTTCCATTTTTCTCGGAATTCCACTGACGTTTAAAAATGCTTTGGAACTCTTCCATTGTTCTCGGAATTCCGCTGAAGTTTAAAGATACTTCGGAACTCTTTCATTGCTCAAGGAATTCCGGTGACGTTTAAAAATGCTTCGGAACTCTTACATTGTTCTCGGAATTCCGCTGAAGTTTAAAAATGCTTCAGAACTCTTACATTATTCTCGGAATTCCGCTGAAGTTTAAAAGTGCTTCAGAACTCTTACATTGTTCTCGGAATTCCGCTGATGTTTAAAAATGCTTCGGAACCCTTCCATTGTTCTCGGAATTCCGCTGACGTTTAAAAATGCTTCGGAACTCTTCCATTGTTCTCGTAATTCCGCTGACATTTAAAAATGCTTCAGAACTCTTCCATTGTTCTAGGATTTCTGCTGAAGTTTAAAAATGCTTCGGAACTCTTCTATTGTTCTCGCAATTCTGCTGAAGTTTAAAAATGCTTCGGAACTCTTCCATTGTTCTCGGAATTCCACTGACGTTTAAAAAAGCTTTGGAACTCTTCCATTGTTCTCGGAATTCCGCTGAAGTTTAAAGATACTTCGGAACTCTATCATTGCTCAAGGAATTCCGGTGACGTTTAAAAATGCTTCGGAACTCTTCCATTTTTCTCAGAATTCCGCTGACGTTTAAAAATGCTTCGGAACTTTTCCATTGTTCTCGGAATTTTGCTGACGTTTAAAAATGCTTCGGAACTCTTCCATTGTTCTCGGAATTTCGCTGACGTTTAAAAATGCTTCGGAACTCTTCCATTGTTCTCGTAATTCCGCTGACATTTAAAAATGCTTCAGAACTCTTCCATTGTTCTAGGATTTCTGCTGAAGTTTAAAAATGCTTCAGAACTCTTCTATTGTTCTCGCAATTCTGCTGAAGTTTAAAAATGCTTCGGAACTCTTCCATTGTTCTCGGAATTCTGTTGACGTTAAAAAATGCTTCCGATCTCTTCCATTGTTCTCGGAATTCTGCTGAAGTTTAAAAATGCTTCGGAACTCTTCCATTGTTCCCGGAACCTGCTGAAGTTTAAAAATGCTTCGGAACTCTTCCATTGTTCTCGTCATTCCGCTGACGTTTAAAAATGCTACATAACTGTTCCATTTTTCTCAGAATTCCGCTGAAGTTTAAAAATGTTTCTGAACTCTTCCATTGTTCTAGGATTTCCGCTGAAGTTTAAAAATGCTTCGGAACTCTTCCATTGTTCTTGGAATTCCGCTGAAGATTAAAAATGCTTCGGAACTCTTACATTGTTTTCGGAATTCCGCTGATGTTTAAAAATGCTTTGGAACTCTTCCATTGTTCTCGGAATTCTGTTGACGTTTAAAAATGCTTCGGAACTCTTCCATTTATCTCAGAATTCCGCTGACATTTAAAAATGCTTCGGATATCTTCCATTGTTCTCGGAATTCTGCTGACGTTTAAAAATGCTTCGGTACTTTTCGATTGTTCTCGGAATTCCGCTGATGTTTAAAAATGCTACGGAACTCTTCAAGTGTACTCGTAATTCCGGTGATGTTTAAGAATTCTTCGGAACTCTTACATTGTTGTCGGAATTCCGTTGAAGTTTAAAAATGCTTCGGAACTCTTCCATTGTTCTAGGAATTCCGATAAAGTTTAAAAATGCTTCGGAACTCTTCCATTGTTATCGGAATTCCGCTGAAGTTTAAAAATGCTTCAGAAGTCTTACATTGTTCTCGGAATTCCGCTGAAGTTTAAAAGTGCTTCAGAACTCTTCCATTGTTCTCGTAATTCCGCTGACGTTTAAAAATGCTTCGGAACTCTTCCATTTTTCTTGGAATTCTGCTGAAGTTTAAAGATACTTCGTAACTCTTTCATTGCTCAAGGAATTCCGGTGACGTTTAAAAATGCTTCGGAACTCTTCCATTTATCTCAGAATTCCGCTGACATTTAAAATTGCTTCGGATCTCTTCCATTGTTCTCGGAATTCTGCTGACGTTTAAAAATGCTTCGGTACTTTTCGATTGTTCTCGGAATTCCGCTGATGTTTAAAAATGCTACGGAACTCTTCAAGTGTACTCGTAATTCCGGTGATGTTTAAAAATTCTTCAGAACTCTTACATTGTTCTCGGAATTCCGCTGAAGTTTAAAAATGCTTCGGAACTCTTCCATTGTTCTAGGATTTCCGATGAAGAATAAAAATGCTTCGGAACTCTTCCATTGTTCTCGGAATTCCGCTGATGAGTAAAAATGATTCGGAACTCTTCCTTTGTTCTCTTAATTCCGCTGACGTTTAAAAATGCTTCTGAACTCTTCCATTGTTCTCGGAATTCCGCTGAAGTTTAAAAATGCTTCAGAACTCTTCCATTGTTCTAGGATTTCTGCTGAAGTTTAAAAATGCTTTGGAACTCTTCCATTGTTCTCGGAATTCCGCTGAAGTTTAAAAATGCTTCGGAACTCTTACATTGTTCTCGGAATTCCGCTGAAGTTTAAAAATGCTTCAGAACTCTTCCATTGTTCTCGGAATTCTGCTGACCTTTAAAAATGCTTCCGATCTCTTCCATTTTTCTCGGAATTCTGCTGAAGTTTAAAAATGCTTCGGTACTCTTACATTGTTCCCGGAATTCTGCTGAAGTTTAAAAATGCTACGGTACTCTTCCATTGTTCCCGGAATTCCGCTGAAGTTTAAAAATGCTTCGGAACTCTTTCATTGCTCAAGGAATTCCGCTGATGTTTAAAAATGCTTCGGAACTCTTCCATTTTTCTCAGAATTCCGCTGACGTTTAAAAATGCTTCGGAACTTTTCCATTGTTCTCGGAATTTTGCTGACGTTTAAAAATGCTTCGGAACTCTTCCATTGTTCTCGGAATTTCGCTGACGTTTAAAAATGCTTCGGAACTCTTCCATTGTTCTCGTAATTCCGCTGACATTTAAAAATGCTTCAGAACTCTTCCATTGTTCTAGGATTTCTGCTGAAGTTTAAAAATGCTTCGGAACTCTTCTATTGTTCTCGCAATTCTGCTGAAGTTTAAAAATGCTTCGGAACTCTTCCATTGTTCTCGGAATTCTGTTGACGTTAAAATATGCTTACGATCTCTTCCATTGTTCTCGGAATTCTGCTGAAGTTTAAAAATGCTTCAGAACTCTTCCATTGTTCCCGGAACCTGCTGAAGTTTAAAAATGCTTCGGAACTCTTCCATTGTTCTCTTAATTCCGCTGACGTTTAAAAATGCTACATAACTCTTCCATTTTTCTCAGAATTCCACTGAAGTTTAAAAATGTTTCTGAACTCTTCCATTGTTCTAGGATTTCCTCTGAAGTTAAAAAATGCTTCAGTACTCTTCCATTGTTCTTGGAATTCCGCTGAAGATTAAAAATGCTTCGGAACTCTTAGATTGTTCTCGGAATTACGCTGATGTTTAAAAATGCTTTGGAACTCTTCCATTGTTCTCGGAATTCTGTTGACGTTAAAAAATGCTTCTGATATCCTCCATTTTTTTCGGAATTCAGCTGACATTTCAAAATGCTTCGGAACTCTTCCATTGTTCTTGGAATTCTGCTGAAGTTTAAAAATTCTTCAGAACTCTTCCATTGTTTATGGAATTGCGCTGACATTTAAAAATGATTCGGAACTCTTCCATTTTTCTCGGAATTCCACTGACGTTTAAAAATGCTTTGGAACTCTTCCATTGTTCTCGGAATTCCGCTGAAGTTTAAAGATACTTCGGAACTCTTTCATTGCTCAAGGAATTCCGGTGACGTTTAAAAATGCTTCGGAACTCTTACATTGTTCTCGGAATTCCGCTGAAGTTTAAAAATGCTTCAGAACTCTTACATTATTCTCGGAATTCCGCTGAAGTTTAAAAGT
This sequence comes from Phyllobates terribilis, assembly GCF_046119375.1. NCBI lineage: Eukaryota > Metazoa > Chordata > Amphibia > Anura > Dendrobatidae > Phyllobates > Phyllobates terribilis. The sequence goes on along the minus strand of NW_027362765.1, from coordinate 305,069,874 downwards.
GCTTCAGAACTCTTACATTGTTCTCGGAATTCCGCTGATGTTTAAAAATGCTTCGGAACCCTTCCATTGTTCTCGGAATTCCGCTGACGTTTAAAAATGCTTCGGAACTCTTCCATTGTTCTCGTAATTCCGCTGACATTTAAAAATGCTTCAGAACTCTTCCATTGTTCTAGGATTTCTGCTGAAGTTTAAAAATGCTTCGGAACTCTTCTATTGTTCTCGCAATTCTGCTGAAGTTTAAAAATGCTTCGGAACTCTTCCATTGTTCTCGGAATTCCACTGACGTTTAAAAAAGCTTTGGAACTCTTCCATTGTTCTCGGAATTCCGCTGAAGTTTAAAGATACTTCGGAACTCTATCATTGCTCAAGGAATTCCGGTGACGTTTAAAAATGCTTCGGAACTCTTCCATTTTTCTCAGAATTCCGCTGACGTTTAAAAATGCTTCGGAACTTTTCCATTGTTCTCGGAATTTTGCTGACGTTTAAAAATGCTTCGGAACTCTTCCATTGTTCTCGGAATTTCGCTGACGTTTAAAAATGCTTCGGAACTCTTCCATTGTTCTCGTAATTCCGCTGACATTTAAAAATGCTTCAGAACTCTTCCATTGTTCTAGGATTTCTGCTGAAGTTTAAAAATGCTTCAGAACTCTTCTATTGTTCTCGCAATTCTGCTGAAGTTTAAAAATGCTTCGGAACTCTTCCATTGTTCTCGGAATTCTGTTGACGTTAAAAAATGCTTCCGATCTCTTCCATTGTTCTCGGAATTCTGCTGAAGTTTAAAAATGCTTCGGAACTCTTCCATTGTTCCCGGAACCTGCTGAAGTTTAAAAATGCTTCGGAACTCTTCCATTGTTCTCGTCATTCCGCTGACGTTTAAAAATGCTACATAACTGTTCCATTTTTCTCAGAATTCCGCTGAAGTTTAAAAATGTTTCTGAACTCTTCCATTGTTCTAGGATTTCCGCTGAAGTTTAAAAATGCTTCGGAACTCTTCCATTGTTCTTGGAATTCCGCTGAAGATTAAAAATGCTTCGGAACTCTTACATTGTTCTCGGAATTCCGCTGATGTTTAAAAATGCTTTGGAACTCTTCCATTGTTCTCGGAATTCTGTTGACGTTTAAAAATGCTTCGGAACTCTTCCATTTATCTCAGAATTCCGCTGACATTTAAAAATGCTTCGGATATCTTCCATTGTTCTCGGAATTCTGCTGACGTTTAAAAATGCTTCGGTACTTTTCGATTGTTCTCGGAATTCCGCTGATGTTTAAAAATGCTACGGAACTCTTCAAGTGTACTCGTAATTCCGGTGATGTTTAAGAATTCTTCGGAACTCTTACATTGTTGTCGGAATTCCGTTGAAGTTTAAAAATGCTTCGGAACTCTTCCATTGTTCTAGGAATTCCGATAAAGTTTAAAAATGCTTCGGAACTCTTCCATTGTTATCGGAATTCCGCTGAAGTTTAAAAATGCTTCAGAAGTCTTACATTGTTCTCGGAATTCCGCTGAAGTTTAAAAGTGCTTCAGAACTCTTCCATTGTTCTCGTAATTCCGCTGACGTTTAAAAATGCTTCGGAACTCTTCCATTTTTCTTGGAATTCTGCTGAAGTTTAAAGATACTTCGGAACTCTTTCATTGCTCAAGGAATTCCGGTGACGTTTAAAAATGCTTCGGAACTCTTCCATTTATCTCAGAATTCCGCTGACATTTAAAAATGCTTTGGAACTCTTCCATTGTTCTCGGAATTCCGCTGAAGTTTAAAGATACTTCGTAACTCTTTCATTGCTCAAGGAATTCCGGTGATGTTTAAAAATGCTTCGGAACTCTTCCATTTATCTCAGAATTCCGCTGACATTTAAAATTGCTTCGGATCTCTTCCATTGTTCTCGGAATTCTGCTGACGTTTAAAAATGCTTCGGTACTTTTCGATTGTTCTCGGAATTCCGCTGATGTTTAAAAATGCTACGGAACTCTTCAAGTGTACTCGTAATTCCGGTGATGTTTAAAAATTCTTCAGAACTCTTACATTGTTCTCGGAATTCCGCTGAAGTTTAAAAATGCTTCGGAACTCTTCCATTGTTCTAGGATTTCCGATGAAGAATAAAAATGCTTCGGAACTCTTCCATTGTTCTCGGAATTCCGCTGATGAGTAAAAATGATTCAGAACTCTTCCTTTGTTCTCTTAATTCCGCTGACGTTTAAAAATGCTTCTGAACTCTTCCATTGTTCTCGGAATTCCGCTGAAGTTTAAAAATGCTTCAGAACTCTTCCATTGTTCTAGGATTTCTGCTGAAGTTTAAAAATGCTTTGGAACTCTTCCATTGTTCTCGGAATTCCGCTGAAGTTTAAAAATGCTTCGGAACTCTTACATTGTTCTCGGAATTCCGCTGAAGTTTAAAAATGCTTCAGAACTCTTCCATTGTTCTCGGAATTCTGCTGACCTTTAAAAATGCTTCCGATCTCTTCCATTTTTCTCGGAATTCTGCTGAAGTTTAAAAATGCTTCGGTACTCTTACATTGTTCCCGGAATTCTGCTGAAGTTTAAAAATGCTACGGTACTCTTCCATTGTTCCCGGAATTCCGCTGAAGTTTAAAAATGCTTCGGAACTCTTTCATTGCTCAAGGAATTCCGCTGATGTTTAAAAATGCTTCGGAACTCTTCCATTTTTCTCAGAATTCCGCTGACGTTTAAAAATGCTTCGGAACTTTTCCATTGTTCTCGGAATTTTGCTGACGTTTAAAAATGCTTCGGAACTCTTCCATTGTTCTCGGAATTTCGCTGACGTTTAAAAATGCTTCGGAACTCTTCCATTGTTCTCGTAATTCCGCTGACATTTAAAAATGCTTCAGAACTCTTCCATTGTTCTAGGATTTCTGCTGAAGTTTAAAAATGCTTCGGAACTCTTCTATTGTTCTCGCAATTCTGCTGAAGTTTAAAAATGCTTTGGAACTCTTCCATTGTTCTCGGAATTCTGTTGACGTTAAAAAATGCTTCTGATATCCTCCATTTTTTTCGGAATTCAGCTGACATTTCAAAATGCTTCGGAACTCTTCCATTGTTCTTGGAATTCTGCTGAAGTTTAAAAATTCTTCAGAACTCTTCCATTGTTTATGGAATTGCGCTGACATTTAAAAATGATTCGGAACTCTTCCATTTTTCTCGGAATTCCACTGACGTTTAAAAATGCTTTGGAACTCTTCCATTGTTCTCGGAATTCCGCTGAAGTTTAAAGATACTTCGGAACTCTTTCATTGCTCAAGGAATTCCGGTGACGTTTAAAAATGCTTCGGAACTCTTACATTGTTCTCGGAATTCCGCTGAAGTTTAAAAATGCTTCAGAACTCTTACATTATTCTCGGAATTCCGCTGAAGTTTAAAAGTGCTTCAGAACTCTTACATTGTTCTCGGAATTCCGCTGATGTTTAAAAATGCTTCGGAACCCTTCCATTGTTCTCGGAATTCCGCTGACGTTTAAAAATGCTTCGGAACTCTTCCATTGTTCTCGTAATTCCGCTGACATTTAAAAATGCTTCAGAACTCTTCCATTGTTCTAGGATTTCTGCTGAAGTTTAAAAATGCTTCGGAACTCTTCTATTGTTCTCGCAATTCTGCTGAAGTTTAAAAATGCTTCGGAACTCTTCCATTGTTCTCGGAATTCCACTGACGTTTAAAAAAGCTTTGGAACTCTTCCATTGTTCTCGGAATTCCGCTGAAGTTTAAAGATACTTCGGAACTCTATCATTGCTCAAGGAATTCCGGTGACGTTTAAAAATGCTTCGGAACTCTTCCATTTTTCTCAGAATTCCGCTGACGTTTAAAAATGCTTCGGAACTTTTCCATTGTTCTCGGAATTTTGCTGACGTTTAAAAATGCTTCGGAACTCTTCCATTGTTCTCGGAATTTCGCTGACGTTTAAAAATGCTTCGGAACTCTTCCATTGTTCTCGTAATTCCGCTGACATTTAAAAATGCTTCAGAACTCTTCCATTGTTCTAGGATTTCTGCTGAAGTTTAAAAATGCTTCAGAACTCTTCTATTGTTCTCGCAATTCTGCTGAAGTTTAAAAATGCTTCGGAACTCTTCCATTGTTCTCGGAATTCTGTTGACGTTAAAAAATGCTTCCGATCTCTTCCATTGTTCTCGGAATTCTGCTGAAGTTTAAAAATGCTTCGGAACTCTTCCATTGTTCCCGGAACCTGCTGAAGTTTAAAAATGCTTCGGAACTCTTCCATTGTTCTCGTCATTCCGCTGACGTTTAAAAATGCTACATAACTGTTCCATTTTTCTCAGAATTCCGCTGAAGTTTAAAAATGTTTCTGAACTCTTCCATTGTTCTAGGATTTCCGCTGAAGTTTAAAAATGCTTCGGAACTCTTCCATTGTTCTTGGAATTCCGCTGAAGATTAAAAATGCTTCGGAACTCTTACATTGTTCTCGGAATTCCGCTGATGTTTAAAAATGCTTTGGAACTCTTCCATTGTTCTCGGAATTCTGTTGACGTTTAAAAATGCTTCGGAACTCTTCCATTTATCTCAGAATTCCGCTGACATTTAAAAATGCTTCGGATATCTTCCATTGTTCTCGGAATTCTGCTGACGTTTAAAAATGCTTCGGTACTTTTCGATTGTTCTCGGAATTCCGCTGATGTTTAAAAATGCTACGGAACTCTTCAAGTGTACTCGTAATTCCGGTGATGTTTAAGAATTCTTCGGAACTCTTACATTGTTGTCGGAATTCCGTTGAAGTTTAAAAATGCTTCGGAACTCTTCCATTGTTCTAGGAATTCCGATAAAGTTTAAAAATGCTTCGGAACTCTTCCATTGTTATCGGAATTCCGCTGAAGTTTAAAAATGCTTCAGAAGTCTTACATTGTTCTCGGAATTCCGCTGAAGTTTAAAAGTGCTTCAGAACTCTTCCATTGTTCTCGTAATTCCGCTGACGTTTAAAAATGCTTCGGAACTCTTCCATTTTTCTTGGAATTCTGCTGAAGTTTAAAGATACTTCGGAACTCTTTCATTGCTCAAGGAATTCCGGTGACGTTTAAAAATGCTTCGGAACTCTTCCATTTATCTCAGAATTCCGCTGACATTTAAAAATGCTTTGGAACTCTTCCATTGTTCTCGGAATTCCGCTGAAGTTTAAAGATACTTCGTAACTCTTTCATTGCTCAAGGAATTCCGGTGATGTTTAAAAATGCTTCGGAACTCTTCCATTTATCTCAGAATTCCGCTGACATTTAAAATTGCTTCGGATCTCTTCCATTGTTCTCGGAATTCTGCTGACGTTTAAAAATGCTTCGGTACTTTTCGATTGTTCTCGGAATTCCGCTGATGTTTAAAAATGCTACGGAACTCTTCAAGTGTACTCGTAATTCCGGTGATGTTTAAAAATTCTTCAGAACTCTTACATTGTTCTCGGAATTCCGCTGAAGTTTAAAAATGCTTCGGAACTCTTCCATTGTTCTAGGATTTCCGATGAAGAATAAAAATGCTTCGGAACTCTTCCATTGTTCTCGGAATTCCGCTGATGAGTAAAAATGATTCAGAACTCTTCCTTTGTTCTCTTAATTCCGCTGACGTTTAAAAATGCTTCTGAACTCTTCCATTGTTCTCGGAATTCCGCTGAAGTTTAAAAATGCTTCAGAACTCTTCCATTGTTCTAGGATTTCTGCTGAAGTTTAAAAATGCTTTGGAACTCTTCCATTGTTCTCGGAATTCCGCTGAAGTTTAAAAATGCTTCGGAACTCTTACATTGTTCTCGGAATTCCGCTGAAGTTTAAAAATGCTTCAGAACTCTTCCATTGTTCTCGGAATTCTGCTGACCTTTAAAAATGCTTCCGATCTCTTCCATTTTTCTCGGAATTCTGCTGAAGTTTAAAAATGCTTCGGTACTCTTACATTGTTCCCGGAATTCTGCTGAAGTTTAAAAATGCTACGGTACTCTTCCATTGTTCCCGGAATTCCGCTGAAGTTTAAAAATGCTTCGGAACTCTTTCATTGCTCAAGGAATTCCGCTGATGTTTAAAAATGCTTCGGAACTCTTCCATTTTTCTCAGAATTCCGCTGACGTTTAAAAATGCTTCGGAACTTTTCCATTGTTCTCGGAATTTTGCTGACGTTTAAAAATGCTTCGGAACTCTTCCATTGTTCTCGGAATTTCGCTGACGTTTAAAAATGCTTCGGAACTCTTCCATTGTTCTCGTAATTCCGCTGACATTTAAAAATGCTTCAGAACTCTTCCATTGTTCTAGGATTTCTGCTGAAGTTTAAAAATGCTTCGGAACTCTTCTATTGTTCTCGCAATTCTGCTGAAGTTTAAAAATGCTTTGGAACTCTTCCATTGTTCTCGGAATTCTGTTGACGTTAAAAAATGCTTCTGATATCCTCCATTTTTTTCGGAATTCAGCTGACATTTCAAAATGCTTCGGAACTCTTCCATTGTTCTTGGAATTCTGCTGAAGTTTAAAAATTCTTCAGAACTCTTCCATTGTTTATGGAATTGCGCTGACATTTAAAAATGATTCGGAACTCTTCCATTTTTCTCGGAATTCCACTGACGTTTAAAAATGCTTTGGAACTCTTCCATTGTTCTCGGAATTCCGCTGAAGTTTAAAGATACTTCGGAACTCTTTCATTGCTCAAGGAATTCCGGTGACGTTTAAAAATGCTTCGGAACTCTTACATTGTTCTCGGAATTCCGCTGAAGTTTAAAAATGCTTCAGAACTCTTACATTATTCTCGGAATTCCGCTGAAGTTTAAAAGTGCTTCAGAACTCTTACATTGTTCTCGGAATTCCGCTGATGTTTAAAAATGCTTCGGAACCCTTCCATTGTTCTCGGAATTCCGCTGACGTTTAAAAATGCTTCGGAACTCTTCCATTGTTCTCGTAATTCCGCTGACATTTAAAAATGCTTCAGAACTCTTCCATTGTTCTAGGATTTCTGCTGAAGTTTAAAAATGCTTCGGAACTCTTCTATTGTTCTCGCAATTCTGCTGAAGTTTAAAAATGCTTCGGAACTCTTCCATTGTTCTCGGAATTCCACTGACGTTTAAAAAAGCTTTGGAACTCTTCCATTGTTCTCGGAATTCCGCTGAAGTTTAAAGATACTTCGGAACTCTATCATTGCTCAAGGAATTCCGGTGACGTTTAAAAATGCTTCGGAACTCTTCCATTTTTCTCAGAATTCCGCTGACGTTTAAAAATGCTTCGGAACTTTTCCATTGTTCTCGGAATTTTGCTGACGTTTAAAAATGCTTCGGAACTCTTCCATTGTTCTCGGAATTTCGCTGACGTTTAAAAATGCTTCGGAACTCTTCCATTGTTCTCGTAATTCCGCTGACATTTAAAAATGCTTCAGAACTCTTCCATTGTTCTAGGATTTCTGCTGAAGTTTAAAAATGCTTCAGAACTCTTCTATTGTTCTCGCAATTCTGCTGAAGTTTAAAAATGCTTCGGAACTCTTCCATTGTTCTCGGAATTCTGTTGACGTTAAAAAATGCTTCCGATCTCTTCCATTGTTCTCGGAATTCTGCTGAAGTTTAAAAATGCTTCGGAACTCTTCCATTGTTCCCGGAACCTGCTGAAGTTTAAAAATGCTTCGGAACTCTTCCATTGTTCTCGTCATTCCGCTGACGTTTAAAAATGCTACATAACTGTTCCATTTTTCTCAGAATTCCGCTGAAGTTTAAAAATGTTTCTGAACTCTTCCATTGTTCTAGGATTTCCGCTGAAGTTTAAAAATGCTTCGGAACTCTTCCATTGTTCTTGGAATTCCGCTGAAGATTTAAAATGCTTCGGAACTCTTACATTGTTCTCGGAATTCCGCTGATGTTTAAAAATGCTTTGGAACTCTTCCATTGTTCTCGGAATTCTGTTGACGTTTAAAAATGCTTCGGAACTCTTCCATTTATCTCAGAATTCCGCTGACATTTAAAAATGCTTCGGATATCTTCCATTGTTCTCGGAATTCTGCTGACGTTTAAAAATGCTTCGGTACTTTTCGATTGTTCTCGGAATTCCGCTGATGTTTAAAAATGCTACGGAACTCTTCAAGTGTACTCGTAATTCCGGTGATGTTTAAGAATTCTTCGGAACTCTTACATTGTTGTCGGAATTCCGTTGAAGTTTAAAAATGCTTCGGAACTCTTCCATTGTTCTAGGAATTCCGATAAAGTTTAAAAATGCTTCGGAACTCTTCCATTGTTATCGGAATTCCGCTGAAGTTTAAAAATGCTTCAGAAGTCTTACATTGTTCTCGGAATTCCGCTGAAGTTTAAAAGTGCTTCAGAACTCTTCCATTGTTCTCGTAATTCCGCTGACGTTTAAAAATGCTTCGGAACTCTTCCATTGTTCTAGGATTTCTGATGAAGTTTAAAAATGCTTCGGAACTCTTCTATTGTTCTCGCAATTCTGCTGAAGTTTAAAAATGCTTCGGAACTCTTCCATTGTTCTCGGAATTCTGTTGACGTTAAAAAATGCTTCCGATCTCTTCCATTGTTCTCGGAATTCTGCTGAAGTTTAAAAATGCTTCGGAACTCTTCCATTGTTCCTGGAACCTGCTGAAGTTTAAAAATGCTTCGGAACTCTTCCATTGTTCTCGTAATTCTGCTGACGTTTAAAAATGCTACATAACTGTTCCATTTTTCTCAGAATTCCGCTGAAGTTTAAAAATGTTTCTGAACTCTTCCATTGTTCTAGGATTACCGCTGAAGTTTAAAAATGCTTCGAAACTCTTCCATTGTTCTTGGAATTCCGCTGAAGATTAAAAATGCTTCGGAACTCTTCCATTGTTCCCGGAACCTGCTGAAGTTTAAAAATGCTTCGGAACTCTTCCATTGTTCTCGTAATTCTGCTGACGTTTAAAAATGCTACATAACTGTTCCATTTTTCTCAGAATTCCGCTGAAGTTTAAAAATGTTTCTGAACTCTTCCATTGTTCTAGGATTTCCGCTGAAGTTTAAAAATGCTTCGAAACTCTTCCATTGTTCTTGGAATTCCGCTGAAGATTAAAAATGCTTCGGAACTCTACCATTGTTCTCGGAATTCCACTGACGTTTAAAAAAGCTTTGGAACTCTTCCATTGTTCTCGGAATTCCGCTGAAGATTAAAAATGCTTCGGAACTCTTACATTGTTCTCGGAATTCCGCTGATGTTTAAAAATGCTTTGGAACTCTTCCATTGTTCTCGGAATTCTGTTGACGTTAAAAAATGCTTCCGATCTCCTCCCTTGTTCTCGGAATTCTGCTGACATTTCAAAATGCTTCGGAACTCTTCCATTTTTCTTGGAATTCTGCTGAAGTTTAAAAATTCTTCGGAACTCTTCCATTGTTTATGGAATTGCGCTGACATTTAAAAATGATTCGAAACTCTTCCATTGTTCTCGGAATTCCACTGACGTTTAAAAATGCTTTGGAACTCTTCCATTGTTCTCGGAATTCCGCTGAAGTTTAAAGATACTTCGGAACTCTTTCATTGCTCAAGGAATTCCGGTGACGTTTAAAAATGCTTTGGAACTCTTCCATTTATCTCAGAATTCCGCTGACATTTAAAAATGCTTTGGAACTCTTCCATTGTTCTCGGAATTCCGCTGAAGTTTAAAGATACTTCAGAACTCTTTCAATGCTCAAGGAATTCCGGTGACGTTTAAAAATGCTTCGGAACTCTTCCATTTATCTCAGAATTCCGCTGACATTTAAAAATGCTTCGGATCTCTTCCATTGTTCTCGGAATTCTGCTGACGTTTAAAAATGCTTCGGTACTTTTCGATTGTTCTCGGAATTCCGCTGATGTTTAAAAATGCTACGGAACTCTTCAAGTGTACTCGTAATTCCGGTGATGTTTAAAAATTCTTCAGAACTCTTACATTGTTCTCGGAATTCCGCTGAAGTTTAAAAATGCTTTGGAACTCTTCCATTGTTCTAGGATTTCCGATGAAGAATAAAAATGCTTCGGAACTCTTCCATTGTTCTCGGAATTCCGCTGATGAGTAAAAATGATTCGGAACTCTTCCTTTGTTCTCTTAATTCCGCTGACGTTTAAAAATGCTTCTGAACTCTTCCATTGTTCTCGGAATTCCGCTGAAGTTTAAAAATGCTTCAGAACTCTTCCATTGTTCTAGGATTTCTGCTGAAGTTTAAAAATGCTTTGGAACTCTTCCATTGTTCTCGGAATTCCACTGAAGTTTAAAAATGCTTCGGAACTCTTACATTGTTCGCGGAATTCCGCTGAAGTTTAAAAATGCTTCGGAACTCTTCCATTGTTCTCGGAATTCTGCTGACGTTTGAAAATGCTTCGGTACTCTTCCATTGTTCTCGGAATTCTGCTGACATTTAAAAATGCTTCGGAACTCTTCCATTGTTCTCGGAAATCTGCTGACGTTTAAAAATGCTTCCGATCTCTTCAATTGTACTCGGAATTCTCCTGAAGTATAAAAATGCTTTCGAACTCTTCCATTGCTCCCGGAATTCCGCTGAAGTTTAAAAATGCTTCGGAACTCTTTTATTGCTCAAGGAATTCCGCTGACGTTCAAAAATGCTTCGGAACTCTTCCATTGTTCTTGGAATTCCACTGATGTTTAAAAATTCTTCGGAACTCTTCCATTGTTCTCGGAATTCTGCTGACGAGTAAACATGCTTCGAAACTCTTCCATTGTTCTCGTAATTCCGCTGACGTTTAAAAATGCTTCGGAACTCTTCCATTGTTCTCGGAATTCTGCTGAAGATTAAAAATGCTTCAGAACTCTTCCATTGTTCTAGGATTTCCGCTGAAGTTTAAAAATGCTCTGGAACTCTTCCATTGTTCTCGGAATTCCGCTGAAGTTTAAAAATGCTTCGGAACTCTTTTATTGCTCAAGGAATTCCGCTGACGTTCAAAAATGCTTCGGAACTCTTCCATTGTTCTCGGAATACTGCTGATATTTAAAAATGCTTCCGATCTCTTCCAATGTTCTCGGAATTCTGCTGAAGTTTTAAAATTCTTCGGAACTCTTACATTGTTCCCGGAATTCTGCTGAAGTTAAAAATGCTACGGAACTCTTCCATTGTTCTCGGAATACCGCTGAAGTTTAAAGATGCTTCGGAACTCTTTCATTGCTCAAGGAATTCCGGTGCCGTTTAAAAATGCTTTGGAACTCTTCCATTTATCTCAGAATTCCGCTGACATTTAAAAATGCTTCGGAACTCTTCTATTGTTCTCAGAATTCCCCTGATGTTTAAAAATGCTTCAGTACTTTGAGATTGTTCTCGGAATTCCGCTGATGTTTAAAAATGCTTCGGAACTCTTCGAGTGTACTCGTAATTCCGGTGATGTTTAAAAATTCTTCGGAACTCTTACATTGTTCTCGGAATTCTGCTGAAGTTTAAAAATGCTTCAGAACTCTTACATTGTTCTCTGAATTCCGCTGATGTTTAAAAATGCTTTGGAACCCTTCCATTGTTCTCGTAATTCCGCTGATGTTTAAAAATGCTTCGGAACTCTTCCATTGTTCTAGGATTTCTGATGAAGTTTAAAAATGCTTCGGAACTCTTCTATTGTTCTCGCAATTCTGCTGAAGTTTAAAAATGCTTCGGAACTCTTCCATTGTTCTCGGAATTCTGTTGACGTTAAAAAATGCTTCCGATCTCTTCCATTGTTCTCGGAATTCTGCTGAAGTTTAAAAATGCTTCGGAACTCTTCCATTGTTCCCGGAACCTGCTGAAGTTTAAAAATGCTTCGGAACTCTTCCATTGTTCTCGTAATTCTGCTGACGTTTAAAAATGCTACATAACTGTTCCATTTTTCTCAGAATTCGGCTGAAGTTTAAAAATGTTTCTGAACTCTTCCATTGTTCTAGGATTTCCGCTGAAGTTTAAAAATGCTTCGAAACTCTTCCATTGTTCTTGGAATTCCGCTGAAGATTAAAAATGCTTCGGAACTCTTACATTGTTCTCGGAATTCCGCTGATGTTTAAAAATGCTTTGGAACTCTTCCATTGTTCTCGGAATTCTGTTGACGTTAAAAAATGCTTCCGATCTCCTCCCTTGTTCTCGGAATTCTGCTGACATTTCAAAATGCTTCGGAACTCTTCCATTTTTCTTGGAATTCTGCTGAAGTTTAAAAATTCTTCGGAACTCTTCCATTGTTCTCGGAATTCCGCTGAAGTTTAAAGATACTTCGGAACTCTTTCATTGCTCAAGGAATTCCGGTGATGTTTAAAAATGCTTCGGAACTCTTCCATTGTTCTCGGAATTCCGCTGACGCTTAAAAATGCTTCACAACTCTTCTATTGTTCTCGGAATTCCGCTGATATTTAAAAATGCTTCGGAACTCTTCCATTGTTCTCGGAATTCCGCTGAAGTTTAAAAATGCTTCGGTACTCTTACATTGTTCCCGGAATTCTGCTGAAGTTTAAAAATGCTACGGTACTCTTCCATTGTTCCCGGAATTCCGCTGAAGTTTAAAAATGCTTCGGAACTCTTCCATTTTTCTCAGAATTCCGCTGACGTTTAAAAATGCTTCGGAACTTTTCCATTGTTCTCGGAATTTTGCTGACGTTTAAAAATGCTTTGGAACTCTTCCATTGTTCTCGGACATCCGCTGACATTTTAAAATGCTTCGGAACTCTTCCATTGTTCTCGGAATTGTGCTGATGTTTAAAAATGCTTCGGAACTCTTCCATTGTTCTCGGAATTCCACTGAAGTTTAAAAATGCTTCGGAACTCTTACATTGTTCCCGGAATTCTGCTGAAGTTAAAAATGCTACGGAACTCTTCCATTGTTCTCGGAATACCGCTGAAGTTTAAAGATGCTTCGGAACTCTTTCATTGCTCAAGGAATTCCGGTGCCGTTTAAAAATGCTTCGGAACTCTTCCATTTATCTCAGAATTCCTCTGACATTTAAAAATGCTTCGGAACTTTGAGATTGTTCTCGGAATTCTGCTGAAGTTTAAAAATGCTTTGGAACTCTTCTATTGTTCTCTGAATTCCGCTGAAGTTTAAAAATGCATCGGAACTCTTACATTGTTCTCGGAATTCCGCTGAAGTTTAAAAATGCTTCAGAACTCTTCCATTGTTCTCGGAATTCTGCTGACCTTTAAAAATGCTTCCGATCTCTTCCATTTTTCTCGGAATTCAGCTGAAGTTTAAAAATGCTTCTTTACTCTTACATTGTTCCCGGAATTCTGCTGAAGTTTAAAAATGCTTCTTTACTCTTACATTGTTCCAGGAATTCTGCTGAAGTTTAAAAATGCTACGGTACTCTTCCATTTTTCTCAGAATTCCGCTAACGTTTAAAAATGCTTCGGAACTTTTCCATTGTTCTCGGAATTTTGCTGACGTTTAAAAATGCTTTGGAACTCTTCCATTGTTCTCGGACATCCGCTGACATTTTAAAATGCTTCGGAACTCTTCCATTGTTCTCGGAATTGTGCTGATGTTTAAAAATGCTTCGGAACTCTTCCATTGTTCTCGGAATTCCACTGAAGTTTAAAAATGCTTCGGAATTCTTCCATTGTTCTAGGAATTCTGATGAAGTTTAAAAATGCTTAGATACTCTTCCATTGTTCTCGGAATTCTGCTGACGTTTGAAAATGCTTCGGTACTCTTCCATTGTTCTCGGAATTCTGCTGACATTTAAAAATGCTTCGGAACTCTTCCATTGTTCTCGGAAATCTGCTGACGTTTAAAAATGCTTCCGATCTCTTCAATTGTACTCGGAATTCTCCTGAAGTATAAAAATGCTTTCGAACTCTTTCATTGCTCCCGGAATTCCGCTGAAGTTTAAAAATGCTTCGGAACTCTTTTATTGCTCAAGGAATTCCGCTGACGTTCAAAAATGCTTCGGAACTCTTCCATTGTTCTTGGAATTCCACTGATGTTTAAAAATTCTTCGGAACTCTTCCATTGTTCTCGGAATTCTGCTGACGAGTAAACATGCTTCGAAACTCTTCCATTGTTCTCGTAATTCCGCTGACATTTAAAAATGCTTCGGAACTCTTCCATTGTTCTCGGAATTCTGCTGAAGTTTAAAAATGCTTCAGAACTCTTCCATTGTTCTAGGATTTCCGCTGAAGTTTAAAAATGCTCTGGAACTCTTCCATTGTTCTCGGAATTCCGCTGAAGTTTAAAAATGCTTCTGAACTCTTCCATTGTTCTCGGAATTCCGCTGAAGTTTAAAAATGCTTTCGGAACTCTTCCATTGTTCTCGGAATACTGCTGATATTTAAAAATGCTTCCGATCTCTTCCAATGTTCTCGGAATTCTGCTGAAGTTTTAAAATTCTTCGGAACTCTTACATTGTTCCCGGAATTCTGCTGAAGTTAAAAATGCTACGGAACTCTTCCATTGTTCTCGGAATACCGCTGAAGTTTAAAGATGCTTCGGAACTCTTTCATTGCTCAAGGAATTCCGGTGCCGTTTAAAAATGCTTTGGAACTCTTCTATTGTTCTCGCAATTCTGCTGAAGTTTAAAAATGCTTCGGAACTCTTCTATTGTTCTCGCAATTCTGCTGAAGTTTAAAAATGCTTCGGAACTCTTCCATTGTTCTCGGAATTCTGTTGACGTTAAAAAATGCTTCCGATCTCTTCCATTGTTCTCGGAATTCTGCTGAAGTTTAAAAATGCTTCGGAACTCTTCCATTGTTCCCGGAACCTGCTGAAGTTTAAAAATGCTTCGGAACTCTTCCATTGTTCTCGTAATTCTGCTGACGTTTAAAAATGCTACATAACTGTTCCATTTTTCTCAGAATTCCGCTGAAGTTTAAAAATGTTTCTGAACTCTTCCATTGTTCTAGGATTTCCGCTGAAGTTTAAAAATGCTTCGAAACTCTTCCATTGTTCTTGGAATTCCGCTGAAGATTAAAAATGCTTCGGAACTCTTACATTGTTCTCGGAATTCCGCTGATGTTTAAAAATGCTTTGGAACTCTTCCATTGTTCTCGGAATTCTGTTGACGTTAAAAAATGCTTCCGATCTCCTCCCTTGTTCTCGGAATTCTGCTGACATTTCAAAATGCTTCGGAACTCTTCCATTTTTCTTGGAATTCTGCTGAAATTTAAAAATTCTTCGGAACTCTTCCATTGTTCTCGGAATTCCGCTGAAGTTTAAAGATACTTCGGAACTCTTTCATTGCTCAAGGAATTCCGGTGATGTTTAAAAATGCTTCGGAACTCTTCCATTGTTCTCGGAATTCCGCTGACGCTTAAAAATGCTTCACAACTCTTCTATTGTTCTCGGAATTCCGCTGATATTTAAAAATGCTTCGGAACTCTTCCATTGTTCTCGGAATTCCGCTGAAGTTTAAAAATGCTTCGGTACTCTTACATTGTTCCCGGAATTCTGCTGAAGTTTAAAAATGCTACGGTACTCTTCCATTGTTCCCGGAATTCCGCTGAAGTTTAAAAATGCTTCGGAACTCTTCCATTTTTCTCAGAATTCCGCTGACGTTTAAAAATGCTTCGGAACTTTTCCATTGTTCTCGGAATTTTGCTGACGTTTAAAAATGCTTTGGAACTCTTCCATTGTTCTCGGACATCCGCTGACATTTTAAAATGCTTCGGAACTCTTTTATTGTTCTCGGAATTGTGCTGATGTTTAAAAATGCTTCGGAACTCTTCCATTGTTCTCGGAATTCCACTGAAGTTTAAAAATGCTTCGGAACTCTTACATTGTTCCCGGAATTCTGCTGAAGTTAAAAATGCTACGGAACTCTTCCATTGTTCTCGGAATACCGCTGAAGTTTAAAGATGCTTCGGAACTCTTTCATTGCTCAAGGAATTCCGGTGCCGTTTAAAAATGCTTCGGAACTCTTCCATTTATCTCAGAATTCCTCTGACATTTAAAAATGCTTCGGAACTTTGAGATTGTTCTCGGAATTCTGCTGAAGTTTAAAAATGCTTTGGAACTCTTCTATTGTTCTCTGAATTCCGCTGAAGTTTAAAAATGCATCGGAACTCTTACATTGTTCTCGGAATTCCGCTGAAGTTTAAAAATGCTTCAGAACTCTTCCATTGTTCTCGGAATTCTGCTGACCTTTAAAAATGCTTCCGATCTCTTCCATTTTTCTCGGAATTCAGCTGAAGTTTAAAAATGCTTCTTTACTCTTACATTGTTCCCGGAATTCTGCTGAAGTTTAAAAATGCTTCTTTACTCTTACATTGTTCCAGGAATTCTGCTGAAGTTTAAAAATGCTACGGTACTCTTCCATTTTTCTCAGAATTCCGCTAACGTTTAAAAATGCTTCGGAACTTTTCCATTGTTCTCGGAATTTTGCTGACGTTTAAAAATGCTTTGGAACTCTTCCATTGTTCTCGGACATCCGCTGACATTTTAAAATGCTTCGGAACTCTTCCATTGTTCTCGGAATTGTGCTGATGTTTAAAAATGCTTCGGAACTCTTCCATTGTTCTCGGAATTCCACTGAAGTTTAAAAATGCTTCGGAATTCTTCCATTGTTCTAGGAATTCTGATGAAGTTTAAAAATGCTTAGATACTCTTCCATTGTTCTCGGAATTCTGCTGACGTTTGAAAATGCTTCGGTACTCTTCCATTGTTCTCGGAATTCTGCTGACATTTAAAAATGCTTCGGAACTCTTCCATTGTTCTCGGAAATCTGCTGACGTTTAAAAATGCTTCCGATCTCTTCAATTGTACTCGGAATTCTCCTGAAGTATAAAAATGCTTTCGAACTCTTCCATTGCTCCCGGAATTCCGCTGAAGTTTAAAAATGCTTCGGAACTCTTTTATTGCTCAAGGAATTCCGCTGACGTTCAAAAATGCTTCGGAACTCTTCCATTGTTCTTGGAATTCCACGGATGTTTAAAAATTCTTCAGAACTCTTCCATTGTTCTCGGAATTCTGCTGACGAGTAAACATGCTTCGAAACTCTTCCATTGTTCTCGTAATTCCGCTGACATTTAAAAATGCTTCGGAACTCTTCCATTGTTCTCGGAATTCTGCTGAAGTTTAAAAATGCTTCAGAACTCTTCCATTGTTCTAGGATTTCCGCTGAAGTTTAAAAATGCTCTGGAACTCTTCCATTGTTCTCGGAATTCCACTGAAGTTTAAAAATGCTTCTGAACTCTTCCATTGTTCTCGGAATTCCGCTGAAGTTTAAAAATGCTTTCGGAACTCTTCCATTGTTCTCGGAATACTGCTGATATTTAAAAATGCTTCCGATCTCTTCCAATGTTCTCGGAATTCTGCTGAAGTTTTAAAATTCTTCGGAACTCTTACATTGTTCCCGGAATTCTGCTGAAGTTAAAAATGCTACGGAACTCTTCCATTGTTCTCGGAATACCGCTGAAGTTTAAAGATGCTTCGGAACTCTTTCATTGCTCAAGGAATTCCGGTGCCGTTTAAAAATGCTTTGGAACTCTTCCATTTATCTCAGAATTCCGCTGACATTTAAAAATGCTTCGGAACTCTTCTATTGTTCTCAGAATTCCCCTGATGTTTAAAAATGCTTCAGTACTTTGAGATTGTTCTCGGAATTCCGCTGATGTTTAAAAATGCTTCGGAACTCTACGAGTGTACTCGTAATTCCGGTGATGTTTAAAAATTCTTCGGAACTCTTACATTGTTCTCGGAATTCTGCTGAAGTTTAAAAATGCTTCAGAACTCTTACATTGTTCTCTGAATTCCGCTGATGTTTAAAAATGCTTCGGAACCCTTCCATTGTTCTCGTAATTCCGCTGATGTTTAAAAATGCTTCGGAACCCTTCCATTGTTCTAGGAATTCCGATGAAGTTTAAAAATGCTTCGGAACTCTTCCATTGTTCTCGGAATTCCGCTGAAGTTTAAAAGTGCTTCAGAACTCTTACATTGTTCTCTGAATTCCGCTGATGTTTAAAAATGCGTCGGAACCCTTCCATTGTTCTCGGAATTCCGCTGACGTTTAAAAATGCTTCGGAACTCTTCCATTGTTCTAGGATTTCTGATGAAGTTTAAAAATGCTTCGGAACTCTTCTATTGTTCTCGCAATTCTGCTGAAGTTTAAAAATGCTTCGGAACTCTTCCATTGTTCTCGGAATTCTGTTGACGTTAAAAAATGCTTCCGATCTCTTCCATTGTTCTCGGAATTCTGCTGAAGTTTAAAAATGCTTCGGAACTCTTCCATTGTTCCCGGAACCTGCTGAAGTTTAAAAATGCTTCGGAACTCTTCCATTGTTCTCGTAATTCTGCTGACGTTTAAAAATGCTACATAACTGTTCCATTTTTCTCAGAATTCGGCTGAAGTTTAAAAATGTTTCTGAACTCTTCCATTGTTCTAGGATTTCCGCTGAAGTTTAAAAATGCTTCGAAACTCTTCCATTGCTCTTGGAATTCCGCTGAAGATTAAAAATGCTTCGGAACTCTTACATTGTTCTCGGAATTCCGCTGATGTTTAAAAATGCTTTGGAACTCTTCCATTGTTCTCGGAATTCTGTTGACGTTAAAAAATGCTTCCGATCTCCTCCCTTGTTCTCGGAATTCTGCTGACATTTCAAAATGCTTCGGAACTCTTCCATTTTTCTTGGAATTCTGCTGAAGTTTAAAAATTCTTCGGAACTCTTCCATTGTTCTCGGAATTCCGCTGAAGTTTAAAGATACTTCGGAACTCTTTCATTGCTCAAGGAATTCCGGTGATGTTTAAAAATGCTTCGGAACTCTTCCATTGTTCTCGGAATTCCGCTGACGCTTAAAAATGCTTCACAACTCTTCTATTGTTCTCGGAATTCCGCTGATATTTAAAAATGCTTCGGAACTCTTCCATTGTTCTCGGAATTCCGCTGAAGTTTAAAAATGCTTCGGTACTCTTACATTGTTCCCGGAATTCTGCTGAAGTTTAAAAATGCTACGGTACTCTTCCATTGTTCCCGGAATTCTGCTGAAGTTAAAAATGCTACGGAACTCTTCCATTGTTCTCGGAATACCGCTGAAGTTTAAAGATGCTTCGGAACTCTTTCATTGCTCAAGGAATTCCGGTGCCGTTTAAAAATGCTTCGGAACTCTTCCATTTATCTCAGAATTCCTCTGACATTTAAAAATGCTTCGGAACTTTGAGATTGTTCTCGGAATTCTGCTGAAGTTTAAAAATGCTTTGGAACTCTTCTATTGTTCTCTGAATTCCGCTGAAGTTTAAAAATGCATCGGAACTCTTACATTGTTCTCGGAATTCCGCTGAAGTTTAAAAATGCTTCAGAACTCTTCCATTGTTCTCGGAATTCTGCTGACCTTTAAAAATGCTTCCGATCTCTTCCATTTTTCTCGGAATTCAGCTGAAGTTTAAAAATGCTTCTTTACTCTTACATTGTTCCCGGAATTCTGCTGAAGTTTAAAAATGCTTCTTTACTCTTACATTGTTCCAGGAATTCTGCTGAAGTTTAAAAATGCTACGGTACTCTTCCATTTTTCTCAGAATTCCGCTAACGTTTAAAAATGCTTCGGAACTTTTCCATTGTTCTCGGAATTTTGCTGACGTTTAAAAATGCTTTGGAACTCTTCCATTGTTCTCGGACATCCGCTGACATTTTAAAATGCTTCGGAACTCTTCCATTGTTCTCGGAATTGTGCTGATGTTTAAAAATGCTTCGGAACTCTTCCATTGTTCTCGGAATTCCACTGAAGTTTAAAAATGCTTCGGAATTCTTCCATTGTTCTAGGAATTCTGATGAAGTTTAAAAATGCTTAGATACTCTTCCATTGTTCTCGGAATTCTGCTGACGTTTGAAAATGCTTCGGTACTCTTCCATTGTTCTCGGAATTCTGCTGACATTTAAAAATGCTTCGGAACTCTTCCATTGTTCTCGGAAATCTGCTGACGTTTAAAAATGCTTCCGATCTCTTCAATTGTACTCGGAATTCTCCTGAAGTATAAAAATGCTTTCGAACTCTTCCATTGCTCCCGGAATTCCGCTGAAGTTTAAAAATGCTTCGGAACTCTTTTATTGCTCAAGGAATTCCGCTGACGTTCAAAAATGCTTCGGAACTCTTCCATTGTTCTTGGAATTCCACGGATGTTTAAAAATTCTTCAGAACTCTTCCATTGTTCTCGGAATTCTGCTGACGAGTAAACATGCTTCGAAACTCTTCCATTGTTCTCGTAATTCCGCTGACATTTAAAAATGCTTCGGAACTCTTCCATTGTTCTCGGAATTCTGCTGAAGTTTAAAAATGCTTCAGAACTCTTCCATTGTTCTAGGATTTCCGCTGAAGTTTAAAAATGCTCTGGAACTCTTCCATTGTTCTCGGAATTCCACTGAAGTTTAAAAATGCTTCTGAACTCTTCCATTGTTCTCGGAATTCCGCTGAAGTTTAAAAATGCTTTCGGAACTCTTCCATTGTTCTCGGAATACTGCTGATATTTAAAAATGCTTCCGATCTCTTCCAATGTTCTCGGAATTCTGCTGAAGTTTTAAAATTCTTCGGAACTCTTACATTGTTCCCGGAATTCTGCTGAAGTTAAAAATGCTACGGAACTCTTCCATTGTTCTCGGAATACCGCTGAAGTTTAAAGATGCTTCGGAACTCTTTCATTGCTCAAGGAATTCCGGTGCCGTTTAAAAATGCTTTGGAACTCTTCCATTTATCTCAGAATTCCGCTGACATTTAAAAATGCTTCGGAACTCTTCTATTGTTCTCAGAATTCCCCTGATGTTTAAAAATGCTTCAGTACTTTGAGATTGTTCTCGGAATTCCGCTGATGTTTAAAAATGCTTCGGAACTCTTCGAGTGTACTCGTAATTCCGGTGATGTTTAAAAATTCTTCGGAACTCTTACATTGTTCTCGGAATTCTGCTGAAGTTTAAAAATGCTTCAGAACTCTTACATTGTTCTCTGAATTCCGCTGATGTTTAAAAATGCTTCGGAACCCTTCCATTGTTCTCGTAATTCCGCTGATGTTTAAAAATGCTTCGGAACCCTTCCATTGTTCTAGGAATTCCGATGAAGTTTAAAAATGCTTCGGAACTCTTCCATTGTTCTCGGAATTCCGCTGAAGTTTAAAAGTGCTTCAGAACTCTTACATTGTTCTCTGAATTCCGCTGATGTTTAAAAATGCGTCGGAACCCTTCCATTGTTCTCGGAATTCCGCTGACGTTTAAAAATGCTTCGGAACTCTTCCATTGTTCTAGGATTTCTGATGAAGTTTAAAAATGCTTCGGAACTCTTCTATTGTTCTCGCAATTCTGCTGAAGTTTAAAAATGCTTCGGAACTCTTCCATTGTTCTCGGAATTCTGTTGACGTTAAAAAATGCTTCCGATCTCTTCCATTGTTCTCGGAATTCTGCTGAAGTTTAAAAATGCTTCGGAACTCTTCCATTGTTCCCGGAACCTGCTGAAGTTTAAAAATGCTTCGGAACTCTTCCATTGTTCTCGTAATTCTGCTGACGTTTAAAAATGCTACATAACTGTTCCATTTTTCTCAGAATTCGGCTGAAGTTTAAAAATGTTTCTGAACTCTTCCATTGTTCTAGGATTTCCGCTGAAGTTTAAAAATGCTTCGAAACTCTTCCATTGTTCTTGGAATTCCGCTGAAGATTAAAAATGCTTCGGAACTCTTACATTGTTCTCGGAATTCCGCTGATGTTTAAAAATGCTTTGGAACTCTTCCATTGTTCTCGGAATTCTGTTGACGTTAAAAAATGCTTCCGATCTCCTCCCTTGTTCTCGGAATTCTGCTGACATTTCAAAATGCTTCGGAACTCTTCCATTTTTCTTGGAATTCTGCTGAAGTTTAAAAATTCTTCGGAACTCTTCCATTGTTCTCGGAATTCCGCTGAAGTTTAAAGATACTTCGGAACTCTTTCATTGCTCAAGGAATTCCGGTGATGTTTAAAAATGCTTCGGAACTCTTCCATTGTTCTCGGAATTCCGCTGACGCTTAAAAATGCTTCACAACTCTTCTATTGTTCTCGGAATTCCGCTGATATTTAAAAATGCTTCGGAACTCTTCCATTGTTCTCGGAATTCCGCTGAAGTTTAAAAATGCTTCGGTACTCTTACATTGTTCCCGGAATTCTGCTGAAGTTTAAAAATGCTACGGTACTCTTCCATTGTTCCCGGAATTCCGCTGAAGTTTAAAAATGCTTCGGAACTCTTCCATTTTTCTCAGAATTCCGCTGACGTTTAAAAATGCTTCGGAACTTTTCCATTGTTCTCGGAATTTTGCTGACGTTTAAAAATGCTTTGGAACTCTTCCATTGTTCTCGGACATCCGCTGACATTTTAAAATGCTTCGGAACTCTTCCATTGTTCTCGGAATTGTGCTGATGTTTAAAAATGCTTCGGAACTCTTCCATTGTTCTCGGAATTCCACTGAAGTTTAAAAATGCTTCGGAACTCTTACATTGTTCCCGGAATTCTGCTGAAGTTAAAAATGCTACGGAACTCTTCCATTGTTCTCGGAATACCGCTGAAGTTTAAAGATGCTTCGGAACTCTTTCATTGCTCAAGGAATTCCGGTGCCGTTTAAAAATGCTTCGGAACTCTTCCATTTATCTCAGAATTCCTCTGACATTTAAAAATGCTTCGGAACTTTGAGATTGTTCTCGGAATTCTGCTGAAGTTTAAAAATGCTTTGGAACTCTTCTATTGTTCTCTGAATTCCGCTGAAGTTTAAAAATGCATCGGAACTCTTACATTGTTCTCGGAATTCCGCTGAAGTTTAAAAATGCTTCAGAACTCTTCCATTGTTCTCGGAATTCTGCTGACCTTTAAAAATGCTTCCGATCTCTTCCATTTTTCTCGGAATTCAGCTGAAGTTTAAAAATGCTTCTTTACTCTTACATTGTTCCCGGAATTCTGCTGAAGTTTAAAAATGCTTCTTTACTCTTACATTGTTCCAGGAATTCTGCTGAAGTTTAAAAATGCTACGGTACTCTTCCATTTTTCTCAGAATTCCGCTAACGTTTAAAAATGCTTCGGAACTTTTCCATTGTTCTCGGAATTTTGCTGACGTTTAAAAATGCTTTGGAACTCTTCCATTGTTCTCGGACATCCGCTGACATTTTAAAATGCTTCGGAACTCTTCCATTGTTCTCGGAATTGTGCTGATGTTTAAAAATGCTTCGGAACTCTTCCATTGTTCTCGGAATTCCACTGAAGTTTAAAAATGCTTCGGAATTCTTCCATTGTTCTAGGAATTCTGATGAAGTTTAAAAATGCTTAGATACTCTTCCATTGTTCTCGGAATTCTGCTGACGTTTGAAAATGCTTCGGTACTCTTCCATTGTTCTCGGAATTCTGCTGACATTTAAAAATGCTTCGGAACTCTTCCATTGTTCTCGGAAATCTGCTGACGTTTAAAAATGCTTCCGATCTCTTCAATTGTACTCGGAATTCTCCTGAAGTATAAAAATGCTTTCGAACTCTTCCATTGCTCCCGGAATTCCGCTGAAGTTTAAAAATGCTTCGGAACTCTTTTATTGCTCAAGGAATTCCGCTGACGTTCAAAAATGCTTCGGAACTCTTCCATTGTTCTTGGAATTCCACTGATGTTTAAAAATTCTTCGGAACTCTTCCATTGTTCTCGGAATTCTGCTGACGAGTAAACATGCTTCGAAACTCTTCCATTGTTCTCGTAATTCCGCTGACATTTAAAAATGCTTCGGAACTCTTCCATTGTTCTCGGAATTCTGCTGAAGTTTAAAAATGCTTCAGAACTCTTCCATTGTTCTAGGATTTCCGCTGAAGTTTAAAAATGCTCTGGAACTCTTCCATTGTTCTCGGAATTCCGCTGAAGTTTAAAAATGCTTCTGAACTCTTCCATTGTTCTCGGAATTCCGCTGAAGTTTAAAAATGCTTTCGGAACTCTTCCATTGTTCTCGGAATACTGCTGATATTTAAAAATGCTTCCGATCTCTTCCAATGTTCTCGGAATTCTGCTGAAGTTTTAAAATTCTTCGGAACTCTTACATTGTTCCCGGAATTCTGCTGAAGTTAAAAATGCTACGGAACTCTTCCATTGTTCTCGGAATACCGCTGAAGTTTAAAGATGCTTCGGAACTCTTTCATTGCTCAAGGAATTCCGGTGCCGTTTAAAAATGCTTTGGAACTCTTCTATTGTTCTCGCAATTCTGCTGAAGTTTAAAAATGCTTCGGAACTCTTCTATTGTTCTCGCAATTCTGCTGAAGTTTAAAAATGCTTCGGAACTCTTCCATTGTTCTCGGAATTCTGTTGACGTTAAAAAATGCTTCCGATCTCTTCCATTGTTCTCGGAATTCTGCTGAAGTTTAAAAATGCTTCGGAACTCTTCCATTGTTCCCGGAACCTGCTGAAGTTTAAAAATGCTTCGGAACTCTTCCATTGTTCTCGTAATTCTGCTGACGTTTAAAAATGCTACATAACTGTTCCATTTTTCTCAGAATTCCGCTGAAGTTTAAAAATGTTTCTGAACTCTTCCATTGTTCTAGGATTTCCGCTGAAGTTTAAAAATGCTTCGAAACTCTTCCATTGTTCTTGGAATTCCGCTGAAGATTAAAAATGCTTCGGAACTCTTACATTGTTCTCGGAATTCCGCTGATGTTTAAAAATGCTTTGGAACTCTTCCATTGTTCTCGGAATTCTGTTGACGTTAAAAAATGCTTCCGATCTCCTCCCTTGTTCTCGGAATTCTGCTGACATTTCAAAATGCTTCGGAACTCTTCCATTTTTCTTGGAATTCTGCTGAAATTTAAAAATTCTTCGGAACTCTTCCATTGTTCTCGGAATTCCGCTGAAGTTTAAAGATACTTCGGAACTCTTTCATTGCTCAAGGAATTCCGGTGATGTTTAAAAATGCTTCGGAACTCTTCCATTGTTCTCGGAATTCCGCTGACGCTTAAAAATGCTTCACAACTCTTCTATTGTTCTCGGAATTCCGCTGATATTTAAAAATGCTTCGGAACTCTTCCATTGTTCTCGGAATTCCGCTGAAGTTTAAAAATGCTTCGGTACTCTTACATTGTTCCCGGAATTCTGCTGAAGTTTAAAAATGCTACGGTACTCTTCCATTGTTCCCGGAATTCCGCTGAAGTTTAAAAATGCTTCGGAACTCTTCCATTTTTCTCAGAATTCCGCTGACGTTTAAAAATGCTTCGGAACTTTTCCATTGTTCTCGGAATTTTGCTGACGTTTAAAAATGCTTTGGAACTCTTCCATTGTTCTCGGACATCCGCTGACATTTTAAAATGCTTCGGAACTCTTTTATTGTTCTCGGAATTGTGCTGATGTTTAAAAATGCTTCGGAACTCTTCCATTGTTCTCGGAATTCCACTGAAGTTTAAAAATGCTTCGGAACTCTTACATTGTTCCCGGAATTCTGCTGAAGTTAAAAATGCTACGGAACTCTTCCATTGTTCTCGGAATACCGCTGAAGTTTAAAGATGCTTCGGAACTCTTTCATTGCTCAAGGAATTCCGGTGCCGTTTAAAAATGCTTCGGAACTCTTCCATTTATCTCAGAATTCCTCTGACATTTAAAAATGCTTCGGAACTTTGAGATTGTTCTCGGAATTCTGCTGAAGTTTAAAAATGCTTTGGAACTCTTCTATTGTTCTCTGAATTCCGCTGAAGTTTAAAAATGCATCGGAACTCTTACATTGTTCTCGGAATTCCGCTGAAGTTTAAAAATGCTTCAGAACTCTTCCATTGTTCTCGGAATTCTGCTGACCTTTAAAAATGCTTCCGATCTCTTCCATTTTTCTCGGAATTCAGCTGAAGTTTAAAAATGCTTCTTTACTCTTACATTGTTCCCGGAATTCTGCTGAAGTTTAAAAATGCTTCTTTACTCTTACATTGTTCCAGGAATTCTGCTGAAGTTTAAAAATGCTACGGTACTCTTCCATTTTTCTCAGAATTCCGCTAACGTTTAAAAATGCTTCGGAACTTTTCCATTGTTCTCGGAATTTTGCTGACGTTTAAAAATGCTTTGGAACTCTTCCATTGTTCTCGGACATCCGCTGACATTTTAAAATGCTTCGGAACTCTTCCATTGTTCTCGGAATTGTGCTGATGTTTAAAAATGCTTCGGAACTCTTCCATTGTTCTCGGAATTCCACTGAAGTTTAAAAATGCTTCGGAATTCTTCCATTGTTCTAGGAATTCTGATGAAGTTTAAAAATGCTTAGATACTCTTCCATTGTTCTCGGAATTCTGCTGACGTTTGAAAATGCTTCGGTACTCTTCCATTGTTCTCGGAATTCTGCTGACATTTAAAAATGCTTCGGAACTCTTCCATTGTTCTCGGAAATCTGCTGACGTTTAAAAATGCTTCCGATCTCTTCAATTGTACTCGGAATTCTCCTGAAGTATAAAAATGCTTTCGAACTCTTCCATTGCTCCCGGAATTCCGCTGAAGTTTAAAAATGCTTCGGAACTCTTTTATTGCTCAAGGAATTCCGCTGACGTTCAAAAATGCTTCGGAACTCTTCCATTGTTCTTGGAATTCCACGGATGTTTAAAAATTCTTCAGAACTCTTCCATTGTTCTAGGATTTCTGATGAAGTTTAAAAATGCTTCGGAACTCTTCTATTGTTCTCGCAATTCTGCTGAAGTTTAAAAATGCTTCGGAACTCTTCCATTGTTCTCGGAATTCTGTTGACGTTAAAAAATGCTTCCGATCTCTTCCATTGTTCTCGGAATTCTGCTGAAGTTTAAAAATGCTTCGGAACTCTTCCATTGTTCCCGGAACCTGCTGAAGTTTAAAAATGCTTCGGAACTCTTCCATTGTTCTCGTAATTCTGCTGACGTTTAAAAATGCTACATAACTGTTCCATTTTTCTCAGAATTCGGCTGAAGTTTAAAAATGTTTCTGAACTCTTCCATTGTTCTAGGATTTCCGCTGAAGTTTAAAAATGCTTCGAAACTCTTCCATTGTTCTTGGAATTCCGCTGAAGATTAAAAATGCTTCGGAACTCTTACATTGTTCTCGGAATTCCGCTGATGTTTAAAAATGCTTTGGAACTCTTCCATTGTTCTCGGAATTCTGTTGACGTTAAAAAATGCTTCCGATCTCCTCCCTTGTTCTCGGAATTCTGCTGACATTTCAAAATGCTTCGGAACTCTTCCATTTTTCTTGGAATTCTGCTGAAGTTTAAAAATTCTTCGGAACTCTTCCATTGTTCTCGGAATTCCGCTGAAGTTTAAAGATACTTCGGAACTCTTTCATTGCTCAAGGAATTCCGGTGATGTTTAAAAATGCTTCGGAACTCTTCCATTGTTCTCGGAATTCCGCTGACGCTTAAAAATGCTTCACAACTCTTCTATTGTTCTCGGAATTCCGCTGATATTTAAAAATGCTTCGGAACTCTTCCATTGTTCTCGGAATTCCGCTGAAGTTTAAAAATGCTTCGGTACTCTTACATTGTTCCCGGAATTCTGCTGAAGTTTAAAAATGCTACGGTACTCTTCCATTGTTCCCGGAATTCCGCTGAAGTTTAAAAATGCTTCGGAACTCTTCCATTTTTCTCAGAATTCCGCTGACGTTTAAAAATGCTTCGGAACTTTTCCATTGTTCTCGGAATTTTGCTGACGTTTAAAAATGCTTTGGAACTCTTCCATTGTTCTCGGACATCCGCTGACATTTTAAAATGCTTCGGAACTCTTCCATTGTTCTCGGAATTGTGCTGATGTTTAAAAATGCTTCGGAACTCTTCCATTGTTCTCGGAATTCCACTGAAGTTTAAAAATGCTTCGGAACTCTTACATTGTTCCCGGAATTCTGCTGAAGTTAAAAATGCTACGGAACTCTTCCATTGTTCTCGGAATACCGCTGAAGTTTAAAGATGCTTCGGAACTCTTTCATTGCTCAAGGAATTCCGGTGCCGTTTAAAAATGCTTCGGAACTCTTCCATTTATCTCAGAATTCCTCTGACATTTAAAAATGCTTCGGAACTTTGAGATTGTTCTCGGAATTCTGCTGAAGTTTAAAAATGCTTTGGAACTCTTCTATTGTTCTCTGAATTCCGCTGAAGTTTAAAAATGCATCGGAACTCTTACATTGTTCTCGGAATTCCGCTGAAGTTTAAAAATGCTTCAGAACTCTTCCATTGTTCTCGGAATTCTGCTGACCTTTAAAAATGCTTCCGATCTCTTCCATTTTTCTCGGAATTCAGCTGAAGTTTAAAAATGCTTCTTTACTCTTACATTGTTCCCGGAATTCTGCTGAAGTTTAAAAATGCTTCTTTACTCTTACATTGTTCCAGGAATTCTGCTGAAGTTTAAAAATGCTACGGTACTCTTCCATTTTTCTCAGAATTCCGCTAACGTTTAAAAATGCTTCGGAACTTTTCCATTGTTCTCGGAATTTTGCTGACGTTTAAAAATGCTTTGGAACTCTTCCATTGTTCTCGGACATCCGCTGACATTTTAAAATGCTTCGGAACTCTTCCATTGTTCTCGGAATTGTGCTGATGTTTAAAAATGCTTCGGAACTCTTCCATTGTTCTCGGAATTCCACTGAAGTTTAAAAATGCTTCGGAATTCTTCCATTGTTCTAGGAATTCTGATGAAGTTTAAAAATGCTTAGATACTCTTCCATTGTTCTCGGAATTCTGCTGACGTTTGAAAATGCTTCGGTACTCTTCCATTGTTCTCGGAATTCTGCTGACATTTAAAAATGCTTCGGAACTCTTCCATTGTTCTCGGAAATCTGCTGACGTTTAAAAATGCTTCCGATCTCTTCAATTGTACTCGGAATTCTCCTGAAGTATAAAAATGCTTTCGAACTCTTCCATTGCTCCCGGAATTCCGCTGAAGTTTAAAAATGCTTCGGAACTCTTTTATTGCTCAAGGAATTCCGCTGACGTTCAAAAATGCTTCGGAACTCTTCCATTGTTCTTGGAATTCCACTGATGTTTAAAAATTCTTCGGAACTCTTCCATTGTTCTCGGAATTCTGCTGACGAGTAAACATGCTTCGAAACTCTTCCATTGTTCTCGTAATTCCGCTGACATTTAAAAATGCTTCGGAACTCTTCCATTGTTCTCGGAATTCTGCTGAAGTTTAAAAATGCTTCAGAACTCTTCCATTGTTCTAGGATTTCCGCTGAAGTTTAAAAATGCTCTGGAACTCTTCCATTGTTCTCGGAATTCCGCTGAAGTTTAAAAATGCTTCTGAACTCTTCCATTGTTCTCGGAATTCCGCTGAAGTTTAAAAATGCTTTCGGAACTCTTCCATTGTTCTCGGAATACTGCTGATATTTAAAAATGCTTCCGATCTCTTCCAATGTTCTCGGAATTCTGCTGAAGTTTTAAAATTCTTCGGAACTCTTACATTGTTCCCGGAATTCTGCTGAAGTTAAAAATGCTACGGAACTCTTCCATTGTTCTCGGAATACCGCTGAAGTTTAAAGATGCTTCGGAACTCTTTCATTGCTCAAGGAATTCCGGTGCCGTTTAAAAATGCTTTGGAACTCTTCTATTGTTCTCGCAATTCTGCTGAAGTTTAAAAATGCTTCGGAACTCTTCTATTGTTCTCGCAATTCTGCTGAAGTTTAAAAATGCTTCGGAACTCTTCCATTGTTCTCGGAATTCTGTTGACGTTAAAAAATGCTTCCGATCTCTTCCATTGTTCTCGGAATTCTGCTGAAGTTTAAAAATGCTTCGGAACTCTTCCATTGTTCCCGGAACCTGCTGAAGTTTAAAAATGCTTCGGAACTCTTCCATTGTTCTCGTAATTCTGCTGACGTTTAAAAATGCTACATAACTGTTCCATTTTTCTCAGAATTCCGCTGAAGTTTAAAAATGTTTCTGAACTCTTCCATTGTTCTAGGATTTCCGCTGAAGTTTAAAAATGCTTCGAAACTCTTCCATTGTTCTTGGAATTCCGCTGAAGATTAAAAATGCTTCGGAACTCTTACATTGTTCTCGGAATTCCGCTGATGTTTAAAAATGCTTTGGAACTCTTCCATTGTTCTCGGAATTCTGTTGACGTTAAAAAATGCTTCCGATCTCCTCCCTTGTTCTCGGAATTCTGCTGACATTTCAAAATGCTTCGGAACTCTTCCATTTTTCTTGGAATTCTGCTGAAATTTAAAAATTCTTCGGAACTCTTCCATTGTTCTCGGAATTCCGCTGAAGTTTAAAGATACTTCGGAACTCTTTCATTGCTCAAGGAATTCCGGTGATGTTTAAAAATGCTTCGGAACTCTTCCATTGTTCTCGGAATTCCGCTGACGCTTAAAAATGCTTCACAACTCTTCTATTGTTCTCGGAATTCCGCTGATATTTAAAAATGCTTCGGAACTCTTCCATTGTTCTCGGAATTCCGCTGAAGTTTAAAAATGCTTCGGTACTCTTACATTGTTCCCGGAATTCTGCTGAAGTTTAAAAATGCTACGGTACTCTTCCATTGTTCCCGGAATTCCGCTGAAGTTTAAAAATGCTTCGGAACTCTTCCATTTTTCTCAGAATTCCGCTGACGTTTAAAAATGCTTCGGAACTTTTCCATTGTTCTCGGAATTTTGCTGACGTTTAAAAATGCTTTGGAACTCTTCCATTGTTCTCGGACATCCGCTGACATTTTAAAATGCTTCGGAACTCTTTTATTGTTCTCGGAATTGTGCTGATGTTTAAAAATGCTTCGGAACTCTTCCATTGTTCTCGGAATTCCACTGAAGTTTAAAAATGCTTCGGAACTCTTACATTGTTCCCGGAATTCTGCTGAAGTTAAAAATGCTACGGAACTCTTCCATTGTTCTCGGAATACCGCTGAAGTTTAAAGATGCTTCGGAACTCTTTCATTGCTCAAGGAATTCCGGTGCCGTTTAAAAATGCTTCGGAACTCTTCCATTTATCTCAGAATTCCTCTGACATTTAAAAATGCTTCGGAACTTTGAGATTGTTCTCGGAATTCTGCTGAAGTTTAAAAATGCTTTGGAACTCTTCTATTGTTCTCTGAATTCCGCTGAAGTTTAAAAATGCATCGGAACTCTTACATTGTTCTCGGAATTCCGCTGAAGTTTAAAAATGCTTCAGAACTCTTCCATTGTTCTCGGAATTCTGCTGACCTTTAAAAATGCTTCCGATCTCTTCCATTTTTCTCGGAATTCAGCTGAAGTTTAAAAATGCTTCTTTACTCTTACATTGTTCCCGGAATTCTGCTGAAGTTTAAAAATGCTTCTTTACTCTTACATTGTTCCAGGAATTCTGCTGAAGTTTAAAAATGCTACGGTACTCTTCCATTTTTCTCAGAATTCCGCTAACGTTTAAAAATGCTTCGGAACTTTTCCATTGTTCTCGGAATTTTGCTGACGTTTAAAAATGCTTTGGAACTCTTCCATTGTTCTCGGACATCCGCTGACATTTTAAAATGCTTCGGAACTCTTCCATTGTTCTCGGAATTGTGCTGATGTTTAAAAATGCTTCGGAACTCTTCCATTGTTCTCGGAATTCCACTGAAGTTTAAAAATGCTTCGGAATTCTTCCATTGTTCTAGGAATTCTGATGAAGTTTAAAAATGCTTAGATACTCTTCCATTGTTCTCGGAATTCTGCTGACGTTTGAAAATGCTTCGGTACTCTTCCATTGTTCTCGGAATTCTGCTGACATTTAAAAATGCTTCGGAACTCTTCCATTGTTCTCGGAAATCTGCTGACGTTTAAAAATGCTTCCGATCTCTTCAATTGTACTCGGAATTCTCCTGAAGTATAAAAATGCTTTCGAACTCTTCCATTGCTCCCGGAATTCCGCTGAAGTTTAAAAATGCTTCGGAACTCTTTTATTGCTCAAGGAATTCCGCTGACGTTCAAAAATGCTTCGGAACTCTTCCATTGTTCTTGGAATTCCACGGATGTTTAAAAATTCTTCAGAACTCTTCCATTGTTCTCGGAATTCTGCTGACGAGTAAACATGCTTCGAAACTCTTCCATTGTTCTCGTAATTCCGCTGACATTTAAAAATGCTTCGGAACTCTTCCATTGTTCTCGGAATTCTGCTGAAGTTTAAAAATGCTTCAGAACTCTTCCATTGTTCTAGGATTTCCGCTGAAGTTTAAAAATGCTCTGGAACTCTTCCATTGTTCTCGGAATTCCACTGAAGTTTAAAAATGCTTCTGAACTCTTCCATTGTTCTCGGAATTCCGCTGAAGTTTAAAAATGCTTTCGGAACTCTTCCATTGTTCTCGGAATACTGCTGATATTTAAAAATGCTTCCGATCTCTTCCAATGTTCTCGGAATTCTGCTGAAGTTTTAAAATTCTTCGGAACTCTTACATTGTTCCCGGAATTCTGCTGAAGTTAAAAATGCTACGGAACTCTTCCATTGTTCTCGGAATACCGCTGAAGTTTAAAGATGCTTCGGAACTCTTTCATTGCTCAAGGAATTCCGGTGCCGTTTAAAAATGCTTTGGAACTCTTCCATTTATCTCAGAATTCCGCTGACATTTAAAAATGCTTCGGAACTCTTCTATTGTTCTCAGAATTCCCCTGATGTTTAAAAATGCTTCAGTACTTTGAGATTGTTCTCGGAATTCCGCTGATGTTTAAAAATGCTTCGGAACTCTTCGAGTGTACTCGTAATTCCGGTGATGTTTAAAAATTCTTCGGAACTCTTACATTGTTCTCGGAATTCTGCTGAAGTTTAAAAATGCTTCAGAACTCTTACATTGTTCTCTGAATTCCGCTGATGTTTAAAAATGCTTCGGAACCCTTCCATTGTTCTCGTAATTCCGCTGATGTTTAAAAATGCTTCGGAACCCTTCCATTGTTCTAGGAATTCCGATGAAGTTTAAAAATGCTTCGGAACTCTTCCATTGTTCTCGGAATTCCGCTGAAGTTTAAAAGTGCTTCAGAACTCTTACATTGTTCTCTGAATTCCGCTGATGTTTAAAAATGCGTCGGAACTCTTCCATTGTTCTCGGAATTCCGCTGAAGTTTAAAAGTGCTTCAGAACTCTTACATTGTTCTCTGAATTCCGCTGATGTTTAAAAATGCGTCGGAACCCTTCCATTGTTCTCGGAATTCCGCTGACGTTTAAAAATGCTTCGGAACTCTTCCATTGTTCTCGGAATTCTGTTGACGTTAAAAAATGCTTCCGATCTCTTCCATTGTTCTCGGAATTCTGCTGAAGTTTAAAAATGCTTCAGAACTCTTCCATTGTTCCCGGAACCTGCTGAAGTTTAAAAATGCTTCGGAACTCTTCCATTTTTCTCGGAATTCCACTGACGTTTAAAAATGCTTTGGAACTCTTCCATTGTTCTCGGAATTCCGCTGAAGTTTAAAGATACTTCGGAACTCTTTCATTGCTCAAGGAATTCCGGTGACGTTTAAAAATGCTTCGGAACTCTTCCATTTATCTCAGAATTCCGCTGACATTTAAAAATGCTTCGGATATCTTCCATTGTTCTCGGAATTCTGCTGACGTTTAAAAATGCTTCGGTACTTTTCGATTGTTCTCGGAATTCCGCTGATGTTTAAAAATGCTACGGAACTCTTCAAGTGTACTCGTAATTCCGGTGATGTTTAAGAATTCTTCGGAACTCTTACATTGTTGTCGGAATTCCGTTGAAGTTTAAAAATGCTTCGGAACTCTTCCATTGTTCTAGGAATTCCGATGAAGTTTAAAAATGCTTCGGAACTCTTCCATTGTTCTCAGAATTCCGCTGAAGTTTAAAAATGCTTCAGAACTCGTACATTGTTCTCGGAATTCCGCTGAAGTTTAAAAGTGCTTCAGAACTCTTCCATTGTTCTCGTAATTCCGCTGACGTTTAAAAATTCTTCGGAACTCTTCCATTGTTCTAGGATTTCTGCTGAAGTTTAAAAATGCTTCGGAACTCTTCTATTGTTCTCGCAATTCTGCTGAAGTTTAAAAATGCTTCGGAACTCTTCCATTGTTCTCGGAATTCTGTTGACGTTAAAAAGTGCTTCCGATCTCTTCCATTGTTCTCGGAATTCTGCTGAAGTTTAAAAATGCTTCGGAACTCTTCCATTGTTCCTGGAACCTGCTGAAGTTTAAAAATGCTTCGGAACTCTTCCATTGTTCTCGTAATTCCGCTGACGTTTAAAAATGCTACATAACTGTTCCATTTTTCTCAGAATTCCGCTGAAGTTTAAAAATGTTTCTGAACTCTTCCATTGTTCTAGGATTTCCGC
Organism: Phyllobates terribilis; assembly: GCF_046119375.1. NCBI lineage: Eukaryota > Metazoa > Chordata > Amphibia > Anura > Dendrobatidae > Phyllobates > Phyllobates terribilis. The sequence goes on along the minus strand of NW_027362765.1, from coordinate 305,035,855 downwards.
TGAAGTTTATAAATGCTTCGGAACTCTTCCATTGTTCTTGGAATTCCGCTGAAGATTAAAAATGCTTCGGAACTCTTACATTGTTCTCGGAATTCCGCTGATGTTTAAAAATGCTTTGGAACTCTTCCATTGTTCTCGGAATTCTGTTGACGTTAAAAAATGCTTCCGATCTCCTCCCTTGTTCTCGGAATTCTGCTGACATTTCAAAATGCTTCGGAACTCTTCCATTGTTCTAGAATTTCTGCTGAAGTTTAAAAATGCTTCGGAACTCTTCTATTGTTCTCGCAATTCTGCTGAAGTTTAAAAATGCTTCAGAACTCTTCCATTATTCCCGGAACCTGCTGAAGTTTAAAAATTCTTTGGAACTCTTCCATTGTTCTCGTAATTCCGCTGACGTTTAAAAATGCTACATAACTCTTCCATTTTTCTCAGAATTCCGCTGAAGTTTAAAAATGTTTCTGAACTCTTAAATTATTCTAGGATTTCCTCTGAAGTTTAAAAATGCTTCAGTACTCTTCCATTGTTCTTGGAATTCCGCTGAAGATTAAAAATGCTTCGGAACTCTTCCATTGTTCTCGGAATTCTGCTGAAGTTTAAAAATGCTTCAGAACTCTTCCATTGTTCTAGGATTTCCGCTGAAGTTTAAAAATGCTCTGGAACTCTTCCATTGTTCTCGGAATTCCGCTGAAGTTTAAAAATGCTTCGGAACTCTTCCATTGTTCCCGGAACCTGCTGAAGTTTAAAAATGCTTCGGAACTCTTCCATTGTTCTCGTAATTCTGCTGACGTTTAAAAATGCTACATAACTGTTCCATTTTTCTCAGAATTCCGCTGAAGTTTAAAAATGTTTCTGAACTCTTCCATTGTTCTAGGATTTCCGCTGAAGTTTAAAAATGCTTCGAAACTCTTCCATTGTTCTTGGAATTCCGCTGAAGATTAAAAATGCTTCGGAACTCTTACATTGTTCTCGGAATTCCGCTGATGTTTAAAAATGCTTTGGAACTCTTCCATTGTTCTCGGAATTCTGTTGACGTTAAAAAATGCTTCCGATCTCCTCCCTTGTTCTCGGAATTCTGCTGACATTTCAAAATGCTTCGGAACTCTTCCATTTTTCTTGGAATTCTGCTGAAGTTTAAAAATTCTTCGGAACTCTTCCATTGTTCTCGGAATTCCGCTGAAGTTTAAAGATACTTCGGAACTCTTTCATTGCTCAAGGAATTCCGGTGATGTTTAAAAATGCTTCGGAACTCTTCCATTGTTCTCGGAATTCCGCTGACGCTTAAAAATGCTTCACAACTCTTCTATTGTTCTCGAAATTCCGCTGATATTTAAAAATGCTTCGGAACTCTTCCATTGTTCTCGGAATTCCGCTGAAGTTTAAAAATGCTTCGGTACTCTTACATTGTTCCCGGAATTCTGCTGAAGTTTAAAAATGCTACGGTACTCTTCCATTGTTCCCGGAATTCCGCTGAAGTTTAAAAATGCTTCGGAACTCTTCCATTTTTCTCAGAATTCCGCTGACGTTTAAAAATGCTTCGGAACTTTTCCATTGTTCTCGGAATTTTGCTGACGTTTAAAAATGCTTTGGAACTCTTCCATTGTTCTCGGACATCCGCTGACATTTTAAAATGCTTCGGAACTCTTCCATTGTTCTCGGAATTGTGCTGATGTTTAAAAATGCTTCGGAACTCTTCCATTGTTCTCGGAATTCCACTGAAGTTTAAAAATGCTTCGGAACTCTTACATTGTTCCCGGAATTCTGCTGAAGTTAAAAATGCTACGGAACTCTTCCATTGTTCTCGGAATACCGCTGAAGTTTAAAGATGCTTCGGAACTCTTTCATTGCTCAAGGAATTCCGGTGCCGTTTAAAAATGCTTCGGAACTCTTCCATTTATCTCAGAATTCCTCTGACATTTAAAAATGCTTCGGAACTTTGAGATTGTTCTCGGAATTCTGCTGAAGTTTAAAAATGCTTTGGAACTCTTCTATTGTTCTCTGAATTCCGCTGAAGTTTAAAAATGCATCGGAACTCTTACATTGTTCTCGGAATTCCGCTGAAGTTTAAAAATGCTTCAGAACTCTTCCATTGTTCTCGGAATTCTGCTGACCTTTAAAAATGCTTCCGATCTCTTCCATTTTTCTCGGAATTCAGCTGAAGTTTAAAAATGCTTCTTTACTCTTACATTGTTCCCGGAATTCTGCTGAAGTTTAAAAATGCTTCTTTACTCTTACATTGTTCCAGGAATTCTGCTGAAGTTTAAAAATGCTACGGTACTCTTCCATTTTTCTCAGAATTCCGCTAACGTTTAAAAATGCTTCGGAACTTTTCCATTGTTCTCGGAATTTTGCTGACGTTTAAAAATGCTTTGGAACTCTTCCATTGTTCTCGGACATCCGCTGACATTTTAAAATGCTTCGGAACTCTTCCATTGTTCTCGGAATTGTGCTGATGTTTAAAAATGCTTCGGAACTCTTCCATTGTTCTCGGAATTCCACTGAAGTTTAAAAATGCTTCGGAATTCTTCCATTGTTCTAGGAATTCTGATGAAGTTTAAAAATGCTTAGATACTCTTCCATTGTTCTCGGAATTCTGCTGACGTTTGAAAATGCTTCGGTACTCTTCCATTGTTCTCGGAATTCTGCTGACATTTAAAAATGCTTCGGAACTCTTCCATTGTTCTCGGAAATCTGCTGACGTTTAAAAATGCTTCCGATCTCTTCAATTGTACTCGGAATTCTCCTGAAGTATAAAAATGCTTTCGAACTCTTCCATTGCTCCCGGAATTCCGCTGAAGTTTAAAAATGCTTCGGAACTCTTTTATTGCTCAAGGAATTCCGCTGACGTTCAAAAATGCTTCGGAACTCTTCCATTGTTCTTGGAATTCCACTGATGTTTAAAAATTCTTCGGAACTCTTCCATTGTTCTCGGAATTCTGCTGACGAGTAAACATGCTTCGAAACTCTTCCATTGTTCTCGTAATTCCGCTGACATTTAAAAATGCTTCGGAACTCTTCCATTGTTCTCGGAATTCTGCTGAAGTTTAAAAATGCTTCAGAACTCTTCCATTGTTCTAGGATTTCCGCTGAAGTTTAAAAATGCTCTGGAACTCTTCCATTGTTCTCGGAATTCCGCTGAAGTTTAAAAATGCTTCTGAACTCTTCCATTGTTCTCGGAATTCCGCTGAAGTTTAAAAATGCTTTCGGAACTCTTCCATTGTTCTCGGAATACTGCTGATATTTAAAAATGCTTCCGATCTCTTCCAATGTTCTCGGAATTCTGCTGAAGTTTTAAAATTCTTCGGAACTCTTACATTGTTCCCGGAATTCTGCTGAAGTTAAAAATGCTACGGAACTCTTCCATTGTTCTCGGAATACCGCTGAAGTTTAAAGATGCTTCGGAACTCTTTCATTGCTCAAGGAATTCCGGTGCCGTTTAAACATGCTTTGGAACTCTTCTATTGTTCTCGCAATTCTGCTGAAGTTTAAAAATGCTTCGGAACTCTTCTATTGTTCTCGCAATTCTGCTGAAGTTTAAAAATGCTTCGGAACTCTTCCATTGTTCCCGGAACCTGCTGAAGTTTAAAAATGCTTCGGAACTCTTCCATTGTTCTCGTAATTCTGCTGACGTTTAAAAATGCTACATAACTGTTCCATTTTTCTCAGAATTCCGCTGAAGTTTAAAAATGTTTCTGAACTCTTCCATTGTTCTAGGATTTCCGCTGAAGTTTAAAAATGCTTCGAAACTCTTCCATTGTTCTTGGAATTCCGCTGAAGATTAAAAATGCTTCGGAACTCTTACATTGTTCTCGGAATTCCGCTGATGTTTAAAAATGCTTTGGAACTCTTCCATTGTTCTCGGAATTCTGTTGACGTTAAAAAATGCTTCCGATCTCCTCCCTTGTTCTCGGAATTCTGCTGACATTTCAAAATGCTTCGGAACTCTTCCATTTTTCTTGGAATTCTGCTGAAGTTTAAAAATTCTTCGGAACTCTTCCATTGTTCTCGGAATTCCGCTGAAGTTTAAAGATACTTCGGAACTCTTTCATTGCTCAAGGAATTCCGGTGATGTTTAAAAATGCTTCGGAACTCTTCCATTGTTCTCGGAATTCCGCTGACGCTTAAAAATGCTTCACAACTCTTCTATTGTTCTCGGAATTCCGCTGATATTTAAAAATGCTTCGGAACTCTTCCATTGTTCTCGGAATTCCGCTGAAGTTTAAAAATGCTTCGGTACTCTTACATTGTTCCCGGAATTCTGCTGAAGTTTAAAAATGCTACGGTACTCTTCCATTGTTCCCGGAATTCTGCTGAAGTTTAAAAATGCTTCGGAACTCTTCCATTTTTCTCAGAATTCCGCTGACGTTTAAAAATGCTTCGGAACTTTTCCATTGTTCTCGGAATTTTGCTGACGTTTAAAAATGCTTTGGAACTCTTCCATTGTTCTCGGACATCCGCTGACATTTTAAAATGCTTCGGAACTCTTCCATTGTTCTCGGAATTGTGCTGATGTTTAAAAATGCTTCGGAACTCTTCCATTGTTCTCGGAATTCCACTGAAGTTTAAAAATGCTTCGGAACTCTTACATTGTTCCCGGAATTCTGCTGAAGTTAAAAATGCTACGGAACTCTTCCATTGTTCTCGGAATACCGCTGAAGTTTAAAGATGCTTCGGAACTCTTTCATTGCTCAAGGAATTCCGGTGCCGTTTAAAAATGCTTCGGAACTCTTCCATTTATCTCAGAATTCCTCTGACATTTAAAAATGCTTCGGAACTTTGAGATTGTTCTCGGAATTCTGCTGAAGTTTAAAAATGCTTTGGAACTCTTCTATTGTTCTCTGAATTCCGCTGAAGTTTAAAAATGCATCGGAACTCTTACATTGTTCTCGGAATTCCGCTGAAGTTTAAAAATGCTTCAGAACTCTTCCATTGTTCTCGGAATTCTGCTGACCTTTAAAAATGCTTCCGATCTCTTCCATTTTTCTCGGAATTCAGCTGAAGTTTAAAAATGCTTCTTTACTCTTACATTGTTCCCGGAATTCTGCTGAAGTTTAAAAATGCTTCTTTACTCTTACATTGTTCCAGGAATTCTGCTGAAGTTTAAAAATGCTACGGTACTCTTCCATTTTTCTCAGAATTCCGCTAATGTTTAAAAATGCTTCGGAACTTTTCCTTTGTTCTCGGAATTTTGCTGACGTTTAAAAATGCTTTGGAACTCTTCCATTGTTCTCGGACATCCGCTGACATTTTAAAATGCTTCGGAACTCTTCCATTGTTCTCGGAATTGTGCTGATGTTTAAAAATGCTTCGGAACTCTTCCATTGTTCTCGGAATTCCACTGAAGTTTAAAAATGCTTCGGAATTCTTCCATTGTTCTAGGAATTCTGATGAAGTTTAAAAATGCTTAGATACTCTTCCATTGTTCTCGGAATTCTGCTGACGTTTGAAAATGCTTCGGTACTCTTCCATTGTTCTCGGAATTCTGCTGACGTTTAAAAATGCTTCCGATCTCTTCAATTGTACTCGGAATTCTCCTGAAGTATAAAAATGCTTTCGAACTCTTCCATTGCTCCCGGAATTCCGCTGAAGTTTAAAAATGCTTCGGAACTCTTTTATTGCTCAAGGAATTCCGCTGACGTTCAAAAATGCTTCGGAACTCTTCCATTGTTCTTGGAATTCCACTGATGTTTAAAAATTCTTCGGAACTCTTCCATTGTTCTCGGAATTCTGCTGACGAGTAAACATGCTTCGAAACTCTTCCATTGTTCTCGTAATTCCGCTGACATTTAAAAATGCTTCGGAACTCTTCCATTGTTCTCGGAATTCTGCTGAAGTTTAAAAATGCTTCAGAACTCTTCCATTGTTCTAGGATTTCCGCTGAAGTTTAAAAATGCTCTGGAACTCTTCCATTGTTCTCGGAATTCCGCTGAAGTTTAAAAATGCTTCTGAACTCTTCCATTGTTCTCGGAATTCCGCTGAAGTTTAAAAATGCTTTCGGAACTCTTCCATTGTTCTCGGAATACTGCTGATATTTAAAAATGCTTCCGATCTCTTCCAATGTTCTCGGAATTCTGCTGAAGTTTTAAAATTCTTCGGAACTCTTACATTGTTCCCGGAATTCTGCTGAAGTTAAAAATGCTACGGAACTCTTCCATTGTTCTCGGAATACCGCTGAAGTTTAAAGATGCTTCGGAACTCTTTCATTGCTCAAGGAATTCCGGTGCCGTTTAAAAATGCTTTGGAACTCTTCCATTTATCTCAGAATTCCGCTGACATTTAAAAATGCTTCGGAACTCTTCTATTGTTCTCAGAATTCCCCTGATGTTTAAAAATGCTTCAGTACTTTGAGATTGTTCTCGGAATTCCGCTGATGTTTAAAAATGCTTCGGAACTCTTCGAGTGTACTCGTAATTCCGGTGATGTTTAAAAATTCTTCGGAACTCTTACATTGTTCTCGGAATTCTGCTGAAGTTTAAAAATGCTTCAGAACTCTTACATTGTTCTCTGAATTCCGCTGATGTTTAAAAATGCTTCGGAACCCTTCCATTGTTCTCGTAATTCCGCTGATGTTTAAAAATGCTTCGGAACTCTTCCATTGTTCTAGGAATTCCGATGAAGTTTAAAAATGCTTCGGAACTCTTCCATTGTTCTCGGAATTCCGCTGAAGTTTAAAAGTGCTTCAGAACTCTTACATTGTTCTCTGAATTCCGCTGATGTTTAAAAATGCGTCGGAACCCTTCCATTGTTCTCGGAATTCCGCTGACGTTTAAAAATGCTTCGGAACTCTTCCATTGTTCTCGGAATTCTGTTGACGTTAAAAAATGCTTCCGATCTCTTCCATTGTTCTCGGAATTCTGCTGAAGTTTAAAAATGCTTCAGAACTCTTCCATTGTTCCCGGAACCTGCTGAAGTTTAAAAATGCTTCGGAACTCTTCCATTTTTCTCGGAATTCCACTGACGTTTAAAAATGCTTTGGAACTCTTCCATTGTTCTCGGAATTCCGCTGAAGTATAAAGATACTTCGGAACTCTTTCATTGCTCAAGGAATTCCGGTGACGTTTAAAAATGCTTCGGAACTCTTCCATTTATCTCAGAATTCCGCTGACATTTAAAAATGCTTCGGATATCTTCCATTGTTCTCGGAATTCTGCTGACGTTTAAAAATGCTTCGGTACTTTTCGATTGTTCTCGGAATTCCGCTGATGTTTAAAAATGCTACGGAACTCTTCAAGTGTACTCGTAATTCCGGTGATGTTTAAGAATTCTTCGGAACTCTTACATTGTTGTCGGAATTCCGTTGAAGTTTAAAAATGCTTCGGAACTCTTCCATTGTTCTAGGAATTCCGATGAAGTTTAAAAATGCTTCGGAACTCTTCCATTGTTCTCAGAATTCCGCTGAAGTTTAAAAATGCTTCAGAACTCGTACATTGTTCTCGGAATTCCGCTGAAGTTTAAAAGTGCTTCAGAACTCTTCCATTGTTCTCGGAATTCCGCTGACGTTTAAAAATTCTTCGGAACTCTTCCATTGTTCTAGGATTTCTGCTGAAGTTTAAAAATGCTTCGGAACTCTTCTATTGTTCTCGCAATTCTGCTGAAGTTTAAAAATGCTTCGGAACTCTTCCATTGTTCTCGGAATTCTGTTGACGTTAAAAAGTGCTTCCGATCTCTTCCATTGTTCTCGGAATTCTGCTGAAGTTTAAAAATGCTTCGGAACTCTTCCATTGTTCCTGGAACCTGCTGAAGTTTAAAAATGCTTCGGAACTCTTCCATTGTTCTCGTAATTCCGCTGACGTTTAAAAATGCTACATAACTGTTCCATTTTTCTCAGAATTCCGCTGAAGTTTAAAAATGTTTCTGAACTCTTCCATTGTTCTAGGATTTCCGCTGAAGTTTATAAATGCTTCGGAACTCTTCCATTGTTCTTGGAATTCCGCTGAAGATTAAAAATGCTTCGGAACTCTTACATTGTTCTCGGAATTCCGCTGATGTTTAAAAATGCTTTGGAACTCTTCCATTGTTCTCGGAATTCTGTTGACGTTAAAAAATGCTTCCGATCTCCTCCCTTGTTCTCGGAATTCTGCTGACATTTCAAAATGCTTCGGAACTCTTCCATTGTTCTAGAATTTCTGCTGAAGTTTAAAAATGCTTCGGAACTCTTCTATTGTTCTCGCAATTCTGCTGAAGTTTAAAAATGCTTCAGAACTCTTCCATTGTTCCCGGAACCTGCTGAAGTTTAAAAATTCTTCGGAACTCTTCCATTGTTCTCGTAATTCCGCTGACGTTTAAAAATGCTACATAACTGTTCCATTTTTCTCAGAATTCCGCTGAAGTTTAAAAATGTTTCTGAACTCTTCCATTGTTCTAGGATTTCCGCTGAAGTTTATAAATGCTTCGGAACTCTTCCATTGTTCTTGGAATTCCGCTGAAGATTAAAAATGCTTCGGAACTCTTACATTGTTCTCGGAATTCCGCTGATGTTTAAAAATGCTTTGGAACTCTTCCATTGTTCTCGGAATTCTGTTGACGTTAAAAAATGCTTCCGATCTCCTCCCTTGTTCTCGGAATTCTGCTGACATTTCAAAATGCTTCGGAACTCTTCCATTGTTCTAGAATTTCTGCTGAAGTTTAAAAATGCTTCGGAACTCTTCTATTGTTCTCGCAATTCTGCTGAAGTTTAAAAATGCTTCAGAACTCTTCCATTATTCCCGGAACCTGCTGAAGTTTAAAAATTCTTTGGAACTCTTCCATTGTTCTCGTAATTCCGCTGACGTTTAAAAATGCTACATAACTCTTCCATTTTTCTCAGAATTCCGCTGAAGTTTAAAAATGTTTCTGAACTCTTAAATTATTCTAGGATTTCCTCTGAAGTTTAAAAATGCTTCAGTACTCTTCCATTGTTCTTGGAATTCCGCTGAAGATTAAAAATGCTTCGGAACTCTTCCATTGTTCTCGGAATTCTGCTGAAGTTTAAAAATGCTTCAGAACTCTTCCATTGTTCTAGGATTTCCGCTGAAGTTTAAAAATGCTCTGGAACTCTTCCATTGTTCTCGGAATTCCGCTGAAGTTTAAAAATGCTTCGGAACTCTTCCATTGTTCCCGGAACCTGCTGAAGTTTAAAAATGCTTCGGAACTCTTCCATTGTTCTCGTAATTCTGCTGACGTTTAAAAATGCTACATAACTGTTCCATTTTTCTCAGAATTCCGCTGAAGTTTAAAAATGTTTCTGAACTCTTCCATTGTTCTAGGATTTCCGCTGAAGTTTAAAAATGCTTCGAAACTCTTCCATTGTTCTTGGAATTCCGCTGAAGATTAAAAATGCTTCGGAACTCTTACATTGTTCTCGGAATTCCGCTGATGTTTAAAAATGCTTTGGAACTCTTCCATTGTTCTCGGAATTCTGTTGACGTTAAAAAATGCTTCCGATCTCCTCCCTTGTTCTCGGAATTCTGCTGACATTTCAAAATGCTTCGGAACTCTTCCATTTTTCTTGGAATTCTGCTGAAGTTTAAAAATTCTTCGGAACTCTTCCATTGTTCTCGGAATTCCGCTGAAGTTTAAAGATACTTCGGAACTCTTTCATTGCTCAAGGAATTCCGGTGATGTTTAAAAATGCTTCGGAACTCTTCCATTGTTCTCGGAATTCCGCTGACGCTTAAAAATGCTTCACAACTCTTCTATTGTTCTCGAAATTCCGCTGATATTTAAAAATGCTTCGGAACTCTTCCATTGTTCTCGGAATTCCGCTGAAGTTTAAAAATGCTTCGGTACTCTTACATTGTTCCCGGAATTCTGCTGAAGTTTAAAAATGCTACGGTACTCTTCCATTGTTCCCGGAATTCCGCTGAAGTTTAAAAATGCTTCGGAACTCTTCCATTTTTCTCAGAATTCCGCTGACGTTTAAAAATGCTTCGGAACTTTTCCATTGTTCTCGGAATTTTGCTGACGTTTAAAAATGCTTTGGAACTCTTCCATTGTTCTCGGACATCCGCTGACATTTTAAAATGCTTCGGAACTCTTCCATTGTTCTCGGAATTGTGCTGATGTTTAAAAATGCTTCGGAACTCTTCCATTGTTCTCGGAATTCCACTGAAGTTTAAAAATGCTTCGGAACTCTTACATTGTTCCCGGAATTCTGCTGAAGTTAAAAATGCTACGGAACTCTTCCATTGTTCTCGGAATACCGCTGAAGTTTAAAGATGCTTCGGAACTCTTTCATTGCTCAAGGAATTCCGGTGCCGTTTAAAAATGCTTCGGAACTCTTCCATTTATCTCAGAATTCCTCTGACATTTAAAAATGCTTCGGAACTTTGAGATTGTTCTCGGAATTCTGCTGAAGTTTAAAAATGCTTTGGAACTCTTCTATTGTTCTCTGAATTCCGCTGAAGTTTAAAAATGCATCGGAACTCTTACATTGTTCTCGGAATTCCGCTGAAGTTTAAAAATGCTTCAGAACTCTTCCATTGTTCTCGGAATTCTGCTGACCTTTAAAAATGCTTCCGATCTCTTCCATTTTTCTCGGAATTCAGCTGAAGTTTAAAAATGCTTCTTTACTCTTACATTGTTCCCGGAATTCTGCTGAAGTTTAAAAATGCTTCTTTACTCTTACATTGTTCCAGGAATTCTGCTGAAGTTTAAAAATGCTACGGTACTCTTCCATTTTTCTCAGAATTCCGCTAACGTTTAAAAATGCTTCGGAACTTTTCCATTGTTCTCGGAATTTTGCTGACGTTTAAAAATGCTTTGGAACTCTTCCATTGTTCTCGGACATCCGCTGACATTTTAAAATGCTTCGGAACTCTTCCATTGTTCTCGGAATTGTGCTGATGTTTAAAAATGCTTCGGAACTCTTCCATTGTTCTCGGAATTCCACTGAAGTTTAAAAATGCTTCGGAATTCTTCCATTGTTCTAGGAATTCTGATGAAGTTTAAAAATGCTTAGATACTCTTCCATTGTTCTCGGAATTCTGCTGACGTTTGAAAATGCTTCGGTACTCTTCCATTGTTCTCGGAATTCTGCTGACATTTAAAAATGCTTCGGAACTCTTCCATTGTTCTCGGAAATCTGCTGACGTTTAAAAATGCTTCCGATCTCTTCAATTGTACTCGGAATTCTCCTGAAGTATAAAAATGCTTTCGAACTCTTCCATTGCTCCCGGAATTCCGCTGAAGTTTAAAAATGCTTCGGAACTCTTTTATTGCTCAAGGAATTCCGCTGACGTTCAAAAATGCTTCGGAACTCTTCCATTGTTCTTGGAATTCCACTGATGTTTAAAAATTCTTCGGAACTCTTCCATTGTTCTCGGAATTCTGCTGACGAGTAAACATGCTTCGAAACTCTTCCATTGTTCTCGTAATTCCGCTGACATTTAAAAATGCTTCGGAACTCTTCCATTGTTCTCGGAATTCTGCTGAAGTTTAAAAATGCTTCAGAACTCTTCCATTGTTCTAGGATTTCCGCTGAAGTTTAAAAATGCTCTGGAACTCTTCCATTGTTCTCGGAATTCCGCTGAAGTTTAAAAATGCTTCTGAACTCTTCCATTGTTCTCGGAATTCCGCTGAAGTTTAAAAATGCTTTCGGAACTCTTCCATTGTTCTCGGAATACTGCTGATATTTAAAAATGCTTCCGATCTCTTCCAATGTTCTCGGAATTCTGCTGAAGTTTTAAAATTCTTCGGAACTCTTACATTGTTCCCGGAATTCTGCTGAAGTTAAAAATGCTACGGAACTCTTCCATTGTTCTCGGAATACCGCTGAAGTTTAAAGATGCTTCGGAACTCTTTCATTGCTCAAGGAATTCCGGTGCCGTTTAAACATGCTTTGGAACTCTTCTATTGTTCTCGCAATTCTGCTGAAGTTTAAAAATGCTTCGGAACTCTTCTATTGTTCTCGCAATTCTGCTGAAGTTTAAAAATGCTTCGGAACTCTTCCATTGTTCCCGGAACCTGCTGAAGTTTAAAAATGCTTCGGAACTCTTCCATTGTTCTCGTAATTCTGCTGACGTTTAAAAATGCTACATAACTGTTCCATTTTTCTCAGAATTCCGCTGAAGTTTAAAAATGTTTCTGAACTCTTCCATTGTTCTAGGATTTCCGCTGAAGTTTAAAAATGCTTCGAAACTCTTCCATTGTTCTTGGAATTCCGCTGAAGATTAAAAATGCTTCGGAACTCTTACATTGTTCTCGGAATTCCGCTGATGTTTAAAAATGCTTTGGAACTCTTCCATTGTTCTCGGAATTCTGTTGACGTTAAAAAATGCTTCCGATCTCCTCCCTTGTTCTCGGAATTCTGCTGACATTTCAAAATGCTTCGGAACTCTTCCATTTTTCTTGGAATTCTGCTGAAGTTTAAAAATTCTTCGGAACTCTTCCATTGTTCTCGGAATTCCGCTGAAGTTTAAAGATACTTCGGAACTCTTTCATTGCTCAAGGAATTCCGGTGATGTTTAAAAATGCTTCGGAACTCTTCCATTGTTCTCGGAATTCCGCTGACGCTTAAAAATGCTTCACAACTCTTCTATTGTTCTCGGAATTCCGCTGATATTTAAAAATGCTTCGGAACTCTTCCATTGTTCTCGGAATTCCGCTGAAGTTTAAAAATGCTTCGGTACTCTTACATTGTTCCCGGAATTCTGCTGAAGTTTAAAAATGCTACGGTACTCTTCCATTGTTCCCGGAATTCTGCTGAAGTTTAAAAATGCTTCGGAACTCTTCCATTTTTCTCAGAATTCCGCTGACGTTTAAAAATGCTTCGGAACTTTTCCATTGTTCTCGGAATTTTGCTGACGTTTAAAAATGCTTTGGAACTCTTCCATTGTTCTCGGACATCCGCTGACATTTTAAAATGCTTCGGAACTCTTCCATTGTTCTCGGAATTGTGCTGATGTTTAAAAATGCTTCGGAACTCTTCCATTGTTCTCGGAATTCCACTGAAGTTTAAAAATGCTTCGGAACTCTTACATTGTTCCCGGAATTCTGCTGAAGTTAAAAATGCTACGGAACTCTTCCATTGTTCTCGGAATACCGCTGAAGTTTAAAGATGCTTCGGAACTCTTTCATTGCTCAAGGAATTCCGGTGCCGTTTAAAAATGCTTCGGAACTCTTCCATTTATCTCAGAATTCCTCTGACATTTAAAAATGCTTCGGAACTTTGAGATTGTTCTCGGAATTCTGCTGAAGTTTAAAAATGCTTTGGAACTCTTCTATTGTTCTCTGAATTCCGCTGAAGTTTAAAAATGCATCGGAACTCTTACATTGTTCTCGGAATTCCGCTGAAGTTTAAAAATGCTTCAGAACTCTTCCATTGTTCTCGGAATTCTGCTGACCTTTAAAAATGCTTCCGATCTCTTCCATTTTTCTCGGAATTCAGCTGAAGTTTAAAAATGCTTCTTTACTCTTACATTGTTCCCGGAATTCTGCTGAAGTTTAAAAATGCTTCTTTACTCTTACATTGTTCCAGGAATTCTGCTGAAGTTTAAAAATGCTACGGTACTCTTCCATTTTTCTCAGAATTCCGCTAATGTTTAAAAATGCTTCGGAACTTTTCCTTTGTTCTCGGAATTTTGCTGACGTTTAAAAATGCTTTGGAACTCTTCCATTGTTCTCGGACATCCGCTGACATTTTAAAATGCTTCGGAACTCTTCCATTGTTCTCGGAATTGTGCTGATGTTTAAAAATGCTTCGGAACTCTTCCATTGTTCTCGGAATTCCACTGAAGTTTAAAAATGCTTCGGAATTCTTCCATTGTTCTAGGAATTCTGATGAAGTTTAAAAATGCTTAGATACTCTTCCATTGTTCTCGGAATTCTGCTGACGTTTGAAAATGCTTCGGTACTCTTCCATTGTTCTCGGAATTCTGCTGACGTTTAAAAATGCTTCCGATCTCTTCAATTGTACTCGGAATTCTCCTGAAGTATAAAAATGCTTTCGAACTCTTCCATTGCTCCCGGAATTCCGCTGAAGTTTAAAAATGCTTCGGAACTCTTTTATTGCTCAAGGAATTCCGCTGACGTTCAAAAATGCTTCGGAACTCTTCCATTGTTCTTGGAATTCCACTGATGTTTAAAAATTCTTCGGAACTCTTCCATTGTTCTCGGAATTCTGCTGACGAGTAAACATGCTTCGAAACTCTTCCATTGTTCTCGTAATTCCGCTGACATTTAAAAATGCTTCGGAACTCTTCCATTGTTCTCGGAATTCTGCTGAAGTTTAAAAATGCTTCAGAACTCTTCCATTGTTCTAGGATTTCCGCTGAAGTTTAAAAATGCTCTGGAACTCTTCCATTGTTCTCGGAATTCCGCTGAAGTTTAAAAATGCTTCTGAACTCTTCCATTGTTCTCGGAATTCCGCTGAAGTTTAAAAATGCTTTCGGAACTCTTCCATTGTTCTCGGAATACTGCTGATATTTAAAAATGCTTCCGATCTCTTCCAATGTTCTCGGAATTCTGCTGAAGTTTTAAAATTCTTCGGAACTCTTACATTGTTCCCGGAATTCTGCTGAAGTTAAAAATGCTACGGAACTCTTCCATTGTTCTCGGAATACCGCTGAAGTTTAAAGATGCTTCGGAACTCTTTCATTGCTCAAGGAATTCCGGTGCCGTTTAAAAATGCTTTGGAACTCTTCCATTTATCTCAGAATTCCGCTGACATTTAAAAATGCTTCGGAACTCTTCTATTGTTCTCAGAATTCCCCTGATGTTTAAAAATGCTTCAGTACTTTGAGATTGTTCTCGGAATTCCGCTGATGTTTAAAAATGCTTCGGAACTCTTCGAGTGTACTCGTAATTCCGGTGATGTTTAAAAATTCTTCGGAACTCTTACATTGTTCTCGGAATTCTGCTGAAGTTTAAAAATGCTTCAGAACTCTTACATTGTTCTCTGAATTCCGCTGATGTTTAAAAATGCTTCGGAACCCTTCCATTGTTCTCGTAATTCCGCTGATGTTTAAAAATGCTTCGGAACTCTTCCATTGTTCTAGGAATTCCGATGAAGTTTAAAAATGCTTCGGAACTCTTCCATTGTTCTCGGAATTCCGCTGAAGTTTAAAAGTGCTTCAGAACTCTTACATTGTTCTCTGAATTCCGCTGATGTTTAAAAATGCGTCGGAACCCTTCCATTGTTCTCGGAATTCCGCTGACGTTTAAAAATGCTTCGGAACTCTTCCATTGTTCTCGGAATTCTGTTGACGTTAAAAAATGCTTCCGATCTCTTCCATTGTTCTCGGAATTCTGCTGAAGTTTAAAAATGCTTCAGAACTCTTCCATTGTTCCCGGAACCTGCTGAAGTTTAAAAATGCTTCGGAACTCTTCCATTTTTCTCGGAATTCCACTGACGTTTAAAAATGCTTTGGAACTCTTCCATTGTTCTCGGAATTCCGCTGAAGTATAAAGATACTTCGGAACTCTTTCATTGCTCAAGGAATTCCGGTGACGTTTAAAAATGCTTCGGAACTCTTCCATTTATCTCAGAATTCCGCTGACATTTAAAAATGCTTCGGATATCTTCCATTGTTCTCGGAATTCTGCTGACGTTTAAAAATGCTTCGGTACTTTTCGATTGTTCTCGGAATTCCGCTGATGTTTAAAAATGCTACGGAACTCTTCAAGTGTACTCGTAATTCCGGTGATGTTTAAGAATTCTTCGGAACTCTTACATTGTTGTCGGAATTCCGTTGAAGTTTAAAAATGCTTCGGAACTCTTCCATTGTTCTAGGAATTCCGATGAAGTTTAAAAATGCTTCGGAACTCTTCCATTGTTCTCAGAATTCCGCTGAAGTTTAAAAATGCTTCAGAACTCGTACATTGTTCTCGGAATTCCGCTGAAGTTTAAAAGTGCTTCAGAACTCTTCCATTGTTCTCGGAATTCCGCTGACGTTTAAAAATTCTTCGGAACTCTTCCATTGTTCTAGGATTTCTGCTGAAGTTTAAAAATGCTTCGGAACTCTTCTATTGTTCTCGCAATTCTGCTGAAGTTTAAAAATGCTTCGGAACTCTTCCATTGTTCTCGGAATTCTGTTGACGTTAAAAAGTGCTTCCGATCTCTTCCATTGTTCTCGGAATTCTGCTGAAGTTTAAAAATGCTTCGGAACTCTTCCATTGTTCCTGGAACCTGCTGAAGTTTAAAAATGCTTCGGAACTCTTCCATTGTTCTCGTAATTCCGCTGACGTTTAAAAATGCTACATAACTGTTCCATTTTTCTCAGAATTCCGCTGAAGTTTAAAAATGTTTCTGAACTCTTCCATTGTTCTAGGATTTCCGCTGAAGTTTATAAATGCTTCGGAACTCTTCCATTGTTCTTGGAATTCCGCTGAAGATTAAAAATGCTTCGGAACTCTTACATTGTTCTCGGAATTCCGCTGATGTTTAAAAATGCTTTGGAACTCTTCCATTGTTCTCGGAATTCTGTTGACGTTAAAAAATGCTTCCGATCTCCTCCCTTGTTCTCGGAATTCTGCTGACATTTCAAAATGCTTCGGAACTCTTCCATTGTTCTAGAATTTCTGCTGAAGTTTAAAAATGCTTCGGAACTCTTCTATTGTTCTCGCAATTCTGCTGAAGTTTAAAAATGCTTCAGAACTCTTCCATTGTTCCCGGAACCTGCTGAAGTTTAAAAATTCTTCGGAACTCTTCCATTGTTCTCGTAATTCCGCTGACGTTTAAAAATGCTACATAACTCTTCCATTTTTCTCAGAATTCCGCTGAAGTTTAAAAATGTTTCTGAACTCTTAAATTATTCTAGGATTTCCTCTGAAGTTTAAAAATGCTTCAGTACTCTTCCATTGTTCTTGGAATTCCGCTGAAGATTAAAAATGCTTCGGAACTCTTCCATTGTTCTCGGAATTCTGCTGAAGTTTAAAAATGCTTCAGAACTCTTCCATTGTTCTAGGATTTCCGCTGAAGTTTAAAAATGCTCTGGAACTCTTCCATTGTTCTCGGAATTCCGATGAAGTTTAAAAATGCTTCGGAACTCTTCCATTGTTCCCGGAACCTGCTGAAGTTTAAAAATGCTTCGGAACTCTTCCATTGTTCTCGTAATTCCGCTGACGTTTAAAAATGCTACATAAGTGTTCCATTTTTCTCAGAATTCCGCTGAAGTTTAAAAATGTTTCTGAACTCTTCCATTGTTCTAGGATTTCCGCTGAAGTTTAAAAATGCTTCGGAACTCTTCCATTGTTCTTGGAATTCCGCTGAAGATTAAAAATGCTTCGGAACTCTTCCATTGTTCTCGGAATTCTGCTGAAGTTTAAAAATGCTTCAGAACTCTTCCATTGTTCTAGGATTTCCGCTGAAGTTTAAAAATGCTCTGGAACTCTTCCATTGTTCTCGGAATTCCGCTGAAGTTTAAAAATGCTTCTGAACTCTTCCATTGTTCTCGGAATTCCGCTGAAGTTTAAAAATGCTTTCGGAACTCTTCCATTGTTCTCGGAATACTGCTGATATTTAAAAATGCTTCCGATCTCCTCCAATGTTCTCGGAATTCTGCTGAAGTTTTAAAATGCTTCGGAACTCTTACATTGTTCCCGGAATTCTGCTGAAGTTAAAAATGCTACGGAACTCTTCCATTGTTCTCGGAATACCGCTGAAGTTTAAAGATGCTTCGGAACTCTTTCATTGCTCAAGGAATTCCGGTGCCGTTTAAAAATGCTTCGGAACTCTTCCATTTATCTCAGAATTCCGCTGACATTTAAAAATGCTTCGGAACTCTTCTATAGTTCTCAGAATTCCGCTGATGTTTAAAAATGCTTCAGTACTTTGAGATTGTTCTCGGAATTCCGCTGATGTTTAAAAATGCTTCGGAACTCTTCGAGTGTACTCGTAATTCCGGTGATGTTTAAAAATTCTTCGGAACTCTTACATTGTTCTCGAAATTCCGCTGAAGTTTAAAAATGCTTCGGAACTCTTCCATTGTTCTAGGAATTCCGATGAAGTTTAAAAATGCTTCGGAACTCTTCCATTGTTCTTGGAATTCCGCTGAAGATTAAAAATGCTTCGGAACTCTTACATTGTTCTCGGAATTCCGCTGATGTTTAAAAATGCTTTTGAACTCTTCCATTGTTCTCGGAATTCTGTTGACGTTAAAAAATGCTTCCGATCTCCTCCCTTGTTCTCGGAATTCTGCTGACATTTCAAAATGCTTCGGAACTCTTCCATTGTTCTAGAATTTCTGCTGAAGTTTAAAAATGCTTCGGAACTCTTCTATTGTTCTCGCAATTCTGCTGAAGTTTAAAAATGCTTCAGAACTCTTCCATTGTTCCCGGAACCTGCTGAAGTTTAAAAATTCTTCGGAACTCTTCCATTGTTCTCGTAATTCCGCTGACGTTTAAAAATGCTACATAACTCTTCCATTTTTCTCAGAATTCCGCTGAAGTTTAAAAATGTTTCTGAACTCTTAAATTATTCTAGGATTTCCTCTGAAGTTTAAAAATGCTTCAGTACTCTTCCATTGTTCTTGGAATTCCGCTGAAGATTAAAAATGCTTCGGAACTCTTCCATTGTTCTCGGAATTCCGCTGAAGTTTAAAAATGCTTCTGAACTCTTCCATTGTTCTCGGAATTCCGCTGAAGTTTAAAAATGCTTTCGGAACTCTTCCATTGTTCTCGGAATACTGCTGATATTTAAAAATGCTTCCGATCTCCTCCAATGTTCTCGGAATTCTGCTGAAGTTTTAAAATGCTTCGGAACTCTTACATTGTTCCCGGAATTCTGCTGAAGTTAAAAATGCTACGGAACTCTTCCATTGTTCTCGGAATACCGCTGAAGTTTAAAGATGCTTCGGAACTCTTTCATTGCTCAAGGAATTCCGGTGCCGTTTAAAAATGCTTCGGAACTCTTCCATTTATCTCAGAATTCCGCTGACATTTAAAAATGCTTCGGAACTCTTCTATAGTTCTCAGAATTCCGCTGATGTTTAAAAATGCTTCAGTACTTTGAGATTGTTCTCGGAATTCCGCTGATGTTTAAAAATGCTTCGGAACTCTTCGAGTGTACTCGTAATTCCGGTGATGTTTAAAAATTCTTCGGAACTCTTACATTGTTCTCGAAATTCCGCTGAAGTTTAAAAATGCTTCGGAACTCTTCCATTGTTCTAGGATTTCTGCTGAAGTTTAAAAATGCTTCAGAACTCTTCTATTGTTCTCGCAATTCTGCTGAAGTTTAAAAATGCTTCGGAACTCTTCCATTGTTCTCGGAATTCTGTTGACGTTAAAAAATGCTTCCGATCTCTTCCATTGTTCTCGGAATTCTGCTGAAGTTTAAAAATGCTTCAGAACTCTTCCATTGTTCCCGGAACCTGCTGAAGTTTAAAAATGCTTCGGAACTCTTCCATTTTTCTCGGAATTCCACTGACGTTTAAAAATGCTTTGGAACTCTTCCATTGTTCTCGGAATTCCGCTGAAGTTTAAAGATACTTCGGAACTCTTTCATTGCTCAAGGAATTCCGGTGACGTTTAAAAATTCTTCGGAACTCTTCCATTTATCTCAGAATTCCGCTGAAGTTTAAAAATGTTTCTGAACTCTTAAATTATTCTAGGATTTCCTCTGAAGTTTAAAAATGCTTCAGTACTCTTCCATTGTTCTTGGAATTCCGCTGAAGATTAAAAATGCTTCGGAACTCTTCCATCGTTCTCGGAATTCTGCTGAAGTTTAAAAATGCTTCAGAACTCTTCCATTGTTCTAGGATTTCCGCTGAAGTTTAAAAATGCTCTGGAACTCTTCCATTGTTCTCGGAATTCCGCTGAAGTTTAAAAATGCTTCGGAACTCTTCCATTGTTCCCGGAACCTGCTGAAGTTTAAAAATGCTTCGGAACTCTTCCATTGTTCTCGTAATTCCTCTGACGTTTAAAAATGCTACATAAGTGTTCCATTTTTCTCAGAATTCCGCTGAAGTTTAAAAATGTTTCTGAACTCTTCCATTGTTCTAGGATTTCCGCTGAAGTTTAAAAATGCTTCGGAACTCTTCCATTGTTCTCGGAATTCTGTTGACGTTAAAAAATGCTTCCGATCTCTTCCATTGTTCTCGGAATTCTGCTGAAGTTTAAAAATGCTTCGGAACTCTTCCATTGTTCCCGGAACCTGCTGAAGTTTAAAAATGCTTCGGAACTCTTCCATTGTTCTCGTAATTCCGCTGACGTTTAAAAATGCTACATAACTGTTCCATTTTTCTCAGAATTCCGCTGAAGTTTAAAAATGTTTCTGAACTCTTCCATTGTTCTAGGATTTCCGCTGAAGTTTAAAAATGCTTCGGAACTCTTCCATTGTTCTTGGAATTCCGCTGAAGATTAAAAATGCTTCGGAACTCTTACATTGTTCTCGGAATTCCGCTGATGTTTAAAAATGCTTTGGAACTCTTCCATTGTTCTCGGAATTCTGTTGACGTTAAAAAATGCTTCCGATCTCCTCCCTTGTTCTCGGAATTCTGCTGACATTTCAAAATGCTTCGGAACTCTTCGAGTGTACTCGTAATTCCGGTGATGTTTAAAAATTCTTCGGAACTCTTACATTGTTCTCGAAATTCCGCTGAAGTTTAAAAATGCTTCGGAACTCTTCCATTGTTCTAGGATTTCTGCTGAAGTTTAAAAATGCTTCAGAACTCTTCTATTGTTCTCGCAATTCTGCTGAAGTTTAAAAATGCTTCGGAACTCTTCCATTGTTCTCGGAATTCTGTTGACGTTAAAAAATGCTTCCGATCTCTTCCATTGTTCTCGGAATTCTGCTGAAGTTTAAAAATGCTTCAGAACTCTTCCATTGTTCCCGGAACCTGCTGAAGTTTAAAAATGCTTCGGAACTCTTCCATTTTTCTCGGAATTCCACTGACGTTTAAAAATGCTTTGGAACTCTTCCATTGTTCTCGGAATTCCGCTGAAGTTTAAAGATACTTCGGAACTCTTTCATTGCTCAAGGAATTCCGGTGACGTTTAAAAATTCTTCGGAACTCTTCCATTTATCTCAGAATTCCGCTGAAGTTTAAAAATGTTTCTGAACTCTTAAATTATTCTAGGATTTCCTCTGAAGTTTAAAAATGCTTCAGTACTCTTCCATTGTTCTTGGAATTCCGCTGAAGATTAAAAATGCTTCGGAACTCTTACATTGTTCTCGGAATTCTGCTGAAGTTTAAAAATGCTTCAGAACTCTTCCATTGTTCTAGGATTTCCGCTGAAGTTTAAAAATGCTCTGGAACTCTTCCATTGTTCTCGGAATTCCGCTGAAGTTTAAAAATGCTTCGGAACTCTTCCATTGTTCCCGGAACCTGCTGAAGTTTAAAAATGCTTCGGAACTCTTCCATTGTTCTCGTAATTCCGCTGACGTTTAAAAATGCTACATAAGTGTTCCATTTTTCTCAGAATTCCGCTGAAGTTTAAAAATGTTTCTGAACTCTTCCATTGTTCTAGGATTTCCGCTGAAGTTTAAAAATGCTTCGGAACTCTTCCATTGTTCTCGGAATTCTGCTGAAGTTTAAAAATGCTTCGGAACTCTTCCATTGTTCCCGGAACCTGCTGAAGTTTAAAAATGCTTCGGAACTCTTCCATTGTTCTCGTAATTCCGCTGACGTTTAAAAATGCTACATAACTGTTCCATTTTTCTCAGAATTCCGCTGAAGTTTAAAAATGTTTCTGAACTCTTCCATTGTTCTAGGATTTCCGCTGAAGTTTAAAAATGCTTCGGAACTCTTCCATTGTTCTTGGAATTCCGCTGAAGATTAAAAATGCTTCGGAACTCTTACATTGTTCTCGGAATTCCGCTGATGTTTAAAAATGCTTTGGAACTCTTCCATTGTTCTCGGAATTCTGTTGACGTTAAAAAATGCTTCCGATCTCCTCCCTTGTTCTCGGAATTCTGCTGACATTTCAAAATGCTTCGGAACTCTTCCATTGTTCTAGAATTTCTGCTGAAGTTTAAAAATGCTTCGGAACTCTTCTATTGTTCTCGCAATTCTGCTGAAGTTTAAAAATGCTTCAGAACTCTTCCATTGTTCCCGGAACCTGCTGAAGTTTAAAAATTCTTCGGAACTCTTCCATTGTTCTCGTAATTCCGCTGACGTTTAAAAATGCTACATAACTCTTCCATTTTTCTCAGAATTCCGCTGAAGTTTAAAAATGTTTCTGAACTCTTAAATTATTCTAGGATTTCCTCTGAAGTTTAAAAATGCTTCAGTACTCTTCCATTGTTCTTGGAATTCCGCTGAAGATTAAAAATGCTTCGGAACTCTTCCATTGTTCTCGGAATTCCGCTGAAGTTTAAAAATGCTTCTGAACTCTTCCATTGTTCTCGGAATTCCGCTGAAGTTTAAAAATGCTTTCGGAACTCTTCCATTGTTCTCGGAATACTGCTGATATTTAAAAATGCTTCCGATCTCCTCCAATGTTCTCGGAATTCTGCTGAAGTTTTAAAATGCTTCGGAACTCTTACATTGTTCCCGGAATTCTGCTGAAGTTAAAAATGCTACGGAACTCTTCCATTGTTCTCGGAATACCGCTGAAGTTTAAAGATGCTTCGGAACTCTTTCATTGCTCAAGGAATTCCGGTGCCGTTTAAAAATGCTTCGGAACTCTTCCATTTATCTCAGAATTCCGCTGACATTTAAAAATGCTTCGGAACTCTTCTATAGTTCTCAGAATTCCGCTGATGTTTAAAAATGCTTCAGTACTTTGAGATTGTTCTCGGAATTCCGCTGATGTTTAAAAATGCTTCGGAACTCTTCGAGTGTACTCGTAATTCCGGTGATGTTTAAAAATTCTTCGGAACTCTTACATTGTTCTCGAAATTCCGCTGAAGTTTAAAAATGCTTCGGAACTCTTCCATTGTTCTAGGATTTCTGCTGAAGTTTAAAAATGCTTCAGAACTCTTCTATTGTTCTCGCAATTCTGCTGAAGTTTAAAAATGCTTCGGAACTCTTCCATTGTTCTCGGAATTCTGTTGACGTTAAAAAATGCTTCCGATCTCTTCCATTGTTCTCGGAATTCTGCTGAAGTTTAAAAATGCTTCAGAACTCTTCCATTGTTCCCGGAACCTGCTGAAGTTTAAAAATGCTTCGGAACTCTTCCATTTTTCTCGGAATTCCACTGACGTTTAAAAATGCTTTGGAACTCTTCCATTGTTCTCGGAATTCCGCTGAAGTTTAAAGATACTTCGGAACTCTTTCATTGCTCAAGGAATTCCGGTGACGTTTAAAAATTCTTCGGAACTCTTCCATTTATCTCAGAATTCCGCTGACATTTAAAAATGCTTCGGATATCTTCCATTGTTCTCGGAATTCTGCTGACGTTTAAAAATGCTTCGGTACTTTTCGATTGTTCTCGGAATTCCGCTGATGTTTAAAAATGCTACGGAACTCTTCAAGTGTACTCGTAATTCCGGTGATGTTTAAGAATTCTTCGGAACTCTTACATTGTTGTCGGAATTCCGTTGAAGTTTAAAAATGCTTCGGAACTCTTCCATTGTTCTAGGAATTCCGATGAAGTTTAAAAATGCTTCGGAACTCTTCCATTGTTCTCAGAATTCCGCTGAAGTTTAAAAATGCTTCAGAACTCGTACATTGTTCTCGGAATTCCGCTGAAGTTTAAAAGTGCTTCAGAACTCTTCCATTGTTCTCGTAATTCCGCTGACGTTTAAAAATTCTTCGGAACTCTTCCATTGTTCTAGGATTTCTGCTGAAGTTTAAAAATGCTTCGGAACTCTTCTATTGTTCTCGCAATTCTGCTGAAGTTTAAAAATGCTTCGGAACTCTTCCATTGTTCTCGGAATTCTGTTGACGTTAAAAAGTGCTTCCGATCTCTTCCATTGTTCTCGGAATTCTGCTGAAGTTTAAAAATGCTTCGGAACTCTTCCATTGTTCCTGGAACCTGCTGAAGTTTAAAAATGCTTCGGAACTCTTCCATTGTTCTCGTAATTCCGCTGACGTTTAAAAATGCTACATAACTGTTCCATTTTTCTCAGAATTCCGCTGAAGTTTAAAAATGTTTCTGAACTCTTCCATTGTTCTAGGATTTCCGCTGAAGTTTAAAAATGCTTCGGAACTCTTCCATTGTTCTTGGAATTCCGCTGAAGATTAAAAATGCTTCGGAACTCTTACATTGTTCTCGGAATTCCGCTGATGTTTAAAAATGCTTTGGAACTCTTCCATTGTTCTCGGAATTCTGTTGACGTTAAAAAATGCTTCCGATCTCCTCCCTTGTTCTCGGAATTCTGCTGACATTTCAAAATGCTTCGGAACTCTTCCATTGTTCTAGAATTTCTGCTGAAGTTTAAAAATGCTTCGGAACTCTTCTATTGTTCTCGCAATTCTGCTGAAGTTTAAAAATGCTTCAGAACTCTTCCATTGTTCCCGGAACCTGCTGAAGTTTAAAAATTCTTCGGAACTCTTCCATTGTTCTCGTAATTCCGCTGACGTTTAAAAATGCTACATAACTCTTCAATTTTTCTCAGAATTCCGCTGAAGTTTAAAAATGTTTCTGAACTCTTAAATTATTCTAGGATTTCCTCTGAAGTTTAAAAATGCTTCAGTACTCTTCCATTGTTCTTGGAATTCCGCTGAAGATTAAAAATGCTTCGGAACTCTTCCATTGTTCTCGGAATTCTGCTGAAGTTTAAAAATGCTTCAGAACTCTTCCATTGTTCTAGGATTTCCGCTGAAGTTTAAAAATGCTCTGGAACTCTTCCATTGTTCTCGGAATTCCGCTGAAGTTTAAAAATGCTTCTGAACTCTTCCATTGTTCTCGGAATTCCGCTGAAGTTTAAAAATGCTTTCGGAACTCTTCCATTGTTCTCGGAATACTGCTGATATTTAAAAATGCTTCCGATCTCCTCCAATGTTCTCGGAATTCTGCTGAAGTTTTAAAATGCTTCGGAACTCTTACATTGTTCCCGGAATTCTGCTGAAGTTAAAAATGCTACGGAACTCTTCCATTGTTCTCGGAATACCGCTGAAGTTTAAAGATGCTTCGGAACTCTTTCATTGCTCAAGGAATTCCGGTGCCGTTTAAAAATGCTTCGGAACTCTTCCATTTATCTCAGAATTCCGCTGACATTTAAAAATGCTTCGGAACTCTTCTATAGTTCTCAGAATTCCGCTGATGTTTAAAAATGCTTCAGTACTTTGAGATTGTTCTCGGAATTCCGCTGATGTTTAAAAATGCTTCGGAACTCTTCGAGTGTACTCGTAATTCCGGTGATGTTTAAAAATTCTTCGGAACTCTTACATTGTTCTCGAAATTCCGCTGAAGTTTAAAAATGCTTCGGAACTCTTCCATTGTTCTAGGAATTCCGATGAAGTTTAAAAATGCTTTGGAACTCTTCCATTGTTCTCGGAATTCCGCTGAAGTTTAAAAGTGCTTCAGAACTCTTACATTGTTCTCTGAATTCCGCTGATGTTTAAAAATGCGTCGGAACCCTTCCATTGTTCTCGGAATTCCGCTGACGTTTAAAAATGCTTCGGAACTCTTCCATTGTACTCGTAATTCCGCTGACATTTAAAAATGCTTCAGAACTCTTCCATTGTTCTAGGATTTCTGCTGAAGTTTAAAAATGCTTCGGAACTCTTCTATTGTTCTCGCAATTCTGCTGAAGTTTAAAAATGCTTCGGAACTCTTCCATTGTTCTCGGAATTCTGTTGACGTTAAAAAATGCTTCCGATCTCTTCCATTGTTCTCGGAATTCTGCTGAAGTTTAAAAATGCTTCAGAACTCTTCCATTGTTCCGGGAACCTGCTGAAGTTTAAAAATGCTTCGGAACTCTTCCATTTTTCTCGGAATTCCACTGACGTTTAAAAATGCTTCGGAACTCTTCGAGTGTACTCGTAATTCCGGTGATGTTTAAAAATTCTTCGGAACTCTTACATTGTTCTCGAAATTCCGCTGAAGTTTAAAAATGCTTCGGAACTCTTCCATTGTTCTAGGATTTCTGCTGAAGTTTAAAAATGCTTCAGAACTCTTCTATTGTTCTCGCAATTCTGCTGAAGTTTAAAAATGCTTCGGAACTCTTCCATTGTTCTCGGAATTCTGTTGACGTTAAAAAATGCTTCCGATCTCTTCCATTGTTCTCGGAATTCTGCTGAAGTTTAAAAATGCTTCAGAACTCTTCCATTGTTCCCGGAACCTGCTGAAGTTTAAAAATGCTTCGGAACTCTTCCATTTTTCTCGGAATTCCACTGACGTTTAAAAATGCTTTGGAACTCTTCCATTGTTCTCGGAATTCCGCTGAAGTTTAAAGATACTTCGGAACTCTTTCATTGCTCAAGGAATTCCGGTGACGTTTAAAAATTCTTCGGAACTCTTCCATTTATCTCAGAATTCCGCTGAAGTTTAAAAATGTTTCTGAACTCTTAAATTATTCTAGGATTTCCTCTGAAGTTTAAAAATGCTTCAGTACTCTTCCATTGTTCTTGGAATTCCGCTGAAGATTAAAAATGCTTCGGAACTCTTCCATCGTTCTCGGAATTCTGCTGAAGTTTAAAAATGCTTCAGAACTCTTCCATTGTTCTAGGATTTCCGCTGAAGTTTAAAAATGCTCTGGAACTCTTCCATTGTTCTCGGAATTCCGCTGAAGTTTAAAAATGCTTCGGAACTCTTCCATTGTTCCCGGAACCTGCTGAAGTTTAAAAATGCTTCGGAACTCTTCCATTGTTCTCGTAATTCCTCTGACGTTTAAAAATGCTACATAAGTGTTCCATTTTTCTCAGAATTCCGCTGAAGTTTAAAAATGTTTCTGAACTCTTCCATTGTTCTAGGATTTCCGCTGAAGTTTAAAAATGCTTCGGAACTCTTCCATTGTTCTCGGAATTCTGTTGACGTTAAAAAATGCTTCCGATCTCTTCCATTGTTCTCGGAATTCTGCTGAAGTTTAAAAATGCTTCGGAACTCTTCCATTGTTCCCGGAACCTGCTGAAGTTTAAAAATGCTTCGGAACTCTT
The DNA here is from genome assembly GCF_046119375.1 of Phyllobates terribilis. Lineage (NCBI taxonomy): Eukaryota > Metazoa > Chordata > Amphibia > Anura > Dendrobatidae > Phyllobates > Phyllobates terribilis. The sequence continues at coordinate 305,008,958 of NW_027362765.1, read as the reverse complement.
CCATTGTTCTCGTAATTCCGCTGACGTTTAAAAATGCTACATAACTGTTCCATTTTTCTCAGAATTCCGCTGAAGTTTAAAAATGTTTCTGAACTCTTCCATTGTTCTAGGATTTCCGCTGAAGTTTAAAAATGCTTCGGAACTCTTCCATTGTTCTTGGAATTCCGCTGAAGATTAAAAATGCTTCGGAACTCTTACATTGTTCTCGGAATTCCGCTGATGTTTAAAAATGCTTTGGAACTCTTCCATTGTTCTCGGAATTCTGTTGACGTTAAAAAATGCTTCCGATCTCCTCCCTTGTTCTCGGAATTCTGCTGACATTTCAAAATGCTTCGGAACTCTTCGAGTGTACTCGTAATTCCGGTGATGTTTAAAAATTCTTCGGAACTCTTACATTGTTCTCGAAATTCCGCTGAAGTTTAAAAATGCTTCGGAACTCTTCCATTGTTCTAGGATTTCTGCTGAAGTTTAAAAATGCTTCAGAACTCTTCTATTGTTCTCGCAATTCTGCTGAAGTTTAAAAATGCTTCGGAACTCTTCCATTGTTCTCGGAATTCTGTTGACGTTAAAAAATGCTTCCGATCTCTTCCATTGTTCTCGGAATTCTGCTGAAGTTTAAAAATGCTTCAGAACTCTTCCATTGTTCCCGGAACCTGCTGAAGTTTAAAAATGCTTCGGAACTCTTCCATTTTTCTCGGAATTCCACTGACGTTTAAAAATGCTTTGGAACTCTTCCATTGTTCTCGGAATTCCGCTGAAGTTTAAAGATACTTCGGAACTCTTTCATTGCTCAAGGAATTCCGGTGACGTTTAAAAATTCTTCGGAACTCTTCCATTTATCTCAGAATTCCGCTGAAGTTTAAAAATGTTTCTGAACTCTTAAATTATTCTAGGATTTCCTCTGAAGTTTAAAAATGCTTCAGTACTCTTCCATTGTTCTTGGAATTCCGCTGAAGATTAAAAATGCTTCGGAACTCTTACATTGTTCTCGGAATTCTGCTGAAGTTTAAAAATGCTTCAGAACTCTTCCATTGTTCTAGGATTTCCGCTGAAGTTTAAAAATGCTCTGGAACTCTTCCATTGTTCTCGGAATTCCGCTGAAGTTTAAAAATGCTTCGGAACTCTTCCATTGTTCCCGGAACCTGCTGAAGTTTAAAAATGCTTCGGAACTCTTCCATTGTTCTCGTAATTCCGCTGACGTTTAAAAATGCTACATAAGTGTTCCATTTTTCTCAGAATTCCGCTGAAGTTTAAAAATGTTTCTGAACTCTTCCATTGTTCTAGGATTTCCGCTGAAGTTTAAAAATGCTTCGGAACTCTTCCATTGTTCTCGGAATTCTGCTGAAGTTTAAAAATGCTTCGGAACTCTTCCATTGTTCCCAGAACCTGCTGAAGTTTAAAAATGCTTCGGAACTCTTCCATTGTTCTCGTAATTCCGCTGACGTTTAAAAATGCTACATAACTGTTCCATTTTTCTCAGAATTCCGCTGAAGTTTAAAAATGTTTCTGAACTCTTCCATTGTTCTAGGATTTCCGCTGAAGTTTAAAAATGCTTCGGAACTCTTCCATTGTTCTCGGAATTCTGCTGAAGTTTAAAAATGCTTCGGAACTCTTCCATTGTTCCCGGAACCTGCTGAAGTTTAAAAATGCTTCGGAACTCTTCCATTGTTCTCGTAATTCCGCTGACGTTTAAAAATGCTACATAACTGTTCCATTTTTCTCAGAATTCCGCTGAAGTTTAAAAATGTTTCTGAACTCTTCCATTGTTCTAGGATTTCCGCTGAAGTTTAAAAATGCTTCGGAACTCTTCCATTGTTCTTGGAATTCCGCTGAAGATTAAAAATGCTTCGGAACTCTTACATTGTTCTCGGAATTCCGCTGATGTTTAAAAATGCTTTGGAACTCTTCCATTGTTCTCGGAATTCTGTTGACGTTAAAAAATGCTTCCGATCTCCTCCCTTGTTCTCGGAATTCTGCTGACATTTCAAAATGCTTCGGAACTCTTCCATTGTTCTAGAATTTCTGCTGAAGTTTAAAAATGCTTCGGAACTCTTCTATTGTTCTCGCAATTCTGCTGAAGTTTAAAAATGCTTCAGAACTCTTCCATTGTTCCCGGAACCTGCTGAAGTTTAAAAATTCTTCGGAACTCTTCCATTGTTCTCGTAATTCCGCTGACGTTTAAAAATGCTACATAACTCTTCCATTTTTCTCAGAATTCCGCTGAAGTTTAAAAATGTTTCTGAACTCTTAAATTATTCTAGGATTTCCTCTGAAGTTTAAAAATGCTTCAGTACTCTTCCATTGTTCTTGGAATTCCGCTGAAGATTAAAAATGCTTCGGAACTCTTCCATTGTTCTCGGAATTCCGCTGAAGTTTAAAAATGCTTCTGAACTCTTCCATTGTTCTCGGAATTCCGCTGAAGTTTAAAAATGCTTTCGGAACTCTTCCATTGTTCTCGGAATACTGCTGATATTTAAAAATGCTTCCGATCTCCTCCAATGTTCTCGGAATTCTGCTGAAGTTTTAAAATGCTTCGGAACTCTTACATTGTTCCCGGAATTCTGCTGAAGTTAAAAATGCTACGGAACTCTTCCATTGTTCTCGGAATACCGCTGAAGTTTAAAGATGCTTCGGAACTCTTTCATTGCTCAAGGAATTCCGGTGCCGTTTAAAAATGCTTCGGAACTCTTCCATTTATCTCAGAATTCCGCTGACATTTAAAAATGCTTCGGAACTCTTCTATAGTTCTCAGAATTCCGCTGATGTTTAAAAATGCTTCAGTACTTTGAGATTGTTCTCGGAATTCCGCTGATGTTTAAAAATGCTTCGGAACTCTTCGAGTGTACTCGTAATTCCGGTGATGTTTAAAAATTCTTCGGAACTCTTACATTGTTCTCGAAATTCCGCTGAAGTTTAAAAATGCTTCGGAACTCTTCCATTGTTCTAGGATTTCTGCTGAAGTTTAAAAATGCTTCAGAACTCTTCTATTGTTCTCGCAATTCTGCTGAAGTTTAAAAATGCTTCGGAACTCTTCCATTGTTCTCGGAATTCTGTTGACGTTAAAAAATGCTTCCGATCTCTTCCATTGTTCTCGGAATTCTGCTGAAGTTTAAAAATGCTTCAGAACTCTTCCATTGTTCCCGGAACCTGCTGAAGTTTAAAAATGCTTCGGAACTCTTCCATTTTTCTCGGAATTCCACTGACGTTTAAAAATGCTTTGGAACTCTTCCATTGTTCTCGGAATTCCGCTGAAGTTTAAAGATACTTCGGAACTCTTTCATTGCTCAAGGAATTCCGGTGACGTTTAAAAATTCTTCGGAACTCTTCCATTTATCTCAGAATTCCGCTGACATTTAAAAATGCTTCGGATATCTTCCATTGTTCTCGGAATTCTGCTGACGTTTAAAAATGCTTCGGTACTTTTCGATTGTTCTCGGAATTCCGCTGATGTTTAAAAATGCTACGGAACTCTTCAAGTGTACTCGTAATTCCGGTGATGTTTAAGAATTCTTCGGAACTCTTACATTGTTGTCGGAATTCCGTTGAAGTTTAAAAATGCTTCGGAACTCTTCCATTGTTCTAGGAATTCCGATGAAGTTTAAAAATGCTTCGGAACTCTTCCATTGTTCTCAGAATTCCGCTGAAGTTTAAAAATGCTTCAGAACTCGTACATTGTTCTCGGAATTCCGCTGAAGTTTAAAAGTGCTTCAGAACTCTTCCATTGTTCTCGTAATTCCGCTGACGTTTAAAAATTCTTCGGAACTCTTCCATTGTTCTAGGATTTCTGCTGAAGTTTAAAAATGCTTCGGAACTCTTCTATTGTTCTCGCAATTCTGCTGAAGTTTAAAAATGCTTCGGAACTCTTCCATTGTTCTCGGAATTCTGTTGACGTTAAAAAGTGCTTCCGATCTCTTCCATTGTTCTCGGAATTCTGCTGAAGTTTAAAAATGCTTCGGAACTCTTCCATTGTTCCTGGAACCTGCTGAAGTTTAAAAATGCTTCGGAACTCTTCCATTGTTCTCGTAATTCCGCTGACGTTTAAAAATGCTACATAACTGTTCCATTTTTCTCAGAATTCCGCTGAAGTTTAAAAATGTTTCTGAACTCTTCCATTGTTCTAGGATTTCCGCTGAAGTTTAAAAATGCTTCGGAACTCTTCCATTGTTCTTGGAATTCCGCTGAAGATTAAAAATGCTTCGGAACTCTTACATTGTTCTCGGAATTCCGCTGATGTTTAAAAATGCTTTGGAACTCTTCCATTGTTCTCGGAATTCTGTTGACGTTAAAAAATGCTTCCGATCTCCTCCCTTGTTCTCGGAATTCTGCTGACATTTCAAAATGCTTCGGAACTCTTCCATTGTTCTAGAATTTCTGCTGAAGTTTAAAAATGCTTCGGAACTCTTCTATTGTTCTCGCAATTCTGCTGAAGTTTAAAAATGCTTCAGAACTCTTCCATTGTTCCCGGAACCTGCTGAAGTTTAAAAATTCTTCGGAACTCTTCCATTGTTCTCGTAATTCCGCTGACGTTTAAAAATGCTACATAACTCTTCAATTTTTCTCAGAATTCCGCTGAAGTTTAAAAATGTTTCTGAACTCTTAAATTATTCTAGGATTTCCTCTGAAGTTTAAAAATGCTTCAGTACTCTTCCATTGTTCTTGGAATTCCGCTGAAGATTAAAAATGCTTCGGAACTCTTCCATTGTTCTCGGAATTCTGCTGAAGTTTAAAAATGCTTCAGAACTCTTCCATTGTTCTAGGATTTCCGCTGAAGTTTAAAAATGCTCTGGAACTCTTCCATTGTTCTCGGAATTCCGCTGAAGTTTAAAAATGCTTCTGAACTCTTCCATTGTTCTCGGAATTCCGCTGAAGTTTAAAAATGCTTTCGGAACTCTTCCATTGTTCTCGGAATACTGCTGATATTTAAAAATGCTTCCGATCTCCTCCAATGTTCTCGGAATTCTGCTGAAGTTTTAAAATGCTTCGGAACTCTTACATTGTTCCCGGAATTCTGCTGAAGTTAAAAATGCTACGGAACTCTTCCATTGTTCTCGGAATACCGCTGAAGTTTAAAGATGCTTCGGAACTCTTTCATTGCTCAAGGAATTCCGGTGCCGTTTAAAAATGCTTCGGAACTCTTCCATTTATCTCAGAATTCCGCTGACATTTAAAAATGCTTCGGAACTCTTCTATAGTTCTCAGAATTCCGCTGATGTTTAAAAATGCTTCAGTACTTTGAGATTGTTCTCGGAATTCCGCTGATGTTTAAAAATGCTTCGGAACTCTTCGAGTGTACTCGTAATTCCGGTGATGTTTAAAAATTCTTCGGAACTCTTACATTGTTCTCGAAATTCCGCTGAAGTTTAAAAATGCTTCGGAACTCTTCCATTGTTCTAGGAATTCCGATGAAGTTTAAAAATGCTTTGGAACTCTTCCATTGTTCTCGGAATTCCGCTGAAGTTTAAAAGTGCTTCAGAACTCTTACATTGTTCTCTGAATTCCGCTGATGTTTAAAAATGCGTCGGAACCCTTCCATTGTTCTCGGAATTCCGCTGACGTTTAAAAATGCTTCGGAACTCTTCCATTGTACTCGTAATTCCGCTGACATTTAAAAATGCTTCAGAACTCTTCCATTGTTCTAGGATTTCTGCTGAAGTTTAAAAATGCTTCGGAACTCTTCTATTGTTCTCGCAATTCTGCTGAAGTTTAAAAATGCTTCGGAACTCTTCCATTGTTCTCGGAATTCTGTTGACGTTAAAAAATGCTTCCGATCTCTTCCATTGTTCTCGGAATTCTGCTGAAGTTTAAAAATGCTTCAGAACTCTTCCATTGTTCCGGGAACCTGCTGAAGTTTAAAAATGCTTCGGAACTCTTCCATTTTTCTCGGAATTCCACTGACGTTTAAAAATGCTTTGGAACTCTTCCATTGTTCTCGGAATTCCGCTGAAGTTTAAAGATACTTCGGAACTCTTTCATTGCTCAAGGAATTCCGGTGACGTTTAAAAATGCTTCGGAACTCTTCCATTTATCTCAGAATTCCGCTGACATTTAAAAATGCTTCGGATATCTTCCATTGTTCTCGGAATTCTGCTGACGTTTAAAAATGCTTCGGTACTTTTCGATTGTTCTCGGAATTCCGCTGATGTTTAAAAATGCTACGGAACTCTTCAAGTGTACTCGTAATTCCGGTGATGTTTAAGAATTCTTCGGAACTCTTACATTGTTGTCGGAATTCCGTTGAAGTTTAAAAATGCTTCGGAACTCTTCCATTGTTCTAGGAATTCCGATGAAGTTTAAAAATGCTTCGGAACTCTTCCATTGTTCTCAGAATTCCGCTGAAGTTTAAAAATGCTTCAGAACTCGTACATTGTTCTCGGAATTCCGCTGAAGTTTAAAAGTGCTTCAGAACTCTTCCATTGTTCTCGTAATTCCGGTGACGTTTAAAAATGCTTCGGAACTCTTCCATTGTTCTAGGATTTCTGCTGAAGTTTAAAAATGCTTCGGAACTCTTCTATTGTTCTCGCAATTCTGCTGAAGTTTAAAAATGCTTCGGAACTCTTCCATTGTTCTCGGAATTCTGTTGACGTTAAAAAATGCTTCCGATCTCTTCCATTGTTCTCGGAATTCTGCTGAAGTTTAAAAATGCTTCGGAACTCTTCCATTGTTCCCGGAACCTGCTGAAGTTTAAAAATGCTTCGGAACTCTTCCATTGTTCTCGTAATTCCGCTGACGTTTAAAAATGCTACATAACTGTTCCATTTTTCTCAGAATTCCGCTGAAGTTTAAAAATGTTTCTGAACTCTTCCATTGTTCTAGGATTTCCGCTGAAGTTTAAAAATGCTTCGGAACTCTTCCATTGTTCTTGGAATTCCGCTGAAGATTAAAAATGCTTCGGAACTCTTACATTGTTCTCGGAATTCCGCTGATGTTTAAAAATGCTTTGGAACTCTTCCATTGTTCTCGGAATTCTGTTGACGTTAAAAAATGCTTCCGATCTCCTCCCTTGTTCTCGGAATTCTGCTGACATTTCAAAATGCTTCGGAACTCTTCCATTGTTCTAGAATTTCTGCTGAAGTTTAAAAATGCTTCGGAACTCTTCTATTGTTCTCGCAATTCTGCTGAAGTTTAAAAATGCTTCAGAACTCTTCCATTGTTCCCGGAACCTGCTGAAGTTTAAAAATTCTTCGGAACTCTTCCATTGTTCTCGTAATTCCGCTGACGTTTAAAAATGCTACATAACTCTTCCATTTTTCTCAGAATTCCGCTGAAGTTTAAAAATGTTTCTGAACTCTTAAATTATTCTAGGATTTCCTCTGAAGTTTAAAAATGCTTCAGTACTCTTCCATTGTTCTTGGAATTCCGCTGAAGTTTAAAAATGCTCTGGAACTCTTCCATTGTTCTCGGAATTCCGCTGAAGTTTAAAAATGCTTCTGAACTCTTCCATTGTTCTCGGAATTCCGCTGAAGTTTAAAAATGCTTTCGGAACTCTTCCATTGTTCTCGGAATACTGCTGATATTTAAAAATGCTTCCGATCTCCTCCAATGTTCTCGGAATTCTGCTGAAGTTTTAAAATGCTTCGGAACTCTTACATTGTTCCCGGAATTCTGCTGAAGTTAAAAATGCTACGGAACTCTTCCATTGTTCTCGGAATACCGCTGAAGTTTAAAGATGCTTCGGAACTCTTTCATTGCTCAAGGAATTCCGGTGCCGTTTAAAAATGCTTCGGAACTCTTCCATTTATCTCAGATTTCCGCTGACATTTAAAAATGCTTCGGAACTCTTCTATAGTTCTCAGAATTCCGCTGATGTTTAAAAATGCTTCAGTACTTTGAGATTGTTCTCGGAATTCCGCTGATGTTTAAAAATGCTTCGGAACTCTTCGAGTGTACTCGTAATTCCGGTGATGTTTAAAAATTCTTCGGAACTCTTACATTGTTCTCGAAATTCCGCTGAAGTTTAAAAATGCTTCGGAACTCTTCCATTGTTCTAGGAATTCCGATGAAGTTTAAAAATGCTTCGGAACTCTTCCATTGTTCTCGGAATTCCGCTGAAGTTTAAAAGTGCTTCAGAACTCTTACATTGTTCTCTGAATTCCGCTGATGTTTAAAAATGCGTCGGAACCCTTCCATTGTTCTCGGAATTCCGCTGACGTTTAAAAATGCTTTGGAACTCTTCCATTGTTCTCGTAATTCCGCTGACATTGAAAAATGATTCAGAACTCTTCCATTGTTCTCGGAACCTGCTGACGTTTAAAAATGCTTTGGAACTCTTCCATTGTTCTCGGAATTCCGCTGAAGTTTAAAGATACTTCGGAACTCTTTCATTGCTCAAGGAATTCCGGTGACGTTTAAAAATGCTTCGGAACTCTTCCATTTATCTCAGAATTCCGCTGACATTTAAAAATGCTTCGGATATCTTCCATTGTTCTCGGAATTCTGCTGACGTTTAAAAATGCTTCGGTACTTTTCGATTGTTCTCGGAATTCCGCTGATGTTTAAAAATGCTACGGAACTCTTCAAGTGTACTCGTAATTCCGGTGATGTTTAAGAATTCTTCGGAACTCTTACATTGTTGTCGGAATTCCGTTGAAGTTTAAAAATGCTTCGGAACTCTTCCATTGTTCTAGGAATTCCGATGAAGTTTAAAAATGCTTCGGAACTCTTCCATTGTTCTCAGAATTCCGCTGAAGTTTAAAAATGCTTCAGAACTCTTACATTGTTCTCGGAATTCCGCTGAAGTTTAAAAGTGCTTCAGAACTCTTCCATTGTTCTCGTAATTCCGCTGACGTTTAAAAATGCTTCGGAACTCTTCCATTGTTCTAGGATTTCTGCTGAAGTTTAAAAATGCTTTGGAACTCTTCTGTTGTTCTCGCAATTCTGCTGAAGTTTAAAAATGCTTCGGAACTCTTCCATTGTTCTCGGAATTCTGTTGACGTTAAAAAATGCTTCCGATCTCTTCCATTGTTCTCGGAATTCTGCTGAAGTTTAAAAATGCTTCGGAACTCTTCCATTGTTCCCGGAACCTGCTGAAGTTTAAAAATGCTTCGGAACTCTTCCTTTGTTCTCGTAATTCCGCTGACGTTTAAAAATGCTACATAACTGTTCCATTTTTCTCAGAATTCCGCTGAAGTTTAAAAATGTTTCTGAACTCTTCCATTGTTCTTGGAATTCCGCTGAAGATTAAAAATGCTTCGGAACTCTAACATTGTTCTCGGAATTCCGCTGATGTTTAAAAATGCTTTGGAACTCTTCCATTGTTCTCGGAATTCTGTTGACGTTAAAAAATGCTTCCGATCTCCTCCCTTGTTCTCGGAATTCTGCTGACATTTCAAAATGCTTCGGAACTCTTCCATTGTTCTAGAATTTCTGCTGAAGTTTAAAAATGCTTCGGAACTCTTCTATTGTTCTCGCAATTCTGCTGAAGTTTAAAAATGCTTCAGAACTCTTCCATTGTTCCCGGAACCTGCTGAAGTTTAAAAATTCTTCGGAACTCTTCCATTGTTCTCGTAATTCCGCTGACGTTTAAAAATGCTACATAACTCTTCCATTTTTCTCAGAATTCCGCTGAAGTTTAAAAATGTTTCTGAACTCTTAAAATATTCTAGGATTTCCTCTGAAGTTTAAGAATGCTTCAGTACTCTTCCATTGTTCTTGGAATTCCGCTGAAGATTAAAAATGCTTTGGAACTCTTACATTGTTCTCGGAATTCAGCTGATGTTTAAAAATGCTTTGGAACTCTTCCATTGTTCTCGGAATTCTGTTGACGTTAAAAAATGCTTCTGATATCCTCCATTTTTCTAGGAATTCTGCTGACATTTCAAAATGCTTCGGAACTCTTCCATTGTTCTTGGAATTCTGCTGAAGTTTAAAAATTCTTCGGAACTCTTCCATTGTTTATGGAATTGCGCTGACATTTAAAAATGATTCGGAACTCTTCCATTGTTCTCGGAATTCCACTGACGTTTAAAAATGCTTTGGAACTCTTCCATTGTTCTCGGAATTCCGCTGAAGTTTAAAGATACTTCGGAACTCTTCCATTGCTCAAGGAATTCCGGTGACGTTTAAAAATGCTTCGGAACTCTTCCATTTATCTCAGAATTCCGCTGACATTTAAAAATGCTTCGGATATCTTCCATTGTTCTCGGAATTCTGCTGACGTTTAAAAATGCTTCGGTACTTTTCGATTGTTCTCGGAATTCCGCTGATGTTTAAAAATGCTACGGAACTCTTCAAGTGTACTCGTAATTCCGGTGATGTTTAAGAATTCTTCGGAACTCTTACATTGTTCTCGGAATTCCATTGAAGTTTAAAAATGCTTCGGAACTCTTCCATTGTTATAGGAATTCCGATGAAGTTTAAAAATGCTTCGGAACTCTTCCATTGTTCTCGGAATTCCGCTGAAGTTTAAAAATGCTTCAGAACTCTTACATTGTTCTCGGAATTCCGCTGAAGTTTAAAAGTGCTTCAGAACTCTTCCATTGTTCTCGTAATTCCGCTGACGTTTAAAAATGCTTCGGAACTCTTCCATTGTTCTAGGATTTCTGCTGAAGTTTAAAAATGCTTCGGAACTCTTCTATTGTTCTCGCAATTCTGCTGAAGTTTAAAAATGCTTCGGAACTCTTCCATTGTTCTCGGAATTCTGTTGACGTTAAAAAATGCTTCCGATCTCTTCCATTGTTCTCGGAATTCTGCTGAAGTTTAAAAATGCTTCTGAACTCTTCCATTGTTCTCGGAATTCCGCTGAAGTTTAAAAATGCTTCAGAACTCTTCCATTGTTCTAGGATTTCTGCTGAAGTTTAAAAATGCTTCGGAACTCTTACATTGTTCTCGGAATTCCGCTGAAGTTTAAAAATGCTTCAGAACTCTTCCATTGTTCTCGGAATTCTGCTGACCTTTAAAAATGCTTCCGATCTCTTCCATTTTTCTCGGAATTCTGCTGAAGTTTAAAAATGCTTCGGTACTCTTACATTGTTCCCGGAATTCTGCTGAAGTTTAAAAATGCTTCGGAACTCTTCCATTGTTCCCGGAACCTGCTGAAGTTTAAAAATGCTTCGGAACTCTTCCATTGTTCTCGTAATTCCGCTGACGTTTAAAAATGCTACATAACTGTTCCATTTTTCTCAGAATTCCGCTGAAGTTTAAAAATGTTTCTGAACTCTTCCATTGTTCTAGGATTTCCGCTGAAGTTTAAAAATGCTTCGGAACTCTTCCATTGTTCTCGGAATTCTGTTGACGTTAAAAAATGCTTCCGATCTCTTCCATTGTTCTCGGAATTCTGCTGAAGTTTAAAAATGCTTCTGAACTCTTCCATTGTTCTCGGAATTCCGCTGAAGTTTAAAAATGCTTCAGAACTCTTCCATTGTTCTAGGATTTCTGCTGAAGTTTAAAAATGCTTTGGAACTCTTCCATTGTTCTCGGAATTCCGCTGAAGTTTAAAAGTGCTTCGGAACTCTTACATTGTTCTCGGAATTCCGCTGAAGTTTAAAAATGCTTCAGAACTCTTCCATTGTTCTCGGAATTCTGCTGACCTTTAAAAATGCTTCCGATCTCTTCCATTTTTCTCGGAATTCTGCTGAAGTTTAAAAATGCTTTGGTACTCTTACATTGTTCCCGGAATTCTGCTGAAGTTTAAAAATGCTACGGTACTCTTCCATTGTTCCCGGAATTCCGCTGAAGTTTAAAAATGCTTCGGAACTCTTTCATTGCTCAAGGAATTCCGCTGATGTTTAAAAATGCTTCGGAACACTTCCATTTGTCTCAGAATTCCGCTGACGTTTAAAAATGCTTCGGAACTTTTCCATTGTTCTCGGAATTTTGCTGACGTTTAAAAATGCTTTGGAACTCTTCCATTGTTCTCGGACATCCGCTGACATTTTAAAATGCTTCGGAACTCTTCCATTGTTCTCGGAATTGTGCTGATGTTTAAAAATGCTTCGGAACTCTTCCATTGTTCTCGGAATTCCGCTGAAGTTTAAAAATACTTCAGAACTCTTACATTGTTCTCGGAATTCCGCTGAAGTTTAAAAGTGCTTCAGAACTCTTACATTGTTCTCGGAATTCCGCTGATGTTTAAAAATGCTTCGGAACCCTTCCATTGTTCTCGGAATTCCGCTGAAGTTTAAAAATGCTTCAGAACTCTACCATTTTTCTCAGAATTCCGCTGAAGTTTAAAAATATTTCTGAACTCTTAAATTATTCTAGGATTTCCTCTGAAGTTGTTCTTGGAATTCCGCTGAAGATTAAAAATGCTTCGGAACTCTTACATTGTTCTCGGAATTCAGCTGATGTTTAAAAATGCTTTGGAACTCTTCCATTGTTCTCGGAATTCTGTTGACGTTAAAAAATGCTTCTGATATCCTCCATTTTTCTAGGAATTCTGCTGACATTTCAAAATGCTTCGGAACTCTTCCATTGTTCTTGGAATTCTGCTGAAGTTTAAAAATTCTTCGGAACTCTTCCATTGTTTATGGAATTGCGCTGACATTTAAAAATGATTCGGAACTCTTCCATTGTTCTCGGAATTCCACTGACGTTTAAAAATGCTTTGGAACTCTTCCATTGTTCTCGGAATTCCGCTGAAGTTTAAAGATACTTCGGAACTCTTCCATTGCTCAAGGAATTCCGGTGACGTTTAAAAATGCTTCGGAACTCTTCTATTGTTCTCGCAATTCTGCTGAAGTTTAAAAATGCTTCGGAACTCTTCCATTGTTCCCGGAACCTGCTGAAGTTTAAAAATGCTTCGGAACTCTTCCATTGTTCTCGTAATTCCGCTGAAGTTCATAAATGCATCGGAACTCTTCCATTGTTCCCGAAATTCCACTGAAGTTTAAAAATGCTTCGGAACTCTTCTATTGTTCTCGCAATTCTGCTGAAGTTTAAAAATGCTTCGGAACTCTTCCATTGTTCCCGGAACCTGCTGAAGGTTAAAAATGCTTCGGAACTCTTCCATTGTTCTCGTAATTCCGCTGAAGTTTATAAATGCATCGGAACTCTTACATTGTTCCCGAAATTCCAATGAAGTTTAAAAATGCTTCGGAACTCTTTCATTGTTCAACGAATTCCGCTGACGTTTAAAAATACTTCGGAACTCTTTCATTGCTCAAGGAATTCCGCTGACGTTTAAAAATGCTTCAGAACTCTTCCATTGTTCTCGGAATTCTGCTGAAGTTTATAAATGCATCGGAACTCTTCCATTGTTCCCGAAATTCCACTGAAGTTTAAAAATGCTTCGGAACTCTTTCATTGTTCAACGAATTCCGCTGACGTTTAAAAATACTTCGGAACTATTCCATTCTGCTGAAGTTTAATACTGCTTCGGAACACTTTCATTGTTCTCGGAATTCTGATGACGTTTAAAAATGCTTCGGAACGCTTCCATTTTTCTCAGAATTACGCTGACGTTTAAAAATGCTTCGGTACTTTTCCATTGTTCCCGGAATTCCGCTGACATTTAAAAATGCTTCGGAACTCTTAAATTTTTCTCGGAATTCCGCTGAAGTTTAAAAATGCTTTGGAACTCTTCCATTGTTCTCGAAATTCTGCTGAAGTTTATAAATGCTTCGGAACTCTTGCATTGCGCAAGGAATTCCGCTGACGTTCAAAAATGCTTCTGAACTCTGCTATTGTTCTCGGAATTCCGCTGACGAGTAAAAATGCTTCTGAACTCTTCCATTGTTCTCTTAATTCCACTGAAGTTTAAAAATGCTTCGGAACTCTTCCATTGTTCTCGGAATTCCGCTGAAGTTTAAAAATACTTCAGAACTCTTACATTGTTCTCGGAATTCCGATGAAGTTTAAAAGTGCTTCAGAACTCTTACATTGTTCTTGGAATTCCGCTGATGTTTAAAAATGCTTCGGAACCCTTCCATTGTTCTCGGAATTCCGCTGAAGTTTAAAAATGCTTCAGAACTCTACCATTGTTCTCGTATTTCCGCTGACGTTTAAAAATGCTTCGGAACTCTTCCATTGTTCTAGGATTTCTGCTGAAGTTTAAAAATGCGTCAGGAACTCTTCTATTGTTCTCGCAATTCTGCTGAAGTTAAAAATGCTTCGGAACTCTTCCATTGTTCCCGGAACCTGCTGAAGTTTAAAAATGCTTCGGAACTCTTCCATTGTTCTCGTAATTCCGCTGAAGTTTATAAATGCATCGGAACTCTTCCATTGTTCCCGAAATTCCACTGAAATTTAAAAATGCTTCGGAACTCTTCTATTGTTCTCGCAATTCTGATGAAGATTAAAAATGCTTTGGAACTCTTCCATTGTTCCCGGAACCTGCTGAAGTTTAAAAATGCTTCGGAACTCTTCCATTGTTCTCGTAATTCCGCTGACGTTTAAAAATGCTACATAACTGTTCCATTTTTCTCAGAATTCCGCTGAAGTTTAAAAATGTTTCTGAACTCTTCCATTGTTCTAGGATTTCCGCTGAAGTTTAAAAATGCTTCGGAACTCTTCCATTGTTCTCGGAATTCTGTTGACGTTAAAAAATGCTTCCGATCTCTTCCATTGTTCTCGGAATTCTGCTGAAGTTTAAAAATGCTTCTGAACTCTTCCATTGTTCTCGGAATTCCGCTGAAGTTTAAAAATGCTTCAGAACTCTTCCATTGTTCTAGGATTTCTGCTGAAGTTTAAAAATGCTTTGGAACTCTTCCATTGTTCTCGGAATTCCGCTGAAGTTTAAAAGTGCTTCGGAACTCTTACATTGTTCTCGGAATTCCGCTGAAGTTTAAAAATGCTTCAGAACTCTTCCATTGTTCTCGGAATTCTGCTGACCTTTAAAAATGCTTCCGATCTCTTCCATTTTTCTCGGAATTCTGCTGAAGTTTAAAAATGCTTTGGTACTCTTACATTGTTCCCGGAATTCTGCTGAAGTTTAAAAATGCTACGGTACTCTTCCATTGTTCCCGGAATTCCGCTGAAGTTTAAAAATGCTTCGGAACTCTTTCATTGCTCAAGGAATTCCGCTGATGTTTAAAAATGCTTCGGAACACTTCCATTTGTCTCAGAATTCCGCTGACGTTTAAAAATGCTTCGGAACTTTTCCATTGTTCTCGGAATTTTGCTGACGTTTAAAAATGCTTTGGAACTCTTCCATTGTTCTCGGACATCCGCTGACATTTTAAAATGCTTCGGAACTCTTCCATTGTTCTCGGAATTGTGCTGATGTTTAAAAATGCTTCGGAACTCTTCCATTGTTCTCGGAATTCCGCTGAAGTTTAAAAATACTTCAGAACTCTTACATTGTTCTCGGAATTCCGCTGAAGTTTAAAAGTGCTTCAGAACTCTTACATTGTTCTCGGAATTCCGCTGATGTTTAAAAATGCTTCGGAACCCTTCCATTGTTCTCGGAATTCCGCTGAAGTTTAAAAATGCTTCAGAACTCTACCATTTTTCTCAGAATTCCGCTGAAGTTTAAAAATATTTCTGAACTCTTAAATTATTCTAGGATTTCCTCTGAAGTTGTTCTTGGAATTCCGCTGAAGATTAAAAATGCTTCGGAACTCTTACATTGTTCTCGGAATTCAGCTGATGTTTAAAAATGCTTTGGAACTCTTCCATTGTTCTCGGAATTCTGTTGACGTTAAAAAATGCTTCTGATATCCTCCATTTTTCTAGGAATTCTGCTGACATTTCAAAATGCTTCGGAACTCTTCCATTGTTCTTGGAATTCTGCTGAAGTTTAAAAATTCTTCGGAACTCTTCCATTGTTTATGGAATTGCGCTGACATTTAAAAATGATTCGGAACTCTTCCATTGTTCTCGGAATTCCACTGACGTTTAAAAATGCTTTGGAACTCTTCCATTGTTCTCGGAATTCCGCTGAAGTTTAAAGATACTTCGGAACTCTTCCATTGCTCAAGGAATTCCGGTGACGTTTAAAAATGCTTCGGAACTCTTCTATTGTTCTCGCAATTCTGCTGAAGTTTAAAAATGCTTCGGAACTCTTCCATTGTTCCCGGAACCTGCTGAAGTTTAAAAATGCTTCGGAACTCTTCCATTGTTCTCGTAATTCCGCTGAAGTTCATAAATGCATCGGAACTCTTCCATTGTTCCCGAAATTCCACTGAAGTTTAAAAATGCTTCGGAACTCTTCTATTGTTCTCGCAATTCTGCTGAAGTTTAAAAATGCTTCGGAACTCTTCCATTGTTCCCGGAACCTGCTGAAGGTTAAAAATGCTTCGGAACTCTTCCATTGTTCTCGTAATTCCGCTGAAGTTTATAAATGCATCGGAACTCTTACATTGTTCCCGAAATTCCAATGAAGTTTAAAAATGCTTCGGAACTCTTTCATTGTTCAACGAATTCCGCTGACGTTTAAAAATACTTCGGAACTCTTTCATTGCTCAAGGAATTCCGCTGACGTTTAAAAATGCTTCAGAACTCTTCCATTGTTCTCGGAATTCTGCTGAAGTTTATAAATGCATCGGAACTCTTCCATTGTTCCCGAAATTCCACTGAAGTTTAAAAATGCTTCGGAACTCTTTCATTGTTCAACGAATTCCGCTGACGTTTAAAAATACTTCGGAACTATTCCATTCTGCTGAAGTTTAATACTGCTTCGGAACACTTTCATTGTTCTCGGAATTCTGATGACGTTTAAAAATGCTTCGGAACGCTTCCATTTTTCTCAGAATTACGCTGACGTTTAAAAATGCTTCGGTACTTTTCCATTGTTCCCGGAATTCCGCTGACATTTAAAAATGCTTCGGAACTCTTAAATTTTTCTCGGAATTCCGCTGAAGTTTAAAAATGCTTTGGAACTCTTCCATTGTTCTCGAAATTCTGCTGAAGTTTATAAATGCTTCGGAACTCTTGCATTGCGCAAGGAATTCCGCTGACGTTCAAAAATGCTTCTGAACTCTGCTATTGTTCTCGGAATTCCGCTGACGAGTAAAAATGCTTCTGAACTCTTCCATTGTTCTCTTAATTCCACTGAAGTTTAAAAATGCTTCGGAACTCTTCCATTGTTCTCGGAATTCCGCTGAAGTTTAAAAATACTTCAGAACTCTTACATTGTTCTCGGAATTCCGATGAAGTCTAAAAGTGCTTCAGAACTCTTACATTGTTCTTGGAATTCCGCTGATGTTTAAAAATGCTTCGGAACCCTTCCATTGTTCTCGGAATTCCGCTGAAGTTTAAAAATGCTTCAGAACTCTACCATTGTTCTCGTATTTCCGCTGACGTTTAAAAATGCTTCGGAACTCTTCCATTGTTCTAGGATTTCTGCTGAAGTTTAAAAATGCGTCAGGAACTCTTCTATTGTTCTCGCAATTCTGCTGAAGTTAAAAATGCTTCGGAACTCTTCCATTGTTCCCGGAACCTGCTGAAGTTTAAAAATGCTTCGGAACTCTTCCATTGTTCTCGTAATTCCGCTGAAGTTTATAAATGCATCGGAACTCTTCCATTGTTCCCGAAATTCCACTGAAATTTAAAAATGCTTCGGAACTCTTCTATTGTTCTCGCAATTCTGATGAAGATTAAAAATGCTTTGGAACTCTTCCATTGTTCCCGGAACCTGCTGAAGTTTAAAAATGCTTCGGAACTCTTCCATTGTTCTCGTAATTCCGCTGAAGTTTATAAATGCATCGGAACTCTTCCATTGTTCCCGAAATTCCACTGAAGTTTAAAAATGCTTCGGAACTCTTTCATTGTTCAACGAATTCCGCTGACATTTAAAAATACTTCGGAACTCTTTCATTGCTCAAGGAATTCCGCTGACGTTTAAAAATGCTTCAGAAACTCTTCCATTATTCTCGGTAATCTGTTGAAGTTTATAAATGCATCGGAACTCTTCCATTGTTCCCGAAACTCCACTGAAGTTTAAAAATGCTTCGGAACTCTTTCATTGTTCAACGAATTCCGCTGATGTTTAAAAATACTTCGGAACTATTCCATTCTGCTGAAGTTTAATACTGCTTCGGAACTCTTTCATTGTTCTCGGAATTCTGATGACGTTTAAAAATGCTTCGGAACGCTTCCATTTTTCTCAGAATTCCGCTGACGTTTAAAAATGCTTCGGTACTTTTCCATTGTTCCCGGAATTCCGCTGACATTTAAAAATGCTTCGGAACTCTTACATTGTTCTCGGAATTCCGCTGAAGTTTAAAAATGCTTTGGAACTCTTCCATTGTTCTCGAAATTCTGCTGAAGTTTATAAATGCTTCGGAACTCTTGTATTGCGCAAGGAATTCCGCTGATGTTCAAAAATGCTTCGGTACTCTGCTATTGTTCTCGCAATTCCGCTGACGAGTAAAAATGCTTCGGAACTCTTCCATTGTTCTCTTAATTCCGCTGACGTTTAAAAATGCTTCGGAACTCTTTCATTTTTCAAGGAATTCCGCTGACGTTAAAAATACTTCGGAACTATTCCATTGCTCTCGGAATTCTGCTGAAATTTAATAATGCTTCGGAACTCTTTCATTGTTCTCGGAATTCCGCTGACATTTAAAAATGCTTCGGAACTCTTCCAATTTTCTCAGAATTCGGCTGACGTTTAAAAATGCTTCGGTACTTTTCCATTGTTCTCGGAATTCCGCTGTCGTTTAAAAATGCTTCGGAACTCTTCCATTGTTCTCGTAATTCTGCTGATGTTTAAAATTGCTTGGGAACTCTTACATTGTTCTCGGAATTCCGTTGAAGATTAAAAATGCTTCGGAACTCTTCCATTGTTCTCGGAATTCCGCTGAAGTTTAAAAATGCTTCATAACTCTTTCATTGCTCAAGGAATTCCGCTGACGTTCAAAAATGCTTCGGAACGCTTCCATTGTTCTTGGAATTCCGCTGATGTTTAAAAATGCCTCGGAACTCTTCCATTGTTCTCGGAATTCCGCTGATGAGTAAAAATGATTCGGAACTCTTCCTTTGTTCTCTTAATTCCACTGACGTTTAAAAATGCTTCGGAACTCTTCCATTGTTCTCGGAATTCCGATGAAGTTTAAAAATGCTTCAGAACTCTTCCATTGTTCTAGGATTTCTGCTGAAGTTTAAAAATGCTTTGGAACTCTTCCATTGTTCTCGGAATTCCGCTGAAGTTTAAAAATGCTTCGGAACTCTTACATTGTTCTCGGAATTCCGCTGAAGTTTAAAAATGCTTCAGAACTCTTCCATTGTTCTCGGAATTCTGCTGACCTTTAAAAATGCTTCCGATCTCTTTCATTTTTCTCGGAATTCCGCTGAAGTATAAAAATGCTTCCGAACTCTTCCAATGTTCCCGGAATTCCGCTGAAGTTTAAAAATGCTTCGGAACTCTTTCATTGCTCAAGGAATTCCGCTGATGATTAAAAATGCTTTGGAACTCTTCCATTTTTCTCAGAATTCCGCTGACGTTTAAAAATGCTTCGGAACTTTTCCATTGCTCTCGGAATTTTGCTGACGTTTAAAAATGCTTTGGAACTCTTCCATTGTTCTCGGACATCCGCTGACATTTTAAAATGCTTCGGAACTCTTCCATTGTTCTCGGAATTGTGCTGATGTTTAAAAATGCTTCGGAACACTTCCATTGTTCTCGGAATTCCACTGAAGTTTAAAAATGCTTCGGAACTCTTCCATTGTTCTAGGAATTCCGCTGAAGTTTAAAAATGCTTAGATACTCTTCCATTGTTCTCGGAATTCTACTGAAGTTTGAAAATGCTTCGGTACTCTTTCATTTTTCTCGGAATTCTGCTGACATTTAAAAATGCTTTGGAACACTTCCATTGTTCTCGGAATTTCCGATGAAGTTTCAAAATGCTTCGGAACTCTTCCATTGTTCTCGGAATTCTGCTGAAGTTTAAAAATGCTTCCGAACTCTTCCATTGCTCCCGGAATTCCGCTGAAGTTTAAAAATGCTTCGGAACTCTTTCATTGCTCAAGGAATTCTGCTGACATTTAAAAATGCTTCGGAACTCTTCCATTGTTCTTGGAATTCCACTGATGTTTAAAAATTCTTCGGAACTCTTCCATTGTTCTCGGAATTCTGTTGACGTTAAAAAATGCTTCCGATCTCTTCCATTGTTCTCGGAATTCTGTTGACGTTAAAAAATGCTTCCGATCTCTTCCATTGTTCTCGGAATTCTGCTGAAGTTTAAAAATGCTTCTGAACTCTTCCATTGTTCTCGGAATTCCGCTGAAGTTTAAAAATGCTTCAGAACTCTTCCATTGTTCTAGGATTTCTGCTGAAGTTTAAAAATGCTTTGGAACTCTTCCATTGTTCTCGGAATTCCGCTGAAGTTTAAAAGTGCTTCGGAACTCTTACATTGATCTCGGAATTCCGCTGAAGTTTAAAAATGCTTCAGAACTCTTCCATTGTTCTCGGAATTCTGCTGACCTTTAAAAATGCTTCCGATCTCTTCCATTTTTCTCGGAATTCTGCTGAAGTTTAAAAATGCTTCGGTACTCTTACATTGTTCCCGGAATTCTGCTGAAGTTTAAAAATGCTACGGTACTCTTCCATTGTTCCCGGAATTCCACTGAAGTTTAAAAATGCTTCAGAACTCTTTCATTGCTCAAGGAATTCCGCTGATGTTTAAAAATGCTTCGGAACACTTCCATTTTTCTCAGAATTCCGCTGACGTTTAAAAATGCTTCGGAACTTTTCCATTGTTCTCGGAATTTTGCTGACGTTTAAAAATGCTTTGGAACTCTTCCATTGTTCTCGGACATCCGCTGACATTTTAAAATGCTTCGGAACTCTTACATTGTTCTCGGAATTGTGCTGATGTTTAAAAATGCTTCGGAACTCTTCCATTGTTCTCGGAATTCCACTGAAGTTTAAAAATGCTTCGGAACTCTTCCATTGTTCTCGGAATTCCGCTGAAGTTTAAAAATACTTCAGAACTCTTACATTGTTCTCGGAATTCCGCTGAAGTTTAAAAGTGCTTCAGAACTCTTACATTGTTCTCGGAATTCCGCTGATGTTTAAAAATGCTTCGGAACCCTTCCATTGTTCTCGGAATTCCGCTGAAGTTTAAAAATGCTTCAGAACTCTACCATTGTTCTCGTAATTCCGCTGACGTTTAAAAATTCTTCGGAACTCTTCCATTGTTCTAGAATTTCTGCTGAAGTTTAAAAATGCTTCGGAACTCTTCTATTGTTCTCGCAATTCTGCTGAAGTTTAAAAATGCTTCGGAACTCTTCCATTGTTCCCGGAACCTGCTGAAGTTTAAAAATTCTTCGGAACTCTTCCATTGTTCTCGTAATTCCGCTGACGTTTAAAAATGCTACATAACTCTTCCATTTTTCTCAGAATTCCGCTGAAGTTTAAAAATGTTTCTGAACTCTTAAATTATTCTAGGATTTCCTCTGAAGTTTAAAAATTCTTCAGTACTCTTCCATTGTTCTTGGAATTCCGCTGAAGATTAAAAATGCTTCGGAACTCTTACATTGTTCTCGGAATTCAGCTGATGTTTAAAAATGCTTTGGAACTCTTCCATTGTTCTCGGAATTCTGTTGACGTTAAAAAATGCTTCTGATATCCTCCATTTTTCTAGGAATTCTGCTGACATTTCAAAATGCTTCGGAACTCTTCCATTGTTCTTGGAATTCTGCTGAAGTTTAAAAATTCTTCGGAACTCTTCCATTGTTTATGGAATTGCGCTGACATTTAAAAATGATTCGGAACTCTTCCATTGTTCTCGGAATTCAGCTGATGTTTAAAAATGCTTTGGAACTCTTCCATTGTTCTCGAAATTCTGCTGAAGTTTATAAATGCTTCGGAACTCTTGCATTGCGCAAGGAATTCCGCTGACGTTCAAAAATGCTTCTGAACTCTGCTATTGTTCTCGGAATTCCGCTGACGAGTAAAAATGCTTCTGAACTCTTCCATTGTTCTCTTAATTCCACTGAAGTTTAAAAATGCTTCGGAACTCTTCCATTGTTCTCGGAATTCCGCTGAAGTTTAAAAATACTTCAGAACTCTTACATTGTTCTCGGAATTCCGATGAAGTTTAAAAGTGCTTCAGAACTCTTACATTGTTCTTGGAATTCCGCTGATGTTTAAAAATGCTTCGGAACCCTTCCATTGTTCTCGGAATTCCGCTGAAGTTTAAAAATGCTTCAGAACTCTACCATTGTTCTCGTATTTCCGCTGACGTTTAAAAATGCTTCGGAACTCTTCCATTGTTCTAGGATTTCTGCTGAAGTTTAAAAATGCGTCAGGAACTCTTCTATTGTTCTCGCAATTCTGCTGAAGTTAAAAATGCTTCGGAACTCTTCCATTGTTCCCGGAACCTGCTGAAGTTTAAAAATGCTTCGGAACTCTTCCATTGTTCTCGTAATTCCGCTGAAGTTTATAAATGCATCGGAACTCTTCCATTGTTCCCGAAATTCCACTGAAATTTAAAAATGCTTCGGAACTCTTCTATTGTTCTCGCAATTCTGATGAAGATTAAAAATGCTTTGGAACTCTTCCATTGTTCCCGGAACCTGCTGAAGTTTAAAAATGCTTCGGAACTCTTCCATTGTTCTCGTAATTCCGCTGAAGTTTATAAATGCATCGGAACTCTTCCATTGTTCCCGAAATTCCACTGAAGTTTAAAAATGCTTCGGAACTCTTTCATTGTTCAACGAATTCCGCTGACATTTAAAAATACTTCGGAACTCTTTCATTGCTCAAGGAATTCCGCTGACGTTTAAAAATGCTTCAGAAACTCTTCCATTATTCTCGGTAATCTGTTGAAGTTTATAAATGCATCGGAACTCTTCCATTGTTCCCGAAACTCCACTGAAGTTTAAAAATGCTTCGGAACTCTTTCATTGTTCAACGAATTCCGCTGATATTTAAAAATACTTCGGAACTATTCCATTCTGCTGAAGTTTAATACTGCTTCGGAACTCTTTCATTGTTCTCGGAATTCTGATGACGTTTAAAAATGCTTCGGAACGCTTCCATTTTTCTCAGAATTCCGCTGACGTTTAAAAATGCTTCGGTACTTTTCCATTGTTCCCGGAATTCCGCTGACATTTAAAAATGCTTCGGAACTCTTACATTGTTCTCGGAATTCCGCTGAAGTTTAAAAATGCTTTGGAACTCTTCCATTGTTCTCGAAATTCTGCTGAAGTTTATAAATGCTTCGGAACTCTTGTATTGCGCAAGGAATTCCGCTGATGTTCAAAAATGCTTCGGTACTCTGCTATTGTTCTCGCAATTCCGCTGACGAGTAAAAATGCTTCGGAACTCTTCCATTGTTCTCTTAATTCCGCTGACGTTTAAAAATGCTTCGGAACTCTTTCATTTTTCAAGGAATTCCGCTGACGTTAAAAATACTTCGGAACTATTCCATTGCTCTCGGAATTCTGCTGAAATTTAATAATGCTTCGGAACTCTTTCATTGTTCTCGGAATTCCGCTGACATTTAAAAATGCTTCGGAACTCTTCCAATTTTCTCAGAATTCGGCTGACGTTTAAAAATGCTTCGGTACTTTTCCATTGTTCTCGGAATTCCGCTGTCGTTTAAAAATGCTTCGGAACTCTTCCATTGTTCTCGTAATTCTGCTGATGTTTAAAATTGCTTGGGAACTCTTACATTGTTCTCGGAATTCCGTTGAAGATTAAAAATGCTTCGGAACTCTTCCATTGTTCTCGGATTTCCGATGAAGTTTAATAATGCTTTGGAACTCTTCCATTGTTCTCGGAATTCCGCTGAAGTTTAAAAATGCTTCATAACTCTTTCATTGCTCAAGGAATTCCGCTGACGTTCAAAAATGCTTCGGAACGCTTCCATTGTTCTTGGAATTCCGCTGATGTTTAAAAATGCCTCGGAACTCTTCCATTGTTCTCGGAATTCCGCTGATGAGTAAAAATGATTCGGAACTCTTCCTTTGTTCTCTTAATTCCACTGACGTTTAAAAATGCTTCGGAACTCTTCCATTGTTCTCGGAATTCCGATGAAGTTTAAAAATGCTTCAGAACTCTTCCATTGTTCTAGGATTTCTGCTGAAGTTTAAAAATGCTTTGGAACTCTTCCATTGTTCTCGGAATTCCGCTGAAGTTTAAAAATGCTTCGGAACTCTTACATTGTTCTCGGAATTCCGCTGAAGTTTAAAAATGCTTCAGAACTCTTCCATTGTTCTCGGAATTCTGCTGACCTTTAAAAATGCTTCCGATCTCTTTCATTTTTCTCGGAATTCCGCTGAAGTATAAAAATGCTTCCGAACTCTTCCAATGTTCCCGGAATTCCGCTGAAGTTTAAAAATGCTTCGGAACTCTTTCATTGCTCAAGGAATTCCGCTGATGATTAAAAATGCTTTGGAACTCTTCCATTGTTCTCGGAATTGTGCTGATGTTTAAAAATGCTTCGGAACACTTCCATTGTTCTCGGAATTCCACTGAAGTTTAAAAATGCTTCGGAACTCTTCCATTGTTCTAGGAATTCCGCTGAAGTTTAAAAATGCTTAGATACTCTTCCATTGTTCTCGGAATTCTACTGAAGTTTGAAAATGCTTCGGTACTCTTTCATTTTTCTCGGAATTCTGCTGACATTTAAAAATGCTTTGGAACACTTCCATTGTTCTCGGAATTTCCGATGAAGTTTCAAAATGCTTCGGAACTCTTCCATTGTTCTCGGAATTCTGCTGAAGTTTAAAAATGCTTCCGAACTCTTCCATTGCTCCCGGAATTCCGCTGAAATTTAAAAATGCTTCGGAACTCTTTCATTGCTCAAGGAATTCTGCTGACATTTAAAAATGCTTCGGAACTCTTCCATTGTTCTTGGAATTCCACTGATGTTTAAAAATTCTTCGGAACTCTTCCATTGTTCTCGGAATTCCGCTGACGAGTAAAAATGCTTCGGAACTCTTCCATTGTTCTCGTAATTCCGCTGACGTATAAAAATGCTTCGGAACTCTTCCAATGTTCTCGGAATTCTGCTGAAGTTTAAAAATGCTTCAGAACTCTTCCATTGTTCTAGGATTTCCGCTGAAGTTTTAAAATGCTCTGGAACTCTTCCATTGTTCTCGGAAATCCGCTGAAGTTTAAAAATGCTTCGGAACTCTTTCATTGTTCTCGGAATTCTGCTGAAGTTTAAAAATGCTTCGGAACTCTTCCATTGTTCTCGGAATTCTGCTGATATTTAAAAATGCTTCCGATCTCTTCCAATGTTCTCGGAATTCTGCTGAAGTTTTAAAATGCTTCGGAACTCTTACATTGTTCCCGGAATTCTGCTGAAGTTAAAAATGCTACGGAACTCTTCCATTGTTCACGGAATACCGCTGAAGTTTAAAGATGCTTCGGAACTCTTTCATTGCTCAAGGAATTCCAGTGCCATTTAAAAATGCTTCGGAACTCTTCCATTTATCTCAGAATTCCGCTGACATTTAAAAATGCTTCGGAACTCTTCCATTGTTCTCAGAATTCCGCTGATGTTTAAAAATGCTTCGGTACTTTTCGATTGTTCTCGGAATTCTGCTGATGTTTAAAAATGCTTCGGAACTCTTCGAGTGTACTCGTAATTCCGGTGATGTTTAAAAATTCTTCGGAACTCTTACAGTGTTCTCGGAATTCCGCTGAAGTTTAAAAATGCTTTGAAACTCTTCCATTGATCTAGGAATTCCGATGAAGTTTAAAAATGCTTTGGAACTCTTCCATTGTTCTCGGAATTCCGCTGAAGTTTAAAAATGCTTCAGAACTATTACATTGTTCTCGGAATTCCGCTGAAGTTTAAAAGTGCTTCAGAACTCTTACATTGTTCTAGGAATTCCACTGATGTTTAAAAATGCTTCGGAACCCTTCCATTGTTCTCGTAATTCCGCTGACGTTTAAAAATGCTTCGGAACTCTTCCATTTTTCTAGGATTTCTGCTGAAGTTTAAAAATGCTTCGGAACTCTTCTATTGTTCTCGCAATTCTGCTGAAGTTTAAAAATGCTTCGGAACTCTTCCATTGTTCTCGGAATACTGTTGACCTTAAAAAATGCTTCCGATCTCTTCCATTGTTCTCGGAATTCTACTGAAGTTTAAAAATGCTTCGGAACTCTTCCATTGTTCCCGGAACCTGCTGAAGTTTAAAAATGCTTCGGAACTCTTCCATTGTTCTCGTAATTCCGCTGACGTTTAAAAATGCTACATAACTCTTCCATTTTTCTCTGAATTCCGCTGAAGTTTAAAAATGCTTCGGTACTCTTCCATTGTTCTTGGAATTCCGCTGAAGATTAAAAATGCTTTGAAACTCTTCCATTGTTGTCGGAATTCTGTTGACGTTAAAAAATGCTTCTGATATCCTCCATTGTTCTCGGAATTCTGCTGACATTTCAAAATGCTTCGGAACTCTTCCATTTTTCTTGGAATTGTGCTGAAGTTTAAAAATTCTTCGGAACTCTTCCATTGTTTATGGAATTGCGCTGACATTTAAAAATGATTCGGAACTCTTCCATTGTTCTCGGAATTCCACTGACGTTTAAAAATGCTTTGGAACTCTTCCATTGTTCTCGGAATTCCGCTGAAGT
This sequence comes from Phyllobates terribilis, assembly GCF_046119375.1. Taxonomy (NCBI): domain Eukaryota; kingdom Metazoa; phylum Chordata; class Amphibia; order Anura; family Dendrobatidae; genus Phyllobates; species Phyllobates terribilis. The sequence goes on along the minus strand of NW_027362765.1, from coordinate 304,982,548 downwards.
TTAAAGATACTTCGGAACTCTTTCATTGCTCAAGGAATTCCGGTGACGTTTGAAAATGCTTCGGAACTCTTCCATTTATCTCAGAATTCCGCTGACATTTAAAAATGCTTCGCATATCTTCCATTGTTCTCGGAATTCCGCTGATGTTTAAAAATGCTTTGGAACTCTTCCATTGTTCTCGGAATTCTGCTGACGTTTAAAAATGCTTCCGATCTCTTCAATTGTTCTCGGAATTCTGCTGAAGTATAAAAATGCTTCCGAACTCTTCCATTGTTCCCGGAATTCCGCTGAAGTTTAAAAATGCTTCGGAACTCTTTCATTGCTCAAGGAATTCCGCTGACGTTCAAAAATGCTTCGGAACTCTTCCATTGTTCTTGGAATTCCACTGATGTTTAAAAATGCTTCGGAACTCTTCCATTGTTCTTGGAATTCCGCTGATGATTAAAAATGATTCGGAACTCTTCCTTTGTTCTCTTAATTCCGCTGACGTTTAAAAATGCTTCGGAACTCTTCCATTGTTCTCGGAATTCCGCTGTAGTTTAAAAATGCTTCAGAACTCTTCCATTGTTCTAGGATTTCTGCTGAAGTTTAAAAATGCTTTGGAACTCTTTCTTTGCTCAAGGAATTCCGGTGCCGTTTAAAAATGCTTCGGAACTCTTCCATTGTTCTCGTATTTCCGCTGATGAGTAAAAATGCTTCGGAACTCTTCCATTGTTCTTGGAATTCCGCTGATGTTTAAAAATGCTTCGGAACTCTTCCATTGTTCTCGGAATTTCGCTGATGAGTAAAAATGATTCGGAACTCTTCCTTTGTTCTCTTAATTCCGCTGACGTTTAAAAATGCTTCGGAACTCTAACATTGTTCCCGGAATTCTGCTGAAGTTAAAAATGCTATGGAACTCTTCCATTGTTCCCGGAATACCGCTGAAGTTTAAAGATGCTTCGGAACTCTTTCATTGCTCAAGGAATTCCGGTGCAGTTTAAAAATGCTTCGGAACTCTTCCATTTATCTCAGAATTCCGCTGACATTTAAAAATGCTTCTGAACTCTACCATTGTTCTCAGAATTCCGCTGATGTTTAAAAATGCTTCGGTACTTTTCGATTGTTCTCGGAATTCCGCTGATGTTTAAAAATGCTTCGGAACTCTTCGAGTGTACTCGTAATTCCGGTGATGTTTAAAAATTCTTCGGAACTCTTACAGTGTTCTCGGAATTCCGCTGAAGTTTAAAAATGCTTCGGAACTCTTCCATTGTTCTAGGAATTCCGATGAAGTTTAAAAATGCTTCGGAACTCTTACATTGTTCTCGGAATTCTGCTGACCTTTAAAAATGCTTCCGATCTCTTCCATTTTTCTCGGAATTCTGCTGAAGTTTAAAAATTCTTCGGTACTCTTACATTGTTCCCGGAATTCTGCTGAAGTTTAAAAATGCTACGGTACTCTTCCATTGTTCCCGGAATTCCGCTGAAGTTTAAAAATGCTTCGGAACTCTTTCATTGCTCAAGGAATTCGGCTGATGTTTAAAAATGCTTCGAAACTCTTCCATTTTTCTCAGAGTTCCGCTGACGTTTAAAAATACTTCGGAACTTTTCCATTGTTCTCGGAATTTTGCTGACGTTTAAAAATGCTTTGGAACTCTTCCATTGTTCTCGGACATCCGCTGACATTTTAAAATGCTTTGTAACTCTTCCATTGTTCTCGGAATTGTGCTGATGTTTAAAAATGCTTCGGAACTCTTCCATTGTTCTTGGAATTCCACTGAAGTTTAAAAATGCTTCGGAACTCTTCCATTGTTCTAGGAATTCCGCTGAAGTTTAAAAATGCTTCGGAACACTTCCATTGTTCTCGGAATTCCACTGAAGTTTAAAAATGCTTCGGAACTCTTCCATTGTTCTAGGAATTCCGCTGAAGTTTAAAAATGCTTAGATACTCTTCCATTGTTCTCGGAATTCTACTGAAGTTTGAAAATGCTTCGGTACTCTTTCATTTTTCTCGGAATTCTGCTGACATTTAAAAATGCTTTGGAACACTTCCATTGTTCTCGGAATTTCCGATGAAGTTTCAAAATGCTTCGGAACTCTTCCATTGTTCTCGGAATTCTGCTGACGTTTAAAAATGCTTCCAATCTCTTCAATTGTAATCGGAATTCTCCTGAAGTATAAAAATGCTTCCGAACTCTTCCATTGCTCCCGGAATTCCGCTGAAGTTTAAAAATGCTTTGGAACTCTTCCATTGTTCTCGGACATCCGCTGACATTTTAAAATGCTTCGGAACTCTTCCATTGTTCTCGGAATTGTGCTGATGTTTAAAAATGCTTCGGAACTCTTCCATTGTTCTTGGAATTCCACTGAAGTTTAAAAATGCTTCGGAACTCTTCCATTGTTCTAGGAATTCCGCTGAAGTTTAAAAATGCTTAGATACTCTTCCATTGTTCTCGGAATTCTGCTGACGTTTGAAAATGCTTCGGTACTCTTCCATTGTTCTCGGAATTCTGCTGACATTTAAAAATGCTTTGAAACACTTCCATTGTTCTCGGAATTTCCGATGAAGTTTCAAAATGCTTTGGAACTCTTCCATTGTTCTAGGATTTCCGCTGAAGCTTAAAAATGCTCTGGAACTCTTCCATTGTTCTCGGAATTCCGCTGAAGTTTAAAAATGCTTCGGAACTCTTACATTGTTCTCGGAATTCTGCTGAAGTTTAAAAATGCTTCGGAACTCTTCCATTGTTCTAGGATTTCCGATGAAGTATAAAAATTCTTCGGAACACTTCCATTGTTCTCGGAATTCCGCTGATGTTTAAAAATGCTTTGGAACTCTTCCATTGTTCTCGGAATTCTGCTGACGTTTAAAAATGCTTCCGATCTCTTCAATTGTTCTCGGAATTCTGCTGACGTTTAAAAATGCTTCCGATCTCTTCAATTGTTCTCGGAATTCTGCTGAAGTATAAAAATGCTTCCGAACTCTTCCAATGTTCCCGGAATTCCGCTGAAGTTTAAAAATGCTTCGGAACTCTTTCATTGCTCAAGGAATTCCGGTGACGTTCAAAAATGCTTCGGAACTCTTCCATTCTTCTTGGAATTCCACTGATGTTTAAAAATTCTTCGGAACTCTTCCATTGTTCTCGGAGTTCCGCTGACGAGTAAAAATGCTTCGGAACTCTTCCATTGTTCTCGGATTTCGCTGAAGTTTAAAAATGCTTCAGAACTCTTCCATTGTTCTAGGATTTCCGCTGAAGTTTAAAAATGCTCTGGAACTCTTCCATTGTTCTCGGAATTCCGCTGAAGTTTAAAAATGCTTCGGAAATCTTCCATTGTTCTCGGAATTCTGCTGATATTTAAAAATGCTTCCGATCTCTTCCAATGTTCTCGGAATTCTGCTGAAGTTAAAAATGCTGCGGAACTCTTCCATTGTTCCCGGAATACCGCTGAAGTTTAAAGATGCTTCGGAACTCTTTCATTGCTCAAGGAATTCCGGTGCCGTTTAAAAATTCTTCGGAACTCGTCCATTTATCTCAGAATTCCGCTGACATTTAAAAATGCTTCGGAACTCTTCCATTGTTCTCAGAATTCCGCTGACGTTTAAAAATGTTTCGGTACTTTTCGATTGTTCTCGGAATTCCGCTGATGTTTAAAAATGCTTCGGAACTCTTCTAGTGTACTCGTACTTCCGGTGATGTTTAAAAATTCTTCGGAACTCTTACATTGTTCTCGGAATTCCGCTGAAGTTTAAAAATGCTTCGGAACTCTTCCATTGTTCTAGGAATTCCGATGAAGTTTAAAAATGCTTCGGAACTCTTCCATTGTTCTCGGAATTCCGCTGAAGTTTAAAAATGCTTCAGAACTCTTACATTGTTCTCGGAATTCCGCTGAAGTTTAAAAATGCTTCGGAACTCTTCCATTGTTCTAGGAATTCCGATGAAGTTTAAAAATGCTTCGGAACTCTTCCATTGTTCTCGGAATTCCGCTGAAGTTTAAAAATGCTTCAGAACTCTTACATTGTTCTCGGAATTCCGCTGAAGTTTAAAAGTGCTTCAGAACTCTTACATTGTTCTCGGAATTCCGCTGATGTTTAAAAATGCTTCGGAACTCTAGCAGTGTTCTCGTAATTCCGCTGACGTTTAAAAATGCTTCGGAACTCTTCAATTGTTCTAGAATTTCTGCTGAAGTTTAAAAATGCTTCGGAACTCTTCTATTGTTCTCGCAATTCTGCTGAAGTTTAAAAATGCTTCGGAACTCTTCCATTGTTCTCGGAAATTCTGTTGACGTTAAAAAATGCTTCCGATCTCTTCCATTGTTCTCGGAATTCTGCTGAAGTTTAAAAATGCTTCGGAACTCTTCCATTGTTCCCGGTACCTGCTGAAGTTTAAAAATGCTTTGGAACTCTTCCATTGTTCTCGCAATTCCGCTGACGTTTAAAAATGCTACATAACTCTTCCAATTTTCTCAGAATTCCGCTGATGTTTAAAAATGTTTCTGAACTCTTCCATTGTTCTAGGATTTCCGCTGAAGTTTAAAAATGCTTCGGAACTCTTCCATTGTTCTTGGAATTCCGCTGAAGTTTAAAAATGCTTCGGAACGCTTCAAGTGTACTCGTAATTCCGGTGATGTTTCAAAATTCTTCGGAACTCTTACATTGTTCTCGGAATTCCGCTGAAGTTTAAAAATGCTTCGGAACTCGTCCATTGTTCTAGGATTTCCGATGAAGAATAAAAATGCTTCGGAACTCTTCCATTGTTCTCGGAATTCCGCTGATGAGTAAAAATGATTCGGAACTCTTACTTTGTTCTCTTAATTCCGCTGACGTTTAAAAATGCTTCGGAACTCTTCCATTGTTCTCGGAATTCTGCTGAAGTTTAAAAATGCTTCAGAACTCTTCCATTGTTCTAGGATTTCCGCTGAAGTTTAAAAATGCTTCGGAACTCTTCCATTGTTCTTGGAATTCCGCTGAAGTTTAACAATGCTTCGGAACTCTTACATTGTTCTCGGAATTCCGCTGATGTTTAAAAATGCTTTGGAACTCTTCCATTGTTCTCGGAATTCTGTTGACGTTAAAAAATGCTTCCGATCTCCTCCATTGTTCTCGGAATTCTGCTGACATTTTAAAATGCTTCGGAACTCTTCCATTGTTCTTGGAATTCTGCTGAAGTTTAAAAATTCTTCGGAACTCTTCCATTGTTTATGGAATTGCGCTGACATTTAAAAATGATTCGGAACTCTTCCATTGTTGTCGAAATTCCACTGACGTTTAAAAATGCTTTGGAACTCTTCCATTGTTCTCGGAATTCCGCTGAAGTTTAAAGATACTTCGGAACTCTTTCATTGCTCAAGGAATTCCGGTGACGTTTAAAAATGCTTCGGAACTCTTCCATTTATCTCAGAATTCCGCTGACATTTAAAAATGCTTCGGATCTCTTCCATTGTTCTCGGAATTCTGCTGACGTTTAAAAATGCTTCGGTACTTTTCGATTGTTCTCGGAATTCCGCTGATGTTTAAAAATGCTACGGAACTCTTCAAGTGTACTCGTAATTCCGGTGATGTTTCAAAATTCTTCGGAACTCTTACATTGTTCTCGGAATTCCGCTGAAGTTTAAAAATGCTTCGGAACTCTTCCATTGTTCTAGGATTTCCGATGAAGAATAAAAATGCTTCGTAACTCTTCCATTGTTCTCGGAATTCCGCTAATGAGTAAAAAAGATTCGGAACTCTTCCTTTGTTCTCTTAATTCCGCTGACGTTTAAAAATGCTTCGGAACTCTTCCATTGTTCTCGGAATTCCGCTGAAGTTTAAAAATGCTTCAGAACTCTTCCATTGTTCTAGGATTTCTGCTGAAGTTTAAAAATGCTTTGGAACTCTTCCATTGTTCTCTGAATTCCGCTGAAGTTTAAACATGCTTCGGAACTCCCTTTGGAAGTGCATTGAGGTTAAGGGTACATTGCTGGAAAAGGAAAAAAAAAAAAAACTCTTTAAATCTCTTAGTTTGCGAGTGTGAACGAGTTGCGTGTGTCCGGAGCGTAAGTGCGAACGAAAGTAAGTGTGTGACTTGTTTTTCAGTGAAGAGGTATTTGGGAATCCTGCAAAAAATACCTGTGTGAATTGTGGTGAGTGCTGCATTGTGACCTGCTGAGTGCTTTTCTACCTGTTTAGATTTATTGGGCTTTTTAAAACCTATTTTCTCACTACAGTTTTAGTTTCTTAGTTTACTACCTGTGTATTTAAGGGTTAACTACATTGCACTAAAATCCTGAGGTGTAGATTTACTCACAAGGGGTTAATTAAGGGGAAGGGGTTATAATTAAGGGTTTATAAGGGGCAGCTGGTTGGACATCAAGTCCTTTGGAAGTGCATCGAGGTGAATGGTACATTGCTGGAAAAGAAAAAAAAAAAAAAAATCTTTAAATCTCTTAGTTTGCGAGTGTGAACGAACTGCGTGTGTCTGGAGCGTAAGTGCGAATGAATGTAAGTGTGTGACTTGTTTTTCAGTGACTTTGAATTCAGGGAGTTTGGAAGGGAGGACTTAGGACTGAATTGCTGACTGTATTTCATCTTTCTTTAATTTACTTTTTACTTAATTAATCCACCTGACCTACTTATTTGATTCCCCCATCCATACTTGATACTTAATTGATCCCCCATCCATACTTTACTGATCCCCCGCCGATATCTAATTGATACACTTGCACATCCCTAATTGATCCCCGTCCATACACCTATATATAAATAATTGTGTTTTGTACTTGTAAATATATACTGACTGTATCCCCATATTTAGAATGACTTCCATTTTGGCCGGAGCCGTGCAGTGTACATCTTGCGCAATGTATGCATTCCGTGAGCAACCGCTCGAGGATAAATACTGCTGCGAGAGATGTGAGCATATCGTGCACTTGGAAGCCCAAATTCTGGATCTAAGTGCTCAGTTAGCGGGACTGAGGAGTAGTGTTGAGCCACCCCCGTAGTGTTCGGGTTCGGTTCGGTTCGTCGAACACCGGGATGTTCGAGGAACTGTTCGTCGAACTGTTCGTCGAACACCTTAGAACACCGTCGAACACCGTTAAAACCAATGGCAGGCAAACAAAAACACATAGAAACACATAGAAAACACCTGCAAAGGTGTCCAATAGCTGACAAACTGCTCAGAAGACACTCTCTTTAAAAAAGCCGGCCGGCAAATTCAGCAGCGGCATACACCGGTACCCGACAATTTAGACAAGAAGTAATAGAGCATCACACATAGATTAGATAGATAGAAACATGTCAGTCACACATATAAGAAGCACAGTGACAGTGTTGGTTACTGCACTTGTCATTTAGTGTAAAGGATTTATTAAAAAAAATATTAGTGTTTTCATGCACCGTCTCTTTAAAAAAGCCGGCCGGCAATTCAGCATCTGTACCCGACAATTTAGAACAGAAAGAATAGAGCTTCACAGATAGATTAGATAGATAGAAACATGTCAGTCACATATATAATAAGTACAGTGATAGTGTTGCTTACTGTACTTGTCATTTAGTGTAAAGGATTTATTTAAAAAAATAATAGTGTTTTCATGCACTGTCTCTTTAAAAAAGCCGGCCGGCAATTCAGCAGCGGTACCCGACAATTTAGAACAGAAAGATAGAGCATCACACATAGATTAGATAGATAGAAACATGTCAGTCACATATATATGAAGTACAGTGATAGTGTTGGTTACTGTACTTGTCATTTAGTATTAAAATAAAGGATTTATTATTAAAAAAATTGGCGTGGGGTTCTCCTTAATTTTAGGCTCTAGCGGAGGTTAAGCAGACGGCTGGGGCAGATGTTTGAAGCCTGGGAAGGGGGTAATACCCACGGAGCTTCCCAGGCTACTAATATCAGCCCCCAGCTGAATACATAGCCTTTACTAGCTATTAAAATGGGGGACCCCCCCTAAAAAATGACGTGGGGTCCCCCCTAATTTAATAGCTAGCAAAGGCTAGGCAGACAGCTGGGGGCTGATATTAATAGCCCAGGAAAGGAGCCATGAATATTGGCCCCCTCCCAGGCTAGAAACACCAGCCGTCAGCCGCCCCAGAAATGGCGCATTCATAGGATGCGCCAATTCTGGCACTTAGCCTCGCTCTTCCACGCTGCCCTGGTGCTTTGGCAGGGGGTAATAGGGTTGGGGTTGATGTCAGCTTATAATGCCAGCTGACATCAAGCCCAGGTTAGTAATGGAGAGGCGTCTATAAGACACCCCCATTACTAACCCCATAGTCAAAGTTAAAAAAAACACAAACACCCAGAATAAAGTCCTTTAATTGAAATAAAGACACAATCCTTTATTGTTCTAAATTCAACCATACTTACCATCACGCCCATTCCAGCTGAAGCCAACGATCTCCTGCAATAAAAGAAAAATAATAAAGCAACCTCATCCTTACCTTTCCATGGTTCCCACGACAGCTTCAGCTCTGCTACATCGAGATGACAGGCTGGACCGCAGCAGAATGCTGCCATCCAGCCTGTCATCCCGCAGACACTGAGAAGCGCAGGCTTGCTTGCGCTGCTCAGCGTCTCTCTGTGACGACATTCAGATGAGCCGAGTTCATGTCCAATGAACTCGGCTCACCTCATGCACGTCACTGACAGCGTGGGAAAATTCTCACGCTGAAGCGCTGATTGCAGGAGAATTTTCCCACGCTGTCAGTGACGTGCAGGAGGTGAGCTGAGTTCATTGGACATGAGCTCACCTCATGCACATCACTGACAGCGTGGGAGAATTCTCCTGCACTCAGCACTTCAGCGTGAGAATTTTCCCACGCTGTCAGTGACGTGCATGAGGTGAGCCGAGTTCATTGGACATGACCTCGGCTCATCTGGATGCCGTCACAGCGAGACAGTGAGGAGCGCAAGCATGCCTGCGCTTCTCAGTGTCTGCGGGATGACAGACTGGATGGCAGCGTTCTGCTGCGGTCCAGCCAGTCATCTCGATGTAGCAGAGCTGAAGCTGTCGTGGGAACCATGGAAAGGTAAGGATGAGGTTGGTTTATTATTTTTCTTTTATTGCAGGAGATCGTTGGCTTCAGCTGGAATGGGTGTGATGGTAAGTATGGTTTAATTTAGAACAATAAAGAATTGTGTCTTTATTTCAATTAAAGGACTTTATTCTGGGTGTTGTGTTTTTTTTAAATACTTTACTAGAAATTCATGGCGGTCATGTCTAATACTGGCGGGACCCCATGAATTTTGGGCTTGGGGCCAGCTGATAATACCAAGCTGGCCCTAACCCTTTTATTACCCAGTGAGCCACCGCACCAGGGCCCTGGATGAGTTGGGTACAGCGCCAGAAGATGGCGCTTCTATGAACGCGCCATTTTCCGGGGTGGCTGCGGACTGCAATTTGTAGCGGGGGGGGCCCAGAAAGCTTGGGCCTCCCTGCGCTGCAGATTCCAGCCCCCAGCTGCCTAGTTGTACCTGGCTGGACACAAAAATAGGGCGAAGCCCCACGTACTTTTTTTTTAATTATTTCATGAAATTCATGAAATAATTAAGAAAAAAAGGCCTTCCCTATATTGTTGTGTCCGGCCAGGTACAAATAGGCAGCTGGTGGTTGGGGGCAGCCCGTTCCTGCCTGCTGTACCTGGCTGGACAGAAATATAGTGCGAAGCCCCACTTCAATTTTTTTAATTATTTCATGAAAGTCATGAAATAATTAAGAAAAAAAGGGCTTCCCTATATTGTTGTGTCCGGCCAGGTACAAATAGGCAGCTGGTGGATGGGGGCAGCCCGTTCCTGCCTGCTGTACCTGGCTGGACACAAATATAGTGCGAAGCCCCACTTCAATTTTTTTAAATTATTTCAGGAAATTCATGAAATAATTTAAAAAAAATTGACGTGGGGCTTCGCACTATATTTGTGTCCAGCCAGGTACAGCAGGCAGGAACGGGCTGCCCCCAACCACCAGCTGCCTATTTGTAGCTGGCCGGACACAACAATATAGGGAAGCCCTTTTTTTCTTAATTATTTCATGAAATAATTTAAAGAAAATTGACGTGGGGCTTCGCCCTGTTTTTGTGTCCAGCCAGGTACAACTAGGCAGCTGGGGGCTGGAATCCGCAGCGCAGGGAGGCCCAAGCTTTCTGGGCCACCCCCGCTGCAAATTGCAGTCCGCAGCCACCCCGGAAAATGGCGCGTTCATAGAAGCGCCATCTTCTGGCGCTGTACCCAACTCATCCAGGGCCCTGGTGCGGTGGCTCACTGGGTAATAAAGGGGTTAGGGCCAGCTTGGCATTATCAGCTGGCCCTAAGCCCGAAATTCATGGGGTCACGCCAATATTAGACATGACCACCATGAATTTCTAGTAAAGTATTTAAAAAAAACACAACACCCAGAAAAAAGTCCTTTAATTGAAATAAACACACAATTCTTTATTGTTCTAAATTAAACCATACTTACCATCACGCCCATTCCAGCTGAAGCCAACGATCTCCTGAAATAAAAGAAAAATAATAAAGCAACATCATCCTTACCTTTCCATGGTTCCCATGACAGCTTCAGCTCTGCTACATCGAGATGACTGGCTGGACCGCAGCAGAACGCTGCCATCCAGCCTGTCATCCCGCAGACACTGAGAAGCGCAGGCTTGCTTGCGCTCCACAGTGTCTCTCTGTGAGGGCATCCAGATGAGCCGAGTTAATGTCCAATGAACTCGGCTCACCTCATGCACGTCACTGACAGCGTGGGAAAATTCTCCTGCACTCAGCGCTTCAGCGTGGGAGAATTCTCACACTGAAGCGCTGAGTGCAGGAGAATTCTCCCACGCTGTCAGTGACGTGCAGGAGGTGAGCTGAGTTCATTGGACATGAGCTCACCTTATGCACGTCACTGACAGCGTGGGAAAATTCTCCTGCACTCAGCGCTTCAGCGGGAGAATTCTCACGCTGAAGCGCTGAGTGCAGGAGAATTCTCCCACGCTGTCAGTGACGTGCAGGAGGTGAGCTGAGTTCATTGGACATGAGCTCACCTTATGCACGTCACTGACATCGTGGGAGAATTCTCCTGCACTCACCGCTTCAGCTTGAGAATTTTCCCACGCTGTCAGTGACGTGCATGAGGTGAGCCGAGTTCATTGGACATGAACTCGGCTCATCTGGATGTCGTCACAGAGAGACGCTGAGCAGCGCAAGCAAGCCTGCGCTTCTCAGTGTCTGCGGGATGAGAGGCTGGATGGCAGCGTTCTGCTGCGGTCCAGCCTGTCATCTCGATGTAGCAGAGCTGAAGCTGTCGTGGGAACCATGGAAAGGTAAGGATGAGGTTGCTTTATTATTTTTCTAGTATTGCAGGAGATCGTTGGCTTCAGCTGGAATGGGCGTGACGTTAAGTATGGTTTAATTTAGAACAATAAAGGATTGTGTCTTTATTTCAATTAAAGGACTTTATTCTGGGTGTTTGTGTTTTTTTTAACTTTGACTATGGGGTTAGTAATGGGGGTGTCTTATAGACACCTCTCCATTACTAACCTGGGCTTGATGTCAGCTGGCATTATAAGCTGACATCAACCCCAACCCTATTACCCCCTGCCACCGCACCAGGGCAGCGTGGAAGAGCGAGGCTAAGTGCCAGAATTGGCGCATCCTATGAATGTGCCATTTCTGGGGCGGCTGACGGCTGGTGTTTCTAGCCTGGGAGGGGGCCAATATTCATGGCTCCTTTCCTGGGCTATTAATATCAGCCCCCAGCTGTCTGCCTAGCCTTTGCTAGCTATTAAATTAGGGGGGACCCCACGTCATTTTTTTTGGGGGGTCCCCCATTTTAATAGCTAGTAAAGGCTATGTATTCAGCTGGGGGCTGATATTAGTAGCCTGGGAAGCTCCGTGGGTATTACCCCCTTCCCAGGCTTCAAACATCTGCCCTAGCCGTCTGCTTAACCTCCGCTAGAGCCTAAAATTAAGGGGAACCCCACGCCAATTTTTTTAATAATAAATCCTTTATTTTAATACTAAATGAGAAGTACAGTAACCAACACTATCACTGTACTTCATATATATGTGACTGACATGTTTCTATCTATCTAATCTATGTGTGAAGCTCTATTCTGTCTGTTATAAATTGTCGGGTACCACTGCTGAATTGCCGGCCGGCTTTTTTAAAGAGACGGTGCATGAAAACACTATTATTTTTTTTGATAAATCCTTTACGCTAAATGACAAGTACAGTAAGCAACACTGTCACTGTACTTCGTATATATGTGGCTGACATGTTTCTATCTATCTAATCTATGTATGATGCTCTATTCTGTCTGTTATAAATTGTCGGGTACCGCTGCTGAATTGCCGGCCGGCTTTTTTAAAGAGACAGTGCATGAAAACACTATTATTTTTTTAAATAAATCCTTTACACTAAATGACAAGTACAGTAATCAACACTGTCACTGCACTTCTTATATATGTGACTGACATGTTTCTATCTATCTAATCTATGTGTGATTCTCTATTCCTTCTATTCTAAATTGTCGGGTACCGCTGCTGGATTGCCAGCCGGCTTTTTTAAAGAGACGGTGCATGAAAACACTATTATTTTTTTTGATAAATCCTTTGCGCTAAATGACAAGTACAGTGAGCAGCACTTTCACTGTACTTCGTATATATGTGGCTGACATGTTTATATCTATCTAATCTATGTGTGAAGCTCTATTCTTTCGGTTCTAAATTGTCGGGTACAGGTGTATGCCGCTGCTGAATTGCCGGCTTTTCATGTTTCACTGTTGGCACTGTTCCCATCGATTTGGGCAATCACTGTAATGCCACAACCACCATGGCTGTGGCATTACAGTGAGTGGCAGATAATCCCTGCATGATTGGTGCTGTAAATAGCGCCAGACATGCAGGACACGCTTTTGGTGCACGAACAGTTATCGAACATAACCTCGAACAGCCGAATTTTTTGCAAATCGTTCGGGTTCTTCGAACAACTCGAACACCGCCCAAAACAGCTCGAATTTGAAATTGGCGAACAGTTCTAGTCGAACACCGCTCATCTCTACTGAGGAGCATCGACAACATGGAACGGAGTTTGCTGCTCACCGAGCAGACACTCAATGGGTCAATACTGGGGATGGAGCATAGAGGGGAAGTGCAGGCTGAACACTCAGGGAGCTGGATAACAGTTAGGAGGGATAGAGGGAAGAAGTATAGAAAGACTGGTTCAGAACCGGCATTATTGGAGCACGACAGATCCTCTGACCGCCGGGGGAGTGTATGCTCCAGTAATGAGGGGGAGGGGGGAAGTGTAGGGCAGGCAAGACAGGTTCTGGTAGTGGGTGACTCTATTATTAGGGGGACAGACAGGGCAATCTGTCACAAAGACCGGGATTGCCAAACGGTGTGCTGCCTCCCTGGCGCTCGAGTCCGGCACATCGCGGATCGGGTTGACAGGTTACTGGGTGGGGCTGGCGAAGACCCAGCGGTCATGGTCCACATCGGCACCAATGACAAAGTGAGTAGTAGATGGAGGGTCCTTAAAAATGATTTCAGGGACCTAGGTAGGAAGCTTAGGGCAAGGACCTCCAAGGTAGTTTTCTCAGAAATACTACCAATCCCGAAAGCCACACAGGAGCGCCAACGGGAAGTTAGGGAGGTGAATAAGTGGCTAAAGAGTTGGTGCAAGGCAGAAGGGTTTGGGTTCATGGAGAACTTGGCCGACTTCGCGGTCGACTGCAGGCTCTACCGTAGGGACGGGCTGCACCTCAATGGGGAGGGTGCAGCGGTGCTGGGGAAGAAGATGGCTAATGGGTTGGAGGAGTTTTTAAACTAGAGACGGGGGGAACCAAGGAAATAGGTGGGATGTGAGGCAAGCAAGGGGGAATGGGAGAAGTGAATATTATGAGGGTGGAGAGGGGGGTGGGGATAGTACAGTTAGATCGTTAGAGAAGAATAGGATGCTAAATAACCCCAAAGTTTTATCTTGCATGCTGACCAACGCAAGAAGCCTGACCAATAAGGCGGATGAGCTGCAGGCGCTTATATCGGAGGAGAGGTATGACATCGTAGGTATAACAGAGACTTGGCTAGACGATAGCTACGACTGGGCGGTAAATTTATTAGATTATAGTTTATTTAGAAGGGACCGGAAACAGGGGAAAGGCGGAGGAGTCTGCTTATATGTAAAGTCATGTCTAAAACCCAGACTAAGGGAAGATATAGGAGAGGGAGAAGAGGGGGTCGAGTCCATGTGGTTAGAGATAGAGGGAACTAAAAATAATAATAAAATATTACTGGGGGTCTGCTATAAGCCACCCAATATAACAGAGGAGAATGAGAATCTGCTATTAGGACAAATAGACAAAGTAGCAAAACATAATGAAGTGATTGTAATGGGGGATTTCAACTACCCGGATATTGACTGGGAAACAGAATCCTGTAGATCTCAGAAAGGAAAAAGGATCTTGACAAATATTAAGGATAATTATCTCTCCCAACTAGTGCAGGAACCAACGAGAGGGAAGGCCGTGTTGGACTTAATATTGACTAATAGGCCTGATAGAATAACTGAGGTACAGATAGGGGGGCACCTAGGTAATAGCGACCATAATATTATCGACTTCAAAATGCCCTCCAGTAGGGTTATCAATAAGGGAACAACAAAAACATTAAACTTTAGGAGGGCGAAGTTTGATCAGCTGAAAGAAAACCTTCAACTTATTGACTGGGACAAAGTTCTTAATCAAAGGAATATGAATAGTAAATGGGAAACCTTCAAAAGAATTCTGAATACTCAGTGCGAGAGATATATACCGTATGGGAATAAAAGGGCCAGAAATAAGAGGAAACCAATATGGTTGAACAAGAACGTAAAAGGGGCGTTAAATAGCAAAAAAGAGGCATTCAAGAGATTAAAACAGGAAAACAGTAAGGAGGCACTAATGTGTTACAAGGAAAAAACGAGAACCTGTAAAAAACAAATAAAAATAGCGAAGGAGGAAACAGAGAGACGTATTGCTAGGGAAAGTAGATCAGATCCCAAACTGTTCTTTACGTATATAAATAGTAAAAGGATTAAATCGGAAAATATTGGACCGATAAAAAGTGAGGAAGGCAAAATCATAGAGAAAGATGAGGATAAAGCTAATCTATTAAATAATTTTTTTTCGACAACTTTCACAAAGGAAATAGAACTAACAGGAGAAATGAGAAGTGACAAACTTAATCCTCCACTAAGTATGACAAATCTAACCCAAGTTGAGGTACAGAAACGCCTCAGTAACATTAAAATAAACAAATCACCAGGACCTGATGGCATACACCCACGGGTACTAAGGGAACTAAGTAATGTGATAGACAGACCGTTATATCTTATATTTAAGGACTCTGTTGAGACTGGGTCTGTACCACTTGATTGGCGACAGGCGAATGTAGTGGCAATATTCAAAAAGGGAGCGAAAAGTGACGCCGGGAACTATCGGCCGGTGAGTCTGACGTCCGTTGTGGGCAAAATTTTTGAAAGCTTCATTAAAGAGGCAATTACGGAGCATCTTGATGCTAATAATCTTTTAATCCCGAACCATCATGGATTCATGAGGAATCGCTCCTGCCAAACAAACCTGATTGACTTCTACGAGGAGGTTAGCTCTCGAGTAGATCAGGGGGAACCAGTGGATGTCGTGTATCTCGACTTCTCAAAAGCGTTCGATAGCGTGCCACATAATAGGTTGGTATACAAAATGAGAATGATGGGGCTGGGGGAAAATGTCTGCAAGTGGGTAGCTAACTGGCTAAAGGATAGAAGGCAGAGGGTGGTTATAAATGGAATATACTCTGATTGGGTAAGCGTCACTAGTGGGGTACCACAGGGATCAGTACTAGGCCCAATGTTATTTAATATATTTATTAACGACATAGTAAAAGGGATAAATAGTAAAATATCAATATTTGCAGATGACACAAAGTTATGTAAAACAATTAATACAAAAGAGGACAGTGCAGACCTACAGAGGGATTTGGATAAGCTGGGTAGGTGGAGCATTAAATGGCAAATGAGGCTTAATGAGGAGAAATGTAAGGTCATACATATGGGAAGGAAAAATGGAAGTCACCAGTACTCACTGAATGGGAAATCATTGGGGAATTCAGAGATGGAGAAGGACTTGGGCATCTTGATTGATAGCAAACTAAACTGGAGTGCCCAAAGTCAGGCCGCTGCTGTAAGGGCAAACAGGGTAATGGGATGTATCAGAAGAGGTAAAGCTGCAAAGGATGAGAACATTGTTTTTCCACTGTACAAAGCACTGGTCAGACCACACTTGGAATACTGTGCTCAGTTATGGGCCCCAATATATAGAAAGGATATAAATGAGCTTGAAAAGGTACAAAGGAGGGCAACAAAATTAATAAAGGGAATGGAGGGACTGCAATACCTAGAGAGGCTGGCAAAACTAGGACTATTCAGCCTGGAAAAGAGAAGGTTGAGGGGGGACATAATAAATGTGTACAAATATGTTAGGGGACAGTATAGAGATCTAGCCCGGGATTTGTTCAAAAGGAGGGATATTACGGTAACAAGAGGGCATTCACTAAGATTGGAAGAGAAAAGGTTTCAGCACCAGCATAGGAAGGGGTTCTTTACGGTAAGAGCAGTGAGAATATGGAATTCACTGAGTGAGGAGACGGTAATGTCGGATTCACTACACCAGTTCAAGCGGGGACTGGATGCATTTCTAGATACCAGGCAGATTTCAGCATATACTTAAAAATAAAATAAAATAGTAGGTTGATACAGGGATTTATTCTGACTGCTGGTTTCAGAGTCGGGAGGGAATTTTTCCTCAGGTGAAGATTGGCCAAATCATTTGGGGTTTTTGCCCTCCTCTGGATCAACTTTAGCAATTACAGAACTAACAGGTCGAACTTGATGGACGCAAGTCTTTATTCGGCTTTACAAACTACTATAACTCTTACATTGTTCTCGGAATTCCGCTGAAGTTTAAAAATGCTTCAGAACTCTTCCATTGTTCTCGGAATTCTGCTGACCTTTAAAAATGCTTCCAATCTCTTCCATTTTTCTCGGAATTCTGCTGAAGTTTAAAAATGCTTCGGTACTCTTACATTGTTCCCAGAATTCTGCTGAAGTTTAAAAATGCTACGGTACTCTTCCATTGTTCCCGGAATTCCGCTGAAGTTTAAAAATGGTTCGGAACTCTTTCATTGCTCAAGGAATTCCGCTGATGTTTAAAAATGATTCGGAACTCTTCCATTTTTCTCAGACTTCCGCTGACGTTTAAAAATGCTTCGGAACTTTTCCATTGTTCTCGGAATTTTGCTGACGTTTTAAAATGCTTTGGAACTCTTCCATTGTTCTCGGACATCCGCTGACATTTTAAAATGCTTCAGAACTCTTCCATTGTTCTCGGAATTGTGCTGATGTTTAAAAATGCTTCGAAACTCTTCCATTGTTCTCGGAATTCCTATGAAGTTTAAAAATGCTTAGATACTCTTCCATTGTTCTCGGAATTCTGCTGACGTTTGAAAATGCTTCTGTACTCTTCCTTTGTTCTCGGAATTCTGCTGACATTTAAAAATGCTTCGGAACACTTCCATTGTTCTCGGAATTTCCGATGAAGTTTCAAAATGCTTCGGAACTCTTCCATTGTTCTCGGAATTCTGCTGACGTTTAAAAATGCTTCTGATCTCTTCAATTGTACTCGGAATTCTCCTGAAGTATAAAAATGCTTCGGAACTCTTCCATTGCTCCCGGAATTCCGCTGAAGTTTAAAAATGCTTCGGAACTCTTTCATTGCTCAAGGAATTCCGCTGACGTTCAAATATGCTTCGGAACTCTTCCATTGTTCTTGGAATTCCACTGATGTTTAAAAATTCTTCGGAACTCTTCCATTGTTCTCAGAGTTCCGCTGACGAGTAAAAATGCTTTGGAACTCTTCCATTATTCTCGTAATTCCGCTGACGTTTAAAAATGCTTCGGAACTCTTCCATTGTTCTCGGAATTCCGCTGAAGTTTAAAAATGCTTCAGAACTCTTCCATTGTTCTAGGATTTCCGCTGAAGTTTAAAAATGGTCTGGAACTCTTCCATTGTTCTCGGAATTCCGCTGAAGTTTAAAAATGCTTCGGAACTCTTCCATTGTTCTCAGAATTCCGCTGAAGTTTAAAAATGCTTCGGAAATCTTCCATTGTTCTCGGAATTCTGCTGATATTTAAAAATGCTTCCGATCTCTTCCAATGTTCTCGGAATTCTGCTGAAGTTAAAAATGCTACGGAACTCTTCCATTGTTCCCGGAATACCGCTGAAGTTTAAAGATGCTTCGGAACTCTTTCATTGCTCAAGGAATTCCGGTGCCGTTTAAAAATGCTTCGGAACTCTTCCATTTATCTCAGAATTCCGCTGACATTTAAAAATGCTTCGGAACTCTTCCATTGTTCTCAGAATTCCGCTGACGTTTAAAAATGTTTCGGTACTTTTCAATTGTTCTCGGAATTCCGCTGATGTTTAAAAATGCTTCGGAACTCTTCTAGTGTACTCGTACTTCCGGTGATGTTTAAAAATTCTTCGGAACTCTTACATTGTTCTCGGAATTCCGCTGAAGTTTAAAAATGCTTCGGAACTCTTCCATTGTTCTAGGAATTCCGATGAAGTTTAAAAATGCTTCGGAACTCTTCCATTGTTCTCGGAATTCCGCTGAAGTTTAAAAATGCTTCAGAACTCTTACATTGTTCTCGGAATTCCGCTGAAGTTTAAAAGTGCTTCAGAACTCTTACAGTGTTCTCGGAATTCCGCTGATGTTTAAAAATGCTTCGGAACTCTAGCAATGTTCTCGTAATTCCGCTGACGTTTAAAAATGCTTCGGAACTCTTCCATTGTTCTAGAATTTCTGCTGAAGTTTAAAAATGCTTCGGAACTCTTCTATTGTTCTCGCAATTCTGCTGAAGTTTAAAAATGCTTCGGAACTCTTCCATTGTTCTCGGAAATTCTGTTGACGTTAAAAAATGCTTCCGATCTCTTCCATTGTTCTCGGAATTCTGCTGAAGTTTAAAAATGCTTCGGAACTCTTCCATTGTTCCCGGTACCTGCTGAAGTTTAAAAATGCTTCGGAACTCCTCCATTGTTCTCGCAATTCCGCTGACGTTTAAAAATGCTACATAACTCTTCCATTTTCCTCAGAATTCCGCTGATGTTTAAAAATGTTTCTGAACTCTTCCATTGTTCTAGGATTTCCCCTGAAGTTTAAAAATGCTTCGGAACTCTTCCATTGTTCTTGGAATTCCGCTGAAGTTTAAAAATGCTTCGGAACGCTTCAAGTGTACTCGTAATTCCGGTGATGTTTCAAAATTCTTCGGAACTCTTACATTGTTCTCGGAATTCCGCTGAAGTTTAAAAATGCTTCGGAACTCTTTCATTGTTCTAGGATTTCCGATGAAGAATAAAAATGCTTCGGAACTCTTCCATTGTTCTCGGAATTCCGCTGATGAGTAAAAATGATTCGGAACTCTTCCTTTGTTCTCTTAATTCCGCTGACGTTTAAAAATGCTTCGGAACTCTTCCATTGTTCTCGGAATTCTGCTGAAGTTTAAAAATGCTTCAGAACTCTTCCATTGTTCTAGGATTTCCGCTGAAGTTTAAAAATGCTTCGGAACTCTTCCATTGTTCTTGGAATTCCGCTGAAGTTTAAAAATGCTTCGGAACTCTTACATTGTTCTCGGAATTCCGCTGATGTTTAAAAATGCTTTGGAACTCTTCCATTGTTCTCGGAATTCTGTTGACGTTAAAAAATGCTTCCGATCTCCTCCATTGTTCTCGGAATTCTGCTGACATTTTAAAATGCTTCGGAACTCTTCCATTGTTCTTGGAATTCTGCTGAAGTTTAAAAATTCTTCGGAACTCTTCCATTGTTTATGGAATTGCGCTGACATTTAAAAATGATTCGGAACTCTTCCATTGTTCTCGAAATTCCACTGACGTTTAAAAATGCTTTGGAACTCTTCCTTTGTTCTCGGAATTCCGCTGAAGTTTAAAGATACTTCGGAACTCTTTCATTGCTCAAGGAATTCCGGTGAAGTTTAAAAATGCTTTGGAACTCTTCCATTGTTCTCTGAATTCCGCTGAAGTTTAAAAATGCTTCGGAACTCCCTTTGGAAGTGCATTGAGGTTAAGGGTACATTGCTGGAAAAGGAAAAAAAAAAAAAAAACTCTTTAAATCTCTTAGTTTGCGAGTGTGAACGAGCTGCGTGTGTCCGGAGCGTAAGTGCGAACGAAAGTAAGTGTGTGACTTGTTTTTCAGTGAAGAGGTATTTGGGAATCCTGCAGAAAATACCTGTGTGAATTGTGGTGAGTGCTGCATTGTGACCTGCTGAGTGCTTTTCTACCTGTTTAGATTTATTGGGCTTTTTAAAACCTATTTTCTCACTACAGTTTTAGTTTCTTAGTTTACTACCTGTGTATTTAAGGGTTAACTACATTGCACTAAAATCCTGAGGTGTAGATTTACTCACAAGGGGTTAATTAAGGGGAAGGGGTTATAATTAAGGGTTTATAAGGGGCAGCTGGTTGGACATCAAGTCCTTTGGAAGTGCATCGAGGTGAATGGTACATTGCTGGAAAAGAAAAAAAAAAAAAAACTCTTTAAATCTCTTAGTTTGCGAGTGTGAACGAGCTGCGTGTGTCTGGAGCGTAAGTGCGAATGAATGTAAGTGTGTGACTTGTTTTTCAGTGACTTTGAATTCAGGGAGTTTGGAAGGGAGGACTTAGGACTGAATTGCTGACTGTATTTCATCTTTTTTTAATTTACTTTTTACTTAATTAATCCACCTGACCTACTTATTTGATTCCCCCATCCATACTTGATACTTAATTGATCCCCCATCCATACTTTACTGATCCCCCGCCGATATCTAATTGATACACTTGCACATCCCTAATTGATCCCCGTCCATACACCTATATATAAATAATTGTGTTTTGTACTTGTAAATATATACTGACTGTATCCCCATATTTAGAATGACTTCCATTTTGGCCGGAGCCGTGCAGTGTACATCTTGCGCAATGTATGCATTCCGTGAGCAACCGCTCGAGGATAAATACTGCTGCGAGAGATGTGAGCATATCGTGCACTTGGAAGCCCAAATTCTGGATCTAAGTGCTCAGTTAGCGGGACTGAGGAGTAGTGTTGAGCCACCCCCGTAGTGTTCGGGTTCGGTTCGGTTCGTCGAACACCGGGATGTTCGAGGAACTGTTCGTCTAACTGTTCGTCGAACACCTTAGAACACCGTCGAACACCGTTAAAACCAATGGCAGGCAAACAAAAACACATAGAAACACATAGAAAACACCTGCAAAGGTGTCCAAAAGCTGACAAACTGCTCAGAAGACACTCTCTTTAAAAAAGCCGGCCGGCAAATTCAGCAGCGGCATACACCGGTACCCGACAATTTAGACAAGAAGTAATAGAGCATCACACATAGATTAGATAGATAGAAACCTGTCAGTCACACATATAAGAAGCACAGTGACAGTGTTGGTTACTGCACTTGTCATTTAGTGTAAAGGATTTATTAAAAAAAATATTAGTGTTTTCATGCACCGTCTCTTTAAAAAAGCCGGCCGGCAATTCAGCATCTGTACCCGACAATTTAGAACAGAAAGAATAGAGCTTCACAGATAGATTAGATAGATAGAAACATGTCAGTCACATATATAATAAGTACAGTGATAGTGTTGCTTACTGTACTTGTCATTTAGTGCAAAGGATTTATTTAAAAAAATAATAGTGTTTTCATGCACTGTCTCTTTAAAAAAGCCGGCCGGCAATTCAGCAGCGGTACCCGACAATTTAGAACAGAAAGATAGAGCATCACACATAGATTAGATAGATAGAAACATGTCAGTCACATATATATGAAGTACAGTGATAGTGTTGGTTACTGTACTTGTCATTTAGTATTAAAATAAAGGATTTATTATTAAAAAAATTGGCGTGGGGTTCCCCTTAATTTTAGGCTCTAGCGGAGGTTAAGCAGACGGCTGGGGCAGATGTTTGAAGCCTGGGAAGGGGGTAATACCCACGGAGCTTCCCAGGCTACTAATATCAGCCCCCAGCTGAATACATAGCCTTTACTAGCTATTAAAATGGGGGACCCCCCCAAAAAAATGACGTGGGGTCCCCCCTAATTTAATAGCTAGCAAAGGCAAGGCAGACAGCTGGGGGCTGATATTAATAGCCCAGGAAGGGAGCCATGAATATTGGCCCCCTCCCAGGCTAGATACACCAGCCGTCAGCCGCCCCAGAAATGGCGCATTCATAGGATGCGCCAATTCTGGCACTTAGCCTCGCTCTTCCACGCTGCCCTGGTGCTTTGGCAGGGGGTAATAGGGTTGGGGTTGATGTCAGCTTATAATGCCAGCTGACATCAAGCCCAGGTTAGTAATGGAGAGGCGTCTATAAGACACCCCCATTACTAACCCCATAGTCAAAGTAAAAAAAAACACAAACACCCAGAATAAAGTCCTTTAATTGAAATAAAGACACAATCCTTTATTGTTCTAAATTAAACCATACTTACCATCACGCCCATTCCAGCTGAAGCCAACGATCTCCTGCAATAAAAGAAAAATAATAAAGCAACCTCATCCTTACCTTTCCATGGTTCCCACGACAGCTTCAGCTCTGCTACATCGAGATGACAGGCTGGACCGCAGCAGAAC
This sequence comes from Phyllobates terribilis, assembly GCF_046119375.1. Classification (NCBI taxonomy): domain Eukaryota; kingdom Metazoa; phylum Chordata; class Amphibia; order Anura; family Dendrobatidae; genus Phyllobates; species Phyllobates terribilis. Next base: position 304,959,876 of record NW_027362765.1, on the reverse strand, counting down.
GCTGCCATCCAGCCTGTCATCCCGCAGACACTGAGAAGCGCAGGCTTGCTTGCGCTGCTCAGCGTCTCTCTGTGACGACATCCAGATGAGCCGAGTTCATGTCCAATGAACTCGGCTCACCTCATGCACGTCACTGACAGCGTGGGAAAATTCTCACGCTGAAGCGCTGATTGCAGGAGAATTTTCCCACGCTGTCAGTGACGTGCAGGAGGTGAGCTGAGTTCATTGGACATGAGCTCACCTCATGCACATCACTGACAGCGTGGGAGAATTCTCCTGCACTCAGCACTTCAGCGTGAGAATTTTCCCACGCTGTCAGTGACGTGCATGAGGTGAGCCGAGTTCATTGGACATGACCTCGGCTCATCTAGATGCCGTCACAGCGAGACAGTGAGGAGCGCAAGCATGCCTGCGCTTCTCAGTGTCTGCGGGATGACAGACTGGATGGCAGCGTTCTGCTGCGGTCCAGCCAGTCATCTCGATGTAGCAGAGCTGAAGCTGTCGTGGGAACCATGGAAAGGTAAGGATGAGGTTGGTTTATTATTTTTCTTTTATTGCAGGAGATCGTTGCCTTCAGCTGGAATGGGTGTGATGGTAAGTATGGTTTAATTTAGAACAATAAAGAATTGTGTCTTTATTTCAATTAAAGGACTTTATTCTGGGTGTTGTGTTTTTTTTAAATACTTTACTAGAAATTCATGGCGGTCATGTCTAATACTGGCGGGACCCCATGAATTTTGGGCTTGGGGCCAGCTGATAATACCAAGCTGGCCCTAACCCCTTTATTACCCAGTGAGCCACCGCACCAGGGCCCTGGATGAGTTGGGTACAGCGCCAGAAGATGGCGCTTCTATGAACGCGCCATTTTCCAGGGTGGCTGCGGACTGCAATTTGTAGCGGGGGGGGCCCAGAAAGCTTGGGCCTCCCTGTGCTGCAGATTCCAGCCCCCAGCTGCCTAGTTGTACCTGGCTGGACACAAAAATAGGGCGAAGCCCCACGTACTTTTTTTTAAATTATTTCATGAAATTCATGAAATAATTAAGAAAAAAAGGCCTTCCCTATATTGTTGTGTCCGGCCAGGTACAAATAGGCAGCTGGTGGTTGGGGGCAGCCCGTTCCTGCCTGCTGTACCTGGCTGGACAGAAATATAGTGCGAAGCCCCACTTCAATTTTTTTAAATTATTTCATGAAAGTCATGAAATAATTAAGAAAAAAAGGGCTTCCCTATATTGTTGTGTCCGGCCAGGTACAAATAGGCAGCTGGTGGATGGGGGCAGCCCGTTCCTGCCTGCTGTACCTGGCTGGACACAAATATAGTGCGAAGCCCCACTTCAATTTTTTTAAATTATTTCAGGAAATTCATGAAATAATTTAAAAAAAATTGACGTGGGGCTTCGCACTATATTTGTGTCCAGCCAGGTACAGCAGGCAGGAACGGGCTGCCCCCAACCACCAGCTGCCTATTTGTAGCTGGCCGGACACAACAATATAGGGAAGCCCTTTTTTTCTTAATTATTTCATGAAATAATTTAAAGAAAATTGACGTGGGGCTTCGCCCTGTTTTTGTGTCCAGCCAGGTACAACTAGGCAGCTGGGGGCTGGAATCCGCAGCGCAGGGAGGCCCAAGCTTTCTGGGCCACCCCCGCTGCAAATTGCAGTCCGCAGCCACCCCGGAAAATGGCGCGTTCATAGAAGCGCCATCTTCTGGCGCTGTACCCAACTCATCCAGGGCCCTGGTGCGGTGGCTCACTGGGTAATAAAGGGGTTAGGGCCAGCTTGGCATTATCAGCTGGCCCTAAGCCCGAAATTCATGGGGTCACGCCAATATTAGACATGACCACCATGAATTTCTAGTAAAGTATTTAAAAAAAACACAACACCCAGAAAAAAGTCCTTTAATTGAAATAAACTCACAATTCTTTATTGTTCTAAATTAAACCATACTTACCATCACGCCCATTCCAGCTGAAGCCAACGATCTCCTGAAATAAAAGAAAAATAATAAAGCAACATCATCCTTACCTTTCCATGGTTCCCATGACAGCTTCAGCTCTGCTACATCGAGATGACAGGCTGGACCGCAGCAGAACGCTGCCATCCATCCTGTCATCCCGCAGACACTGAGAAGCGCAGGCTTGCTTGCGCTCCACAGTGTCTCTCTGTGAGGGCATCCAGATGAGCCGAGTTAATGTCCAATGAACTCGGCTCACCTCATGCACGTCACTGACAGCGTGGGAAAATTCTCCTGCACTCAGCGCTTCAGCGTGGGAGAATTCTCACACTGAAGCGCTGAGTGCAGGAGAATTCTCCCACGCTGTCAGTGACGTGCAGGAGGTGAGCTGAGTTCATTGGACATGAGCTCACCTTATGCACGTCACTGACAGCGTGGGAAAATTCTCCTGCACTCAGCGCTTCAGCGGGAGAATTCTCACGCTGAAGCGCTGAGTGCAGGAGAATTCTCCCACGCTGTCAGTGACGTGCAGGAGGTGAGCTGAGTTCATTGGACATGAGCTCACCTTATGCACGTCACTGACAGCGTGGGAGAATTCTCCTGCACTCACCGCTTCAGCTTGAGAATTTTCCCACGCTGTCAGTGACGTGCATGAGGTGAGCCGAGTTCATTGGACATGAACTCGGCTCATCTGGATGTCGTCACAGAGAGACGCTGAGCAGCGCAAGCAAGCCTGCGCTTCTCAGTGTCTGCGGGATGAGAGGCTGGATGGCAGCGTTCTGCTGCGGTCCAGCCTGTCATCTCGATGTAGCAGAGCTGAAGCTGTCGTGGGAACCATGGAAAGGTAAGGATGAGGTTGCTTTATTATTTTTCTAGTATTGCAGGAGATCGTTGGCTTCAGCTGGAATGGGCGTGACGTTAAGTATGGTTTAATTTAGAACAATAAAGGATTGTGTCTTTATTTCAATTAAAGGACTTTATTCTGGGTGTTTGTGTTTTTTTTAACTTTGACTATGGGGTTAGTAATGGGGGTGTCTTATAGACGCCTCTCCATTACTAACCTGGGCTTGATGTCAGCTGGCATTATAAGCTGACATCAACCCCAACCCTATTACCCCCTGCCACCGCACCAGGGCAGCGTGGAAGAGCGAGGCTAAGTGCCAGAATTGGCGCATCCTATGAATGTGCCATTTCTGGGGCGGCTGACGGCTGGTGTTTCTAGCCTGGGAGGGGGCCAATATTCATGGCTCCTTTCCTGGGCTATTAATATCAGCCCCCAGCTGTCTGCCTAGCCTTTGCTAGCTATTAAATTAGGGGGGACCCCACGTCATTTTTTTTGGGGGGTCCCCCATTTTAATAGCTAGTAAAGGCTATGTATTCAGCTGGGGGCTGATATTAGTAGCCTGGGAAGCTCCGTGGGTATTACCCCCTTCCCAGGCTTCAAACATCTGCCCCAGCCGTCTGCTTAACCTCCGCTAGAGCCTAAAATTAAGGGGAACCCCACGCCAATTTTTTTAATAATAAATCCTTTATTTTAATACTAAATGACAAGTACAGTAACCAACACTATCACTGTACTTCATATATATGTGACTGACATGTTTCTATCTATCTAATCTATGTGTGAAGCTCTATTCTGTCTGTTATAAATTGTCGGGTACCACTGCTGAATTGCCGGCCGGCTTTTTTAAAGAGACGGTGCATGAAAACACTATTATTTTTTTTGATAAATCCTTTACGCTAAATGACAAGTACAGTAAGCAACACTGTCACTGTACTTCGTATATATGTGGCTGACATGTTTCTATCTATCTAATCTATGTATGATGCTCTATTCTGTCTGTTATAAATTGTCGGGTACCGCTGCTGAATTGCCGGCCGGCTTTTTTAAAGAGACAGTGCATGAAAACACTATTATTTTTTTAAATAAATCCTTTACACTAAATGACAAGTACAGTAATCAACACTGTCACTGCACTTCTTATATATGTGACTGACATGTTTCTATCTATCTAATCTATGTGTGATTCTCTATTCCTTCTATTCTAAATTGTCGGGTACCGCTGCTGGATTGCCGGCCGGCTTTTTTAAAGAGACGGTGCATGAAAACACTATTATTTTTTTTGATAAATCCTTTGCGCTAAATGACAAGTACAGTGAGCAGCACTTTCACTGTACTTCGTATATATGTGGCTGACATGTTTATATCTATCTAATCTATGTGTGAAGCTCTATTCTTTCGGTTCTAAATTGTCGGGTACAGGGGTATGCCGCTGCTGAATTGCCGGCTTTTCATGTTTCACTGTTGGCACTGTTCCCATCGATTTGGGCAATCACTGTAATGCCACAACCACCATGGCTGTGGCATTACAGTGAGTGGCAGATAATCCCTGCATGATTGGTGCTCTAAATAGCGCCAGACATGCAGGACACGCTTTTGGTGCACGAACAGTTATCGAACATAACCTCGAACAGCCGAATTTTTTGCAAATCGTTCGGGTTCGTCGAACAACTCGAACACCGCCCAAAACAGCTCGAATTTGAGATTGGCGAACAGTTCTAGTCGAACACCGCTCATCTCTACTGAGGAGCATCGACAACATGAAACGGAGTTTGCTGCTCACCGAGCAGACACTCAATGGGTCAATACTGGGGATGGAGCATAGAGGGGAAGTGCAGGCTGAACAGGCAGGGAGCTGGATAACAGTTAGGAGGGATAGAGGGAAGAAGTATAGGAAGGCTGGTTCAGAACCGGCATTATTGGAGCACGACAGATCCTCTGACCGCCGGGGGAGTGTATGCTCCAGTAATGAGGGGGAGGGGGGAAGTGTAGGGTAGGCAAGACAGGTTCTGGTAGTGGGTGACTCTATTATTAGGGGGAAAGACAGGGCAATCTGTCACAAAGACCGGGATCGCCAAACGGTGTGCTGCCTCCCTGGCGCTCGAGTCCGGCACATCGCGGATCGGGTTGACAGGTTACTGGGTGGGGCTGGCGAAGACCCAGCGGTCATGGTCCACATCGGCACCAATGACAAAGTGAGTAGTAGATGGAGGGTCCTTAAAAATGATTTCAGGGACCTAGGTAGGAAGCTTAGGGCAAGGACCTCCAAGGTAGTTTTCTCAGAAATACTACCAATCCCGAAAGCCACACAGGAGCGCCAACGGGAAGTTAGGGAGGTGAATAAGTGGCTAAAGAGTTGGTGCAAGGCAGAAGGGTTTGGGTTCATGGAGAACTTGGCCGACTTCGCGGTCGACTGCAGGCTCTACCGTAGGGACGGGCTGCACCTCAATGGGGAGGGTGCAGCGGTGCTGGGGAAGAAGATGGCTAATGGGTTGGAGGAGTTTTTAAACTAGAGACGGGGGGGAACCAAGGAAATAGGTGGGATGTGAGGCAAGCAAGGGGGAATGGGAGAAGTGAATATTATGAGGGTGGAGAGGGGGGTGGGGATAGTACAGTTAGATCGTTAGAGAAGAATAGGATGCTAAATAACCCCAAAGTTTTATCTTGCATGCTGACCAACGCAAGAAGCCTGACCAATAAGGCGGATGAGCTGCAGGCGCTTATATCGGAGGAGAGGTATGACATCGTAGGTATAACAGAGACTTGGCTAGACGATAGCTACGACTGGGCGGTAAATTTATTAGATTATAGTTTATTTAGAAGGGACCGGAAACAGAGGAAAGGCGGAGGAGTCTGCTTATATGTAAAGTCATGTCTAAAACCCAGACTAAGGGAAGATATAGGAGAGGGAGAAGAGGGGGTCGAGTCCATGTGGTTAGAGATAGAGGGAACTAAAAATAATAATAAAATATTACTGGGGGTCTGCTATAAGCCACCCAATATAACAGAGGAGAATGAGAATCTGCTATTAGGACAAATAGACAAAGTAGCAAAACATAATGAAGTGATTGTAATGGGGGATTTCAACTACCCGGATATTGACTGGGAAACAGAAACCTGTAGATCTCAGAAAGGAAAAAGGATCTTGACAAATATTAAGGATAATTATCTCTCCCAACTAGTGCAGGAACCAACGAGAGGGAAGGCCGTGTTGGACTTAATATTGACTAATAGGCCTGATAGAATAACTGAGGTACAGATAGGGGGGCACCTAGGTAATAGCGACCATAATATTATCGACTTCAAAATGCCCTCCAGTAGGGTTATCAATAAGGGAACAACAAAAACATTAAACTTTAGGAGGGCGAAGTTTGATCAGCTGAAAGAAAACCTTCAACTTATTGACTGGGACAAAGTTCTTAATCAAAGGAATATGAATAGTAAATGGGAAACCTTCAAAAGAATTCTGAATACTCAGTGCGAGAGATATATACCGTATGGGAATAAAAGGGCCAGAAATAAGAGGAAACCAATATGGTTGAACAAGAACGTAAAAGGGGCGTTAAATAGCAAAAAAGAGGCATTCAAGAGATTAAAACAGGAAAACAGTAAGGAGGCACTAATGTGTTACAAGGAAAAAACGAGAACCTGTAAAAAACAAATAAAAATAGCGAAGGAGGAAACAGAGAGACGTATTGCTAGGGAAAGTAGATCAAATCCCAAACTGTTCTTTACGTATATAAATAGTAAAAGGATTAAATCGGAAAATATTGGACCGATAAAAAGTGAGGAAGGCAAAATCATAGAGAAAGATGAGGATAAAGCTAATCTATTAAATAATTTTTTTTCGACAACTTTCACAAAGGAAATAGAACTAACAGGAGAAATGAGAAGTGACAAACTTAATCCTCCACTAAGTATGACAAATCTAACCCAAGTTGAGGTACAGAAACGCCTCAGTAACATTAAAATAAACAAATCACCAGGACCTGATGGCATACACCCACGGGTACTAAGGGAACTAAGTAATGTGATAGACAGACCGTTATATCTTATATTTAAGGACTCTGTTGAGACTGGGTCTGTACCACTTGATTGGCAACAGGCGAATGTAGTGGCAATATTCAAAAAGGGAGCGAAAAGTGACGCCGGGAACTATCGGCCGGTGAGTCTGACGTCCGTTGTGGGCAAAATTTTGAAAGCTTCATTAAAGAGGCAATTACGGAGCATCTTGATGCTAATAATCTTTTAATCCCGAACCAACATGGATTCATGAGGAATCGCTCCTGCCAAACAAACCTGATTGACTTCTACGAGGAGGTTAGCTCTCGAGTAGATCAGGGGGAACCAGTGGATGTCGTGTATCTCGACTTCTCAAAAGCGTTCGATAGCGTGCCACATAATAGGTTGGTATACAAAATGAGAATGATGGGGCTGGGGGAAAATGTCTGCAAGTGGGTAGCTAACTGGCTAAAGGATAGAAGGCAGAGGGTGGTTATAAATGGAATATACTCTGATTGGGTAAGCGTCACTAGTGGGGTACCACAGGGATCAGTACTAGGCCCAATGTTATTTAATATATTTATTAACGACATAGTCAAAGGGATAAATAGTAAAATATCAATATTTGCAGATGACACAAAGTTATGTAAAACAATTAATACAAAAGAGGACAGTGCAGACCTACAGAGGGATTTGGATAAGCTGGGTAGGTGGAGCATTAAATGGCAAATGAGGCTTAATGAGGAGAAATGTAAGGTCATACATATGGGAAGGAAAAATGGAAGTCACCAGTACTCACTGAATGGGAAATCATTGGGGAATTCAGAGATGGAGAAGGACTTGGGCATCTTGATTGATAGCAAACTAAACTGGAGTGCCCAAAGTCAGGCCGCTGCTGTAAGGGCAAACAGGGTAATGGGATGTATCAGAAGAGGTAAAGCTGCAAAGGATGAGAACATTGTTTTTCCACTGTACAAAGCACTGGTCAGACCACACTTGGAATACTGTGCTCAGTTATGGGCCCCAATATATAGAAAGGATATAAATGAGCTTGAAAAGGTACAAAGGAGGGCAACAAAATTAATAAAGGGAATGGAGGGACTGCAATACCTAGAGAGGCTGGCAAAACTAGGACTATTCAGCCTGGAAAAGAGAAGGTTGAGGGGGGACATAATAAATGTGTACAAATATGTTAGGGGACAGTATAGAGATCTAGCCGGGGATTTGTTCAAAAGGAGGGATATTACGGTAACAAGAGGGCATTCACTAAGACTGGAAGAGAAAAGGTTTCAGCACCAGCATAGGAAGGGGTTCTTTACGGTAAGAGCAGTGAGAATATGGAATTCACTGAGTGAGGAGACGGTAATGTCGGATTCACTACACCAGTTCAAGCGGGGACTGGATGCATTTCTAGATACCAGGCAGATTTCAGCATATACTTAAAAATAAAATAAAATAGTAGGTTGATACAGGGATTTATTCTGACTGCTGGTTTCAGAGTCGGGAGGGAATTTTTCCTCAGGTGAAGATTGGCCAAATCATTTGGGGTTTTTGCCCTCCTCTGGATCAACTTTAGCAATTACAGAACTAACAGGTCGAACTTGATGGACGCAAGTCTTTATTCGGCTCTACAAACTACTATAACTCTTACATTGTTCTCGGAATTCCGCTGAAGTTTAAAAATGCTTCAGAACTCTTACATTATTCTCGGAATTCTGCTGACGTTTAAAAATGCTTCCAATCTCTTCAATTGTTCTCGGAATTCCGCTGAAGTATAAAAATGCTTCCGAACTCTTCCATTGCTCCCGGAATTCCGCTGAAGTTTAAAAATGCTTCGGAACTCTTTCATTGCTCAAGGAATTCCGCTGACGTTCAAAAATGCTTCGGAACTCTTCCATTGTTCTTGGAATTCCACTGATGTTTAAAAATTCTTCGGAACTCTTCCATTGTTCTAGGATTTCCGCTGAAGTTTAAAAATGCTCTGGAACTCTTCCATTGTTCTCGGAATTCCGCTGAAGTTTAAAAATGCTTTGGATATCTTCCATTGTTCTCGGAATTCTGCTGACGTTTAAAAATGCTTCGGTACTTTTCGATTGTTCTCGGAATTCCGCTGATGTTTAAAAATGCTACGGAACTCTTCAAGCGTACTCGTAATTCCGGTGATGTTTAAAAATTCTTCGGAACTCTTACATTGTTCTCGGAATTCCGCTGAAGTTTACAAATGATTCGGAACTCTTCCATTGTTCTAGGATTTCCGATGAAGAATAAAAATGCTTCGGAACTCTTCCATTGTTCTCGGAATTCTGCTGAAGTTTAAAAATGCTTCAGAACTCTTCCATTGTTCTCGGAATTCCGCTGATGTTTAAAAATGCTTTGGAACTCTTCCATTGCTCTCGGAATTCTGCTGACGTTTAAAAATGCTTCAGATCTCTTCAATTGTTCTCGGAATTCTGCTGAAGTATAAAAATGCTTCCGAACTCTTCCATTGTTCCCGGAATTCCGCTGAAGTTTAAAAATGCTTCGGAACTCTTTCATTGCTCAAGGAATTCCGCTGACGTTCAAAAATTCTTCGGAACTCTTCCATTGTTCTTGGAATTCCACTGATGTTTAAAAATTCTTCGGAACTCTTCCATTGTTCTCGAAATTCCGCTGACGAGTAAAAATGCTTTGGAACTCTTCCATTGTTCTCGTAATTCCGCTGAAGTTTAAAAATGCTTCAGAACTCTTCCATTGTTCTAGGATTTCCGCTGAAGTTTAAGAATGCTCTGGAACTCTTCCATTGTTCTCGGAATTCCGCTGAAGTTTAAAAATTCTTCGGAACTCTTCCATTGTTCTCGGAATTCCGCTGAAGTTTAAAAATGCTTCGGAAATCTTCCATTGTTCTCGGAACTCTGCTGATATTTAAAAATGCTTCCGATCTCTTCCAATGTTCTGAACTCTTACATTCTTCTCAGAATTCCGCTGATGTTTAAAAATGCTTCGGAACACTTCTATTGTTCTCGGAATTCTGTTGATGTTTAAAAATGCTTCGGAACTCTTCCATTGTTCCCAGCATTCCGCTGAAGTTTAAAAATGCTTCGGAACTCTTTCATTGCTCAAGGAATTCCGCTGACATTCAAAAATGCTTCGGAACTCTTCCATTTTTCGTGGAATTCCGCTGACGAGTAAAAATGCTTCGGAACTCTTCCATTGTTCTCATAATTGCGCTGACGTTTAAAAATGCTTCGGAACTCTTACATTGTTCTCAGAATTCCGCTGAAGTTTAAAAATGCTTCGGAACTCTTCCATTGTTCTCGAAATTCTGCTGACCTTTAAAAATGCTTCCGATCTCTTCCATTGTTCTCGGAATTCTGCTGAAGATTAAAAATGCTTCGGAACTCTTCCATTGTTCCCGGAATTCTGCTGATATTTAAAAATGCTTCCGATCTCTTCCAATGTTCTGAACTCTTACATTGTTCTCAGAATTCCGCTGACGTTTAAAAATGCTTCGGAACTCTTACATTGTTCTCAGAATTCCGCTGAAGTTTAAAAATGCTTCGGAACTCTTTCATTGCTCAAGGAATTCCGCTGACATTTAAAAATGCATCGGAACTCTTCCATTTTTCTCAGAATTCTGCTGATGTTTAAAAATGCTCCGGAACTCTTCCATTGTTCTCGGAATTCTGCTGAAGTTTAAAAAGGCTTCGGATCTCTTTCATTGTTCTCGGAATTCCGCTGAAGTTTAAAAAGGCTTTGGAACTCTTCCATAGTTCTCAGAATTCCGCTGAAGTTTAAAAATGCTTCGGAACTCTTCCATTTTTCTCAGAATTCTGCTGATGTTTAAAAATGCTTCGGTACTTTTCCATTGTTCTCGGAATTCCGCTGACGTTTAAAAATGCTTCGGAACTCTTCCATTTTTCTCAGAATTCCGCTGAAGTTTAAAAATGCTTCTGATATCCTCCATTGTTCTTGGAATTCTGCTGACATTTCAAAATGCTTCGGAACTCTTCCATTGTTCTTGGAATTCTGCTGAAGTTTAAAAATTCTTCGGAACTCTTTCATTGCTCAAGGAATTCCGGTGACGTTTAAAAATGCTTCGGAACTCTTCCATTTATCTCAGAATTCCGCTGACATTTAAAAATGCTTCGGATATCTTCTATTGTTCTCGGAATTCTGCTGACATTTAAAAATGCTTCGGTACTTTTCGATTGTTCTCGGAAATCCGCTGATGTTTAAAAATGCTACGGAACTCTTCAAGCGTACTCGTAATTCCGGTGATGTTTAAAAATTCTTCGGAACTCTTACATTGTTCTCGGAATTCCGCTGAAGTTTACAAATGCTTCGGAACTCTTCCATTGTTCTAGGATTTCCGATGAAGAATAAAAATGCTTCGGAACTCTTCCATTGTTCTCGGAATTCTTCTGAAGTTTAAAAATGCTTCAGAACTCTTCCATTGTTCTCGGAATTCCGCTGATGATTAAAAATGCTTTGGAACTCTTCCATTGCTCTCGGAATTCTGCTGACGTTTAAAAATGCTTCCGATCTCTTCAATTGTTCTCGGAATTCTGCTGAAGTATAAAAATGCTTCCGAACTCTTCCATTGCTCCCGGAATTCCGCTGAAGTTTAAAAATGCTTCGGAACTCTTTCATTGCTCAAGGAATTCCGCTGACGTTCAAAAATTCTTCGGAACTCTTCCATTGTTCTTGGAATTCCACTGATGTTTAAAAATTCTTCGGAACTCTTCCATTGTTCTCGAAATTCCGCTGACGAGTAAAAATGCTTCGGAACTCTTCCATTGTTCTCGTAATTCCGCTGACGTTTAAAAATGCTTCGGAACTCTTCCATTGTTCTCGGAATTCCGCTGAAGTTTAAAAATGCTTCAGAACTCTTCCATTGTTCTAGGATTTCCGCTGAAGTTTAAAAATGCTCTGGAACTCTTCCATTGTTCTCGGAATTCCGCTGAAGTTTAAAAATGCTTTGGATATCTTCCATTGTTCTCGGAATTCTGCTGACGTTTAAAAATGCTTCGGTACTTTTCGATTGTTCTCGGAATTCCGCTGATGTTTAAAAATGCTACGGAACTCTTCAAGCGTACTCGTAATTCCGGTGATGTTTAAAAATTCTTCGGAACTCTTACATTGTTCTCGGAATTCCGCTGAAGTTTACAAATGCTTCGGAACTCTTCCATTGTTCTAGGATTTCCGATGAAGAATAAAAATGCTTCGGAACTCTTCCATTGTTCTCGGAATTCTGCTGAAGTTTAAAAATGCTTCAGAACTCTTCCATTGTTCTCGGAATTCCGCTGATGTTTAAAAATGCTTTGGAACTCTTCCATTGCTCTCGGAATTCTGCTGACGTTTAAAAATGCTTCAGATCTCTTCAATTGTTCTCGGAATTCTGCTGAAGTATAAAAATGCTTCCGAACTCTTCCATTGTTCCCGGAATTCCGCTGAAGTTTAAAAATGCTTCGGAACTCTTTCATTGCTCAAGGAATTCCGCTGACGTTCAAAAATTCTTCGGAACTCTTCCATTGTTCTTGGAATTCCACTGATGTTTAAAAATTCTTCGGAACTCTTCCATTGTTCTCGAAATTCCGCTGACGAGTAAAAATGCTTTGGAACTCTTCCATTGTTCTCGTAATTCCGCTGAAGTTTAAAAATGCTTCAGAACTCTTCCATTGTTCTAGGATTTCCGCTGAAGTTTAAGAATGCTCTGGAACTCTTCCATTGTTCTCGGATTTCCGCTGAAGTTTAAAAATGCTTCGGAACTCTTCCATTGTTCTCAGAATTCCGCTGATGTTTAAAAATGCTTCGGAACACTTCAATTGTTCTCGGAATTCTGCTGATGTTTAAAAATGATTCGGAACTCTTCCATTGTTCTCATAATTCCGCTGACGTTTAAAAATGCTTCGGTACTTTTACATTGTTCTCAGAATTCCGCTGAAGTTTAAAAATGCTTCGGAACTCTTCCATTGTTCTCGAAATTCTGCTGACCTTTAAAAATGCTTCCGATCTCTTCCATTGTTCTCGGAATTCTGTTGAAGTTTAAAAATGCTTCGGAACTCTTCCATTGTTCCCGGAATTCTGCTGAAGTTTATAAATGCATCGGAACTCTTGCATTGCTCAAGGAATTCCGCTGACGTTCAAAAATGCTTCGGAACTCTTCCATTTTTCTCAGAATTCTGCTGATGTTTAAAAATGCTTGGGAAACTCTTCCATTGCTCTCGGAATTCTGCTGAAGTTTAAAAAGGCTTTGGAACTCTTCCATAGTTCTCAGAATTCCGCTGAAGTTTAAAAATGCTTCGGAACTCTTCCATTTTTCTCAGAATTCTGCTGACGTTTAAAAATGCTTCGGTATTTTCCATTGTTCTCGGAATTCCGCTGACGTTTAAACATGCTTCGGAACTCTTCCATTGTTCTCGGAATTCCGCTGATGTTAAAAAATGCTTCGGAACTCTTACATTGTTCTCGGAATTCCGCTGACGTTTAAAAATGCTTCGGTACTCTTCCATTGTTCTAGGATTTCCGATGAAGTTTAAAAATGCTTCTGAACTCTTACATTGTTCTCAGAATTCCACTGATGTTTAAAAATGCTTTGGAACACTTCAATTGTTTTCGTAATTCTGCTGAAGTTTAAAAATGCTTCTGAACTCTTCCATTGTTCCCGGAATTCTGCTGAAGTATAAAATTGCTTCCGAACTCTTCCATTGTTCCCAGGATTCCGCTGAAGTTTAAAAATGCTTCGGAACTCTTTCATTGCTCAAGAAATTCCGCTGACGTTTAAAAATGCTTCAGAACTCTTCCATTGTTCTCGGAATTCTGCTGAAGTTTATAAATGCATCGGAACTCTTCCATTGTTCCCGAAATTCCACTGAAGTTTAAAAATGCTTCGGAACTCTTTCATTGTTCAACGAATTCCGCTGACGTTTAAAAATACTTCGGAACTATTCCATTCTGCTGAAGTTTAATAATGCTTTGGAACTCTTCCATTGTTCTTGGAATTCCGCTGATGTTTAAAAATGCTTCGTTACTCTTCCATTGTTCTCGGAATTCTGCTGATGAGTAAAAATGATTCGGAACTCTTCCTTTGTTCTCTTAATTCCGCTGACGTTTAAAAATGCTTCGGAACTCTTCCATTGTTCTCGGAATTCCGCTGAAGTTTAAAAATGCTTCAGAACTCTTCCATTGTTCTAGGATTTCTGCTGAAGTTTAAAAATGCTTTGGAACTCTTCCATTGTTTCCGGAATTCCGCTGAAGTTTAAAAATGCTTAGGAACTCTTACATTGTTCTAGGATTTCCGCTGAAGTTTAAAAATGCTCTGGAACTCTTCCATTGCTCTCGGAATTCCGCTGAAGTTTAAAATTGCTTCGAAACTCTTCCATTGTTCTCAGAATTCCGCTGAAGTTTAAAAATGCTTCGGAAATCTTCCATTGTTCTCGGAACTCTGCTGATATTTAAAAATGCTTCCGATCTCTTCCAATGTTCTGAACTCTTACATTGTTCTCAGAATTCCGCTGATGTTTAAAAATGCTTCGGAACACTTCAACTGTTCTCTGAATTCTGCTGATGTTTAAAAATGCTTCGGAACTCTTCCATTGTTCCCAGCATTCCGCTGAAGTTTAAAAATGCTTCAGAACTCTTTCTTTGCTCAAGGAATTCCGCTGACGTTTAAAAATGCTTCGGGAAAACTTACATTGTTCTCAGAATTCCGCTGAAGTTTAAAAATTCTTCGGAACTCTTCCATTGTTCTCGAAATTCTGCTGACCTTTAAAAATGCTTCCGATCTCTTCCATTGTTCTCGGAATTCTGCTGAAGTTTAAAAATGCTTCGGAACTCTTCCATTGTTCCCGGAATTCTGCTGAAGTTTAAAAATGCTACGGAACTCTTCCATTGTTCCCGGAATTCCGCTGAAGTTTAAAAATGCTTCGGATCTCTTTCATTGCTCAAGGAATTCCGCTGACATTTAAAAATGCTTCGGAACTCTTCCAATTTTCTCAGAATTCTGCTGATGTTTAAAAATGCTCCGGAACTCTTCCATTGATCTCGGAATTCTGCTGAAGTTTAAAAAGGCTTCGGATCTCTTTCATTGTTCTCGGAATTCCGCTGAAGTTTAAAAAGGCTTTGGAACTCTTCCATAGTTCTCAGAATTCCGCTGAAGTTTAAAAATGCTTCGGATATCTTCCATTGTTCTTGGATTTCTGCTGACGTTTAAAAATGCTTCGGTACTTTTCGATTGTTCTCGGAATTCCGCTGATGTTTAAAAATGCTACGGAACTCTTCAAGCGTACTCGTAATTCCGGTGATGTTTAAAAATTCTTCGGAACTCTTACATTGTTCTCGGAATTCCACTGAAGTTTACAAATGCTTTGGAACTCTTCCATTGTTCTAGGATTTCCGATGAAGAATAAAAATGCTTCGGAACTCTTCCATTGTTCTCGGAATTCTGCTGAAGTTTAAAAATGCTTCAGAACTCTTCCATTGTTCTCGGAATTCCGCTGATGTTTAAAAATGCTTTGGAAATCTTCCATTGCTCTCGGAATTCTGCTGACGTTTAAAAATGCTTCCAATCTCTTCAATTGTTCTCGGAATTCTGCTGAAGTATAAAAATGCTTCCGAACTATTCCATTGTTCCCGGAATTCCGCTGAAGTTTAAAAATGCTTCGGAACTCTTTCATTGCTCAAGGAATTCCGCTGACGTTCAAAAATTCTTCGGAACTCTTCCATTGTTCTCGAAATTCCGCTGACGAGTAAAAATGCTTCGGAACTCTTCCATTGTTCTCGTAATTCCGCTGACGTTTAAAAATGCTTCGGAACTCTTCCATTGTTCTCGGAATTCCGCTGAAGTTTAAAAATGCTTCAGAACTCTTCCATTGTTCTAGGATTTCTGCTGAAGTTTAAAAATGCTCTGGAACTCTTCCATTGTTCTCGGAATTCCGCTGAAGTTTAAAAATGCTTCGCAACTCTTCCATTGTTCTCGGAATTCCGCTGAAGTTTACAAATGCTTCGGAAATCTTCCATTGTTCTCGGAACTCTGCTGATATTTAAAAATGCTTCCGATCTCTTCCAATGTTCTGAACTCTTCCATTGTTCCCAGCATTCCGCTGAAGTTTAAAAATGCTTCGGAACTCTTTCATTGCTCAAGGAATTCCGCTGAAGTTTAAAAATGCTTCGGAACTCTTCCATTTTTCTCAGAATTCTGCTGATGTTTAAAAATGCTTCGGTACTTTTTCATTGTTCTCGGAATTCCGCTGACGTTTAAAAATGCTTCGGAACTCTTCCATTGTTCTCAGAATTCCGCTGAAGTTTAAAAATGCTTCTGATATCCTCCATTGTTCTTGGAATTCTGCTGACATTTCAAAATGCTTCGGAACTCTTCCATTTTTCTTGGAATTCTTCTGAAGTTTAAAAATTCTTCGGAACTCTTTCATTGCTCAAGGAATTCCGGTGACGTTTAAAAATGCTTTGGAACTCTTCCATTTATCTAAGAATTCCTCTGACATTTAAAAATGCTTCGGATATCTTCCATTGTTCTCGGAATTCTGCTGACGTTTAAAAATGCTTCGGTTCTTTTCGATTGTTCTCGGAATTCCGCTGATGTTTAAAAATGCTACGGAACTCTTCAAGCGTACTCGTAATTGCGGTGATGTTTAAAAATTCTTCAGAACTCTTACATTGTTCTCGGAATTCCGCTGAAGTTTACAAATGCTTCGGAACTCTTCCATTGTTCTAGGATTTCCGATGAAGAATAAAAATGCTTCGGAACTCTTACATTGTTCTCGGAATTCTGCTGAAGTTTAAAAATGCTTTGGAACTCTTCCATTGCTCTCGGAATTCTGCTGACGTTTAAAAATGCTTCCGATCTCTTCAATTGTTCTCGGAATTCTGCTGAAGTATAAAAATGCTTCCGAACTCTTCCATTGCTCCCGGAATTCCGCTGAAGTTTAAAAATGCTTCGGAACTCTTTCATTGCTCAAGGAATTCCGCTGACGTTCAAAAATTCTTCGGAACTCTTCCATTGTTCTTGGAATTCCACTGATGTTTAAAAATTCTTCGGAACTCTTCCATTGTTCTCGAAATTCCGCTGACGAGTAAAAATGCTTCGGAACTCTTCCATTGTTCTCGTAATTCCGCTGACGTTTAAAAATGCTTTGGAACTCTTCCATTGTTCTCGGAATTCCGCTGAAGTTTAAAAATGCTTCAGAACTCTTCCATTGTTCTAGGATTTCCGCTGAAGTTTAAAAATGCTCTGGAACTCTTCCATTTTTCTCGGAATTCCGCTGAAGTTTAAAAATGCTTCGGAACTCTTCCATTGTTCTCGGAATTCCGCTGAAGTTTAAAAATGCTTCGGAAATCTTCCATTGTTCTCGGAACTCTGCTGATATTTAAAAATGCTTCCGATCTCTTCCAATGTTCTGAACTCTTACATTGTTCTCAGAATTCCGCTGACGTTCAAAAATTCTTCGGAACACTTCAACTGTTCTCGGAATTCCACTGATGTTTAAAAATTCTTCGGAACTCTTCCATTGTTCTCGAAATTCCGCTGACGAGTAAAAATGCTTCGGAACTCTTCCATTGTTATCGTAATTCTGCTGATGTTTAAAAATGATTCGGAACTCTTCCATTGTTCCCAGCATTCCGCTGAAGTTTAAAAATGGTTCGGAACTCTTTCATTGCTCAAGGAATTCCGCTGAAGTTTAAAAATGCTTCGGAACTCTTCCATTTTTCTCAGAATTCTGCTGATGTTTAAAAATGCTTCGGTACTTTTCCATTGTTCTCGGAATTCCGCTGACGTTTACAAATGCTTCGGAACTCTTCCATTGTTCTCGGAATTCTGCTGAAGTTTAAAAATGCTTTGGAACTCTTCCATTGCTCTCGGAATTCTGCTGACGTTTAAAAATGCTTCCGATCTCTTCAATTGTTCTCGCAATTCTGCTGAAGTATAAAAATGCTTCCGAACTCTTCCATTGCTCCCGGAATTCCGCTGAAGTTTAAAAATGCTTCGGAACTCTTTCACTGCTCAAGGAATTCCGCTGACGTTCAAAAATTCTTCGGAACTCTTCCATTGTTCTTGGAATTCCACTGATGTTTAAAAATTCTTCGGAACTCTTCCATTGTTCTCGAAATTCCGCTGACGAGTAAAAATGCTTCGGAACTCTTCCATTGTTCTCGTAATTCCGCTGACGTTTAAAAATGCTTCGGAACTCTTCCATTGTTCTCGGAATTCCGCTGAAGTTTAAAAATGCTTCAGAACTCTTCCATTGTTCTAGGATTTCCGCTGAAGTTTAAAAATGCTCTGGAACTCTTCCATTGTTCTCGGAATTCCGCTGAAGTTTAAAAATGCTTCGGAACTCTTCCATTGTTCTCGGAATTCCGCTGAAGTTTAAAAATGCTTCGGAAATCTTCCATTGTTCTCGGAACTCTGCTGATATTTAAAAATGCTTCCGATCTCTTCCAATGTTCTGAACTCTTACATTGTTCTCAGAATTCCGCTGACGTTCAAAAATACTTCGGAACACTTCAACTGTTCTCGGAATTCCACTGATGTTTAAAAATTCTTCGGAACTCTTCCATTGTTCTCGAAATTCCGCTGACGAGTAAAAATGCTTCGGAACTCTTCCATTGTTCTCGTAATTCCGCTGATGTTTAAAAATGATTCGGAACTCTTCCATTGTTCCCAGCATTCCGCTGAAGTTTAAAAATGCTTCGGAACTCTTCCATTTTTCTCAGAATTCTGCTGATGTTTAAAAATGCTTCGGTACTTTTCCATTGTTCTCGGAATTCCGCTGACGTTTAAAAATGCTTCGGAACTCTTCCATTGTTCTCAGAATTCTGCTGAAGTTTAAAAATGCTTCTGATATCCTCCATTGTTCTTGGAATTCTGCTGACATTTCAAAATGCTTCGGAACTCTTCCATTGTTCTTGGAATTCTGCAGAAGTTTAAAAATTCTTCGGAACTCTTTCATTGCTCAAGGAACTCCGGTGACGTTTAAAAATGCTTCGGAACTCTTCCATTTATCTAAGAATTCCGCTGACATTTAAAAATGCTTTGGATATCTTCCATTGTTCTCGAAATTCTGCTGACGTTTAAAAATGCTTCGGTACTTTTCGATTGTTCTCGGAATTCCGCTGATGTTTAAAATTCTACGGAACTCTTCAAGCGTACTCGTAATTCCGGTGATGTTTAAAAATTCTTCGGAACTCTTCCATTGTTCTAGGATTTCCGATGAAGAATAAAAATGCTTCGGAACTCTTCCATTGTTCTCGGAATTCTGCTGAAGTTTAAAAATGCTTCAGAACTCTTCCATTGTTCTCGGAATTCCGCTGATGTTTAAAAATGCTTTGGAACTCTTCCATTGTTCTCGGAATTCTGCTGACGTTTAAAAATGCTTCAGATCTCTTCAATTGTTCTCGGAATTCTGCTGAAGTATAAAAATGCTTCCGAACTCTTCCATTGTTCCCGGAATTCCGCTGAAGTTTAAAAATGCTTCGGAACTCTTTCATTGCTCAAGGAATTCCGCTGACGTTCAAAAATTCTTCGGAACTCTTCCATTGTTCTTGGAATTCCACTGATGTTTAAAAATTCTTCGGAACTCTTCCATTGTTCTCGAAATTCCGCTGACGAGTAAAAATGCTTCGGAACTCTTCCATTGTTCTCGTAATTCCGCTGAAGTTTAAAAATGCTTCAGAACTCTTCCATTGTTCTAGGATTTCCGCTGAAGTTTAAAAATGCTCTGGAACTCTTAGATTGTTCTCGGAATTCCGCTGAAGTTTAAAAATGCTTCGGAACTCTTCCATTGCTCTCAGAATTCCGCTGAAGTTTAAAAATGCTTCGGAAATCTTCCATTGTTCTCGGAACTCTGCTGATATTTAAAAATGCTTCCGATCTCTTCCAATGTTCTGAACTCTTACATTGTTCTCAGAATTCCGCTGATGTTTTAAAATGCTTCGGAACACTTCAATTGTTCTCGGAATTCTGCTGATGTTTAAAAATGATTCGGAACTCTTCCATTGTTCTCATAATTCCGCTGACGTTTAAAAATGCTTCGGTACTCTTACATTGTTCTCAGAATTCCGCTGAAGTTTAAAAATGCTTCGGAACTCTTCCATTGTTCTCGAAATTCTGCTGACCTTTAAAAATGCTTCCGATCTCTTCCATTGTTCTCGGAATTCTGTTGAAGTTTAAAAATGCTTCGGAACTCTTCCATTGTTCCCGGAATTCTGCTGAAGTTTATAAATGCATCGGAACTCTTGCATTGCTCAAGGAATTCCGCTGACGTTCAAAAATGCTTCGGAACTCTTTCATTGCTCAAGGAATTCCGCTGACATTTAAAAATGCTTCGGAACTCTTCCATTTTTCTCAGAATTCTGCTGATGTTTAAAAATGCTTGGGAAACTCTTCCATTGCTCTCGGAATTCTGCTGAAGTTTAAAAAGGCTTTGGATCTCTTTCGTTGCTCTCGGAATTCTGCTGAAGTTTAAAAATGCTTCGGAACTCTTCCATTTTTCTCAGAATTCTGCTGACGTTTAAAAATGCTTCCGTATTTTCCATTGTTCTCGGAATTCCGCTGACGTTTAAACATGCTTCGGAACTCTTCCATTGTTCTCGGAATTCCGCTGATGTTAAAAAATGCTTCGGAACTCTTACATTGTTCTCGGAATTCCGCTGAAGTTTAAAAATGCTTCGGTACTCTTCCATTGTTCTAGGATTTCCGATGAAGTTTAAAAATGCTTCTGAACTCTTACATTGTTCTCAGAATTCCACTGATGTTTAAAAATGTTTTGGAACACTTCAATTGTTTTCGTAATTCTGCTGAAGTTTAAAAATGCTTCTGAACTCTTCCATTGTTCCCGGAATTCTGCTGATGTACAAAAATGCTTCCGAACTCTTCCATTGTTCCCAGGATTCCGCTGAAGTTTAAAAATGCTTCGGAACTCTTTCATTGCTCAAGGAATTCCGCTGACGTTTAAAAATGCTTCAGAACTCTTCCATTGTTCTCGGAATTCTGCTGAAGTTTATAAATGCATCGGAACTCTTCCATTGTTCCCGAAATTCCACTGAAGTTTAAAAATGCTTCGGAACTCTTTCATTGTTCAACGAATTCCGCTGACGTTTAAAAATACTTCGGAACTATTCCATTCTGCTGAAGTTTAAAAATGCTTCGGAACTCTTCCATTGTTCTTGGAATTCCGCTGATGTTTAAAAATGCTTCGGTACTCTTCCATTGTTCTCGGAATTCTGCTGATGAGTAAAAATGATTCGGAACTCTTCCTTTGTTCTCTTAATTCCGCTGACGTTTAAAAATGCTTCGGAACTCTTCCATTGTTCTCGGAATTCCGCTGAAGTTTAAAAATGCTTCAGAACTCTTCCATTGTTCTCGGAATTCCGCTGATGTTTAAAAATGCTTTGGAACTCTTCCATTGCTCTCGGAATTCTGCTGACGTTTAAAAATGCTTCAGATCTCTTCAATTGTTCTCGGAATTCTGCTGAAGTATAAAAATGCTTCCGAACTCTTCCATTGTTCCCGGAATTCCGCTGAAGTTTAAAAATGCTTCAGAACTCTTACATTGTTCTCGGAATTCTGCTGACGTTTAAAAATGCTTCCAATCTCTTCAATTGTTCTCGGAATTCTGCTGAAGTATAAAAATGCTTCCGAACTATTCCATTGTTCCCGGAATTCCGCTGAAGTTTAAAAATGCTTCGGAACTCTTTCATTGCTCAAGGAATTCCGCTGACGTTCAAAAATTCTTCGGAACTCTACCATTGTTCTTGGAATTCCACTGATGTTTAAAAATTCTTCGGAACTCTTCCATTGTTCTCGAAATTCCGCTGACGAGTAAAAATGCTTCGGAACTCTTCCATTGTTCTCGTAATTCCGCTGACGTTTAAAAATGCTTCGGAACTCTTCCATTGTTCTCGGAATTCCGCTGAAGTTTAAAAATGCTTCAGAACTCTTCCATTGTTCTAGGATTTCTGCTGAAGTTTAAAAATGCTTTGGA
This sequence comes from Phyllobates terribilis, assembly GCF_046119375.1. Taxonomy (NCBI): domain Eukaryota; kingdom Metazoa; phylum Chordata; class Amphibia; order Anura; family Dendrobatidae; genus Phyllobates; species Phyllobates terribilis. Next base: position 304,938,107 of record NW_027362765.1, on the reverse strand, counting down.
ACTCTTCCATTGTTTTCGGAATTCCGCTGAAGTTTAAAAATGCTTAGGAACTCTTACATTGTTCTAGGATTTCCGCTGAAGTTTAAAAATGCTTCGGAAATCTTCCATTGTTCTCGGAACTCTGCTGATATTTAAAAATGCTTCCGATCTCTTCCAATGTTCTGAACTCTTACATTGTTCTCAGAATTCCGCTGACGTTCAAAAATACTTCGGAACACTTCAACTGTTCTCGGAATTCCACTGATGTTTAAAAATTCTTCGGAACTCTTCCATTGTTCTCGAAATTCCGCTGACGAGTAAAAATGCTTCGGAACTCTTCCATTGTTCTCGTAATTCCGCTGATGTTTAAAAATGATTCGGAACTCTTCCATTGTTCCCAGCATTCCGCTGAAGTTTAAAAATGCTTCGGAACTCTTCCATTTTTCTCAGAATTCTGCTGATGTTTAAAAATGCTTCGGTACTTTTCCATTGTTCTCGGAATTCCGCTGACGTTTAAAAATGCTTCGGAACTCTTCCATTGTTCTCAGAATTCTGCTGAAGTTTAAAAATGCTTCTGATATCCTCCATTGTTCTTGGAATTCTGCTGACATTTCAAAATGCTTCGGAACTCTTCCATTGTTCTTGGAATTCTGCAGAAGTTTAAAAATTCTTCGGAACTCTTTCATTGCTCAAGGAATTCCGGTGACGTTTAAAAATGCTTCGGAACTCTTCCATTTATCTAAGAATTCCGCTGACATTTAAAAATGCTTTGGATATCTTCCATTGTTCTCGAAATTCTGCTGACGTTTAAAAATGCTTCGGTACTTTTCGATTGTTCTCGGAATTCCGCTGATGTTTAAAATTCTACGGAACTCTTCCATTGTTCTAGGATTTCCGATGAAGAATAAAAATGCTTCGGAACTCTTCCATTGTTCTCGGAATTCTGCTGAAGTTTAAAAATGCTTCAGAACTCTTCCATTGTTCTCGGAATTCCGCTGATGTTTAAAAATGCTTTGGAACTCTTCCATTGTTCTCGGAATTCTGCTGACGTTTAAAAATGCTTCAGATCTCTTCAATTGTTCTCGGAATTCTGCTGAAGTATAAAAATGCTTCCGAACTCTTCCATTGTTCCCGGAATTCCGCTGAAGTTTAAAAATGCTTCGGAACTCTTTCATTGCTCAAGGAATTCCGCTGACGTTCAAAAATTCTTCGGAACTCTTCCATTGTTCTTGGAATTCCACTGATGTTTAAAAATTCTTCGGAACTCTTCCATTGTTCTCGAAATTCCGCTGACGAGTAAAAATGCTTCGGAACTCTTCCATTGTTCTCGTAATTCCGCTGAAGTTTAAAAATGCTTCAGAACTCTTCCATTGTTCTAGGATTTCCGCTGAAGTTTAAAAATGCTCTGGAACTCTTAGATTGTTCTCGGAATTCCGCTGAAGTTTAAAAATGCTTCGGAACTCTTCCATTGCTCTCAGAATTCCGCTGAAGTTTAAAAATGCTTCGGAAATCTTCCATTGTTCTCGGAACTCTGCTGATATTTAAAAATGCTTCCGATCTCTTCCAATGTTCTGAACTCTTACATTGTTCTCAGAATTCCGCTGATGTTTTAAAATGCTTCGGAACACTTCAATTGTTCTCGGAATTCTGCTGATGTTTAAAAATGATTCGGAACTCTTCCATTGTTCTCATAATTCCGCTGACGTTTAAAAATGCTTCGGTACTCTTACATTGTTCTCAGAATTCCGCTGAAGTTTAAAAATGCTTCGGAACTCTTCCATTGTTCTCGAAATTCTGCTGACCTTTAAAAATGCTTCCGATCTCTTCCATTGTTCTCGGAATTCTGTTGAAGTTTAAAAATGCTTCGGAACTCTTCCATTGTTCCCGGAATTCTGCTGAAGTTTATAAATGCATCGGAACTCTTGCATTGCTCAAGGAATTCCGCTGACGTTCAAAAATGCTTCGGAACTCTTTCATTGCTCAAGGAATTCCGCTGACATTTAAAAATGCTTCGGAACTCTTCCATTTTTCTCAGAATTCTGCTGATGTTTAAAAATGCTTGGGAAACTCTTCCATTGCTCTCGGAATTCTGCTGAAGTTTAAAAAGGCTTTGGATCTCTTTCGTTGTTCTCGGAATTCTGCTGAAGTTTAAAAAGTCTTTGGAACTCTTCCATAGTTCTCAGAATTCCGCTGAAGTTTAAAAATGCTTCGGAACTCTTCCATTTTTCTCAGAATTCTGCTGACGTTTAAAAATGCTTCGGTATTTTCCATTGTTCTCGGAATTCCGCTGACGTTTAAACATGCTTCGGAACTCTTCCATTGTTCTCGGAATTCCGCTGATGTTAAAAAATGCTTCGGAACTCTTACATTGTTCTCGGAATTCCGCTGAAGTTTAAAAATGCTTCGGTACTCTTCCATTGTTCTAGGATTTCCGATGAAGTTTAAAAATGCTTCTGAACTCTTACATTGTTCTCAGAATTCCACTGATGTTTAAAAATGTTTTGGAACACTTCAATTGTTTTCGTAATTCTGCTGAAGTTTAAAAATGCTTCTGAACTCTTCCATTGTTCCCGGAATTCTGCTGATGTACAAAAATGCTTCCGAACTCTTCCATTGTTCCCAGGATTCCGCTGAAGTTTAAAAATGCTTCGGAACTCTTCCATTGTTCTCGGAATTCTGCTGAAGTTTATAAATGCATCGGAACTCTTCCATTGTTCCCGAAATTCCACTGAAGTTTAAAAATGCTTCGGAACTCTTTCATTGTTCAACGAATTCCGCTGACGTTTAAAAATACTTCGGAACTATTCCATTCTGCTGAAGTTTAAAAATGCTTCGGAACTCTTCCATTGTTCTTGGAATTCCGCTGATGTTTAAAAATGCTTCGGTACTCTTCCATTGTTCTCGGAATTCTGCTGATGAGTAAAAATGATTCGGAACTCTTCCTTTGTTCTCTTAATTCCGCTGACGTTTAAAAATGCTTCGGAACTCTTCCATTGTTCTCGGAATTCCGCTGAAGTTTAAAAATGCTTCAGAACTCTTCCATTGTTCTCGGAATTCCGCTGATGTTTAAAAATGCTTTGGAACTCTTCCATTGCTCTCGGAATTCTGCTGACGTTTAAAAATGCTTCAGATCTCTTCAATTGTTCTCGGAATTCTGCTGAAGTATAAAAATGCTTCCGAACTCTTCCATTGTTCCCGGAATTCCGCTGAAGTTTAAAAATGCTTCAGAACTCTTACATTGTTCTCGGAATTCTGCTGACGTTTAAAAATGCTTCCAATCTCTTCAATTGTTCTCGGAATTCTGCTGAAGTATAAAAATGCTTCCGAACTATTCCATTGTTCCCGGAATTCCGCTGAAGTTTAAAAATGCTTCGGAACTCTTTCATTGCTCAAGGAATTCCGCTGACGTTCAAAAATTCTTCGGAACTCTACCATTGTTCTTGGAATTCCACTGATGTTTAAAAATTCTTCGGAACTCTTCCATTGTTCTCGAAATTCCGCTGACGAGTAAAAATGCTTCGGAACTCTTCCATTGTTCTCATAATTCCGCTGACGTTTAAAAATGCTTCGGAACTCTTCCATTGTTCTCGGAATTCCGCTGAAGTTTAAAAATGCTTCAGAACTCTTCCATTGTTCTAGGATTTCTGCTGAAGTTTAAAAATGCTTTGGAACTCTTCCATTGTTTTCGGAATTCCGCTGAAGTTTAAAAATGCTTAGGAACTCTTACATTGTTCTAGGATTTCCGCTGAAGTTTAAAAATGCTCTGGAACTCTTCCATTGCTCTCGGAATTCCGCTGAAGTTTAAAAATGCTTCGGAACTCTTCCATTGTTCTCAGAATTCCGCTGAAGTTTAAAAATGCTTCGGAAATCTTCCATTGTTCTCGGAACTCTGCTGATATTTAAAAATGCTTCCGATCTCTTCCAATGTTCTGAACTCTTACATTGTTCTCAGAATTCCGCTGATGTTTAAAAATGCTTCGGAACACTTCAATTGTTTTCGGAATTCTGCTGATGTTTAAAAATGCTTCGGAACTCTTCCATTGTTCCCAGCATTCCGCTGAAGTTTAAAAATGTTTCGGAACTCTTTCATTGCTCAAGGAATTCCGCTGACATTCAAAAATGCTTCGGAACTCTTCCATTGTTCGTGGAATTCCACTGACGAGTAAAAATGCTTCGGAACTCTTCCATTGTTCTCGTAATTCCGCTGACGTTTAAAAATGCTTCGGAACACTTACATTGTTCTCAGAATTCCGCTGAAGTTTAAAAATGCTTCGGAACTCTTCCATTGTTCTCGAAATTCTGCTGACCTTTAAAAATGCTTCCGATCTCTTCCATTGTTCTCGGAATTCTGCTGAAGTTTAAAAATGCTTCGGAACTCTTCCATTGTTCCTGGAATTCTGCTGAAGTTTAAAAATGCTACGGAATTCTTCCATTGTTCCCGGAATTCCGCTGAAGTTTAAAAATGCTTCGGATCTCTTTCATTGCTCAAGGAATTCCGCTGACATTTAAAAATGCTTCGGAACTCTTCCAATTTTCTCAGAATTCTGCTGATGTTTAAAAATGCTCCGGAACTCTTCCATTGTTCTCGGAATTCTGCTGAAGTTTAAAAAGGCTTTGGATCTCTTTCGTTGTTCTCGGAATTCTGCTGAAGTTTAAAAAGGCTTTGGAACTCTTCCATAGTTCTCAGAATTCCGCTGAAGTTTAAAAATGCTTCGGAACTCTTCCATTTTTCTCAGAATTCTGCTGACGTTTAAAAATGCTTCGGTATTTTCCATTGTTCTCGGAATTCCGCTGACGTTTAAACATGCTTCGGAACTCTTCCATTGTTCTCGGAATTCCGCTGATGTTAAAAAATGCTTCGGAACTCTTACATTGTTCTCGGAATTCTGCTGACGTTTAAAAATGCTTCGGTACTCTTCCATTGTTCTAGGATTTCCGATGAAGTTTAAAAATGCTTCTGAACTCTTACATTGTTCTCAGAATTCCACTGATGTTTAAAAATGCTTTGGAACACTTCAATTGTTTTCGTAATTCTGCTGAAGTTTAAAAATGCTTCTGAACTCTTCCATTGTTCCCGGAATTCTGCTGAAGTATAAAAATGCTTCCGAACTCTTCCATTGTTCCCAGGATTCCGCTGAAGTTTAAAAATGCTTCGGAACTCTTTCATTGCTCAAGGAATTCCGCTGACGTTTAAAAATGCTTCAGAACTCTTCCATTGTTCTCGGAATTCCACTGAAGTTTAAAAATGCTTCGGAACTCTTTCATTGTTCAACGAATTCCGCTGACGTTTAAAAATACTTCGGAACTATTCCATTCTGCTGAAGTTTAAAAATGCTTCGGAACTCTTCCATTGTTCTTGGAATTCCGCTGATGTTTAAAAAAGCTTCGGTACTCTTCCATTGTTCTCGGAATTCTGCTGATGAGTAAAAATGATTCGGAACTCTTCCTTTGTTCTCTTAATTCCGCTGACGTTTAAAAATGCTTCGGAACTCTTCCTTTGTTCTCGGAATTCCGCTGAAGTTTAAAAATGCTTCAGAACTCTTCCATTGTCCTAGGATTTCTGCTGAAGTTTAAAAATGCTTTGGAACTCTTCCATTGTTTTCGGAATTCCGCTGAAGTTTAAAAATGCTTAGGAACTCTTACATTGTTCTAGGATTTCCGCTGAAGTTTAAAAATGCTCTGGAACTCTTCCATTGCTCTCGGAATTCCGCTGAAGTTTAAAAATGCTTCCGATCTCTTCCAATGTTCTGAACTCTTACATTGTTCTCAGAATTCTGCTGATGTTTAAAAATGCTTTGGAACTCTTCCATTGTTCCCAGCATTCCGCTGAAGTTTAAAAATGCTTCGGAACTCTTTCATTGCTCAAGGAATTCCGCTGACATTCAAAAATGCTTCGGAACTCTTCCATTGTTCGTGGAATTCCACTGACGAGTAAAAATGCTTCGGAACTCTTCCATTGTTCTCGTAATTCCGCTAACGTTTAAAAATGCTTCGGAACACTTACATTGTTCTCAGAATTCCGCTGAAGTTTAAAAATGCTTCGGAACTCTTCCATTGTTCTCGAAATTCTGCTGACCTTTAAAAATGCTTCCGATCTCTTCCATTGTTCTCGGAATTCTGCTGAAGTTTAAAAATGCTTCGGAACTCTTCCATTGTTCCCGGAATTCTGCTGAAGTTTAAAAATGCTGCGGAACTCTTCCATTGTTCCCGGAATTCCGCTGAAGTTTAAAAATGCTTCGGATCTCTTTCATTGCTCAAGGAATTCCGCTGACATTTAAAAATGCTTCGGAACTCTTCCAATTTTCTCAGAATTCTGCTGATGTTTAAAAATGCTCCGGAACTCTTCCATTGTTCTCGGAATTCTGCTGAAGTTTAAAAAGGCTTTGGATCTCTTTCATTGTTCTCGGAATTCCGCTGAAGTTTAAAAAGGCTTTGGAACTCTTCCATAGTTCTCAGAATTCCGCTGAAGTTTAAAAATGCTTCGGAACTCTTCCATTTTTCTCAGAATTCTGCTGAAGTTTAAAAATGCTTCTGATATCCTCCATTGTTCTTGGAATTCTGCTGACATTTCAAAATGCTTCGGAACTCTTCCATTGTTCTTGGAATTCTGCTGAAGTTTAAAAATTCTTCGGAACTCTTTCATTGCTCAAGGAATTCCGGTGACGTTTAAAAATGCTTCGGAACTCTTCCATTTATCTCAGAATTCCGCTGACATTTAAAAATGCTTCGGATATCTTCCATTGTTCTCGGAATTCTGCTGACGTTTAAAAATGCTTCGGTACTTTTCGATTGTTCTCGGAATTCCGCTGATGTTTAAAAATGCTACGGAACTCTTCAAGCGTACTCGTAATTCCGGTGATGTTTAAAAATTCTTCGGAACTCTTACATTGTTCTCGGAATTCCACTGAAGTTTACAAATGCTTTGGAACTCTTCCATTGTTCTAGGATTTCCGATGAAGAATAAAAATGCTTCGGAACTCTTCCATTGTTCTCGGAATTCTGCTGAAGTTTAAAAATGCTTCAGAACTCTTCCATTGTTCTCGGAATTCCGCTGATGTTTAAAAATGCTTTGGAAATCTTCCATTGCTCTCGGAATTCTGCTGACGTTTAAAAATGCTTCCAATCTCTTCAATTGTTCTCGGAATTCTGCTGAAGTATAAAAATGCTTCCGAACTCTTCCATTGTTCTCGTAATTCCGCTGACGTTTAAAAATGCTTCGGAACTCTTCCATTGTTCTCGGAATTCCACTGAAGTTTAAAAATGCTTCAGAACTCTTCCATTGTTCTAGGATTTCCGCTGAAGTTTAAAAATGCTCTGGAACTCTTCCATTGTTCTCGGAATTCCGCTGAAGTTTAAAAATGCTTCGCAACTCTTTCATTGCTCAAGGAATTCCGCTGAAGTTTAAAAATGCTTCGGAACTCTTCCATTTTTCTCAGAATTCTGCTGATGTTTAAAAATGCTTCGGTACTTTTCCATTGTTCTCGGAATTCCGCTGACGTTTAAAAATGCTTCGGAACTCTTCCATTGTTCTCAGAATTCCGCTGAAGTTTAAAAATGCTTCTGATATCCTCCATTGTTCTTGGAATTCTGCTGACATTTCAAAATGCTTCGGAACTCTTCCATTGTTCTTGGAATTCTGCTGAAGTTTAAAAATTCTTCGGAACTCTTTCATTGCTCAAGGAATTCCAGTGACGTTTAAAAATGCTTCGGAACTCTTCCATTTATCTAAGAATTCCTCTGACATTTAAAAATGCTTCGGATATCTTCCATTGTTCTCGGAATTCTGCTGACGTTTAAAAATGCTTCGGTTCTTTTCGATTGTTCTCGGAATTCCGCTGATGTTTAAAAATGCTACGGAACTCTTCAAGCGTACTCGTAATTCCGGTGATGTTTAAAAATTCTTCAGAACTCTTACATTGTTCTCGGAATTCCGCTGAAGTTTACAAATGCTTCGGAACTCTTCCATTGTTCTAGGATTTCCGATGAAGAATAAAAATGCTTCGGAACTCTTCCATTGTTCTCGGAATTCTGCTGAAGTTTAAAAATGCTTCAGAACTCTTCCATTGTTCTCGGAATTCCGCTGATGTTTAAAAATGCTTCAGAACTCTTCCATTGTTCTCGGAATTCCGCTGAAGTTTAAAAATGCTTCAGAACTCTTCCAATGTTCTAGGATTTCCGTTGAAGTTTAAAAATGCTCTGGAACTCTTCCATTGTTCTCGGAATTCCGCTGAAGTTTAAAAATGCTTCGCAACTCTTCCATTGTTCTCGGAATTCCGCTGAAGTTTAAAAATGCTTCGGAAATCTTCCATTGTTCTCGGAACTCTGCTGATATTTAAAAATGCTTCCGATCTCTTCCAATGTTCTGAACTCTTACATTGTTCTCAGAATTCCGCTGATGTTTAAAAATGCTTCGGAACACTTCAACTGTTCTCGGAATTCTGCTGATGTTTAAAAATGATTCGGAACTCTTCCATTGTTCCCAGCATTTCGCTGAAGTTTAAAAATGCTTCGGAACTCTTTCATTGCTCAAGGAATTCCGCTGAAGTTTAAAAATGCTTCGGAACTCTTCCATTTTTCTCAGAATTCTGCTGATGTTTAAAAATGCTTCGGTACTTTTCCATTGTTCTCGGAATTCCGCTGACGTTTAAAAATGCTTCGGAACACTTCCATTGTTCTCAGAATTCCGCTGAAGTTTAAAAATGCTTCTGATATCCTCCATTGTTCTTGGAATTCTGCTGACATTTCAAAATGCTTCGGAACTCTTCCATTGTTCTTGGAATTCTGCTGAAGTTTAAAAATTCTTCGGAACTCTTTCATTGCTAAAGGAATTCCGGTGACGTTTAAAAATGCTTCGGAACTCTTCCATTTATCTAAGAATTCCTCTGACATTTAAAAATGCTTCGGATATCTTCCATTGTTCTCGGAATTCTGCTGACGTTTAAAAATGCTTCGGTTCTTTTCGATTGTTCTCGGAATTCCGCTGATGTTTAAAAATGCTACGGAACTCTTCAAGCGTACTCGTAATTCCGGTCATGTTTAAAAATTCTTCAGAACTCTTACATTGTTCTCGGAATTCCGCTGAAGTTTACAAATGCTTCGGAACTCTTCCATTGTTCTAGGATTTCCGATGAAGATTAAAAATGCTTCGGAACTCTTCCATTGTTCTCGGAATTCTGCTGAAGTTTAAAAATGCTACAGAACTCTTCCATTGTACTCGGAATTCCGCTGATGTTTAAAAATGCTTTAGAACTCTTCCATTGTTCTCGGAATTCCGCTGAAATTTAAAAATGCTTCGGAACTCTTTCATTGCTCAAGGAATTCCGCTGACGTTCAAAAATTCTTCGGAACTCTTCCATTGTTCTTGGAATTCCACTGATGTTTAAAAATTCTTCGGAACTCTTCCATTGTTCTCGAAATTCCGCTGACGAGTAAAAATGCTTCGGAACTCTTCCATTGTTCTCGTAATTCCGCTGACGTTTAAAAATGCTTCGGTTCTTTTCGATTGTTCTCGGAATTCCGCTGATGTTTAAAAATGCTACGGAACTCTTCAAGCGTACTCGAAATTCCGGTGATGTTTAAAAATTCTTCAGAACTCTTACATTGTTCTCGGAATTCCGCTGAAGTTTACAAATGCTTCGGAACTCTTCCATTGTTCTAGGATTTCCGATGAAGAATAAAAATGCTTCGGAACTCTTCCATTGTTCTCGGAATTCTGCTGACGTTTAAAAATGCTTCCGATCTCTTCAATTGTTCTCGGAATTCTGCTGAAGTATAAAAATGCTTCCGAACTCTTCCATTGTTCCCGGAATTCCGCTGAAGTTTAAAAATGCTCTGGAACTCTTCCATTGTTCTCGGAATTCCGCTGAAGTTTAAAAATGCTTCGGAACTCTTCCATTGTTCTCGGAATTCTGCTGAAGTTTAAAAATGATTCGGAAATCTTCCATTGTTCTCGGAACTCTGCTGATATTTAAAATTGCTTCCGATCTCTTCCAATGTTCTGAACTCTTACATTGTTCTCAGAATTCCGCCGATGTTTAAAAATGCTTCGGAACACTTCAATTGTTCTCGGAATTCTGCTGATGTTTAAAAATGATTCGGAACTCTTCCATTGTTCCCAGCATTCCGCTGAAGTTTAAAAATGCTTCGGAACTCTTTCATTGCTCAAGGAATTCTGCTGACATTCAAAAATGCTTAGGAACTCTTCCATTGTTCGTGGAATTCCGCTGACGAGTAAAAATGCTTCGGAACTCTTCCATTGTTCTCATAATACCGCTGACGTTTAAAAATGCTTCGGTACTCTTACATTGTTCTCAGTATTCCGCTGAAGTTTAAAAATGCTTCGGAACTCTTCCATTGTTCTCGAAATTCTGCTGAAGTTTAAAAATGCTTCCGATCTCTTCCATTTTTCTCGGAATTCTGCTGAAGTTTAAAAATGCTTCGGAACTCTTCCATTGTTCCCGGAATTCTGCTGAAGTTTATAAATGCATCGGAACTCTTGCATTGCTCAAGGAATTCCGCTGACATTTAAAAATGCTTCGGAACTCTTCCATTTATCTCAGAATTCTGCTGAAGTTTAAAAATGCTTCGGAACTCTTCCATTGTTCCCGGAATTCTGCTGAAGTTTATAAATGCATCGGAACTCTTGCATTGCTCAAGGAATTCCGCTGACGTTCAAAAATGCTTCGGAACTCTTTCATTGCTCAAGGAATTCCGCTGACATTTAAAAATGCTTCGGAACTCTTCCATTTTTCTCAGAATTCTGCTGATGTTTAAAAATGCTTCGGTACTTTTCCATTGTTCTCGGAATTCCGCTGACGTTTAAAAATGCTTCGGAACACTTCCATTGTTCTCAGAATTCCGCTGAAGTTTAAAAATGCTTCTGATATCCTCCATTGTTCTTGGAATTCTGCTGACATTTCAAAATGCTTCGGAACTCTTCCATTGTTCTTGGAATTCTGCTGAAGTTTAAAAATTCTTCGGAACTCTTTCATTGCTCAAGGAATTCCGGTGACGTTTAAAAATGCTTCGGAACTCTTCCATTTATCTAAGAATTCCTCTGACATTTAAAAATGCTTCGGATATCTTCCATTGTTCTCGGAATTCTGCTGACGTTTAAAAATGCTTCGGTTCTTTTCGATTGTTCTCGGAATTCCGCTGATGTTTAAAAATGCTACGGAACTCTTCAAGCGTACTCGTAATTCCGGTCATGTTTAAAAATTCTTCAGAACTCTTACATTGTTCTCGGAATTCCGCTGAAGTTTACAAATGCTTCGGAACTCTTCCATTGTTCTAGGATTTCCGATGAAGATTAAAAATGCTTCGGAACTCTTCCATTGTTCTCGGAATTCTGCTGAAGTTTAAAAATGCTTCAGAACTCTTCCATTGTTCTCGGAATTCCGCTGATGTTTAAAAATGCTTTGGAAATCTTCCATTGCTCTCGGAATTCTGCTGACGTTTAAAAATGCTTCCAATCTCTTCAATTGTTCTCGGAATTCTGCTGAAGTATAAAAATGCTTCCGAACTATTCCCTTGTTCCCGGAATTCCGCTGAAGTTTAAAAATGCTTCGGAACTCTTTCATTGCTCAAGGAATTCCGCTGACGTTCAAAAATTCTTCGGAACTCTTCCATTGTTCTCGAAATTCCGCTGACGAGTAAAAATGCTTCGGAACTCTTCCATTGTTCTCGTAATTCCGCTGACGTTTAAAAATGCTTCGGAACTCTTCCATTGTTCTCGGAATTCCGCTGAAGTTTAAAAATGCTTCAGAACTCTTCCATTGTTCTAGGATTTCTGCTGAAGTTTAAAAATGCTCTGGAACTCTTCCATTGTTCTCGGAATTCCGCTGAAGTTTAAAAATGCTTCGCAACTCTTCCATTGTTCTCGGAATTCCGCTGAAGTTTACAAATGCTTCGGAAATCTTCCATTGTTCTCGGAACTCTGCTGATATTTAAAAATGCTTCCGATCTCTTCCAATGTTCTGAACTCTTCCATTGTTCCCAGCATTCCGCTGAAGTTTAAAAATGCTTCGGAACTCTTTCATTGCTCAAGGAATTCCGCTGAAGTTTAAAAATGCTTCGGAACTCTTCCATTTTTCTCAGAATTCTGCTGATGTTTAAAAATGCTTCGGTACTTTTTCATTGTTCTCGGAATTCCGCTGACGTTTAAAAATGCTTCGGAACTCTTCCATTGTTCTCAGAATTCCGCTGAAGTTTAAAAATGCTTCTGATATCCTCCATTGTTCTTGGAATTCTGCTGAAATTTCAAAATGCTTCGGAACTCTTCCATTTTTCTTGGAATTCTTCTGAAGTTTAAAAATTCTTCGGAACTCTTTCATTGCTCAAGGAATTCCGGTGACGTTTAAAAATGCTTCGGAACTCTTCCATTTATCTAAGAATTCCTCTGACATTTAAAAATGCTTCGGATATCTTCCATTGTTCTCGGAATTCTGCTGACGTTTAAAAATGCTTCGGTTCTTTTCGATTGTTCTCGGAATTCCGCTGATGTTTAAAAATGCTACGGAACTCTTCAAGCGTACTCGTAATTGCGGTGATGTTTAAAAATTCTTCAGAACTCTTACATTGTTCTCGGAATTCCGCTGAAGTTTACAAATGCTTCGGAACTCTTCCATTGTTCTAGGATTTCCGATGAAGAATAAAAATGCTTCGGAACTCTTACATTGTTCTCGGAATTCTGCTGAAGTTTAAAAATGCTTTGGAACTCTTCCATTGCTCTCGGAATTCTGCTGACGTTTAAAAATGCTTCCGATCTCTTCAATTGTTCTCGGAATTCTGCTGAAGTATAAAAATGCTTCCGAACTCTTCCATTGCTCCCGGAATTCCGCTGAAGTTTAAAAATGCTTCGGAACTCTTTCATTGCTCAAGGAATTCCGCTGACGTTCAAAAATTCTTCGGAACTCTTCCATTGTTCTTGGAATTCCACTGATGTTTAAAAATTCTTCGGAACTCTTCCATTGTTCTCGAAATTCCGCTGACGAGTAAAAATGCTTCGGAACTCTTCCATTGTTCTCGTAATTCCGCTGACGTTTAAAAATGCTTTGGAACTCTTCCATTGTTCTCGGAATTCCGCTGAAGTTTAAAAATGCTTCACAACTCTTCCATTGTTCTAGGATTTCCGCTGAAGTTTAAAAATGCTCTGGAACTCTTCCATTGTTCTCGGAATTCCGCTGAAGTTTAAAAATGCTTCGGAACTCTTCCATTGTTCTCGGAATTCCGCTGAAGTTTAAAAATGCATCGGAAATCTTCCATTGTTCTCGGAACTCTGCTGATATTTAAAAATGCTTCCGATCTCTTCCAATGTTCTGAACTCTTACATTGTTCTCAGAATTCCGCTGACGTTCAAAAATTCTTCGGAACACTTCAACTGTTCTCGGAATTCCACTGATGTTTAAAAATTCTTCGGAACTCTTCCATTGTTCTCGAAATTCCGCTGACGAGTAAAAATGCTTCGGAACTCTTCCATTGTTATCGTAATTCTGCTGATGTTTAAAAATGATTCGGAACTCTTCCATTGTTCCCAGCATTCCGCTGAAGTTTAAAAATGCTTCGGAACTCTTCCATTTTTCTCAGAATTCTGCTGATGTTTAAAAATGCTTCGGTACTTTTCCATTGTTCTCGGAATTCCGCTGACGTTTACAAATGCTTCGGAACTCTTCCATTGTTCTCGGAATTCTGCTGAAGTTTAAAAATGCTTTGGAACTCTTCCATTGCTCTCGGAATTCTGCTGACGTTTAAAAATGCTTCCGATCTCTTCAATTGTTCTCGGAATTCTGCTGAAGTATAAAAATGCTTCCGAACTCTTCCATTGCTCCCGGAATTCCGCTGAAGTTTAAAAATGCTTCGGAACTCTTTCATTGCTCAAGGAATTCCGCTGACGTTCAAAAATTCTTCGGAACTCTTCCATTGTTCTTGGAATTCCACTGATGTTTAAAAATTCTTCGGAACTCTTCCATTGTTCTCGAAATTCCGCTGACGAGTAAAAATGCTTCGGAACTCTTCCATTGTTCTCGTAATTCCGCTGACGTTTAAAAATGCTTCGGAACTCTTACATTGTTCTCGGAATTCCGCTGAAGTTTACAAATGCTTCGGAACTCTTCCATTGTTCTAGGATTTCCGATGAAGAATAAAAATGCTTCGGAACTCTTCCATTGTTCTCGGAATTCTGCTGACGTTTAAAAATGCTTCCGATCTCTTCAATTGTTCTCGGAATTCTGCTGAAGTTTAAAAATGCTTCGGAACTCTTCCATTGTTCCCGGAATTCTGCTGAAGTTTATAAATGCATCGGAACTCTTGCATTGCTCAAGGAATTCCGCTGACATTTAAAAATGCTTCGGAACTCTTCCATTTTTCTCAGAATTCTGCTGAAGTTTAAAAATGCTTCGGAACTCTTCCATTGTTCCCGGAATTCTGCTGAAGTTTATAAATGCATCGGAACTCTTGCATTGCTCAAGGAATTCCGCTGACGTTCAAAAATGCTTCGGAACTCTTTCATTGCTCAAGGAATTCCGCTGACATTTAAAAATGCTTCGGAACTCTTCCATTTTTCTCAGAATTCTGCTGATGTTTAAAAATGCTTCGGTACTTTTCCATTGTTCTCGGAATTCCGCTGACGTTTAAAAATGCTTCGGAACACTTCCATTGTTCTCAGAATTCCGCTGAAGTTTAAAAATGCTTCTGATATCCTCCATTGTTCTTGGAATTCTGCTGACATTTCAAAATGCTTCGGAACTCTTCCATTGTTCTTGGAATTCTGCTGAAGTTTAAAAATTCTTCGGAACTCTTTCATTGCTCAAGGAATTCCGGTGACGTTTAAAAATGCTTCGGAACTCTTCCATTTATCTAAGAATTCCTCTGACATTTAAAAATGCTTCGGATATCTTCCATTGTTCTCGGAATTCTGCTGACGTTTAAAAATGCTTCGGTTCTTTTCGATTGTTCTCGGAATTCCGCTGATGTTTAAAAATGCTACGGAACTCTTCAAGCGTACTCGTAATTCCGGTCATGTTTAAAAATTCTTCAGAACTCTTACATTGTTCTCGGAATTCCGCTGAAGTTTACAAATGCTTCGGAACTCTTCCATTGTTCTAGGATTTCCGATGAAGATTAAAAATGCTTCGGAACTCTTCCATTGTTCTCGGAATTCTGCTGAAGTTTAAAAATGCTTCAGAACTCTTCCATTGTTCTCGGAATTCCGCTGATGTTTAAAAATGCTTTGGAAATCTTCCATTGCTCTCGGAATTCTGCTGACGTTTAAAAATGCTTCCAATCTCTTCAATTGTTCTCGGAATTCTGCTGAAGTATAAAAATGCTTCCGAACTATTCCCTTGTTCCCGGAATTCCGCTGAAGTTTAAAAATGCTTCGGAACTCTTTCATTGCTCAAGGAATTCCGCTGACGTTCAAAAATTCTTCGGAACTCTTCCATTGTTCTCGAAATTCCGCTGACGAGTAAAAATGCTTCGGAACTCTTCCATTGTTCTCGTAATTCCGCTGACGTTTAAAAATGCTTCGGAACTCTTCCATTGTTCTCGGAATTCCGCTGAAGTTTAAAAATGCTTCAGAACTCTTCCATTGTTCTAGGATTTCTGCTGAAGTTTAAAAATGCTCTGGAACTCTTCCATTGTTCTCGGAATTCCGCTGAAGTTTAAAAATGCTTCGCAACTCTTCCATTGTTCTCGGAATTCCGCTGAAGTTTACAAATGCTTCGGAAATCTTCCATTGTTCTCGGAACTCTGCTGATATTTAAAAATGCTTCCGATCTCTTCCAATGTTCTGAACTCTTCCATTGTTCCCAGCATTCCGCTGAAGTTTAAAAATGCTTCGGAACTCTTTCATTGCTCAAGGAATTCCGCTGAAGTTTAAAAATGCTTCGGAACTCTTCCATTTTTCTCAGAATTCTGCTGATGTTTAAAAATGCTTCGGTACTTTTTCATTGTTCTCGGAATTCCGCTGACGTTTAAAAATGCTTCGGAACTCTTCCATTGTTCTCAGAATTCCGCTGAAGTTTAAAAATGCTTCTGATATCCTCCATTGTTCTTGGAATTCTGCTGAAATTTCAAAATGCTTCGGAACTCTTCCATTTTTCTTGGAATTCTTCTGAAGTTTAAAAATTCTTCGGAACTCTTTCATTGCTCAAGGAATTCCGGTGACGTTTAAAAATGCTTCGGAACTCTTCCATTTATCTAAGAATTCCTCTGACATTTAAAAATGCTTCGGATATCTTCCATTGTTCTCGGAATTCTGCTGACGTTTAAAAATGCTTCGGTTCTTTTCGATTGTTCTCGGAATTCCGCTGATGTTTAAAAATGCTACGGAACTCTTCAAGCGTACTCGTAATTGCGGTGATGTTTAAAAATTCTTCAGAACTCTTACATTGTTCTCGGAATTCCGCTGAAGTTTACAAATGCTTCGGAACTCTTCCATTGTTCTAGGATTTCCGATGAAGAATAAAAATGCTTCGGAACTCTTACATTGTTCTCGGAATTCTGCTGAAGTTTAAAAATGCTTTGGAACTCTTCCATTGCTCTCGGAATTCTGCTGACGTTTAAAAATGCTTCCGATCTCTTCAATTGTTCTCGGAATTCTGCTGAAGTATAAAAATGCTTCCGAACTCTTCCATTGCTCCCGGAATTCCGCTGAAGTTTAAAAATGCTTCGGAACTCTTTCATTGCTCAAGGAATTCCGCTGACGTTCAAAAATTCTTCGGAACTCTTCCATTGTTCTTGGAATTCCACTGATGTTTAAAAATTCTTCGGAACTCTTCCATTGTTCTCGAAATTCCGCTGACGAGTAAAAATGCTTCGGAACTCTTCCATTGTTCTCGTAATTCCGCTGACGTTTAAAAATGCTTTGGAACTCTTCCATTGTTCTCGGAATTCCGCTGAAGTTTAAAAATGCTTCACAACTCTTCCATTGTTCTAGGATTTCCGCTGAAGTTTAAAAATGCTCTGGAACTCTTCCATTGTTCTCGGAATTCCGCTGAAGTTTAAAAATGCTTCGGAACTCTTCCATTGTTCTCGGAATTCCGCTGAAGTTTAAAAATGCATCGGAAATCTTCCATTGTTCTCGGAACTCTGCTGATATTTAAAAATGCTTCCGATCTCTTCCAATGTTCTGAACTCTTACATTGTTCTCAGAATTCCGCTGACGTTCAAAAATTCTTCGGAACACTTCAACTGTTCTCGGAATTCCACTGATGTTTAAAAATTCTTCGGAACTCTTCCATTGTTCTCGAAATTCCGCTGACGAGTAAAAATGCTTCGGAACTCTTCCATTGTTATCGTAATTCTGCTGATGTTTAAAAATGATTCGGAACTCTTCCATTGTTCCCAGCATTCCGCTGAAGTTTAAAAATGGTTCGGAACTCTTTCATTGCTCAAGGAATTCCGCTGAAGTTTAAAAATGCTTCGGAACTCTTCCATTTTTCTCAGAATTCTGCTGATGTTTAAAAATGCTTCGGTACTTTTCCATTGTTCTCGGAATTCCGCTGACGTTTACAAATGCTTCGGAACTCTTCCATTGTTCTCGGAATTCTGCTGAAGTTTAAAAATGCTTTGGAACTCTTCCATTGCTCTCGGAATTCTGCTGACGTTTAAAAATGCTTCCGATCTCTTCAATTGTTCTCGGAATTCTGCTGAAGTATAAAAATGCTTCCGAACTCTTCCATTGCTCCCGGAATTCCGCTGAAGTTTAAAAATGCTTCGGAACTCTTTCATTGCTCAAGGAATTCCGCTGACGTTCAAAAATTCTTCGGAACTCTTCCATTGTTCTTGGAATTCCACTGATGTTTAAAAATTCTTCGGAACTCTTCCATTGTTCTCGAAATTCCGCTGACGAGTAAAAATGCTTCGGAACTCTTCCATTGTTCTCGTAATTCCGCTGACGTTTAAAAATGCTTCGGAACTCTTACATTGTTCTCGGAATTCCGCTGAAGTTTACAAATGCTTCGGAACTCTTCCATTGTTCTAGGATTTCCGATGAAGAATAAAAATGCTTCGGAACTCTTCCATTGTTCTCGGAATTCTGCTGACGTTTAAAAATGCTTCCGATCTCTTCAATTGTTCTCGGAATTCTGCTGAAGTATAAAAATGCTTCCGAACTCTTCCATTGTTCCCGGAATTCCGCTGAAGTTTAAAAATGCTCTGGAACTCTTCCATTGTTCTCGGAATTCCGCTGAAGTTTAAAAATGCTTCGGAACTCTTCCATTGTTCTCGGAATTCTGCTGAAGTTTAAAAATGATTCGGAAATCTTCCATTGTTCTCGGAACTCTGCTGATATTTAAAATTGCTTCCGATCTCTTCCAATGTTCTGAACTCTTACATTGTTCTCAGAATTCCGCCGATGTTTAAAAATGCTTCGGAACACTTCAATTGTTCTCGGAATTCTGCTGATGTTTAAAAATGATTCGGAACTCTTCCATTGTTCCCAGCATTCCGCTGAAGTTTAAAAATGCTTCGGAACTCTTTCATTGCTCAAGGAATTCTGCTGACATTCAAAAATGCTTAGGAACTCTTCCATTGTTCGTGGAATTCCGCTGACGAGTAAAAATGCTTCGGAACTCTTCCATTGTTCTCATAATACCGCTGACGTTTAAAAATGCTTCGGTACTCTTACATTGTTCTCAGTATTCCGCTGAAGTTTAAAAATGCTTCGGAACTCTTCCATTGTTCTCGAAATTCTGCTGAAGTTTAAAAATGCTTCCGATCTCTTCCATTTTTCTCGGAATTCTGCTGAAGTTTAAAAATGCTTCGGAACTCTTCCATTGTTCCCGGAATTCTGCTGAAGTTTATAAATGCATCGGAACTCTTGCATTGCTCAAGGAATTCCGCTGACATTTAAAAATGCTTCGGAACTCTTCCATTTTTCTCAGAATTCTGCTGAAGTTTAAAAATGCTTCGGAACTCTTCCATTGTTCCCGGAATTCTGCTGAAGTTTATAAATGCATCGGAACTCTTGCATTGCTCAAGGAATTCCGCTGACGTTCAAAAATGCTTCGGAACTCTTTCATTGCTCAAGGAATTCCGCTGACATTTAAAAATGCTTCGGAACTCTTCCATTTTTCTCAGAATTCTGCTGATGTTTAAAAATGCTTCGGTACTTTTCCATTGTTCTCGGAATTCCGCTGACGTTTAAAAATGCTTCGGAACACTTCCATTGTTCTCAGAATTCCGCTGAAGTTTAAAAATGCTTCTGATATCCTCCATTGTTCTTGGAATTCTGCTGACATTTCAAAATGCTTCGGAACTCTTCCATTGTTCTTGGAATTCTGCTGAAGTTTAAAAATTCTTCGGAACTCTTTCATTGCTCAAGGAATTCCGGTGACGTTTAAAAATGCTTCGGAACTCTTCCATTTATCTAAGAATTCCTCTGACATTTAAAAATGCTTCGGATATCTTCCATTGTTCTCGGAATTCTGCTGACGTTTAAAAATGCTTCGGTTCTTTTCGATTGTTCTCGGAATTCCGCTGATGTTTAAAAATGCTACGGAACTCTTCAAGCGTACTCGTAATTCCGGTCATGTTTAAAAATTCTTCAGAACTCTTACATTGTTCTCGGAATTCCGCTGAAGTTTACAAATGCTTCGGAACTCTTCCATTGTTCTAGGATTTCCGATGAAGATTAAAAATGCTTCGGAACTCTTCCATTGTTCTCGGAATTCTGCTGAAGTTTAAAAATGCTTCAGAACTCTTCCATTGTTCTCGGAATTCCGCTGATGTTTAAAAATGCTTTGGAAATCTTCCATTGCTCTCGGAATTCTGCTGACGTTTAAAAATGCTTCCAATCTCTTCAATTGTTCTCGGAATTCTGCTGAAGTATAAAAATGCTTCCGAACTATTCCCTTGTTCCCGGAATTCCGCTGAAGTTTAAAAATGCTTCGGAACTCTTTCATTGCTCAAGGAATTCCGCTGACGTTCAAAAATTCTTCGGAACTCTTCCATTGTTCTCGAAATTCCGCTGACGAGTAAAAATGCTTCGGAACTCTTCCATTGTTCTCGTAATTCCGCTGACGTTTAAAAATGCTTCGGAACTCTTCCATTGTTCTCGGAATTCCGCTGAAGTTTAAAAATGCTTCAGAACTCTTCCATTGTTCTAGGATTTCTGCTGAAGTTTAAAAATGCTCTGGAACTCTTCCATTGTTCTCGGAATTCCGCTGAAGTTTAAAAATGCTTCGCAACTCTTCCATTGTTCTCGGAATTCCGCTGAAGTTTACAAATGCTTCGGAAATCTTCCATTGTTCTCGGAACTCTGCTGATATTTAAAAATGCTTCCGATCTCTTCCAATGTTCTGAACTCTTCCATTGTTCCCAGCATTCCGCTGAAGTTTAAAAATGCTTCGGAACTCTTTCATTGCTCAAGGAATTCCGCTGAAGTTTAAAAATGCTTCGGAACTCTTCCATTTTTCTCAGAATTCTGCTGATGTTTAAAAATGCTTCGGTACTTTTTCATTGTTCTCGGAATTCCGCTGACGTTTAAAAATGCTTCGGAACTCTTCCATTGTTCTCAGAATTCCGCTGAAGTTTAAAAATGCTTCTGATATCCTCCATTGTTCTTGGAATTCTGCTGAAATTTCAAAATGCTTCGGAACTCTTCCATTTTTCTTGGAATTCTTCTGAAGTTTAAAAATTCTTCGGAACTCTTTCATTGCTCAAGGAATTCCGGTGACGTTTAAAAATGCTTCGGAACTCTTCCATTTATCTAAGAATTCCTCTGACATTTAAAAATGCTTCGGATATCTTCCATTGTTCTCGGAATTCTGCTGACGTTTAAAAATGCTTCGGTTCTTTTCGATTGTTCTCGGAATTCCGCTGATGTTTAAAAATGCTACGGAACTCTTCAAGCGTACTCGTAATTGCGGTGATGTTTAAAAATTCTTCAGAACTCTTACATTGTTCTCGGAATTCCGCTGAAGTTTACAAATGCTTCGGAACTCTTCCATTGTTCTAGGATTTCCGATGAAGAATAAAAATGCTTCGGAACTCTTACATTGTTCTCGGAATTCTGCTGAAGTTTAAAAATGCTTTGGAACTCTTCCATTGCTCTCGGAATTCTGCTGACGTTTAAAAATGCTTCCGATCTCTTCAATTGTTCTCGGAATTCTGCTGAAGTATAAAAATGCTTCCGAACTCTTCCATTGCTCCCGGAATTCCGCTGAAGTTTAAAAATGCTTCGGAACTCTTTCATTGCTCAAGGAATTCCGCTGACGTTCAAAAATTCTTCGGAACTCTTCCATTGTTCTTGGAATTCCACTGATGTTTAAAAATTCTTCGGAACTCTTCCATTGTTCTCGAAATTCCGCTGACGAGTAAAAATGCTTCGGAACTCTTCCATTGTTCTCGTAATTCCGCTGACGTTTAAAAATGCTTTGGAACTCTTCCATTGTTCTCGGAATTCCGCTGAAGTTTAAAAATGCTTCACAACTCTTCCATTGTTCTAGGATTTCCGCTGAAGTTTAAAAATGCTCTGGAACTCTTCCATTGTTCTCGGAATTCCGCTGAAGTTTAAAAATGCTTCGGAACTCTTCCATTGTTCTCGGAATTCCGCTGAAGTTTAAAAATGCATCGGAAATCTTCCATTGTTCTCGGAACTCTGCTGATATTTAAAAATGCTTCCGATCTCTTCCAATGTTCTGAACTCTTACATTGTTCTCAGAATTCCGCTGACGTTCAAAAATTCTTCGGAACACTTCAACTGTTCTCGGAATTCCACTGATGTTTAAAAATTCTTCGGAACTCTTCCATTGTTCTCGAAATTCCGCTGACGAGTAAAAATGCTTCGGAACTCTTCCATTGTTATCGTAATTCTGCTGATGTTTAAAAATGATTCGGAACTCTTCCATTGTTCCCAGCATTCCGCTGAAGTTTAAAAATGGTTCGGAACTCTTTCATTGCTCAAGGAATTCCGCTGAAGTTTAAAAATGCTTCGGAACTCTTCCATTTTTCTCAGAATTCTGCTGATGTTTAAAAATGCTTCGGTACTTTTCCATTGTTCTCGGAATTCCGCTGACGTTTACAAATGCTTCGGAACTCTTCCATTGTTCTCGGAATTCTGCTGAAGTTTAAAAATGCTTTGGAACTCTTCCATTGCTCTCGGAATTCTGCTGACGTTTAAAAATGCTTCCGATCTCTTCAATTGTTCTCGGAATTCTGCTGAAGTATAAAAATGCTTCCGAACTCTTCCATTGCTCCCGGAATTCCGCTGAAGTTTAAAAATGCTTCGGAACTCTTTCATTGCTCAAGGAATTCCGCTGACGTTCAAAAATTCTTCGGAACTCTTCCATTGTTCTTGGAATTCCACTGATGTTTAAAAATTCTTCGGAACTCTTCCATTGTTCTCGAAATTCCGCTGACGAGTAAAAATGCTTCGGAACTCTTCCATTGTTCTCGTAATTCCGCTGACGTTTAAAAATGCTTCGGAACTCTTCCATTGTTCTCGGAATTCCGCTGAAGTTTAAAAATGCTTCAGAACTCTTCCATTGTTCTAGGATTTCCGCTGAAGTTTAAAAATGCTCTGGAACTCTTCCATTGTTCTCGGAATTCCGCTGAAGTTTAAAAATGCTTCGGAAATCTTCCATTGTTCTCGGAACTCTGCTGATATTTAAAAATGCTTCCGATCTCTTCCAATGTTCTGAACTCTTACATTGTTCTCAGAATTCCGCTGACGTTCAAAAATACTTCGGAACACTTCAACTGTTCTCGGAATTCCACTGATGTTTAAAAATTCTTCGGAACTCTTCCATTGTTCTCGAAATTCCGCTGACGAGTAAAAATGCTTCGGAACTCTTCCATTGTTCTCGTAATTCCGCTGATGTTTAAAAATGATTCGGAACTCTTCCATTGTTCCCAGCATTCCGCTGAAGTTTAAAAATGCTTCGGAACTCTTCCATTTTTCTCAGAATTCTGCTGATGTTTAAAAATGCTTCGGTACTTTTCCATTGTTCTCGGAATTCCGCTGACGTTTAAAAATGCTTCGGAACTCTTCCATTGTTCTCAGAATTCTGCTGAAGTTTAAAAATGCTTCTGATATCCTCCATTGTTCTTGAAATTCTGCTGACATTTCAAAATGCTTCGGAACTCTTCCATTGTTCTTGGAATTCTGCAGAAGTTTAAAAATTCTTCGGAACTCTTTCATTGCTCAAGGAATTCCGGTGACGTTTAAAAATGCTTCGGAACTCTTCCATTTATCTAAGAATTCCGCTGACATTTAAAAATGCTTTGGATATCTTCCATTGTTCTCGAAATTCTGCTGACGTTTAAAAATGCTTCGGTACTTTTCGATTGTTCTCGGAATTCCGCTGATGTTTAAAATTCTACGGAACTCTTCAAGCGTACTCGTAATTCCGGTGATGTTTAAAAATTCTTCGGAACTCTTCCATTGTTCTAGGATTTCCGATGAAGAATAAAAATGCTTCGGAACTCTTACATTGTTCTCGGAATTCTGCTGAAGTTTAAAAATGCTTCAGAACTCTTCCATTGTTCTCGGAATTCCGCTGATGTTTAAAAATGCTTTGGAACTCTTCCATTGTTCTCGGAATTCTGCTGACGTTTAAAAATGCTTCAGATCTCTTCAATTGTTCTCGGAATTCTGCTGAAGTATAAAAATGCTTCCGAACTCTTCCATTGTTCCCGGAATTCCGCTGAAGTTTAAAAATGCTTCGGAACTCTTTCATTGCTCAAGGAATTCCGCTGACGTTCAAAAATTCTTCGGAACTCTTCCATTGTTCTTGGAATTCCACTGATGTTTAAAAATTCTTCGGAACTCTTCCATTGTTCTCGAAATTCCGCTGACGAGTAAAAATGCTTCGGAACTCTTCCATTGTTCTCGTAATTCCGCTGAAGTTTAAAAATGCTTCAGAACTCTTCCATTGTTCTAGGATTTCCGCTGAAGTTTAAAAATGCTCTGGAACTCTTAGATTGTTCTCGGAATTCCGCTGAAGTTTAAAAATGCTTCGGAACTCTTCCATTGCTCTCAGAATTCCGCTGAAGTTTAAAAATGCTTCGGAAATCTTCCATTGTTCTCGGAACTCTGCTGATATTTAAAAATGCTTCCGATCTCTTCCAATGTTCTGAACTCTTACATTGTTCTCAGAATTCCGCTGATGTTTTAAAATGCTTCGGAACACTTCAATTGTTCTCGGAATTCTGCTGATGTTTAAAAATGATTCGGAACTCTTCCATTGTTCTCATAATTCCGCTGACGTTTAAAAATGCTTCGGTACTCTTACATTGTTCTCAGAATTCCGCTGAAGTTTAAAAATGCTTCGGAACTCTTCCATTGTTCTCGAAATTCTGCTGACCTTTAAAAATGCTTCCGATCTCTTCCATTGTTCTCGGAATTCTGTTGAAGTTTAAAAATGCTTCGGAACTCTTCCATTGTTCCCGGAATTCTGCTGAAGTTTATAAATGCATCGGAACTCTTGCATTGCTCAAGGAATTCCGCTGACGTTCAAAAATGCTTCGGAACTCTTTCATTGCTCAAGGAATTCCGCTGACATTTAAAAATGCTTCGGAACTCTTCCATTTTTCTCAGAATTCTGCTGATGTTTAAAAATGCTTGGGAAACTCTTCCATTGCTCTCGGAATTCTGCTGAAGTTTAAAAAGGCTTTGGATCTCTTTCGTTGTTCTCGGAATTCTGCTGAAGTTTAAAAAGGCTTTGGAACTCTTCCATAGTTCTCAGAATTCCGCTGAAGTTTAAAAATGCTTCGGAACTCTTCCATTTTTCTCAGAATTCTGCTGACGTTTAAAAATGCTTCGGTATTTTCCATTGTTCTCGGAATTCCGCTGACGTTTAAACATGCTTCGGAACTCTTCCATTGTTCTCGGAATTCCGCTGATGTTAAAAAATGCTTCGGAACTCTTACATTGTTCTCGGAATTCCGCTGAAGTTTATAAATGCTTCGGTACTCTTCCATTGTTCTAGGATTTCCGATGAAGTTTAAAAATGCTTCTGAACTCTTACATTGTTCTCAGAATTCCACTGATGTTTAAAAATGTTTTGGAACACTTCAATTGTTTTCGTAATTCTGCTGAAGTTTAAAAATGCTTCTGAACTCTTCCATTGTTCCCGGAATTCTGCTGATGTACAAAAATGCTTCCGAACTCTTCCATTGTTCCCAGGATTCCGCTGAAGTTTAAAAATGCTTCGGAACTCTTTCATTGCTCAAGGAATTCCGCTGACGTTTAAAAATGCTTCAGAACTCTTCCATTGTTCTCGGAATTCTGCTGAAGTTTATAAATGCATCGGAACTCTTCCATTGTTCCCGAAATTCCACTGAAGTTTAAAAATGCTTCGGAACTCTTTCATTGTTCAACGAATTCCGCTGACGTTTAAAAATACTTCGGAACTATTCCATTCTGCTGAAGTTTAAAAATGCTTCGGAACTCTTCCATTGTTCTTGGAATTCCGCTGATGTTTAAAAATGCTTCGGTACTCTTCCATTGTTCTCGGAATTCTGCTGATGAGTAAAAATGATTCGGAACTCTTCCTTTGTTCTCTTAATTCCGCTGACGTTTAAAAATGCTTCGGAACTCTTCCATTGTTCTCGGAATTCCGCTGAAGTTTAAAAATGCTTCAGAACTCTTCCATTGTTCTCGGAATTCCGCTGATGTTTAAAAATGCTTTGGAACTCTTCCATTGCTCTCGGAATTCTGCTGACGTTTAAAAATGCTTCAGATCTCTTCAATTGTTCTCGGAATTCTGCTGAAGTATAAAAATGCTTCCGAACTCTTCCATTGTTCCCGGAATTCCGCTGAAGTTTAAAAATGCTTCAGAACTCTTACATTGTTCTCGGAATTCTGCTGACGTTTAAAAATGCTTCCAATCTCTTCAATTGTTCTCGGAATTCTGCTGAAGTATAAAAATGCTTCCGAACTATTCCATTGTTCCCGGAATTCCGCTGACGTTTAAAAATGCTTCGGAACACTTACATTGTTCTCAGAATTCCGCTGAAGTTTAAAAATGCTTCGGAACTCTTCCATTGTTCTCGAAATTCTGCTGACCTTTAAAAATGCTTCCGATCTCTTCCATTGTTCTCGGAATTCTGCTGAAGTTTAAAAATGCTTCGGAACTCTTCCATTGTTCCTGGAATTCTGCTGAAGTTTAAAAATGCTACGGAATTCTTCCATTGTTCCCGGAATTCCGCTGAAGTTTAAAAATGCTTCGGATCTCTTTCATTGCTCAAGGAATTCCGCTGACATTTAAAAATGCTTCGGAACTCTTCCAATTTTCTCAGAATTCTGCTGATGTTTAAAAATGCTCCGGAACTCTTCCATTGTTCTCGGAATTCTGCTGAAGTTTAAAAAGGCTTTGGATCTCTTTCGTTGTTCTCGGAATTCTGCTGAAGTTTAAAAAGGCTTTGGAACTCTTCCATAGTTCTCAGAATTCCGCTGAAGTTTAAAAATGCTTCGGAACTCTTCCATTTTTCTCAGAATTCTGCTGACGTTTAAAAATGCTTCGGTATTTTCCATTGTTCTCGGAATTCCGCTGACGTTTAAACATGCTTCGGAACTCTTCCATTGTTCTCGGAATTCCGCTGATGTTAAAAAATGCTTCGGAACTCTTACATTGTTCTCGGAATTCCGCTGACGTTTAAAAATGCTTCGGTACTCTTCCATTGTTCTAGGATTTCCGATGAAGTTTAAAAATGCTTCTGAACTCTTACATTGTTCTCAGAATTCCACTGATGTTTAAAAATGCTTTGGAACACTTCAATTGTTTTCGTAATTCTGCTGAAGTTTAAAAATGCTTCTGAACTCTTCCATTGTTCCCGGAATTCTGCTGAAGTATAAAAATTCTTCGGAACTCTTCCATTGTTCTCAGAATTCCGCTGACGAGTAAAAATGCTTTGGAACTCTTCCATTATTCTCGTAATTCCGCTGACGTTTAAAAATGCTTCGGAACTCTTCCATTGTTCTCGGAATTCCGCTGAAGTTTAAAAATGCTTCAGAACTCTTCCATTGTTCTACGATTTCCGCTGAAGTTTAAAAATGGTCTGGAACTCTTCCATTGTTCTCGGAATTCCGCTGAAGTTTAAAAATGCTTTAGAACTCTTCAATTGTTCTCGGATTTCCACTGAAGTTTAAAAATGCTTCGGAACTCTTCCATTGTTCTCGGAATTCTGCTGATATTTAAAAATGCTTCCGATCTCTTCCAATGTTCTCGGAATTTTGCTGAAGTTTTAAAATGCTTCAGAACTCTTACATTGTTCCCGGAATTCTGCTGAAGTTAAAAATGCTACGGAACACTTCCATTGTTCCCGGAATACCGCTGAAGTTTAAAGATGCTTCGGAACTCTTTCATTTCTCAAGGAATTCCGGTGCCGTTTAAAAATGCTTCGGAACTCTTCCATTTATCTCAGAATTCCGCTGACATTTAAAAATGCTTCGGAACTCTTCCATTGTTCTCAGAATTCCGCTGACGTTTAAAAATGCTTCGGTACTTTTCGATTGTTCTCGGAATTCCGCTGATGTTTAAAAATGCTTCGGAACTCTTCGAGTGTACTCGTAATTCTGGTGATGTTTAAAAATTCTTCGGAACTCTTACATTGTTCTCAGAATTCCGCTGAAGTTTAAAAATGCTTCGGAACTCTTCCATTGTTCTCGGAATTCCGCTGAAGTGTAAAAATGCTTCAGAACTCTTACATTGTTCTCGGAATTCCGCTGAAGTTTAAAATTGCTTCAGAACTCTTACATTGTTCTCGGAATTCCGCTGATGTTTAAAAATGCTTCGGAACCCTTCCATTGTTCTCGGAATTCCGCTGACGTTTAAAAATGCTTCGGAACTTTTCCATTGTTCTCGTAATTCCGCTGACGTTAAAAAATGCTTCGGAACTCTTCCATTGTTCTAGGATTTCTGCTGAAGTTTAAAAATGCTTCGGAACTCTTCAATTATTCTCGCAATTCTGCTGAAGTTTAAAAATGCTTCGGAACTCTTCCATTGTTCTCGGAATTCTGTTGACATTAAAAAATGCTTCCGATCTCTTCCATTGTTCTCGGAATTCTGCTGAAGTTTAAAAATGCTTCGGAACTCTTGCATTGTTCCCGGAACCTGCTGAAGTTTAAAAATGCTTCGGAACTCTTCCATTGTTCTCGTAATTCCGCTGATGTTTAAAAATGCTACATAACTCTTCCATTTTTCTCAGAATTCCGCTGAAGTTTAAAAATATTTCTGAACTCTTCCATTGTTCTAGGATTTCATCTGAAGTTTAAAAATGCTTCGGAACTCTTCCATTGTTCTTGGAATTCCGCTGAAGATTAAAAATGCTTCGGAACTCTTACATTGTTCTCGTAATTCCGCTGATGTTTAAAAATGCTTTGGAACTCTTCCATTGTTCTCGGAATTCTGTTGACGTTAAAAAATGCTTCTGATATCCTCCATTGTTCTCGCAATTCTGCTGACATTTCAAAATGCTTCGGAACTCTTCCATTGTTCTTGGAATTCTGCTGAAGTTTAAAAATTCTTCGGAACTCTTCCATTGTTTATGGAATTGCGCTGACATTTAAAAATGATTCGGAACTCTTCCATTGTTCTCGGAATTCCACTGACGTTTAAAAATGCTTTGGAACTCTTCCATTGTTCTCGGAATTCCGCTGAAGTTTAAAGATACTTTGGAACTCTTTCATTGCTCAAGTAATTCCGGTGACGTTTAAAAATGCTTCGGAACTCTTCCATTTATCTCAGAATTCCGCTGACATTTAAAAATGCTTCGGATATCTTCCATTGTTCTCGGAATTCTGCTGACGTTTAAAAATGCTTCGGTACTTTTCGATTGTTCTCGGAATTCCGCTGATGTTTAAAAATGCTACAGAACTCTTCAAGTGTACTCGTAATTCCGGTGATGTTTAAAAATTCTTCGGAACTCTTACATTGTTCTCGGAATTCCGCTGAAGTTTAAAAATGCTTCGGAACTCTTCCATTGTTCTAGGATTTCCGATGAAGAATAAAAATGCTTTGGAACTCTTCCATTGTTCTCGGAATTCCGCTGAAGTTTAAAAATCCTTCAGAACTCTTCCATTGTTCTCGGAATTCCGCTGATGTTTAAAAATGCTTTGGAACTCTTCCATTGCTCTCGGAATTCTGCTGACGTTTAAAAATGCTTCCGATCTCTTCAATTGTTCTCGGAATTCTGCTGAAGTATAAAAATGCTTCCGAACTCTTCCATTGTTCCTGGAATTCCGTTGAAGATTAAAAATGCTTCCGAACTCTTTCATTGCTCAAGGAATTCCGCTGACGTTCAAAAATGCTTCAGAACTCTTCCATTGTTCTTGGAATTCCACTGATGTTTAAAAATTCTTCGGAACTCTTCCATTGTTCTCGGAATTCCGCTGACGAGTAAAAATGCTTCGGAACTCTTCCATTGTTCTCGTAATTCCGCTGACGTTTAAAAATGCTTCGGAACTCTTCCATTGTTCTTGGAATTCCGCTGAAGTTTAAAAATGCTTCAGAACTCTTCCATTGTTCTAGGATTTCCACTGAAGTTTAAAAATGCTCTGGAACTCTTCCATTGTTCTCGGAATTCCGCTGAAGTTTAAAAATTCTTCGGAACTCTTCCATTGTTCTCGGAATTCCGCTGAAGTTTAAAAATGCTTCGGAAATCTTCCATTGTTCTCGGAACTCTGCTGATATTTAAAAATGCTTCCGATCTCTTCCAATGTTCTGAACTCTTACATTCTTCTCAGAATTCCGCTGATGTTTAAAAATGCTTCGGAACACTTCAATTGTTCTCGGAATTCTGTTGATGTTTAAAAATGCTTCGGAACTCTTCCATTGTTCCCAGCATTCCGCTGAAGTTTAAAAATGCTTCGGAACTCTTTCATTGCTCAAGGAATTCCGCTGACATTCAAAAATGCTTCGGAACTCTTCCATTTTTCGTGGAATTCCGCTGACGAGTAAAAATGCTTCGGAACTCTTCCATTGTTCTCATAATTGCGCTGACGTTTAAAAATGCTTCGGAACTCTTACATTGTTCTCAGAATTCCGCTGAAGTTTAAAAATGCTTCGGAACTCTTCCATTGTTCTCGAAATTCTGCTGACCTTTAAAAATGCTTCCGATCTCTTCCATTGTTCTCGGAATTCTGCTGAAGATTAAAAATGCTTCGGAACTCTTCCATTGTTCCCGGAATTCTGCTGAAGTTTAAAAATGCTACGGAACTCTTCCATTGTTCCCGGAATTCCGCTGAAGTTTAAAAATGCTTCGGAAATCTTCCATTGTTCTCGGAACTCTGCTGATATTTAAAAATGCTTCCGATCTCTTCCAATGTTCTGAACTCTTACATTGTTCTCAGAATTCCGCTGACGTTTAAAAATGCTTCGGAACTCTTACATTGTTCTCAGAATTCCGCTGAAGTTTAAAAATGCTTCGGAACTCTTTCATTGCTCAAGGAATTCCGCTGACATTTAAAAATGCATCGGAACTCTTCCATTTTTCTCAGAATTCTGCTGATGTTTAAAAATGCTCCGGAACTCTTCCATTGTTCTCGGAATTCTGCTGAAGTTTAAAAAGGCTTCGGATCTCTTTCATTGTTCTCGGAATTCCGCTGAAGTTTAAAAAGGCTTTGGAACTCTTCCATAGTTCTCAGAATTCCGCTGAAGTTTAAAAATGCTTCGGAACTCTTCCATTTTTCTCAGAATTCTGCTGATGTTTAAAAATGCTTCGGTACTTTTCCATTGTTCTCGGAATTCCGCTGACGTTTAAAAATGCTTCGGAACTCTTCCATTTTTCTCAGAATTCCGCTGAAGTTTAAAAATGCTTCTGATATCCTCCATTGTTCTTGGAATTCTGCTGACATTTCAAAATGCTTCGGAACTCTTCCATTGTTCTTGGAATTCTGCTGAAGTTTAAAAATTCTTCGGAACTCTTTCATTGTTCAAGGAATTCCGGTGACGTTTAAAAATGCTTCGGAACTCTTCCATTTATCTCAGAATTCCGCTGACATTTAAAAATGCTTCGGATATCTTCTATTGTTCTCGGAATTCTGCTGACATTTAAAAATGCTTCGGTACTTTTCGATTGTTCTCGGAAATCCGCTGATGTTTAAAAATGCTACGGAACTCTTCAAGCGTACTTGTAATTCCGGTGATGTTTAAAAATTCTTCGGAACTCTTACATTGTTCTCGGAATTCCGCTGAAGTTTACAAATGCTTCAGAACTCTTCCATTGTTCTCGGAATTCCGCTGATGATTAAAAATGCTTTGGAACTCTTCCATTGCTCTCGGAATTCTGCTGACGTTTAAAAATGCTTCCGATCTCTTCAATTGTTCTCGGAATTCTGCTGAAGTATAAAAATGCTTCCGAACTCTTCCATTGCTCCCGGAATTCCGCTGAAGTTTAAAAATGCTTCGGAACTCTTTCATTGCTCAAGGAATTCCGCTGACGTTCAAAAATTCTTCGGAACTCTTCCATTGTTCTTGGAATTCCACTGATGTTTAAAAATTCTTCGGAACTCTTCCATTGTTCTCGAAATTCCGCTGACGAGTAAAAATGCTTCGGAACTCTTCCATTGTTCTCGTAATTCCGCTGACGTTTAAAAATGCTTCGGAACTCTTCCATTGTTCTCGGAATTCCGCTGAAGTTTAAAAATGCTTCAGAACTCTTCCATTGTTCTAGGATTTCCGCTGAAGTTTAAAAATGCTCTGGAACTCTTCCATTGTTCTCGGAATTCCGCTGAAGTTTAAAAATGCTTTGGATATCTTCCATTGTTCTCGGAATTCTGCTGACGATTAAAAATGCTTCGGTACTTTTCGATTGTTCTCGGAATTCCGCTGATGTTTAAAAATGCTACGGAACTCTTCAAGCGTACTCGTAATTCCGCTGAAGTTTAAAAATGCTTCGGAACTCTTTCATTGCTCAAGGAATTCCGCTGACGTTCAAAAATTCTTCGGAACTCTTCCATTGTTCTTGGAATTCCACTGATGTTTAAAAATTCTTCGGAACTCTTCCATTGTTCTCGAAATTCCGCTGACGAGTAAAAATGCTTTGGAACTCTTCCATTGTTCTCGTAATTCCGCTGAAGCTTAAAAATGCTTCAGAACTCTTCCATTGTTCTAAGATTTCCGCTGAAGTTTAAGAATGCTCTGGAACTCTTCCATTGTTCTCGGATTTCCGCTGAAGTTTAAAAATGCTTCGGAACTCTTCCATTGTTCTCAGAATTCCGCTGATGTTTAAAAATGCTTCGGAACACTTCAATTGTTCTCGGAATTCTGCTGATGTTTAAAAATGATTCGGAACTCTTCCATTGTTCTCATAATTCCGCTGACGTTTAAAAATGCTTCGGTACTCTTACATTGTTCTCAGAATTCCGCTGAAGTTTAAAAATGCTTCGGAACTCTTCCATTGTTCTCGAAATTCTGCTGACCTTTAAAAATGCTTCCGATCTCTTCCATTGTTCTCGGAATTCTGTTGAAGTTTAAAAATGCTTCGGAACTCTTCCATTGTTCCCGGAATTCTGCTGAAGTTTATAAATGCATCGGAACTCTTGCATTGCTCAAGGAATTCCGCTGACGTTCAAAAATGCTTCGGAACTCTTCCATTTTTCTCAGAATTCTGCTGATGTTTAAAAATGCTTGGGAAACTCTTCCATTGCTCTCGGAATTCTGCTGAAGTTTAAAAAGGCTTTGGAACTCTTCCATAGTTCTCAGAATTCCGCTGAAGTTTAAAAATGCTTCGGAACTCTTCCATTTTTCTCAGAATTCTGCTGACGTTTAAAAATGCTTCGGTATTTTCCATTGTTCTCGGAATTCCGCTGACGTTTAAACATGCTTCGGAACTCTTCCATTGTTCTCGGAATTCCGCTGATGTTAAAAAATGCTTCGGAACTCTTACATTGTTCTCGGAATTCCGCTGACGTTTAAAAATGCTTCGGTACTCTTCCATTGTTCTAGGATTTCCGATGAAGTTTAAAAATGCTTCTGAACTCTTACATTGTTCTCAGAATTCCACTGATGTTTAAAAATGCTTTGGAACACTTCAATTGTTTTCGTAATTCTGCTGAAGTTTAAAAATGCTTCTGAACTCTTCCATTGTTCCCGGAATTCTGCTGAAGTATAAAATTGCTTCCGAACTCTTCCATTGTTCCCAGGATTCCGCTGAAGTTTAAAAATGCTTCGGAACTCTTTCATTGCTCAAGAAATTCCGCTGACGTTTAAAAATGCTTCAGAACTCTTCCATTGTTCTCGGAATTCTGCTGAAGTTTATAAATGCATCGGAACTCTTCCATTGTTCCCGAAATTCCACTGAAGTTTAAAAATGCTTCGGAACTCTTTCATTGTTCAACGAATTCCGCTGACGTTTAAAAATACTTCGGAACTATTCCATTCTGCTGAAGTTTAATAATGCTTTGGAACTCTTCCATTGTTCTTGGAATTCCGCTGATGTTTAAAAATGCTTCGTTACTCTTCCATTGTTCTCGGAATTCTGCTGATGAGTAAAAATGATTCGGAACTCTTCCTTTGTTCTCTTAATTCCGCTGACGTTTAAAAATGCTTCGGAACTCTTCCATTGTTCTCGGAATTCCGCTGAAGTTTAAAAATGCTTCAGAACTCTTCCATTGTTCTAGGATTTCTGCTGAAGTTTAAAAATGCTTTGGAACTCTTCCATTGTTTCCGGAATTCCGCTGAAGTTTAAAAATGCTTAGGAACTCTTACATTGTTCTAGGATTTCCGCTGAAGTTTAAAAATGCTCTGGAACTCTTCCATTGCTCTCGGAATTCCGCTGAAGTTTAAAATTGCTTCGAAACTCTTCCATTGTTCTCAGAATTCCGCTGAAGTTTAAAAATGCTTCGGAAATCTTCCATTGTTCTCGGAACTCTGCTGATATTTAAAAATGCTTCCGATCTCTTCCAATGTTCTGAACTCTTACATTGTTCTCAGAATTCCGCTGATGTTTAAAAATGCTTCGGAACACTTCAACTGTTCTCTGAATTCTGCTGATGTTTAAAAATGCTTCGGAACTCTTCCATTGTTCCCAGCATTCCGCTGAAGTTTAAAAATGCTTCAGAACTCTTTCTTTGCTCAAGGAATTCTGCTGACATTCAAAAATGCTTCGGAACTCTTCCATTGTTCGTGGAATTCCACTGACGAGTAAAAATGCTTCGGAACTCTTCCATTGTTCTCGTAATTCCGCTGACGTTTAAAAATGCTTCGGGAAAACTTACATTGTTCTCAGAATTCCGCTGAAGTTTAAAAATTCTTCGGAACTCTTCCATTGTTCTCGAAATTCTGCTGACCTTTAAAAATGCTTCCGATCTCTTCCATTGTTCTCGGAATTCTGCTGAAGTTTAAAAATGCTTCGGAACTCTTCCATTGTTCCCGGAATTCTGCTGAAGTTTAAAAATGCTACGGAACTCTTCCATTGTTCCCGGAATTCCGCTGAAGTTTAAAAATGCTTCGGATCTCTTTCATTGCTCAAGGAATTCCGCTGACATTTAAAAATGCTTCGGAACTCTTCCAATTTTCTCAGAATTCTGCTGATGTTTAAAAATGCTCCGGAACTCTTCCATTGATCTCGGAATTCTGCTGAAGTTTAAAAAGGCTTCGGATCTCTTTCATTGTTCTCGGAATTCCGCTGAAGTTTAAAAAGGCTTTGGAACTCTTCCATAGTTCTCAGAATTCCGCTGAAGTTTAAAAATGCTTCGGATATCTTCCATTGTTCTCGGATTTCTGCTGACGTTTAAAAATGCTTCGGTACTTTTCGATTGTTCTCGGAATTCCGCTGATGTTTAAAAATGCTACGGAACTCTTCAAGCGTACTCGTAATTCCGGTGATGTTTAAAAATTCTTCGGAACTCTTACATTGTTCTCGGAATTCCACTGAAGTTTACAAATGCTTTGGAACTCTTCCATTGTTCTAGGATTTCCGATGAAGAATAAAAATGCTTCGGAACTCTTCCATTGTTCTCGGAATTCTGCTGAAGTTTAAAAATGCTTCAGAACTCTTCCATTGTTCTCGGAATTCCGCTGATGTTTAAAAATGCTTTGGAAATCTTCCATTGCTCTCGGAATTCTGCTGACGTTTAAAAATGCTTCCAATCTCTTCAATTGTTCTCGGAATTCTGCTGAAGTATAAAAATGCTTCCGAACTATTCCATTGTTCCCGGAATTCCGCTGAAGTTTAAAAATGCTTCGGAACTCTTTCATTGCTCAAGGAATTCCGCTGACGTTCAAAAATTCTTCGGAACTCTTCCATTGTTCTCGAAATTCCGCTGACGAGTAAAAATGCTTCGGAACTCTTCCATTGTTCTCGTAATTCCGCTGACGTTTAAAAATGCTTCGGAACTCTTCCATTGTTCTCGGAATTCCGCTGAAGTTTAAAAATGCTTCAGAACTCTTCCATTGTTCTAGGATTTCTGCTGAAGTTTAAAAATGCTCTGGAACTCTTCCATTGTTCTCGGAATTCCGCTGAAGTTTAAAAATGCTTCGCAACTCTTCCATTGTTCTCGGAATTCCGCTGAAGTTTACAAATGCTTCGGAAATCTTCCATTGTTCTCGGAACTCTGCTGATATTTAAAAATGCTTCCGATCTCTTCCAATGTTCTGAACTCTTCCATTGTTCCCAGCATTCCGCTGAAGTTTAAAAATGCTTCGGAACTCTTTCATTGCTCAAGGAATTCCGCTGAAGTTTAAAAATGCTTCGGAACTCTTCCATTTTTCTCAGAATTCTGCTGATGTTTAAAAATGCTTCGGTACTTTTTCATTGTTCTCGGAATTCCGCTGACGTTTAAAAATGCTTCGGAACTCTTCCATTGTTCTCAGAATTCCGCTGAAGTTTAAAAATGCTTCTGATATCCTCCATTGTTCTTGGAATTCTGCTGACATTTCAAAATGCTTCGGAACTCTTCCATTTTTCTTGGAATTCTTCTGAAGTTTAAAAATTCTTCGGAACTCTTTCATTGCTCAAGGAATTCCGGTGACGTTTAAAAATGCTTCGGAACTCTTCCATTTATCTAAGAATTCCTCTGACATTTAAAAATGCTTCGGATATCTTCCATTGTTCTCGGAATTCTGCTGACGTTTAAAAATGCTTCGGTTCTTTTCGATTGTTCTCGGAATTCCGCTGATGTTTAAAAATGCTACGGAACTCTTCAAGCGTACTCGTAATTGCGGTGATGTTTAAAAATTCTTCAGAACTCTTACATTGTTCTCGGAATTCCGCTGAAGTTTACAAATGCTTCGGAACTCTTCCATTGTTCTAGGATTTCCGATGAAGAATAAAAATGCTTCGGAACTCTTACATTGTTCTCGGAATTCTGCTGAAGTTTAAAAATGCTTTGGAACTCTTCCATTGCTCTCGGAATTCTGCTGACGTTTAAAAATGCTTCCGATCTCTTCAATTGTTCTCGGAATTCTG
This sequence comes from Phyllobates terribilis, assembly GCF_046119375.1. NCBI lineage: Eukaryota > Metazoa > Chordata > Amphibia > Anura > Dendrobatidae > Phyllobates > Phyllobates terribilis. The sequence continues at coordinate 304,901,777 of NW_027362765.1, read as the reverse complement.
CTGAAGTATAAAAATGCTTCCGAACTCTTCCATTGCTCCCGGAATTCCGCTGAAGTTTAAAAATGCTTCGGAACTCTTTCATTGCTCAAGGAATTCCGCTGACGTTCAAAAATTCTTCGGAACTCTTCCATTGTTCTTGGAATTCCACTGATGTTTAAAAATTCTTCGGAACTCTTCCATTGTTCTCGAAATTCCGCTGACGAGTAAAAATGCTTTGGAACTCTTCCATTGTTCTCGGAATTCCGCTGAAGTTTAAAAATGCTTCAGAACTCTTCCATTGTTCTAGGATTTCCGCTGAAGTTTAAAAATGCTCTGGAACTCTTCCATTGTTCTCGGAATTCCGCTGAAGTTTAAAAATGCTTCGGAACTCTTCCATTGTTCTCGGAATTCCGCTGAAGTTTAAAAATGCTTCGGAAATCTTCCATTGTTCTCGGAACTCTGCTGATATTTAAAAATGCTTCCGATCTCTTCCAATGTTCTGAACTCTTACATTGTTCTCAGAATTCCGCTGACGTTCAAAAATTCTTCGGAACACTTCAACTGTTCTCGGAATTCCACTGATGTTTAAAAATTCTTCGGAACTCTTCCATTGTTCTCGAAATTCCGCTGACGAGTAAAAATGCTTCGGAACTCTTCCATTGTTATCGTAATTCTGCTGATGTTTAAAAATGATTCGGAACTCTTCCATTGTTCCCAGCATTCCGCTGAAGTTTAAAAATGGTTCGGAACTCTTTCATTGCTCAAGGAATTCCGCTGAAGTTTAAAAATGCTTCGGAACTCTTCCATTTTTCTCAGAATTCTGCTGATGTTTAAAAATGCTTCGGTACTTTTCCATTGTTCTCGGAATTCCGCTGACGTTTACAAATGCTTCGGAACTCTTCCATTGTTCTCGGAATTCTGCTGAAGTTTAAAAATGCTTTGGAACTCTTCCATTGCTCTCGGAATTCTGCTGACGTTTAAAAATGCTTCCGATCTCTTCAATTGTTCTCGGAATTCTGCTGAAGTATAAAAATGCTTCCGAACTCTTCCATTGCTCCCGGAATTCCGCTGAAGTTTAAAAATGCTTCGGAACTCTTTCACTGCTCAAGGAATTCCGCTGACGTTCAAAAATTCTTCGGAACTCTTCCATTGTTCTTGGAATTCCACTGATGTTTAAAAATTCTTCGGAACTCTTCCATTGTTCTCGAAATTCCGCTGACGTTTAAAAATTCTTCGGAACTCTTCCATTGTTCTCGAAATTCCGCTGACGAGTAAAAATGCTTCGGAACTCTTCCATTGTTCTCGTAATTCCGCTGACGTTTAAAAATGCTTCGGAACTCTTCCATTGTTCTCGGAATTCCGCTGAAGTTTAAAAATGCTTCGGAACTCTTCCATTGTTCTCGGAATTCCGCTGAAGTTTAAAAATGCTTCGGAAATCTTCCATTGTTCTCGGAACTCTGCTGATATTTAAAAATGCTTCCGATCTCTTCCAATGTTCTGAACTCTTACATTGTTCTCAGAATTCCGCTGACGTTCAAAAATACTTCGGAACACTTCAACTGTTCTCGGAATTCCACTGATGTTTAAAAATTCTTCGGAACTCTTCCATTGTTCTCGAAATTCCGCTGACGAGTAAAAATGCTTCGGAACTCTTCCATTGTTCTCGTAATTCCGCTGATGTTTAAAAATGATTCGGAACTCTTCCATTGTTCCCAGCATTCCGCTGAAGTTTAAAAATGCTTCGGAACTCTTCCATTTTTCTCAGAATTCTGCTGATGTTTAAAAATGCTTCGGTACTTTTCCATTGTTCTCGGAATTCCGCTGACGTTTAAAAATGCTTCGGAACTCTTCCATTGTTCTCAGAATTCTGCTGAAGTTTAAAAATGCTTCTGATATCCTCCATTGTTCTTGGAATTCTGCTGACATTTCAAAATGCTTCGGAACTCTTCCATTGTTCTTGGAATTCTGCAGAAGTTTAAAAATTCTTCGGAACTCTTTCATTGCTCAAGGAATTCCGGTGACGTTTAAAAATGCTTCGGAACTCTTCCATTTATCTAAGAATTCCGCTGACATTTAAAAATGCTTTGGATATCTTCCATTGTTCTCGAAATTCTGCTGACGTTTAAAAATGCTTCGGTACTTTTCGATTGTTCTCGGAATTCCGCTGATGTTTAAAATTCTACGGAACTCTTCAAGCGTACTCGTAATTCCGGTGATGTTTAAAAATTCTTCGGAACTCTTCCATTGTTCTAGGATTTCCGATGAAGAATAAAAATGCTTCGGAACTCTTCCATTGTTCTCGGAATTCTGCTGAAGTTTAAAAATGCTTCAGAACTCTTCCATTGTTCTCGGAATTCCGCTGATGTTTAAAAATGCTTTGGAACTCTTCCATTGTTCTCGGAATTCTGCTGACGTTTAAAAATGCTTCAGATCTCTTCAATTGTTCTCGGAATTCTGCTGAAGTATAAAAATGCTTCCGAACTCTTCCATTGTTCCCGGAATTCCGCTGAAGTTTAAAAATGCTTCGGAACTCTTTCATTGCTCAAGGAATTCCGCTGACGTTCAAAAATTCTTCGGAACTCTTCCATTGTTCTTGGAATTCCACTGATGTTTAAAAATTCTTCGGAACTCTTCCATTGTTCTCGAAATTCCGCTGACGAGTAAAAATGCTTCGGAACTCTTCCATTGTTCTCGTAATTCCGCTGAAGTTTAAAAATGCTTCAGAACTCTTCCATTGTTCTAGGATTTCCGCTGAAGTTTAAAAATGCTCTGGAACTCTTAGATTGTTCTCGGAATTCCGCTGAAGTTTAAAAATGCTTCGGAACTCTTCCATTGCTCTCAGAATTCCGCTGAAGTTTAAAAATGCTTCGGAAATCTTCCATTGTTCTCGGAACTCTGCTGATATTTAAAAATGCTTCCGATCTCTTCCAATGTTCTGAACTCTTACATTGTTCTCAGAATTCCGCTGATGTTTTAAAATGCTTCGGAACACTTCAATTGTTCTCGGAATTCTGCTGATGTTTAAAAATGATTCGGAACTCTTCCATTGTTCTCATAATTCCGCTGACGTTTAAAAATGCTTCGGTACTCTTACATTGTTCTCAGAATTCCGCTGAAGTTTAAAAATGCTTCGGAACTCTTCCATTGTTCTCGAAATTCTGCTGACCTTTAAAAATGCTTCCGATCTCTTCCATTGTTCTCGGAATTCTGTTGAAGTTTAAAAATGCTTCGGAACTCTTCCATTGTTCCCGGAATTCTGCTGAAGTTTATAAATGCATCGGAACTCTTGCATTGCTCAAGGAATTCCGCTGACGTTCAAAAATGCTTCGGAACTCTTTCATTGCTCAAGGAATTCCGCTGACATTTAAAAATGCTTCGGAACTCTTCCATTTTTCTCAGAATTCTGCTGATGTTTAAAAATGCTTGGGAAACTCTTCCATTGCTCTCGGAATTCTGCTGAAGTTTAAAAAGGCTTTGGATCTCTTTCGTTGTTCTCGGAATTCTGCTGAAGTTTAAAAAGGCTTTGGAACTCTTCCATAGTTCTCAGAATTCCGCTGAAGTTTAAAAATGCTTCGGAACTCTTCCATTTTTCTCAGAATTCTGCTGACGTTTAAAAATGCTTCGGTATTTTCCATTGTTCTCGGAATTCCGCTGACGTTTAAACATGCTTCGGAACTCTTCCATTGTTCTCGGAATTCCGCTGATGTTAAAAAATGCTTCGGAACTCTTACATTGTTCTCGGAATTCCGCTGAAGTTTAAAAATGCTTCGGTACTCTTCCATTGTTCTAGGATTTCCGATGAAGTTTAAAAATGCTTCTGAACTCTTACATTGTTCTCAGAATTCCACTGATGTTTAAAAATGTTTTGGAACACTTCAATTGTTTTCGTAATTCTGCTGAAGTTTAAAAATGCTTCTGAACTCTTCCATTGTTCCCGGAATTCTGCTGATGTACAAAAATGCTTCCGAACTCTTCCATTGTTCCCAGGATTCCGCTGAAGTTTAAAAATGCTTCGGAACTCTTTCATTGCTCAAGGAATTCCGCTGACGTTTAAAAATGCTTCAGAACTCTTCCATTGTTCTCGGAATTCTGCTGAAGTTTATAAATGCATCGGAACTCTTCCATTGTTCCCGAAATTCCACTGAAGTTTAAAAATGCTTCGGAACTCTTTCATTGTTCAACGAATTCCGCTGACGTTTAAAAATACTTCGGAACTATTCCATTCTGCTGAAGTTTAAAAATGCTTCGGAACTCTTCCATTGTTCTTGGAATTCCGCTGATGTTTAAAAATGCTTCGGTACTCTTCCATTGTTCTCGGAATTCTGCTGATGAGTAAAAATGATTCGGAACTCTTCCTTTGTTCTCTTAATTCCGCTGACGTTTAAAAATGCTTCGGAACTCTTCCATTGTTCTCGGAATTCCGCTGAAGTTTAAAAATGCTTCAGAACTCTTCCATTGTTCTCGGAATTCCGCTGATGTTTAAAAATGCTTTGGAACTCTTCCATTGCTCTCGGAATTCTGCTGACGTTTAAAAATGCTTCAGATCTCTTCAATTGTTCTCGGAATTCTGCTGAAGTATAAAAATGCTTCCGAACTCTTCCATTGTTCCCGGAATTCCGCTGAAGTTTAAAAATGCTTCAGAACTCTTACATTGTTCTCGGAATTCTGCTGACGTTTAAAAATGCTTCCAATCTCTTCAATTGTTCTCGGAATTCTGCTGAAGTATAAAAATGCTTCAGAACTATTCCATTGTTCCCGGAATTCCGCTGAAGTTTAAAAATGCTTCGGAACTCTTTCATTGCTCAAGGAATTCCGCTGACGTTCAAAAATTCTTCGGAACTCTACCATTGTTCTTGGAATTCCACTGATGTTTAAAAATTCTTCGGAACTCTTCCATTGTTCTCGAAATTCCGCTGACGAGTAAAAATGCTTCGGAACTCTTCCATTGTTCTCGGAATTCCGCTGAAGTTTAAAAATGCTTCAGAACTCTTCCATTGTTCTAGGATTTCTGCTGAAGTTTAAAAATGCTTTGGAACTCTTCCATTGTTTTCGGAATTCCGCTGAAGTTTAAAAATGCTTAGGAACTCTTACATTGCTCTAGGATTTCCGCTGAAGTTTAAAAATGCTCTGGAACTCTTCCATTGTTCTCGGAATTCTGCTGAAGTTTAAAAATGATTCGGAAATCTTCCATTGTTCTCGGAACTCTGCTGATATTTAAAAATGCTTCTGATCTCTTCCAATGTTCTGAACTCTTACATTGTTCTCAGAATTCCGCTGATGTTTAAAAATGCTTCGGAACACTTCAATTGTTTTCGGAATTCTGCTGATGTTTAAAAATGCTTCGGAACTCTTCCATTGTTCCCAGCATTCCGCTGAAGTTTAAAAATGTTTCGGAACTCTTTCATTGCTCAAGGAATTCCGCTGACATTCAAAAATGCTTCGGAACTCTTCCATTGTTCGTGGAATTCCACTGACGAGTAAAAATGCTTCGGAACTCTTCCATTGTTCTCGTAATTCCGCTGACGTTTAAAAATGCTTCGGAACACTTACATTGTTCTCAGAATTCCGCTGAAGTTTAAAAATGCTTCGGAACTCTTCCATTGTTCTCGAAATTCTGCTGACCTTTAAAAATGCTTCCGATCTCTTCCATTGTTCTCGGAATTCTGCTGAAGTTTAAAAATGCTTCGGAACTCTTCCATTGTTCCTGGAATTCTGCTGAAGTTTAAAAATGCTACGGAATTCTTCCATTGTTCCCGGAATTCCGCTGAAGTTTAAAAATGCTTCGGATCTCTTTCATTGCTCAAGGAATTCCGCTGACATTTAAAAATGCTTCGGAACTCTTCCAATTTTCTCAGAATTCTGCTGATGTTTAAAAATGCTCCGGAACTCTTCCATTGTTCTCGGAATTCTGCTGAAGTTTAAAAAGGCTTTGGATCTCTTTCGTTGTTCTCGGAATTCTGCTGAAGTTTAAAAAGGCTTTGGAACTCTTCCATAGTTCTCAGAATTCCGCTGAAGTTTAAAAATGCTTCGGAACTCTTCCATTTTTCTCAGAATTCTGCTGACGTTTAAAAATGCTTCGGTATTTTCCATTGTTCTCGGAATTCCGCTGACGTTTAAACATGCTTCGGAACTCTTCCATTGTTCTCGGAATTCCGCTGATGTTAAAAAATGCTTCGGAACTCTTACATTGTTCTCGGAATTCCGCTGACGTTTAAAAATGCTTCGGTACTCTTCCATTGTTCTAGGATTTCCGATGAAGTTTAAAAATGCTTCTGAACTCTTACATTGTTCTCAGAATTCCACTGATGTTTAAAAATGCTTTGGAACACTTCAATTGTTTTCGTAATTCTGCTGAAGTTTAAAAATGCTTCTGAACTCTTCCATTGTTCCCGGAATTCTGCTGAAGTATAAAAATGCTTCCGAACTCTTCCATTGTTCCCAGGATTCCGCTGAAGTTTAAAAATGCTTCGGAACTCTTTCATTGCTCAAGGAATTCCGCTGACGTTTAAAAATGCTTCAGAACTCTTCCATTGTTCTCGGAATTCCACTGAAGTTTAAAAATGCTTCGGAACTCTTTCATTGTTCAACGAATTCCGCTGACGTTTAAAAATACTTCGGAACTATTCCATTCTGCTGAAGTTTAAAAATGCTTCGGAACTCTTCCATTGTTCTTGGAATTCCGCTGATGTTTAAAAAAGCTTCGGTACTCTTCCATTGTTCTCGGAATTCTGCTGATGAGTAAAAATGATTCGGAACTCTTCCTTTGTTCTCTTAATTCCGCTGACGTTTAAAAATGCTTCGGAACTCTTCCTTTGTTCTCGGAATTCCGCTGAAGTTTAAAAATGCTTCAGAACTCTTCCATTGTCCTAGGATTTCTGCTGAAGTTTAAAAATGCTTTGGAACTCTTCCATTGTTTTCGGAATTCCGCTGAAGTTTAAAAATGCTTAGGAACTCTTACATTGTTCTAGGATTTCCGCTGAAGTTTAAAAATGCTCTGGAACTCTTCCATTGCTCTCGGAATTCCGCTGAAGTTTAAAAATGCTTCGGAACTCTTCCATTGTTCTCAGAATTCCGCTGAAGTTTAAAAATGCTTCGGAAATCTTCCATTGTTCTCGGAACTCTGCTGATATTTAAAAATGCTTCCGATCTCTTCCAATGTTCTGAACTCTTACATTGTTCTCAGAATTCTGCTGATGTTTAAAAATGTTTTGGAACTCTTCCATTGTTCCCAGCATTCCGCTGAAGTTTAAAAATGCTTCGGAACTCTTTCATTGCTCAAGGAATTCCGCTGACATTCAAAAATGCTTCGGAACTCTTCCATTGTTCGTGGAATTCCACTGACGAGTAAAAATGCTTCGGAACTCTTCCATTGTTCTCGTAATTCCGCTAACGTTTAAAAATGCTTCGGAACACTTACATTGTTCTCAGAATTCCGCTGAAGTTTAAAAATGCTTCGGAACTCTTCCATTGTTCTCGAAATTCTGCTGACCTTTAAAAATGCTTCCGATCTCTTCCATTGTTCTCGGAATTCTGCTGAAGTTTAAAAATGCTTCGGAACTCTTCCATTGTTCCCGGAATTCTGCTGAAGTTTAAAAATGCTGCGGAACTCTTCCATTGTTCCCGGAATTCCGCTGAAGTTTAAAAATGCTTCGGATCTCTTTCATTGCTCAAGGAATTCCGCTGACATTTAAAAATGCTTCGGAACTCTTCCAATTTTCTCAGAATTCTGCTGATGTTTAAAAATGCTCCGGAACTCTTCCATTGTTCTCGGAATTCTGCTGAAGTTTAAAAAGGCTTTGGATCTCTTTCATTGTTCTCGGAATTCCGCTGAAGTTTAAAAAGGCTTTGGAACTCTTCCATAGTTCTCAGAATTCCGCTGAAGTTTAAAAATGCTTCGGAACTCTTCCATTTTTCTCAGAATTCTGCTGAAGTTTAAAAATGCTTCTGATATCCTCCATTGTTCTTGGAATTCTGCTGACATTTCAAAATGCTTCGGAACTCTTCCATTGTTCTTGGAATTCTGCTGAAGTTTAAAAATTCTTCGGAACTCTTTCATTGCTCAAGGAATTCCGGTGACGTTTAAAAATGCTTCGGAACTCTTCCATTTATCTCAGAATTCCGCTGACATTTAAAAATGCTTCGGATATCTTCCATTGTTCTCGGAATTCTGCTGACGTTTAAAAATGCTTCGGTACTTTTCGATTGTTCTCGGAATTCCGCTGATGTTTAAAAATGCTACGGAACTCTTCAAGCGTACTCGTAATTCCGGTGATGTTTAAAAATTCTTCGGAACTCTTAAATTGTTCTCGGAATTCCACTGAAGTTTACAAATGCTTTGGAACTCTTCCATTGTTCTAGGATTTCCGATGAAGAATAAAAATGCTTCGGAACTCTTCCATTGTTCTCGGAATTCTGCTGAAGTTTAAAAATGCTTCATAACTCTTCCATTGTTCTCGGAATTCCGCTGATGTTTAAAAATGCTTTGGAAATCTTCCATTGCTCTCGGAATTCTGCTGACGTTTAAAAATGCTTCCAATCTCTTCAATTGTTCTCGGAATTCTGCTGAAGTATAAAAATGCTTCCGAACTCATCCATTGTTCTCGTAATTCCGCTGACGTTTAAAAATGCTTCGGAACTCTTCCATTGTTCTCGGAATTCCACTGAAGTTTAAAAATGCTTCAGAACTCTTCCATTGTTCTAGGATTTCCGCTGAAGTTTAAAAATGCTCTGGAACTCTTCCATTGTTCTCGGAATTCCACTGAAGTTTAAAAATGCTTCGCAACTCTTCCATTGTTCTCGGAATTCCGCTGAAGTTTAAAAATGCTTCGGAAATCTTCCATTGTTCTCGGAACTCTGCTGATATTTAAAAATGCTTCCGATCTCTTCCAATGTTCTGAACTCTTCCATTGTTCCCAGCATTCCGCTGAAGTTTAAAAATGCTTCGGAACTCTTTCATTGCTCAAGGAATTCCGCTGAAGTTTAAAAATGCTTCGGAACTCTTCCATTTTTCTCAGAATTCTGCTGATGTTTAAAAATGCTTCGGTACTTTTCCATTGTTCTCGGAATTCCGCTGACGTTTAAAAATGCTTCGGAACTCTTCCATTGTTCTCAGAATTCCGCTGAAGTTTAAAAATGCTTCTGATATCCTCCATTGTTCTTGGAATTCTGCTGACATTTCAAAATGCTTCGGAACTCTTCCATTGTTCTTGGAATTCTGCTGAAGTTTAAAAATTCTTCGGAACTCTTTCATTGCTCAAGGAATTCCAGTGACGTTTAAAAATGCTTCGGAACTCTTCCATTTATCTAAGAATTCCTCTGACATTTAAAAATGCTTCGGATATCTTCCATTGTTCTCGGAATTCTGCTGACGTTTAAAAATGCTTCGGTTCTTTTCGATTGTTCTCGGAATTCCGCTGATGTTTAAAAATGCTACGGAACTCTTCAAGCGTACTCGTAATTCCGGTGATGTTTAAAAATTCTTCAGAACTCTTACATTGTTCTCGGAATTCCGCTGAAGTTTACAAATGCTTCGGAACTCTTCCATTGTTCTAGGATTTCCGATGAAGAATAAAAATGCTTCGGAACTCTTCCATTGTTCTCGGAATTCTGCTGAAGTTTAAAAATGCTTCAGAACTCTTCCATTGTTCTCGGAATTCCGCTGATGTTTAAAAATGCTTCAGAACTCTTCCATTGTTCTCGGAATTCCGCTGAAGTTTAAAAATGCTTCAGAACTCTTCCAATGTTCTAGGATTTCCGTTGAAGTTTAAAAATGCTCTGGAACTCTTCCATTGTTCTCGGAATTCCGCTGAAGTTTAAAAATGCTTCGCAACTCTTCCATTGTTCTCGGAATTCCGCTGAAGTTTAAAAATGCTTCGGAAATCTTCCATTGTTCTCGGAACTCTGCTGATATTTAAAAATGCTTCCGATCTCTTCCAATGTTCTGAACTCTTACATTGTTCTCAGAATTCCGCTGATGTTTAAAAATGCTTCGGAACACTTCAACTGTTCTCGGAATTCTGCTGATGTTTAAAAATGATTCGGAACTCTTCCATTGTTCCCAGCATTTCGCTGAAGTTTAAAAATGCTTCGGAACTCTTTCATTGCTCAAGGAATTCCGCTGAAGTTTAAAAATGCTTCGGAACTCTTCCATTTTTCTCAGAATTCTGCTGATGTTTAAAAATGCTTCGGTACTTTTCCATTGTTCTCGGAATTCCGCTGACGTTTAAAAATGCTTCGGAACACTTCCATTGTTCTCAGAATTCCGCTGAAGTTTAAAAATGCTTCTGATATCCTCCATTGTTCTTGGAATTCTGCTGACATTTCAAAATGCTTCGGAACTCTTCCATTGTTCTTGGAATTCTGCTGAAGTTTAAAAATTCTTCGGAACTCTTTCATTGCTCAAGGAATTCCGGTGACGTTTAAAAATGCTTCGGAACTCTTCCATTTATCTAAGAATTCCTCTGACATTTAAAAATGCTTCGGATATCTTCCATTGTTCTCGGAATTCTGCTGACGTTTAAAAATGCTTCGGTTCTTTTCGATTGTTCTCGGAATTCCGCTGATGTTTAAAAATGCTACGGAACTCTTCAAGCGTACTCGTAATTCCGGTCATGTTTAAAAATTCTTCAGAACTCTTACATTGTTCTCGGAATTCCGCTGAAGTTTACAAATGCTTCGGAACTCTTCCATTGTTCTAGGATTTCCGATGAAGATTAAAAATGCTTCGGAACTCTTCCATTGTTCTCGGAATTCTGCTGAAGTTTAAAAATGCTACAGAACTCTTCCATTGTACTCGGAATTCCGCTGATGTTTAAAAATGCTTTAGAACTCTTCCATTGTTCTCGGAATTCCGCTGAAATTTAAAAATGCTTCGGAACTCTTTCATTGCTCAAGGAATTCCGCTGACGTTCAAAAATTCTTCGGAACTCTTCCATTGTTCTTGGAATTCCACTGATGTTTAAAAATTCTTCGGAACTCTTCCATTGTTCTCGAAATTCCGCTGACGAGTAAAAATGCTTCGGAACTCTTCCATTGTTCTCGTAATTCCGCTGACGTTTAAAAATGCTTCGGTTCTTTTCGATTGTTCTCGGAATTCCGCTGATGTTTAAAAATGCTACGGAACTCTTCAAGCGTACTCGAAATTCCGGTGATGTTTAAAAATTCTTCAGAACTCTTACATTGTTCTCGGAATTCCGCTGAAGTTTACAAATGCTTCGGAACTCTTCCATTGTTCTAGGATTTCCGATGAAGAATAAAAATGCTTCGGAACTCTTCCATTGTTCTCGGAATTCTGCTGAAGTTTAAAAATGCTTCAGAACTCTTCCATTGTTCTCGGAATTCCGCTGATGTTTAAAAATGCTTTGGAACTCTTTCATTGCTCTCGGAATTCTGCTGACGTTTAAAAATGCTTCCGATCTCTTCAATTGTTCTCGGAATTCTGCTGAAGTATAAAAATGCTTCCGAACTCTTCCATTGTTCCCGGAATTCCGCTGAAGTTTAAAAATGCTCTGGAACTCTTCCATTGTTCTCGGAATTCCGCTGAAGTTTAAAAATGCTTCGGAACTCTTCCATTGTTCTCGGAATTCTGCTGAAGTTTAAAAATGATTCGGAAATCTTCCATTGTTCTCGGAACTCTGCTGATATTTAAAATTGCTTCCGATCTCTTCCAATGTTCTGAACTCTTACATTGTTCTCAGAATTCCGCCGATGTTTAAAAATGCTTCGGAACACTTCAATTGTTCTCGGAATTCTGCTGATGTTTAAAAATGATTCGGAACTCTTCCATTGTTCCCAGCATTCCGCTGAAGTTTAAAAATGCTTCGGAACTCTTTCATTGCTCAAGGAATTCTGCTGACATTCAAAAATGCTTAGGAACTCTTCCATTGTTCGTGGAATTCCGCTGACGAGTAAAAATGCTTCGGAACTCTTCCATTGTTCTCATAATACCGCTGACGTTTAAAAATGCTTCGGTACTCTTACATTGTTCTCAGTATTCCGCTGAAGTTTAAAAATGCTTCGGAACTCTTCCATTGTTCTCGAAATTCTGCTGACCTTTAAAAATGCTTCCGATCTCTTCCATTGTTCTCGGAATTCTGCTGAAGTTTAAAAATGCTTCGGAACTCTTCCATTGTTCCCGGAATTCTGCTGAAGTTTATAAATGCATCGGAACTCTTGCATTGCTCAAGGAATTCCACTGACGTTCAAAAATGCTTCGGAACTCTTTCATTGCTCAAGGAATTCCGCTGACATTTAAAAATGCTTCGGAACTCTTCCATTTTTCTCAGAATTCTGCTGAAGTTTAAAAATGCTTCGGAACTCTTCCATTGTTCCCGGAATTCTGCTGAAGTTTATAAATGCATCGGAACTCTTGCATTGCTCAAGGAATTCCGCTGACGTTCAAAAATGCTTCGGAACTCTTTCATTGCTCAAGGAATTCCGCTGACATTTAAAAATGCTTCGGAACTCTTCCATTTTTCTCAGAATTCTGCTGATGTTTAAAAATGCTTCGGTACTTTTCCATTGTTCTCGGAATTCCGCTGACGTTTAAAAATGCTTCGGAACACTTCCATTGTTCTCAGAATTCCGCTGAAGTTTAAAAATGCTTCTGATATCCTCCATTGTTCTTGGAATTCTGCTGACATTTCAAAATGCTTCGGAACTCTTCCATTGTTCTTGGAATTCTGCTGAAGTTTAAAAATTCTTCGGAACTCTTTCATTGCTCAAGGAATTCCGGTGACGTTTAAAAATGCTTCGGAACTCTTCCATTTATCTAAGAATTCCTCTGACATTTAAAAATGCTTCGGATATCTTCCATTGTTCTCGGAATTCTGCTGACGTTTAAAAATGCTTCGGTTCTTTTCGATTGTTCTCGGAATTCCGCTGATGTTTAAAAATGCTACGGAACTCTTCAAGCGTACTCGTAATTCCGGTCATGTTTAAAAATTCTTCAGAACTCTTACATTGTTCTCGGAATTCCGCTGAAGTTTACAAATGCTTCGGAACTCTTCCATTGTTCTAGGATTTCCGATGAAGATTAAAAATGCTTCGGAACTCTTCCATTGTTCTCGGAATTCTGCTGAAGTTTAAAAATGCTACAGAACTCTTCCATTGTACTCGGAATTCCGCTGATGTTTAAAAATGCTTTAGAACTCTTCCATTGTTCTCGGAATTCCGCTGAAATTTAAAAATGCTTCGGAACTCTTTCATTGCTCAAGGAATTCCGCTGACGTTCAAAAATTCTTCGGAACTCTTCCATTGTTCTTGGAATTCCACTGATGTTTAAAAATTCTTCGGAACTCTTCCATTGTTCTCGAAATTCCGCTGACGAGTAAAAATGCTTCGGAACTCTTCCATTGTTCTCGTAATTCCGCTGACGTTTAAAAATGCTTCGGTTCTTTTCGATTGTTCTCGGAATTCCGCTGATGTTTAAAAATGCTACGGAACTCTTCAAGCGTACTCGAAATTCCGGTGATGTTTAAAAATTCTTCAGAACTCTTACATTGTTCTCGGAATTCCGCTGAAGTTTACAAATGCTTCGGAACTCTTCCATTGTTCTAGGATTTCCGATGAAGAATAAAAATGCTTCGGAACTCTTCCATTGTTCTCGGAATTCTGCTGAAGTTTAAAAATGCTTCAGAACTCTTCCATTGTTCTCGGAATTCCGCTGATGTTTAAAAATGCTTTGGAACTCTTTCATTGCTCTCGGAATTCTGCTGACGTTTAAAAATGCTTCCGATCTCTTCAATTGTTCTCGGAATTCTGCTGAAGTATAAAAATGCTTCCGAACTCTTCCATTGTTCCCGGAATTCCGCTGAAGTTTAAAAATGCTCTGGAACTCTTCCATTGTTCTCGGAATTCCGCTGAAGTTTAAAAATGCTTCGGAACTCTTCCATTGTTCTCGGAATTCTGCTGAAGTTTAAAAATGATTCGGAAATCTTCCATTGTTCTCGGAACTCTGCTGATATTTAAAATTGCTTCCGATCTCTTCCAATGTTCTGAACTCTTACATTGTTCTCAGAATTCCGCCGATGTTTAAAAATGCTTCGGAACACTTCAATTGTTCTCGGAATTCTGCTGATGTTTAAAAATGATTCGGAACTCTTCCATTGTTCCCAGCATTCCGCTGAAGTTTAAAAATGCTTCGGAACTCTTTCATTGCTCAAGGAATTCTGCTGACATTCAAAAATGCTTAGGAACTCTTCCATTGTTCGTGGAATTCCGCTGACGAGTAAAAATGCTTCGGAACTCTTCCATTGTTCTCATAATACCGCTGACGTTTAAAAATGCTTCGGTACTCTTACATTGTTCTCAGTATTCCGCTGAAGTTTAAAAATGCTTCGGAACTCTTCCATTGTTCTCGAAATTCTGCTGACCTTTAAAAATGCTTCCGATCTCTTCCATTGTTCTCGGAATTCTGCTGAAGTTTAAAAATGCTTCGGAACTCTTCCATTGTTCCCGGAATTCTGCTGAAGTTTATAAATGCATCGGAACTCTTACATTGCTCAAGGAATTCCACTGACGTTCAAAAATGCTTCGGAACTCTTTCATTGCTCAAGGAATTCCGCTGACATTTAAAAATGCTTCGGAACTCTTCCATTTTTCTCAGAATTCTGCTGAAGTTTAAAAATGCTTCGGAACTCTTCCATTGTTCCCGGAATTCTGCTGAAGTTTATAAATGCATCGGAACTCTTGCATTGCTCAAGGAATTCCGCTGACGTTCAAAAATGCTTCGGAACTCTTTCATTGCTCAAGGAATTCCGCTGACATTTAAAAATGCTTCGGAACTCTTCCATTTTTCTCAGAATTCTGCTGATGTTTAAAAATGCTTCGGTACTTTTCCATTGTTCTCGGAATTCCGCTGACGTTTAAAAATGCTTCGGAACACTTCCATTGTTCTCAGAATTCCGCTGAAGTTTAAAAATGATTCTGATATCCTCCATTGTTCTTGGAATTCTGCTGACATTTCAAAATGCTTCGGAACTCTTCCATTGTTCTTGGAATTCTGCTGAAGTTTAAAAATTCTTCGGAACTCTTTCATTGCTCAAGGAATTCCGGTGACGTTTAAAAATGCTTCGGAACTCTTCCATTTATCTAAGAATTCCTCTGACATTTAAAAATGCTTCGGATATCTTCCATTGTTCTCGGAATTCTGCTGACGTTTAAAAATGCTTCGGTTCTTTTCGATTGTTCTCGGAATTCCGCTGATGTTTAAAAATGCTACGGAACTCTTCAAGCGTACTCGTAATTCCGGTCATGTTTAAAAATTCTTCAGAACTCTTACATTGTTCTCGGAATTCCGCTGAAGTTTACAAATGCTTCGGAACTCTTCCATTGTTCTAGGATTTCCGATGAAGATTAAAAATGCTTCGGAACTCTTCCATTGTTCTCGGAATTCTGCTGAAGTTTAAAAATGCTACAGAACTCTTCCATTGTACTCGGAATTCCGCTGATGTTTAAAAATGCTTTAGAACTCTTCCATTGTTCTCGGAATTCCGCTGAAATTTAAAAATGCTTCGGAACTCTTTCATTGCTCAAGGAATTCCGCTGACGTTCAAAAATTCTTCGGAACTCTTCCATTGTTCTTGGAATTCCACTGATGTTTAAAAATTCTTCGGAACTCTTCCATTGTTCTCGAAATTCCGCTGACGAGTAAAAATGCTTCGGAACTCTTCCATTGTTCTCGTAATTCCGCTGACGTTTAAAAATGCTTCGGTTCTTTTCGATTGTTCTCGGAATTCCGCTGATGTTTAAAAATGCTACGGAACTCTTCAAGCGTACTCGAAATTCCGGTGATGTTTAAAAATTCTTCAGAACTCTTACATTGTTCTCGGAATTCCGCTGAAGTTTACAAATGCTTCGGAACTCTTCCATTGTTCTAGGATTTCCGATGAAGAATAAAAATGCTTCGGAACTCTTCCATTGTTCTCGGAATTCTGCTGAAGTTTAAAAATGCTTCAGAACTCTTCCATTGTTCTCGGAATTCCGCTGATGTTTAAAAATGCTTTGGAACTCTTTCATTGCTCTCGGAATTCTGCTGACGTTTAAAAATGCTTCCGATCTCTTCAATTGTTCTCGGAATTCTGCTGAAGTATAAAAATGCTTCCGAACTCTTCCATTGTTCCCGGAATTCCGCTGAAGTTTAAAAATGCTCTGGAACTCTTCCATTGTTCTCGGAATTCCGCTGAAGTTTAAAAATGCTTCGGAACTCTTCCATTGTTCTCGGAATTCTGCTGAAGTTTAAAAATGATTCGGAAATCTTCCATTGTTCTCGGAACTCTGCTGATATTTAAAATTGCTTCCGATCTCTTCCAATGTTCTGAACTCTTACATTGTTCTCAGAATTCCGCCGATGTTTAAAAATGCTTCGGAACACTTCAATTGTTCTCGGAATTCTGCTGATGTTTAAAAATGATTCGGAACTCTTCCATTGTTCCCAGCATTCCGCTGAAGTTTAAAAATGCTTCGGAACTCTTTCATTGCTCAAGGAATTCTGCTGACATTCAAAAATGCTTAGGAACTCTTCCATTGTTCGTGGAATTCCGCTGACGAGTAAAAATGCTTCGGAACTCTTCCATTGTTCTCATAATACCGCTGACGTTTAAAAATGCTTCGGTACTCTTACATTGTTCTCAGTATTCCGCTGAAGTTTAAAAATGCTTCGGAACTCTTCCATTGTTCTCGAAATTCTGCTGACCTTTAAAAATGCTTCCGATCTCTTCCATTGTTCTCGGAATTCTGCTGAAGTTTAAAAATGCTTCGGAACTCTTCCATTGTTCCCGGAATTCTGCTGAAGTTTATAAATGCATCGGAACTCTTACATTGCTCAAGGAATTCCACTGACGTTCAAAAATGCTTCGGAACTCTTTCATTGCTCAAGGAATTCCGCTGACATTTAAAAATGCTTCGGAACTCTTCCATTTTTCTCAGAATTCTGCTGAAGTTTAAAAATGCTTCGGAACTCTTCCATTGTTCCCGGAATTCTGCTGAAGTTTATAAATGCATCGGAACTCTTGCATTGCTCAAGGAATTCCGCTGACGTTCAAAAATGCTTCGGAACTCTTTCATTGCTCAAGGAATTCCGCTGACATTTAAAAATGCTTCGGAACTCTTCCATTTTTCTCAGAATTCTGCTGAAGTTTAAAAATGCTTCGGAACTCTTCCATTGTTCCCGGAATTCTGCTGAAGTTTATAAATGCATCGGAACTCTTGCATTGCTCAAGGAATTCCGCTGACGTTCAAAAATGCTTCGGAACTCTTTCATTGCTCAAGGAATTCCGCTGACATTTAAAAATGCTTCGGAACTCTTCCATTTTTCTCAGAATTCTGCTGATGTTTAAAAATGCTTCGGTACTTTTCCATTGTTCTCGGAATTCCGCTGACGTTTAAAAATGCTTCGGAACACTTCCATTGTTCTCAGAATTCCGCTGAAGTTTAAAAATGATTCTGATATCCTCCATTGTTCTTGGAATTCTGCTGACATTTCAAAATGCTTCGGAACTCTTCCATTGTTCTTGGAATTCTGCTGAAGTTTAAAAAATCTTCGGAACTCTTTCATTGCTCAAGGAATTCCGGTGACGTTTAAAAATGCTTCGGAACTCTTCCATTTATCTAAGAATTCCTCTGACATTTAAAAATGCTTCGGATATCTTCCATTGTTCTCGGAATTCTGCTGACGTTTAAAAATGCTTCGGTTCTTTTCGATTGTTCTCGGAATTCCGCTGATGTTTAAAAATGCTACGGAACTCTTCAAGCGTACTCGTAATTCCGGTCATGTTTAAAAATTCTTCAGAACTCTTACATTGTTCTCGGAATTCCGCTGAAGTTTACAAATGCTTCGGAACTCTTCCATTGTTCTAGGATTTCCGATGAAGATTAAAAATGCTTCGGAACTCTTCCATTGTTCTCGAAATTCCGCTGACGAGTAAAAATGCTTCGGAACTCTTCCATTGTTCTCGTAATTCCGCTGACGTTTAAAAATGCTTCGGAACTCTTCCATTGTTCTCGGAATTCCGCTGAAGTTTAAAAATGCTTCAGAACTCTTCCATTGTTCTAGGATTTCTGCTGAAGTTTAAAAATGCTCTGGAACTCTTACATTGTTCTCGGAATTCCGCTGAAGTTTAAAAATGCTTCGCAACTCTTCCATTGTTCTCGGAATTCCGCTGAAGTTTACAAATGCTTCGGAAATCTTCCATTGTTCTCGGAACTCTGCTGATATTTAAAAATGCTTCCGATCTCTTCCAATGTTCTGAACTCTTCCATTGTTCCCAGCATTCCGCTGAAGTTTAAAAATGCTTCGGAACTCTTTCATTGCTCAAGGAATTCCGCTGAAGTTTAAAAATGCTTCGGAACTCTTCCATTTTTCTCAGAATTCTGCTGATGTTTAAAAATGCTTCGGTACTTTTTCATTGTTCTCGGAATTCCGCTGACGTTTAAAAATGCTTCGGAACTCTTCCATTGTTCTCAGAATTCCGCTGAAGTTTAAAAATGCTTCTGATATCCTCCATTGTTCTTGGAATTCTGCTGACATTTCAAAATGCTTCGGAACTCTTCCATTTTTCTTGGAATTCTTCTGAAGTTTAAAAATTCTTCGGAACTCTTTCATTGCTCAAGGAATTCCGGTGACGTTTAAAAATGCTTCGGAACTCTTCCATTTATCTAAGAATTCCTCTGACATTTAAAAATGCTTCGGATATCTTCCATTGTTCTCGGAATTCTGCTGACGTTTAAAAATGCTTCGGTTCTTTTCGATTGTTCTCGGAATTCCGCTGATGTTTAAAAATGCTACGGAACTCTTCAAGCGTACTCGTAATTGCGGTGATGTTTAAAAATTCTTCAGAACTCTTACATTGTTCTCGGAATTCCGCTGAAGTTTACAAATGCTTCGGAACTCTTCCATTGTTCTAGGATTTCCGATGAAGAATAAAAATGCTTCGGAACTCTTACATTGTTCTCGGAATTCTGCTGAAGTTTAAAAATGCTTTGGAACTCTTCCATTGCTCTCGGAATTCTGCTGACGTTTAAAAATGCTTCCGATCTCTTCAATTGTTCTCGGAATTCTGCTGAAGTATAAAAATGCTTCCGAACTCATCCATTGCTCCCGGAATTCCGCTGAAGTTTAAAAATGCTTCGGAACTCTTTCATTGCTCAAGGAATTCCGCTGACGTTCAAAAATTCTTCGGAACTCTTCCAATGTTCTTGGAATTCCACTGATGTTTAAAAATTCTTCGGAACTCTTCCATTGTTCTCAAAATTCCGCTGACGAGTAAAAATGCTTCGGAACTCTTCCATTGTTCTCGTAATTCCGCTGACGTTTAAAAATGCTTTGGAACTCTTCCATTGTTCTCGGAATTCCGCTGAAGTTTAAAAATGCTTCAGAACTCTTCCATTGTTCTAGGATTTCCGCTGAAGTTTAAAAATGCTCTGGAACTCTTCCATTGTTCTCGGAATTCCGCTGAAGTTTAAAAATGCTTCGGAACTCTTCCATTGTTCTCGGAATTCCGCTGAAGTTTAAAAATGCTTCGGAAATCTTCCATTGTTCTCGGAACTCTGCTGATATTTAAAAATGCTTCCGATCTCTTCCAATGTTCTGAACTCTTACATTGTTCTCAGAATTCCGCTGACGTTCAAAAATTCTTCGGAACACTTCAACTGTTCTCGGAATTCCACTGATGTTTAAAAATTCTTCGGAACTCTTCCATTGTTCTCGAAATTCCGCTGACGAGTAAAAATGCTTCGGAACTCTTCCATTGTTATCGTAATTCTGCTGATGTTTAAAAATGATTCGGAACTCTTCCATTGTTCCCAGCATTCCGCTGAAGTTTAAAAATGGTTCGGAACTCTTTCATTGCTCAAGGAATTCCGCTGAAGTTTAAAAATGCTTCGGAACTCTTCCATTTTTCTCAGAATTCTGCTGATGTTTAAAAATGCTTCGGTACTTTTCCATTGTTCTCGGAATTCCGCTGACGTTTAAAAATGCTTCGGAACACTTCCATTGTTCTCAGAATTCCGCTGAAGTTTAAAAATGCTTCTGATATCCTCCATTGTTCTTGGAATTCTGCTGACATTTCAAAATGCTTCGGAACTCTTCCATTGTTCTTGGAATTCTGCTGAAGTTTAAAAAATCTTCGGAACTCTTTCATTGCTCAAGGAATTCCGGTGACGTTTAAAAATGCTTCGGAACTCTTCCATTTATCTAAGAATTCCTCTGACATTTAAAAATGCTTCGGATATCTTCCATTGTTCTCGGAATTCTGCTGACGTTTAAAAATGCTTCGGTTCTTTTCGATTGTTCTCGGAATTCCGCTGATGTTTAAAAATGCTACGGAACTCTTCAAGCGTACTCGTAATTCCGGTCATGTTTAAAAATTCTTCAGAACTCTTACATTGTTCTCGGAATTCCGCTGAAGTTTACAAATGCTTCGGAACTCTTCCATTGTTCTAGGATTTCCGATGAAGATTAAAAATGCTTCGGAACTCTTCCATTGTTCTCGGAATTCTGCTGAAGTTTAAAAATGCTTCAGAACTCTTCCATTGTTCTCGGAATTCCGCTGATGTTTAAAAATGCTTTGGAAATCTTCCATTGCTCTCGGAATTCTGCTGACGTTTAAAAATGCTTCCAATCTCTTCAATTGTTCTCGGAATTCTGCTGAAGTATAAAAATGCTTCCGAACTATTCCATTGTTCCCGGAATTCCGCTGAAGTTTAAAAATGCTTCGGAACTCTTTCATTGCTCAAGGAATTCCGCTGACGTTCAAAAATTCTTCGGAACTCTTCCATTGTTCTCGAAATTCCGCTGACGAGTAAAAATGCTTCGGAACTCTTCCATTGTTCTCGTAATTCCGCTGACGTTTAAAAATGCTTCGGAACTCTTCCATTGTTCTCGGAATTCCGCTGAAGTTTAAAAATGCTTCAGAACTCTTCCATTGTTCTAGGATTTCTGCTGAAGTTTAAAAATGCTCTGGAACTCTTCCATTGTTCTCGGAATTCCGCTGAAGTTTAAAAATGCTTCGCAACTCTTCCATTGTTCTCGGAATTCCGCTGAAGTTTACAAATGCTTCGGAAATCTTCCATTGTTCTCGGAACTCTGCTGATATTTAAAAATGCTTCCGATCTCTTCCAATGTTCTGAACTCTTCCATTGTTCCCAGCATTCCGCTGAAGTTTAAAAATGCTTCGGAACTCTTTCATTGCTCAAGGAATTCCGCTGAAGTTTAAAAATGCTTCGGAACTCTTCCATTTTTCTCAGAATTCTGCTGATGTTTAAAAATGCTTCGGTACTTTTTCATTGTTCTCGGAATTCCGCTGACGTTTAAAAATGCTTCGGAACTCTTCCATTGTTCTCAGAATTCCGCTGAAGTTTAAAAATGCTTCTGATATCCTCCATTGTTCTTGGAATTCTGCTGACATTTCAAAATGCTTCGGAACTCTTCCATTTTTCTTGGAATTCTTCTGAAGTTTAAAAATTCTTCGGAACTCTTTCATTGCTCAAGGAATTCCGGTGACGTTTAAAAATGCTTCGGAACTCTTCCATTTATCTAAGAATTCCTCTGACATTTAAAAATGCTTCGGATATCTTCCATTGTTCTCGGAATTCTGCTGACGTTTAAAAATGCTTCGGTTCTTTTCGATTGTTCTCGGAATTCCGCTGATGTTTAAAAATGCTACGGAACTCTTCAAGCGTACTCGTAATTGCGGTGATGTTTAAAAATTCTTCAGAACTCTTACATTGTTCTCGGAATTCCGCTGAAGTTTACAAATGCTTCGGAACTCTTCCATTGTTCTAGGATTTCCGATGAAGAATAAAAATGCTTCGGAACTCTTACATTGTTCTCGGAATTCTGCTGAAGTTTAAAAATGCTTTGGAACTCTTCCATTGCTCTCGGAATTCTGCTGACGTTTAAAAATGCTTCCGATCTCTTCAATTGTTCTCGGAATTCTGCTGAAGTATAAAAATGCTTCCGAACTCTTCCATTGCTCCCGGAATTCCGCTGAAGTTTAAAAATGCTTCGGAACTCTTTCATTGCTCAAGGAATTCCGCTGACGTTCAAAAATTCTTCGGAACTCTTCCATTGTTCTTGGAATTCCACTGATGTTTAAAAATTCTTCGGAACTCTTCCATTGTTCTCAAAATTCCGCTGACGAGTAAAAATGCTTCGGAACTCTTCCATTGTTCTCGTAATTCCGCTGACGTTTAAAAATGCTTTGGAACTCTTCCATTGTTCTCGGAATTCCGCTGAAGTTTAAAAATGCTTCAGAACTCTTCCATTGTTCTAGGATTTCCGCTGAAGTTTAAAAATGCTCTGGAACTCTTCCATTGTTCTCGGAATTCCGCTGAAGTTTAAAAATGCTTCGGAACTCTTCCATTGTTCTCGGAATTCCGCTGAAGTTTAAAAATGCTTCGGAAATCTTCCATTGTTCTCGGAACTCTGCTGATATTTAAAAATGCTTCCGATCTCTTCCAATGTTCTGAACTCTTACATTGTTCTCAGAATTCCGCTGACGTTCAAAAATTCTTCGGAACACTTCAACTGTTCTCGGAATTCCACTGATGTTTAAAAATTCTTCGGAACTCTTCCATTGTTCTCGAAATTCCGCTGACGAGTAAAAATGCTTCGGAACTCTTCCATTGTTATCGTAATTCTGCTGATGTTTAAAAATGATTCGGAACTCTTCCATTGTTCCCAGCATTCCGCTGAAGTTTAAAAATGGTTCGGAACTCTTTCATTGCTCAAGGAATTCCGCTGAAGTTTAAAAATGCTTCGGAACTCTTCCATTTTTCTCAGAATTCTGCTGATGTTTAAAAATGCTTCGGTACTTTTCCATTGTTCTCGGAATTCCGCTGACGTTTACAAATGCTTCGGAACTCTTCCATTGTTCTCGGAATTCTGCTGAAGTTTAAAAATGCTTTGGAACTCTTCCATTGCTCTCGGAATTCTGCTGACGTTTAAAAATGCTTCTGATCTCTTCAATTGTTCTCGGAATTCTGCTGAAGTATAAAAATGCTTCCGAACTCTTCCATTGCTCCCGGAATTCCGCTGAAGTTTAAAAATGCTTCGGAACTCTTTCATTGCTCAAGGAATTCCGCTGACGTTCAAAAATTCTTCGGAACTCTTCCATTGTTCTTGGAATTCCACTGATGTTTAAAAATTCTTCGGAACTCTTCCATTGTTCTCGAAATTCCGCTGACGAGTAAAAATGCTTCGGAACTCTTCCATTGTTCTCGTAATTCCGCTGACGTTTAAAAATGCTTCGGAACTCTTCCATTGTTCTTGGAATTCCGCTGAAGTTTAAAAATGCTTCAGAACTCTTCCATTGTTCTAGGATTTCCGCTGAAGTTTAAAAATGCTCTGGAACTCTTCCATTGTTCTCGGAATTCCGCTGAAGTTTAAAAATGCTTCGGAAATCTTCCATTGTTCTCGGAACTCTGCTGATATTTAAAAATGCTTCCGATCTCTTCCAATGTTCTGAACTCTTACATTGTTTTCAGAATTCCGCTGACGTTCAAAAATACTTCGGAACACTTCAACTGTTCTCGGAATTCCACTAATGTTTAAAAATTCTTCGGAACTCTTCCATTGTTCTCGAAATTCCGCTGACGAGTAAAAATGATTCGGAACTCTTCCATTGTTCTCGTAATTCCGCTGATGTTTAAAAATGATTCGGAACTCTTCCATTGTTCCCAGCATTCCGCTGAAGTTTAAAAATGCTTCGGAACTCTTCCATTTTTCTCAGAATTCTGCTGATGTTTAAAAATGCTTCGGTACTTTTCCATTGTTCTCGGAATTCCGCTGACGTTTACAAATGCTTCGGAACTCTTCCATTGTTCTCAGAATTCTGCTGAAGTTTAAAAATGCTTCTGATATCCTCCATTGTTCTTGGAATTCTGCTGACATTTCAAAATGCTTCGGAACTCTTCCATTGTTCTTGGAATTCTGCAGAAGTTTAAAAATTCTTCGGAACTCTTTCATTGCTCAAGGAATTCCGGTGACGTTTAAAAATGCTTCGGAACTCTTCCATTTATCTAAGAATTCCGCTGACATTTAAAAATGCTTTGGATATCTTCCATTGTTCTCGAAATTCTGCTGACGTTTAAAAATGCTTCGGTACTTTTCGATTGTTCTCGGAATTCCGCTGATGTTTAAAATTCTACGGAACTCTTCAAGCGTACTCGTAATTCCGGTGATGTTTAAAAATTCTTCGGAACTCTTCCATTGTTCTAGGATTTCCGATGAAGAATAAAAATGCTTCGGAACTCTTCCATTGTTCTCGGAATTCTGCTGAAGTTTAAAAATGCTTCAGAACTCTTCCATTGTTCTCAGAATTCCGCTGATGTTTAAAAATGCTTTGGAACTCTTCCATTGTTCTCGGAATTCTGCTGACGTTTAAAAATGCTTCAGATCTCTTCAATTGTTCTCGGAATTCTGCTGAAGTATAAAAATGCTTCCGAACTCTTCCATTGTTCCCGGAATTCCGCTGAAGTTTAAAAATGCTTCGGAACTCTTTCATTGCTCAAGGAATTCCGCTGACGTTCAAAAATTCTTCGGAACTCTTCCATTGTTCTTGGAATTCCACTGATGTTTAAAAATTCTTCGGAACTCTTCCATTGTTCTCGAAATTCCGCTGACGAGTAAAAATGCTTCGGAACTCTTCCATTGTTCTCGTAATTCCGCTGAAGTTTAAAAATGCTTCAGAACTCTTCCATTGTTCTAGGATTTCCGCTGAAGTTTAAAAATGCTCTGGAACTCTTAGATTGTTCTCGGAATTCCGCTGAAGTTTAAAAATGCTTCGGAACTCTTCCATTGCTCTCAGAATTCCGCTGAAGTTTAAAAATGCTTCGGAAATCTTCCATTGTTCTCGGAACTCTGCTGATATTTAAAAATGCTTCCGATCTCTTCCAATGTTCTGAACTCTTACATTGTTCTCAGAATTCCGCTGATGTTTTAAAATGCTTCGGAACACTTCAATTGTTCTCGGAATTCTGCTGATGTTTAAAAATGATTCGGAACTCTTCCATTGTTCTCATAATTCCGCTGACGTTTAAAAATGCTTCGGTACTCTTACATTGTTCTCAGAATTCCGCTGAAGTTTAAAAATGCTTCGGAACTCTTCCATTGTTCTCGAAATTCTGCTGACCTTTAAAAATGCTTCCGATCTCTTCCATTGTTCTCGGAATTCTGTTGAAGTTTAAAAATGCTTCGGAACTCTTCCATTGTTCCCGGAATTCTGCTGAAGTTTATAAATGCATCGGAACTCTTGCATTGCTCAAGGAATTCCGCTGACGTTCAAAAATGCTTCGGAACTCTTTCATTGCTCAAGGAATTCCGCTGACATTTAAAAATGCTTCGGAACTCTTCCATTTTTCTCAGAATTCTGCTGATGTTTAAAAATGCTTGGGAAACTCTTCCATTGCTCTCGGAATTCTGCTGAAGTTTAAAAAGGCTTTGGATCTCTTTCGTTGTTCTCGGAATTCTGCTGAAGTTTAAAAAGGCTTTGGAACTCTTCCATAGTTCTCAGAATTCCGCTGAAGTTTAAAAATGCTTCGGAACTCTTCCATTTTTCTCAGAATTCTGCTGACGTTTAAAAATGCTTCGGTATTTTCCATTGTTCTCGGAATTCCGCTGACGTTTAAACATGCTTCGGAACTCTTCCATTGTTCTCGGAATTCCGCTGATGTTAAAAAATGCTTCGGAACTCTTACATTGTTCTCGGAATTCCGCTGAAGTTTAAAAATGCTTCGGTACTCTTCCATTGTTCTAGGATTTCCGATGAAGTTTAAAAATGCTTCTGAACTCTTACATTGTTCTCAGAATTCCACTGATGTTTAAAAATGTTTTGGAACACTTCAATTGTTTTCGTAATTCTGCTGAAGTTTAAAAATGCTTCTGAACTCTTCCATTGTTCCCGGAATTCTGCTGATGTACAAAAATGCTTCCGAACTCTTCCATTGTTCCCAGGATTCCGCTGAAGTTTAAAAATGCTTCGGAACTCTTTCATTGCTCAAGGAATTCCGCTGACGTTTAAAAATGCTTCAGAACTCTTCCATTGTTCTCGGAATTCTGCTGAAGTTTATAAATGCATCGGAACTCTTCCATTGTTCCCGAAATTCCACTGAAGTTTAAAAATGCTTCGGAACTCTTTCATTGTTCAACGAATTCCGCTGACGTTTAAAAATACTTCGGAACTATTCCATTCTGCTGAAGTTTAAAAATGCTTCGGAACTCTTCCATTGTTCTTGGAATTCCGCTGATGTTTAAAAATGCTTCGGTACTCTTCCATTGTTCTCGGAATTCTGCTGATGAGTAAAAATGATTCGGAACTCTTCCTTTGTTCTCTTAATTCCGCTGACGTTTAAAAATGCTTCGGAACTCTTCCATTGTTCTCGGAATTCCGCTGAAGTTTAAAAATGCTTCAGAACTCTTCCATTGTTCTCGGAATTCCGCTGATGTTTAAAAATGCTTTGGAACTCTTCCATTGCTCTCGGAATTCTGCTGACGTTTAAAAATGCTTCAGATCTCTTCAATTGTTCTCGGAATTCTGCTGAAGTATAAAAATGCTTCCGAACTCTTCCATTGTTCCCGGAATTCCGCTGAAGTTTAAAAATGCTTCAGAACTCTTACATTGTTCTCGGAATTCTGCTGACGTTTAAAAATGCTTCCAATCTCTTCAATTGTTCTCGGAATTCTGCTGAAGTATAAAAATGCTTCCGAACTATTCCATTGTTCCCGGAATTCCGCTGACGTTTAAAAATGCTTCGGAACACTTACATTGTTCTCAGAATTCCGCTGAAGTTTAAAAATGCTTCGGAACTCTTCCATTGTTCTCGAAATTCTGCTGACCTTTAAAAATGCTTCCGATCTCTTCCATTGTTCTCGGAATTCTGCTGAAGTTTAAAAATGCTTCGGAACTCTTCCATTGTTCCTGGAATTCTGCTGAAGTTTAAAAATGCTACGGAATTCTTCCATTGTTCCCGGAATTCCGCTGAAGTTTAAAAATGCTTCGGATCTCTTTCATTGCTCAAGGAATTCCGCTGACATTTAAAAATGCTTCGGAAATCTTCCAATTTTCTCAGAATTCTGCTGATGTTTAAAAATGCTCCGGAACTCTTCCATTGTTCTCGGAATTCTGCTGAAGTTTAAAAAGGCTTTGGATCTCTTTCGTTGTTCTCGGAATTCTGCTGAAGTTTAAAAAGGCTTTGGAACTCTTCCATAGTTCTCAGAATTCCGCTGAAGTTTAAAAATGCTTCGGAACTCTTCCATTTTTCTCAGAATTCTGCTGACGTTTAAAAATGCTTCAGAACTCTTCCATTGTTCTCGGAATTCTGCTGAAGTTTATAAATGCATCGGAACTCTTCCATTGTTCCCGAAATTCCACTGAAGTTTAAAAATGCTTCGGAACTCTTTCATTGTTCAACGAATTCCGCTGACGTTTAAAAATACTTCGGAACTATTCCATTCTGCTGAAGTTTAAAAATGCTTCGGAACTCTTCCATTGTTCTTGGAATTCCGCTGATGTTTAAAAATGCTTCGGTACTCTTCCATTGTTCTCGGAATTCTGCTGATGAGTAAAAATGATTCGGAACTCTTCCTTTGTTCTCTTAATTCCGCTGACGTTTAAAAATGCTTCGGAACTCTTCCATTGTTCTCGGAATTCCGCTGAAGTTTAAAAATGCTTCAGAACTCTTCCATTGTTCTCGGAATTCCGCTGATGTTTAAAAATGCTTTGGAACTCTTCCATTGCTCTCGGAATTCTGCTGACGTTTAAAAATGCTTCAGATCTCTTCAATTGTTCTCGGAATTCTGCTGAAGTATAAAAATGCTTCCGAACTCTTCCATTGTTCTCGGAATTCCGCTGAAGTTTAAAAATGCTTCAGAACTCTTACATTGTTCTCGGAATTCTGCTGACGTTTAAAAATGCTTCCAATCTCTTCAATTGTTCTCGGAATTCTGCTGAAGTATAAAAATGCTTCCGAACTATTCCATTGTTCCCGGAATTCCGCTGACGTTTAAAAATGCTGCGGAACACTTACATTGTTCTAAGAATTCCGCTGAAGTTTAAAAATGCTTCGGAACTCTTCCATTGTTCTCGAAATTCTGCTGACCTTTAAAAATGCTTCCGATCTCTTCCATTGTTCTCGGAATTCTGCTGAAGTTTAAAAATGCTTCGGAACTCTTCCATTGTTCCTGGAATTCTGCTGAAGTTTAAAAATGCTACGGAATTCTTCCATTGTTCCCGGAATTCCGCTGAAGTTTAAAAATGCTTCGGATCTCTTTCATTGCTCAAGGAATTCCGCTGACATTTAAAAATGCTTCGGAACTCTTCCAATTTTCTCAGAATTCTGCTGATGTTTAAAAATGCTCCGGAACTCTTCCATTGTTCTCGGAATTCTGCTGAAGTTTAAAAAGGCTTTGGATCTCTTTCGTTGTTCTCGGAATTCTGCTGAAGTTTAAAAAGGCTTTGGAACTCTTCCATAGTTCTCAGAATTCCGCTGAAGTTTAAAAATGCTTCGGAACTCTTCCATTTTTCTCAGAATTCTGCTGACGTTTAAAAATGCTTCGGTATTTTCCATTGTTCTCGGAATTCCGCTGACGTTTAAACATGCTTCGGAACTCTTCCATTGTTCTCGGAATTCCGCTGATGTTAAAAAATGCTTCGGAACTCTTACATTGTTCTCGGAATTCCGCTGACGTTTAAAAATGCTTCGGTACTCTTCCATTGTTCTAGGATTTCCGATGAAGTTTAAAAATGCTTCTGAACTCTTACATTGTTCTCAGAATTCCACTGATGTTTAAAAATGCTTTGGAACACTTCAATTGTTTTCGTAATTCTGCTGAAGTTTAAAAATGCTTCTGAACTCTTCCATTGTTCCCGGAATTCTGCTGAAGTATAAAAATGCTTCCGAACTCTTCCATTGTTCCCAGGATTCCGCTGAAGTTTAAAAATGCTTCGGAACTCTTTCATTGCTCAAGGAATTCCGCTGACGTTTAAAAATGCTTCAGAACTCTTCCATTGTTCTCGGAATTCCACTGAAGTTTAAAAATGCTTCGGAACTCTTTCATTGTTCAACGAATTCCGCTGACGTTTAAAAATACTTCGGAACTATTCCATTCTGCTGAAGTTTAAAAATGCTTCGGAACTCTTCCATTGTTCTTGGAATTCCGCTGATGTTTAAAAAAGCTTCGGTACTCTTCCATTGTTCTCGGAATTCTGCTGATGAGTAAAAATGATTCGGAACTCTTCCTTTGTTCTCTTAATTCCGCTGACGTTTAAAAATGCTTCGGAACTCTTCCTTTGTTCTCGGAATTCCGCTGAAGTTTAAAAATGCTTCAGAACTCTTCCATTGTCCTAGGATTTCTGCTGAAGTTTAAAAATGCTTTGGAACTCTTCCATTGTTTTCGGAATTCCGCTGAAGTTTAAAAATGCTTATGAACTCTTACATTGTTCTAGGATTTCCGCTGAAGTTTAAAAATGCTCTGGAACTCTTCCATTGCTCTCGGAATTCCGCTGAAGTTTAAAAATGCTTCGGAACTCTTCCATTGTTCTCAGAATTCCGCTGAAGTTTAAAAATGCTTCGGAAATCTTCCATTGTTCTCGGAACTCTGCTGATATTTAAAAATGCTTCCGATCTCTTCCAATGTTCTGAACTCTTACATTGTTCTCAGAATTCTGCTGATGTTTAAAAATGCTTTGGAACTCTTCCATTGTTCCCAGCATTCCGCTGAAGTTTAAAAATGCTTCGGAACTCTTTCATTGCTCAAGGAATTCCGCTGACATTCAAAAATGCTTCGGAACTCTTCCATTGTTCGTGGAATTCCACTGACGAGTAAAAATGCTTCGGAACTCTTCCATTGTTCTCGTAATTCCGCTAACGTTTAAAAATGCTTTGGAACACTTACATTGTTCTCAGAATTCCGCTGAATTTTAAAAATGCTTCGGAACTCTTCCATTGTTCTCGAAATTCTGCTGACCTTTAGAAATGCTTCCGATCTCTTCCATTGTTCTCGGAATTCTGCTGAAGTTTAAAAATGCTTCGGAACTCTTCCATTGTTCCCGGAATTCTGCTGAAGTTTAAAAATGCTGCGGAACTCTTCCATTGTTCCCGGAATTCCGCTGAAGTTTAAAAATGCTTCGGATCTCTTTCATTGCTCAAGGAATTCCGCTGACATTTAAAAATGCTTCGGAACTCTTCCAATTTTCTCAGAATTCTGCTGATGTTTAAAAATGCTCCGGAACTCTTCCATTGTTCTCGGAATTCTGCTGAAGTTTAAAAAGGCTTTGGAACTCTTCCATAGTTCTCAGAATTCCGCTGAAGTTTAAAAATGCTTCGGAACTCTTCCATTTTTCTCAGAATTCTGCTGAAGTTTAAAAATGCTTCTGATATCCTCCATTGTTCTTGGAATTCTGCTGACATTTCAAAATGCTTCGGAACTCTTCCATTGTTCTTGGAATTCTGCTGAAGTTTAAAAATTCTTCGGAACTCTTTTATTGCTCAAGGAATTCCAGTGACGTTTAAAAATGCTTCGGAACTCTTCCATTTATCTCAGAATTCCGCTGACATTTAAAAATGCTTCGGATATCTTCCATTGTTCTCGGAATTCTGCTGACGTTCAAAAATGCTTCGGTACTTTTCGATTGTTCTCGGAATTCCGCTGATGTTTAAAAATGCTACGGAACTCTTCAAGCGTACTCGTAATTCCGGTGATGTTTAAAAATTCTTCGGAACTCTTACATTGTTCTCGGAATTCCACTGAAGTTTACAAATGCTTTGGAACTCTTCCATTGTTCTAGGATTTCCGATGAAGAATAAAAATGCTTCGGAACTCTTCCATTGTTCTCGGAATTCTGCTGAAGTTTAAAAATGCTTCAGAACTCTTCCATTGTTCTCGGAATTCCGCTGATGTTTAAAAATGCTTTGGAAATCTTCCATTGCTCTCGGAATTCTGCTGACGTTTAAAAATGCTTCCAATCTCTTCAATTGTTCTCGGAATTCTGCTGAAGTATAAAAATGCTTCCGAACTCTTCCATTGTTCTCGTAATTCCGCTGACGTTTAAAAATGCTTCGGAACTCTTCCATTGTTCTCGGAATTCCACTGAAGTTTAAAAATGCTTCAGAACTCTTCCATTGTTCTAGGATTTCCGCTGAAGTTTAAAAATGCTCTGGAACTCTTCCATTGTTCTCGGAATTCCGCTGAAGTTTAAAAATGCTTCGCAACTCTTCCATTGTTCTCGGAATTCCGCTGAAGTTTAAAAATGCTTCGGAAATCTTCCATTGTTCTCGGAACTCTGCTGATATTTAAAAATGCTTCCGATCTCTTCCAATGTTCTGAACTCTTCCATTGTTCCCAGCATTCCGCTGAAGTTTAAAAATGCTTCGGAACTCTTTCATTGCTCAAGGAATTCCGCTGAAGTTTAAAAATGCTTCGGAACTCTTCCATTTTTCTCAGAATTCTGCTGATGTTTAAAAATGCTTCGGTACTTTTCCATTGTTCTCGGAATTCCGCTGACGTTTAAAAATGCTTCGGAACTCTTCCATTGTTCTCAGAATTCCGCTGAAGTTTAAAAATGCTTCTGATATCCTCCATTGTTCTTGGAATTCTGCTGACATTTCAAAATGCTTCGGAACTCTTCCATTGTTCTTGGAATTCTGCTGAAGTTTAAAAATTCTTCGGAACTCTTTTATTGCTCAAGGAATTCCAGTGACGTTTAAAAATGCTTCGGAACTCTTCCATTTATCTAAGAATTCCTCTGACATTTAAAAATGCTTCGGATATCTTCCATTGTTCTCGGAATTCTGCTGACGTTTAAAAATGCTTCGGTTCTTTTCGATTGTTCTCGGAATTCCGCTGATGTTTAAAAATGCTACGGAACTCTTCAAGCGTACTCGTAATTCCGGTGATGTTTAAAAATTCTTCAGAACTCTTACATTGTTCTCGGAATTCCGCTGAAGTTTACAAATGCTTCGGAACTCTTCCATTGTTCTAGGATTTCCGATGAAGAATAAAAATGCTTCGGAACTCTTCCATTGTTCTCGGAATTCCGCTGATGTTTAAAAATGCTTCAGAACTCTTCCATTGTTCTCGGAATTCCGCTGAAGTTTAAAAATGCTTCAGAACTCTTCCAATGTTCTAGGATTTCCGTTGAAGTTTAAAAATGCTCTGGAACTCTTCCATTGTTCTCGGAATTCCGCTGAAGTTTAAAAATGCTTCGCAACTCTTCCATTGTTCTCGGAATTCCGCTGAAGTTTAAAAATGCTTCGGAAATCTTCCATTGTTCTCGGAACTCTGCTGATATTTAAAAATGCTTCCGATCTCTTCCAATGTTCTGAACTCTTACATTGTTCTCAGAATTCCGCTGATGTTTAAAAATGCTTCGGAACACTTCAACTGTTCTCGGAATTCTGCTGATGTTTAAAAATGATTCGGAACTCTTTCATTGTTCCCAGCATTTCGCTGAAGTTTAAAAATGCTTCGGAACTCTTTCATTGCTCAAGGAATTCCGCTGAAGTTTAAAAATGCTTCGGAACTCTTCCATTTTTCTCAGAATTCTGCTGATGTTTAAAAATGCTTCGGTACTTTTCCATTGTTCTCGGAATTCCGCTGACGTTTAAAAATGCTTCGGAACACTTCCATTGTTCTCAGAATTCCGCTGAAGTTTAAAAATGCTTCTGATATCCTCCATTGTTCTTGGAATTCTGCTGACATTTCAAAATGCTTCGGAACTCTTCCATTGTTCTTGGAATTCTGCTGAAGTTTAAAAATTCTTCGGAACTCTTTCATTGCTCAAGGAATTCCGGTGACGTTTAAAAATGCTTCGGAACTCTTCCATTTATCTAAGAATTCCTCTGACATTTAAAAATGCTTCGGATATCTTCCATTGTTCTCGGAATTCTGCTGACGTTTAAAAATGCTTCGGTTCTTTTCGATTGTTCTCGGAATTCCGCTGATGTTTAAAAATGCTACGGAACTCTTCAAGCGTACTCGTAATTCCGGTCATGTTTAAAAATTCTTCAGAACTCTTACATTGTTCTCGGAATTCCGCTGAAGTTTACAAATGCTTCGGAACTCTTCCATTGTTCTAGGATTTCCGATGAAGATTAAAAATGCTTCGGAACTCTTCCATTGTTCTCGGAATTCTGCTGAAGTTTAAAAATGCTACAGAACTCTTCCATTGTACTCGGAATTCCGCTGATGTTTAAAAATGCTTTAGAACTCTTCCATTGTTCTCGGAATTCCGCTGAAATTTAAAAATGCTTCGGAACTCTTTCATTGCTCAAGGAATTCCGCTGACGTTCAAAAATTCTTCGGAACTCTTCCATTGTTCTTGGAATTCCACTGATGTTTAAAAATTCTTCGGAACTCTTCCATTGTTCTCGAAATTCCGCTGATGAGTAAAAATGCTTCGGAACTCTTCCATTGTTCTCGTAATTCCGCTGACGTTTAAAAATGCTTCGGTTCTTTTCGATTGTTCTCGGAATTCCGCTGATGTTTAAAAATGCTACGGAACTCTTCAAGCGTACTCGAAATTCCGGTGATGTTTAAAAATTCTTCAGAACTCTTACATTGTTCTCGGAATTCCGCTGAAGTTTACAAATGCTTCGGAACTCTTCCATTGTTCTAGGATTTCCGATGAAGAATAAAAATGCTTCGGAACTCTTCCATTGTTCTCGGAATTCTGCTGAAGTTTAAAAATGCTTCAGAACTCTTCCATTGTTCTCGGAATTCCGCTGATGTTTAAAAATGCTTTGGAACTCTTTCATTGCTCTCGGAATTCTGCTGACGTTTAAAAATGCTTCCGATCTCTTCAATTGTTCTCGGAATTCTGCTGAAGTATAAAAATGCTTCCGAACTCTTCCATTGTTCCCGGAATTCCGCTGAAGTTTAAAAATGCTCTGGAACTCTTCCATTGTTCTCGGAATTCCGCTGAAGTTTAAAAATGCTTCGGAACTCTTCCATTGTTCTCGGAATTCTGCTGAAGTTTAAAAATGATTCGGAAATCTTCCATTGTTCTCGGAACTCTGCTGATATTTAAAATTGCTTCCGATCTCTTCCAATGTTCTGAACTCTTACATTGTTCTCAGAATTCCGCCGATGTTTAAAAATGCTTCGGAACACTTCAATTGTTCTCGGAATTCTGCTGATGTTTAAAAATGATTCGGAACTCTTCCATTGTTCCCAGCATTCCGCTGAAGTTTAAAAATGCTTCGGAACTCTTTCATTGCTCAAGGAATTCTGCTGACATTCAAAAATGCTTAGGAACTCTTCCATTGTTCGTGGAATTCCGCTGACGAGTAAAAATGCTTCGGAACTCTTCCATTGTTCTCATAATACCGCTGACGTTTAAAAATGCTTCGGTACTCTTACATTGTTCTCAGTATTCCGCTGAAGTTTAAAAATGCTTCGGAACTCTTCCATTGTTCTCGAAATTCTGCTGACCTTTAAAAATGCTTCCGATCTCTTCCATTGTTCTCGGAATTCTGCTGAAGTTTAAAAATGCTTCGGAACTCTTCCATTGTTCCCGGAATTCTGCTGAAGTTTATAAATGCATCGGAACTCTTGCATTGCTCAAGGAATTCCACTGACGTTCAAAAATGCTTCGGAACTCTTTCATTGCTCAAGGAATTCCGCTGACATTTAAAAATGCTTCGGAACTCTTCCATTTTTCTCAGAATTCTGCCGAAGTTTAAAAATGCTTCGGAACTCTTCCATTGTTCCCGGAATTCTGCTGAAGTTTATAAATGCATCGGAACTCTTGCATTGCTCAAGGAATTCCGCTGATGTTCAAAAATGCTTCGGAACTCTTTCATTGCTCAAGGAATTCCGCTGACATTTAAAAATGCTTCGGAACTCTTCCATTTTTCTCAGAATTCTGCTGATGTTTAAAAATGCTTGGGAAACTCTTCCATTGCTCTCGGAATTCTGCTGAAGTTTAAAAAGGCTTTGGATCTCCTTCGTTGTTCTCGGAATTCCGTTGAAGTTTAAAAATGCTTCGGAACTCTTCCCTTTTTCTCAGAATTCTGCTAACGTTTAAAAATGCTTCGGTATTTTTCCATTGTTCTCGTAATTCCGCTGATGTTAAAAAATGCTTCGGAACTCTTACATTGTTCTCGGAATTCCGCTGACGTTTAAAAATGCTTCGGTACTCTTCCATTGTTCTAGGATTTCCGATGAAGTTTAAAAATGCTTCTGAACTCTTACATTGTTCTCAGAATTCCACTGATGTTTAAAAATGCTTTGGAACACTTCAATTGTTCTCGTAATTCTGCTGAAGTTTAAAAATGCTTCGGAACTCTTCCATTGTTCCCGGAATTCTGCTGAAGTATAAAAATGCTTCCGAACTCTTCCATTGTTCCCAGAATTCCGCTGACGTTTAAAAATGCTTCAGAACTCTTCCATTGTTCTCGGAATTCTGCTGAAGTTTATAAATGCATCGGAACTCTTCCATTTTTCCCGAAATTCCACTGAAGTTTAAAAATGCTTCGGAACTCTTTCATTGTTCAACGAATTCCGCTGACGTTTAAAAATACTTCGGAACTATTCCATTCTGCTGAAGTTTAATAATGCTTCGGAACTCTTCCATTGTTCTTGGAATTCCGCTGATGTTTAAAAATGCTTCGTAGCTTTTCCATTGTTCTCGGAATTCCGCTGATGAGTAAAAATGATTCGGAACTCTTCCTTTGTTCTCTTAATTCCGCTGACATTTAAAAATGCTTCGGAACTCTTCCATTGTTCTCGGAATTCCGCTGAAGTTTAAAAATGCTTCGGAACTCTTCCATTGTTCTAGGATTTCTGCTGAAGTTTAAAAATGCTTTGGAACTCTTCCATTGTTTTCGGAATTCCGCTGAAGTTTAAAAATACTTCGGAACTCTTACATTGTTCTCGGAATTCCGCTGAAGTTTAAAAATGCTTCCGATCTCTTCCATTGTTCTCGGAATTCTGCTGACCTTTAAAAATGCTTCAGAACTCTTCCTTTGTTCTCTTAATTCCGCTGACATTTAAAAATGCTTCGGAACTCTTCCATTGTTCTCGGAATTCCGCTGAAGTTTAAAAATGCTTCGGAACTCTTCCATTGTTCTAGGATTTCTGCTGAAGTTTAAAAATGCTTTGGAACTCTTCCATTGTTTTCGGAATTCCGCTGAAGTTTAAAAATGCTTCGGAACTCTTACATTGTTCTCGGAATTCCGCTGAAGTTTAAAAATGCTTCAGAACTCTTCCATTGTTCTCGGAATTCTGCTGACCTTTAAAAATGCTTCTGATATCCTCCATTGTTCTTGGAATTCTGCTGACATTTCAAAATGCTTCGGAACTCTTCCATTGTTCTTGGAATTCTGCTGAAGTTTAAAAATTCTTCGGAACTCTTCCATTGTTTATGGAATTGCGCTGACATTTAAAAATGATTCGGAACTCTTTCATTGCTCAAGGAATTCCGGTGACGTTTAAAAATGCTTCGGAACTCTTCCATTTATCTCAGAATTCCGCTGACATTTAAAAATGCTTCGGATATCTTCCATTGTTCTCGGAATTCTGCTGACGTTTAAAAATGCTTCGTTACTTTTCGATTGTTCTCGGAATTCCGATGATGTTTAAAAATGCTACGGAACTCTTCAAGCGTACTCGTAATTCCGGTGATGTTTAAAAATTCTTCGGAACTCTTACATTGTTCTCGGAATTCCGCTGAAGTTTACAAATGCTTCGGAACTCTTCCATTGTTCTAGGATTTCCGATGAAGAATAAAAATGCTTCGGAACTCATCCATTGTTCTCGGAATTCTGCTGAAGTTTAAAAATGCTTCAGAACTAGAGATGAGCTTTGTTCTACTCGAACTGTTCGCCAATCTCAAATTCGAGCTGTTTTGGGCGGTGTTCGAGCCGGTCGGCGAACACGAACAATTTGAGAAAAATTCGGCTGTTCGAGGTTATGTTCGATAACTTTTCGTGCACCAAAATCATAACTGGATTTTTTCTCAGTAATGATGAAAATTAATGTTAATACGCAGTTTGAGTGTACAGCGGGGCGGGGGGAGGGGCAGGGGATGGATCTCTGCAGGAACAATGAAGATCTCCATTTTTTTTTCTCTTTCCCGCATTTGCAGTGGGGAGGTGCAATCTGTCAGCCTATCAGCAGCGCACACACGGAGCGAAGTGCTTTTTTTCACACAAGCAAGGGCATGTGTGATTGGCAGTGTATGTCACATGTCCTTGCCCTATAAGACCAAGCCATTTTCTCACTGCTGCAGCTGCGTGTTAGACGGCACCGCTGTTGCTGTGTGCGCTATACCTTGTTAATTTCAAGCCAATTTTCGCAAAAATATACAGATAGCTTGGGAGTAGGGAATAGTTGTGATTGCAGTCCTTTTAAGGACTAGGTTACAGCATTTCCTATGACTTTTATCAAGCAGGTCTGTGCTCTTAAATAGATAGATTGTGGGAGTAAAGACTAATTGTAATTGGAGTCCTTTTCAGGACTAGGTTACATCAGTTCCTATCAGTTTTTGCCAGGCAGGTCTGTGCCAGTGCTGTGCAAGTTTTTTTCACAGCATTTGGCTGAATCTAGCAAAGCTAATCCTTTTTGGCCTATTGCAGAGTGTGTTAGTCAGTGGAGTAGCCTATCTGTGTTGCAAGATATACCACCTGTGTATAGAATACCAATTTTTTTACTGCACCTAGTGAAGTAAAATCTTTTGGGCATAGCATCATTCTATTAGTCCATCTATACTGACCTCCATCAGGTTGCAAACTGAATATAATTTTTTTCTGCATCTAGCTCTGAAAAAATATTTGGGCTTCTAGCAGTGTGTGGGACTTGGTCTATTAGTCCATCTATACTGACCTCCATCAGGTTGCAAATTAAAAATAATTTTTTTCTTCATTTAGCTCTGAAAAAATATTTGGGCTTCTAGCAGTGTGTGGGACTTGTTCTATTAGTCCTTCTATACTGACCTCCAGCAGGTTGCAAATTGAATATAATTTTTTTCTGCATCTAGCTCTGAAAAAATATTTGGGCTTCTAGCGGTGTGTGGGACTTGGTCTATTAGTCCATCTATACTGACCCCCATCAGGTTGCAAATAAAAAATAATTTTTTTCTGCATCTAGCTCTGAAAAAATATTTGGGCTTCTAGCAGTGTGTGGGACTTGGTCTATTAGTCCATCTATACTGACCTCCATCAGGTTGCAAATTAAAAATAATTTTTTTCTTCATTTATCTCTGAAAAAATATTTGGGCTTCTAGCAGCGTGTGGGACTTGTTCTATTAGTCCATCTATACTGACCTCCATCAGGTTGCAAATTAAAAGTAATTTTTTTCTGCATCTAGCTCTGAAAAAATATTTGGGCTTCTAGCAGTGTGTGGGACTTGGTCTATTAGTCCATCTATACTGACCTCCATCAGGTTGCAAATTAAAAATAATTTTTTTCTGCATCTAGCTCTGAAAAAATATTTGGGCTTCTAGCATTGTGTGGGACTTGGTCTATTAGTCCATCTATACTGACCTCCATCAGGTTGCAAATTGAATAAAACTATTTTCTGCATCTAGCTCTGAAAAAATATTTGGGCTTCTAGCGGTGTGTGGGACTTGGTCTATTAGTCCATCTATACTGACCTCCATCAGGTTGCAAATTAAAAATAATTTTTTTCTGCATCTAGCTCTGAAAAAATATTTGCGCTTCTAGCAGTGTGTGGGACTTGGTCTATTAGTCCATCTATACTGACCTCCATCAGGTTGCAAATTAAAAATAATTTTTTTCTTCATTTAGCTCTGAAAAAATATTTGGGCTTCTAGCAGTGTGTGGGACTTGTTCTATTAGTCCTTCTATACTGACCTCCAGCAGGTTGCAAATTGAATATAATTTTTTTCTGCATCTAGCTCTGAAAAAATATTTGGGCTTCTAGCGGTGTGTGGGACTTGGTCTATTAGTCCATCTATACTGACCTCCATCAGGTTGCAAATTAAAAATAATTTTTTTCTGCATCTAGCTCTGAAAAAATATTTGGGCTTCTAGCAGTGTGTGGGACTTGGTCTATTAGTCCATCTATACTGACCTCCATCAGGTTGCAAATTAAAAATAATTTTTTTCTGCATCTAGCTCTGAAAAAATATTTGGGCTTCTAGCAGTGTGTGGGACTTGGTCTATTAGTCCATCTATACTGACCTCCATCAGGTTGCAAATTGAATAAAAAAATTTTCTGCATCTAGCTCTGAAAAAATATTTGGGCTTCTAGCGGTGTGTGGGACTTGGTCTATTAGTCCATCTATACTGACCTCCATCAGGTTGCAAATTAAAAATAATTTTTTTCTGCATCTAGCTCTGAAAAAATATTTGGGCTTCTAGCAGTGTGTGGGACTTGGTCTATTAGTCCATCTATACTGACCTCCATCAGGTTGCAAATTAAAAATAATTTTTTTCTTCATTTAGCTCTGAAAAAATATTTGGGCTTCTAGCAATGTGTGGGACTTGTTCTATTAGTCCTTCTATACTGACCTCCAGCAGGTTGCAAATTGAATATAATTTTTTTCTGCATCTAGCTCTGAAAAAATATTTGGGCTTCTAGCGGTGTGTGGGACTTGGTCTATTAGTCCATCTATACTGACCTCCATCAGGTTGCAAATTAAAAATAATTTTTTTCTGCATCTAGCTCTGAAAAAATATTTGGGCTTCTAGCAGTGTGTGGGACTTGGTCTATTAGTCCATCTATACTGACCTCCATCAGGTTGCAAATTAAAAATATTTTTTTTCTTCATTTATCTCTGAAAAAATATTTGGGCTTCTAGCAGCGTGTGGGACTTGTTCTATTAGTCCATCTATACTGACCTCCATCAGGTTGCAAATTAAAAATAATTTTTTTCTGCATCTAGCTCTGAAAAAATATTTGGGCTTCTAGCAGTGTGTGGGACTTGGTCTATTAGTCCATCTATACTGACCTCCATCAGGTTGCAAATTAAAAATAATTTTTTTCTTCATTTAGCTCTGAAAAAATATTTGGGCTTCTAGCAGTGTATGGGACTTGTTCTATTAGTCCTTCTATACTGACCTCCAGCAGGTTGCAAATTGAATATAATTTTTTTCTGCATCTAGCTCTGAAAAAATATTTGGGCTTCTAGCGGTGTGTGGGACTTGGTCTATTAGTCCATCTATACTGACCTCCATCAGGTTGCAAATTAAAAATAATTTTTTTCTGCATCTAGCTCTGAAAAAATATTTGGGCTTCTAGCAGTGTGTGGGACTTGGTCTATTAGTCCATCTATACTGACCTCCATCAGGTTGCAAATTGAATAAAAAAAATTTCTGCATCTAGCTCTGAAAAAATATTTCGGCTTCTAGCGGTGTGTGGGACTTGGTCTATTAGTCCATCTATACTGACCTCCATCAGGTTGCAAATTAAAAATAATTTTTTTCTGCATCTAACCCAGCCAATAGTTTTGGCCTAATACCACAGTTTGGCCACTCAGCTCTGTTCGGTTACCATCCATTGTTTTTTTGTGCAAACAACTCCAGTGTTGTGAATTAGTTAACCATCAAAATGAGTGGAAAAAGGAATGCTGCTGGTGGAAAGGGGAATAGGCGTGTTGGGAAGGGGAAAAAAGGTTGTGTCCGTGGGGTAGGTGCAGAAGAAAGACCATCTTCCAGCCAAACTAAAATGTCTACTTCTTTTAGCGGACAATGTGATAAGATCCCTTTCTTACGGCCACGCCAATCGCTACAAATTCCAGATGAGGCACAAAAACAGCAGGTGCTTCAACGGATATCAAGTGCTCCTTTAAGTGGGCTCTCCTCCACATCAACTTCAACATCACAAATACTCCAGTCCTCAAAGGTGTCACCCAAATCGCACTTGCTTCCTCACAGCTCCCAAATCTCCAGCTGCCCGTCTGAGTATGAGGTAGAACAGATGGTTGAGTCTTCAGAGCTGTTTACTCATACTATAGCCTGGGAATCAGAGGTCGACTCCAGCGCTTCTGTGAATCCAGACGAGGAAATGATCTGCACTGATGCCCAGAATCTTTATGAGTCGGATCCAGGACCAGACGCAGAAGGTTCTGACCATAATGTAGACCCTCATTCCCAAACTGTAACTCCTGTTGGTGGAGACAATGGGGAAGACGATGATAAGACTCAAATACCTGATTGGAGCGACAACTTTAGTTTTTTGTCAGGGCAGGAACAGGTTGGCTCTGAGGACGACGGGTGTGATAACGCACAGGGTGATGATGATGAGGTCGGAGATCCCACTTACTGTCAACCCACAGTCAGCCAAGAGATGAGGTCAGCAGAGGAGGTGGAGGAAGATGCTAGTGACAACGAGGTCAGGTTGCGCCTTCCTGGACAGAGACGTAGTACTGGAAGCACGTCAACAACTGCATCCTCAAACACAACTCTGCCTCTCACCACAAGTCGTGGTGGCT
Source organism: Phyllobates terribilis (assembly GCF_046119375.1). NCBI lineage: Eukaryota > Metazoa > Chordata > Amphibia > Anura > Dendrobatidae > Phyllobates > Phyllobates terribilis. The sequence goes on along the minus strand of NW_027362765.1, from coordinate 304,860,407 downwards.
CTTCAGGTCGCATGGGTGCTAAGCCTTGCATAGCCTGGGCATTTTTTCAGATCGATAAAGATGACCCAACTCGTGTTATCTGTAACATTTGTCAGCAAAAGCTAAGTAGAGGCCAAAAAATACATAGTTTGAGTACTTCATGCATGAACCGGCACATGGACATGAAGCATAAGTTGCAGTGGGAAGCTCAGTGTGCTACAATGCGGCCTAGCCGGCCGGGCCAACCACCGTCTGCCATATCTTGTGCATCCGTGGCCTCTTCATCCTCTGTGACTGGGGGGACAGCAGTCACACCTGTTTTGGGGCGCAGACCTGCCACCTCTTTACCCGCAACAGCCAGCGTGATTGGCAGGTCATCATTTTCTTTGGAGGTGGTAACACCAGCTGGTCTTGAGCGCTGTCCGACATCGATAGCACCACCTTTGGATCAAGGCAACCTAACATGTCCGCCTGCATCTTCCTCACAGACCGGCAGTTTGCCGGGGACACCCTTATCAACCCCGTCTAAGCACGATAGCCAGCCCTCGGTCCCTCAGATGTGGACAAGTAAAAGACCATTTCCTCCTAGCCATGAGAAAGCTAAGAGGTTGAATTTCACCATCTGCAAGCTCTTGGCTACAGAAATGCTGCCTTTCCGCCTGGTGGACACAGAGGATTTTCGAGACCTTATGTCCGTCGCAGTGCCCCAGTACCAGATGCCCAGTCGGCACTACTTCTCAAAGAAAGGTGTGCCTGCGCTCCACCAGCATGTCGCACACAACATCACCGCTTCTTTGAGAAACTCTGTGTGTGACAGGGTGCATTTCACCAAAGACACTTGGACGAGTAGGCATGGACAGGGGCGTTACATGTCGCTGACTGGGCACTGGGTAACTATGGTGACAGCAGGACAAGGGGCTGCTGTCCAAGTCTTGCCGTCCCCACGAGTTGTGCGTCAATCCTCTTTATGTCAAAGTTCCTCCACTGCTTCTGCCTCCTCAACCTCCTCTCGGTCTTCCACCTGCACCCAAAGCCTGTCTGGTCATGCCACAAGCTTTCTAACTGCGCAGAAGGGATCCTGCACACCTCCTTACTATGCTGGCAGTAGGGCTCAACGTCATCAGGCGGATTTTACATTGAAATGTCTGGGAAATGTGAGTCACACAGCTGAGGAGTTGTGGTCAGCTCTGGAGAACCAATTTCATGAATGGTTGTCTCCCCTGGACCTGAAACCAGGGAAGGCCGTGTGCGACAATGCTGCAAACCTGGGTGCGGCCCTTCGCCGGGGCAATGTCACGCACGTGCCTTGTATGGCTCACGTGTTGTCCAGCAATTTTTAGCCCACTATCCCAAACTAGATGGCCTTCTGCAGAGGGCACGGTCGCTGTGTGCTCACTTCCGCCGTTCGCATCCCGCAGCTCAGCGACTTACATCTCTACAGAAGTCGTTGGGCCTGCCACTTCACCTGCTTAAATGCGATGTGCCTACCCGGTGGAATATCAACTCTGCACATGTTGCAGCGACTGTGGCAGCACCGACAAGCCCTGGTGCAATACGTTCTGACGTATAGCCTGGGCCAACGAGATTCAGAGGTGGGGGCAAATCACGCTGGAGGAGTGGTCTCAGATCAGGGACCTATGCACCCTTCTGCACAGTTTTGAAATGGCGACGAAGATGTTTAGTGCTGACGATGCCATTATCAGCATGACTATTCCGGTGATTTACATGCTGGAGCACATGTTAAACAGAATTCGGAGTCAGGTGGTGGCACAAGAGGAGGTGGAGGAAGTAGAGGAGGAGGAGTTGTATGCAGAAGGGCTAACATCTGCAAGGTCCAGATGGTCGGCAGCACCAAGGCGGCAGGCATGTGAGGGTGGGGGAGATGATTTTACCAGGGCGCATGGTAGCAGCCAAACTAGTGAGGAAGGTGCAGGAGCCCAGGAAGAAGTGGAGGACGAACTGATGGAAGACTCATCAGATGAGGGAGACCTTGATCACATTTCTGTTGTGCGAGGTTGGGGGGAGAGGACAGAGGAAGGAAGCATGATTGTTACCTCGCCACCAACACAACAGGGACTTGGTGCTCCTGGATGCGCAACACACATGAGTGCCTTCTTGCTGCACTACCTGCAACATGACCCTCGAATTGTGAGAATTAGAAATAATCCTGACTACTGGGTTGCCACACTGTTAGATCCCCGGTACAAAAGTAAATTTGCAGAAAATATTCCTGCCATAGAAAGGGAAGCACGCATGCAGGAGTATCAGCAGAGACTGTTGCAGAATCTTACATGTGCTTTTCCACAAAATACCAGTGGTGCACGTAGTGAATCTCACAGTTCCAACTTGCCAACCGTGGGATCGTCAAGTGTTCAGCACTCAAACCGTAACAGAACCACAGTATCTGCTGGTAACATCAATTTTGCGGAATCATTTCACCACTTTTTTAGCCCATCCTTTGCAAGGCCACAGGAGACAAGAAGTCTGACACATAGTCAACGCCTAGAGACGATGGTACAGGAGTATCTCCAAGTAAACATTGAAGCCACGACTGTGTCACCTTGCTCTTTTTGGGCTTCCAATCTGGATAAATGGCCGGAGCTAGCCACTTACGCCTTGGAGATCTTGTCATGCCCCGCAGCCAGCGTTCTGTCTGAACGTGTGTTCAGCGCTGCTGGTGGTGTGCTGACAGATAAGCGCACGCGGCTCTCCACTGATAATGTAGACAGACTCACGTTCATAAAGATGAACAAATCATGGATCCGAAACGACTTTTCTACCCCTGTGTCATCCTGGGGAGAGTAAAAGCTTGATGATTGGTTAAAATCACCCTACCAACCGTTTTAAGCTTTCAAATTACTAATCATGTTTACCTGTATCTTGACTGGAAAATAATTTGGGCTTTGTAGCAGTGTGCAGCACTGATCCTATTAGGCCATCTATAATAAGCTTCACCAGATTTAAAATTAAAAATAATTTTTAGCTGCATCTAGCCCGGAAAATAATTTTGGGGCTCCGAGATGCGCAAGACACATAAGTGCCTTCTTGCTGCACTACCTGCAGCATGACCCTCATATTGTCAGAATTCGAAGTAATCATGACTACTGGGTTGCCACACTCTTAGATCCCCCAAACTTTTCGATCAACCTTTTCATTTTAATAAAGACCAAAAAAATGGTCATTTTTGAAATTATAAGCATTAGCAGGTTGTTAGAAACTGAAATCAAACAGTTTTCAACTCAAAACTTTATTCTAGGTGATGTTACATTTTCACATAGGACCCCTTGTTCGAAAGGAGCTTCTGAACTCTCTCGTCCATTGAATTTGTCAGGTTTTGGATGGTTTCTGCTTCAATTGTTTTGCATGAGGACAGAATACCCTCCCAGAGCTGTTGCTTAGATGTGAACTGCCTCCCGGTATCATAGACACTCCTTTTAATGATGCTCCAAAGGTTCTGAATGGGGTAGAGGTCAGGGGAGCATGGGGGTCACACCATAAGTTTGTCCCCTTTTATGCCCATATCAGCCAGAGATGCAGATGTTTTATGTGCAGCATGAGATGGTGCATTATCATGCAGAAAAATGATCTTGCTGTGAAATACTCGGTTCTTCTTCTTGAACCATGGCAGGAAGTGCTGTTTGAGAAAATCCACATACATTATGGAGTTCATCTTTAGCGCCTTCAGGGATCCTAAAGGGGCCGACAATCTCTCTCCCCATGATTCCAGCCCAAAACATTACTCCACCTCCTCCTTGTTGGCGCTGTAGCCGTGTTTGCGTGGGGTGTCCATCAACCAGCCATCCTCCACTCCATTCATCTGGACCATCGAGCGCTGCACGGCACTCATCCGTGAACAAAACAGTTTTGAAATCAGTCTTCATGTAATGTTTGGCCCACTGGAGCCGTTTCTGCTTGTGTGAAGTGGATAGAGGAGGTCGACAGGATGGCGTATGCACAGCTGCAAACCTCTGAAGGACCCTGCATCTTGTTGTTCGGGGGACGTTGGAGGCACAAGCAGCTTCAAAAACTTGTCTGCTGCTATGACAAGGCTTTTTTGCCGCTGCTCTTTCAACCTGACGTAATTGCCTGTAGGAAAGAGTCCTCAATTTGCCCTTATCAGCACGCACACGTGTGTACTGTGAATCAGCTACATACTTCTTGATTGCCAAGACACTTCATCCTGATCATCGCACAATGTTGATTGTAGTCATGCCTTGACCTAAACACTCCACAATTTGTTGCTTCTCAGCAGCCGACACATCCTTTCTCTTTCCCATTTTGGCAGAAACTGTAGGCTGCTTAATAATGTGAGAGAGCCTTCTTAAGTAGTCTTGCCTTTCATTGGACACACCTGCCAAACTAATTAGCACAGGTGTCTGCAATTGCTTACAGTGATATAAAGAGCCCTGACACACATCACCATCAATGAGTTTAACTGACAAACAAACAAATTCTTCCCTTATCACTCCTAAACACTTTTTGCATAACAATTTGGAACGCGGTGTACATGTGCTTTTCCACAAAACAGCAGTGGTTCACGTAGTGAATCTTACAGTTCTAACTTGCCAACCGTGGTCTGTATGGAATTGTTCAATAAAGGGCCCAAAATTAAGATAACATAGATGGGAGAGGTCTCTATGAATAGGAATTCCTAAGTATTTGATACCCTGTGAGGGCCAGGCAAAGGGAAAGTTGGACTGGATGGAATCCTATATGGATTTAGGGAGGGAGACATCGAGGGCCTCAGACTTCGCTGGATTGATTTTAAAATTTTACCATGTAACAAAGTGATCTATTTCAGCCATAACAGCAGGGATGGATATATGTGATTGAGTGATATATACTAGGACATCATCAGCAAATAGAGAGCACTTGTACTCGGTGCCTCCCACCTCAATCCACCTAATATTGGGGTTATGGCGAATTGATGAGAGCAGGTGCTCCATCACTAGGATGTATAAGAGAGGGGACAGAGGACATCCCTGCCTTGTCCCATTGGTGATTGTGAAAGGTGATGAAAATGTTCTGACGCACCCCCTGGGCCTTGGGACACCCGGAGCCGGACCCTTTTTGGTGGATGCTGGTGGTTGTAGTCTTCATGGCGGCGATCCGGTTCCGTGGCTCAGGGCTCAGTGGCGGAACTATTTATGTGGTTTTGATGTTTAAATGTCCGACTACGCCACCCGTGGATTGCGGTCAGAGTGAACCGCCGCTACAGGGCAGACCGCTAAGGCTGGTGTTGTGGGTGCAGCAGAGCGTAGCATAACTCCCCACGGGAGGAGTAAAGCCTCAGGGCAGTGTATGCGGAGGATGGGGGTGATGGTGCAGGGCAGCAGCAGTAACGACACGGAGTCAGTGATGCAGTTCAGGGCCTTTACTCACAGTTCTTATTATCCAGACCACGTCTGCAGGTAACGGCTGCCCACGTCGTACTGTGCTCACCAGGTGAGGGGCTCAGACAACTCCCAGATAACTTTGGAGCGCTTCACAGGACCCCCTTTGTGTGTCCTTTGTCTGGCCTTTCTTACCAACACTTCTGTCCGGCTGCCTCGGGCCTCCTCTTGGTAAACTTGGCGCCAGTTTCCCTGACTCTATGTGGTGCCTTCCTAGCGGGTGGAGCAAGGGGCTGCGCCACATAAAATGTCAGAGCCTCCGGTTTCTAGCTGAGGGTCGTTTCCTGCCTCCACTAGTTCGGGGACCGGTCTCCCCCTTTGGCCTGACCCCTCCACGCAGGTGGATTCGGGCGTGCGGTGGCGACTCGCCCGTCCGCACCCCTGGGATCCCTTCATTCCTCGTTCCTGGAGCCTTCTCCGCTCCGCTTCCTTCCTTCTCCCTCTTGCAGGCCTGGGCCTCTGTTACTAGGCCCGCCTCCGGAGCAGAGCTCATGCAGAGCCCCTGCTCCCTGCCACTTCTGCTCAGACTTCTCTGCACTGAACTAAGATGGTGCCCAACTTTTATACTCCCTTCTCAATGCACCCAGGAACTGCTTCCTCCCTGCTCCTGCACTGCAGGGTTCCCCTTCCTCAGTGTTCCCTCCCCCCACTCCAGCCAGGGACAGGGACTGTCGTGCCCATCTCAGGGGCATATTGGTCGCCCTGCCCCACGGCAATGTGGTGTAATGCATGCAGGTGTCGGGTCCTGATCCACACTCCATCCTTATCTGAGAGTGAGATATCACACCTCTGGGTGAGGTGCAATACGTCTGTAGCAACCGAGCCCTCGGTGCTACAGTTCCATTTATCTTCAGCCTAGGTGACGTATTGTGATACAGGGCCGTGATTTTGGCTATAAAAGGGTCCCCTAGACCCCTACCCCAAGCTTTTTAAGAGAATCATATATGGCGTGCCAGGAGACTCTATGGAATGCTTTCTCAGCATCCAACGAGAGTATCTACTTACAAATTTTTAACTGCATCTAGCCCAGGAAATACTTTGTGCCTAGTAGCAGTGTCTGCTAGTCAGCGGATTATCCCGGCTGTTAAGCAAGCTACACCACCTGTAGTTTGGACACTTAATTTTTTCAAAGGAAATGCTTCGGGACCACGGGATACTCAGTGAAGAGCATCAGGAGGCACCCCAAGGCATAGGGGCTGGGACTGGCACTAGGATGCCTTGCGGTGGACAGCCGAGCTCGATCCTTATAAAAGCTTTTTAACTGCAGCAGCTTTAGTGGACGCTACTGGAGCTGGAATTACGCAGCTGCTGGCATGAGACTTGCCCTCCAATAGATCCTTGTAAATGGATTTAAAGTGTATTCATTCAAATTAGAGGGACAATTTAAATTAAAAAGCTTAGAGCTGCCTCCACCACAGGGGGGCTCTCTCGACCCACCAGCGGACAGGCACCAGTATTGGGAGAGGGGGGCTGGCCGTCAGGGTTCACCGCGGCTCTGGCACAAACCCGGCGACACAGAGGTAGCACGGGCAGGAGCGGACTCACCGTCTCGGCTTCTCACTTTTTGGATTTTAGAAGGGCATGACATGCCTATATCTGTGTCTCCCCCTCCTTTTACTCCTCCACCTCTTTTCTTTTCGCATGACTATATGTACTTGTCACTTTTCCATGTGTTAGTTATGTCTTCTGAGCAGTTTGTCAGCTTTTGGACACCTTTGAAGGTGTTTTCTATGTGTTTCTATGTGTTTTTGTTTCCTGCCATTGGTTTTAACGGTGTTCGAAGGTGTTCGATGAACAGTTCGACGAACAGTTCGGCGAACACACGGGTGTTCGACGAACCGAACCGAACTCGAACACTACGGGGGTGGCTCAACACTATTCAGAACTCTTCCATTGTTCTCGGAATTCCGCTGATGTTTAAAAATGCTTTGGAACTCTTCCATTGCTCTCGGAATTCTGCTGACATTTAAAAATGCTTCCGATCTCTTCAATTGTTCTCGGAATTCTGCTGAAGTATAAAAATGCTTCCGAACTCTTCCATTGTTCCCGGAATTCCGCTGAAGTTTAAAAATGCTTTGGAACTCTTTCATTGCTCAAGGAATTCCGCTGACGTTCAGAAAATTCTTCGGAACTCTTCCATTGTTCTTGGAATTCCACTGATGTTTAAAAATGCTTCGGAACTCTTCCATTGTTCTCGAAATTCCGGTGACGAGTAAAAATGCTTCGGAACTCTTCCATTGTTCTCGTAATTCCGCTGACGTTTAAAAATGCTTCGGAACTTTTCCATTGTTCTCGGAATTCCGCTGAAGTTTAAAAATTCTTCAGAACTCTTCCATTGTTCTAGGATTTCCGCTGAAGTTTAAAAATGCTCTGGAACTCTTCCATAGTTCTCAGAATTCCGCTGAAGTTTAAAAATGCTTCGGAACTCTTCCATTTTTCCCAGAATTCTGCTGACGTTTAAAAATGCTTCGGTACTTTTCCATTGTTCTCGGAATTCCGCTGACGTTTAAAAATGCTTCGGAACTCTTCCATTGTTCTCGTAATTCCGCTGATGTTAAAAAATGCTTCGGAACTCTTACATTGTTCTCGGAATTCCCCTGACGTTTAAAAATGCTTCGGTACTCTTCCATTGTTCTAGGATTTCCGATGAAGTTTAAAAATGCTTCTGAACTCTTACATTGTTCTCAGAATTCCACTGATGTTTAAAAATGCTTTGGAACACTTCAATTGTTCTCGTAATTCTGCTGAAGTTTAAAAATGCTTCGGAACTAGTGTTGAGCATTCCGATACTGTAATATCGGGTATCGGCCGATATTCGCGGTATCGGAATTCCGATACTTAATTCCGATACTTTTACAATATCGGATACCGGAATCGGAAGTTCCCATAATGCCTGCGCTCTGCAGTGTCTGTGAAGGATGACAAGTTGGATGGCAGCGCGATCCAGCCTGTCATCAGAATGCCATCCCAGCGGGGGAGAATTCTCCTGATTGTTTAAAAGCCGGCGCGCGGTAAAAAGCCGCCGGCTTTTAAACAATCACACAGCCCCATACTGCTTCCCCGCAGCCTCCCACCCCGATCCTCTGCTCCCCTCGCCACCTCCCATCCCGATCGTAAGTTAGGACCGGGCGGGGAGCGCAGCACCAAGGAGCGGGGAGTGAAGGACCCGGGCGGGGAAGCCGGCAGTGAAAAGACTTCACCGCCGGCTTTCCCGTTCTGTGCTGCGCTTTCCCGCCGGTTATTTCAAATGAACAGCTGAGGTATCAGGTGATGCCGATCAGCTGTTCATTTGAAGTCGCCGCGCTGCCCTCAGAGGGTTCATGTGAGTTCATGCTTGACTGCATGAACTCACATGAACTTTCCCACGGCCGCACAGGTCAGCCTCACCTCCCAGACCCGTCATGATTAGTGTGTGTGCGGGGTGTGTGTGCGGGGTGTGTGTGCCGGTGTGCGCGGTGTCTGTGCGATGTGTGCGGGTGTGTGCGGTGTCTGTGCGGGTGTGTGCGTGCAGGCAGACATAGGCCGATGTGACACTACTACTCCCATCGGCCTATGTCTGTCACCCGTCCACTCCTGCCAGCAGGATCAGCTCGATGGGAGCAGTAGTTCCCATCAGCCTGATCCTGCTATTTAAATTGCCCTACTGTGTCCCCAATAAATGTTAAATACACATCATTGGTGGCCAGTGGTTACCTACAATAAATTAGTTCATACATTACCTGTCCCCGCCGATCGCCACCTAAAATAAAGTAAAAAATAAAAAACTACACCTATACTCACCTAGACACCTAATTCCCCGAAGCCATCGATCTCCTGTAATAAAATATAAAATAATAAACCACAACCTTATCCTTACCCCTCCGTAGCAGTCCACGAGTGTCCCACGAAGATCTCCAGTTCAGAGCAGCCACATAGAATGTGACCGCTCTGAACCGCTGCCGCCGCTAGAATGACGGGGCCGTAAGGGTTCACCGGAGTTCAGGCAGTGCTGCTCCGGTTAGCTCCTTTACGGCCCTGCTGTATCGTGAGAAATACCCACGGTACAGCAGTGCCGTAAAGGAGGTCTCCGGAGCTGCGCTGCCTGAATGCACTCCGGCGACCTCAGTCAGTGGCTCCCGCTGCCGGGAGCGGACGTGTTCCCGGCAGCGTGAGCTTACAGCAGCCATGCACAGCTGTCACTATCTCCAGATGTGACAGCTGTGCATGGGAGATCAGCGCAGGAACGTGGACAGGTAACGATTATTTTTAGTAAACTAAGAATTAAATAAAATTGTGTGTTTTATTTCAAATAAATTATTTTTTTCTGGGTGTAGTGTGTTTTTTCTTTTTAACACTTTGTAGGTTAGTAATGGGGGTGTCTTATAGACGCCCATCATTACTAACCTGGGCTTCATGGCAGCTGGCGCTGACATGAACCCCACCACTATTACCCCCTGCCACCGCACCAGGGCAGCGTGGAAGAGCGAGGCTAAGTGCCAGAGTTGGCGCATCCTATGGATGCGCCATTTCTGGGGCGGCTGACGACTGGTGTTTCTAGCCTGGGAGGGGGCCAATATTCATGGCACCCTTCCTGGGCTACTAATATCAGCCCCCAGCTGTCTGCCTAGCCTTTGCTAGCTATTAAAATAGGGGGGACCCCACGTCATTTTTTTGGGGGGGTCCCCATTTTAATAGCTAGTAAAGGCTAGGTATTCAGCTGGGGGCTGATATTAGTAGCCTGGGAAGCTCCGTGGATTTTACCCCCTTCCCAGGCTTCAAACATCTGCCCCAGCCGACTGCTTAACCTCCGCTAGAGACTAAAATTATGGGGGATCCCACGCCATTTTTTTTAAAAATAAATCCTTTATTTTAACACTAAATGACATTTGAGGAGTTAATAAAGATGCAGTCCCTAAATTATTATTTATTTTTTAATTAATTTTTCCCAAAACTTTTGACGTGGGCTTCGCCATATTTTTGTATGCCAGCCAGGTACAGCATCCAGCTTCTATGAACGCGCCATTTTCCGGGGCGGCTGCGGACTGCAATTTTCAGCGGGGGGGGCAGAAAGCTTGGGCCTCCCTGCGCTGCAGATTCCATCCCCCAGCTGCCTAGTTGTACCTGGCTGGACACAAAAATAGGGAGAAGCTCCACGTTTTTTTTTTTTTAATTATTTCATGAAATTCATGGAATAATTAAGAAAAAAAGGGCTTCCCTATATTGTTGTGTCCAACCAGGTACAAATAGGCAGCTGGTGGTTGGGGGCAGCCCGTTCCTGCCTGCTGTACCTGGCTGGACCCAAATATAGTGCAAAGCCCCACGTCAATTTTTTTTAATTATTTCAGGAAATTCATGAAATAATTAAAAAAAAATTGTGTGGGGCTTCGCCCTATATTTGTGTCCAGTCAGGTACAGCAGGCAGGAACGGGCTGCCCCCAACCACCAGCTGCCTATTTGTACCTAGCCGGACACAACAATATAGGGAAGCCATTTTTTTCTTAATTATTCCATGAATTTCATGAAATAATTAAAAAAAAAAATACGTGGGGCTTCGCCCTATTTTTGTGTCCAGCCAGGTACAACAAGGCAGCTGGGGGCTGGAATCCGCAGCGCAGGGAGGCCCAAGCTTTCTGGGCCCCACCCGCTGCAAATTGCAGTCCGCAGCCGCCCCGGAAAATGGCGCGTTCATAGAAGCGCCATCTTCTGGCGCTGTACCCAACTCATCCAGGGCCCTGGTGCGGTGGCTCACTGGGTAATAAAGGGGTTAAGGCCAGCTTGGCATTATCAGCTGGCCCTAAGCCCGAAATTCATGAGGTCACGCCAATATTAGACATGACCACCATGAATTTCTAGTAAAGTATTTAAAAAAAACACAAACACCCAGAAAAAAGTCCTTTAATTGAAATAAAGACACAATTCTTTATTGTTCTAAATTAAACCATACTTACAGTCACGCCCATTCCAGCTGAAGCCAACGATCTCCTGCAATAAAAGTAAAATAATAAAGCAACCTCATCCTTACCTTTCCATGGTTCCCAGGACAGCTTCAGCTCTGCTACATCGAGATGACAGGCTGGACCGCAGCAGAACGCTGCCATCCAGCCTGTCATCCCGCAGACACTGAGAAGCGCAGGCATGCTTGCGCTCCTCAGTGTCTCGCTGTGACGGCATAAAGATGAGCCGAGGTCATGTCCAATGAACTCAGCTCACCTCATGCACGTCACTGACAGCGTGGGAAAATTCTCCTGCACTCAGCGCTTCAGCGTGAGAATTCTCCCACGCTGTCAGTGACGTGCATGAGGTGCGCCGAGTTCATTGGACATGACCTCACCTCATGCACGTCACTGACAGCGTGGGAAAATTCTCACGCTGAAGCGCTGAGTGCAGGAGAATTCTCCCACGCTGTCAGTGACGTACATGAGGTGAGCCGAGTTCATTGTCGGCTCATCTGGATGCCGTCACAGCCAGACACTGAGGAGTGGAAGTATGCCTGCGCTTCTCAGTGTCTGCGGGATGACAGGCTGGATGGCAGCGTTCTGCTGCGGTCCAGCCTGTCATCTCGATGTAGCAGAGCTGGAGCCGTCGTGGGAGCCATGGAAAGGTAAGGATGAGGTTGCTTTATTATTTTTCTTTTATTGCAGGAGATCGTTGGCTTCAGCTGGAATGGGCGTGATGGTAAGTATGGTTTAATTTAGAACAATAAAGAATTGTGTGTTTATTTCAATTAAAGGACTTTTTTCTGGGTGTTTGTGTTTTTTTTAAATACTTTACTAGAAATTCATGGTGGTCATGTCTAATATTGGCGTGACCCCATGAATTTCGGGCTTAGGGCCAGCTGATAATGCCAAGCTGGCCTTAACCCCTTTATTACCCAGTGAGCCACCTCACCAGGGCCCTGGATGAGTTCGGTACAGCGCCAGAAGATGGCGCTTCTATGAACGCGCCATTTTCCGGGGCGGCTGCGGACTGCAATTTGCAGCGGGTGGGGCCCAAAAAGCTTGGGCCTCCCTGTGCTGCAGATTCCAGCCCCCAGCTGCCTAGTTGTACCTGGCTGGACACAAAAATAGGGCGAAGCCCCACGTACTTTTTTTTAAATTATTTCATGAAATTCATGAAATAATTAAGAAAAAAAGGCCTTCCCTATATTGTTGTGTCCGGCCAGGTACAAATAGGCAGCTGGTGGTTGGGGGCAGCCCGTTCCTGCCTGCTGTACCTGGCTGGACAGAAATATAGTGCGAAGCCCCACTTCAATTTTTTTAATTATTTCATGAAAGTCATGAAATAATTAAGAAAAAAAGGGCTTCCCTATATTGTTGTGTCCGGCTAGGTACAAATAGGCAGCTGGTGGTTGGGGGCAGCCCGTTCCTGCCTGCTGTACCTAACTGGACACAAATATAGGGCGAAGCCCCACGTCAATTTTTTTTAATTATTTCATGAATTTCCTGAAATGATTTAAAAAAAATTGACGTGGGGCTTCGCACTATATTTGTGTCCAGCCAGGTACAGCAGGCAGGAACGGGCTGCCCCCAACCACCAGCTGCCTATTTGTACCTGGTTGGACACAACAATATAGGGAAGCCCTTTTTTTCTTAATTATTTCATGAATTTCATGAAATAATTAAAAAAAAAAAATACGTGAAGCTTCTCCCTATTTTTGTGTCCAGCCAGGTACAACTAGGCAGCTGGGGGATGGAATCTGCAGCACAGGGAGGCCCAAGCTTTCTGCCCCCCCCCCGCTGAAAATTGCAGTCCGCAGCCACCCCGGAAAATGGCGCGTTCATAGAAGCTGGATGCTGTACCTGGCTGGCATACAAAAATATGGCGAAGCCCACGTCAAAAGTTTTGGGAAAAATTAATTAAAAAATAAATAATAATTTAGGGACTGCATCTTTATTAACTCCTCAAATGTCATTTAATGTTAAAATAAAGGATTTATTTAAAAAAAAATTGATGTGGGGCTTCGCCCTATATTTGTGTCCAGCCAGGTACAGCAGGCAGGAACAGGCTGCCCCCAACCACCAGCTGCCTATTTGTACCTGGCCGGACACAACAATATAGGGAAGCCCTTTTTTAAAAAAATTATTTCATGAAATAATTAAAAAAAAATTGACGTGGGGCTTCGCCCTATATTTGTGTCCAGCCAGGTACAGCAGGCAGGAACAGGCTGCCCCCAACCACCAGCTGCCTATTTGTACCTGGCCGGACACAACAATATAGGGAAGCCCTTTTTTAAAAAAATTATTTCATGAAATAATTAAAAAAAAATTGACGTGGGGCTTCGCCCTATATTTGTGTCCAGCCAGGTACAGCAGGCAGGAACAGGCTGCCCCCAACCACCAGCTGCCTATTTGTACCTGGCCAGACACCACAATATAAGGAAGCTCTTTTTTAAAAAAATTATTTCATGAAATAATTAAAAAAAAATTGACGTGGGGCTTCACACTATATTTGTGTCCAGCCAGGTACAGCAGGCAGGAATGGGCTGCCCCCAACCACCAGCTGCCTATTTGTACCTGGTTGGACACAACAATATAGGGAAGCCCTTTTTTTCTTAATTATTCCATGAATTTCATGAAATAATTAAAAAAAAAAATGCGTGCGGCTTCGCCCTATTTTTGTGCCCAGCCAGATACAACTAGGCAGCTGGGGGCTGGAATCCGCAGCGCAGGGAGACCCAAGCTTTCTGGGCCACCCCCGCTGCAAATTGCAGTCCGCAGCCGCCCCAGAAAATGGCGCGTTCATAGAAGCTCCATCTTCTGGCGCTGTACCCAACTCATCCAGGGCCCTGGTGCGGTGGCTCACTGGGTAATAAAGGGGTTAAGGCCAGCTTGGCATTATCAGCTGGCCCTAAGCCCAAAATTCATGGGGTCACGCCAATATTAGACATGACCACCATGAATTTCTAGTAAAGTATTTAAAAAAACACAACACCCAGAAAAAAGTCCTTTAATTGAAATAAACACACAATTCTTTATTGTTCTAAATTAAACCATACTTACCACCACGCCCATTCCAGCTGAAGCCAACGATCTCCTGCAATAAAAGTAAAATAATAAAGCAACATCATCCTTACCTTTCCATGGCTCCCACGACACATCAGCTCTGCTACATCGAGATGACAGGCTGGACCGCAGCAGAACGCTGCCATCCTTCCTGTCATCCCGCAGACACTGAGAAGCGCAGGCATACTTCCACTCCTCAGTGTCTGGCTGTGACGGCATCCAGATGAGCCGAGGTCATGTCCAATGAACTCAGCTCACCTCATGTACGTCACTGACAGCGTGGGAAAATTCTCCTGTACTCAGCACTTCAGCGTGAGAATTTTCCCACGATGTCAGTGACGTGCATGAGGTGAGCTGAGTTCATTGGACATGAACTCGGCTCATCTGGATGACGTCACAGAGAGACACTGAGGAGTGCAAGCATGCCTGCGCTTCTCAGTGTCTGCGGGATGACAGGCTGGATGGCAGCTTTCTGCTGTGGTCCAGCCTGTCATCTCAATGTAGCAGAGCTGAAGCTGTCCTGGGAACCATGGAAAGGTAAGGATGAGGTTGCTTTATTATTTTTCTTTTATTGCAGGAGATCGTTGGCTTCAGCTGGAATGGGCGTGATGGTAAGTATGGTTTAATTTAGAACAATAAAGAATTGTGTCTTTATTTCAATTAAAGGACTTTACTCTGGGTGTTTGTGTTTTCTTTTAACTTTGACTATTTGGTTAGTAATGGGGGTGTCTTATAGACGCCTCTCCATTACTAACCTGGGCTTGATGTCAGCTGGCATTATAAGCTGACATCAACCCCAACCCTATTACCCCCTGCCACCGCACCAGGGCAGCGTGGAAGAGCGAGGCTAAGTGCCAGAATTGGCGCATCCTATGGATGCGCCATTTCTGGTGCGGCTGACTGCTGGTGTTTCTAGCCTGGGAGAGGGCCAATATTCATGGCACCCTTCCTGGGCTATTAATATCAGCCCCCAGCTGTCTGCCTAGCCTGTGCTAGCTATTAAATTAGGGGGGACCCCACGTTATTTTTTTGGGGGGGTTCCCCCATTTTAATAGCTAGTAAAGGCTAGGTATTCAGCTGGGGGCTGATATTAGTAGCCTGGGAAGCTCCGTGGGTATTACCCCCTTCCCAGGCTTCAAACATTTGCCCCAGCTGTCTGCTTAACCTCCGCTAGAGCCTAAAATTAAGGGGAACCCCACGCCAATTTATTTTTAAATAAATCCTTTATTTTAACACTAAATGACAAGTACAGTAATCAACACTGTCACTGTACTTCATATATATGTGACTGACATGTTTCTATCTATCTAATCTATGTGTGATTCTCTATTCTTTCTATTCTAAATTGTCGGGTACAGATGCTGAATTGCCGGCCGGCTTTCTTAAAGAGACGGTGCATGAAAACACTATTATTTTTTTAAATAAATCCTTTACACTAAATGACAAGTACAGTAAGCAACACTGTCACTGTACTTCATATATATGTGACTGACATGTTTCTATCTATCTAATCTATGTGTGAAGCTCTATTCTTTCTGTTATAAATTGTCGGGTACCGCTGCTGAATTGCCGGCTGGCTTTTTTAAAGAGACGGTGCACGAAAACACTAATATTTTTTTTAATAAATCCTTTACACTAAATGACAAGTACAGTAAGCAACACTGTCACTGTACTTCATATATATGTGACTGACATGTTTCTATCTATCTAATCTATGTGTGAAGCTCTATTCTGTCTGTTATAAACTGTCGGGTACAGATGCTGAATTGCCGGCCGGCTTTTTTAAAGAGACGGTGCACGAAAACACTAATATTTTTTTTAATAAATCCTTTACACTAAATGACAAGTTCTGTAAGCAACACTGTCACTGTACTTCTTATATATGTGACTGACATGTTTTTATCTATCTAATCTATGTGTGAAGCTCTATTCTGTCTGTTATAAATTGTCGGGTACCGCTGCTGAATTGCCGGCCGGCTTTTTTAAAGAGACGGTGCACGAAAACACTAATATTTTTTTTAATAAATCCTTTACACTAAATGACAAGTACAGTAAGCAACACTGTCACTGTACTTCATATATATGTGACTGACATGTTTCTATCTATCTAATCTATGTGTGAAGCTCTATTCTGTCTGTTATAAACTGTCGGGTACAGATGCTGAATTGCCGGCCGGCTTTTTTAAAGAGACGGTGCACGAAAACACTAATATTTTTTTTAATAAATCCTTTACACTAAATGACAAGTTCTGTAAGCAACACTGTCACTGTACTTCTTATATATGTGACTGACATGTTTTTATCTATCTAATCTATGTGTGAAGCTCTATTCTGTCTGTTATAAATTGTCGGGTACCGCTGCTGAATTGCCGGCCGGCTTTTTTAAAGAGACGGTGCATGAAAACACTAATATTTTTTTTTAATAAATCCTTTACACTAAATGACAAGTACAGTAAGCAACACTGTCACTGTACTTCATATATATGTGACTGACATGTTTCTATCTATCTAATCTATGTGTGAAGCTCTATTCTTTCTGTTGTAAATTGTCGGGTACCGGTGTATGCCGCTGATGAATTGCCGGCTTTTCATGTCATTCTACATTATTCTTAGTTGTTTTACTTCATGCAGAATTAACCTACAAGGAAAGAAAGGGTTTATTTTCATTTCGATATTTGTGTCCCATTGACTTGCATTGGTTTCCGGTATCGGAATCAGGTATCGACCCGATCCAATCCGATACGATATTTCCTGATATCGGAAGGTATCGCTCAACACTATTCGGAACTCTTCCATTGTTCCCGGAATTCTGCTGAAGTATAAAAATGCTTCCGAACTCTTCCATTGTTCCCAGGATTCCGCTGAAGTTTAAAAATGCTTCGGAACTCTTTCATTGCTCAAGGAATTCCGCTGACGTTTAAAAATGCTTCAGAACTCTTCCATTGTTCTCGGAATTCTGCTGAAGTTTATAAATGCATCGGAACTCTTCCATTGTTCCCGAAATTCCACTGAAGTTTAAAAATGCTTCGGAACTCTTTCATTGTTCAACGAATTCCGCTGACGTTTAAAAATACTTCGGAACTATTCCATTCTGCTGAAGTTTAATAATGCTTCGGAACTCTTCCATTGTTCTTGGAATTCCGCTGATGTTTAAAAATGCTTCAGAACTCTTACATTGTTCTGGGAATTCCGTTGAAGTTTAAAAGTGCTTCAGAACTCTTACATTGTTCTCGGAATTCCGCTGATGTTTAAAAATGCTTCGGAACCCTTCCATTGTTCTCGGAATTCCGCTGACGTTCAAAAATGCTTTGGAACTCTTCCATTGTTCTCGGACATCCGCTGACATTTTAAAATGCTTCGGAACTCTTCCATTGTTCTAGGATTTCTGCTGAAGTTTAAAAATGCTTCGGAACTCTTCTATAATTCTCGCAATTCTGCTGAAGTTTAAAAATGCTTCGGAACTCTTCCATTGTTCTCGGAATTCTGTTGACGTTAAAAAATGCTTCCGATCTCTTCCATTGTTCTCGGAATTCTGCTGAAATTTAAAAATGCTTCGGAACTCTTCCATTGTTCCCGGAACCTGCTGAAGTTTAAAAATGCTTCGGAACTCTTCCATTGTTCTCGTAATTCCGCTGATGTTTAAAAATGCTACATAACTCTTCCATTTTTCTCAGAATTCCGCTGAAGTTTAAAAATATTTCTAAACTCTTCCATTGTTCTAGGATTTCCTCTGAAGTTTAAAAATGCTTCGGAACTCTTCCATTGTTCTTGGAATTCCGCTGAAGATTAAAAATGCTTCGGAACTCTTACATTGTTCTCGTAATTCCGCTGATGTTTAAAAATGCTTTGGAACTCTTCCATTGTTCTCGGAATTCTGTTGACGTTAAAAAATGCTTCTGATATCCTCCATTGTTCTCGGAATTCTGCTGACATTTCAAAATGCTTCGGAACTCTTCCATTGTTCTTGGAATTCTGCTGAAGTTTAAAATTTCTTCGGAACTCTTCCATTGTTTATGGAATTGCGCTGACATTTAAAAATGATTCGGAACTCTTCCATTGTTCTCGGAATTCTGCTGAAGTTTAAAAATGCTTCGGAACTCTTCCATTGTTCTCGGAATTCTGCTGAAGTTTAAAAATGCTTCGGAACTCTTCCATTGTTCCCGGAACCTGCTGAAGTTTAAAAATGCTTCGGAACTCTTCCATTGTTCTAGGATTTCCGATGAAGAACAAAAATGCTTTGGAACTCTTCCATTGTTCTCGGAATTCCGCTGAAGTTTAAAGATACTTTGGAACTCTTTCATTGCTCAAGGAAATCCGGTGACGTTTAAAAATGCTTCGGAACTCTTCCATTTATCTCAGAATTCCGCTGACATTTAAAAATGCTTCGGATATCTTCCATTGTTCTCGGAATTCTGCTGACGTTTAAAAATGCTTCGGTACTTTTCGATTGTTCTCGGAATTCCGCTGATGTTTAAAAATGCTACGGAACTCTTCAAGTGTACTCGTAATTCCGGTGAAGTTTAAAAATTCTTCGGAACTCTTACATTGTTCTCGGAATTCCGCTGAAGTTTAAAAATGCTTCGGAACTCTTCCATTGTTCTAGGATTTCCGATGAAGAATAAAAATGCTTTGGAACTCTTCCATTGTTCTCGGAATTCCGCTGAAGTTTAAAAATCCTTCAGAACTCTTCCATTGTTCTCGGAATTCCGCTGATGTTTAAAAATGCTTTGGAACTCTTCCATTGCTCTCGGAATTCTGCTGACGTTTAAAAATGCTTCCGATCTCTTCAATTGTTCTCGGAATTCTGCTGAAGTATAAAAATGCTTCCGAACTCTTCCATTGTTCCCGGAATTCTGCTGAAGTTTAAAAATGCTTCGGAACTCTTTCATTGCTCAAGGAATTCCGCTGACGTTCAAAAATGCTTCGGAACTCTTCCATTGTTCTTGGAATTCCACTGATGTTTAAAAATTCTTCGGAACTCTTACATTGTTCTCGGAATTCCGCTGACGAATAAAAATGCTTTGAAACTCTTCCATTGTTCTCGTAATTCCGCTGACGTTTAAAAATGCTTCGGAACTCTTCCATTGTTCTCGGAATTCCGCTGAAGTTTAAAAATGCTTCGGAAATCTTCCATTGTTCTCGGAACTCTGCTGATATTTAAAAATGCTTCCGATCTCTTCCAATGTTCTGAACTCTTACATTGTTCTCAGAATTCCGCTGATGTTTAAAAATGGTTCGGAACACTTCAATTGTTCTCGGAATTCTGCTGATGTTTAAAAATGCTTCGGAACTCTTCCATTGTTCCCAGCATTCCGCTGAAGTTTAAAAATGCTTCGGAACTCTTTCATTGCTCAAGGAATTCTGCTGACATTCAAAAATGCTTCGGAACTCTTCCATTGTTCGTGGAATTCCGCTGACGAGTAAAAATGCTTCGGAACTCTTCCATTGTTCTCGTAATTCCGCTGACGTTTAAAAATGCTTCGGAACTCTTACATTGTTCTCGGAATTCCGCTGAAGTTTAAAAATGCTTCGGAACTCTTTCATTGCTCAAGGAATTCCGCTGACGTTTAAAAATGCTTCAGAACTCTTCCATTGTTCTCGGAATTCTGCTGAAGTTTATAAATGCATCGGAACTCTTCCATTGTTCCCGAAATTCCACTGAAGTTTAAAAATGCTTCGGAACTCTTTCATTGTTCAACGAATTCCGCTGACGTTTAAAAATACTTCGGAACTATTCCATTCTGCTGAAGTTTTATAATGCTTCGGAACTCTTCCATTGTTCTTGGAATTCCGCTGATGTTTAAAAATGCTTCGGAACTCTTCCATTGTTCTCGGAATTCCGCTGATGAGTAAAAATGATTCGGAACTCTTCCTTTGTTCTCTTAATTCCGCTGACGTTTAAAAATGCTTCGGAACTCTTCCATTGTTCTCGGAATTCTGCTGATGTTTAAAAATGCTTCAGAACTCTTACATTGTTCTCGGAATTCCGTTGAAGTTTAAAAGTGCTTCAGAACTCTTACATTGTTCTCGGAATTCCGCTGATGTTTAAAAATGCTTCAGAACCCTTCCATTGTTCTCGGAATTCCGCTGACGTTTAAAAATGCTTTGGAACTCTTCCATTGTTCTCGGACATCCGCTGACATTTTAAAATGCTTCGGAACTCTTCCATTGTTCTCGGAATTGTGCTGATGTTTAAAAATGCTTCAGAACTCTTACATTGTTCTCGGAATTCCGTTGAAGTTTAAAAGTGCTTCAGAACTCTTACATTGTTCTCGGAATTCCGCTGACGTTTAAAAATGCTTCGGAACTCTTCCATTGTTCTCGTAATTCCGCTGACGTTTAAAAATGCTTCGGAACTCTTCCATTGTTCTAGGATTTCTGCTGAAGTTTAAAAATGCTTCGGAACTCTTCTATTATTCTCGCAATTCTGCTGAAGTTTAAAAATGCTTCGGAACTCTTCCATTGTTCTCGGAATTCTGTTGACGTTAAAAAATGCTTCCGATCTCTTCCATTGTTCTCGGAATTCTGCTGAAATTTAAAAATGCTTCGGAACTCTTCCATTGTTCCCGGAACCTGCTGAAGTTTAAAAATGCTTCGGAACTCTTCCATTGTTCTCGTAATTCCGCTGATGTTTAAAAATGCTACATAACTCTTCCATTTTTCTCAGAATTCCGCTGAAGTTTAAAAATATTTCTAAACTCTTCCATTGTTCTAGGATTTCCTCTGAAGTTTAAAAATGCTTCGGAACTCTTCCATTGTTCTTGGAATTCCGCTGAAGATTAAAAATGCTTCGGAACTCTTACATTGTTCTCGTAATTCCGCTGATGTTTAAAAATGCTTTGGAACTCTTCCATTGTTCTCGGAATTCTGTTGACGTTAAAAAATGCTTCTGATATCCTCCATTGTTCTCGGAATTCTGCTGACATTTCAAAATGCTTCGGAACTCTTCCATTGTTCTTGGAATTCTGCTGAAGTTTAAAATTTCTTCGGAACTCTTCCATTGTTTATGGAATTGCGCTGACATTTAAAAATGATTCGGAACTCTTCCATTGTTCTCGGAATTCTGCTGAAGTTTAAAAATGCTTCGGAACTCTTCCATTGTTCTCGGAATTCTGTTGACGTTAAAAAATGCTTCCGATCTCTTCCATTGTTCTCGGAATTCTGCTGAAGTTTAAAAATGCTTCGGAACTCTTCCATTGTTCCCGGAACCTGCTGAAGTTTAAAAATGCTTCGGAACTCTTCCATTGTTCTCGTAATTCCGCTGATGTTTAAAAATGCTACATAACTCTTCCATTTTTCTCAGAATTCCGCTGAAGTTTAAAAATATTTCTAAACACTTCCATTGTTCTAGGATTTCCTCTGAAGTTTAAAAATGCTTCGGAACTCTTCCATTGTTCTTGGAATTCCGCTGAAGATTAAAAATGCTTCGGAACTCTTACATTGTTCTCGTAATTCCGCTGATGTTTAAAAATGCTTTGGAACTCTTCCATTGTTCTCGGAATTCTGTTGACGTTAAAAAATGCTTCTGATATCCTCCATTGTTCTCGGAATTCTGCTGACATTTCAAAATGCTTCGGAACTCTTCCATTGTTCTTGGAATTCTGCTGAAGTTTAAAATTTCTTCGGAACTCTTCCATTGTTTATGGAATTGCGCTGACATTTAAAAATGATTCGGAACTCTTCCATTGTTCTCGGAATTCTGCTGAAGTTTAAAAATGCTTCGGAACTCTTCCATTGTTCTCGGAATTCTGCTGAAGTTTAAAAATGCTTCGGAACTCTTCCATTGTTCCCGGAACCTGCTGAAGTTTAAAAATGCTTCGGAACTCTTCCATTGTTCTAGGATTTCCGATGAAGAACAAAAATGCTTTGGAACTCTTCCATTGTTCTCGGAATTCCGCTGAAGTTTAAAGATACTTTGGAACTCTTTCATTGCTCAAGGAAATCCGGTGACGTTTAAAAATGCTTCGGAACTCTTCCATTTATCTCAGAATTCCGCTGACATTTAAAAATGCTTCGGATATCTTCCATTGTTCTCGGAATTCTGCTGACGTTTAAAAATGCTTCGGTACTTTTCGATTGTTCTCGGAATTCCGCTGATGTTTAAAAATGCTACGGAACTCTTCAAGTGTACTCGTAATTCCGGTGAAGTTTAAAAATTCTTCGGAACTCTTACATTGTTCTCGGAATTCCGCTGAAGTTTAAAAATGCTTCGGAACTCTTCCATTGTTCTAGGATTTCCGATGAAGAATAAAAATGCTTTGGAACTCTTCCATTGTTCTCGGAATTCCGCTGAAGTTTAAAAATCCTTCAGAACTCTTCCATTGTTCTCGGAATTCCGCTGATGTTTAAAAATGCTTTGGAACTCTTCCATTGCTCTCGGAATTCTGCTGACGTTTAAAAATGCTTCCGATCTCTTCAATTGTTCTCGGAATTCTGCTGAAGTATAAAAATGCTTCCGAACTCTTCCATTGTTCCCGGAATTCTGCTGAAGTTTAAAAATGCTTCGGAACTCTTTCATTGCTCAAGGAATTCCGCTGACGTTCAAAAATGCTTCGGAACTCTTCCATTGTTCTTGGAATTCCACTGATGTTTAAAAATTCTTCGGAACTCTTACATTGTTCTCGGAATTCCGCTGACGAATAAAAATGCTTTGAAACTCTTCCATTGTTCTCGTAATTCCGCTGACGTTTAAAAATGCTTCGGAACTCTTCCATTGTTCTCGGAATTCCGCTGAAGTTTAAAAATGCTTCGGAAATCTTCCATTGTTCTCGGAACTCTGCTGATATTTAAAAATGCTTCCGATCTCTTCCAATGTTCTGAACTCTTACATTGTTCTCAGAATTCCGCTGATGTTTAAAAATGGTTCGGAACACTTCAATTGTTCTCGGAATTCTGCTGATGTTTAAAAATGCTTCGGAACTCTTCCATTGTTCCCAGCATTCCGCTGAAGTTTAAAAATGCTTCGGAACTCTTTCATTGCTCAAGGAATTCTGCTGACATTCAAAAATGCTTCGGAACTCTTCCATTGTTCGTGGAATTCCGCTGACGAGTAAAAATGCTTCGGAACTCTTCCATTGTTCTCGTAATTCCGCTGACGTTTAAAAATGCTTCGGAACTCTTACATTGTTCTCGGAATTCCGCTGAAGTTTAAAAATGCTTCGGAACTCTTTCATTGCTCAAGGAATTCCGCTGACGTTTAAAAATGCTTCAGAACTCTTCCATTGTTCTCGGAATTCTGCTGAAGTTTATAAATGCATCGGAACTCTTCCATTGTTCCCGAAATTCCACTGAAGTTTAAAAATGCTTCGGAACTCTTTCATTGTTCAACGAATTCCGCTGACGTTTAAAAATACTTCGGAACTATTCCATTCTGCTGAAGTTTTATAATGCTTCGGAACTCTTCCATTGTTCTTGGAATTCCGCTGATGTTTAAAAATGCTTCGGAACTCTTCCATTGTTCTCGGAATTCCGCTGATGAGTAAAAATGATTCGGAACTCTTCCTTTGTTCTCTTAATTCCGCTGACGTTTAAAAATGCTTCGGAACTCTTCCATTGTTCTCGGAATTCTGCTGATGTTTAAAAATGCTTCAGAACTCTTACATTGTTCTCGGAATTCCGTTGAAGTTTAAAAGTGCTTCAGAACTCTTACATTGTTCTCGGAATTCCGCTGATGTTTAAAAATGCTTCAGAACCCTTCCATTGTTCTCGGAATTCCGTTGACGTTTAAAAATGCTTTGGAACTCTTCCATTGTTCTCGGACATCCGCTGACATTTTAAAATGCTTCGGAACTCTTCCATTGTTCTCGGAATTGTGCTGATGTTTAAAAATGCTTCAGAACTCTTACATTGTTCTCGGAATTCCGTTGAAGTTTAAAAGTGCTTCAGAACTCTTACATTGTTCTCGGAATTCCGCTGATGTTTAAAAATGCTTCGGAACCCTTCCATTGTTCTCGGAATTCCGCTGACGTTTAAAAATGCTTCGGAACTCTTCCATTGTTCTCGTAATTCCGCTGACGTTTAAAAATGCTTCGGAACTCTTCCATTGTTCTAGGATTTCTGCTGAAGTTTAAAAATGCTTCGGAACTCTTCTATTATTCTCGCAATTCTGCTGAAGTTTAAAAATGCTTCGGAACTCTTCCATTGTTCTCGGAATTCTGTTGACGTTAAAAAATGCTTCCGATCTCTTCCATTGTTCTCGGAATTCTGCTGAAATTTAAAAATGCTTCGGAACTCTTCCATTGTTCCCGGAACCTGCTGAAGTTTAAAAATGCTTCGGAACTCTTCCATTGTTCTCGTAATTCCGCTGATGTTTAAAAATGCTACATAACTCTTCCATTTTTCTCAGAATTCCGCTGAAGTTTAAAAATATTTCTAAACTCTTCCATTGTTCTAGGATTTCCTCTGAAGTTTAAAAATGCTTCGGAACTCTTCCATTGTTCTTGGAATTCCGCTGAAGATTAAAAATGCTTCGGAACTCTTACATTGTTCTCGTAATTCCGCTGATGTTTAAAAATGCTTTGGAACTCTTCCATTGTTCTCGGAATTCTGTTGACGTTAAAAAATGCTTCTGATATCCTCCATTGTTCTCGGAATTCTGCTGACATTTCAAAATGCTTCGGAACTCTTCCATTGTTCTTGGAATTCTGCTGAAGTTTAAAATTTCTTCGGAACTCTTCCATTGTTTATGGAATTGCGCTGACATTTAAAAATGATTCGGAACTCTTCCATTGTTCTCGGAATTCTGCTGAAGTTTAAAAATGCTTCGGAACTCTTCCATTGTTCTCGGAATTCTGTTGACGTTAAAAAATGCTTCCGATCTCTTCCATTGTTCTCGGAATTCTGCTGAAGTTTAAAAATGCTTCGGAACTCTTCCATTGTTCCCGGAACCTGCTGAAGTTTAAAAATGCTTCGGAACTCTTCCATTGTTCTCGTAATTCCGCTGATGTTTAAAAATGCTACATAACTCTTCCATTTTTCTCAGAATTCCGCTGAAGTTTAAAAATATTTCTAAACACTTCCATTGTTCTAGGATTTCCTCTGAAGTTTAAAAATGCTTCGGAACTCTTCCATTGTTCTTGGAATTCCGCTGAAGATTAAAAATGCTTCGGAACTCTTACATTGTTCTCGTAATTCCGCTGATGTTTAAAAATGCTTTGGAACTCTTCCATTGTTCTCGGAATTCTGTTGACGTTAAAAAATGCTTCTGATATCCTCCATTGTTCTCGGAATTCTGCTGACATTTCAAAATGCTTCGGAACTCTTCCATTGTTCTTGGAATTCTGCTGAAGTTTAAAATTTCTTCGGAACTCTTCCATTGTTTATGGAATTGCGCTGACATTTAAAAATGATTCGGAACTCTTCCATTGTTCTCGGAATTCCACTGACGTTTAAAAATGCTTTGGAACTCTTCCATTGTTCTCGGAATTCCGCTGAAGTTTAAAGATACTTTGGAACTCTTTCATTGCTCAAGGAATTCCGGTGACGTTTAAAAATGCTTCGGAACTCTTCCATTTATCTCAGAATTCCGCTGACATTTAAAAATGCTTCGGATATCTTCCATTGTTCTCGGAATTCTGCTGACGTTTAAAAATGCTTCGGTACTTTTCGATTGTTCTCGGAATTCCGTTGAAGTTTAAAAGTGCTTCAGAACTCTTACATTGTTCTCGGAATTCCGCTGACGTTTAAAAATGCTTTGGAACTCTTCCATTGTTCTCGGACATCCGCTGACATTTTAAAATGCTTCGGAACTCTTCCATTGTTCTCGGAATTGTGCTGATGTTTAAAAATGCTTCAGAACTCTTACATTGTTCTCGGAATTCCGTTGAAGTTTAAAAGTGCTTCAGAACTCTTACATTGTTCTCGGAATTCCGCTCATGTTTAAAAATGCTTCGGAACCCTTCCATTGTTCTCGGAATTCCGCTGACGTTTAAAAATGCTTCGGAACTCTTCCATTGTTCTCGTAATTCCGCTGATGTTTAAAAATGCTTCGGAACTCTTCCATTGTTCTAGGATTTCTGCTGAAGTTTAAAAATGCTTCGGAACTCTTCTATTATTCTCGCAATTCTACTGAAGTTTAAAAATGCTTCGGAACTCTTCCATTGTTCTCGGAATTCTGTTGACGTTAAAAAATGCTTCCGATCTCTTCCATTGTTCTCGGAATTCTGCTGAAATTTAAAAATGCTTCGGAACTCTTCCATTGTTCCCGGAACCTGCTGAAGTTTAAAAATGCTTCGGAACTCTTCCATTGTTCTCGTAATTCCGCTGATGTTTAAAAATGCTACATAAATCTTCCATTTTTCTCAGAATTCCGCTGAAGTTTAAAAATGCTCTGGAACTCTTCCATTGTTCTCGGAATTCCGCTGACGAGTAAAAATGCTTCGAAACTCTTCCATTGATCTCGTAATTCCGCTGACGTTTAAAAATGCTTCGGAACTCTTCCATTGTTCTCGGAATTCCGCTGAAGTTTAAAAATGCTTCGGAACTCTTCCATTGTTCTCGGAATTCCGCTGAAGTTTAAAAATGCTTCGGAAATCTTCCATTGTTCTCGGAACTCTGCTGATATTTAAAAATGCTTCCGATCTCTTCCAATGTTCTGAACTCTTACATTGTTCTCAGAATTCCGCTGATGTTTAAAAATGGTTCGGAACACTTCAATTGTTCTCGGAATTCTGCTGATGTTTAAAAATGCTTCGGAACTCTTCTATTGTTCCCAGCATTCCGCTGAAGTTTAAAAATGCTTCGGAACTGTTTCATTGCTCAAGGAATTCTGCTGACATTCAAAAATGCTTCGGAACTCTTCCATTGTTCGTGGAATTCCGCTGACGAGTAAAAATGCTTCGGAACTCTTCCATTGTTCTCGTAATTCCGCTGACGTTTAAAAATGCTTCGGAACTCTTACATTGTTCTCAGAATTCCGCTGAAGTTTAAAAATGCTTCGGAACTCTTCCATTGTTCTCGAAATTCTGCTGACCTTTAAAAATGCTTCCGATCTCTTCCATTGTTCTCGGAATTCTGCTGAAGTTTAAAAATGCTTCGGAACTCTTCCATTGTTCTCGGAATTCTGTTGACGTTAAAAAATGCTTCAGATCTCTTCCATTGTTCTCGGAATTCTGCTGAAATTTAAAAATGCTTCGGAACTCTTCCATTGTTCCCGGAACCTGCTGAAGTTTAAAAATGCTTCGGAACTCTTCCATTGTTCTCGTAATTCCGCTGATGTTTAAAAATGCTACATAACACTTCCATTTTTCTCAGAATTCCGCTGAAGTTTAAAAATATTTCTAAACTCTTCCATTGTTCTAGGATTTCCTCTGAAGATTAAAAATGCTTCGGAACTCTTACATTGTTCTCGTAATTCCGCTGATGTTTAAAAATGCTTTGGAACTCTTATATTGTTCTCGGAATTCTGTTGACGTTAAAAAATGCTTCTGATATCCTCCATTGTTCTCGGAATTCTGCTGACATTTCAAAATGCTTCGGAACTCTTCCATTGTTCTTGGAATTCTGCTGAAGTTTAAAATTTCTTCGGAACTCTTCCATTGTTTATGGAATTGCGCTGACATTTAAAAATGATTCGGAACTCTTCCATTGTTCTCGGAATTCCACTGACGTTTAAAAATGCTTTGGAACTCTTCCATTGTTCTCGGAATTCCGCTGAAGTTTAAAGATACTTTGGAACTCTTTCATTGCTCAAGGAATTCCGGTGACGTTTAAAAATGCTTCGGATATCTTCCATTGTTCTCGGAATTCTGCTGACGTTTAAAAATGCTTCGGTACTTTTCGATTGTTCTCGGAATTCCGCTGATGTTTAAAAATGCTACGGAACTCATCAAGTGTACTCGTAATTCCGGTGAAGTTTAAAAATTCTTCGGAACTCTTACATTGTTCTCGGAATTCCGCTGAAGTTTAAAAATCCTTCAGAACTCTTCCATTGTTCTCGGAATTCCGCTGATGTTTAAAAATGCTTTGGAACTCTTCCATTGCTCTCGGAATTCTGCTGACGTTTAAAAACGCTTCTGATCTCTTCAATTGTTCTCGGAATTCTGCTGAAGTATAAAAATGCTTCCGAACTCTTCCATTGTTCCCGGAATTCCGCTGAAGTTTAAAAATGCTTCGGAACTCTTTCATTGCTCAAGGAATTCCGCTGACGTTCAAAAATGCTTCGGAACTCTTCCATTGTTCTTGGAATTCCACTGATGTTTAAAAATTCTGCGGAACTCTTACATTGTTCTCGGAATTCCGCTGACGAGTAAAAATGCTTCGAAACTCTTCCATTGTTCTCGTAATTCCGCTGACGTTTAAAAATGCTTCGGAACTCTTCCATTGTTCTCGGAATTCCGCTGAAGTTTAAAAATGCTCTGGAACTCTTCCATTGTTCTCGGAATTCCGCTGAAGTTTAAAAATGCTTCGGAACTCTTACATTGTTCCCAGCATTCCGCTGAAGTTTAAAAATGCTTCGGAACTCTTTCATTGCTCAAGGAATTCTGCTGACATTCAAAAATGCTTCGGAACTCTTCCATTGTTCGTGGAATTCCGCTGACGAGTAAAAATGCTTCGGAACTCTTCCATTGTTCTCGTAATTCCGCTGACGTTTAAAAATACTTCGGAACTCTTACATTGTTCTCAGAATTCCGCTGAAGTTTAAAAATGCTTCGGAACTCTTCCATTGTTCTCGAAATTCTGCTGACCTTTAAAAATGCTTCCGATCTCTTCCATTGTTCTCGGAATTCTGCTGAAGTTTAAAAATGCTTCGGAACTCTTCCATTGTTCCCGGAATTCTGCTGAAGTTTAAAAATGCTACAGAACTCTTCCATTGTTCCCGGAATTCCGCTGAAGTTTAAAAATGCTTCGGAACTCTTTCATTGCTCAAGGAATTCCGCTGACATTTAAAAATGCTTCGGAACTCTTCCATTTTTCTCAGAATTCTGCTGATGTTTAAAAATGCTCCGGAACTCTTCCATTGTTCTCGGAATTCTGCTGAAGTTTAAAAAGGCTTCGGATCTCTTTCATTGTTCTCGGAATTCTGCTGAAGTTTAGAAAGGCTTTGGAACTCTTCCATAGTTCTCAGAATTCCGCTGAAGTTTAAAAATGCTTCAGAACTCTTCCATTTTTCTCAGAATTCTGCTGACGTTTAAAAATGCTTCGGTACTTTTCCATTGTTCTCGGAATTCCGCTGACGTTTAAAAATGCTTCGGAACTCTTCCATTGTTCTCAGAATTCCGCTAAAGTTTAAAATTGCTTCTGATATCCTCCATTGTTCTTGGAATTCTGCTGCCATTTCAAAATGCTTCGGAACTCTTCCATTGTTCTTGGAATTCTGCTGAAGTTTAAAAATTCTTCGGAACTCTTCCATTGTTTATGGAATTGCGCTGACATTTAAAAATGATTCGGAACTCTTCCATTGTTCTTGGAATTCCACTGAGGTTTAAAAATGCTTTGGAACTCTTCCATTGTTCTCGGAATTCCGCTGAAGTTTAAAGATACTTCGGAACTCTTTCATTGCTCAAGGAATTCTGGTGACGTTTAAAAATGCTTCGGAACTCTTCCATTTATCTCAGAATTCCGCTGACATTTAAAAATGCTTCGGATATCTTCCATTGTTCTCGGAATTCTGCTGACGTTTAAAAATGCTTCGGTACTTTTCGATTGTTCTCGGATTTCCGCTGATGTTTAAAAATGCTGCGGAACTCTTCAAGCGTACTCGTAATTCCGGTGATGTTTAAAAATTCTTCGGAACTCTTACATTGTTCTCGGAATTCCGCTGAAGTTTATAAATGCTTCGGAACTCTTACATTGTTCTCGGAATTCCGCTGAAGTTTAAAAATGCTTCAGAACTCTTCCATTGTTCTAGGATTTCTACTGAAGTTTAAAAATGCTCTGGAACTCTTCCATTGTTCTCGGAATTCCGCTGAAGTTTAAAAATGCTTCGGAACTCTTCCATTGTTCTCGGAATTCCGCTGATGTTTAAAAATGCTTCGGAAATCTTCCATTGTTCTCGGAACTCTGCTGATATTTAAAAATGCTTCCGATCTCTTCCAATGTTCTGAACGCTTACATTGTTCTCAGAATTCCGCTGATGTTGAAAAATGCTTCGGAACACTTCAATTGTTCTCGGAATTCTGCTGATGTTTAAAAATGCTTCTGAACTTTCCATTGTTCCCAGCATTCCACTGAAGTTTAAAAATGCTTTGGAACTCTTTCATTGCTCAAGGAATTCCGCTGACATTCAAAAATGCTTCGGAACTCTTCCATTGTTCGTGGAATTCCGCTGACGAGTAAAAATGCTTCGGAACTCTTCCATTGTTCTCGTAATTCCGCTGACGTTTAAAAATGCTTCGGTACTCTTACATTGCTCTCAGAATTCCGCTGAAGTTTAAAAATGCTTCGGAACTCTTCCATTGTTCTCGAAATTCTGCTGACCTTTAAAAATGCTTCGGAACTCTTCCATTGTTCCCGGAATTCCGCTGAAGTTTAAAAATGCTTCGGAACTCTTTCATTGCTCAAGGAATTCTGCTGACATTTAAAAATGCTTCGGAACTCTTCCATTGTTCTCGGAATTCCGCTGAAGTTTAAAGATACTTCGGAACTCTTTCATTGCTCAAGGAATTCCGGTGACGTTTAAAAATGCTTTGGAACTCTTCCATTTATCTCAGAATTCCGCTGACATTTAAAAATGCTTCGGATATCTTCCATTGTTCTCGGAATTCTGCTGATGTTTAAAAATGCTTCGGTACTTTTCGATTGTTCTCGGATTTCCGCTGATGTTTAAAAATGCTACGGAACTCTTCAAGCGTACTCGTAATTCCGGTGATGTTTAAAAATTCTTCGGAACTCTTACATTGTTCTCGGAATTCCGCTGACGAGTAAAAATGCTTCGAAACTCTTCCATTGTTCTCGTAATTCCGCTGACGTTTAAAAATGCTTCGGAACTCTTCCATTGTTCTCGGAATTCCTCTGAAGTTTAAAAATGCTCTGGAACTCTTCCATTGTTCTCGGAATTCCGCTGAAGTTTAAAAATGCTTCGGAACTCTTCCATTGTTCCCAGCATTCCGCTGAAGTTTAAAAATGCTTCGGAACTCTTCCATTGTTCCCAGCATTCCGCTGATGTTTAAAAATGCTACGGAACTCTTCAAGCGTACTCGTAATTCCGGTGATGTTTAAAAATTCTTCGGAACTCGTACATTGTTCTCGGAATTCCGCTGAAGTTTATAAGTGCTTCGGAACTCTTACATTGTTCTCGGAATTCCGCTGAAGTTTAAAAATGCTTCAGAACTCTTCCATTGTTCTATAATTTCCACTGAAGATTAAAAATGCTCTGGAACTCTTCCATTGTTCTCGGAATTCCGCTGAAGTTTAAAAATGCTTCGGAACTCTTCCATTGTTCTCGGAATTCCGCTGAAGTTTAAAAATGCTTCGGAAATCTTCCATTGTTCTCGGAACTCTGCTGATATTTAAAAATGCTTCCGATCTCTTCCAATGTTCTGAACTCTTACATTGTTCTCAGAATTCCGCTGATGTTTAAAAATGGTTCGGAACACTTCAATTGTTCTCGGAATTCTGCTGATGTTTAAAAATGCTTCGGAACTCTTCCATTGTTCCCAGCATTCCGCTGAAGTTTAAAAATGCTTCGGAACTCTTTCATTGCTCAAGGAATTCCGCTGACATTTAAAAATGCTTCGGAACTCTTCCATTTTTCTCAGAATTCTGCTGATGTTTAAAAATGCTCCGGAACTCTTCCATTGTTCTCGGAATTCTGCTGAAGTTTAGAAAGGCTTTGGAACTCTTCCATAGTTCTCAGAATTCCGCTGAAGTTTAAAAATTCTTCAGAACTCTTCCATTTTTCTCAGAATTCTGCTGACGTTTAAAAATGCTTCGGTATTTTTCCATTGTTCTCGGAATTCCGGTGACGTTTAAAAATGCTTCGGAACTCTTCCATTTATCTCAGAATTCCGCTGACATTTAAAAATGCTTCGGATATCTTCCATTGTTCTCGGAATTCTGCTGACGTTTAAAAATGCTTCGGTACTTTTCGATTGTTCTCGGATTTCCGCTGATGTTTAAAAATGCTACGGAACTCTTCAAGCGTACTCGTAATTCCGGTGATGTTTAAAAATTCTTCGGAACTCTTACATTGTTCTCGGAATTCCGCTGAAGTTTATAAATGCTTCGGAACTCTTTCATTGCTCAAGGAATTCCGCTGACATTCAAAAATGCTTCGGAACTCTTCCATTGTTCGTGGAATTCCGCTGACGAGTAAAAATGCTTCGGAACTCTTCCATTGTTCTCGTAATTCCGCTGACGTTTAAAAATGCTTCGGTACTCTTACATTGCTCTCAGAATTCCGCTGAAGTTTAAAAATGCTTCGGAACTCTTCCATTGTTCTCGAAATTCTGCTGACCTTTAAAAATGCTTCCGATCTCTTCCATTGTTCTCGGAATTCTGCTGAAGTTTAAAAATGCTTCGGAACTCTTCCATTGTCCCCGGAATTCTGCTGAAGTTTAAAAATGCTACGGAACTCTTCCATTGTTCCCGGAATTCCGCTGAAGTTTAAAAATGCTTCGGAACTCTTTCATTGCTCAAGGAATTCCGCTGACATTTAAAAATGCTTCGGAACTCTTCCATTTTTCTCAGAATTCTGCTGATGTTTAAAAATGCTCCGGTACTCTTCCATTGTTCTCGGAATTCTGCTGAAGTTTAAAACGTCTTCGGATCTCTTTCATTGTTCTCGGAATTCAGCTGAAGTTTAAAAAGGCTTTGGAACACTTCCATAGTTCTCAGAATTCCGCTGAAGTTTAAAAATGCTTCGGAACTCTTCCAATTTTCTCAGAATTCTGCTGACATTTAAAAATGCTTCGGTACTTTTCCATTGTTCTCGGAATTCCGCTGACGTTTAAAAATGCTTCGGAACTCTTCCATTGTTCTCAGAATTCCGCTGAAGTTTAAAAATGCTTCTGATATCCTCCATTGTTCTTGGAATTCTGCTGACATTTCAAAGTGCTTCGGAACTCTTCCATTGTTCTTGGAATTCTGCTGAAGTTTAAAAATTCTTCGGAACTCTTCCATTGTTCTCAGAATTCCGCTGAAGCTTAAAAATGCTTCGGAACTCTTCCATTGTTCTCGAAATTCTGCTGACCTTTAAAAATGCTTCCGATCTCTTCCATTGTTCTCGGAATTCTGCTGAAGTTTAAAAATGCTTCAGAACTCTTCCATTGTTCCCGGAATTCTGCTGAAGTTTAAAAATGCTACAGAACTCTTCCATTGTTCCCGGAATTCCGCTGAAGTTTAAAAATGCTTTGGAACTCTTTCATTGCTCAAGGAATTTCGCTGACATTTAAAAATGCTTCGGAACTCTTCCATTTTTCTCAGAATTCTGCTGATGTTTAAAAATGCTCCGGAACTCTTCCATTGTTCTCGGAATTCTGCTGAAGTTTAAAAAGGCTTCGGATCTCTTTCATTGTTCTCGGAATTCCGCTGAAGTTTAAAAAGGCTTTGGAACTCTTCCATAGTTCTCAGAATTCCACTGAAGTTTAAAAATGCTTCAGAACTCTTCCATTTTTCTCAGAATTCTGCTGACGTTTAAAAATGCTTCGGTACTTTTCCATTGTTCTCGGAATTCCGCTGACGTTTAAAAATGCTTCGGAACTCTTCCATTGTTCTCAGAATTCCGCTGAAGTTTAAAAATGCTTCTGATATCCTCCATTGTTCTTGGAATTCTGCTGACATTTCAAAATGCTTCGGAACTCTTCCATTGTTCCTGGAATTCTGCTGAAGTTTAAAAATTCTTCGGAACTCTTCCATTGTTCTCAGAATTCCGCTGAAGCTTAAAAATGCTTCGTAACTCTTCCATTGTTCTCGAAATTCTGCTGACCTTTAAAAATGCTTCCGATCTCTTCCATTGTTCTCGGAATTCTGCTGAAGTTTAAAAATGCTTCGGAACTCTTCCATTGTTCTCAGAATTCCGTTGAAGTTTAAAAATGCTTCTGATATCCTCCATTGTTCTTGGAATTCTGCTGACATTTCAAAATGCTTCGGAACTCTTCCATTGTTCTTGGAATTCTGCTGAAGTTTAAAAATTCTGCGGAACTCTTCCATTGTTTATGGAATTGCGCTGACATTTAAAAATGATTCAGAACTCTTCCATTGTTCTCGGAATTCCACTGAGGTTTAAAAATGCTTTGGAACTCTTCCATTGTTCTCGGAATTCCGCTGAAGTTTAAAGATACTTCGGAACTCTTTCATTGCTCAATGAATTCCGGTGACGTTTAAAAATGCTTCGGAACTCTTCCATTTATCTCAGAATTCCGCTGACATATAAAAATGCTTCGGATATCTTCCATTGTTCTCGGAATTCTGCTGACGTTTAAAAATGCTTCGGTACTTTTCGATTGTTCTCGGATTTCCGCTGATGTTTAAAAATGCTATGGAACTCTTCAAGCGTACTCGTAATTCCGGTGATGTTTAAAAATTCTTCGGAACTCTTACATTGTTCTCGGAATTCCGCTGAAGTTTATAAATGCTTCGGAACTCTTCCATTGTTCTCGGAATTCCGCTGAAGTTTAAAAATGCTTCAGAACTCTTCCATTGTTCTAGGATTTCCACTGAAGTTTAAAAATGCTCTGGAACTCTTCCATTGTTCTCGGAATTCCGCTGAAGTTTAAAAATGCTTCGGAACTCTTCCATTGTTCTCGGAATTCCGCTGAAGTTTAAAAATGCTTCGGAAATCTCCATTGTTCTCGGAACTCTGCTGATATTTAAAAATGCTTCCGATCTCTTCCAATGTTCTGAACGCTTACATTGTTCTCAGAATTCCGCTGATGTTGAAAAATGCTTCGGAACACTTCAATTGTTCTCGGAATTCTGCTGATGTTTAAAAATGCTTCTGAACTCTTCCATTGTTCCCAGCATTCCGCTGAAGTTTAAAAATGCTTCGGAACTCTTTCATTGCTCAAGGAATTCCGGTGACGTTTAAAAATGCTTCGGAACTCTTCCATTTATCTCAGAATTCCGCTGACATTTAAAAATGCTTTGGATATCTTCCATTTTTCTCGGAATTCTGCTGACGTTTAAAAATGCTTCGGTACTTTTCGATTGTTCTCGGAATTCCGCTGATGTTTAAAAATGCTACGGAACTCTTCAAGCGTACTCGTAATTCCGGTGATGTTTAAAAATTCTTCGGAACACTTACATTGTTCTCGGAATTCCGCTGAAGTTTATAAGTGCTTCGGAACTCTTACATTGTTCTCGGAATTCCGCTGAAGTTTAAAAATGCTTCAGAACTCTTCCATTGTTCTATAATTTCCACTGAAGATTAAAAATGCTCTGGAACTCTTCCATTGTTCTCGGAATTCCGCTGAAGTTTAAAAATGCTTCGGAACTCTTCCATTGTTCTCGGAATTCCGCTGAAGTTTAAAAATGCTTCGGAAATCTTCCATTGTTCTCGGAACTCTGCTGATATTTAAAAATGCTTCCGATCTCTTCCAATGTTCTGAACTCTTACATTGTTCTCAGAATTCCGCTGATGTTTAAAAATGGTTCGGAACACTTCAATTGTTCTCGGAATTCTGCTGATGTTTAAAAATGCTTCGGAACTCTTCCATTGTTCCCAGCATTCCGCTGAAGTTTAAAAATGCTTCGGAACTCTTTCATTGCTCAAGGAATTCCGCTGACATTTAAAAATGCTTCGGAACTCTTCCATTTTTCTCAGAATTCTGCTGATGTTTAAAAATGCTCCGGAACTCTTCCATTGTTCTCGGAATTCTGCTGAAGTTTAGAAAGGCTTTGGAACTCTTCCATAGTTCTCAGAATTCCGCTGAAGTTTAAAAATTCTTCAGAACTCTTCCATTTTTCTCAGAATTCTGCTGACGTTTAAAAATGCTTCGGTATTTTTCCATTGTTCTCGGAATTCCGGTGACGTTTAAAAATGCTTCGGAACTCTTCCATTTATCTCAGAATTCCGCTGACATTTAAAAATGCTTCGGATATCTTCCATTGTTCTCGGAATTCTGCTGACGTTTAAAAATGCTTCGGTACTTTTCGATTGTTCTCGGATTTCCGCTGATGTTTAAAAATGCTACGGAACTCTTCAAGCGTACTCGTAATTCCGGTGATGTTTAAAAATTCTTCGGAACTCTTACATTGTTCTCGGAATTCCGCTGAAGTTTATAAATGCTTCGGAACTCTTTCATTGCTCAAGGAATTCCGCTGACATTCAAAAATGCTTCGGAACTCTTCCATTGTTCGTGGAATTCCGCTGACGAGTAAAAATGCTTCGGAACTCTTCCATTGTTCTCGTAATTCCGCTGACGTTTAAAAATGCTTCGGTACTCTTACATTGCTCTCAGAATTCCGCTGAAGTTTAAAAATGCTTCGGAACTCTTCCATTGTTCTCGAAATTCTGCTGACCTTTAAAAATGCTTCCGATCTCTTCCATTGTTCTCGGAATTCTGCTGAAGTTTAAAAATGCTTCGGAACTCTTCCATTGTCCCCGGAATTCTGCTGAAGTTTAAAAATGCTACGGAACTCTTCCATTGTTCCCGGAATTCCGCTGAAGTTTAAAAATGCTTCGGAACTCTTTCATTGCTCAAGGAATTCCGCTGACATTTAAAAATGCTTCGGAACTCTTCCATTTTTCTC
This sequence comes from Phyllobates terribilis, assembly GCF_046119375.1. Taxonomy (NCBI): domain Eukaryota; kingdom Metazoa; phylum Chordata; class Amphibia; order Anura; family Dendrobatidae; genus Phyllobates; species Phyllobates terribilis. The sequence continues at coordinate 304,823,425 of NW_027362765.1, read as the reverse complement.
AGAATTCTGCTGATGTTTAAAAATGCTCCGGTACTCTTCCATTGTTCTCGGAATTCTGCTGAAGTTTAAAACGTCTTCGGATCTCTTTCATTGTTCTCGGAATTCAGCTGAAGTTTAAAAAGGCTTTGGAACACTTCCATAGTTCTCAGAATTCCGCTGAAGTTTAAAAATGCTTCGGAACTCTTCCAATTTTCTCAGAATTCTGCTGACATTTAAAAATGCTTCGGTACTTTTCCATTGTTCTCGGAATTCCGCTGACGTTTAAAAATGCTTCGGAACTCTTCCATTGTTCTCAGAATTCCGCTGAAGTTTAAAAATGCTTCTGATATCCTCCATTGTTCTTGGAATTCTGCTGACATTTCAAAGTGCTTCGGAACTCTTCCATTGTTCTTGGAATTCTGCTGAAGTTTAAAAATTCTTCGGAACTCTTCCATTGTTCTCAGAATTCCGCTGAAGCTTAAAAATGCTTCGGAACTCTTCCATTGTTCTCGAAATTCTGCTGACCTTTAAAAATGCTTCCGATCTCTTCCATTGTTCTCGGAATTCTGCTGAAGTTTAAAAATGCTTCAGAACTCTTCCATTGTTCCCGGAATTCTGCTGAAGTTTAAAAATGCTACAGAACTCTTCCATTGTTCCCGGAATTCCGCTGAAGTTTAAAAATGCTTTGGAACTCTTTCATTGCTCAAGGAATTTCGCTGACATTTAAAAATGCTTCGGAACTCTTCCATTTTTCTCAGAATTCTGCTGATGTTTAAAAATGCTCCGGAACTCTTCCATTGTTCTCGGAATTCTGCTGAAGTTTAAAAAGGCTTCGGATCTCTTTCATTGTTCTCGGAATTCCGCTGAAGTTTAAAAAGGCTTTGGAACTCTTCCATAGTTCTCAGAATTCCACTGAAGTTTAAAAATGCTTCAGAACTCTTCCATTTTTCTCAGAATTCTGCTGACGTTTAAAATGCTTCGGTACTTTTCCATTGTTCTCGGAATTCCGCTGACGTTTAAAAATGCTTCGGAACTCTTCCATTGTTCTCAGAATTCCGCTGAAGTTTAAAAATGCTTCTGATATCCTCCATTGTTCTTGGAATTCTGCTGACATTTCAAAATGCTTCGGAACTCTTCCATTGTTCCTGGAATTCTGCTGAAGTTTAAAAATTCTTCGGAACTCTTCCATTGTTCTCAGAATTCCGCTGAAGCTTAAAAATGCTTCGTAACTCTTCCATTGTTCTCGAAATTCTGCTGACCTTTAAAAATGCTTCCGATCTCTTCCATTGTTCTCGGAATTCTGCTGAAGTTTAAAAATGCTTCGGAACTCTTCCATTGTTCTCAGAATTCCGTTGAAGTTTAAAAATGCTTCTGATATCCTCCATTGTTCTTGGAATTCTGCTGACATTTCAAAATGCTTCGGAACTCTTCCATTGTTCTTGGAATTCTGCTGAAGTTTAAAAATTCTGCGGAACTCTTCCATTGTTTATGGAATTGCGCTGACATTTAAAAATGATTCAGAACTCTTCCATTGTTCTCGGAATTCCACTGAGGTTTAAAAATGCTTTGGAACTCTTCCATTGTTCTCGGAATTCCGCTGAAGTTTAAAGATACTTCGGAACTCTTTCATTGCTCAATGAATTCCGGTGACGTTTAAAAATGCTTCGGAACTCTTCCATTTATCTCAGAATTCCGCTGACATATAAAAATGCTTCGGATATCTTCCATTGTTCTCGGAATTCTGCTGACGTTTAAAAATGCTTCGGTACTTTTCGATTGTTCTCGGATTTCCGCTGATGTTTAAAAATGCTATGGAACTCTTCAAGCGTACTCGTAATTCCGGTGATGTTTAAAAATTCTTCGGAACTCTTACATTGTTCTCGGAATTCCGCTGAAGTTTATAAATGCTTCGGAACTCTTCCATTGTTCTCGGAATTCCGCTGAAGTTTAAAAATGCTTCAGAACTCTTCCATTGTTCTAGGATTTCCACTGAAGTTTAAAAATGCTCTGGAACTCTTCCATTGTTCTCGGAATTCCGCTGAAGTTTAAAAATGCTTCGGAACTCTTCCATTGTTCTCGGAATTCCGCTGAAGTTTAAAAATGCTTCGGAAATCTCCATTGTTCTCGGAACTCTGCTGATATTTAAAAATGCTTCCGATCTCTTCCAATGTTCTGAACGCTTACATTGTTCTCAGAATTCCGCTGATGTTGAAAAATGCTTCGGAACACTTCAATTGTTCTCGGAATTCTGCTGATGTTTAAAAATGCTTCTGAACTCTTCCATTGTTCCCAGCATTCCGCTGAAGTTTAAAAATGCTTCGGAACTCTTTCATTGCTCAAGGAATTCCGGTGACGTTTAAAAATGCTTCGGAACTCTTCCATTTATCTCAGAATTCCGCTGACATTTAAAAATGCTTCGGATATCTTCCATTTTTCTCGGAATTCTGCTGACGTTTAAAAATGCTTCGGTACTTTTCGATTGTTCTCGGAATTCCGCTGATGTTTAAAAATGCTACGGAACACTTCAAGCGTACTCGTAATTCCGGTGATGTTTAAAAATTCTTCGGAACACTTACATTGTTCTCGGAATTCCGCTGAAGTTTATAAATGCTTCGGAACTATTCCATTGTTCTAGGATTTCTGATGAAGAATAAAAATGCTTCGGAACTCTTCCATTGTTCTCGGAATTCTGCTGAAGTTTAAAAATGTTTCAGAACTCTTCCATTGTTCTCGTAATTCCGCTGATGTTTAAAAATGATACATAACTCTTCCATTTTTCTCAGAATTCCGCTGAAGTTAAAAAATATTTCTGAACTCTTTCATTGTTCTAGGATTTCCTCTGAAGTTTAAAAATGCTTTGGAACTCTTCCATTGTTCTCGGAATTCTGTTGACGTTAAAAAATGCTTCTGATATCCTCCATTGTTCTCGGAATTCTGCTGACATTTCAAAATGCTTCGGAACTCTTCCATTGTTCTTGGAATTCTGCTGAAGTTTAAAAATTCTGCGGAACTCTTCCATTGTTTATGGAATTGCGCTGACATTTAAAAATGATTCGGAACTCTTCCATTGTTCTCGGAATTCCACTGAGGTTTAAAAATGCTTTGGAACTCTTCCATTGTTCTCGGAATTCCGCTGAAGTTTAAAGATTCTTCGGAACTCTTTCATTGCTCAAGGAATTCCGGTGACGTTTAAAAATGCTTCGGAACTCTTCCATTTATCTCAGAATTCCGCTGACATTTAAAAATGCTTCGGATATCTTTCATTGTTCTCGGAATTCCGGTGACGTTTAAAAATGCTTCGGAACTCTTCCATTTTTCTCAGAATTCTGCTGATGTTTAAAAATGCTCCGGAACTCTTCCATTGTTCTCGGAATTCTGCTGAAGTTTAAAAAGGCTTCGGATCTCTTTCATTGTTCTCGGAATTCCGCTGAAGTTTAAAAAGGCTTTGGAACTCTTCCATAGTTCTCAGAATTCCGCTGAAGTTTAAAAATGCTTCGGAACTCTTCCATTTTTCTCAGAATTCTGCTGATGTTTAAAAATGCTCCGGAACTCTTCCATTGTTCTCGGAATTCTGCTGAAGTTTAAAAAGGCTTCGGATCTCTTTCATTGTTCTCGGAATTCCGCTGAAGTTTAAAAAGGCTTTGGAACTCTTCCATAGTTCTCAGAATTCCGCTGAAGTTTAAAAATGCTTCGGAACTCTTCCATTTTTCTCAGAATTCTGCTGACGTTTAAAAATGCTTCGGTACTTTTCCATTGTTCTCGGAATTCCGCTGACGTTTAAAAATGCTTTGGAACTCTTCCATTGTTCTCAGAATTCCGCTGAAGTTTAAAAATGCTTCTGATATCCTCCATTGTTCTTGGAATTCTGCTGACATTTCAAAATGCTTCGGAACTCTTCCATTGTTCCTGGAATTCTGCTGAAGTTTAAAAATTCTTCGGAACTCTTCCATTGTTTATGGAATTGCGCTGACATTTAAAAATGATTCGGAACTCTTCCATTGTCCCCGGATTTCTGCTGAAGTTTAAAAATGCTGCGGAACTCTTCCATTGTTCCCGAAATTCCGCTGAAGTTTAAAAATGCTTCGGAACTCTTTCATTGCTCAAGGAATTCCGCTGACATTTAAAAATGCTTCGGAACTCTTCCATTTTTCTCAGAATTCTGCTGATGTTTAAAAATGCTCCGGAACTCTTCCATTGTTCTCGGAATTCTGCTGAAGTTTAAAAAGGCTTCGGATCTCTTTCATTGTTCTCGGAATTCCGCTGAAGTTTAAAAAGGCTTTGGAACTCTTCCATAGTTCTCAGAATTCCGCTGACATTTAAAAATGATTCGGAACTCTTCCATTGTTCTGAAATTCCACAGAGGTTTAAAAATGCTTCGGTACTTTTCCATTGTTCTCGGAATTCCGCTGACGTTTAAAAATGCTTCGGAACTCTTCCATGGTTCTCAGAATTCCGCTGAAGTTTAAAAATGCTTCTGATATCATCCATTGTTCTTGGAATTCTGCTGAAGTTTAAAAATCCTTCAGAACTCTTCCATTGTTCTCGGAATTCCGCTGATGTTTAAAAATGCTTCGGAACTCTTCCATTGTTCTTGGAATTCCACTGATGTTTAAAAATTCTTCGGAACTCTTCCATTGTTCTCGGAATTCCGCTGACGAGTAAAAATTCTTCGGAACTCTTCCATTGTTCTCGGAATTCCGCTGATGTTTAAAAATGCTTTGGAACTCGTCCATTGCTCTCGGAATTCTGCTGACGTTTAAAAATGCTTCCGATCTCTTCAATTGTTCTCGGAATTCTGCTGAAGTATAAAAATGCTTCCGAACTCTTCCATTGTTCCCGGAATTCCGCTGAAGTTTAAAAATGCTTCGGAACTCTTTCATTGCTCAAGGAATTCCGCTGAAGTTTAAAAATGCTTCGGAACTCTTTCATTGCTCAAGGAATTCCGCTGACAATCAAAAATGCTTCGGAACTCTTCCATTGTTCGTGGAATTCCGCTGACGAGTAAAAATGCTTCGGAACTCTTCCATTGTTCTCGTAATTCCGCTGACGTTTAAAAATACTACGGAACTCTTACATTGCTCTCAGAATTCCGCTGAAGTTTAAAAATGCTTCGGAACTCTTCCATTGTTCTCGAAATTCTGCTGACCTTTAAAAATGCTTCCGATCTCTTCCATTGTTCTCGGAATTCTGCTGAAGTTTAAAAATGCATCGGAACTCTTCCATTGTCCCCGGAATTCTGCTGAAGTTTAAAAATGCTACGGAACTCTTCCATTGTTCTCGGAATTCCGCTGAAGTTTAAAAATGCTTCGGAACTCTTTCATTGCCAAGGAATTCCGCTGACATTTAAAAATGCTTCCGATCTCTTCCATTGTTCTCGGAATTCTGCTGAAGTTTAAAAATGCATCGGAACTCTTCCATTGTCCCCGGAATTCTGCTGAAGTTTAAAAATGCTACGGAACTCTTCCATTGTTCTCGGAATTCCGCTGAAGTTTAAAAATGCTTCGGAACTCTTTCATTGCTCAAGGAATTCCGCTGACATTTAAAAATGCTTCGGAACTCTTCCATTTTTCTCAGAATTCTGCTGATGTTTAAAAATTCTACGGAACTCTTCCATTGTTCTCGGAATTCTGCTGAAGTTTAAAAAGGCTTCGGATCTCTTTCATTGTTCTCGGAATTCCGCTGAAGTTTAAAAAGGCTTTGGAACTCTTCCATAGTTCTCAGAATTCCGCTGAAGTTTAAAAATGCTTCGGAACTCTTCCATTTTTCTCAGAATTCTGCTGAAGTTTAAAAATGCTCTGGAACACTTCCATTGTTCTCGGAATTCCGCTGAAGTTTAAAAATGCCTCGGAACTCTTCCATTGTTCTCGGAATTCCGCTGAAGTTTAAAAATGCTTCGGAAATCTTTCATTGTTCTCGGAACTCTGCTGATATTTAAAAATGCTTCCGATCTCTTCCAATGTTCTGAACTCTTACATTGTTCTCAGAATTCCGCTGATGTTTAAAAATGCTTCGGAACTCTTTCATTGCTCAAGGAATTCTGCTGACATTCAAAAATCCTTCGGAACTCTTCCATTGTTCGTGGAATTCCGCTGACGAGTAAAAATGCTTCGGAACTCTTCCATTGTTCTCGTAATTCCGCTGACGTTTAAAAATGCTTCGGAACTCTTACATTGCTCTCAGAATTCCGCTAAAGTTTAAAAATGTTTCGGAACTCTTCCATTGTTCTCGAAATTTTGCTGACCTTTAAAAATGCTTCCGATCTCTTCCATTGTTCTCGGAATTCTGCTGAAGTTTAAAAATGCTTCGGAACTCTTACATTGTCCCCGGATTTCTGCTGAAGTTTAAAAATGCTGCGGAACTCTTCCATTGTTCCCGAAATTCCGCTGAAGTTTAAAAATGCTTCGGAACTCTTTCATTGCTCAAGGAATTCCGCTGACATTTAAAAATGCTTCGGAACTCTTCCATTTTTCTCAGAATTCTGCTGATGTTTAAAAATGCTCCGGAACTCTTCCATTGTTCTCGGAATTCTGCTGAAATTTAAAAAGGCTTCGGATCTCTTTCATTGTTCTCGGAATTCCGCTGAAGTTTAAAAAGGCTTTGGAACTCTTCCACAGTTCTCAGAATTCCGCTGACATTTAAAAATGATTCGGAACTCTTCCATTGTTCTGAAATTCCACAGAGGTTTAAAAATGCTTCGGTACTTTTCCATTGTTCTCGGAATTCCGCTGACGTTTAAAAATGCTTCGGAACTCTTCCATGGTTCTCAGAATTCCGCTGAAGTTTAAAAATGCTTCTGATATTATCCATTGTTCTTGGAATTCTGCTGAAGTTTAAAAATCCTTCAGAACTCTTCCATTGTTCTCGGAATTCCGCTGATGTTTAAAAATGCTTCGGAACTCTTCCATTGTTCTTGGTATTCCACTGATGTTTAAAAATTCTTCGGAACTCTTCCATTGTTCTCGGAATTCCGCTGACGAGTAAAAATTCTTCGGAACTCTTCCATTGTTCTCGGAATTCCGCTGATGTTTAAAAATGCTTTGGAACTCTTCCATTGCTCTCGGAATTCTGCTGACGTTTAAAAATGCTTCCGATCTCTTCAATTGTTCTCGGAATTCTGCTGAAGTATAAAAATGCTTCCGAACTCTTCCATTGTTCCCGGAATTCCGCTGAAGTTTAAAAATGCTTCGGAATTCTTTCATTGCTCAAGGAATTCCGCTGACAATCAAAAATGCTTCGGAACTCTTCCATTGTTCGTGGAATTCCGCTGACGAGTAAAAATGCTTCGGAACTCTTCCATTGTTCTCGTAATTCCGCTGACGTTTAAAAATGCTTCGGAACTCTTACATTGCTCTCAGAATTCCGCTGAAGTTTAAAAATGCTTCGGAACTCTTCCATTGTTCTCGAAATTCTGCTGACCTTTAAAAATGCTTCCGATCTCTTCCATTGTTCTCGGAATTCTGCTGAAGTTTAAAAATGCATCGGAACTCTTCCATTGTCCCCGGTATTCTGCTGAAGTTTAAAAATGCTACGGAACTCTTCCATTGTTCTCGGAATTCCGCTGAAGTTTAAAAATGCTTCGGAACTCTTTCATTGCTCAAGGAATTCCGCTGACATTTAAAAATGCTTCCGATCTCTTTCATTGTTCTCGGAATTCTGCTGAAGTTTAAAAATGCATCGGAACTCTTCCATTGTCCCCGGAATTCTGCTGAAGTTTAAAAATGCTACGGAACTCTTCCATTGTTCTCGGAATTCCGCTGAAGTTTAAAAATGCTTCGGAACTCTTTCATTGCTCAAGGAATTCCGCTGACATTTAAAAATGCTTCGGAACTCTTCCATTTTTCTCAGAATTCTGCTGATGTTTAAAAATTCTACGGAACTCTTCCATTGTTCTCGGAATTCTGCTGAAGTTTAAAAAGGCTTCGGATCTCTTTCATTGTTCTCGGAATTCCGCTGAAGTTTAAAAAGGCTTTGGAACTCTTCCATAGTTCTCAGAATTCCGCTGAAGTTTAAAAATGCTTCGGAACTCTTCCATTTTTCTCAGAATTCTGCTGAAGTTTAAAAATGCTCTGGAACACTTCCATTGTTCTCGGAATTCCGCTGAAGTTTAAAAATGCCTCGGAACTCTTCCATTGTTCTCGGAATTCCGCTGAAGTTTAAAAATGCTTCGGAAATCTTTCATTGTTCTCGGAACTCTGCTGATATTTAAAAATGCTTCCGATCTCTTCCAATGTTCTGAACTCTTACATTGTTCTCAGAATTCCGCTGATGTTTAAAAATGCTTCGGAACTCTTTCATTGCTCAAGGAATTCTGCTGACATTCAAAAATCCTTCGGAACTCTTACATTGCTCTCAGAATTCCGCTAAAGTTTAAAAATGTTTCGGAACTCTTCCATTGTTCTCGAAATTTTGCTGACCTTTAAAAATGCTTCCGATCTCTTCCATTGTTCTCGGAATTCTGCTGAAGTTTAAAAATGCTTCGGAACTCTTCCATTGTCCCCGGATTTCTGCTGAAGTTTAAAAATGCTGCGGAACTCTTCCATTGTTCCCGAAATTCCGCTGAAGTTTAAAAATGCTTCGGAACTCTTTCATTGCTCAAGGAATTCCGCTGACATTTAAAAATGCTTCGGAACTCTTCCATTTTTCTCAGAATTCTGCTGATGTTTAAAAATGCTCCGGAACTCTTCCATTGTTCTCGGAATTCTGCTGAAGTTTAAAAAGGCTTCGGATCTCTTTCATTGTTCTCGGAATTCCGCTGAAGTTTAAAAAGGCTTTGGAACTCTTCCACAGTTCTCAGAATTCCGCTGACATTTAAAAATGATTCGGAACTCTTCCATTGTTCTGAAATTCCACAGAGATTTAAAAATGCTTCGGTACTTTTCCATTGTTCTCGGAATTCCGCTGACGTTTAAAAATGCTTCGGAACTCTTCCATGGTTCTCAGAATTCCGCTGAAGTTTAAAAATGCTTCTGATATCATCCATTGTTCTTGGAATTCTGCTGAAGTTTAAAAATCCTTCAGAACTCTTCCATTGTTCTCGGAATTCTGCTGATGTTTAAAAATGCTTCGGAACTCTTCCATTGTTCTTGGTATTCCACTGATGTTTAAAAATTCTTCGGAACTCTTCCATTGTTCTCGGAATTCCGCTGACGAGTAAAAATTCTTCGGAACTCTTCCATTGTTCTCGGAATTCCGCTGATGTTTAAAAATGCTTTGGAACTCTTCCATTGCTCTCGGAATTCTGCTGACGTTTAAAAATGCTTCCGATCTCTTCAATTGTTCTCGGAATTCTGCTGAAGTATAAAAATGCTTCCGAACTCTTCCATTGTTCCCGGAATTCCGCTGAAGTTTAAAAATGCTTCGGAACTCTTTCATTGCTCAAGGAATTCCGCTGAAGTTTAAAAATGCTTCGGAACTCTTTCATTGCTCAAGGAATTCCGCTGACAATCAAAAATGCTTCGGAACTCTTCCATTGTTCGTGGAATTCCGCTGACGAGTAAAAATGCTTCGGAACTCTTCCATTGTTCTCGTAATTCCGCTGACGTTTAAAAATGCTTCGGAACGCTTACATTGCTCTCAGAATTCCGCTGAAGTTTAAAAATGCTTCGGAACTCTTCCATTGTTCTCAAAATTCTGCTGACCTTTAAAAATGCTTCCGATCTCTTCCATTGTTCTCGGAATTCTGCTGAAGTTTAAAAATGCATCGGAACTCTTCCATTGTCCCCGGAATTCTGCTGAAGTTTAAAAATGCTACGGAACTCTTCCATTGTTCTCGGAATTCCGCTGAAGTTTAAAAATGCTTCGGAACTCTTTCATTGCTCAAGGAATTCCGCTGACATTTAAAAATGCTTCCGATCTCTTCCATTGTTCTCGGAATTCTGCTGAAGTTTAAAAATGCTTCGGAACTCTTCCATTGTTCTTGGAATTCCACTGATGTTTAAAAATTCTTCGGAACTCTTCCATTGTTCTCGGAATTCCGCTGACGAGTAAAAATTCTTCGGAACTCTTCCATTGTTCTCGGAATTCCGCTGATGTTTAAAAATTCTTCGGAACTCTTACATTGTTCTCGGAATTCCGCTGAAGTTTATAAATGCTTCGGAACTCTTCCATTGTTCTCGGAATTCCGCTGAAGTTTAAAAATGCTTCAGAACTCTTCCATTGTTCTAGGATTTCCACTGAAGTTTAAAAATGCTCTGGAACTCTTCCATTGTTCTCGGAATTCCGCTGAAGTTTAAAAATGCTTCGGAACTCTTCCATTGTTCTCGGAATTCCGCTGAAGTTTAAAAATGCTTCGGAAATCTCCATTGTTCTCGGAACTCTGCTGATATTTAAAAATGCTTCCGATCTCTTCCAATGTTCTGAACGCTTACATTGTTCTCAGAATTCCGCTGATGTTGAAAAATGCTTCGGAACACTTCAATTGTTCTCGGAATTCTGCTGATGTTTAAAAATGCTTCTGAACTCTTCCATTGTTCCCAGCATTCCGCTGAAGTTTAAAAATGCTTCGGAACTCTTTCATTGCTCAAGGAATTCCGGTGACGTTTAAAAATGCTTCGGAACTCTTCCATTTATCTCAGAATTCCGCTGACATTTAAAAATGCTTCGGATATCTTCCATTTTTCTCGGAATTCTGCTGACGTTTAAAAATGCTTCGGTACTTTTCGATTGTTCTCGGAATTCCGCTGATGTTTAAAAATGCTACGGAACTCTTCAAGCGTACTCGTAATTCCGGTGATGTTTAAAAATTCTTCGGAACACTTACATTGTTCTCGGAATTCCGCTGAAGTTTATAAATGCTTCGGAACTATTCCATTGTTCTAGGATTTCTGATGAAGAATAAAAATGCTTCGGAACTCTTCCATTGTTCTCGGAATTCTGCTGAAGTTTAAAAATGTTTCAGAACTCTTCCATTGTTCTCGTAATTCCGCTGATGTTTAAAAATGATACATAACTCTTCCATTTTTCTCAGAATTCCGCTGAAGTTAAAAAATATTTCTGAACTCTTTCATTGTTCTAGGATTTCCTCTGAAGTTTAAAAATGCTTTGGAACTCTTCCATTGTTCTCGGAATTCTGTTGACGTTAAAAAATGCTTCTGATATCCTCCATTGTTCTCGGAATTCTGCTGACATTTCAAAATGCTTCGGAACTCTTCCATTGTTCTTGGAATTCTGCTGAAGTTTAAAAATTCTGCGGAACTCTTCCATTGTTTATGGAATTGCGCTGACATTTAAAAATGATTCGGAACTCTTCCATTGTTCTCGGAATTCCACTGAGGTTTAAAAATGCTTTGGAACTCTTCCATTGTTCTCGGAATTCCGCTGAAGTTTAAAGATTCTTCGGAACTCTTTCATTGCTCAAGGAATTCCGGTGACGTTTAAAAATGCTTCGGAACTCTTCCATTTATCTCAGAATTCCGCTGACATTTAAAAATGCTTCGGATATCTTTCATTGTTCTCGGAATTCCGGTGACGTTTAAAAATGCTTCGGAACTCTTCCATTTTTCTCAGAATTCTGCTGATGTTTAAAAATGCTCCGGAACTCTTCCATTGTTCTCGGAATTCTGCTGAAGTTTAAAAAGGCTTCGGATCTCTTTCATTGTTCTCGGAATTCCGCTGAAGTTTAAAAAGGCTTTGGAACTCTTCCATAGTTCTCAGAATTCCGCTGAAGTTTAAAAATGCTTCGGAACTCTTCCATTTTTCTCAGAATTCTGCTGATGTTTAAAAATGCTCCGGAACTCTTCCATTGTTCTCGGAATTCTGCTGAAGTTTAAAAAGGCTTCGGATCTCTTTCATTGTTCTCGGAATTCCGCTGAAGTTTAAAAAGGCTTTGGAACTCTTCCATAGTTCTCAGAATTCCGCTGAAGTTTAAAAATGCTTCGGAACTCTTCCATTTTTCTCAGAATTCTGCTGACGTTTAAAAATGCTTCGGTACTTTTCCATTGTTCTCGGAATTCCGCTGACGTTTAAAAATGCTTTGGAACTCTTCCATTGTTCTCAGAATTCCGCTGAAGTTTAAAAATGCTTCTGATATCCTCCATTGTTCTTGGAATTCTGCTGACATTTCAAAATGCTTCGGAACTCTTCCATTGTTCCTGGAATTCTGCTGAAGTTTAAAAATTCTTCGGAACTCTTCCATTGTTTATGGAATTGCGCTGACATTTAAAAATGATTCGGAACTCTTCCATTGTCCCCGGATTTCTGCTGAAGTTTAAAAATGCTGCGGAACTCTTCCATTGTTCCCGAAATTCCGCTGAAGTTTAAAAATGCTTCGGAACTCTTTCATTGCTCAAGGAATTCCGCTGACATTTAAAAATGCTTCGGAACTCTTCCATTTTTCTCAGAATTCTGCTGATGTTTAAAAATGCTCCGGAACTCTTCCATTGTTCTCGGAATTCTGCTGAAGTTTAAAAAGGCTTCGGATCTCTTTCATTGTTCTCGGAATTCCGCTGAAGTTTAAAAAGGCTTTGGAACTCTTCCATAGTTCTCAGAATTCCGCTGACATTTAAAAATGATTCGGAACTCTTCCATTGTTCTGAAATTCCACAGAGGTTTAAAAATGCTTCGGTACTTTTCCATTGTTCTCGGAATTCCGCTGACGTTTAAAAATGCTTCGGAACTCTTCCATGGTTCTCAGAATTCCGCTGAAGTTTAAAAATGCTTCTGATATCATCCATTGTTCTTGGAATTCTGCTGAAGTTTAAAAATCCTTCAGAACTCTTCCATTGTTCTCGGAATTCCGCTGATGTTTAAAAATGCTTCGGAACTCTTCCATTGTTCTTGGAATTCCACTGATGTTTAAAAATTCTTCGGAACTCTTCCATTGTTCTCGGAATTCCGCTGACGAGTAAAAATTCTTCGGAACTCTTCCATTGTTCTCGGAATTCCGCTGATGTTTAAAAATGCTTTGGAACTCGTCCATTGCTCTCGGAATTCTGCTGACGTTTAAAAATGCTTCCGATCTCTTCAATTGTTCTCGGAATTCTGCTGAAGTATAAAAATGCTTCCGAACTCTTCCATTGTTCCCGGAATTCCGCTGAAGTTTAAAAATGCTTCGGAACTCTTTCATTGCTCAAGGAATTCCGCTGAAGTTTAAAAATGCTTCGGAACTCTTTCATTGCTCAAGGAATTCCGCTGACAATCAAAAATGCTTCGGAACTCTTCCATTGTTCGTGGAATTCCGCTGACGAGTAAAAATGCTTCGGAACTCTTCCATTGTTCTCGTAATTCCGCTGACGTTTAAAAATACTACGGAACTCTTACATTGCTCTCAGAATTCCGCTGAAGTTTAAAAATGCTTCGGAACTCTTCCATTGTTCTCGAAATTCTGCTGACCTTTAAAAATGCTTCCGATCTCTTCCATTGTTCTCGGAATTCTGCTGAAGTTTAAAAATGCATCGGAACTCTTCCATTGTCCCCGGAATTCTGCTGAAGTTTAAAAATGCTACGGAACTCTTCCATTGTTCTCGGAATTCCGCTGAAGTTTAAAAATGCTTCGGAACTCTTTCATTGCCAAGGAATTCCGCTGACATTTAAAAATGCTTCCGATCTCTTCCATTGTTCTCGGAATTCTGCTGAAGTTTAAAAATGCATCGGAACTCTTCCATTGTCCCCGGAATTCTGCTGAAGTTTAAAAATGCTACGGAACTCTTCCATTGTTCTCGGAATTCCGCTGAAGTTTAAAAATGCTTCGGAACTCTTTCATTGCTCAAGGAATTCCGCTGACATTTAAAAATGCTTCGGAACTCTTCCATTTTTCTCAGAATTCTGCTGATGTTTAAAAATTCTACGGAACTCTTCCATTGTTCTCGGAATTCTGCTGAAGTTTAAAAAGGCTTCGGATCTCTTTCATTGTTCTCGGAATTCCGCTGAAGTTTAAAAAGGCTTTGGAACTCTTCCATAGTTCTCAGAATTCCGCTGAAGTTTAAAAATGCTTCGGAACTCTTCCATTTTTCTCAGAATTCTGCTGAAGTTTAAAAATGCTCTGGAACACTTCCATTGTTCTCGGAATTCCGCTGAAGTTTAAAAATGCCTCGGAACTCTTCCATTGTTCTCGGAATTCCGCTGAAGTTTAAAAATGCTTCGGAAATCTTTCATTGTTCTCGGAACTCTGCTGATATTTAAAAATGCTTCCGATCTCTTCCAATGTTCTGAACTCTTACATTGTTCTCAGAATTCCGCTGATGTTTAAAAATGCTTCGGAACTCTTTCATTGCTCAAGGAATTCTGCTGACATTCAAAAATCCTTCGGAACTCTTCCATTGTTCGTGGAATTCCGCTGACGAGTAAAAATGCTTCGGAACTCTTCCATTGTTCTCGTAATTCCGCTGACGTTTAAAAATGCTTCGGAACTCTTACATTGCTCTCAGAATTCCGCTAAAGTTTAAAAATGTTTCGGAACTCTTCCATTGTTCTCGAAATTTTGCTGACCTTTAAAAATGCTTCCGATCTCTTCCATTGTTCTCGGAATTCTGCTGAAGTTTAAAAATGCTTCGGAACTCTTACATTGTCCCCGGATTTCTGCTGAAGTTTAAAAATGCTGCGGAACTCTTCCATTGTTCCCGAAATTCCGCTGAAGTTTAAAAATGCTTCGGAACTCTTTCATTGCTCAAGGAATTCCGCTGACATTTAAAAATGCTTCGGAACTCTTCCATTTTTCTCAGAATTCTGCTGATGTTTAAAAATGCTCCGGAACTCTTCCATTGTTCTCGGAATTCTGCTGAAATTTAAAAAGGCTTCGGATCTCTTTCATTGTTCTCGGAATTCCGCTGAAGTTTAAAAAGGCTTTGGAACTCTTCCACAGTTCTCAGAATTCCGCTGACATTTAAAAATGATTCGGAACTCTTCCATTGTTCTGAAATTCCACAGAGGTTTAAAAATGCTTCGGTACTTTTCCATTGTTCTCGGAATTCCGCTGACGTTTAAAAATGCTTCGGAACTCTTCCATGGTTCTCAGAATTCCGCTGAAGTTTAAAAATGCTTCTGATATTATCCATTGTTCTTGGAATTCTGCTGAAGTTTAAAAATCCTTCAGAACTCTTCCATTGTTCTCGGAATTCCGCTGATGTTTAAAAATGCTTCGGAACTCTTCCATTGTTCTTGGTATTCCACTGATGTTTAAAAATTCTTCGGAACTCTTCCATTGTTCTCGGAATTCCGCTGACGAGTAAAAATTCTTCGGAACTCTTCCATTGTTCTCGGAATTCCGCTGATGTTTAAAAATGCTTTGGAACTCTTCCATTGCTCTCGGAATTCTGCTGACGTTTAAAAATGCTTCCGATCTCTTCAATTGTTCTCGGAATTCTGCTGAAGTATAAAAATGCTTCCGAACTCTTCCATTGTTCCCGGAATTCCGCTGAAGTTTAAAAATGCTTCGGAATTCTTTCATTGCTCAAGGAATTCCGCTGACAATCAAAAATGCTTCGGAACTCTTCCATTGTTCGTGGAATTCCGCTGACGAGTAAAAATGCTTCGGAACTCTTCCATTGTTCTCGTAATTCCGCTGACGTTTAAAAATGCTTCGGAACTCTTACATTGCTCTCAGAATTCCGCTGAAGTTTAAAAATGCTTCGGAACTCTTCCATTGTTCTCGAAATTCTGCTGACCTTTAAAAATGCTTCCGATCTCTTCCATTGTTCTCGGAATTCTGCTGAAGTTTAAAAATGCATCGGAACTCTTCCATTGTCCCCGGTATTCTGCTGAAGTTTAAAAATGCTACGGAACTCTTCCATTGTTCTCGGAATTCCGCTGAAGTTTAAAAATGCTTCGGAACTCTTTCATTGCTCAAGGAATTCCGCTGACATTTAAAAATGCTTCCGATCTCTTCCATTGTTCTCGGAATTCTGCTGAAGTTTAAAAATGCATCGGAACTCTTCCATTGTCCCCGGAATTCTGCTGAAGTTTAAAAATGCTACGGAACTCTTCCATTGTTCTCGGAATTCCGCTGAAGTTTAAAAATGCTTCGGAACTCTTTCATTGCTCAAGGAATTCCGCTGACATTTAAAAATGCTTCGGAACTCTTCCATTTTTCTCAGAATTCTGCTGATGTTTAAAAATTCTACGGAACTCTTCCATTGTTCTCGGAATTCTGCTGAAGTTTAAAAAGGCTTCGGATCTCTTTCATTGTTCTCGGAATTCCGCTGAAGTTTAAAAAGGCTTTGGAACTCTTCCATAGTTCTCAGAATTCCGCTGAAGTTTAAAAATGCTTCGGAACTCTTCCATTTTTCTCAGAATTCTGCTGAAGTTTAAAAATGCTCTGGAACACTTCCATTGTTCTCGGAATTCCGCTGAAGTTTAAAAATGCCTCGGAACTCTTCCATTGTTCTCGGAATTCCGCTGAAGTTTAAAAATGCTTCGGAAATCTTTCATTGTTCTCGGAACTCTGCTGATATTTAAAAATGCTTCCGATCTCTTCCAATGTTCTGAACTCTTACATTGTTCTCAGAATTCCGCTGATGTTTAAAAATGCTTCGGAACTCTTTCATTGCTCAAGGAATTCTGCTGACATTCAAAAATCCTTCGGAACTCTTACATTGCTCTCAGAATTCCGCTAAAGTTTAAAAATGTTTCGGAACTCTTCCATTGTTCTCGAAATTTTGCTGACCTTTAAAAATGCTTCCGATCTCTTCCATTGTTCTCGGAATTCTGCTGAAGTTTAAAAATGCTTCGGAACTCTTCCATTGTCCCCGGATTTCTGCTGAAGTTTAAAAATGCTGCGGAACTCTTCCATTGTTCCCGAAATTCCGCTGAAGTTTAAAAATGCTTCGGAACTCTTTCATTGCTCAAGGAATTCCGCTGACATTTAAAAATGCTTTGGAACTCTTCCATTTTTCTCAGAATTCTGCTGATGTTTAAAAATGCTCCGGAACTCTTCCATTGTTCTCGGAATTCTGCTGAAGTTTAAAAAGGCTTCGGATCTCTTTCATTGTTCTCGGAATTCCGCTGAAGTTTAAAAAGGCTTTGGAACTCTTCCACAGTTCTCAGAATTCCGCTGACATTTAAAAATGATTCGGAACTCTTCCATTGTTCTGAAATTCCACAGAGATTTAAAAATGCTTCGGTACTTTTCCATTGTTCTCGGAATTCCGCTGACGTTTAAAAATGCTTCGGAACTCTTCCATGGTTCTCAGAATTCCGCTGAAGTTTAAAAATGCTTCTGATATCATCCATTGTTCTTGGAATTCTGCTGAAGTTTAAAAATCCTTCAGAACTCTTCCATTGTTCTCGGAATTCTGCTGATGTTTAAAAATGCTTCGGAACTCTTCCATTGTTCTTGGTATTCCACTGATGTTTAAAAATTCTTCGGAACTCTTCCATTGTTCTCGGAATTCCGCTGACGAGTAAAAATTCTTCGGAACTCTTCCATTGTTCTCGGAATTCCGCTGATGTTTAAAAATGCTTTGGAACTCTTCCATTGCTCTCGGAATTCTGCTGACGTTTAAAAATGCTTCCGATCTCTTCAATTGTTCTCGGAATTCTGCTGAAGTATAAAAATGCTTCCGAACTCTTCCATTGTTCCCGGAATTCCGCTGAAGTTTAAAAATGCTTCGGAACTCTTTCATTGCTCAAGGAATTCCGCTGAAGTTTAAAAATGCTTCGGAACTCTTTCATTGCTCAAGGAATTCCGCTGACAATCAAAAATGCTTCGGAACTCTTCCATTGTTCGTGGAATTCCGCTGACGAGTAAAAATGCTTCGGAACTCTTCCATTGTTCTCGTAATTCCGCTGACGTTTAAAAATGCTTCGGAACGCTTACATTGCTCTCAGAATTCCGCTGAAGTTTAAAAATGCTTCGGAACTCTTCCATTGTTCTCAAAATTCTGCTGACCTTTAAAAATGCTTCCGATCTCTTCCATTGTTCTCGGAATTCTGCTGAAGTTTAAAAATGCATCGGAACTCTTCCATTGTCCCCGGAATTCTGCTGAAGTTTAAAAATGCTACGGAACTCTTCCATTGTTCTCGGAATTCCGCTGAAGTTTAAAAATGCTTCGGAACTCTTTCATTGCTCAAGGAATTCCGCTGACATTTAAAAATGCTTCCGATCTCTTCCATTGTTCTCGGAATTCTGCTGAAGTTTAAAAATGCTTCGGAACTCTTCCATTGTTCTTGGAATTCCACTGATGTTTAAAAATTCTTCGGAACTCTTCCATTGTTCTCGGAATTCGGCTGACGAGTAAAAATTCTTCGGAACTCTTCCATTGTTCTCGGAATTCCGCTGATGTTTAAAAATGCTTTGGAACTCTTCCATTGTTCTCGTAATTCCGCTGACGTTTAAAAATGCTTCGGAACTCTTACATTGCTCTCAGAATTCCGCTAAAGTTTAAAAATGTTTCGGAACTCTTCCATTGTTCTCGAAATTTTGCTGACCTTTAAAAATGCTTCCGATCTCTTCCATTGTTCTCGAAATTTTGCTGACCTTTAAAAATGCTTCCGAACTCTTCCATTGTCCCCGGATTTCTGCTGAAGTTTAAAAATGCTGCGGAACTCTTCCATTGTTCCCGAAATTCCACTGAAGTTTAAAAATGCTTCGGAACTCTTTCATTGCTCAAGGAATTCCGCTGACATTTAAAAATGCTTCGGAACTCTTCCATTTTTCTCAGAATTCTGCTGATGTTTAAAAATGCTCCGGAACTCTTCCATTGTTCTCGGAATTCTGCTGAAGTTTAAAAAGGCTTCGGATCTCTTTCATTGTTCTCGGAATTCCGCTGAAGTTTAAAAAGGCTTTGGAACTCTTCCACAGTTCTCAGAATTCCGCTGACATTTAAAAATGATTCGGAACTCTTCCATTGTTCTGAAATTCCACAGAGGTTTAAAAATGCTTCGGTACTTTTCCATTGTTCTCGGAATTCCGCTGACGTTTAAAAATGCTTCGGAACTCTTCCATGGTTCTCAGAATTCCGCTGAAGTTTAAAAATGCTTCTGATATCATCCATTGTTCTTGGAATTCTGCTGAAGTTTAAAAATCCTTCAGAACTCTTCCATTGTTCTCGGAATTCCGCTGATATTTAAAAATGCTTCGGAACTCTTCCATTGTTCTTGGTATTCCACTGATGTTTAAAAATTCTTCGGAACTCTTCCATTGTTCTCGGAATTCCGCTGACGAGTAAAAATTCTTCGGAACTCTTCCATTGTTCTCGGAATTCCGCTGATGTTTAAAAATGCTTTGGAACTCTTCCATTGCTCTCGGAATTCTGCTGACGTTTAAAAATGCTTCCGATCTCTTCAATTGTTCTCGGAATTCTGCTGAAGTATAAAAATGCTTCCGAACTCTTCCATTGTTCCCGGAATTCCGCTGAAGTTTAAAAATGCTTCGGAACTCTTTCATTGCTCAAGGAATTCCGCTGAAGTTTAAAAATGCTTCGGAACTCTTTCATTGCTCAAGGAATTCCGCTGACAATCAAAAATGCTTCGGAACTCTTCCATTGTTCGTGGAATTCCGCTGACGAGTAAAAATGCTTCGGAACTCTTCCATTGTTCTCGTAATTCCGCTGACGTTTAAAAATGCTTCGGAACTCTTACATTGCTCTCAGAATTCCGCTGAAGTTTAAAAATGCTTCGGAACTCTTCCATTGTTCTCGAAATTCTGCTGACCTTTAAAAATGCTTCCGATCTCTTCCATTGTTCTCGGAATTCTGCTGAAGTTTAAAAATGCTACGGAACTCTTCCATTGTTCTCGGAATTCCGCTGAAGTTTAAAAATGCTTCGGAACTCTTTCATTGCTCAAGGAATTCCGCTGACATTTAAAAATGCTTCCGATCTCTTCCATTGTTCTCGGAATTCTGCTGAAGTTTAAAAATGCTTCGGAACTCTTCCATTGTTCTTGGAATTCCACTGATGTTTAAAAATTCTTCGGAACTCTTCCATTGTTCTCGGAATTCCGCTGACGAGTAAAGATTCTTCGGAACTCTTCCATTGTTCTCGGAATTCCGCTGATGTTTAAAAATGCTTTGGAACTCTTCCATTGCTCTCGGAATTCTGCTGACGTTTAAAAATGCTTCCGATCTCTTCAATTGTTCTCGGAATTCTGCTGAAGTATAAAAATGCTTCCGAACTCTTCCATTGTTCCCGGAATTCCGCTGAAGTTTAAAAATGCTTCGGAACTCTTTCATTGCTCAAGGAATTCCGCTGAAGTTTAAAAATGCTTCGGAACTCTTTCATTGCTCAAGGAATTCCGCTGACAATCAAAAATGCTTCGGAACTCTTCCATTGTTCGTGGAATTCCGCTGACGAGTAAAAATGCTTCGGAACTCTTCCATTGTTCTCGTAATTCCGCTGACGTTTAAAAATGCTACGGAACTCTTACATTGCTCTCAGAATTCCGCTGAAGTTTAAAAATGCTTCGGAACTCTTCCATTGTTCTCGAAATTCGGCTGACCTTTAAAAATGCTTCCGATCTCTTCCATTGTTCTCGGAATTCTGCTGAAGTTTAAAAATGCATCGGAACTCTTCCATTGTCCCCGGAATTCTGCTGAAGTTTAAAAATGCTACGGAACTCTTCCATTGTTCTCGGAATTCCGCTGAAGTTTAAAAATGCTTCGGAACTCTTTCTTTGCTCAAGGAATTCCGCTGACATTTAAAAATGCTTCGGAACTCTTCCATTTTTCTCAGAATTCTGCTGATGTTTAAAAATTCTACGGAACTCTTCCATTGTTCTCGGAATTCTGCTGAAGTTTAAAAAGGCTTCGGATCTCTTTCATTGTTCTCGGAATTCCGCTGAAGTTTAAAAAGGCTTTGGAACTCTTCCATAGTTCTCAGAATTCCGCTGAAGTTTAAAAATGCTTCGGAACTCTTCCATTTTTCTCAGAATTCTGCTGAAGTTTAAAAATGCTCTGGAACACTTCCATTGTTCTCGGAATTCCGCTGAAGTTTAAAAATGCCTCGGAACTCTTCCATTGTTCTCGGAATTCCGCTGAAGTTTAAAAATGCTTCGGAAATCTTTCATTGTTCTCGGAACTCTGCTGATATTTAAAAATGCTTCCGATCTCTTCCAATGTTCTGAACTCTTACATTGTTCTCAGAATTCCGCTGATGTTTAAAAATGCTTCGGAACTCTTTCATTGCTCAAGGAATTTTGCTGACATTCAAAAATCCTTCGGAACTCTTCCATTGTTTGTGGAATTCCGCTGACGAGTAAAAATGCTTCGGAACTCTTCCATTGTTCTCGTAATTCCGCTGACGTTTAAAAATGCTTCGGAACTCTTACATTGCTCTCAGAATTCCGCTAAAGTTTAAAAATGTTTCGGAACTCTTCCATTGTTCTCGAAATTTTGCTGACCTTTAAAAATGCTTCCGATCTCTTCCATTGTTCTCGGAATTCTGCTGAAGTTTAAAAATGCTTCGGAACTCTTCCATTGTCCCCGGATTTCTGCTGAAGTTTAAAAATGCTGCGGAACTCTTCCATTGTTCCCGAAATTCCGCTGAAGTTTAAAAATGCTTCGGAACTCTTTCATTGCTCAAGGAATTCCGCTGACATTTAAAAATGCTTCGGAACTCTTCCATTTTTCTCAGAATTCTGCTGATGTTTAAAAATGCTCCGGAACTCTTCCATTGTTCTCGGAATTCTGCTGAAGTTTAAAAAGGCTTCGGATCTCTTTCATTGTTCTCGGAATTCCGCTGAAGTTTAAAAAGGCTTTGGAACTCTTCCACAGTTCTCAGAATTCCGCTGACATTTAAAAATGATTCGGAACTCTTCCATTGTTCTGAAATTCCACAGAGGTTTAAAAATGCTTCGGTACTTTTCCATTGTTCTCGGAATTCCGCTGACGTTTAAAAATGCTTCGGAACTCTTCCATGGTTCTCAGAATTCCGCTGAAGTTTAAAAATGCTTCTGATATCATCCATTGTTCTTGGAATTCTGCTGAAGTTTAAAAATCCTTCAGAACTCTTCCATTGTTCTCGGAATTCCGCTGATGTTTAAAAATGCTTCGGAACTCTTCCATTGTTCTTGGTATTCCACTGATGTTTTAAAAATTCTTCGGAACTCTTCCATTGTTCTCGGAATTCCGCTGACGAGTAAAAATTCTTCGGAACTCTTCCATTGTTCTCGGAATTCCGCTGATGTTTAAAAATGCTTTGGAACTCTTCCATTGCTCTCGGAATTCTGCTGACGTTTAAAAATGCTTCCGATCTCTTCAATTGTTCTCGGAATTCTGCTGAAGTATAAAAATGCTTCCGAACTCTTCCATTGTTCCCGGAATTCCGCTGAAGTTTAAAAATGCTTCGGAACTCTTTCATTGCTCAAGGAATTCCGCTGAAGTTTAAAAATGCTTCGGAACTCTTTCATTGCTCAAGGAATTCCGCTGACAATCAAAAATGCTTCGGAACTCTTCCATTGTTCGTGGAATTCCGCTGACGAGTAAAAATGCTTCGGAACTCTTCCATTGTTCTCGTAATTCCGCTGACGTTTAAAAATGCTTCGGAACTCTTACATTGCTCTCAGAATTCCGCTGAAGTTTAAAAATGCTTCGGAACTCTTCCATTGTTCTCGAAATTCTGCTGACCTTTAAAAATGCTTCCGATCTCTTCCATTGTTCTCGGAATTCTGCTGAAGTTTAAAAATGCATCGGAACTCTTCCATTGTCCCCGGAATTCTGCTGAAGTTTAAAAATGCTACGGAACTCTTCCATTGTTCTCGGAATTCCGCTGAAGTTTAAAAATGCTTCGGAACTCTTTCATTGCTCAAGGAATTCCGCTGACATTTAAAAATGCTTCCGATCTCTTCCATTGTTCTCGGAATTCTGCTGAAGTTTAAAAATGCATCGGAACTCTTCCATTGTCCCCGGAATTCTGCTGAAGTTTAAAAATGCTACGGAACTCTTCCATTGTTCTCGGAATTCCGCTGAAGTTTAAAAATGCTTCGGAACTCTTTCATTGCTCAAGGAATTCCGCTGACATTTAAAAATGCATCGGAACTCTTCCATTTTTCTCAGAATTCTGCTGATGTTTAAAAATGCTCCGGAACTCTTCCATTGTTCTCGGAATTCTGCTGAAGTTTAAAAAGGCTTCGGATCGCTTTCATTGTTCTCGGAATTCCGCTGAAGTTTAAAAAGGCTTTGGAACTCTTCCATAGTTCTCAGAATTCCGCTGAAGTTTAAAAATGCTTCGGAACTCTTCCATTTTTCTCAGAATTCTGCTGAAGTTTAAAAATGCTCTGGAACACTTCCATTGTTCTCGGAATTCCGCTGAAGTTTAAAAATGCCTCGGAACTCTTCCATTGTTCTCGGAATTCCGCTGAAGTTTAAAAATGCTTCGGAAATCTTTCATTGTTCTCGGAACTCTGCTGATATTTAAAAATGCTTCCGATCTCTTCCAATGTTCTGAACTCTTACATTGTTCTCAGAATTCCGCTGATGTTTAAAAATGCTTCGGAACTCTTTCATTGCTCAAGGAATTCCGCTGACATTTAAAAATGCTTCGGAACTCTTCCATTTTTCTCAGAATTCTGCTGATGTTTAAAAATGCTCCGGAACTCTTCCATTGTTCTCGGAATTCTGCTGAAGTTTAAAAAGGCTTCGGATCTCTTTCATTGTTCTCGGAATTCCGCTGAAGTTTAAAAAGGCTTTGGAACTCTTCCACAGTTCTCAGAATTCCGCTGACATTTAAAAATGATTCGGAACTCTTCCATTGTTCTGAAATTCCACATAGGTTTAAAAATGCTTCGGTACTTTTCCATTGTTCTCGGAATTCCGCTGACGTTTAAAAATGCTTCGGAACTCTTCCATGGTTCTCAGAATTCCGCTGAAGTTTAAAAATGCTTCTGATATCATCCATTGTTCTTGGAATTCTGCTGAAGTTTAAAAATCCTTCAGAACTCTTCCATTGTTCTCGGAATTCCGCTGATGTTTAAAAATGCTTCGGAACTCTTCCATTGTTCTTGGTATTCCACTGATGTTTAAAAATTCTTCGGAACTCTTCCATTGTTCTCGGAATTCCGCTGACGAGTAAAAATTCTTCGGAACTCTTCCATTGTTCTCGGAATTCCGCTGATGTTTAAAAATGCTTTGGAACTCTTCCATTGCTCTCGGAATTCTGCTGACGTTTAAAAATGCTTCCGATCTATTCAATTGTTCTCGGAATTCTGCTGAAGTATAAAAATGCTTCCGAACTCTTCCATTGTTCCCGGAATTCCGCTGAAGTTTAAAAATGCTTCGGAACTCTTACATTGCTCTCAGAATTCCGCTGAAGTTTAAAAATGCTTCGGAACTCTTCCATTGTTCTCGAAATTCTGCTGACCTTTAAAAATGCTTCCGATCTCTTCCATTGTTCTCGGAATTCTGCTGAAGTTTAAAAATGCATCGGAACTCTTCCATTGTCCCCGGAATTCTGCTGAAGTTTAAAAATGCTACGGAACTCTTCCATTGTTCTCGGAATTCCGCTGAAGTTTAAAAATGCTTCGGAACTCTTTCATTGCTCAAGGAATTCCGCTGACATTTAAAAATGCTTCGGAACTCTTCCATTTTTCTCAGAATTCTGCTGATGTTTAAAAATGTTCCGGAACTCTTCCATTGTTCTCGGAATTCTGCTGAAGTTTAAAAAGGCTTCGGATCTCTTTCATTGTTCTCGGAATTCCGCTGAAGTTTAAAAAGGCTTTGGAACTCTTCCATAGTTCTCAGAATTCCGCTGAAGTTTAAAAATGCTTCGGAACTCTTCCATTTTTCTCAGAATTCTGCTGACGTTTAAAAATGCTTCGGTACTTTTCCATTGTTCTCGGAATTCCGCTGACGTTTAAAAATGCTTTGGAACTCTTCCATTGTTCTCAGAATTCCGCTGAAGTTTAAAAATGCTTCTGATATCCTCCATGGTTCTTGGAATTCTGCTGACATTTCAAAATGCTTTGGAACTCTTCCATTGTTCTTGGAATTCTGCTGAAGTTTAAAAATTCTTCGGAACTCTTCCATTGTTTATGGAATTGCGCTGACATTTAAAAATGATTCGGAACTCTTCCATTGTTCTCGGAATTCCACTGAGGTTTAAAAATGCTTTGGAACTCTTCCATTGTTCTCGGAATTCCGCTGAAGTTTAAAGATACTTTGGAACTCTTTCATTGCTCAAGGAATTCTGCTGAAGTTTAAAAATGTTTCAGAACTCTTCCATTGTTCTCGTAATTCCGCTGATGTTTAAAAATGCTACATAACTCTTCCATTTTTCTCAGAATTCCGCTGAAGTTTAAAAATATTTCTGAACTCTTCCATTGTTCTAGGATTTCCTCTGAAGTTTAAAAATGCTTCGGAACTCTTCCATTGTTCTTGGAATTCCGCTGAAGATTAAAAATGCTTCGGAACCCTTACATTGTTCTCGTAATTCCGCTGATGTTTAAAAATGCTTTGGAACTCTTCCATTGTTCTCGGAATTCTGTTGACGTTAAAAAATTCTTCTGATATCCTCCATTGTTCTCGGAATTCTGCTGACATTTCAAAATGCTTCGGAACTCTTCCATTGTTCTTGGAATTCTGCTGAAGTTTAAAAATTCTTCGGAACTCTTCCATTGTTTATGGAATTGCGCTGACATTTAAAAATGATTCGGAACTCTTACATTGTTCTCGGAATTCCACTGACGTTTAAAAATGCTTTGGAACTAGTGTTGAGCGATACCTTCCGATATCGGGAAATATCGGATCGGATTGGATCGGACCGATACCGAAAAAGTATCGGATATCGCCGATTCCGATACCGGAAACCAATGCAAGTCAATGGGACATAAATATCGGAATTAAAATAAACCCTTTCTTTCCTTGTAGGTTATTTCTACATGAAGGAAAACAACTAAGAATAATGTAGAATGTATTGGGGGAGGTGGGGGAGACAATAAAGGCATAGAGGTTTAGCCCAGTCAAATGGAATAGCAGGAATTAATATTTTTTTATTATGTTCTGAGTTACGGAAATATTAACTATGTTAAGTATTTTTATATTTTGTCAGATATTTATGTTTCACTACTTCCATGCTCTTCACCTTCTTTTTTACTTCTCCCACACTTTCTCCTTCATCATCCTCAGCATCTTTTTCATCCACTTCTTCTTCACCTTCTTCTTCTTCACCTTCTTCGTATTATTCTTTTTTTTACATTCTTCATATTCTACTTCTTCATCTTCTTCATATTCTTCTTCTTCATCATATTCTTATTTGTGACAGGCATTCCTGTAGTTGTTATCTATAAAAGGTTGGACATTACACCTTTCGTTCTGCCCGTCACAAAAGATTTACAACAGGATTTGTCCGCGTTCAGTTTGGCCTGCAGCAGCAGGTCTTTTCCAGGGGCACCACGAGGAGGAACGGACTCACCCCCATACACTGCTTAGTCATCTTCTGCTTATAATTTAGATATTATCTTTTGCTCTGATTTTTAGTCTTATGCTTAATGTTCTTCCGCTTTTTGTTCTGCAGCTTCTTGTATTTCTGCTTCTTGGTTTTCTGTCTCTTGTTTTTCTGTATCTTGGTGCTTGTCTTCTCTTCTTTGTCTTCTTGGTCAACTTCTTCAGGGTCATCTTCTTGGTCTTCTTCGGGGTGGTCTTCAGGGTCGTCGTCTTCGGGGGTCCTCGTCTTCGGGGTCCTCGTCTTCTTCGGGTTGGTCTTCTGGGTCCTCGTCTTCGGGGTCCTCGTCTTCTTCGGGGTGGTCTTCAGGGTCCTCGTCTTCTTCGGGGTGGTCTTCAGGGTCCTCGTCTTCTTCGGGGTGGTCTTCAGGGTCCTCGTCTTCAGGGTCATTGTCTTCGGGGTCCTCGTCTTCTTAGGGTTGGTCTTCAGGGTCCTCGTCTTCAGGGTCCTCGTCAGGGAGATCCAGAGTGATTACCAAGAACCATTTCAAAAAGCTTGAACTTGGAAATGTAGCAGAAGGTACAAGAAAGCTGAGGAACTACCGAGGACCAGCTGACGGTACTGGAACCCGGATGGATAGCAGAAGGTACAAGAGCCAATGGAACTACCGAGGACCAGCTGATGTTACTGGAACTCGGTTACTAAGCAGGAGGTACCTGTGCCAGAAAGCACTACCAAGGACCAGCAGACGTTGGTGGAACTTGGATACCGAGAAGGAGGCACCTAATCCAAAGGCACTGCCGAGAACCAGCTGACGGTACTGGAACCCGGATGGGTAGCAGAAGGTACAAGAGCCAATGGAACTACCGAGGACCAGCTGATGTTACTGGAACCCGGATGGGTAGCAGAAGGTACAAGAGCCAATGGAACTACCGAGGACCAGCTGATGTTACTGGAACTCGGTTACTAAGCAGGAGGTACCTGTGCCAGAAAGCACTACCAAGGACCAGCAGACGTTGGTGGAACTTGGATACCGAGAAGGAGGCACCTAATCCAAAGGCACTGCCGAGAACCAGCTGACGGTACTGGAACCCGGATGGGTAGCAGAAGGTACCCATGTAAAAAAAAAGTTCAAGGCCGCGAGCCGGCCGCAGTTACCAAAACCCACAGTCCTACAGAGGGTGCTTGTCCTATTGGCACTATGGAACCAGCCTTCATTGCCAGATCCCGCAGCCCACATAGGAGTCACCTAAACTGCAGGCACCATAGAGTCGGCTAACCCGACCGCAACACGACAGGACAACGCATTGGAGGCAAAGTGACGTTGACACTACCCGGAAACAGCTGGCGTGCTGGAACCAGGCTGGGCAGGAGGGAGTACCCGTGCCAAAGACACTGCCGAGAACCAGCTGACGGTACTGGAACCCGGATGGGTAGCAGAAGATACAAGAGCAAATGGAACTACCGAGGACCAGCTGACGGTACTGGAACCCGGATGGGTAGCAGAACGTACAAGAGCCAATGGAACTACCGAGGACCAGCTGATGTTACTGGAACTCGGTTACTAAGCAGGAGGTACCTGTGCCAGAAAGCACTACCAAGGACCAGCAGACGTTGGTGGAACTTGGATACCGAGAAGGAGGCACCTAATCCAAAGGCACTGCCAAGAACCAGCTGACGGTACTGGAACCCGGATGGGTAGCAGAAGGTACCCATGTAAAAAAAAAGTTCAAGGCCGCGAGCCGGCCGCAGTTACCAAAACCCACAGTCCTACAGAGGGTGCTTGTCCTATTGGCACTATGGAACCAGCCTTCATTGCCAGATCCCGCAGCCCACATAGGAGTCACCTAAACTGCAGGCACCATAGAGTCGGCTAACCCGACCGCAACACGACAGGACAACGCATTGGAGGCAAAGTGACGTTGACACTACCCGGAAACAGCTGGCGTGCTGGAACCAGGCTGGGCAGGAGGGAGTACCCGTGCCAAAGACACTGCCGAGAACCAGCTGACGGTACTGGAACCCGGATGGGTAGCAGAAGATACAAGAGCAAATGGAACTACCGAGGACCAGCTGACGGTACTGGAACCCGGATGGGTAGCAGAAGATACAAGAGCAAATGGAACTACCGAGGACCAGCTGACGGTACTGGAACCCGGATGGGTAGCAGAAGGTACAAGAGCCAATGGAACTACCGAGGACCAGCTGATGTTACTGGAACTCGGTTACTAAGCAGGAGGTACCTGTGCCAGAAAGCACTACCAAGGACCAGCAGACGTTGGTGGAACTTGGATACCGAGAAGGAGGCACCTAATCCAAAGGCACTGCCGAGAACCAGCTGATGGTACTGGAACCCGGATGGGTAGCAGAAGGTACCCATGTAAAAAAAAAGTTCAAGGCCGCGAGCCGGCCGCAGTTACCAAAACCCACAGTCCTACAGAGGGTGCTTGTCCTATTGGCACTATGGAACCAGCCTTCATTGCCAGATCCCGCAGCCCACATAGGAGTCACCTAAACCTAAGGCACCATAGAGTCGGCTAACCCGACCGCAACACGACAGGACAACGCATTGGAGGCAAAGTGACGTTGACACTACCCGGAAACAGCTGGCGTGCTGGAACCAGGCTGGGCAGGAGGGAGTACCCGTGCCAAAGACACTGCCGAGAACCAGCTGACGGTACTGGAACCCGGATGGGTAGCAGAAGATACAAGAGCAAATGGAACTACCGAGGACCAGCTGACGGTACTGGAACCCGGATGGGTAGCAGAACGTACAAGAGCCAATGGAACTACCGAGGACCAGCTGATGTTACTGGAACTCGGTTACTAAGCAGGAGGTACCTGTGCCAGAAAGCACTACCAAGGACCAGCAGACGTTGGTGGAACTTGGATACCGAGAAGGAGGCACCTAATCCAAAGGCACTGCCGAGAACCAGCTGATGGTACTGGAACCCGGATGGGTAGCAGAAGGTACCCATGTAAAAAAAAAGTTCAAGGCCGCGAGCCGGCCGCAGTTACCAAAACCCACAGTCCTACAGAGGGTGCTTGTCCTATTGGCACTATGGAACCAGCCTTCATTGCCAGATCCCGCAGCCCACATAGGAGTCACCTAAACCTAAGGCACCATAGAGTCGGCTAACCCGACCGCAACACGACAGGACAACGCATTGGAGGCAAAGTGACGTTGACACTACCCGGAAACAGCTGGCGTGCTGGAACCAGGCTGGGCAGGAGGGAGTACCCGTGCCAAAGACACTGCCGAGAACCAGCTGACGGTACTGGAACCCGGATGGGTAGCAGAAGATACAAGAGCAAATGGAACTACCGAGGACCAGCTGACGGTACTGGAACCCGGATGGGTAGCAGAACGTACAAGAGCCAATGGAACTACCGAGGACCAGCTGATGTTACTGGAACTCGGTTACTAAGCAGGAGGTACCTGTGCCAGAAAGCACTACCAAGGACCAGCAGACGTTGGTGGAACTTGGATACCGAGAAGGAGGCACCTAATCCAAAGGCACTGCCGAGAACCAGCTGACGGTACTGGAACCCGGATGGGTAGCAGAAGATACAAGAGCAAATGGAACTACCGAGGACCAGCTGACGGTACTGGAACCCGGATGGGTAGCAGAAGATACAAGAGCAAATGGAACTACCGAGGACCAGCTGACGGTACTGGAACCCGGATGGGTAGCAGAAGGTACAAGAGCCAATGGAACTACCGAGGACCAGCTGATGTTACTGGAACTCGGTTACTAAGCAGGAGGTACCTGTGCCAGAAAGCACTACCAAGGACCAGCAGACGTTGGTGGAACTTGGATACCGAGAAGGAGGCACCTAATCCAAAGGCACTGCCGAGAACCAGCTGACGGTACTGGAACCCGGATGGGTAGCAGAAGGTACCCATGTAAAAAAAAAGTTCAAGGCCGCGAGCCGGCCGCAGTTACCAAAACCCACAGTCCTACAGAGGGTGCTTGTCCTATTGGCACTATGGAACCAGCCTTCATTGCCAGATCCCGCAGCCCACATAGGAGTCACCTAAACTGCAGGCACCATAGAGTCGGCTAACCCGACCGCAACACGACAGGACAACGCATTGGAGGCAAAGTGACGTTGACACTACCCGGAAACAGCTGGCGTGCTGGAACCAGGCTGGGCAGGAGGGAGTACCCGTGCCAAAGACACTGCCGAGAACCAGCTGACGGTACTGGAACCCGGATGGGTAGCAGAAGGTACAAGAGCCAATGGAACTGCCGAGAACCAGCTGACGGTGCTGGAGCCCAGGGTAAATACTAAAAACAGAAGAGCCAGAGGTGTATTTGGAGGAGGTTTTAAATCCGTACTACAGTGGATGTGGACAAAGCAGGAGAATTTGCCGGACACACAGCTGGGGATCAGCTGATGTTACTGAATCCCAATAACACTGGAGCAAGCGTTGACTGTGCAGACGGCACTTCTGAGCAGCAACTAGCGGTATTGGAGCCCAGGGTAAATACTAAAAACGGAGGAGCCAGAGGTGTAATTGGAGCAAGTTTTAAATAAGTAGCACAGTGAATATGGACAGAGCAGGAGAAATTGCCGTGAACACAGCAGGGGAACAGCTGACGTTACCGAACCCCAATAACACCGCAGCAAGTGTTGACTGTGCAGACGGCACTTCCGAGCGCCAACTGGCGGTGCTGGAGCCCAGGGATAAGAATGAAAACAGAGGAGCCAGAGGTGTAATTGGAGCAACTTTAAAATCTGTAGTAGTGAGAATGTGGACAGAGCAGGAGAAATTGCCGTCCGCACAGCAGGGGAACAGCTGACGTTACTGAACCCCAATAACATGGTAGCAAGTGTTGACTGTGCAGACAGCACTTCCGAGCGCCAACTGGCGGTGCTGGAGCCCAGGGATAAGAATGAAAACAGAGGAGCCAGAGGAGTAATTGGAGCAACTTTAAAATGTGTAGTACAGTGGATGTGGACAAATCAGGAGAAATTGCCGTCCGCACAGCAGGAGAACAGCTGACGTTACTGAACCCCAATAACACGGCAGCAAGTGTTGACTGTGCAGACGGCACTTCCGAGCGCCAACTGGCGGTGCTGGAGCCCAGGGATAAGAATGAAAACAGAGGAGCCAGAGGTGTAATTGGAGCAACTTTAAAATCTGTAGTAGTGAGAATGTGGACAGAGCAGGAGAAATTGCCGTCCGCACAGCAGGGGAACAGCTGACGTTACTGAACCCCAATAACATGGTAGCAAGTGTTGACTGTGCAGACAGCACTTCCGAGGGCCAACTGGCGGTGCTGGAGCCCAGGGATAAGAATGAAAACAGAGGAGCCAGAGGTGTAATTGGAGCAACTTTAAAATCTGTAGTAGTGAGAATGTGGACAGAGCAGGAGAAATTGCCGTCCGCACAGCAGGGGAACAGCTGACGTTACTGAACCCCAATAACACGGCAGCAAGTGTTGACTGTGCAGACGGCACTTCCGAGCGCCAACTGGCGGTGCTGGAGCCCAGGGATAAGAATGAAAACAGAGGAGCCAGAGGTGTAATTCGAGCAACTTTAAAATGTGTAGTACAGTGGATTTGGACAAAGCAGGAGAAATTGCCGTCCGCACAGCAGGAGAACAGCTGACGTTACTGAACCCCAATAACACGGCAGCAAGTGTTGACTGTGCAGACGGCACTTCCGTGCGCCAACTGGCGGTGTTGGAGCTCAGGGATAATACTGAAAACAGAGGAGCCAGAGGTGTAATTGGAGCAACTTTAAAATCTGTAGTAGTGAGAATGTGGACAGAGCAGGAGAAATTGCCGTCCGCACAGCAGGGGAACAGCTGACGTTACTGAACCCCAATAACATGGTAGCAAGTGTTGACTGTGCAGACGGCACTTCCGTGCGCCAACTGGCGGTGTTGGAGCTCAGGGATAATACTGAAAACAGAGGAGCCAGAGGTGTAATTGGAGCAACTTTAAAATCTGTAGTAGTGAGAATGTGGACAGAGCAGGAGAAATTGCCGTCCGCACAGCAGGGGAACAGCTGACGTTACTGAACCCCAATAACATGGTAGCAAGTGTTGACTGTGCAGACAGCACTTCCGAGCGCCAACTGGCGGTGCTGGAGCCCAGGGATAAGAATGAAAACAGAGGAGCCAGAGGAGTAATTGGAGCAACTTTAAAATGTGTAGTACAGTGGATGTGGACAAATCAGGAGAAATTGCCGTCCGCACAGCAGGAGAACAGCTGACGTTACTGAACCCCAATAACACGGCAGCAAGTGTTGACTGTGCAGACGGCACTTCCGAGCGCCAACTGGCGGTGCTGGAGCCCAGGGATAAGAATGAAAACAGAGGAGCCAGAGGTGTAATTGGAGCAACTTTAAAATCTGTAGTAGTGAGAATGTGGACAGAGCAGGAGAAATTGCCGTCCGCACAGCAGGGGAACAGCTGACGTTACTGAACCCCAATAACATGGTAGCAAGTGTTGACTGTGCAGACAGCACTTCCGAGCGCCAACTGGCGGTGCTGGAGCCCAGGGATAAGAATGAAAACAGAGGAGCCAGAGGTGTAATTGGAGCAACTTTAAAATCTGTAGTAGTGAGAATGTGGACAGAGCAGGAGAAATTGCCGTCCGCACAGCAGGGGAACAGCTGACGTTACTGAACCCCAATAACACGGCAGCAAGTGTTGACTGTGCAGACGGCACTTCCGAGCGCCAACTGGCGGTGCTGGAGCCCAGGGATAAGAATGAAAACAGAGGAGCCAGAGGTGTAATTCGAGCAACTTTAAAATGTGTAGTACAGTGGATTTGGACAAAGCAGGAGAAATTGCCGTCCGCACAGCAGGAGAACAGCTGACGTTACTGAACCCCAATAACACGGCAGCAAGTGTTGACTGTGCAGACGGCACTTCCGTGCGCCAACTGGCGGTGTTGGAGCTCAGGGATAATACTGAAAACAGAGGAGCCAGAGGTGTAATTGGAGCAACTTTAAAATCTGTAGTAGTGAGAATGTGGACAGAGCAGGAGAAATTGCCGTCCGCACAGCAGGGGAACAGCTGACGTTACTGAACCCCAATAACATGGTAGCAAGTGTTGACTGTGCAGACGGCACTTCCGTGCGCCAACTGGCGGTGTTGGAGCTCAGGGATAATACTGAAAACAGAGGAGCCAGAGGTGTAATTGGAGCAACTTTAAAATCTGTAGTAGTGAGAATGTGGACAGAGCAGGAGAAATTGCCGTCCGCACAGCAGGGGAACAGCTGACGTTACTGAACCCCAATAACATGGTAGCAAGTGTTGACTGTGCAGACAGCACTTCCGAGCGCCAACTGGCGGTGCTGGAGCCCAGGGATAAGAATGAAAACAGAGGAGCCAGAGGAGTAATTGGAGCAACTTTAAAATGTGTAGTACAGTGGATGTGGACAAATCAGGAGAAATTGCCGTCCGCACAGCAGGAGAACAGCTGACGTTACTGAACCCCAATAACACGGCAGCAAGTGTTGACTGTGCAGACGGCACTTCCGAGCGCCAACTGGCGGTGTTGGAGCTCAGGGATTACAGTTCAGGTGGTAGAAACATGAACAGAACAGGAGACCTGGATACTGTTGCCAACCAATTATTTATTCTGGAAGAGGACTGGCAAATTCATGAGAGATCCAGGCCTTGTTCATTTTGAGAAAAGTAAGCCGGTCAACGTTATCGGAGGATAGTCGCATGCGACGGTCTGTTAGTACACCACCTGCGGCACTAAAGACGCGTTCCGATAATACACTAGCAGCAGGGCAAGCTAGCACCTCCAGTGCATACTGACTAAGCTCTGGCCATGTATCCAGCTTACAGACCCAAAACTTGAAGGGAGAAGAGCCGTCTGGGAGTACACTAAGAGGGCAAGACATGTAGTCTGTCACCATCTGACGGAAACGTTGCCTCCTGCTGACTGGAGCTGTCTGTGATGGTGTAGACATTTGTGGCGGCGGGGACACAAAACTTTGCCACATTTCGGCCATACTGGTCTTGCCTTGTGCTGAGGCGCTGCTTCTGCTCCCTCTTTGTGCAGAGCTTCCTCCACTGCCTCGACGCACTGAGCTGCTTTGTAAAGCACTAGCAGCACTGCTCTCGGTTGGAATGGAGAACATGATGGAATGCACCAGTGCGTCTTGGTACTCCCGCATTTTACGCTCCCGGTTCAATGGTGTTATGAGGCTTTGTAAGTTGTCCCGGTAGCGAGGATCTAGGAGGGTGGACACCCAATAATCAGCCGTGTTGAGAATGTGGGCGATGCGGCGGTCGTTTCTGAGGCACTGCAGCATGAAATCAACCATGTGCTGCAGACTGCCAACTGGCCAAGAAACGCTGTCCCCTGCTTGAGGCGTGATCTCTGCCTGCTCTGCATCACCCCACCCTCGCTCTAGATACTGACTACTAGAGCATTGTGTACCTCCCTCCTCTGGACAGATGTCTTCCTCATCCATTGACTCCTCCTCATCCTCCTCACAAAGTGTCCCCTGCCTAGGCCTTTGTGAGGAACCACATTGCGCAGACTGTAGAGAAGCAGATGGCATTTGTGACTCCTCATCCTCCACCTCTTCCAAAACCTCGTCCCTTAGTGCTTGCAGTGTTTTTTCAAGCAGGCAGATAAGGGGGATAGTCATGCTGACTAGTGCATCATCTGCACTCGCCATCCGCGTGGAATAATCGAAGGCACGCAAAACGTGGCAAATGTCCTTCATAGAGGCCCACTCAGTGGTGGTGAAGTGTGAACGGCGCGCACTGCGACTTGTTTGCGCCTGCTGCAGCTGGTACTCCATTACTGCTGCCTGCTGCTCACACAACCTCTCCAACATATGTAACGTTGAATTCCACCTGGTGGGTAGGTCACATATGATGCGATGTTCCGGAAGACATAATAGGCGCTGCAGAGCTGCAATGCGTGATCTTGCATTGCTGGAACGCCGCAAGTGAGCGCACTCTATGCGGACCTTGTGAAGCAGTGCATCAAGATCCGGATAGTCCCTCAAAAAACTCTGCACGACCAAGTTGAGCACATGTGCCAGACATGGGATGTGAGTGAGGTTGCCTAGGCCCAGAGCTGCCACCAGATTTCGGCCATTGTCACACACTACCATGCCTGGCTGGAGATTCGCTGGCACAAACCACACGTCACTCTGCTGCTTGATGGCATTCCAGAGCTCCTGCGCTGTGTGGCTTCGATTCCCCAAAGAAATTAATTTTAATACGGCCTGTTGACGTTTGGCGACGGCTGTGCTCATATCGGTCATCATAACAGGTAACCGTTCACGGGTCGATGTGGAGGTAGACCGTGACGGCTCCTGCAGCGCTGATTCAGAGGAACTGGAGTATGAGGAGGAGTCAATGTGTACAGACTGGATTCCTGCAATCCTTGGAGTTGGCAGAACACGTACAGCGCCACTCTCAAGATCTGTACCCGGCTCCACAACATTTACCCAATGGGCAGTGAGGGAAAGGTATCGTCCCTGTCCATGCTTACTGGTCCACGCATCAGTGGTCAGGTGGACCTTGCTACTGACGGCGTTTTGTAGCGCATGTTTAATTTTTCCCTCCACATGATGTTGCAGGGCAGGGACGGCTTGCCTGCTGAAATAAAAGCGGCTGGGCACGTTGTATTGTGGGACTGCCAATGCCATAAAGTTACGGAATGTGTCAGTCTCCACCAGCCTGAATGATAGCATTTCAAGGGCCAGTAGTTTAGCAATGCCAGCATTCAGAGCCTGTGCTCGGGGGTGGTTTGCCGAGTATGGGCGCCTTTTCTCCCATGCCTGTGCTAACGATGGCTGTAGACTGGCCTGGGAGTGTGAGGATGACTGGGAAAGTGGTGCTGTGGGTGGAATTACACTGTGTCTCTGTACAACAGTGCCAGAGATTCTTCCATGGCGATCCTGTGAGGAAGCCGAACCAGCTGTGTGTGAGCTGGAGGAAGAGGCTACAACACGAGCTGAAGAGGTGGTAGGTGGCGCTGTAGGTTGGCCTAGGTCTTCAGTGTGTTTGTGTAACTCCACCACGTGCTTGGTCCGCACATGTTTCCACATATTTGTGGTATTGAGGTTGCTGACACTTTTCCCTCTTTTCACCTTCTGATTACACAGCTTGCATTTGACAAAGCAAATGTCATCTGCAACTGTGTCAAAAAAGGACCAGGCACTGCAAGTCTTGGGAGCGCCCGCTTTGGATTTTGGAAGAGCCATGCTCCTAATGGGTGCCGAAGTGGAGGCTACAGGCAACCAAGTCTGCCCCCTCCCTCTCCCTCCTTTTTGGGCCGTTCGGGGAATCTCTTCCTCAGAGCTGCTCCCACCACCTTCCTGTCCCTCACGCCATGATGGGTCAAGGACCTCATCATCTACACCACCCTCTTCAAACAACTGCTTCTCCTGGGTAGTCTCGACAGCACAGTACGCACCAGAAAGTGGCACCTGAGTCTCATCATCAGATGCGTACTGAGGTGTGCTGCTGACCATAGGCACTGGCCCACCCGCCTCTTCAGATTCAGAGAGACAAAACGGTTGCGCATCACTGCATACTACCTCTTCTTCAAATTCTCGAATTCTGCTTGGCTGGCCCCCTCTTTCCAAGCCAAGAGATTCAGAGAACAGAAGTAGAGATGGCTCCTGTCCAGGGCTCTCTGACTGCCTGGGCAATTTGGCAGGTGGTGAAGAGACAGATGGGTGCTCTTCAGTGCTCAGGACCTGAGAGGATCTGGAACTAATTGAAGTCGATGCGTTAGCTGCCATCCATCCGACAACGGCTTCAATTTGGTCCTCGCGCAGCAGTGGGGTACGGCTAGCTCCTACAAAGCTGCGCATAAAGGACTGTTCCCTGGTAAAACTGGGGGATGCTGAGTCACTGGTTCCCGCAGCAGGCACAGAATCCCCACGTCCTCTCCCTGCAGGCACAGAATCCTCACGTCCTCTCCCTGCAGAAACTCCACGCCCACGCCCACGACCACGACCACATGCCTTACTCCCTGCCTTCTTCATCTTGGTAGACTGATAAAGATAGGCAGAAAAGTACTAAGGGCTTAGTGTGCTTATTCCTGAACAGCTGCTAACAGGTATAAGAAACACTAATTTTATAAAGTGTGGACTAGACTTTAATATGAGCTAATGTGGCCTACACAACTGTAAAGTGGAGTGTTTGGTGAACTTTATTTAGGTTTTTTTTGTCACAAAAAGACACTGGATGTGCCTAAAGATGTAATAACGATAGTATCACAAACTTTTTGTAGCTATTACAATGTAGGAAGGTAACCTACAATGCAATAGATGAGGCTGCAAAAAATAGGCTAATACTAATCTGGCTGGGGCTGCAGGGCCCAATGCTGCAGAAAGGCTCCTCTATCTACTCCTATATAGTGTGTTTGGAATCAATTTAGCTGAATATGGATGGAACCACCACACTAATAGGAGATATCAGGAAAAATTATGAATTGGCAATAAAGGACAATGTATGAGGCAGTGACACACACTGAGTGCACTACAACCAGACGGGGTTGAAGCACACACTACAGGGTGAGCTGCACTCACACACCAGACCTTGCAGACAGCGGTGAACAGTACAGATGCAGAGCACTGTGCACTAGTGCTGCAAGACGGAAAAAAAATTCTCTATCTACTCCTATATAGTGTGTTTGGAACCAATTTAGCTGAATACAGATGGAACCACCACACTAATAGGAGATATCAGGAAAAATTATGAATTGGCAATAAAGGACAATGTATGAGGCAGTGACACACACTGAGTGCACTACAACCAGACGGGGTTGAAGCACACACTACAGGGTGAGCTGCACTCACACACCAGACCTTGCAGACAGCGGTGAACAGTACAGATGCAGAGCACTGTGCACTAGTGCTGCAAGACGGAAAAAAATTTCTCTATCTACTCCTATATAGTGTGTTTGGAACCAATTTAGCTGAATACAGATGGAACCACCACACTAATAGGAGATATCAGGAAAAATTATGAATTGGCAATAAAGGACAATGTATGAGGCAGTGACACACACTGAGTGCACTACAACCAGACGGGGTTGAAGCACACACTACAGGGTGAGCTGCACTCACACACCAGACCTTGCAGACAGCGGTGAACAGTACAGATGCAGAGCACTGTGCACTAGTGCTGCAAGACGGAAAAAAATTTCTCTATCTACTCCTATATAGTGTGTTTGGAACCAATTTAGCTGAATACAGATGGAACCACCACACTAATAGGAGATATCAGGAAAAATTATGAATTGGCAAAAAAGGACAATGTATGAGGCAGTGACACACACTGAGTGCACTACAACCAGACTTGGCTGAAGCACACACTACAGGGTGAGCTGCACTCACACACACAGACCTTGCAGATAGCGGTGAACAGCACAGGGAACTGTGCACTAGCACTGCAAGGCACAGTGATTTAGAAAGTAGCTTGGGTAAAGCAGTATAGAGCAAATAGGTAGCTAAAACTGTCCCTCAGAACAACAGCGTCCTATCCCTAACTGAATTCACAGCAGAGTGAGCTCAAAATGGCGGCGGTGGCTTTTATAGTGCATCATGACATCATTTCAGCAGCCAATCACAGCCATGCCATTAGTTAAGATGCCTACATGCCTAACAGGATGTGCCCACACTTCTTAGGATCCTCATTGGCTGAATAAAATGAAAATGTCTCATTGCATTATGGGAACTTCCGATTCCGGTATACGATATTGCAATAGTATCGGAATTAAGTATCGGAATTCCGATACCGCGAATATCGGCCGATACCCGATATTTCAGTATCGGAATGCTCAACACTATTTGGAACTCTTCCATTGTTCTCGGAATTCCGCTGAAGTTTAAAGATACTTTGGAACTCTTTCATTGCTCAAGGAATTCCGGTGACGTTTAAAAATGCTTCGGATATCTTCCATTGTTCTCGAATTCTGCTGACGTTTAAAAATGCTTCGGTACTTTTCGATTGTTCTCGGAATTCCACTGATGTTTAAAAATGCTACGGAACTCTTCAAGTGTACTCGTAATTCCGGTGATGTTTAAAAATTCTTCGGAACTCTTACATTGTTCTCGGAATTCCGCTGAAGTTTAAAAATGCTTCTGATATCATCCATTGTTCTTGGAATTCTGCTGAAGTTTAAAAATCCTTCAGAACTCTTCCATTGTTCTCGGAATTCCGCTGATGTTTAAAAATGCTTCGGAACTCTTCCATTGTTCTTGGTATTCCACTGATGTTTAAAAATTCTTCGGAACTCTTCCATTGTTCTCGGAATTCCGCTGACGAGTAAAAATTCTTCGGAACTCTTCCATTGTTCTCGGAATTCCGCTGATGTTTAAAAATGCTTTGGAACTCTTCCATTGCTCTCGGAATTCTGCTGACGTTTAAAAATGCTTCCGATCTCTTCAATTGTTCTCGGAATTCTGCTGAAGTATAAAAATGCTTCCGAACTCTTCCATTGTTCCCGGAATTCCGCTGAAGTTTAAAAATGCTTCGGAACTCTTTCATTGCTCAAGGAATTCCGCTGAAGTTTAAAAATGCTTCGGAACTCTTTCATTGCTCAAGGAATTCCGCTGACAATCAAAAATGCTTCGGAACTCTTCCATTGTTCGTGGAATTCCGCTGACGAGTAAAAATGCTTCGGAACTCTTCCATTGTTCTCGTAATTCCGCTGACGTTTAAAAATGCTACGGAACTCTTACATTGCTCTCAGAATTCCGCTGAAGTTTAAAAATGCTTCGGAACTCTTCCATTTTTCTCAGAATTCTGCTGATGTTTA
Organism: Phyllobates terribilis; assembly: GCF_046119375.1. NCBI lineage: Eukaryota > Metazoa > Chordata > Amphibia > Anura > Dendrobatidae > Phyllobates > Phyllobates terribilis. Next base: position 304,783,429 of record NW_027362765.1, on the reverse strand, counting down.
AAAATTCTACGGAACTCTTCCATTGTTCTCGGAATTCTGCTGAAGTTTAAAAAGGCTTCGGATCTCTTTCATTGTTCTCGGAATTCCGCTGAAGTTTAAAAAGGCTTTGGAACTCTTCCATAGTTCTCAGAATTCCGCTGAAGTTTAAAAATGCTTCGGAACTCTTCCATTTTTCTCAGAATTCTGCTGAAGTTTAAAAATGCTCTGGAACACTTCCATTGTTCTCGGAATTCCGCTGAAGTTTAAAAATGCCTCGGAACTCTTCCATTGTTCTCGGAATTCCGCTGAAGTTTAAAAATGCTTCGGAAATCTTTCATTGTTCTCGGAACTCTGCTGATATTTAAAAATGCTTCCGATCTCTTCCAATGTTCTGAACTCTTACATTGTTCTCAGAATTCCGCTGATGTTTAAAAATGCTTCGGAACTCTTTCATTGCTCAAGGAATTTTGCTGACATTCAAAAATCCTTCGGAACTCTTCCATTGTTTGTGGAATTCCGCTGACGAGTAAAAATGCTTCGGAACTCTTCCATTGTTCTCGTAATTCCGCTGACGTTTAAAAATGCTTCGGAACTCTTACATTGCTCTCAGAATTCCGCTAAAGTTTAAAAATGTTTCGGAACTCTTCCATTGTTCTCGAAATTTTGCTGACCTTTAAAAATGCTTCCGATCTCTTCCATTGTTCTCGGAATTCTGCTGAAGTTTAAAAATGCTTCGGAACTCTTCCATTGTCCCCGGATTTCTGCTGAAGTTTAAAAATGCTGCGGAACTCTTCCATTGTTCCCGAAATTCCGCTGAAGTTTAAAAATGCTTCGGAACTCTTTCATTGCTCAAGGAATTCCGCTGACATTTAAAAATGCTTCGGAACTCTTCCATTTTTCTCAGAATTCTGCTGATGTTTAAAAATGCTCCGGAACTCTTCCATTGTTCTCGGAATTCTGCTGAAGTTTAAAAAGGCTTCGGATCTCTTTCATTGTTCTCGGAATTCCGCTGAAGTTTAAAAAGGCTTTGGAACTCTTCCACAGTTCTCAGAATTCCGCTGACATTTAAAAATGATTCGGAACTCTTCCATTGTTCTGAAATTCCACAGAGGTTTAAAAATGCTTCGGTACTTTTCCATTGTTCTCGGAATTCCGCTGACGTTTAAAAATGCTTCGGAACTCTTCCATGGTTCTCAGAATTCCGCTGAAGTTTAAAAATGCTTCTGATATCATCCATTGTTCTTGGAATTCTGCTGAAGTTTAAAAATCCTTCAGAACTCTTCCATTGTTCTCGGAATTCCGCTGATGTTTAAAAATGCTTCGGAACTCTTCCATTGTTCTTGGTATTCCACTGATGTTTAAAAATTCTTCGGAACTCTTCCATTGTTCTCGGAATTCCGCTGACGAGTAAAAATTCTTCGGAACTCTTCCATTGTTCTCGGAATTCCGCTGATGTTTAAAAATGCTTTGGAACTCTTCCATTGCTCTCGGAATTCTGCTGACGTTTAAAAATGCTTCCGATCTCTTCAATTGTTCTCGGAATTCTGCTGAAGTATAAAAATGCTTCCGAACTCTTCCATTGTTCCCGGAATTCCGCTGAAGTTTAAAAATGCTTCGGAACTCTTTCATTGCTCAAGGAATTCCGCTGAAGTTTAAAAATGCTTCGGAACTCTTTCATTGCTCAAGGAATTCCGCTGACAATCAAAAATGCTTCGGAACTCTTCCATTGTTCGTGGAATTCCGCTGACGAGTAAAAATGCTTCGGAACTCTTCCATTGTTCTCGTAATTCCGCTGACGTTTAAAAATGCTTCGGAACTCTTACATTGCTCTCAGAATTCCGCTGAAGTTTAAAAATGCTTCGGAACTCTTCCATTGTTCTCGAAATTCTGCTGACCTTTAAAAATGCTTCCGATCTCTTCCATTGTTCTCGGAATTCTGCTGAAGTTTAAAAATGCATCGGAACTCTTCCATTGTCCCCGGAATTCTGCTGAAGTTTAAAAATGCTACGGAACTCTTCCATTGTTCTCGGAATTCCGCTGAAGTTTAAAAATGCTTCGGAACTCTTTCATTGCTCAAGGAATTCCGCTGACATTTAAAAATGCTTCCGATCTCTTCCATTGTTCTCGGAATTCTGCTGAAGTTTAAAAATGCATCGGAACTCTTCCATTGTCCCCGGAATTCTGCTGAAGTTTAAAAATGCTACGGAACTCTTCCATTGTTCTCGGAATTCCGCTGAAGTTTAAAAATGCTTCGGAACTCTTTCATTGCTCAAGGAATTCCGCTGACATTGAAAAATGCTTCGGAACTCTTCCATTTTTCTCAGAATTCTGCTGATGTTTAAAAATGCTCCGGAACTCTTCCATTGTTCTCGGAATTCTGCTGAAGTTTAAAAAGGCTTCGGATCGCTTTCATTGTTCTCGGAATTCCGCTGAAGTTTAAAAAGGCTTTGGAACTCTTCCATAGTTCTCAGAATTCCGCTGAAGTTTAAAAATGCTTCGGAACTCTTCCATTTTTCTCAGAATTCTGCTGAAGTTTAAAAATGCTCTGGAACACTTCCATTGTTCTCGGAATTCCGCTGAAGTTTAAAAATGCCTCGGAACTCTTCCATTGTTCTCGGAATTCCGCTGAAGTTTAAAAATGCTTCGGAAATCTTTCATTGTTCTCGGAACTCTGCTGATATTTAAAAATGCTTCCGATCTCTTCCAATGTTCTGAACTCTTACATTGTTCTCAGAATTCCGCTGATGTTTAAAAATGCTTCGGAACTCTTTCATTGCTCAAGGAATTCCGCTGACATTTAAAAATGCTTCGGAACTCTTCCATTTTTCTCAGAATTCTGCTGATGTTTAAAAATGCTCCGGAACTCTTCCATTGTTCTCGGAATTCTGCTGAAGTTTAAAAAGGCTTCGGATCTCTTTCATTGTTCTCGGAATTCCGCTGAAGTTTAAAAAGGCTTTGGAACTCTTCCACAGTTCTCAGAATTCCGCTGACATTTAAAAATGATTCGGAACTCTTCCATTGTTCTGAAATTCCACAGAGGTTTAAAAATGCTTCGGTACTTTTCCATTGTTCTCGGAATTCCGCTGACGTTTAAAAATGCTTCGGAACTCTTCCATGGTTCTCAGAATTCCGCTGAAGTTTAAAAATGCTTCTGATATCATCCATTGTTCTTGGAATTCTGCTGAAGTTTAAAAATCCTTCAGAACTCTTCCATTGTTCTCGGAATTCCGCTGATGTTTAAAAATGCTTCGGAACTCTTCCATTGTTCTTGGTATTCCACTGATGTTTAAAAATTCTTCGGAACTCTTCCATTGTTCTCGGAATTCCGCTGACGAGTAAAAATTCTTCGGAACTCTTCCATTGTTCTCGGAATTCCGCTGATGTTTAAAAATGCTTTCGAACTCTTCCATTGCTCTCGGAATTCTGCTGACGTTTAAAAATGCATCCGATCTCTTCAATTGTTCTCGGAATTCTGCTGAAGTATAAAAATGCTTCCGAACTCTTCCATTGTTCCCGGAATTCCGCTGAAGTTTAAAAATGCTTCGGAACTCTTACATTGCTCTCAGAATTCCGCTGAAGTTTAAAAATGCTTCGGAACTCTTCCATTGTTCTCGAAATTCTGCTGACCTTTAAAAATGCTTCCGATCTCTTCCATTGTTCTCGGAATTCTGCTGAAGTTTAAAAATGCATCGGAACTCTTCCATTGTCCCCGGAATTCTGCTGAAGTTTAAAAATGCTACGGAACTCTTCCATTGTTCTCGGAATTCCGCTGAAGTTTAAAAATGCTTCGGAACTCTTTCATTGCTCAAGGAATTCCGCTGACATTTAAAAATGCTTCGGAACTCTTCCATTTTTCTCAGAATTCTGCTGATGTTTAAAAATGCTCCGGAACTCTTCCATTGTTCTCGGAATTCTGCTGAAGTTTAAAAAGGCTTCGGATCGCTTTCATTGTTCTCGGAATTCCGCTGAAGTTTAAAAAGGCTTTGGAACTCTTCCATAGTTCTCAGAATTCCGCTGAAGTTTAAAAATGCTTCGGAACTCTTCCATTTTTCTCAGAATTCTGCTGAAGTTTAAAAATGCTCTGGAACACTTCCATTGTTCTCGGAATTCCGCTGAAGTTTAAAAATGCCTCGGAACTCTTCCATTGTTCTCGGAATTCCGCTGAAGTTTAAAAATGCTTCGGAAATCTTTCATTGTTCTCGGAACTCTGCTGATATTTAAAAATGCTTCCGATCTCTTCCAATGTTCTGAACTCTTACATTGTTCTCAGAATTCCGCTGATGTTTAAAAATGCTTCGGAACTCTTTCATTGCTCAAGGAATTCCGCTGACATTTAAAAATGCTTCGGAACTCTTCCATTTTTCTCAGAATTCTGCTGATGTTTAAAAATGCTCCGGAACTCTTCCATTGTTCTCGGAATTCTGCTGAAGTTTAAAAAGGCTTCGGATCTCTTTCATTGTTCTCGGAATTCCGCTGAAGTTTAAAAAGGCTTTGGAACTCTTCCACAGTTCTCAGAATTCCGCTGACATTTAAAAATGATTCGGAACTCTTCCATTGTTCTGAAATTCCACAGAGGTTTAAAAATGCTTCGGTACTTTTCCATTGTTCTCGGAATTCCGCTGACGTTTAAAAATGCTTCGGAAGTCTTCCATGGTTCTCAGAATTCCGCTGAAGTTTAAAAATGCTTCTGATATCATCCATTGTTCTTGGAATTCTGCTGAAGTTTAAAAATCCTTCAGAACTCTTCCATTGTTCTCGGAATTCCGCTGATGTTTAAAAATGCTTCGGAACTCTTCCATTGTTCTTGGTATTCCACTGATGTTTAAAAATTCTTCGGAACTCTTCCATTGTTCTCGGAATTCCGCTGACGAGTAAAAATTCTTCGGAACTCTTCCATTGTTCTCGGAATTCCGCTGATGTTTAAAAATGCTTTCGAACTCTTCCATTGCTCTCGGAATTCTGCTGACGTTTAAAAATGCATCCGATCTCTTCAATTGTTCTCGGAATTCTGCTGAAGTATAAAAATGCTTCCGAACTCTTCCATTGTTCCCGGAATTCCGCTGAAGTTTAAAAATGCTTCGGAACTCTTACATTGCTCTCAGAATTCCGCTGAAGTTTAAAAATGCTTCGGAACTCTTCCATTGTTCTCGAAATTCTGCTGACCTTTAAAAATGCTTCCGATCTCTTCCATTGTTCTCGGAATTCTCCTGAAGTTTAAAAATGCATCGGAACTCTTCCATTGTCCCCGGAATTCTGCTGAAGTTTAAAAATGCTACGGAACTCTTCCATTGTTCTCGGAATTCCGCTGAAGTTTAAAAATGCTTCGGAACTCTTTCATTGCTCAAGGAATTCCGCTGACATTTAAAAATGCTTCGGAACTCTTCCATTTTTCTCAGAATTCTGCTGATGTTTAAAAATGCTCCGGAACTCTTCCATTGTTCTCGGAATTCTGCTGAAGTTTAAAAAGGCTTCGGATCTCTTTCATTGTTCTCGGAATTCCGCTGAAGTTTAAAAAGGCTTTGGAACTCTTCCATAGTTCTCAGAATTCCGCTGAAGTTTAAAAATGCTTCGGAACTCTTCCATTTTTCTCAGAATTCTGCTGACGTTTAAAAATGCTTCGGTACTTTTCCATTGTTCTCGGAATTCCGCTGACGTTTAAAAATGCTTTGGAACTCTTCCATTGTTCTCAGAATTCCGCTGAAGTTTAAAAATGCTTCTGATATCCTCCATGGTTCTTGGAATTCTGCTGACATTTCAAAATGCTTTGGAACTCTTCCATTGTTCTTGGAATTCTGCTGAAGTTTAAAAATTCTTCGGAACTCTTCCATTGTTTATGGAATTGCGCTGACATTTAAAAATGATTCGGAACTCTTCCATTGTTCTCGGAATTCCACTGAGGTTTAAAAATGCTTTGGAACTCTTCCATTGTTCTCGGAATTCCGCTGAAGTTTAAAGATACTTTGGAACTCTTTCATTGCTCAAGGAATTCTGCTGAAGTTTAAAAATGTTTCAGAACTCTTCCATTGTTCTCGTAATTCCGCTGATGTTTAAAAATGCTACATAACTCTTCCATTTTTCTCAGAATTCCGCTGAAGTTTAAAAATATTTCTGAACTCTTCCATTGTTCTAGGATTTCCTCTGAAGTTTAAAAATGCTTCGGAACTCTTCCATTGTTCTTGGAATTCCGCTGAAGATTAAAAATGCTTCGGAACCCTTACTTTGTTCTCGTAATTCCGCTGATGTTTAAAAATGCTTTGGAACTCTTCCATTGTTCTCGGAATTCTGTTGACGTTAAAAAATTCTTCTGATATCCTCCATTGTTCTCGGAATTCTGCTGACATTTCAAAATGCTTCGGAACTCTTCCATTGTTCTTGGAATTCTGCTGAAGTTTAAAAATTCTTCGGAACTCTTCCATTGTTTATGGAATTGCGCTGACATTTAAAAATGATTCGGAACTCTTACATTGTTCTCGGAATTCCACTGACGTTTAAAAATGCTTTGGAACTAGTGTTGAGCGATACCTTCCGATATCGGGAAATATCGGATCGGATTGGATCGGACCGATACCGAAAAAGTATCGGATATCGCCGATTCCGATACCGGAAACCAATGCAAGTCAATGGGACATAAATATCGGAATTAAAATAAACCCTTTCTTTCCTTGTAGGTTATTTCTACATGAAGGAAAACAACTAAGAATAATGTAGAATGTATTGGGGGAGGTGGGGGAGACAATAAAGGCATAGAGGTTTAGCCCAGTCAAATGGAATAGCAGGAATTAATATTTTTTTATTATGTTCTGAGTTACGGAAATATTAACTATGTTAAGTATTTTTATATTTTGTCAGATATTTATGTTTCACTACTTCCATGCTCTTCACCTTCTTTTTTACTTCTCCCACACTTTCTCCTTCATCATCCTCAGCATCTTTTTCATCCACTTCTTCTTCACCTTCTTCTTCTTCACCTTCTTCGTATTATTCTTTTTTTTACATTCTTCATATTCTACTTCTTCATCTTCTTCATATTCTTCTTCTTCATCATATTCTTATTTGTGACAGGCATTCCTGTAGTTGTTATCTATAAAAGGTTGGACATTACACCTTTCGTTCTGCCCGTCACAAAAGATTTACAACAGGATTTGTCCGCGTTCAGTTTGGCCTGCAGCAGCAGGTCTTTTCCAGGGGCACCACGAGGAGGAACGGACTCACCCCCATACACTGCTTAGTCATCTTCTGCTTATAATTTAGATATTATCTTTTGCTCTGATTTTTAGTCTTATGCTTAATGTTCTTCCGCTTTTTGTTCTGCAGCTTCTTGTATTTCTGCTTCTTGGTTTTCTGTCTCTTGTTTTTCTGTATCTTGGTGCTTGTCTTCTCTTCTTTGTCTTCTTGGTCAACTTCTTCAGGGTCATCTTCTTGGTCTTCTTCGGGGTGGTCTTCAGGGTCGTCGTCTTCGGGGGTCCTCGTCTTCGGGGTCCTCGTCTTCTTCGGGTTGGTCTTCTGGGTCCTCGTTTTCGGGGTCCTCGTCTTCTTCGGGGTGGTCTTCAGGGTCCTCGTCTTCTTCGGGGTGGTCTTCAGGGTCCTCGTCTTCTTCGGGGTGGTCTTCAGGGTCCTCGTCTTCAGGGTCATTGTCTTCGGGGTCCTCGTCTTCTTAGGGTTGGTCTTCAGGGTCCTCGTCTTCAGGGTCCTCGTCAGGGAGATCCAGAGTGATTACCAAGAACCATTTCAAAAAGCTTGAACTTGGAAATGTAGCAGAAGGTACAAGAAAGCTGAGGAACTACCGAGGACCAGCTGACGGTACTGGAACCCGGATGGATAGCAGAAGGTACAAGAGCCAATGGAACTACCGAGGACCAGCTGATGTTACTGGAACTCGGTTACTAAGCAGGAGGTACCTGTGCCAGAAAGCACTACCAAGGACCAGCAGACGTTGGTGGAACTTGGATACCGAGAAGGAGGCACCTAATCCAAAGGCACTGCCGAGAACCAGCTGACGGTACTGGAACCCGGATGGGTAGCAGAAGGTACAAGAGCCAATGGAACTACCGAGGACCAGCTGATGTTACTGGAACCCGGATGGGTAGCAGAAGGTACAAGAGCCAATGGAACTACCGAGGACCAGCTGATGTTACTGGAACTCGGTTACTAAGCAGGAGGTACCTGTGCCAGAAAGCACTACCAAGGACCAGCAGACGTTGGTGGAACTTGGATACCGAGAAGGAGGCACCTAATCCAAAGGCACTGCCGAGAACCAGCTGACGGTACTGGAACCCGGATGGGTAGCAGAAGGTACCCATGTAAAAAAAAAGTTCAAGGCCGCGAGCCGGCCGCAGTTACCAAAACCCACAGTCCTACAGAGGGTGCTTGTCCTATTGGCACTATGGAACCAGCCTTCATTGCCAGATCCCGCAGCCCACATAGGAGTCACCTAAACTGCAGGCACCATAGAGTCGGCTAACCCGACCGCAACACGACAGGACAACGCATTGGAGGCAAAGTGACGTTGACACTACCCGGAAACAGCTGGCGTGCTGGAACCAGGCTGGGCAGGAGGGAGTACCCGTGCCAAAGACACTGCCGAGAACCAGCTGACGGTACTGGAACCCGGATGGGTAGCAGAAGATACAAGAGCAAATGGAACTACCGAGGACCAGCTGACGGTACTGGAACCCGGATGGGTAGCAGAACGTACAAGAGCCAATGGAACTACCGAGGACCAGCTGATGTTACTGGAACTCGGTTACTAAGCAGGAGGTACCTGTGCCAGAAAGCACTACCAAGGACCAGCAGACGTTGGTGGAACTTGGATACCGAGAAGGAGGCACCTAATCCAAAGGCACTGCCAAGAACCAGCTGACGGTACTGGAACCCGGATGGGTAGCAGAAGGTACCCATGTAAAAAAAAAGTTCAAGGCCGCGAGCCGGCCGCAGTTACCAAAACCCACAGTCCTACAGAGGGTGCTTGTCCTATTGGCACTATGGAACCAGCCTTCATTGCCAGATCCCGCAGCCCACATAGGAGTCACCTAAACTGCAGGCACCATAGAGTCGGCTAACCCGACCGCAACACGACAGGACAACGCATTGGAGGCAAAGTGACGTTGACACTACCCGGAAACAGCTGGCGTGCTGGAACCAGGCTGGGCAGGAGGGAGTACCCGTGCCAAAGACACTGCCGAGAACCAGCTGACGGTACTGGAACCCGGATGGGTAGCAGAAGATACAAGAGCAAATGGAACTACCGAGGACCAGCTGACGGTACTGGAACCCGGATGGGTAGCAGAAGGTACAAGAGCCAATGGAACTACCGAGGACCAGCTGATGTTACTGGAACTCGGTTACTAAGCAGGAGGTACCTGTGCCAGAAAGCACTACCAAGGACCAGCAGACGTTGGTGGAACTTGGATACCGAGAAGGAGGCACCTAATCCAAAGGCACTGCCGAGAACCAGCTGACGGTACTGGAACCCGGATGGGTAGCAGAAGATACAAGAGCAAATGGAACTACCGAGGACCAGCTGACGGTACTGGAACCCGGATGGGTAGCAGAAGATACAAGAGCAAATGGAACTACCGAGGACCAGCTGATGTTACTGGAACTCGGTTACTAAGCAGGAGGTACCTGTGCCAGAAAGCACTACCAAGGACCAGCAGACGTTGGTGGAACTTGGATACCGAGAAGGAGGCACCTAATCCAAAGGCACTGCCGAGAACCAGCTGATGGTACTGGAACCCGGATGGGTAGCAGAAGGTACCCATGTAAAAAAAAAGTTCAAGGCCGCGAGCCGGCCGCAGTTACCAAAACCCACAGTCCTACAGAAGGTGCTTGTCCTATTGGCACTATGGAACCAGCCTTCATTGCCAGATCCCGCAGCCCACATAGGAGTCACCTAAACCTAAGGCACCATAGAGTCGGCTAACCCGACCGCAACACGACAGGACAACGCATTGGAGGCAAAGTGACGTTGACACTACCCGGAAACAGCTGGCGTGCTGGAACCAGGCTGGGCAGGAGGGAGTACCCGTGCCAAAGACACTGCCGAGAACCAGCTGACGGTACTGGAACCCGGATGGGTAGCAGAAGATACAAGAGCAAATGGAACTACCGAGGACCAGCTGACGGTACTGGAACCCGGATGGGTAGCAGAACGTACAAGAGCCAATGGAACTACCGAGGACCAGCTGATGTTACTGGAACTCGGTTACTAAGCAGGAGGTACCTGTGCCAGAAAGCACTACCAAGGACCAGCAGACGTTGGTGGAACTTGGATACCGAGAAGGAGGCACCTAATCCAAAGGCACTGCCGAGAACCAGCTGACGGTACTGGAACCCGGATGGGTAGCAGAAGATACAAGAGCAAATGGAACTACCGAGGACCAGCTGACGGTACTGGAACCCGGATGGGTAGCAGAAGATACAAGAGCAAATGGAACTACCGAGGACCAGCTGACGGTACTGGAACCCGGATGGGTAGCAGAAGGTACAAGAGCCAATGGAACTACCGAGGACCAGCTGATGTTACTGGAACTCGGTTACTAAGCAGGAGGTACCTGTGCCAGAAAGCACTACCAAGGACCAGCAGACGTTGGTGGAACTTGGATACCGAGAAGGAGGCACCTAATCCAAAGGCACTGCCGAGAACCAGCTGACGGTACTGGAACCCGGATGGGTAGCAGAAGGTACCCATGTAAAAAAAAAGTTCAAGGCCGCGAGCCGGCCGCAGTTACCAAAACCCACAGTCCTACAGAGGGTGCTTGTCCTATTGGCACTATGGAACCAGCCTTCATTGCCAGATCCCGCAGCCCACATAGGAGTCACCTAAACTGCAGGCACCATAGAGTCGGCTAACCCGACCGCAACACGACAGGACAACGCATTGGAGGCAAAGTGACGTTGACACTACCCGGAAACAGCTGGCGTGCTGGAACCAGGCTGGGCAGGAGGGAGTACCCGTGCCAAAGACACTGCCGAGAACCAGCTGACGGTACTGGAACCCGGATGGGTAGCAGAAGGTACAAGAGCCAATGGAACTGCCGAGAACCAGCTGACGGTGCTGGAGCCCAGGGTAAATACTAAAAACAGAAGAGCCAGAGGTGTATTTGGAGGAGGTTTTAAATCCGTACTACAGTGGATGTGGACAAAGCAGGAGAATTTGCCGGACACACAGCTGGGGATCAGCTGACGTTACTGAATCCCAATAACACTGGAGCAAGCGTTGACTGTGCAGATGGCACTTCTGAGCAGCAACTAGCGGTATTGGAGCCCAGGGTAAATACTAAAAACGGAGGAGCCAGAGGTGTAATTGGAGCAAGTTTTAAATAAGTAGCACAGTGAATATGGACAGAGCAGGAGAAATTGCCGTGAACACAGCAGGGGAACAGCTGACGTTACCGAACCCCAATAACACCGCAGCAAGTGTTGACTGTGCAGACGGCACTTCCGAGCGCCAACTGGCGGTGCTGGAGCCCAGGGATAAGAATGAAAACAGAGGAGCCAGAGGTGTAATTGGAGCAACTTTAAAATCTGTAGTAGTGAGAATGTGGACAGAGCAGGAGAAATTGCCGTCCGCACAGCAGGGGAACAGCTGACGTTACTGAACCCCAATAACATGGTAGCAAGTGTTGACTGTGCAGACAGCACTTCCGAGCGCCAACTGGCGGTGCTGGAGCCCAGGGATAAGAATGAAAACAGAGGAGCCAGAGGAGTAATTGGAGCAACTTTAAAATGTGTAGTACAGTGGATGTGGACAAATCAGGAGAAATTGCTGTCCGCACAGCAGGAGAACAGCTGACGTTACTGAACCCCAATAACACGGCAGCAAGAGTTGACTGTGCAGACGGCACTTCCGAGCGCCAACTGGCGGTGCTGGAGCCCAGGGATAAGAATGAAAACAGAGGAGCCAGAGGTGTAATTGGAGCAACTTTAAAATCTGTAGTAGTGAGAATGTGGACAGAGCAGGAGAAATTGCCGTCCGCACAGCAGGGGAACAGCTGACGTTACTGAACCCCAATAACATGGTAGCAAGTGTTGACTGTGCAGACAGCACTTCCGAGCGCCAACTGGCGGTGCTGGAGCCCAGGGATAAGAATGAAAACAGAGGAGCCAGAGGTGTAATTGGAGCAACTTTAAAATCTGTAGTAGTGAGAATGTGGACAGAGCAGGAGAAATTGCCGTCCGCACAGCAGGGGAACAGCTGACGTTACTGAACCCCAATAACACGGCAGCAAGTGTTGACTGTGCAGACGGCACTTCCGAGCGCCAACTGGCGGTGCTGGAGCCCAGGGATAAGAATGAAAACAGAGGAGCCAGAGGTGTAATTCGAGCAACTTTAAAATGTGTAGTACAGTGGATTTGGACAAAGCAGGAGAAATTGCCGTCCGCACAGCAGGAGAACAGCTGACGTTACTGAACCCCAATAACACGGCAGCAAGTGTTGACTGTGCAGACGGCACTTCCGTGCGCCAACTGGCGGTGTTGGAGCTCAGGGATAATACTGAAAACAGAGGAGCCAGAGGTGTAATTGGAGCAACTTTAAAATCTGTAGTAGTGAGAATGTGGACAGAGCAGGAGAAATTGCCGTCCGCACAGCAGGGGAACAGCTGACGTTACTGAACCCCAATAACATGGTAGCAAGTGTTGACTGTGCAGACGGCACTTCCGTGCGCCAACTGGCGGTGTTGGAGCTCAGGGATAATACTGAAAACAGAGGAGCCAGAGGTGTAATTGGAGCAACTTTAAAATCTGTAGTAGTGAGAATGTGGACAGAGCAGGAGAAATTGCCGTCCGCACAGCAGGGGAACAGCTGACGTTACTGAACCCCAATAACATGGTAGCAAGTGTTGACTGTGCAGACAGCACTTCCGAGCGCCAACTGGCGGTGCTGGAGCCCAGGGATAAGAATGAAAACAGAGGAGCCAGAGGAGTAATTGGAGCAACTTTAAAATGTGTAGTACAGTGGATGTGGACAAATCAGGAGAAATTGCCGTCCGCACAGCAGGAGAACAGCTGACGTTACTGAACCCCAATAACACGGCAGCAAGTGTTGACTGTGCAGACGGCACTTCCGAGCGCCAACTGGCGGTGTTGGAGCTCAGGGATTACAGTTCAGGTGGTAGAAACATGAACAGAACAGGAGACCTGGATACTGTTGCCAACCAATTATTTATTCTGGAAGAGGACTGGCAAATTCATGAGAGATCCAGGCCTTGTTCATTTTGAGAAAAGTAAGCCGGTCAACGTTATCGGAGGATAGTCGCATGCGACGGTCTGTTAGTACACCACCTGCGGCACTAAAGACGCGTTCCGATAATACACTAGCAGCAGGGCAAGCTAGCACCTCCAGTGCATACTGACTAAGCTCTGGCCATGTATCCAGCTTACAGACCCAAAACTTGAAGGGAGAAGAGCCGTCTGGGAGTACACTAAGAGGGCAAGACATGTAGTCTGTCACCATCTGACGGAAACGTTGCCTCCTGCTGACTGGAGCTGTCTGTGATGGTGTAGACATTTGTGGCGGCGGGGACACAAAACTTTGCCACATTTCGGCCATACTGGTCTTGCCTTGTGCTGAGGCGCTGCTTCTGCTCCCTCTTTGTGCAGAGCTTCCTCCACTGCCTCGACGCACTGAGCTGCTTTGTAAAGCACTAGCAGCACTGCTCTCGGTTGGAATGGAGAACATGATGGAATGCACCAGTGCGTCTTGGTACTCCCGCATTTTACGCTCCCGGTTCAATGGTGTTATGAGGCTTTGTAAGTTGTCCCGGTAGCGAGGATCTAGGAGGGTGGACACCCAATAATCAGCCGTGTTGAGAATGTGGGCGATGCGGCGGTCGTTTCTGAGGCACTGCAGCATGAAATCAACCATGTGCTGCAGACTGCCAACTGGCAAAGAAACGCTGTCCCCTGCTTGAGGCGTGATCTCTGCCTGCTCTGCATCACCCCACCCTCGCTCTAGATACTGACTACTAGAGCATTGTGTACCTCCCTCCTCTGGACAGATGTCTTCCTCATCCATTGACTCCTCCTCATCCTCCTCACAAAGTGTCCCCTGCCTAGGCCTTTGTGAGGAACCACATTGCGCAGACTGTAGAGAAGCAGATGGCATTTGTGACTCCTCATCCTCCACCTCTTCCAAAACCTCGTCCCTTAGTGCTTGCAGTGTTTTTTCAAGCAGGCAGATAAGGGGGATAGTCATGCTGACTAGTGCATCATCTGCACTCGCCATCCGCGTGGAATAATCGAAGGCACGCAAAACGTGGCAAATGTCCTTCATAGAGGCCCACTCAGTGGTGGTGAAGTGTGAACGGCGCGCACTGCGACTTGTTTGCGCCTGCTGCAGCTGGTACTCCATTACTGCTGCCTGCTGCTCACACAACCTCTCCAACATATGTAACGTTGAATTCCACCTGGTGGGTAGGTCACATATGATGCGATGTTCCGGAAGACATAATCGGCGCTGCAGAGCTGCAATGCGTGATCTTGCATTGCTGGAACGCCGCAAGTGAGCGCACTCTATGCGGACCTTGTGAAGCAGTGCATCAAGATCCGGATAGTCCCTCAAAAAACTCTGCACGACCAAGTTGAGCACATGTGCCAGACATGGGATGTGAGTGAGGTTGCCTAGGCCCAGAGCTGCCACCAGATTTCGGCCATTGTCACACACTACCATGCCTGGCTGGAGATTCGCTGGCACAAACCACACGTCACTCTGCTGCTTGATGGCATTCCAGAGCTCCTGCGCTGTGTGGCTTCGATTCCCCAAAGAAATTAATTTTAATACGGCCTGTTGACGTTTGGCGACGGCTGTGCTCATATCGGTCATCATAACAGGTAACCGTTCACGGGTCGATGTGGAGGTAGACCGTGACGGCTCCTGCAGCGCTGATTCAGAGGAACTGGAGTATGAGGAGGAGTCAATGTGTACAGACTGGATTCCTGCAATCCTTGGAGTTGGCAGAACACGTACAGCGCCACTCTCAAGATCTGTACCCGGCTCCACAACATTTACCCAATGGGCAGTGAGGGAAAGGTATCGTCCCTGTCCATGCTTACTGGTCCACGCATCAGTGGTCAGGTGGACCTTGCTACTGACGGCGTTTTGTAGCGCATGTTTAATTTTTCCCTCCACATGATGTTGCAGGGCAGGGACGGCTTGCCTGCTGAAATAAAAGCGGCTGGGCACGTTGTATTGTGGGACTGCCAATGCCATAAAGTTACGGAATGTGTCAGTCTCCACCAGCCTGAATGATAGCATTTCAAGGGCCAGTAGTTTAGCAATGCCTGCATTCAGAGCCTGTGCTCGGGGGTGGTTTGCCGAGTATGGGCACCTTTTCTCCCATGCCTGTGCTAACGATGGCTGTAGACTGGCCTGGGAGTGTGAGGATGACTGGGAAAGTGGTGCTGTGTGTGGAATTACACTGTGTCTCTTTACAACAGTGCCAGAGATTCTTCCATGGCGATCCTGTGAGGAAGCCGAACCAGCTGTGTGTGAGCTGGAGGAAGAGGCTACAACACGAGCTGAAGAGGTGGTAGGTGGCGCTGTAGGTTGGCCTAGGTCTTCAGTGTGTTTGTGTAACTCCACCACGTGCTTGGTCCGCACATGTTTCCACATATTTGTGGTATTGAGGTTGCTGACACTTTTCCCTCTTTTCACCTTCTGATTACACAGCTTGCATTTGACAAAGCAAATGTCATCTGCAACTGTGTCAAAAAAGGACCAGGCACTGCAAGTCTTGGGAGCGCCCGCTTTGGATTTTGGAAGAGCCATGCTCCTAATGGGTGCCGAAGTGGAGGCTACAGGCAACCAAGTCTGCCCCCTCCCTCTCCCTCCTTTTTGGGCCGTTCGGGGAATCTCTTCCTCAGAGCTGCTCCCACCACCTTCCTGTCCCTCACGCCATGATGGGTCAAGGACCTCATCATCTACACCACCCTCTTCAAACAACTGCTTCTCCTGGGTAGTCTCGACAGCACAGTACGCACCAGAAAGTGGCACCTGAGTCTCATCATCAGATGCGTACTGAGGCGTGCTGCTGACCATAGGCACTGGCCCACCCGCCTCTTCAGATTCAGAGAGACAAAACGGTTGCGCATCACTGCATACTACCTCTTCTTCAAATTCTCGAATTCTGCTTGGCTGGCCCCCTCTTTCCAAGCCAAGAGATTCAGAGAACAGAAGTAGAGATGGCTCCTGTCCAGGGCTCTCTGACTGCCTGGGCAATTTGGCAGGTGGTGAAGAGACAGATGGGTGCTCTTCAGTGCTCAGGACCTGAGAGGATCTGGAACTAATTGAAGTCGATGCGTTAGCTGCCATCCATCCGACAACGGCTTCAATTTGGTCCTCGCGCAGCAGTGGGGTACGGCTAGCTCCTACAAAGCTGCGCATAAAGGACTGTTCCCTGGTAAAACTGGGGGATGCTGAGTCACTGGTGCCCGCAGCAGGCACAGAATCCCCACGTCCTCTCCCTGCAGGCACAGAATCCTCACGTCCTCTCCCTGCAGAAACTCCACGCCCACGCCCACGACCACGACCACATGCCTTACTCCCTGCCTTCTTCATCTTGGTAGACTGATAAAGATAGGCAGAAAAGTACTAAGGGCTTAGTGTGCTTATTCCTGAACAGCTGCTAACAGGTATAAGAAACACTAATTTTATAAAGTGTGGACTAGACTTTAATATGAGCTAATGTGGCCTACACAACTGTAAAGTGGAGTGTTTGGTGAACTTTATTTAGGTTTTTTTTGTCACAAAAAGACACTGGATGTGCCTAAAGATGTAATAACGATAGTATCACAAACTTTTTGTAGCTATTACAATGTAGGAAGGTAACCTACAATGCAATAGATGAGGCTGCAAAAAATAGGCTAATACTAATCTGGCTGGGGCTGCAGGGCCCAATGCTGCAGAAAGGCTCCTCTATCTACTCCTATATAGTGTGTTTGGAATCAATTTAGCTGAATATGGATGGAACCACCACACTAATAGGAGATATCAGGAAAAATTATGAATTGGCAATAAAGGACAATGTATGAGGCAGTGACACACACTGAGTGCACTACAACCAGACGGGGTTGAAGCACACACTACAGGGTGAGCTGCACTCACACACCAGACCTTGCAGACAGCGGTGAACAGTACAGATGCAGAGCACTGTGCACTAGTGCTGCAAGACGGAAAAAAAATTCTCTATCTACTCCTATATAGTGTGTTTGGAACCAATTTAGCTGAATACAGATGGAACCACCACACTAATAGGAGATATCAGGAAAAATTATGAATTGGCAATAAAGGACAATGTATGAGGCAGTGACACACACTGAGTGCACTACAACCAGACGGGGTTGAAGCACACACTACAGGGTGAGCTGCACTCACACACCAGACCTTGCAGACAGCGGTGAACAGTACAGATGCAGAGCACTGTGCACTAGTGCTGCAAGACGGAAAAAAATTTCTCTATCTACTCCTATATAGTGTGTTTGGAACCAATTTAGCTGAATACAGATGGAACCACCACACTAATAGGAGATATCAGGAAAAATTATGAATTGGCAATAAAGGACAATGTATGAGGCAGTGACACACACTGAGTGCACTACAACCAGACGGGGTTGAAGCACACACTACAGGGTGAGCTGCACTCACACACCAGACCTTGCAGACAGCGGTGAACAGTACAGATGCAGAGCACTGTGCACTAGTGCTGCAAGACGGAAAAAAATTTCTCTATCTACTCCTATATAGTGTGTTTGGAACCAATTTAGCTGAATACAGATGGAACCACCACACTAATAGGAGATATCAGGAAAAATTATGAATTGGCAAAAAAGGACAATGTATGAGGCAGTGACACACACTGAGTGCACTACAACCAGACTTGGCTGAAGCACACACTACAGGGTGAGCTGCACTCACACACACAGACCTTGCAGATAGCGGTGAACAGCACAGGGAACTGTGCACTAGCACTGCAAGGCACAGTGATTTAGAAAGTAGCTTGGGTAAAGCAGTATAGAGCAAATAGGTAGCTAAAACTGTCCCTCAGAACAACAGCGTCCTATCCCTAACTGAATTCACAGCAGAGTGAGCTCAAAATGGCGGCGGTGGCTTTTATAGTGCATCATGACATCATTTCAGCAGCCAATCACAGCCATGCCATTAGTTAAGATGCCTACATGCCTAACAGGATGTGCCCACACTTCTTAGGATCCTCATTGGCTGAATAAAATGAAAATGTCTCATTGCATTATGGGAACTTCCGATTCCGGTATACGATATTGCAATAGTATCGGAATTAAGTATCGGAATTCCGATACCGCGAATATCGGCCGATACCCGATATTTCAGTATCGGAATGCTCAACACTATTTGGAACTCTTCCATTGTTCTCGGAATTCCGCTGAAGTTTAAAGATACTTTGGAACTCTTTCATTGCTCAAGGAATTCCGGTGACGTTTAAAAATGCTTCGGATATCTTCCATTGTTCTCGGAATTCTGCTGACGTTTAAAAATGCTTCGGTACTTTTCGATTGTTCTCGGAATTCCACTGATGTTTAAAAATGCTACGGAACTCTTCAAGTGTACTCGTAATTCCGGTGATGTTTAAAAATTCTTCGGAACTCTTACATTGTTCTCGGAATTCCGCTGAAGTTTAAAAATGCTTCTGATATCATCCATTGTTCTTGGAATTCTGCTGAAGTTTAAAAATCCTTCAGAACTCTTCCATTGTTCTCGGAATTCCGCTGATGTTTAAAAATGCTTCGGAACTCTTCCATTGTTCTTGGTATTCCACTGATGTTTAAAAATTCTTCGGAACTCTTCCATTGTTCTCGGAATTCCGCTGACGAGTAAAAATTCTTCGGAACTCTTCCATTGTTCTCGGAATTCCGCTGATGTTTAAAAATGCTTTGGAACTCTTCCAATGCTCTCGGAATTCTGCTGACGTTTAAAAATGCTTCCGATCTCTTCAATTGTTCTCGGAATTCTGCTGAAGTATAAAAATGCTTCCGAACTCTTCCATTGTTCCCGGAATTCCGCTGAAGTTTAAAAATGCTTCGGAACTCTTTCATTGCTCAAGGAATTCCGCTGAAGTTTAAAAATGCTTCGGAACTCTTTCATTGCTCAAGGAATTCCGCTGACAATCAAAAATGCTTCGGAACTCTTCCATTGTTCGTGGAATTCCGCTGACGAGTAAAAATGCTTCGGAACTCTTCCATTGTTCTCGTAATTCCGCTGACGTTTAAAAATGCTACGGAACTCTTACATTGCTCTCAGAATTCCGCTGAAGTTTAAAAATGCTTCGGAACTCTTCCATTGTTCTCGAAATTCGGCTGACCTTTAAAAATGCTTCCGATCTCTTCCATTGTTCTCGGAATTCTGCTGAAGTTTAAAAATGCATCGGAACTCTTCCATTGTCCCCGGAATTCTGCTGAAGTTTAAAAATGCTACGGAACTCTTCCATTGTTCTCGGAATTCCGCTGAAGTTTAAAAATGCTTCGGAACTCTTTCATTGCTCAAGGAATTCCGCTGACATTTAAAAATGCTTCCGATCTCTTCCATTGTTCTCGGAATTCTGCTGAAGTTTAAAAAGGCTTCGGATCTCTTTCATTGTTCTCGGAATTCCGCTGAAGTTTAAAAAGGCTTTGGAACTCTTCCATAGTTCTCAGAATTCCGCTGAAGTTTAAAAATGCTTCGGAACTCTTCCATTTTTCTCAGAATTCTGCTGAAGTTTAAAAATGCTCTGGAACACTTCCATTGTTCTCGGAATTCCGCTGAAGTTTAAAAATGCCTCGGAACTCTTCCATTGTTCTCGGAATTCCGCTGATGTTTAAAAATGCTTCGGAAATCTTTCATTGTTCTCGGAACTCTGCTGATATTTAAAAATGCTTCCGATCTCTTCCAATGTTCTGAACTCTTACATTGTTCTCAGAATTCCGCTGATGTTTAAAAATGCTTCGGAACTCTTTCATTGCTCAAGGAATTTTGCTGACATTCAAAAATCCTTCGGAACTCTTCCATTGTTTGTGGAATTCCGCTGACGAGTAAAAATCCTACGGAACTCTTCCATTGTTCTCGTAATTCCGCTGACGTTTAAAAATGCTTTGGAACTCTTACATTGCTCTCAGAATTCCGCTAAAGTTTAAAAATGTTTCGGAACTCTTCCATTGTTCTCGAAATTTTGCTGACCTTTAAAAATGCTTCCGATCTCTTCCATTGTTCTCGGAATTCTGCTGAAGTTTAAAAATGCTTCGGAACTCTTCCATTGTCCCCGGATTTCTGCTGAAGTTTAAAAATGCTGCGGAACTCTTCCATTGTTCCCGAAATTCCGCTGAAGTTTAAAAATGCTTCGGAACTCTTTCATTGCTCAAGGAATTCCGCTGACATTTAAAAATGCTTCGGAACTCTTCCATTTTTCTCAGAATTCTGCTGATGTTTAAAAATGCTCCGGAACTCTTCCATTGTTCTCGGAATTCTGCTGAAGTTTAAAAAGGCTTCGGATCTCTTTCATTGTTCTCGGAATTCCGCTGAAGTTTAAAAAGGCTTTGGAACTCTTCCACAGTTCTCAGAATTCCGCTGACATTTAAAAATGATTCGGAACTCTTCCATTGTTCTGAAATTCCACAGAGGTTTAAAAATGCTTCGGTACTTTTCCATTGTTCTCGGAATTCCGCTGACGTTTAAAAATGCTTCGGAACTCTTCCATGGTTCTCAGAATTCCGCTGAAGTTTAAAAATGCTTCTGATATCATCCATTGTTCTTGGAATTCTGCTGAAGTTTAAAAATCCTTCAGAACTCTTCCATTGTTCTCGGAATTCCGCTGATGTTTAAAAATGCTTCGGAACTCTTCCATTGTTCTTGGTATTCCACTGATGTTTAAAAATTCTTCGGAACTCTTCCATTGTTCTCGGAATTCCGCTGACGAGTAAAAATTCTTCGGAACTCTTCCATTGTTCTCGGAATTCCGCTGATGTTTAAAAATGCTTTGGAACTCTTCCATTGCTCTCGGAATTCTGCTGACGTTTAAAAATGCTTCCGATCTCTTCAATTGTTCTCGGAATTCTGCTGAAGTATAAAAATGCTTCCGAACTCTTCCATTGTTCCCGGAATTCCGCTGAAGTTTAAAAATGCTTCGGAACTCTTTCATTGCTCAAGGAATTCCGCTGAAGTTTAAAAATGCTTCGGAACTCTTTCATTGCTCAAGGAATTCCGCTGAAGTTTAAAAATGCTTCGGAACTCTTTCATTGCTCAAGGAATTCCGCTGACAATCAAAAATGCTTCGGAACTCTTCCATTGTTCGTGGAATTCCGCTGACGAGTAAAAATGCTTCGGAACTCTTCCATTGTTCTCGTAATTCCGCTGACGTTTAAAAATGCTTCGGAACTCTTACATTGCTCTCAGAATTCCGCTGAAGTTTAAAAATGCTTCGGAACTCTTCCATTGTTCTCGAAATTCTGCTGACCTTTAAAAATGCTTCCGATCTCTTCCATTGTTCTCGGAATTCTGCTGAAGTTTAAAAATGCATCGGAACTCTTCCATTGTCCCCGGAATTCTGCTGAAGTTTAAAAATGCTACGGAACTCTTCCATTGTTCTCGGAATTCCGCTGAAGTTTAAAAATGCTTCGGAACTCTTTCATTGCTCAAGGAATTCCGCTGACATTTAAAAATGCTTCCGATCTCTTCCATTGTTCTCGGAATTCTGCTGAAGTTTAAAAAGGCTTCGGATCTCTTTCATTGTTCTCGGAATTCCGCTGAAGTTTAAAAAGGCTTTGGAACTCTTCCACAGTTCTCAGAATTCCGCTGACATTTAAAAATGATTCGGAACTCTTCCATTGTTCTGAAATTCCACAGAGGTTTAAAAATGCTTCGGTACTTTTCCATTGTTCTCGGAATTCCGCTGACGTTTAAAAATGCTTCGGAACTCTTCCATGGTTCTCAGAATTCCGCTGAAGTTTAAAAATGCTTCTGATATCATCCATTGTTCTTGGAATTCTGCTGAAGTTTAAAAATCCTTCAGAACTCTTCCATTGTTCTCGGAATTCCGCTGATGTTTAAAAATTCTTCGGAACTCTTCCATTGTTCTCGGAATTCCGCTGACGAGTAAAAATTCTTCGGAACTCTTCCATTGTTCTCGGAATTCCGCTGATGTTTAAAAATGCTTTGGAACTCTTCCATTGCTCTCGGAATTCTGCTGACGTTTAAAAATGCTTCCGATCTCTTCAATTGTTCTCGGAATTCTGCTGAAGTATAAAAATGCTTCCGAACTCTTCCATTGTTCCCGGAATTCCGCTGAAGTTTAAAAATGCTTCGGAACTCTTACATTGCTCTCAGAATTCCGCTGAAGTTTAAAAATGCTTCGGAACTCTTCCATTGTTCTCGAAATTCTGCTGACCTTTAAAAATGCTTCCGATCTCTTCCATTGTTCTCGGAATTCTGCTGAAGTTTAAAAATGCATCGGAACTCTTCCATTGTCCCCGGAATTCTGCTGAAGTTTAAAAATGCTACGGAACTCTTCCATTGTTCTCGGAATTCCGCTGAAGTTTAAAAATGCTTCGGAACTCTTTCATTGCTCAAGGAATTCCGCTGACATTTAAAAATGCTTCGGAACTCTTCCATTTTTCTCAGAATTCTGCTGATGTTTAAAAATGCTCCGGAACTCTTCCATTGTTCTCGGAATTCTGCTGAAGTTTAAAAAGGCTTCGGATCTCTTTCATTGTTCTCGGAATTCCGCTGAAGTTTAAAAAGGCTTTGGAACTCTTCCATAGTTCTCAGAATTCCGCTGAAGTTTAAAAATGCTTCGGAACTCTTCCATTTTTCTCAGAATTCTGCTGACGTTTAAAAATGCTTCGGTACTTTTCCATTGTTCTCGGAATTCCGCTGACGTTTAAAAATGCTTTGGAACTCTTCCATTGTTCTCAGAATTCCGCTGAAGTTTAAAAATGCTTCTGATATCCTCCATGGTTCTTGGAATTCTGCTGACATTTCAAAATGCTTTGGAACTCTTCCATTGTTCTTGGAATTCTGCTGAAGTTTAAAAATTCTTCGGAACTCTTCCATTGTTTATGGAATTGCGCTGACATTTAAAAATGATTCGGAACTCTTCCATTGTTCTCGGAATTCCACTGAGGTTTAAAAATGCTTTGGAACTCTTCCATTGTTCTCGGAATTCCGCTGAAGTTTAAAGATACTTTGGAACTCTTTCATTGCTCAAGGAATTCTGCTGAAGTTTAAAAATGTTTCAGAACTCTTCCATTGTTCTCGTAATTCCGCTGATGTTTAAAAATGCTACATAACTCTTCCATTTTTCTCAGAATTCCGCTGAAGTTTAAAAATATTTCTGAACTCTTCCATTGTTCTAGGATTTCCTCTGAAGTTTAAAAATGCTTCGGAACTCTTCCATTGTTCTTGGAATTCCGCTGAAGATTAAAAATGCTTCGGAACCCTTACATTGTTCTCGTAATTCCGCTGATGTTTAAAAATGCTTTGGAACTCTTCCATTGTTCTCGGAATTCTGTTGACGTTAAAAAATTCTTCTGATATCCTCCATTGTTCTCGGAATTCTGCTGACATTTCAAAATGCTTCGGAACTCTTCCATTGTTCTTGGAATTCTGCTGAAGTTTAAAAATTCTTCGGAACTCTTCCATTGTTTATGGAATTGCGCTGACATTTAAAAATGATTCGGAACTCTTACATTGTTCTCGGAATTCCACTGACGTTTAAAAATGCTTTGGAACTAGTGTTGAGCGATACCTTCCGATATCGGGAAATATCGGATCGGATTGGATCGGACCGATACCGAAAAAGTATCGGATATCGCCGATTCCGATACCGGAAACCAATGCAAGTCAATGGGACATAAATATCGGAATTAAAATAAACCCTTTCTTTCCTTGTAGGTTATTTCTACATGAAGGAAAACAACTAAGAATAATGTAGAATGTATTGGGGGAGGTGGGGGAGACAATAAAGGCATAGAGGTTTAGCCCAGTCAAATGGAATAGCAGGAATTAATATTTTTTTATTATGTTCTGAGTTACGGAAATATTAACTATGTTAAGTATTTTTATATTTTGTCAGATATTTATGTTTCACTACTTCCATGCTCTTCACCTTCTTTTTTACTTCTCCCACACTTTCTCCTTCATCATCCTCAGCATCTTTTTCATCCACTTCTTCTTCACCTTCTTCTTCTTCACCTTCTTCGTATTATTCTTTTTTTTACATTCTTCATATTCTACTTCTTCATCTTCTTCATATTCTTCTTCTTCATCATATTCTTATTTGTGACAGGCATTCCTGTAGTTGTTATCTATAAAAGGTTGGACATTACACCTTTCGTTCTGCCCGTCACAAAAGATTTACAACAGGATTTGTCCGCGTTCAGTTTGGCCTGCAGCAGCAGGTCTTTTCCAGGGGCACCACGAGGAGGAACGGACTCACCCCCATACACTGCTTAGTCATCTTCTGCTTATAATTTAGATATTATCTTTTGCTCTGATTTTTAGTCTTATGCTTAATGTTCTTCCGCTTTTTGTTCTGCAGCTTCTTGTATTTCTGCTTCTTGGTTTTCTGTCTCTTGTTTTTCTGTATCTTGGTGCTTGTCTTCTCTTCTTTGTCTTCTTGGTCAACTTCTTCAGGGTCATCTTCTTGGTCTTCTTCGGGGTGGTCTTCAGGGTCGTCGTCTTCGGGGGTCCTCGTCTTCGGGGTCCTCGTCTTCTTCGGGTTGGTCTTCTGGGTCCTCGTCTTCGGGGTCCTCGTCTTCTTCGGGGTGGTCTTCAGGGTCCTCGTCTTCTTCGGGGTGGTCTTCAGGGTCCTCGTCTTCTTCGGGGTGGTCTTCAGGGTCCTCGTCTTCAGGGTCATTGTCTTCGGGGTCCTCGTCTTCTTAGGGTTGGTCTTCAGGGTCCTCGTCTTCAGGGTCCTCGTCAGGGAGATCCAGAGTGATTACCAAGAACCATTTCAAAAAGCTTGAACTTGGAAATGTAGCAGAAGGTACAAGAAAGCTGAGGAACTACCGAGGACCAGCTGACGGTACTGGAACCCGGATGGATAGCAGAAGGTACAAGAGCCAATGGAACTACCGAGGACCAGCTGATGTTACTGGAACTCGGTTACTAAGCAGGAGGTACCTGTGCCAGAAAGCACTACCAAGGACCAGCAGACGTTGGTGGAACTTGGATACCGAGAAGGAGGCACCTAATCCAAAGGCACTGCCGAGAACCAGCTGACGGTACTGGAACCCGGATGGGTAGCAGAAGGTACAAGAGCCAATGGAACTACCGAGGACCAGCTGATGTTACTGGAACCCGGATGGGTAGCAGAAGGTACAAGAGCCAATGGAACTACCGAGGACCAGCTGATGTTACTGGAACTCGGTTACTAAGCAGGAGGTACCTGTGCCAGAAAGCACTACCAAGGACCAGCAGACGTTGGTGGAACTTGGATACCGAGAAGGAGGCACCTAATCCAAAGGCACTGCCGAGAACCAGCTGACGGTACTGGAACCCGGATGGGTAGCAGAAGGTACCCATGTAAAAAAAAAGTTCAAGGCCGCGAGCCGGCCGCAGTTACCAAAACCCACAGTCCTACAGAGGGTGCTTGTCCTATTGGCACTATGGAACCAGCCTTCATTGCCAGATCCCGCAGCCCACATAGGAGTCACCTAAACTGCAGGCACCATAGAGTCGGCTAACCCGACCGCAACACGACAGGACAACGCATTGGAGGCAAAGTGACGTTGACACTACCCGGAAACAGCTGGCGTGCTGGAACCAGGCTGGGCAGGAGGGAGTACCCGTGCCAAAGACACTGCCGAGAACCAGCTGACGGTACTGGAACCCGGATGGGTAGCAGAAGATACAAGAGCAAATGGAACTACCGAGGACCAGCTGACGGTACTGGAACCCGGATGGGTAGCAGAACGTACAAGAGCCAATGGAACTACCGAGGACCAGCTGATGTTACTGGAACTCGGTTACTAAGCAGGAGGTACCTGTGCCAGAAAGCACTACCAAGGACCAGCAGACGTTGGTGGAACTTGGATACCGAGAAGGAGGCACCTAATCCAAAGGCACTGCCAAGAACCAGCTGACGGTACTGGAACCCGGATGGGTAGCAGAAGGTACCCATGTAAAAAAAAAGTTCAAGGCCGCGAGCCGGCCGCAGTTACCAAAACCCACAGTCCTACAGAGGGTGCTTGTCCTATTGGCACTATGGAACCAGCCTTCATTGCCAGATCCCGCAGCCCACATAGGAGTCACCTAAACTGCAGGCACCATAGAGTCGGCTAACCCGACCGCAACACGACAGGACAACGCATTGGAGGCAAAGTGACGTTGACACTACCCGGAAACAGCTGGCGTGCTGGAACCAGGCTGGGCAGGAGGGAGTACCCGTGCCAAAGACACTGCCGAGAACCAGCTGACGGTACTGGAACCCGGATGGGTAGCAGAAGATACAAGAGCAAATGGAACTACCGAGGACCAGCTGACGGTACTGGAACCCGGATGGGTAGCAGAAGGTACAAGAGCCAATGGAACTACCGAGGACCAGCTGATGTTACTGGAACTCGGTTACTAAGCAGGAGGTACCTGTGCCAGAAAGCACTACCAAGGACCAGCAGACGTTGGTGGAACTTGGATACCGAGAAGGAGGCACCTAATCCAAAGGCACTGCCGAGAACCAGCTGACGGTACTGGAACCCGGATGGGTAGCAGAAGATACAAGAGCAAATGGAACTACCGAGGACCAGCTGACGGTACTGGAACCCGGATGGGTAGCAGAAGATACAAGAGCAAATGGAACTACCGAGGACCAGCTGACGGTACTGGAACCCGGATGGGTAGCAGAAGGTACAAGAGCCAATGGAACTACCGAGGACCAGCTGATGTTACTGGAACTCGGTTACTAAGCAGGAGGTACCTGTGCCAGAAAGCACTACCAAGGACCAGCAGACGTTGGTGGAACTTGGATACCGAGAAGGAGGCACCTAATCCAAAGGCACTGCCGAGAACCAGCTGATGGTACTGGAACCCGGATGGGTAGCAGAAGGTACCCATGTAAAAAAAAAGTTCAAGGCCGCGAGCCGGCCGCAGTTACCAAAACCCACAGTCCTACAGAGGGTGCTTGTCCTATTGGCACTATGGAACCAGCCTTCATTGCCAGATCCCGCAGCCCACATAGGAGTCACCTAAACCTAAGGCACCATAGAGTCGGCTAACCCGACCGCAACACGACAGGACAACGCATTGGAGGCAAAGTGACGTTGACACTACCCGGAAACAGCTGGCGTGCTGGAACCAGGCTGGGCAGGAGGGAGTACTCGTGCCAAAGACACTGCCGAGAACCAGCTGACGGTACTGGAACCCGGATGGGTAGCAGAAGATACAAGAGCAAATGGAACTACCGAGGACCAGCTGACGGTACTGGAACCCGGATGGGTAGCAGAACGTACAAGAGCCAATGGAACTACCGAGGACCAGCTGATGTTACTGGAACTCGGTTACTAAGCAGGAGGTACCTGTGCCAGAAAGCACTACCAAGGACCAGCAGACGTTGGTGGAACTTGGATACCGAGAAGGAGGCACCTAATCCAAAGGCACTGCCGAGAACCAGCTGACGGTACTGGAACCCGGATGGGTAGCAGAAGATACAAGAGCAAATGGAACTACCGAGGACCAGCTGACGGTACTGGAACCCGGATGGGTAGCAGAAGATACAAGAGCAAATGGAACTACCGAGGACCAGCTGACGGTACTGGAACCCGGATGGGTAGCAGAAGGTACAAGAGCCAATGGAACTACCGAGGACCAGCTGATGTTACTGGAACTCGGTTACTAAGCAGGAGGTACCTGTGCCAGAAAGCACTACCAAGGACCAGCAGACGTTGGTGGAACTTGGATACCGAGAAGGAGGCACCTAATCCAAAGGCACTGCCGAGAACCAGCTGACGGTACTGGAACCCGGATGGGTAGCAGAAGGTACCCATGTAAAAAAAAAGTTCAAGGCCGCGAGCCGGCCGCAGTTACCAAAACCCACAGTCCTACAGAGGGTGCTTGTCCTATTGGCACTATGGAACCAGCCTTCATTGCCAGATCCCGCAGCCCACATAGGAGTCACCTAAACTGCAGGCACCATAGAGTCGGCTAACCCGACCGCAACACGACAGGACAACGCATTGGAGGCAAAGTGACGTTGACACTACCCGGAAACAGCTGGCGTGCTGGAACCAGGCTGGGCAGGAGGGAGTACCCGTGCCAAAGACACTGCCGAGAACCAGCTGACGGTACTGGAACCCGGATGGGTAGCAGAAGGTACAAGAGCCAATGGAACTGCCGAGAACCAGCTGACGGTGCTGGAGCCCAGGGTAAATACTAAAAACAGAAGAGCCAGAGGTGTATTTGGAGGAGGTTTTAAATCCGTACTACAGTGGATGTGGACAAAGCAGGAGAATTTGCCGGACACACAGCTGGGGATCAGCTGACGTTACTGAATCCCAATAACACTGGAGCAAGCGTTGACTGTGCAGACGGCACTTCTGAGCAGCAACTAGCGGTATTGGAGCCCAGGGTAAATACTAAAAACGGAGGAGCCAGAGGTGTAATTGGAGCAAGTTTTAAATAAGTAGCACAGTGAATATGGACAGAGCAGGAGAAATTGCCGTGAACACAGCAGGGGAACAGCTGACGTTACCGAACCCCAATAACACCGCAGCAAGTGTTGACTGTGCAGACGGCACTTCCGAGCGCCAACTGGCGGTGCTGGAGCCCAGGGATAAGAATGAAAACAGAGGAGCCAGAGGTGTAATTGGAGCAACTTTAAAATCTGTAGTAGTGAGAATGTGGACAGAGCAGGAGAAATTGCCGTCCGCACAGCAGGGGAACAGCTGACGTTACTGAACCCCAATAACATGGTAGCAAGTGTTGACTGTGCAGACAGCACTTCCGAGCGCCAACTGGCGGTGCTGGAGCCCAGGGATAAGAATGAAAACAGAGGAGCCAGAGGAGTAATTGGAGCAACTTTAAAATGTGTAGTACAGTGGATATGGACAAATCAGGAGAAATTGCCGTCCGCACAGCAGGAGAACAGCTGACGTTACTGAACCCCAATAACACGGCAGCAAGTGTTGACTGTGCAGACGGCACTTCCGAGCGCCAACTGGCGGTGCTGGAGCCCAGGGATAAGAATGAAAACAGAGGAGCCAGAGGTGTAATTGGAGCAACTTTAAAATCTGTAGTAGTGAGAATGTGGACAGAGCAGGAGAAATTGCCGTCCGCACAGCAGGGGAACAGCTGACGTTACTGAACCCCAATAACATGGTAGCAAGTGTTGACTGTGCAGACAGCACTTCCGAGCGCCAACTGGCGGTGCTGGAGCCCAGGGATAAGAATGAAAACAGAGGAGCCAGAGGTGTAATTGGAGCAACTTTAAAATCTGTAGTAGTGAGAATGTGGACAGAGCAGGAGAAATTGCCGTCCGCACAGCAGGGGAACAGCTGACGTTACTGAACCCCAATAACACGGCAGCAAGTGTTGACTGTGCAGACGGCACTTCCGAGCGCCAACTGGCGGTGCTGGAGCCCAGGGATAAGAATGAAAACAGAGGAGCCAGAGGTGTAATTCGAGCAACTTTAAAATGTGTAGTACAGTGGATTTGGACAAAGCAGGAGAAATTGCCGTCCGCACAGCAGGAGAACAGCTGACGTTACTGAACCCCAATAACACGGCAGCAAGTGTTGACTGTGCAGACGGCACTTCCGTGCGCCAACTGGCGGTGTTGGAGCTCAGGGATAATACTGAAAACAGAGGAGCCAGAGGTGTAATTGGAGCAACTTTAAAATCTGTAGTAGTGAGAATGTGGACAGAGCAGGAGAAATTGCCGTCCGCACAGCAGGGGAACAGCTGACGTTACTGAACCCCAATAACATGGTAGCAAGTGTTGACTGTGCAGACGGCACTTCCGTGCGCCAACTGGCGGTGTTGGAGCTCAGGGATAATACTGAAAACAGAGGAGCCAGAGGTGTAATTGGAGCAACTTTAAAATCTGTAGTAGTGAGAATGTGGACAGAGCAGGAGAAATTGCCGTCCGCACAGCAGGGGAACAGCTGACGTTACTGAACCCCAATAACATGGTAGCAAGTGTTGACTGTGCAGACAGCACTTCCGAGCGCCAACTGGCGGTGCTGGAGCCCAGGGATAAGAATGAAAACAGAGGAGCCAGAGGAGTAATTGGAGCAACTTTAAAATGTGTAGTACAGTGGATGTGGACAAATCAGGAGAAATTGCCGTCCGCACAGCAGGAGAACAGCTGACGTTACTGAACCCCAATAACACGGCAGCAAGTGTTGACTGTGCAGACGGCACTTCCGAGCGCCAACTGGCGGTGTTGGAGCTCAGGGATTACAGTTCAGGTGGTAGAAACATGAACAGAACAGGAGACCTGGATACTGTTGCCAACCAATTATTTATTCTGGAAGAGGACTGGCAAATTCATGAGAGATCCAGGCCTTGTTCATTTTGAGAAAAGTAAGCTGGTCAACGTTATCGGAGGATAGTCGCATGCGACGGTCTGTTAGTACACCACCTGCGGCACTAAAGACGCGTTCCGATAATACACTAGCAGCAGGGCAAGCTAGCACCTCCAGTGCATACTGACTAAGCTCTGGCCATGTATCCAGCTTACAGACCCAAAACTTGAAGGGAGAAGAGCCGTCTGGGAGTACACTAAGAGGGCAAGACATGTAGTCTGTCACCATCTGACGGAAACGTTGCCTCCTGCTGACTGGAGCTGTCTGTGATGGTGTAGACATTTGTGGCGGCGGGGACACAAAACTTTGCCACATTTCGGCCATACTGGTCTTGCCTTGTGCTGAGGCGCTGCTTCTGCTCCCTCTTTGTGCAGAGCTTCCTCCACTGCCTCGACGCACTGAGCTGCTTTGTAAAGCACTAGCAGCACTGCTCTCGGTTGGAATGGAGAACATGATGGAATGCACCAGTGCGTCTTGGTACTCCCGCATTTTACGCTCCCGGTTCAATGGTGTTATGAGGCTTTGTAAGTTGTCCCGGTAGCGAGGATCTAGGAGGGTGGACACCCAATAATCAGCCGTGTTGAGAATGTGGGCGATGCGGCGGTCGTTTCTGAGGCACTGCAGCATGAAATCAACCATGTGCTGCAGACTGCCAACTGGCCAAGAAACGCTGTCCCCTGCTTGAGGCGTGATCTCTGCCTGCTCTGCATCACCCCACCCTCGCTCTAGATACTGACTACTAGAGCATTGTGTACCTCCCTCCTCTGGACAGATGTCTTCCTCATCCATTGACTCCTCCTCATCCTCCTCACAAAGTGTCCCCTGCCTAGGCCTTTGTGAGGAACCACATTGCGCAGACTGTAGAGAAGCAGATGGCATTTGTGACTCCTCATCCTCCACCTCTTCCAAAACCTCGTCCCTTAGTGCTTGCAGTGTTTTTTCAAGCAGGCAGATAAGGGGGATAGTCATGCTGACTAGCGCATCATCTGCACTCGCCATCCGCGTGGAATAATCGAAGGCACGCAAAACGTGGCAAATGTCCTTCATAGAGGCCCACTCAGTGGTGGTGAAGTGTGAACGGCGCGCACTGCGACTTGTTTGCGCCTGCTGCAGCTGGTACTCCATTACTGCTGCCTGCTGCTCACACAACCTCTCCAACATATGTAACGTTGAATTCCACCTGGTGGGTAGGTCACATATGATGCGATGTTCCGGAAGACATAATCGGCGCTGCAGAGCTGCAATGCGTGATCTTGCATTGCTGGAACGCCGCAAGTGAGCGCACTCTATGCGGACCTTGTGAAGCAGTGCATCAAGATCCGGATAGTCCCTCAAAAAACTCTGCACGACCAAGTTGAGCACATGTGCCAGACATGGGATGTGAGTGAGGTTGCCTAGGCCCAGAGCTGCCACCAGATTTCGGCCATTGTCACACACTACCATGCCTGGCTGGAGATTCGCTGGCACAAACCACACGTCACTCTGCTGCTTGATGGCATTCCAGAGCTCCTGCGCTGTGTGGCTTCGATTCCCCAAAGAAATTAATTTTAATACGGCCTGTTGACGTTTGGCGACGGCTGTGCTCATATCGGTCATCATAACAGGTAACCGTTCACGGGTCGATGTGGAGGTAGACCGTGACGGCTCCTGCAGCGCTGATTCAGAGGAACTGGAGTATGAGGAGGAGTCAATGTGTACAGACTGGATTCCTGCAATCCTTGGAGTTGGCAGAACACGTACAGCGCCACTCTCAAGATCTGTACCCGGCTCCACAACATTTACCCAATGGGCAGTGAGGGAAAGGTATCGTCCCTGTCCATGCTTACTGGTCCACGCATCAGTGGTCAGGTGGACCTTGCTACTGACGGCGTTTTGTAGCGCATGTTTAATTTTTCCCTCCACATGATGTTGCAGGGCAGGGACGGCTTGCCTGCTGAAATAAAAGCGGCTGGGCACGTTGTATTGTGGGACTGCCAATGCCATAAAGTTACGGAATGTGTCAGTCTCCACCAGCCTGAATGATAGCATTTCAAGGGCCAGTAGTTTAGCAATGCCAGCATTCAGAGCCTGTGCTCGGGGGTGGTTTGCCGAGTATGGGCACCTTTTCTCCCATGCCTGTGCTAACGATGGCTGTAGACTGGCCTGGGAGTGTGAGGATGACTGGGAAAGTGGTGCTGTGGGTGGAATTACACTGTGTCTCTGTACAACAGTGCCAGAGATTCTTCCATGGCGATCCTGTGAGGAAGCCGAACCAGCTGTGTGTGAGCTGGAGGAAGAGGCTACAACACGAGCTGAAGAGGTGGTAGGTGGCGCTGTAGGTTGGCCTAGGTCTTCAGTGTGTTTGTGTAACTCCACCACGTGCTTGGTCCGCACATGTTTCCACATATTTGTGGTATTGAGGTTGCTGACACTTTTCCCTCTTTTCACCTTCTGATTACACAGCTTGCATTTGACAAAGCAAATGTCATCTGCAACTGTGTCAAAAAAGGACCAGGCACTGCAAGTCTTGGGAGCGCCCGCTTTGGATTTTGGAAGAGCCATGCTCCTAATGGGTGCCGAAGTGGAGGCTACAGGCAACCAAGTCTGCCCCCTCCCTCTCCCTCCTTTTTGGGCCGTTCGGGGAATCTCTTCCTCAGAGCTGCTCCCACCACCTTCCTGTCCCTCACGCCATGATGGGTCAAGGACCTCATCATCTACACCACCCTCTTCAAACAACTGCTTCTCCTGGGTAGTCTCGACAGCACAGTACGCACCAGAAAGTGGCACCTGAGTCTCATCATCAGATGCGTACTGAGGTGTGCTGCTGACCATAGGCACTGGCCCACCCGCCTCTTCAGATTCAGAGAGACAAAACGGTTGCGCATCACTGCATACTACCTCTTCTTCAAATTCTCGAATTCTGCTTGGCTGGCCCCCTCTTTCCAAGCCAAGAGATTCAGAGAACAGAAGTAGAGATGGCTCCTGTCCAGGGCTCTCTGACTGCCTGGGCAATTTGGCAGGTGGTGAAGAGACAGATGGGTGCTCTTCAGTGCTCAGGACCTGAGAGGATCTGGAACTAATTGAAGTCGATGCGTTAGCTGCCATCCATCCGACAACGGCTTCAATTTGGTCCTCGCGCAGCAGTGGGGTACGGCTAGCTCCTACAAAGCTGCGCATAAAGGACTGTTCCCTGGTAAAACTGGGGGATGCTGAGTCACTGGTGCCCGCAGCAGGCACAGAATCCCCACGTCCTCTCCCTGCAGGCACAGAATCCTCACGTCCTCTCCCTGCAGAAACTCCACGCCCACGCCCACGACCACGACCACATGCCTTACTCCCTGCCTTCTTCATCTTGGTAGACTGATAAAGATAGGCAGAAAAGTACTAAGGGCTTAGTGTGCTTATTCCTGAACAGCTGCTAACAGGTATAAGAAACACTAATTTTATAAAGTGTGGACTAGACTTTAATATGAGCTAATGTGGCCTACACAACTGTAAAGTGGAGTGTTTGGTGAACTTTATTTAGGTTTTTTTTGTCACAAAAAGACACTGGATGTGCCTAAAGATGTAATAACGATAGTATCACAAACTTTTTGTAGCTATTACAATGTAGGAAGGTAACCTACAATGCAATAGATGAGGCTGCAAAAAATAGGCTAATACTAATCTGGCTGGGGCTGCAGGGCCCAATGCTGCAGAAAGGCTCCTCTATCTACTCCTATATAGTGTGTTTGGAATCAATTTAGCTGAATATGGATGGAACCACCACACTAATAGGAGATATCAGGAAAAATTATGAATTGGCAATAAAGGACAATGTATGAGGCAGTGACACACACTGAGTGCACTACAACCAGACGGGGTTGAAGCACACACTACAGGGTGAGCTGCACTCACACACCAGACCTTGCAGACAGCGGTGAACAGTACAGATGCAGAGCACTGTGCACTAGTGCTGCAAGACGGAAAAAAAATTCTCTATCTACTCCTATATAGTGTGTTTGGAACCAATTTAGCTGAATACAGATGGAACCACCACACTAATAGGAGATATCAGGAAAAATTATGAATTGGCAATAAAGGACAATGTATGAGGCAGTGACACACACTGAGTGCACTACAACCAGACGGGGTTGAAGCACACACTACAGGGTGAGCTGCACTCACACACCAGACCTTGCAGACAGCGGTGAACAGTACAGATGCAGAGCACTGTGCACTAGTGCTGCAAGACGGAAAAAAATTTCTCTATCTACTCCTATATAGTGTGTTTGGAACCAATTTAGCTGAATACAGATGGAACCACCACACTAATAGGAGATATCAGGAAAAATTATGAATTGGCAATAAAGGACAATGTATGAGGCAGTGACACACACTGAGTGCACTACAACCAGACGGGGTTGAAGCACACACTACAGGGTGAGCTGCACTCACACACCAGACCTTGCAGACAGCGGTGAACAGTACAGATGCAGAGCACTGTGCACTAGTGCTGCAAGACGGAAAAAAATTTCTCTATCTACTCCTATATAGTGTGTTTGGAACCAATTTAGCTGAATACAGATGGAACCACCACACTAATAGGAGATATCAGGAAAAATTATGAATTGGCAAAAAAGGACAATGTATGAGGCAGTGACACACACTGAGTGCACTACAACCAGACTTGGCTGAAGCACACACTACAGGGTGAGCTGCACTCACACACACAGACCTTGCAGATAGCGGTGAACAGCACAGGGAACTGTGCACTAGCACTGCAAGGCACAGTGATTTAGAAAGTAGCTTGGGTAAAGCAGTATAGAGCAAATAGGTAGCTAAAACTGTCCCTCAGAACAACAGCGTCCTATCCCTAACTGAATTCACAGCAGAGTGAGCTCAAAATGGCGGCGGTGGCTTTTATAGTGCATCATGACATCATTTCAGCAGCCAATCACAGCCATGCCATTAGTTAAGATGCCTACATGCCTAACAGGATGTGCCCACACTTCTTAGGATCCTCATTGGCTGAATAAAATGAAAATGTCTCATTGCATTATGGGAACTTCCGATTCCGGTATACGATATTGCAATAGTATCGGAATTAAGTATCGGAATTCCGATACCGCGAATATCGGCCGATACCCGATATTTCAGTATCGGAATGCTCAACACTATTTGGAACTCTTCCATTGTTCTCGGAATTCCGCTGAAGTTTAAAGATACTTTGGAACTCTTTCATTGCTCAAGGAATTCCGGTGACGTTTAAAAATGCTTCGGATATCTTCCATTGTTCTCGGAATTCTGCTGACGTTTAAAAATGCTTCGGTACTTTTCGATTGTTCTCGGAATTCCACTGATGTTTAAAAATGCTACGGAACTCTTCAAGTGTACTCGTAATTCCGGTGATGTTTAAAAATTCTTCGGAACTCTTACATTGTTCTCGGAATTCCGCTGAAGTTTAAAAATGCTTCTGATATCATCCATTGTTCTTGGAATTCTGCTGAAGTTTAAAAATCCTTCAGAACTCTTCCATTGTTCTCGGAATTCCGCTGATGTTTAAAAATGCTTCGGAACTCTTCCATTGTTCTTGGTATTCCACTGATGTTTAAAAATTCTTCGGAACTCTTCCATTGTTCTCGGAATTCCGCTGACGAGTAAAAATTCTTCGGAACTCTTCCATTGTTCTCGGAATTCCGCTGATGTTTAAAAATGCTTTGGAACTCTTCCATTGCTCTCGGAATTCTGCTGACGTTTAAAAATGCTTCCGATCTCTTCAATTGTTCTCGGAATTCTGCTGAAGTATAAAAATGCTTCCGAACTCTTCCATTGTTCCCGGAATTCCGCTGAAGTTTAAAAATGCTTCGGAACTCTTTCATTGCTCAAGGAATTCCGCTGAAGTTTAAAAATGCTTCGGAACTCTTTCATTGCTCAAGGAATTCCGCTGACAATCAAAAATGCTTCGGAACTCTTCCATTGTTCGTGGAATTCCGCTGACGAGTAAAACTGCTTCGGAACTCTTCCATTGTTCTCGTAATTCCGCTGACGTTTAAAAATGCTTCGGAACTCTTACATTGCTCTCAGAATTCCGCTGAAGTTTAAAAATGCTTCGGAACTCTTCCATTGTTCTCGAAATTCTGCTGACCTTTAAAAATGCTTCCGATCTCTTCCATTGTTCTCGGAATTCTGCTGAAGTTTAAAAATGCATCGGAACTCTTACATTGTCCCCGGAATTCTGCTGAAGTTTAAAAATGCTACGGAACTCTTCCATTGTTCTCGGAATTCCGCTGAAGTTTAAAAATGCTTCGGAACTCTTTCATTGCTCAAGGAATTCCGCTGACATTTAAAAATGCTTCCGATCTCTTCCATTGTTCTCGGAATTCTGCTGAAGTTTAAAAATGCATCGGAACTCTTCCATTGTCCCCGGAATTCTGCTGAAGTTTAAAAATGCTACGGAACTCTTCCATTGTTCTCGGAATTCCGCTGAAGTTTAAAAATGCTTCGGAACTCTTTCATTGCTCAAGGAATTCCGCTGACATTTAAAAATGCTTCGGAACTCTTCCATTTTTCTCAGAATTCTGCTGATGTTTAAAAATGCTCCGGAACTCTTCCATTGTTCTCGGAATTCTGCTGAAGTTTAAAAAGGCTTCGGATCTCTTTCATTGTTCTGGGAATTCCGCTGAAGTTTAAAAAGGCTTTGGAACTCTTCCATAGTTCTCAGAATTCCGCTGAAGTTTAAAAATGCTTCGGAACTCTTCCATTTTTCTCAGAATTCTGCTGAGGTTTAAAAATGCTCTGGAACACTTCCATTGTTCTCGGAATTCCGCTGAAGTTTAAAAATGCCTCGGAACTCTTCCATTGTTCTCGGAATTCCGCTCAAGTTTAAAAATGCTTCGGAAATCTTTCATTGTTCTCGGAACTCTGCTGATATTTAAAAATGCTTCCGATCTCTTCCAATGTTCTGAACTCTTACATTGTTCTCAGAATTCCGCTGATGTTTAAAAATGCTTCGGAACTCTTTCATTGCTCAAGGAATTCTGCTGACATTCAAAAATCCTTCGGAACTCTTCCATTGTTCGTGGAATTCCGCTGACGAGTAAAAATGCTTCGGAACTCTTCCATTGTTCTCGTAATTCCGCTGACGTTTAAAAATGATTCGGAACTCTTACATTGCTCTCAGAATTCCGCTAAAGTTTAAAAATGTTTCGGAACTCTTCCATTGTTCTCGAAATTTTGCTGACCTTTAAAAATGCTTCCGATCTCTTCCATTGTTCTCGGAATTCTGCTGAAGTTTAAAAATGCTTCGGAACTCTTCCATTGTCCCCGGATTTCTGCTGAAGTTTAAAAATGCTGCGGAACTCTTCCATTGTTCCCGAAATTCCGCTGAAGTTTAAAAATGCTTCGGAACTCTTTCATTGCTCAAGGAATTCCGCTGACATTTAAAAATGCTCCGGAACTCTTCCATTGTTCTCGGAATTCTGCTGAAGTTTAAAAAGGCTTCGGATCTCTTTCATTGTTCTCGGAATTCCGCTGAAGTTTAAAAAGGCTTTGGAACTCTTACATAGTTCTCAGAATTCCGCTGACATTTAAAAATGATTCGGAACTCTTCCATTGTTCTCGGAATTCCACAGAGGTTTAAAAATGCTTCGGTACTTTTCCATTGTTCTCGGAATTCCGCTGACGTTTAAAAATGCTTCGGAACTCTTCCATGGTTCTCAGAATTCCGCTGAAGTTTAAAAATGGTTCTGATATCATCCATTGTTCTTGGAATTCTGCTGAAGTTTAAAAATCCTTCAGAACTCTTCCATTGTTCTCGGAATTCCGCTGATGTTTAAAAATGCTTTGGAACTCTTCCATTGCTCTCGGAATTCTGCTGACGTTTAAAAATGCTTCCGATCTCTTCAATTGTTCTCGGAATTCTGCTGAAGTATAAAAATGCTTCCGAACTCTTCCATTGTTCCCGGAATTCCGCTGAAGTTTAAAAATGCTTCGGAACTCTTTCATTGCTCAAGGAATTCCGCTGAAGTTTAAAAATGCTTCGGAACTCTTTCATTGCTCAAGGAATTCCGCTGACAATCAAAAATGCTTCGGAACTCTTCCATTGTTCGTGGAATTCCGCTGACGAGTAAAAATGCTTCGGAACTCTTCCATTGTTCTCGTAATTCCGCTGACGTTTAAAAATTCTTCGGAACTCTTCCATTGTTCTCGGAATTCCGCTGACGAGTAAAAATTCTTCGGAACTCTTCCATTGTTCTCGGAATTCCGCTGATGTTTAAAAATGCTTTGGAACTCTTCCATTGCTCTCGGAATTCTGCTGACGTTTAAAAATGCTTCCGATCTCTTCAATTGTTCTCGGAATTCTGCTGAAGTATAAAAATGCTTCCGAACTCTTCCATTGTTCCCGGAATTCCGCTGAAGTTTAAAAATGCTTCGGAACTCTTTCATTGCTCAAGGAATTCCGCTGAAGTTTAAAAATGCTTCGGAACTCTTTCATTGCTCAAGGAATTCCGCTGACAATCAAAAATGCTTCGGAACTCTTCCATTGTTCGTGGAATTCCGCTGACGAGTAAAAATGCTTCGGAACTCTTCCATTGTTCTCGTAATTCCGCTGACGTTTAAAAATGCTTCGGAACTCTTACATTGCTCTCAGAATTCCGCTGAAGTTTAAAAATGCTTCGGAACTCTTCCATTGTTCTCGAAATTCTGCTGACCTTTAAAAATGCTTCCGATCTCTTCCATTGTTCTCGGAATTCTGCTGAAGTTTAAAAATGCATCGGAACTCTTCCATTGTCCCCGGAATTCTGCTGAAGTTTAAAAATGCTACGGAACTCTTCCATTGTTCTCGGAATTCCGCTGAAGTTTAAAAATGCTTCGGAACTCTTTCATTGCTCAAGGAATTCCGCTGACATTTAAAAATGCTTCGGAACTCTTCCATTTTTCTCAGAATTCTGCTGATGTTTAAAAATGCTCCGGAACTCTTCCATTGTTCTCGGAATTCTGCTGAAGTTTAAAAAGGCTTCGGATCTCTTTCATTGTTCTCGGAATTCCGCTGAAGTTTAAAAAGGCTTTGGAACTCTTCCATAGTTCTCAGAATTCCGCTGAAGTTTAAAAATGCTTCGGAACTCTTCCATTTTTCTCAGAATTCTGCTGACGTTTAAAAATGCTTCGGTACTTTTCCATTGTTCTCGGAATTCCGCTGACGTTTAAAAATGCTTTGGAACTCTTCCATTGTTCTCAGAATTCCGCTGAAGTTTAAAAATGCTTCTGATATCCTCCATGGTTCTTGGAATTCTGCTGACATTTCAAAATGCTTTGGAACTCTTCCATTGTTCTTGGAATTCTGCTGAAGTTTAAAAATTCTTCGGAACTCTTCCATTGTTTATGGAATTGCGCTGACATTTAAAAATGATTCGGAACTCTTCCATTGTTCTCGGAATTCCACTGAGGTTTAAAAATGCTTTGGAACTCTTCCATTGTTCTCGGAATTCCGCTGAAGTTTAAAGATACTTCGGAACTCTTTCATTGCTCAAGGAATTCTGCTGAAGTTTAAAAATGTTTCAGAACTCTTCCATTGTTCTCGTAATTCCGCTGATGTTTAAAAATGCTACATAACTCTTCCATTTTTCTCAGAATTCCGCTGAAGTTTAAAAATATTTCTGAACTCTTCCATTGTTCTAGGATTTCCTCTGAAGTTTAAAAATGCTTCGGAACTCTTCCATTGTTCTTGGAATTCCGCTGAAGATTAAAAATGCTTCGGAACCCTTACATTGTTCTCGTAATTCCGCTGATGTTTAAAAATGCTTTGGAACTCTTCCATTGTTCTCGGAATTCTGTTGACGTTAAAAAATT
Source organism: Phyllobates terribilis (assembly GCF_046119375.1). Classification (NCBI taxonomy): domain Eukaryota; kingdom Metazoa; phylum Chordata; class Amphibia; order Anura; family Dendrobatidae; genus Phyllobates; species Phyllobates terribilis. Next base: position 304,743,121 of record NW_027362765.1, on the reverse strand, counting down.
CTTCTGATATCCTCCATTGTTCTCGGAATTCTGCTGACATTTCAAAATGCTTCGGAACTCTTCCATTGTTCTTGGAATTCTGCTGAAGTTTAAAAATTCTTCGGAACTCTTCCATTGTTTATGGAATTGCGCTGACATTTAAAAATGATTCGGAACTCTTACATTGTTCTCGGAATTCCACTGACGTTTAAAAATGCTTTGGAACTCTTCCATTGTTCTCGGAATTCCGCTGAAGTTTAAAGATACTTTGGAACTCTTTCATTGCTCAAGGAATTCCGGTGACGTTTAAAAATGCTTCGGATATCTTCCATTGTTCTCGGAATTCTGCTGACGTTTAAAAATGCTTCGGTACTTTTCGATTGTTCTCGGAATTCCACTGATGTTTAAAAATGCTACGGAACTCTTCAAGTGTACTCGTAATTCCGGTGATGTTTAAAAATTCTTCGGAACTCTTACATTGTTCTCGGAATTCCGCTGAAGTTTAAAAATGCTTCTGATATCATCCATTGTTCTTGGAATTCTGCTGAAGTTTAAAAAGCCTTCAGAACTCTTCCATTGTTCTCGGAATTCCGCTGATGTTTAAAAATGCTTCGGAACTCTTCCATTGTTCTTGGTATTCCACTGATGTTTAAAAATTCTTCGGAACTCTTCCATTGCTCAAGGAATTCCGCTGAAGTTTAAAAATGCTTCGGAACTCTTTCATTGCTCAAGGAATTCCGCTGACAATCAAAAATGCTTCGGAACTCTTCCATTGTTCGTGGAATTCCGCTGACGAGTAAAAATGCTTCGGAACTCTTCCATTGTTCTCGTAATTCCGCTGACGTTTAAAAATGCTTCGGAACTCTTACATTGCTCTCAGAATTCCGCTGAAGTTTAAAAATGCTTCGGAACTCTTCCATTGTTCTCGAAATTCTGCTGACCTTTAAAAATGCTTCCGATCTCTTCCATTGTTCTCGGAATTCTGCTGAAGTTTAAAAATGCATCGGAACTCTTCCATTGTCCCCGGAATTCTGCTGAAGTTTAAAAATGCTACGGAACTCTTCCATTGTTCTCGGAATTCCGCTGAAGTTTAAAAATGCTTCGGAACTCTTTCATTGCTCAAGGAATTCCGCTGACATTTAAAAATGCTTCCGATCTCTTCCATTGTTCTCGGAATTCTGCTGAAGTTTAAAAATGCATCGGAACTCTTCCATTGTCCCCGGAATTCTGCTGAAGTTTAAAAATGCTACGGAACTCTTCCATTGTTCTCGGAATTCCGCTGAAGTTTAAAAATGCTTCGGAACTCTTTCATTGCTCAAGGAATTCCGCTGACATTTAAAAATGCTTCGGAACTCTTCCATTTTTCTCAGAATTCTGCTGATGTTTAAAAATGCTCCGGAACTCTTCCATTGTTCTCGGAATTCTGCTGAAGTTTAAAAAGGCTTCGGATCTCTTTCATTGTTCTGGGAATTCCGCTGAAGTTTAAAAAGGCTTTGGAACTCTTCCATAGTTCTCAGAATTCCGCTGAAGTTTAAAAATGCTTCGGAACTCTTCCATTTTTCTCAGAATTCTGCTGAGGTTTAAAAATGCTCTGGAACACTTCCATTGTTCTCGGAATTCCGCTGAAGTTTAAAAATGCCTCGGAACTCTTCCATTGTTCTCGGAATTCCGCTCAAGTTTAAAAATGCTTCGGAAATCTTTCATTGTTCTCGGAACTCTGCTGATATTTAAAAATGCTTCCGATCTCTTCCAATGTTCTGAACTCTTACATTGTTCTCAGAATTCCGCTGATGTTTAAAAATGCTTCGGAACTCTTTCATTGCTCAAGGAATTCTGCTGACATTCAAAAATCCTTCGGAACTCTTCCATTGTTCGTGGAATTCCGCTGACGAGTAAAAATGCTTCGGAACTCTTCCATTGTTCTCGTAATTCCGCTGACGTTTAAAAATGATTCGGAACTCTTACATTGCTCTCAGAATTCCGCTAAAGTTTAAAAATGTTTCGGAACTCTTCCATTGTTCTCGAAATTTTGCTGACCTTTAAAAATGCTTCCGATCTCTTCCATTGTTCTCGGAATTCTGCTGAAGTTTAAAAATGCTTCGGAACTCTTCCATTGTCCCCGGATTTCTGCTGAAGTTTAAAAATGCTGCGGAACTCTTCCATTGTTCCCGAAATTCCGCTGAAGTTTAAAAATGCTTCGGAACTCTTTCATTGCTCAAGGAATTCCGCTGACATTTAAAAATGCTCCGGAACTCTTCCATTGTTCTCGGAATTCTGCTGAAGTTTAAAAAGGCTTCGGATCTCTTTCATTGTTCTCGGAATTCCGCTGAAGTTTAAAAAGGCTTTGGAACTCTTACATAGTTCTCAGAATTCCGCTGACATTTAAAAATGATTCGGAACTCTTCCATTGTTCTCGGAATTCCACAGAGGTTTAAAAATGCTTCGGTACTTTTCCATTGTTCTCGGAATTCCGCTGACGTTTAAAAATGCTTCGGAACTCTTCCATGGTTCTCAGAATTCCGCTGAAGTTTAAAAATGGTTCTGATATCATCCATTGTTCTTGGAATTCTGCTGAAGTTTAAAAATCCTTCAGAACTCTTCCATTGTTCTCGGAATTCCGCTGATGTTTAAAAATGCTTTGGAACTCTTCCATTGCTCTCGGAATTCTGCTGACGTTTAAAAATGCTTCCGATCTCTTCAATTGTTCTCGGAATTCTGCTGAAGTATAAAAATGCTTCCGAACTCTTCCATTGTTCCCGGAATTCCGCTGAAGTTTAAAAATGCTTCGGAACTCTTTCATTGCTCAAGGAATTCCGCTGAAGTTTAAAAATGCTTCGGAACTCTTTCATTGCTCAAGGAATTCCGCTGACAATCAAAAATGCTTCGGAACTCTTCCATTGTTCGTGGAATTCCGCTGACGAGTAAAAATGCTTCGGAACTCTTCCATTGTTCTCGTAATTCCGCTGACGTTTAAAAATTCTTCGGAACTCTTCCATTGTTCTCGGAATTCCGCTGACGAGTAAAAATTCTTCGGAACTCTTCCATTGTTCTCGGAATTCCGCTGATGTTTAAAAATGCTTTGGAACTCTTCCATTGCTCTCGGAATTCTGCTGACGTTTAAAAATGCTTCCGATCTCTTCAATTGTTCTCGGAATTCTGCTGAAGTATAAAAATGCTTCCGAACTCTTCCATTGTTCCCGGAATTCCGCTGAAGTTTAAAAATGCTTCGGAACTCTTTCATTGCTCAAGGAATTCCGCTGAAGTTTAAAAATGCTTCGGAACTCTTTCATTGCTCAAGGAATTCCGCTGACAATCAAAAATGCTTCGGAACTCTTCCATTGTTCGTGGAATTCCGCTGACGAGTAAAAATGCTTCGGAACTCTTCCATTGTTCTCGTAATTCCGCTGACGTTTAAAAATGCTTCGGAACTCTTACATTGCTCTCAGAATTCCGCTGAAGTTTAAAAATGCTTCGGAACTCTTCCATTGTTCTCGAAATTCTGCTGACCTTTAAAAATGCTTCCGATCTCTTCCATTGTTCTCGGAATTCTGCTGAAGTTTAAAAATGCATCGGAACTCTTCCATTGTCCCCGGAATTCTGCTGAAGTTTAAAAATGCTACGGAACTCTTCCATTGTTCTCGGAATTCCGCTGAAGTTTAAAAATGCTTCGGAACTCTTTCATTGCTCAAGGAATTCCGCTGACATTTAAAAATGCTTCGGAACTCTTCCATTTTTCTCAGAATTCTGCTGATGTTTAAAAATGCTCCGGAACTCTTCCATTGTTCTCGGAATTCTGCTGAAGTTTAAAAAGGCTTCGGATCTCTTTCATTGTTCTCGGAATTCCGCTGAAGTTTAAAAAGGCTTTGGAACTCTTCCATAGTTCTCAGAATTCCGCTGAAGTTTAAAAATGCTTCGGAACTCTTCCATTTTTCTCAGAATTCTGCTGACGTTTAAAAATGCTTCGGTACTTTTCCATTGTTCTCGGAATTCCGCTGACGTTTAAAAATGCTTTGGAACTCTTCCATTGTTCTCAGAATTCCGCTGAAGTTTAAAAATGCTTCTGATATCCTCCATGGTTCTTGGAATTCTGCTGACATTTCAAAATGCTTTGGAACTCTTCCATTGTTCTTGGAATTCTGCTGAAGTTTAAAAATTCTTCGGAACTCTTCCATTGTTTATGGAATTGCGCTGACATTTAAAAATGATTCGGAACTCTTCCATTGTTCTCGGAATTCCACTGAGGTTTAAAAATGCTTTGGAACTCTTCCATTGTTCTCGGAATTCCGCTGAAGTTTAAAGATACTTCGGAACTCTTTCATTGCTCAAGGAATTCTGCTGAAGTTTAAAAATGTTTCAGAACTCTTCCATTGTTCTCGTAATTCCGCTGATGTTTAAAAATGCTACATAACTCTTCCATTTTTCTCAGAATTCCGCTGAAGTTTAAAAATATTTCTGAACTCTTCCATTGTTCTAGGATTTCCTCTGAAGTTTAAAAATGCTTCGGAACTCTTCCATTGTTCTTGGAATTCCGCTGAAGATTAAAAATGCTTCGGAACCCTTACATTGTTCTCGTAATTCCGCTGATGTTTAAAAATGCTTTGGAACTCTTCCATTGTTCTCGGAATTCTGTTGACGTTAAAAAATTCTTCTGATATCCTCCATTGTTCTCGGAATTCTGCTGACATTTCAAAATGCTTCGGAACTCTTCCATTGTTCTTGGAATTCTGCTGAAGTTTAAAAATTCTTCGGAACTCTTCCATTGTTTATGGAATTGCGCTGACATTTAAAAATGATTCGGAACTCTTACATTGTTCTCGGAATTCCACTGACGTTTAAAAATGCTTTGGAACTCTTCCATTGTTCTCGGAATTCCGCTGAAGTTTAAAGATACTTTGGAACTCTTTCATTGCTCAAGGAATTCCGGTGACGTTTAAAAATGCTTCGGATATCTTCCATTGTTCTCGGAATTCTGCTGACGTTTAAAAATGCTTCGGTACTTTTCGATTGTTCTCGGAATTCCACTGATGTTTAAAAATGCTACGGAACTCTTCAAGTGTACTCGTAATTCCGGTGATGTTTAAAAATTCTTCGGAACTCTTACATTGTTCTCGGAATTCCGCTGAAGTTTAAAAATGCTTCTGATATCATCCATTGTTCTTGGAATTCTGCTGAAGTTTAAAAAGCCTTCAGAACTCTTCCATTGTTCTCGGAATTCCGCTGATGTTTAAAAATGCTTCGGAACTCTTCCATTGTTCTTGGTATTCCACTGATGTTTAAAAATTCTTCGGAACTCTTCCATTGCTCAAGGAATTCCGCTGAAGTTTAAAAATGCTTCGGAACTCTTTCATTGCTCAAGGAATTCCGCTGACAATCAAAAATGCTTCGGAACTCTTCCATTGTTCGTGGAATTCCGCTGACGAGTAAAAATGCTTCGGAACTCTTCCATTGTTCTCGTAATTCCGCTGACGTTTAAAAATGCTTCGGAACTCTTACATTGCTCTCAGAATTCCGCTGAAGTTTAAAAATGCTTCGGAACTCTTCCATTGTTCTCGAAATTCTGCTGACCTTTAAAAATGCTTCCGATCTCTTCCATTGTTCTCGGAATTCTGCTGAAGTTTAAAAATGCATCGGAACTCTTCCATTGTCCCCGGAATTCTGCTGAAGTTTAAAAATGCTACGGAACTCTTCCATTGTTCTCGGAATTCCGCTGAAGTTTAAAAATGCTTCGGAACTCTTTCATTGCTCAAGGAATTCCGCTGACATTTAAAAATGCTTCCGATCTCTTCCATTGTTCTCGGAATTCTGCTGAAGTTTAAAAATGCATCGGAACTCTTCCATTGTCCCCGGAATTCTGCTGAAGTTTAAAAATGCTACGGAACTCTTCCATTGTTCTCGGAATTCCGCTGAAGTTTAAAAATGCTTCGGAACTCTTTCATTGCTCAAGGAATTCCGCTGACATTTAAAAATGCTTCGGAACTCTTCCATTTTTCTCAGAATTCTGCTGATGTTTAAAAATGCTCCGGAACTCTTCCATTGTTCTCGGAATTCTGCTGAAGTTTAAAAAGGCTTCGGATCTCTTTCATTGTTCTCGGAATTCCGCTGAAGTTTAAAAAGGCTTTGGAACTCTTCCATAGTTCTCAGAATTCCGCTGAAGTTTAAAAATGCTTCGGAACTCTTCCATTTTTCTCAGAATTCTGCTGAAGTTTAAAAATGCTCTGGAACACTTCCATTGTTCTCGGAATTCCGCTGAAGTTTAAAAATGCCTCGGAACTCTTCCATTGTTCTCGGAATTCCGCTGAAGTTTAAAAATGCTTCGGAAATCTTTCATTGTTCTCGGAACTCTGCTGATATTTAAAAATGCTTCCGATCTCTTCCAATGTTCTGAACTCTCACATTGTTCTCAGAATTCCGCTGATGTTTAAAAATGCTTCGGAACTCTTTCATTGCTCAAGGAATTCTGCTGACATTCAAAAATGCTTCGGAACTCTTCCATTGTTCTCGTAATTCCGCTGACGTTTAAAAATGCTTCGGAACTCTTACATTGCTCTCAGAATTCCGCTAAAGTTTAAAAATGCTGCGGAACTCTTCCATTGTTCCCGAAATTCCGCTGAAGTTTAAAAATGCTTCGGAACTCTTTCATTGCTCAAGGAATTCCGCTGACATTTAAAAATGCTCCGGAACTCTTCCATTGTTCTCGGAATTCTGCTGAAGTTTAAAAAGGCTTCGGATCTCTTTCATTGTTCTCGGAATTCCGCTGAAGTTTAAAAAGGCTTTGGAACTCTTACATAGTTCTCAGAATTCCGCTGACATTTAAAAATGATTCGGAACTCTTCCATTGTTCTCGGAATTCCACAGAGGTTTAAAAATGCTTCGGTACTTTTCCATTGTTCTCGGAATTCCGCTGACGTTTAAAAATGCTTCGGAACTCTTCCATGGTTCTCAGAATTCCGCTGAAGTTTAAAAATGGTTCTGATATTATCCATTGTTCTTGGAATTCTGCTGAAGTTTAAAAATCCTTCAGAACTCTTCCATTGTTCTCGGAATTCCGCTGATGTTTAAAAATGCTTTGGAACTCTTCCATTGCTCTCGGAATTCTGCTGACGTTTAAAAATGCTTCCGATCTCTTCAATTGTTCTCGGAATTCTGCTGAAGTATAAAAATGCTTCCGAACTCTTCCATTGTTCCCGGAATTCCGCTGAAGTTTAAAAATGCTTCGGAACTCTTTCATTGCTCAAGGAATTCCGCTGAAGTTTAAAAATGCTTCGGAACTCTTTCATTGCTCAAGGAATTCCGCTGACAATCAAAAATGCTTCGGAACTCTTCCATTGTTCGTGGAATTCCGCTGACGAGTAAAAATGCTTCGGAACTCTTCCATTGTTCTCGTAATTCCGCTGACGTTTAAAAATGCTTCGGAACTCTTACATTGCTCTCAGAATTCCGCTGAAGTTTAAAAATGTTTCGGAACTCTTCCATTGTTCTCGAAATTCTGCTGACCTTTAAAAATGCTTCCGATCTCTTCCATTGTTCTCGGAATTCTGCTGAAGTTTAAAAATGCATCGGAACTCTTCCATTGTCCCCGGAATTCTGCTGAAGTTTAAAAATGCTACGGAACTCTTCCATTGTTCTCGGAATTCCGCTGAAGTTTAAAAATGCTTCGGAACTCTTTCATTGCTCAAGGAATTCCGCTGACATTTAAAAATGCTTTGGAACTCTTCCATTTTTCTCAGAATTCTGCTGATGTTTAAAAATGCTCCGGAACTCTTCCATTGTTCTCGGAATTCTGCTGAAGTTTAAAAAGGCTTCGGATCTCTTTCATTGTTCTCGGAATTCCGCTGAAGTTTAAAAAGGCTTTGGAACTCTTCCATAGTTCTCAGAATTCCGCTGAAGTTTAAAAATGCTTCGGAACTCTTCCATTTTTCTCAGAATTCTGCTAACGTTTAAAAATGCTTCGGTACTTTTCCATTGTTCTCGGAATTCCGCTGACGTTTAAAAATGCTTTGGAACTCTTCCATTGTTCTCAGAATTCCGCTGAAGTTTAAAAATGCTTCTGATATCCTCCATGGTTCTTGGAATTCTGCTGACATTTCAAAATGCTTTGGAACTCTTCCATTGTTCTTGGAATTCTGCTGAAGTTTAAAAATTCTTCGGAACTCTTCCATTGTTTATGGAATTGCGCTGACATTTAAAAATGATTCGGAACTCTTCCATTGTTCTCGGAATTCCACTGACGTTTAAAAATGCTTTGGAAATCTTCCATTGTTCTCGGAATTCCGCTGAAGTTTAAAGATACTTTGGAACTCTTTCATTGCTCAAGGAATTCCGGTGACGTTTAAAAATGCTTCGGAACTCTTTCATTGCTCAAGGAATTCCGCTGACGTTCAAAAATTCTTCGGAACTCTTCCATTGTTCTTGGAATTCCACTGATGTTTAAAAATTCTTCGGAACTCTTCCATTGTTCTCGGAATTCCGCTGACGAGTAAAAATGCTTCGGAACTCTTCCATTGTTCTCGTAATTCCGCTGACGTTTAAAAATGCTTCGGAACTCTTCCATTGTTCTCGGAATTCCGCTGAAGTTTAAAAATGCTTCAGAACTCTTCCATTGTTCTAGGATTTCCACTGAAGTTTAAAAATGCTCTGGAACACTTCCATTGTTCTCGGAATTCCGCTGAAGTTTAAAAATGCTTCGGAAATCTTTCATTGTTCTCGGAACTCTGCTGATATTTAAAAATGCTTCCGATCTCTTCCAATGTTCTGAACTCTTACATTGTTCTCAGAATTCCGCTGATGTTTAAAAATGCTTCGGAACTCTTTCATTGCTCACGGAATTCTGCTGACATTCAAAAATCCTTCGGAACTCTTCCATTGTTCGTGGAATTCCGCTGACGAGTAAAAATGCTTCGGAACTCTTCCATTGTTCTCGTAATTCCGCTGACGTTTAAAAATGCTTCGGAACTCTTACATTGCTCTCAGAATTCCGCTGAAGTTTAAAAATGCTTCGGAACTCTTCCATTGTTCTCGAAATTCTGCTGACCTTTAAAAATGCTTCCGATCTCTTCCATTGTTCTCGGAATTCTGCTGAAGTTTAAAAATGCATCGGAACTCTTCCATTGTCCCCGGAATTCTGCTGAAGTTTAAAAATGCTACGGAACTCTTCCATTGTTCTCGGAATTCCGCTGAAGTTTAAAAATGCTTCGGAACTCTTTCATTGCTCAAGGAATTCCGCTGACATTTAAAAATGCTTTGGAACTCTTCCATTTTTCTCAGAATTCTGCTGATGTTTAAAAATGCTCCGGAACTCTTCCATTGTTCTCGGAATTCTGCTGAAGTTTAAAAAGGCTTCGGATCTCTTTCATTGTTCTCGGAATTCCGCTGAAGTTTAAAAATGCTTCGGAACTCTTCCATTTTTCTCAGAATTCTGCTGACGTTAAAAATGCTTCGGTACTTTTCCATTGTTCTCGGAATTCCGCTGACGTTTAAAAATGCTTTGGAACTCTTCCATTGTTCTCAGAATTCCGCTGAAGTTTAAAAATGCTTCTGATATCCTCCATGGTTCTTGGAATTCTGCTGACATTTCAAAATGCTTTGGAACTCTTCCATTGTTCTTGGAATTCTGCTGAAGTTTAAAAATTCTTCGGAACTCTTCCATTGTTTATGGAATTGCGCTGACATTTAAAAATGATTCGGAACTCTTCCATTGTTCTCGGAATTCCACTGAGGTTTAAAAATGCTTTTTAACTCTTCCATTGTTCTCGGAATTCCGCTGAAGTTTAAAGATACTTCGGAACTCTTTCATTGCTCAAGGAATTCTGCTGAAGTTTAAAAATGTTTCAGAACTCTTCCATTGTTCTCGTAATTCCGCTGATGTTTAAAAATGCTACATAACTCTTCCATTTTTCTCAGAATTCCGCTGAAGTTTAAAAATATTTCTGAACTCTTCCATTGTTCTCGGAATTCTGCTGACATTTCAAAATGCTTCGGAACTCTTCCATTGTTCTTGGAATTCTGCTGAAGTTTAAAAATTCTTCGGAACTCTTCCATTGTTTATGGAATTGCGCTGACATTTAAAAATGATTCGGAACTCTTACATTGTTCTCCGAATTCCACTGACGTTTAAAAATGCTTTGGAACTCTTCCATTGTTCTCGGAATTCCGCTGAAGTTTAAAGATACTTTGGAACTCTTTCATTGCTCAAGGAATTCCGGTGACGTTTAAAAATGCTTCGGATATCTTCCATTGTTCTCGGAATTCTGCTGACGTTTAAAAATGCTTCGGTACTTTTCGATTGTTCTCGGAATTCCACTGATGTTTAAAAATGCTACGGAACTCTTCAAGTGTACTCGTAATTCCGGTGATGTTTAAAAATTCTTCGGAACTCTTACATTGTTCTCGGAATTCCGCTGAAGTTTAAAAATCCTTCAGAACTCTTCCATTGTTCTCGGAATTCCGCTGATGTTTAAAAATGCTTTGGAACTCTTCCATTGCTCTCGGAATTCTGCTGACGTTTAAAAATGCTTCCGATTTCTTCAATTGTTCTCGGAATTCTGCTGAAGTATAAAAATGCTTCCGAACTCTTCCATTGTTCCCTGAATTCCGCTGAAGTTTAAAAATGCTTCGGAACTCTTTCATTGCTCAAGGAATTCCGCTGACATTCAAAAATGCTTCGGAACTCTTCCATTGTTCTTGGAATTCCACTGATGTTTAAAAATTCTTCGGAACTCTTCCATTGTTCTCGGAATTCCGCTGACGAGTAAAAATGCTTCCGATCTCTTCCATTGTTCTCGGAATTCTGCTGAAGTTTAAAAATGCATAGGAACTCTTCCATTGTCCCCGGAATTCTGCTGAAGTTTAAAAATGCTACGGAACTCTTCCATTGTTCTCGGAATTCCGCTGAAGTTTAAAAATGCTTCGGAACTCTTTCATTGCTCAAGGAATTCCGCTGACATTTAAAAATGCTTTGGAACTCTTCCATTTTTCTCAGAATTCTGCTGATGTTTAAAAATGCTCCGGAACTCTTCCATTGTTCTCGGAATTCTGCTGAAGTTTAAAAAGGCTTCGGATCTCTTTCATTGTTCTCGGAATTCCGCTGAAGTTTAAAAAGGCTTTGGAACTCTTCCATAGTTCTCAGAATTCCGCTGAAGTTTAAAAATGCTTCGGAACTCTTCCATTTTTCTCAGAATTCTGCTGACGTTTAAAAATGCTTCGGTACTTTTCCATTGTTCTCGGAATTCCGCTGACGTTTAAAAATGCTTTGGAACTCTTCCATTGTTCTCAGAATTCCGCTGAAGTTTAAAAATGCTTCTGATATCCTCCATGGTTCTTGGAATTCTGCTGACATTTCAAAATGCTTTGGAACTCTTCCATTGTTCTTGGAATTCTGCTGAAGTTTAAAAATTCTTCGGAACTCTTCCATTGTTTATGGAATTGCGCTGACATTTAAAAATGATTCGGAACTCTTCCATTGTTCTCGGAATTCCACTGAGGTTTAAAAATGCTTTGGAACTCTTCCATTGTTCTCGGAATTCCGCTGAAGTTTAAAGATACTTCGGAACTCTTTCATTGCTCAAGGAATTCTGCTGAAGTTTAAAAATGTTTCAGAACTCTTCCATTGTTCTCGTAATTCCGCTGATGTTTAAAAATGCTACATAACTCTTCCATTTTTCTCAGAATTCCGCTGAAGTTTAAAAATATTTCTGAACTCTTCCATTGTTCTAGGATTTCCTCTGAAGTTTAAAAATGCTTCGGAACTCTTCCATTGTTCTTGGAATTCCGCTGAAGATTAAAAATGCTTCGGAACCCTTACATTGTTCTCGTAATTCCGCTGATGTTTAAAAATGCTTTGGAACTCTTCCATTGTTCTCGGAATTCTGTTGACGTTAAAAAATTCTTCTGATATCCTCCATTGTTCTCGGAATTCTGCTGACATTTCAAAATGCTTCGGAACTCTTCCATTGTTCTTGGAATTCTGCTGAAGTTTAAAAATTCTTCGGAACTCTTCCATTGTTTATGGAATTGCGCTGACATTTAAAAATGATTCGGAACTCTTCCATTGTTCTCGGAATTCCACTGACGTTTAAAAATGCTTTGGAAATCTTCCATTGTTCTCGGAATTCCGCTGAAGTTTAAAGATACTTTGGAACTCTTTCATTGCTCAAGGAATTCCGGTGACGTTTAAAAATTCTTCGGAACTCTTTCATTGCTCAAGGAATTCCGCTGACGTTCAAAAATTCTTCGGAACTCTTCCATTGTTCTTGGAATTCCACTGATGTTTAAAAATTCTTCGGAACTCTTCCATTGTTCTCGGAATTCCGCTGACGAGTAAAAATGCTTCGGAACTCTTCCATTGTTCTCGTAATTCCGCTGACGTTTAAAAATGCTTCGGAACTCTTCCATTGTTCTCGGAATTCCGCTGAAGTTTAAAAATGCTTCAGAACTCTTCCATTGCTCAAGGAATTCCGCTGACATTTAAAAATGCTTTGGAACTCTTCCATTTTTCTCAGAATTCTGCTGATGTTTAAAAATGCTCCGGAACTCTTCCATTGTTCTCGGAATTCTGCTGAAGTTTAAAAAGGCTTCGGATCTCTTTCATTGTTCTCGGAATTCCGCTGAAGTTTAAAAAGGCTTTGGAACTCTTCCATAGTTCTCAGAATTCCGCTGAAGTTTAAAAATGCTTCGGAACTCTTCCATTTTTCTCAGAATTCTGCTAACGTTTAAAAATGCTTCGGTACTTTTCCATTGTTCTCGGAATTCCGCTGACGTTTAAAAATGCTTTGGAACTCTTCCATTGTTCTCAGAATTCCGCTGAAGTTTAAAAATGCTTCTGATATCCTCCATGGTTCTTGGAATTCTGCTGACATTTCAAAATGCTTTGGAACTCTTCCATTGTTCTTGGAATTCTGCTGAAGTTTAAAAATTCTTCGGAACTCTTCCATTGTTTATGGAATTGCGCTGACATTTAAAAATGATTCGGAACTCTTCCATTGTTCTCGGAATTCCACTGACGTTTAAAAATGCTTTGGAAATCTTCCATTGTTCTCGGAATTCCGCTGAAGTTTAAAGATACTTTGGAACTCTTTCATTGCTCAAGGAATTCCGGTGACGTTTAAAAATGCTTCGGAACTCTTTCATTGCTCAAGGAATTCCGCTGACGTTCAAAAATTCTTCGGAACTCTTCCATTGTTCTTGGAATTCCACTGATGTTTAAAAATTCTTCGGAACTCTTCCATTGTTCTCGGAATTCCGCTGACGAGTAAAAATGCTTCGGAACTCTTCCATTGTTCTCGTAATTCCGCTGACGTTTAAAAATGCTTCGGAACTCTTCCATTGTTCTCGGAATTCCGCTGAAGTTTAAAAATGCTTCAGAACTCTTCCATTGTTCTAGGATTTCCACTGAAGTTTAAAAATGCTCTGGAACACTTCCATTGTTCTCGGAATTCCGCTGAAGTTTAAAAATGCTTCGGAAATCTTTCATTGTTCTCGGAACTCTGCTGATATTTAAAAATGCTTCCGATCTCTTCCAATGTTCTGAACTCTTACATTGTTCTCAGAATTCCGCTGATGTTTAAAAATGCTTCGGAACTCTTTCATTGCTCACGGAATTCTGCTGACATTCAAAAATCCTTCGGAACTCTTCCATTGTTCGTGGAATTCCGCTGACGAGTAAAAATGCTTCGGAACTCTTCCATTGTTCTCGTAATTCCGCTGACGTTTAAAAATGCTTCGGAACTCTTACATTGCTCTCAGAATTCCGCTGAAGTTTAAAAATGCTTCGGAACTCTTCCATTGTTCTCGAAATTCTGCTGACCTTTAAAAATGCTTCCGATCTCTTCCATTGTTCTCGGAATTCTGCTGAAGTTTAAAAATGCATCGGAACTCTTCCATTGTCCCCGGAATTCTGCTGAAGTTTAAAAATGCTACGGAACTCTTCCATTGTTCTCGGAATTCCGCTGAAGTTTAAAAATGCTTCGGAACTCTTTCATTGCTCAAGGAATTCCGCTGACATTTAAAAATGCTTTGGAACTCTTCCATTTTTCTCAGAATTCTGCTGATGTTTAAAAATGCTCCGGAACTCTTCCATTGTTCTCGGAATTCTGCTGAAGTTTAAAAAGGCTTCGGATCTCTTTCATTGTTCTCGGAATTCCGCTGAAGTTTAAAAATGCTTCGGAACTCTTCCATTTTTCTCAGAATTCTGCTGACGTTAAAAATGCTTCGGTACTTTTCCATTGTTCTCGGAATTCCGCTGACGTCTAAAAATGCTTTGGAACTCTTCCATTGTTCTCAGAATTCCGCTGAAGTTTAAAAATGCTTCTGATATCCTCCATGGTTCTTGGAATTCTGCTGACATTTCAAAATGCTTTGGAACTCTTCCATTGTTCTTGGAATTCTGCTGAAGTTTAAAAATTCTTCGGAACTCTTCCATTGTTTATGGAATTGCGCTGACATTTAAAAATGATTCGGAACTCTTCCATTGTTCTCGGAATTCCACTGAGGTTTAAAAATGCTTTTTAACTCTTCCATTGTTCTCGGAATTCCGCTGAAGTTTAAAGATACTTCGGAACTCTTTCATTGCTCAAGGAATTCTGCTGAAGTTTAAAAATGTTTCAGAACTCTTCCATTGTTCTCGTAATTCCGCTGATGTTTAAAAATGCTACATAACTCTTCCATTTTTCTCAGAATTCCGCTGAAGTTTAAAAATATTTCTGAACTCTTCCATTGTTCTCGGAATTCTGCTGACATTTCAAAATGCTTCGGAACTCTTCCATTGTTCTTGGAATTCTGCTGAAGTTTAAAAATTCTTCGGAACTCTTCCATTGTTTATGGAATTGCGCTGACATTTAAAAATGATTCGGAACTCTTACATTGTTCTCCGAATTCCACTGACGTTTAAAAATGCTTTGGAACTCTTCCATTGTTCTCGGAATTCCGCTGAAGTTTAAAGATACTTTGGAACTCTTTCATTGCTCAAGGAATTCCGGTGACGTTTAAAAATGCTTCGGATATCTTCCATTGTTCTCGGAATTCTGCTGACGTTTAAAAATGCTTCGGTACTTTTCGATTGTTCTCGGAATTCCACTGATGTTTAAAAATGCTACGGAACTCTTCAAGTGTACTCGTAATTCCGGTGATGTTTAAAAATTCTTCGGAACTCTTACATTGTTTTCGGAATTCCGCTGAAGTTTAAAAATCCTTCAGAACTCTTCCATTGTTCTCGGAATTCCGCTGATGTTTAAAAATGCTTTGGAACTCTTCCATTGCTCTCGGAATTCTGCTGACGTTTAAAAATGCTTTCGATTTCTTCAATTGTTCTCGGAATTCTGCTGAAGTATAAAAATGCTTCGGAACTCTTCCATTGTTCTTGGAATTCCACTGATGTTTAAAAATTCTTCGGAACTCTTCCATTGTTCTCGGAATTCCGCTGACGAGTAAAAATGCTTCCGATCTCTTCCATTGTTCTCGGAATTCTGCTGAAGTTTAAAAATGCATCGGAACTCTTCCATTGTCCCCGGAATTCTGCTGAAGTTTAAAAATGCTACGGAACTCTTCCATTGTTCTCGGAATTCCGCTGAAGTTTAAAAATGCTTCGGAACTCTTTCATTGCTCAAGGAATTCCGCTGACATTTAAAAATGCTTTGGAACTCTTCCATTTTTCTCAGAATTCTGCTGATGTTTAAAAATGCTCCGGAACTCTTCCATTGTTCTCGGAATTCTGCTGAAGTTTAAAAAGGCTTCGGATCTCTTTCATTGTTCTCGGAATTCCGCTGAAGTTTAAAAAGGCTTTGGAACTCTTCCATAGTTCTCAGAATTCCGCTGAAGTTTAAAAATGCTTCGGAACTCTTCCATTTTTCTCAGAATTCTGCTGACGTTTAAAAATGCTTCGGTACTTTTCCATTGTTCTCGGAATTCCGCTGACGTTTAAAAATGCTTTGGAACTCTTCCATTGTTCTCAGAATTCCGCTGAAGTTTAAAAATGCTTCTGATATCCTCCATGGTTCTTGGAATTCTGCTGACATTTCAAAATGCTTTGGAACTCTTCCATTGTTCTTGGAATTCTGCTGAAGTTTAAAAATTCTTCGGAACTCTTCCATTGTTTATGGAATTGCGCTGACATTTAAAAATGATTCGGAACTCTTCCATTGTTCTCGGAATTCCACTGAGGTTTAAAAATGCTTTGGAACTCTTCCATTGTTCTCGGAATTCCGCTGAAGTTTAAAGATACTTCGGAACTCTTTCATTGCTCAAGGAATTCTGCTGAAGTTTAAAAATGTTTCAGAACTCTTCCATTGTTCTCGTAATTCCGCTGATGTTTAAAAATGCTACATAACTCTTCCATTTTTCTCAGAATTCCGCTGAAGTTTAAAAATATTTCTGAACTCTTCCATTGTTCTAGGATTTCCTCTGAAGTTTAAAAATGCTTCGGAACGCTTCCATTGTTCTTGGAATTCCGCTGAAGATTAAAAATGCTTCGGAACCCTTACATTGTTCTCGTAATTCCGCTGATGTTTAAAAATGCTTTAGAACTCTTCCATTGTTCTCGGAATCCTGTTGACGTTAAAAAATTCTTCTGATATCCTCCATTGTTCTCGGAATTCTGCTGACATTTCAAAATGCTTCGGAACTCTTCCATTGTTCTTGGAATTCTGCTGAAGTTTAAAAATTCTTCGGAACTCTTCCATTGTTTATGGAATTGCGCTGACATTTAAAAATGATTCGGAACTCTTCCATTGTTCTCGGAATTCCACTGACGTTTAAAAATGCTTTGGAAATCTTCCATTGTTCTCGGAATTCCGCTGAAGTTTAAAGATACTTTGGAACTCTTTCATTGCTCAAGGAATTCCGGTGACGTTTAAAAATGCTTCGGAACTCTTTCATTGCTCAAGGAATTCCGCTGACGTTCAAAAATTCTTCGGAACTCTTCCATTGTTCTTGGAATTCCACTGATGTTTAAAAATTCTTCGGAACTCTTCCATTGTTCTCGGAATTCCGCTGACGAGTAAAAATGCTTCGGAACTCTTCCATTGTTCTCGTAATTCCGCTGACGTTTAAAAATGCTTCGGAACTCTTCCATTGTTCTCGGAATTCCGCTGAAGTTTAAAAATGCTTCAGAACTCTTCCATTGTTCTAGGATTTCCACTGAAGTTTAAAAATGCTCTGGAAAACTTCCATTGTTCTCGGAATTCCGCTGAAGTTTAAAAATGCTTCGGAAATCTTTCATTGTTCTCGGAACTCTGCTGATATTTAAAAATGCTTCCGATCTCTTCCAATGTTCTGAACTCTTACATTGTTCTCAGAATTCCGCTGATGTTAAAAATGCTTCGGAACTCTTTCATTGCTCACGGAATTCTGCTGACATTCAAAAATCCTTCGGAACTCTTCCATTGTTCGTGGAATTCCGCTGACGAGTAAAAATGCTTCGGAACTCTTCCATTGTTCTCGTAATTCCGCTGACGTTTAAAAATGCTTCGGAACTCTTACATTGCTCTCAGAATTCCGCTAAAGTTTAAAAATGTTTCGGAACTCTTCCATTGTTCTCGAAATTCTGCTGACCTTTAAAAATGCTTCCGATCTCTTCCATTGTTCTCGGAATTCTGCTGAAGTTTAAAAATGCTTCGGAACTCTTCCATTGTCCCCGGATTTCTGCTGAAGTTTAAAAATGCTGCGGAACTCTTCCATTGTTCCCGAAATTCCGCTGAAGTTTAAAAATGCTTCGGAACTCTTTCATTGCTCAAGGAATTCCGCTGACATTTAAAAATGCTTCGGAACTCTTCCATTTTTCTCAGAATTCTGCTGATGTTTAAAAATGCTCCGGAACTCTTCCATTGTTCTCGGAATTCTGCTGAAGTTTAAAAAGGCTTCGGATCTCTTTCATTGTTCTCGGAATTCCGCTGAAGTTTAAAAAGGCTTTGGAACTCTTCCATAGTTCTCAGAATTCTGCTGACATTTAAAAATGATTCGGAACTCTTCCATTGTTCTCGGAATTCCACAGAGGTTTAAAAATGCTTCGGTACTTTTCCATTGTTCTCGGAATTCCGCTGACGTTTAAAAATGCTTCGGAACTCTTCCATGGTTCTCAGAATTCCGCTGAAGTTTAAAAATGCTTCTGATATCATCCATTGTTCTTGGAATTCTGCTGAAGTTTAAAAATCCTTCAGAACTCTTCCATTGTTCTCGGAATTCCGCTGATGTTTAAAAATGCTTTGGAACTCTTCCATTGCTCTCGGAATTCTGCTGACGTTTAAAAATGCTTCCGATCTCTTCAATTGTTCTCGGAATTCTGCTGAAGTATAAAAATGCTTCCGAACTCTTCCATTGTTCCCGGAATTCCGCTGAAGTTTAAAAATGCTTCGGAACTCTTTCATTGCTCAAGGAATTCCGCTGAAGTTTAAAAATGCTTCGGAACTCTTTCATTGCTCAAGGAATTCCGCTGACAATCAAAAATGCTTCGGAACTCTTCCATTGTTTGTGGAATTCCGCTGACGAGTAAAAATGCTTCGGAACTCTTCCATTGTTCTCGTAATTCCGCTGACGTTTAAAAATGCTTCGGAACTCTTACATTGCTCTCAGAATTCCGCTGAAATTTAAAAATGCTTCGGAACTCTTCCATTGTTCTCGAAATTCTGCTGACCTTTAAAAATGCTTCTGATCTCTTCCATTGTTCTCGGAATTCTGCTGAAGTTTAAAAATGCATCGGAACTCTTCCATTGTCCCCGGAATTCTGCTGAAGTTTAAAAATGCTACGGAACTCTTCCATTGTTCTCGGAATTCCGCTGAAGTTTAAAAATGCTTCGGAACTCTTTCATTGCTCAAGGAATTCCGCTGACATTTAAAAATGCTTTGGAACTCTTCCATTTTTCTCAGAATTCTGCTGATGTTTAAAAATGCTCCGGAACTCTTCCATTGTTCTCGGAATTCTGCTGAAGTTTAAAAATGCTTCGGATCTCTTTCATTGTTCTCGGAATTCCGCTGAAGTTTAAAAAGGCTTTGGAACTCTTCCATAGTTCTCAGAATTCCGCTGAAGTTTAAAAATGCTTCGGAACTCTTCCATTTTTCTCAGAATTCTGCTGACGTTTAAAAATGCTTCGGTACTTCTCCATTGTTCTCGGAATTCCGCTGACGTTTAAAAATGCTTTGGAACTCTTCCATTGTTCTCAGAATTCCGCTGAAGTTTAAAAATGCTTCTGATATCCTCCATGGTTCTTGGAATTCTGCTGACATTTCAAAATGCTTTGGAACTCTTCCATTGTTCTTGGAATTCTGCTGAAGTTTAAAAATTCTTCGGAACTCTTCCATTGTTTATGGAATTGCGCTGACATTTAAAAATGATTCGGAACTCTTCCATTGTTCTCGGAATTCCACTGAGGTTTAAAAATGCTTTTTAACTCTTCCATTGTTCTCGGAATTCCGCTGAAGTTTAAAGATACTTCGGAACTCTTTCATTGCTCAAGGAATTCTGCTGAAGTTTAAAAATGTTTCAGAACTCTTCCATTGTTCTCGTAATTCCGCTGATGTTTAAAAATGCTACATAACTCTTCCATTTTTCTCAGAATTCCGCTGAAGTTTAAAAATATTTCTGAACTCTTCCATTGTTCTCGGAATTCTGCTGACATTTCAAAATGCTTCGGAACTCTTCCATTGTTCTTGGAATTCTGCTGAAGTTTAAAAATTCTTCGGAACTCTTCCATTGTTTATGGAATTGCGCTGACATTTAAAAATGATTCGGAACTCTTACATTGTTCTCCGAATTCCACTGACGTTTAAAAATGCTTTGGAACTCTTCCATTGTTCTCGGAATTCCGCTGAAGTTTAAAGATACTTTGGAACTCTTTCATTGCTCAAGGAATTCCGGTGACGTTTAAAAATGCTTCGGATATCTTCCATTGTTCTCGGAATTCTGCTGACGTTTAAAAATGCTTCGGTACTTTTCGATTGTTCTCGGAATTCCACTGATGTTTAAAAATGCTACGGAACTCTTCAAGTGTACTCGTAATTCCGGTGATGTTTAAAAATTCTTCGGAACTCTTACATTGTTCTCGGAATTCCGCTGAAGTTTAAAAATCCTTCAGAACTCTTCCATTGTTCTCGGAATTCCGCTGATGTTTAAAAATGCTTTGGAACTCTTCCATTGCTCTCGGAATTCTGCTGACGTTTAAAAATGCTTCCGATTTCTTCAATTGTTCTCGGAATTCTGCTGAAGTATAAAAATGCTTCCGAACTCTTCCATTGTTCCCTGAATTCCGCTGAAGTTTAAAAATGCTTCGGAACTCTTTCATTACTCAAGGAATTCCGCTGACATTCAAAAATGCTTCGGAACTCTTCCATTGTTCTTGGAATTCCACTGATGTTTAAAAATTCTTCGGAACTCTTCCATTGTTCTCGGAATTCCGCTGACGAGTAAAAATGCTTCGGAACTCTTCCATTGTTCTCGTAATTCCGCTGACGTTTAAAAATGCTTCGGAACTCTTCCATTGTTCTCGGAATTCCGCTGAAGTTTAAAAATGCTTCAGAACTCTTCCATTGTTCTAGGATTTCCACTGAAGTTTAAAAATGCTCTGGAACACTTCCATTGTTCTCGGAATTCCGCTGAAGTTTAAAAATGCTTCGGAACTCTTCCATTGTTCTCGTAATTCTGCTGACGTTTAAAAATGCTTCGGAACTCTTACATTGCTCTCAGAATTCCGCTAAAGTTTAAAAATGTTTCGGAACTCTTCCATTGTTCTCGAAATTCTGCTGACCTTTAAAAATGCTTCCGATCTCTTCCATTGTTCTCGGAATTCTGCTGAAGTTTAAAAATGCTTCGGAACTCTTCCATTGTCCCCGAATTTCTGCTGAAGTTAAAAATGCTGCGGAACTCTTCCATTGTTCCCGAAATTCCGCTGAAGTTTAAAAATGCTTCGGAACTCTTTCATTGCTCAAGGAATTCCGCTGACATTTAAAAATGCTTCGGAACTCTTCCATTTTTCTCAGAATTCTGCTGATGTTTAAAAATGCTCCGGAACTCTTCCATTGTTCTCGGAATTCTGCTGAAGTTTAAAAAGGCTTCGGATCTCTTTCATTGTTCTCGGAATTCCGCTGAAGTTTAAAAAGGCTTTGGAACACTTCCATAGTTCTCAGAATTCCGCTGACATTTAAAAATGATTCGGAACTCTTCAATTGTTCTCGGAATTCCACAGAGGTTTAAAAATGCTTCGGTACTTTTCCATTGTTCTCGGAATTCCGCTGACGTTCAAAAATGCTTCGGAACTCTTCCATGGTTCTCAGAATTCCGCTGAAGTTTAAAAATGCATCTGATATCATCCATTGTTCTTGGAATTCTGCTGAAGTTTAAAGATACTTCGGAACTCTTTCATTGCTCAAGGAATTCCGGTGACGTTTAAAAATGCTTCGGAACTCTTCCATTTATCTCAGAATTCGGCTGACATTTAAAAATGCTTCGGATATCTTCCATTGTTCTCGGAATTCTGCTGACGTTTAAAAATGCTTCGGTACTTTTCGATTGTTCTCGGAATTCCGCTGATGTTTAAAAATGCTACGGAGCTCTTCAAGCGTACTCGTAATTACGGTGATGTTTAAAAATTCTTCGGAACACTTACATTGTTCTCGGAATTCCGCTGAAGTTTATAAATGCTTCGGAACTCTTCCATTGTTCTAGGATTTCCAATGAAGAATAAAAATGCTTCGGAACTCTTTCATTGCTCAAGGAATTCCGCTGACGTTCAAAAATTCTTCGGAACTCTTCCATTGTTCTTGGAATTCCACTGATGTTTAAAAATTCTTCGGAACTCTTCCATTGTTATCGAAATTCCGCTGACGAGTAAAAATGCTTCGGAACTCTTCCATTGTTCTCGTAATTCCGCTGACGTTTAAAAATGCTTCGGAACTCTTCCATTGTTCTCGGAATTCCGCTGAAGTTTAAAAATGCTTCGGAAATCTTCCATTGTTCTCGGAACTCTGCTGATATTTAAAAATGCTTCCGATCTCTTCCAATGTTCTGAACTCTTACATTGTTCTCGGAATTCTGCTGATGTTTAAAAATGATTCGGAACTCTTCCATTGATCCCAGCATTCCGCTGAAGTTTAAAAATGCTTCGGAACTCTTTCATTGCTCAAGGAATTCCGCTGACATTCAAAAATGCTTCGGAACTCTTCCATTGTTCGTGAAATTCCGCTGACGAGTAAAAATGCTTCGGAACTCTTCCATTGTTCTCGTAATTCCGCTGACGTTTAAAAATGCTTCGGAACTCTTACATTGTTCTCAGAATTCTGCTGAAGTTTAAAAATGCTTCGGAACTCTTCCATTGTTCTCGAAATTCTGCTGACCTTTAAAAATGCTTCCGATCTCTTCCATTGTTCTCGGAATTCTGCTGAAGTTTAAAAATGCTTCCGAACTATTCCATTGTTCCCGGAATTCTCCTGAAGTTTATAAATGCATCGGAACTCTTGCATTGCTCAAGGAATTCCGCTGACGTTCAAAAATGCTTCGGAACTCTTTCATTGCTCAAGGAATTCCGCTGACATTTAAAAATGCTTCGGAACTCTTCCATTTTTCTCAGAATTATGCTGATGTTTAAAAATGCTTCGGAACTCTTCCATTGTTCTCGGAATTCCGCTGAAGTTTAAAAATGCTTCAGAACTCTTCCATTGTTCTAGGATTTCCACTGAAGTTTAAAAATGCTCTGGAACACTTCCATTGTTCTCGGAATTCCGCTGAAGTTTAAAAATGCCTCGGAACTCTTCCATTGTTCTCGGAATTCCGCTGAAGTTTAAAAATGCTTCGGAAATCTTTCATTGTTCTCGGAACTCTGCTGATATTTAAAAATGCTTCCGATCTCTTCCAATGTTCTGAACTCTTACATTGTTCTCAGAATTCCGCTGATGTTTAAAAATGCTTCGGAACACTTTCATTGCTCAAGGAGTTCTGCTGACATTCAAAAATCCTTCGGAACACTTCCATTGTTCGTGGAATTCCGCTGACGAGTAAAAATGCTTCGGAACTCTTCCATTGTTCTCGTAATTCCGCTGACGTTTAAAAATGCTTCGGAACTCTTACATTGCTCTCAGAATTCCGCTAAAGTTTAAAAATGTTTCGGAACTCTTCCATTGTTCTCGAAATTCTGCTGACCTTTAAAAATGCTTCCGATCTCTTCCATTGTTCTCGGAATTCTGCTGAAGTTTAAAAATGCTTCGGAACTCTTCCATTGTCCCCGGATTTCTGCTGAAGTTTAAAAATGCTGCGGAACTCTTCCATTGTTCCCGAAATTCCGCTGAGGTTTAAAAATGCTTCGGAACTCTTTCATTGCTCAAGGAATTCCGCTGACATTTAAAAATGCTTCGAAACTCTTCCATTTTTCTCAGAATTCTGCTGATGTTTAAAAATGCTCCGGAACTCTTCCATTGTTCTCGGAATTCTGCTGAAGTTTAAAAAGGCTTCGGATCTCTTTCATTGTTCTCGGAATTCCGCTGAAGTTCAAAAAGGCTTTGGAACTCTTCCATAGTTCTCAGAATTCCGCTGACATTTAAAAATGATTCGGAACTCTTCCATTGTTCTCGGAATTCCACAGAGGTTTAAAAATGCTTCGGTACTTTTCCATTGTTCTCGGAATTCCGCTGACGTTTAAAAATGCTTCGGAACTCTTCCATGGTTCTCAGAATTCCGCTGAAGTTTAAAAATGCTTCTGATATCATCCATTGTTCTTGGAATTCTGCTGAAGTTTAAAAATCCTTCAGAACTCTTCCATTGTTCTCGGAATTCCGCTGATGTTTAAAAATGCTTTGGAACTCTTCCATTGCTCTCGGAATTCAGCTGACGTTTAAAAATACTTCCGATCTCTTCAATTGTTCTCGGAATTCTGCTGAAGTATAAAAATGCTTCCGAACTCTTCCATTGTTCCCGGAATTCCGCTGAAGTTTAAAAATGCTTCGGAACTCTCTCATTGCTCAAGGAATTCCGCTGAAGTTTAAAAATGCTTTGGAACTCTTTCATTGCTCAAGGAATTCCGCTGACAATCAAAAATGCTTCGGAACTCTTCCATTGTTCGTGGAATTCCGCTGACGAGCAAAAATGCTTCGGAACTCTTCCATTGTTCTCGTAATTCCGCTGACGTTTAAAAATGCTTCGGAACTCTTACATTGCTCTCAGAATTCCGCTGAAGTTTAAAAATGCTTCGGAACTCTTCCATTGTTCTCGAAATTCTGCTGACCTTTAAAAATGCTTCCGATCTCTTCCATTGTTCTCGGAATTCTGCTGAAGTTTAAAAATGCATCGGAACTCTTCCATTGTCCCCGGAATTCTGCTGAAGTTTAAAAATGCTACGGAACTCTTCCATTGTTCTCGGAATTCCGCTGAAGTTTAAAAATGCTTCGGAACTCTTTCATTGCTCAAGGAATTCCGCTGACATTTAAAAATGATTCGGAACTCTTCCATTGTTCTCGGAATTCTGCTGAAGTTTAAAAATGCTTCTGATATCCTCCATGGTTCTTGGAATTCTGCTGACATTTCAAAATGCTTTGGAACTCTTCCATTGTTCTTGGATTTCTGCTGAAGTTTAAAAATGCTGCGGAACTCTTCCATTGTTCCCGAAATTCCGCTGAAGTTTAAAAACGCTTCGGAACTCTTTCATTGCTCAAGGAATTCCGCTGACATTTAAAAATGCTTCGGAACTCTTTCATTTTTCTCAGAATTCTGCTGATGTTTAAAAATGCTCCGGAACTCTTCCATTGTTCTCGAATTCTGCTGAAGTTTAAAAAGGCTTCGGATCTCTTTCATTGTTCTCGGAATTCCGCTGAAGTTTAAAAAGGCTTTGGAACTCTTCCATAGTTCTCAGAATTCCGCTGACATTTAAAAATGATTCGGAACTCTTCCATTGTTCTCGGAATTCCACAGAGGTTTAAAAATGCTTCGGTACTTTTCCATTGTTCTCGGAATTCCGCTGACGTTTAAAAATGCTTCGGAACTCTTCCATGGTTCTCAGAATTCCGCTGAAGTTTAAAAATGCTTCTGATATCATCCATTGTTCTTGGAATTCTGCTGAAGTTTAAAAATCCTTCAGAACTCTTCCATTGTTCTCGGAATTCCGCTGATGTTTAAAAATGCTTTGGAACTCTTCCATTGCTCTCGGAATTCTGCTGACGTTAAAAAATGCTTCCGATCTCTTCAATTGTTCTCGGAATTCTGCTGAAGTATAAAAATGCTTCCGAACTCTTCCATTGTTTCCGGAATTCCGCTGAAGTTTAAAAATGCTTCGGAACTCTTTCATTGCTCAAGGAATTCCGCTGAAGTTTAAAAATGCTTCGGAACTCTTTCATTGCTCAAGGAATTCCGCTGACAATCAAAAATGCTTCGGAACTCTTCCATTGTTCGTGGAATTCCGCTGACGAGTAAAAATGCTTCGGAACTCTTCCATTGTTCTCGTAATTCCGCTGACGTTTAAAAATGCTTCGGAACTCTTACATTGCTCTCAGAATTCCGCTGAAGTTTAAAAATGCTTCGGAACTCTTCCATTGTTCTCGAAATTCTGCTGACCTTTAAAAATGCTTCCGATCTCTTCCATTGTTCTCGGAATTCTGCTGAAGTTTAAAAATGCATCGGAACTCTTCCATTGTCCCCGGAATTCTGCTGAAGTTTAAAAATGCTACGGAACTCTTCCATTGTTCTCGGAATTCGGCTGAAGTTTAAAAATGCTTCGGAACTCTTTCATTGCTCAAGGAATTCCGCTGACATTTAAAAATGCTTCGGAACTCTTCCATTTTTCTCATAATTCTGCTGATGTTTAAAAATGCTCCGGAACTCTTCCATTGTTCTCGGAATTCCGCTGAAGTTTAAAAAGGCTTTGGAACTCTTCCATTTTTCTCAGAATTCTGCTGACGTTTAAAAATGCTTCGGTACTTTTCCATTGTTCTCGGAATTCCGCTGACGTTTAAAAATGCTTTGGAACTCTTCCATTGTTCTCAGAATTCCGCTGAAGTTTAAAAATGCTTCTGATATCCTCCATGGTTCTTGGAATTCTGCTGACATTTCAAAATGCTTTGGAACTCTTCCATTGTTCTTGGAATTCTGCTGAAGTTTAAAAATTCTTCGGAACTCTTCCATTGTTTATGGAATTGCGCTGACATTTAAAAATGATTCGGAACTCTTCCATTGTTCTCGGAATTCCACTGAGGTTTAAAAATGCTTTGGAACTCTTCCATTGTTCTCGGAATTCCGCTGAAGTTTAAAGATACTTCGGAACTCTTTCATTGCTCAAGGAATTCTGCTGAAGTTTAAAAATGTTTCAGAACTCTTCCATTGTTCTCGTAATTCCGCTGATGTTTAAAAATGCTACATAACTCTTCCATTTTTCTCAGAATTCCGCTGAAGTTTAAAAATATTTCTGAACTCTTCCATTGTTCTTGGAATTCCGCTGAAGATTAAAAATGCTTCGGAACCCTTACATTGTTCTCGTAATTCCGCTGATGTTTAAAAATGCTTTGGAACTCTTCCATTGTTCTCGGAATTCTGTTGACGTTAAAAAATTCTTCTGATATCCTCCATTGTTCTCGGAATTCTGCTGACATTTCAAAATGCTTCGGAACTCTTCCATTGTTCTTGGAATTCTGCTGAAGTTTAAAAATTCTTCGGAACTCTTCCATTGTTTATGGAATTGCGCTGACATTTAAAAATGATTCGGAACTCTTCCATTGTTCTCGGAATTCCACTGACGTTTAAAAATGCTTCGGTACTTTTCGATTGTTCTCGGAATTCCACTGATGTTTAAAAATGCTACGGAACTCTTCAAGTGTACTCGTAATTCCGGTGATGTTTAAAAATTCTTCGGATCTCTTACATTGTTCTCGGAATTCCGCTGAAGTTTAAAAATCCTTCAGAACTCTTCCATTGTTCTCGGAATTCCGCTGATGTTTAAAAATGCTTTGGAACTCTTCCATTGCTCTCGGAATTCTGCTGACGTTTAAAAATGCTTCCGATTTCTTCAATTGTTCTCGGAATTCTGCTGAAGTATAAAAATGCTTCCGAACTCTTCCATTGTTCCCTGAATTTCGCTGAAGTTTAAAAATGCTTCGGAACTCTTTCATTGCTCAAGGAATTCCGCTGACATTCAAAAATGCTTCGGAACTCTTCCATTGTTCTTGGAATTCCACTGATGTTTAAAAATTCTTCGGAACTCTTCCATTGTTCTCGGAATTCCGCTGACGAGTAAAAATGCTTCGGAACTCTTCCATTGTTCTCGTAATTCCACTGACGTTTAAAAATGCTTCGGAACTCTTCCATTGTCCCCGAATTTCTGCTGAAGTTTAAAAATGCTGCGGAACTCTTCCATTGTTCCCGAAATTCCGCTGAAGTTTAAAAATGCTTCGGAACTCTTTCATTGCTCAAGGAATTCCGCTGACATTTAAAAATGCTTCGGAACTCTTCCATTTTTCTCAGAATTCTGCTGATGTTTAAAAATGCTCCGGAACTCTTCCATTGTTCTCGGAATTCTGCTGAAGTTTAAAAAGGCTTCGGATCTCTTTCATTGTTCTCGGAATTCCGCTGAAGTTTAAAAAGGCTTTGGAACACTTCCATAGTTCTCAGAATTCCGCTGACATTTAAAAATGATTCGGAACTCTTCCATTGTTCTCGGAATTCCACAGAGGTTTAAAAATGCTTCGGTACTTTTCCATTGTTTTCGGAATTCCGCTGACGTTTAAAAATGCTTCGGAACTCTTCCATGGCTCTCAGAATTCCGCTGAAGTTTAAAAATGCTTCTGATATCATCCATTGTTCTTGTAATTCTGCTGAAGTTTAAAGATACTTCGGAACTCTTTCATTGCTCAAGGAATTCCGGTGACGTTTAAAAATGCTTCGGAATTCTTCCATTTATCTCAGAATTCGGCTGACATTTAAAGATGCTTCGGATATCTTCCATTGTTCTCGGAATTCTGCTGACGTTTAAAAATGCTTCGGTACTTTTCGATTGTTCTCGGAATTCCGCTGATGTTTAAAAATGCTACGGAGCTCTTCAAGCGTACTCGTAATTACGGTGATGTTTAAAAATTCTTCGGAACTCTTCCATTGTTCTCGGAATTCCGCTGAAGTTTAAAAATGCTTCGGAACTCTTTCATTGCTCAAGGAATTCCGCTGACGTTCAAAAATTCTTCGCAACTCTTCCATTGTTCTTGGAATTCCACTGATGTTTAAAAATTCTTCGGAACTCTTCCATTGTTATCGAAATTCCGCTGACGAGTAAAAATGCTTCGGAACTCTTCCATTGTTCTCGTAATTCCGCTGACGTTTAAAAATGCTTCGGAACTCTTCCATTGTTCTCGGAATTCCGCTGAAGTTTAAAATGCTTCGGAAATCTTCCATTGTTCTCGGAACTCTGCTGATATTTAAAAATGCTTCCGATCTCTTCCAATGTTCTGAACTCTTACATTGTTCTCAGAATTCCGCTGATGTTTAAAAATGCTTCGGAACACTTCAATTGTTCTCGGAATTCTGCTGAAGTTTAAAAATGCTTCGGAACTCTTCCATTGTTCCCGGAAATCTCCTGAAGTTTATTAATGCATCGGAACTCTTGCATTGCTCAAGGAATTCCGCTGACGTTCAAAAATGCTTCGGAACTCTTTCATTGCTCAAGGAATTCCGCTGACATTTAAAAATGCTTCGGAACTCTTCAATTTTTCTCAGAATTATGCTGATGTTTAAAAATGCTTGGGAAACTCTTCCATTATTCTCGGAATTCTGCTGAAGTTTAAAAAGGCTTTGGATCTCTTTCTTTGTTCTCGGAATTCCACTGAAGTTTAAAAAGGCTTTGGAACTCTTCCATAGTTCTCAGAATTCCGCTGAAGTTTAAAAATGCATCGGAACTCTTCCATTTTTCTCAGAATTCTGCTGACGTTTAAAAATGCTTCGGTACTTTTCCATTGTTCTCGGAATTCCGCTGACGTTTAAAAATGCTTCGGAACTCTTCCATTGTTCTCGTAATTCCGCTGATGTTAAAAAATGCTTCGGAACTCTTACATTGTTCTCAGAATTCCGCTGACGTTTAAAAATGCTTCGGTACTCTTCCATTGTTCTAGGATTTCCGATGAAGTTTAAAAATGCTTCTTAACTGTTACATTGTTCTCAGAATTCCACTGATGTTTAAAAATGCTTTGGACACTTCAATTGTTCTCGTAATTCTGCTGAAGTTTAAAAATGCTTTGTAACTCTTCCATTGTTCCCGGAATTCTGCTGAAGTATAAAAATGCTTCCGAACTCTTCCATTTTTCCCAGGATTCCGCTGAAGTTTAAAAATGCTTCGGAACTCTTTCATTGCTCAAGGAATTCCGCTGACGTTTAAAAATGCTTCAGAACTCTTCCATTGTTCTCGGAATTCTGCTGAAGTTTATAAATGCATCGGAACTCTTCCATTGTTCCCGAAATTCCACTGAAGTTTAAAAATGCTTCGGAACTCTTTCATTGTTCAACGAATTTCGCTGACGTTTAAAAATACTTCGGAACTATTCCATTCTGCTGAAGTTTAATAATGCTTCGGAACTCTTTCATTGTTCTCGGAATTCTGATGACGTTTAAAAATGCTTCGGAACGCATCCATTTTTCTCAGAATTCCGCTGAAGTTTAAAAATGCTTCGGTACTTTTCCATTGCTCCCGGAATTCCGCTGACATTTAAAAATGCTTTGGAACTCTTCCATTGTTCTCGGAATTCCGCTGAAGTTTAAAAATGCTTCGGAACTCTTCCATTGTTCTAGGGCTTCCGATGAAGTTTAAAAATGCTTCGGAACTCTTGCATTGCTCAAGGAATTCCGCTGACGTTCAAAAATGCTTTGGAACTCTGCTATTGTTGTCGGAATTCCGCTGACGAGTAAAAATGCTTCGGAACTCTTCCATTGTTCTCTTAATTCCGCTGACGTTTAAATATGCTTCGGAACTCTTTCATTTTTCAAGGAATTCCGCTGACGTTTAAAAATACTTCGGAACTATTCCATTGCTCTCGGAATTCTGCTGAAATTTAATAATGCTTCGGAACTCTTTCATTGTTCTCGGAATTCCGCTGACATTTAAAAATGCTTCGGAACTCTTCCATTTTTCTCAGAATTCGGCTGACGTTTAAAAATGCTTCGGTACTTTTCCATTGTTCTCGGAATTCCGCTGACGTTTAAAAATGCTTCGGAACTCTTCCATTGTTCTCGTAATTCTGCTGATGTTTAAAATTGCTTGGGAACTCTTACATTGTTTTTGGAAATCCGCTGAAGATTAAAAATGCTTCGGAACTCTTCCATTGTTCTCGGAATTCCGCTGAAGTTTAAAAATGCTTCATAACTCTTTCATTGCTCATGGAATTCCGCTGACGTTCAAAAATGATTCGGAACTCTTCCTTTGTTCTCTTAATTCTGCTGACGTTTAAAAATGCTTCGGAACTCTTCCATTGTACTCGGAATTCCGCTGAAGTTTAAAAATGCTTCAGAACTCTTCCATTGTTCTAGGCTTTCTGCTGAAGTTTAAAAATGCTTTGGAACTCTTACATTGTTTTTGGAATTCCGCTGAAGTTTAAAAATGCTTCAGAACTCTTACATTGTTCGCGGAATTCTGCTGACCTTTAAAAATGCTTCCGATCTCTTCCATTTTTCTCGGAATTCTGCTGAAGTTTAAAAATGCTACGGTACTCTTCCATTGTTCCCGGAATTCCGCTGAAGTTTAAAAATGCTTCGGTACTTTTCCATTGCTCCCGGAATTCCGCTGACATTTAAAAATGCTTCGGAACTCTTCCATTCTTCTCGGAATTCCGCTGAAGTTTAAAAATGCTTCGGAACTCTTCCATTGTTCTAGGGCTTCCGATGAAGTTTAAAAATGCTTTGGAACTCTTCCATTGTTCTCGAAATTCTGCTGAAGTTTATAAATGCTTCGGAACTCTTGCATTGCTCAAGGAATTCCGCTGACGTTCAAAAATGCTTTGGAACTCTGCTATTGTTGTCGGAATTCCGCTGACGAGTAAAAATGCTTCGGAACTCTTCCATTGTTCTCTTAATTCCGCTGACGTTTAAATATGCTTCGGAACTCTTTCATTTTTCAAGGAATTCCGCTGACGTTTAAAAATACTTCGGAACTATTCCATTGCTCTCGGAATTCTGCTGAAATTTAATAATGCTTTGGAACTCTTTCATTGTTCTCGGAATTCCGCTGACATTTAAAAATGCTTCGGAACTCTTCCATTTTTCTCAGAATTCGGCTGACGTTTAAAAATGCTTCGGAACTCTTCCATTGTTCTTGGAATTCCGCTGATGTTTAAAAATGCTTCTGAACTCTTCCATTGTTCTCGGAATTCCGCTGATGAGTAAAAATGCTTCGGAACTCTTCCTTTGTTCTCTTAATTCTGCTGACGTTTAAAAATGCTTCGGAACTCTTCCATTGTACTCGGAAATCCACTGAAGTTTAAAAATGCTTCAGAACTCTTCCATTGTTCTAGGCTTTCTGCTGAAGTTTAAAAATGCTTTGGAACTCTTCCATTGTTTTTGGAATTCCGCTGAAGTTTAAAAATGCTTCAGAACTCTTACATTGTTCGCGGAATTCTGCTGAAGTTTAAAAATGCTACGGTACTCTTCCATTGTTCCCGGAATTCCGCTGAAGTTTAAAAATGCTTCGGAACTCTTCCATTGTTCCCGGAAATCTCCTGAAGTTTATAAATGCATCGGAACTCTTGCATTGCTCAAGGAATTCCGCTGACGTTCAAAAATGCTTCGGAACTCTTTCATTGCTCAAGGAATTCCGCTGACATTTAAAAATGCTTCGGAACTCTTCCATTTTTCTCAGAATTATGCTGATGTTTAAAAATGCTTGGGAAACACTTCCATTATTCTCGGAATTCTGCTGAAGTTGAAAAAGGCTTTGGATCTCTTTCGTTGTTCTCAGAATTCCACTGAAGTTTAAAAAGGCTTTGGAACTCTTCCATAGTTCTCAGAATTCCGCTGAAGTTTAAAAATGCATTGGAACTCTTCCATTTTTCTCAGAATTCTGCTGACGTTTAAAAATGCTTCGGTACTTTTCCATTGTTCTCGGAATTCCGCTGACGTTTAAAAATGCTTCGGAACTCTTCCATTGTTCTCGTAATTCCGCTGATGTTAAAAAATGCTTCGGAACTCTTACATTGTTCTCAGAATTCCGCTGACGTTTAAAAATGCTTCGGTACTCTTCCATTGTTCTAGGATTTCCGATGAAGTTTAAAAATGCTTCTTAACTCTTACATTGTTCTCAGAATTCCACTGATGTTTAAAAATGCTTTGGACACTTCAATTGTTCTCGTAATTCTGCTGAAGTTTAAAAATGCTTTGGAACTCTTCCATTGTTCCCGGAATTCTGCTGAAGTATAAAAATGCTTCCGAACTCTTCCATTGTTCCCAGGATTCCGCTGAAGTTTAAAAATGCTTCGGAACTCTTTCATTGCTCAAGGAATTCCGCTGACGTTTAAAAATGCTTCAGAACTCTTCCATTGTTCTCGGAATTCTGCTGAAGTTTATAAATGCATCGGAACTCATCCATTGTTCCGGAAATTCCACTGAAGTTTAAAAATTCTTTGGAACTCTTTCATTGTTCAACGAATTCCGCTGACGTTTAAAAATACTTCGGAACTATTCCATTCTGCTGAAGTTTAATAATGCTTCGGAACTCTTTCATTGTTCTCGGAATTCTGATGACGTTTAAAAATGCTTCGGAACGCTTCCATTTTTCTCAGAATTCCGCTGAAGTTTAAAAATGCTTCGTTACTTTTCCATTGTTCCCGGAATTCCGCTGACATTTAAGAATGCTTCGGAACTCTTCCATTGTTCTCGGAATTCCGCTGAAGTTTAAAAATGCTTCGGAACTCTTCCATTGTTCTAGGGCTTCCGATGAAGTTTAAAAATGCTTTGGAACTCTTCCATTGTTCTCGAAATTCTGCTGAAGTTTATAAATGCTTCGGAACTCTTGCATTGCTCAAGGAATTCCGCTGACGAGTAAAAATGCTTCGGAACTCTTCCATTGTTCTCTTAATTCCGCTGACGTTTAAATATGCTTCGGAACTCTTTCATTTTTCAAGGAATTCTGCTGACGTTTAAAAATATTTCGGAACTATTCCATTGCTCTCGGAATTCTGCTGAAATTTAAAAATGCTTCGGAACTCTTCCATTTTTCTCAGAATTCGGCTGACGTTTAAAAATGCTTCGGTACTTTTCCATTGTTCTCGGAATTCCGCTGACGTTTAAAAATGCTTCGGAACTCTTCTATTGTTCTCGTAATTCTGCTGATGTTTAAAATTGCTTGGGAACTCTTACATTGTTCTCAGAATTCCGCTGAAGATTAAAAATGCTTCGGAACTCTTCCATTGTTCTCGGATTTCCGATGAAGTTTAAAAATGCTTCGGAACTCTTCCATTGTTCTCGGAATTCCGCTGAAGTTTAAAAATGCTTCGTAACTCTTTCATTGCTCATGGAATTCCGCTGACGTTCAAAAATGCTTCGGAACTCTTCCATTGTTCTTGGAATTCCGCTGATGTTTAAAAATGCTTCAGAACTCTTCCATTTTTCTCGGAATTCCGCTGATGAGTAAAAAGGATTCGGAACTCTTCCTTTGTTCTCTTAATTCTGCTGACGTTTAAAAATGCTTCGGAACTCTTCCATTGTTCTCGGAATTCCGCTGAAGTTTAAAAATGCTTCGGAACTCTTCCATTGTTCTAGGGCTTCCGATGAAGTTTAAAAATGCTTCGGAACTCTTGCATTGCTCAAGGAATTCCGCTGACGTTCAAAAATGCTTTGGAACTCTGCTATTGTTGTCGGAATTCCGCTGACGAGTAAAAATGCTTCGGAACTCTTCCATTGTTCTCTTAATTCCGCTGACGTTTAAATATGCTTCGGAACTCTTTCATTTTTCAAGGAATTCCGCTGACGTTTAAAAATACTTCGGAACTATTCCATTGCTCTCGGAATTCTGCTGAAATTTAATAATGCTTCGGAACTCTTTCATTGTTCTCGGAATTCCGCTGACATTTAAAAATGCTTCGGAACTCTTCCATTTTTCTCAGAATTCGGCTGACGTTTAAAAATGCTTCGGTACTTTTCCATTGTTCTCGGAATTCCGCTGACGTTTAAAAATGCTTCGGAACTCTTCCATTGTTCTCGTAATTCTGCTGATGTTTAAAATTGCTTGGGAACTCTTACATTGTTTTTGGAAATCCGCTGAAGATTAAAAATGCTTCGGAACTCTTCCATTGTTCTCGGAATTCCGCTGAAGTTTAAAAATGCTTCATAACTCTTTCATTGCTCATGGAATTCCGCTGACGTTCAAAAATGATTCGGAACTCTTCCTTTGTTCTCTTAATTCTGCTGACGTTTAAAAATGCTTCGGAACTCTTCCATTGTACTCGGAATTCCGCTGAAGTTTAAAAATGCTTCAGAACTCTTCCATTGTTCTAGGCTTTCTGCTGAAGTTTAAAAATGCTTTGGAACTCTTACATTGTTTTTGGAATTCCGCTGAAGTTTAAAAATGCTTCAGAACTCTTACATTGTTCGCGGAATTCTGCTGACCTTTAAAAATGCTTCCGATCTCTTCCATTTTTCTCGGAATTCTGCTGAAGTTTAAAAATGCTACGGTACTCTTCCATTGTTCCCGGAATTCCGCTGAAGTTTAAAAATGCTTCGGTACTTTTCCATTGCTCCCGGAATTCCGCTGACATTTAAAAATGCTTCGGAACTCTTCCATTCTTCTCGGAATTCCGCTGAAGTTTAAAAATGCTTCGGAACTCTTCCATTGTTCTAGGGCTTCCGATGAAGTTTAAAAATGCTTTGGAACTCTTCCATTGTTCTCGAAATTCTGCTGAAGTTTATAAATGCTTCGGAACTCTTGCATTGCTCAAGGAATTCCGCTGACGTTCAAAAATGCTTTGGAACTCTGCTATTGTTGTCGGAATTCCGCTGACGAGTAAAAATGCTTCGGAACTCTTCCATTGTTCTCTTAATTCCGCTGACGTTTAAATATGCTTCGGAACTCTTTCATTTTTCAAGGAATTCCGCTGACGTTTAAAAATACTTCGGAACTATTCCATTGCTCTCGGAATTCTCCTGAAATTTAATAATGCTTTGGAACTCTTTCATTGTTCTCGGAATTCCGCTGACATTTAAAAATGCTTCGGAACTCTTCCATTTTTCTCAGAATTCGGCTGACGTTTAAAAATGCTTCGGAACTCTTCCATTGTTCTTGGAATTCCGCTGATGTTTAAAAATGCTTCTGAACTCTTCCATTGTTCTCGGAATTCCGCTGATGAGTAAAAATGCTTCGGAACTCTTCCTTTGTTCTCTTAATTCTGCTGACGTTTAAAAATGCTTCGGAACTCTTCCATTGTACTCGGAAATCCACTGAAGTTTAAAAATGCTTCAGAACTCTTCCATTGTTCTAGGCTTTCTGCTGAAGTTTAAAAATGCTTTGGAACTCTTCCATTGTTTTTGGAATTCCGCTGAAGTTTAAAAATGCTTCAGAACTCTTACATTGTTCGCGGAATTCTGCTGACCTTTAAAAATGCTTCCGATCTCTTCCATTTTTCTCGGAATTCTGCTGAAGTTTAAAAATGCTACGGTACTCTTCCATTGTTCCCGGAATTCCGCTGAAGTTTAAAAATGCTTCGGAACTCTTCCATTGTTCCCGGAAATCTCCTGAAGTTTATAAATGCATCGGAACTCTTGCATTGCTCAAGGAATTCCGCTGACGTTCAAAAATGCTTCGGAACTCTTTCATTGCTCAAGGAATTCCGCTGACATTTAAAAATGCTTCGGAACTCTTCCATTTTTCTCAGAATTATGCTGATGTTTAAAAATGCTTGGGAAACACTTCCATTATTCTCGGAATTCTGCTGAATTTTAAAAGGCTTTGGATCTCTTTCGTTGTTCTCGGAATTCCACTGAAGTTTAAAAAGGCTTTGGAACTCTTCCATAGTTCACAGAATTCCGCTGAAGTTTAAAAATGCATCGGAACTCTTCCATTTTTCTCAGAATTCTGCTGACGTTTAAAAATGCTTCGGTATTCTTCCACTGTTCTAGGATTTCCGATGAAGTTTAAAAATGCTTCTTAACTCTTACATTGTTCTCAGAATTCCACTGATGTTTAAAAATGCTTTGGACACTTCAATTGTTCTCGTAATTCTGCTGAAGTTTAAAAATGATTTGGAACTCTTCCATTGTTCCCGGAATTCTGCTGAAGTATAAAAATGCTTCCGAACTCTTCCATTGTTCCCAGGATTCCGCTGAAGTTTAAAAATGCTTCGGAACTCTTTCATTGCTCAAGGAATTCCGCTGACGTTTAAAAATGCTTCAGAACTCTTCCATTGTTCTCGGAATTCTGCTGAAGTTTATAAATGCATCGGAACTCTTCCATTGTTCCCGTAATTCCACTGAAGTTTAAAAATGCTTCGGAAATCTTTCATTGTTCAACGAATTCCGCTGACGTTTAAAAATACTTCGGAACGATTCCATTCTGCTGAAGTTTAATAATGCTTCGGAACTCTTTCATTGTTCTCGGAATTCTGATGATGTTTAAAAATGCTTCGGAACGCTTCCATTTTTCTCAGAATTCCGCTGAAGCTTAAAATGCTTCGGTACTTTTCCATTGTTCCCGGAATTCCGCTGACATTTAAAAATGCTTCGGAACTCTTACATTGTTCTCGGAATTCCACTGAAGTTTAAAAATGCTTCGGAACTCTTCCATTGTTCTCGGAATTCCACTGAAGTTTAAAAATGCTTCGGAAATCTTCCATTGTTCTCGGAACTCTGCTGATATTTAAAAATGCTTCCGATCTCTTCCAATGTTCTGAACTTTTACATTGTTCTCAGAATTCCGCTGATGTTTAAAAATGCTTCGGAACACTTCAATTATTCTCGGAATTCTGCTGATGTTTAAAAATGATTCGGAACTCTTCCATTGTTCCCAGCATTCCGCTGAAGTTTAAAAGTGCTTCGGAACTCTTTCATTGCTCAAGGAATTCCGCTGACATTCAAAAATGCTTCGGAACTCTTCCATTGTTCGTGGAATTCCGCTGACGAGTAAAAATGCTTCGGAACTCTTCCATTGTTCACGTTATTCCGCTGACGTTTAAAAATGCTTCGGAACTCTTACATTGTTCTCAGAATTCTGCTGAAGTTTAAAAATGCTTCGGAACTCTTCCATTGTTCTCGAAATTCTGCTGACCTTTAAAAATGCTTCCGATCTCTTCCATTGTTCTCGGAATTCTGCTGAAGTTTAAAAATGCTTCGGAACTCTTCCATTGTTCCCGGAAATCTCCTGAAGTTTATAAATGCATCGGAACTCTTGCATTGCTCAAGGAATTCCGCTGACGTTCAAAAATGCTTCGGAACTCTTTCATTGCTCAAGGAATTCCGCTGACATTTAAAAATGCTTCGGAACTCTTCCATTTTTCTCAGACTTATGCTGATGTTTAAAAATGCTTGGGAAACTCTTCCATTATTCTCGGAATTCTGCTGAAGTTTAAAAAGGCTTTGGATCTCTTTCATTGTTCTCGGAATTCCACTGAAGTTTAAAAAGGCTTTGGAACTCTTCCATAGTTCTCAGAATTCCGCTGAAGTTTAAAAATGCATCGGAACTCTTCCATTTTTCTCAGAATTCTGCTGACGTTTAAAAATGCTTCGGTACTTTTCCATTGTTCTCGGAATTCCGCTGACGTTTAAAAATGCTTCGGAACACTTCCATTGTTCTCGTAATTCCGCTGATGTTAAAAAATGCTTCGGAACTCTTACATTGTTCTCAGAATTCCGCTGACGTTTAAAAATGCTTCGGTACTCTTCCATTGTTCTAGGATTTCCGATGAAGTTTAAAAATGCTTCTTAACTGTTACATTGTTCTCAGAATTCCACTGATGTTTAAAAATGCTTTGGACACTTCAATTGTTCTCGGAATTCTGCTGAAGTTTATAAATGCATCGGAACTCTTCCATTGTTCCCGAAATTCCACTGAAGTTTAAAAATGCTTCGGAACTCTTTCATTGTTCAACGAATTCTGCTAACGTTTAAAAATACTTCGGAACTATTCCATTCTGCTGAAGTTTAATAATGCTTCGGAACTCTTTCATTGTTCTCGGAATTCTGATGACGTTTAAAAATGCTTCGGAACGCTTCCATCTTTCTCAGAATTCCGCTGAAGTTTAAAAATGCTTCGGTACTTTTCCATTGCTCCCGGAATTCCGCTGACATTTAAAAATGCTTCGGAACTCTTCCATTGTTCTCGGAATTCCGCTGAAGTTTAAAAATGCTTCGGAACTCTTCCATTGTTCTAGGGCTTCCGATGAAGTTTAAAAATGCTTTGGAACTCTTCCATTGTTCTCGAAATTCTGCTGAAGTTTATAAATGCTTCGGAACTCTTGCATTGCTCAAGGAATTCCGCTGACGTTCAAAAATTCTTTGGAACTCTGCTATTGTTGTCGGAATTCCTCTGACGAGTAAAAATGCTTCGGAACTCTTCCATTGTTCTCTTAATTCCGCTGACGTTTAAATATGCTTCGGAACTCTTTCATTTTTCAAGGAATTCAGCTGACGTTTAAAAATACTTCGGAACTATTCCATTGCTCTCGGAATTCTGCTGAAATTTAATAATGCTTTGGAACTCTTTCATTGTTCTCGGAATTTCGCTGACATTTAAAAATGCTTCGGAACTCTTCCATTTTTCTCAGAATTCGGCTGACGTTTAAAAATGCTTCGGTACTTTTCCATTGTTCTCGGAATTCCGCTGACGTTTAAAAATGCTTCGGAACTCTTCCATTGTTCTCGTAATTCTGCTGATGTTTAAAATTGCTTGGGAACTCTTACATTGTTCTCGGAAATCCACTGAAGATTAAAAATGCTTCGGAACTCTTCCATTGTTCTCGGAATTCCGCTGAAGTTTAAAAATGCTTCATAACTCTTTCATTGCTCATGGAATTCCGCTGACGTTCAAAAATGCTTCGGAACTCTTCCATTGTTCTTGGAATTCCGCTGATGTTTAAAAATGCTTCTGAACTCTTCCATTGTTCTCGGAATTCCGCTGATGAGTAAAAATGATTCGGAACTCTTCCTTTGTTCTCTTAATTCTGCTGACGTTTAAAAATGCTTCGGAACTCTTCCATTGTACTCGGAAATCCACTGAAGTTTAAAAATGCTTCAGAACTCTTCCATTGTTCTAGGCTTTCTGCTGAAGTTTAAAAATGCTTTGGAACTCTTCCATTGTTTTTGGAATTCCGCTGAAGTTTAAAAATGCTTCAGAACTCTTACATTGTTCGCGGAATTCTGCTGAAGTTTAAAAATGCTACGGTACTCTTCCATTGTTCCCGGAATTCCGCTGAAGTTTAAAAATGCTTCGGAACTCTTCCATTGTTCCCGGAAATCTCCTGAAGTTTATAAATGCATCGGAACTCTTGCATTGCTCAAGGAATTCCGCTGACGTTCAAAAATGCTTCGGAACTCTTTCATTGCTCAAGGAATTCCGCTGACATTTAAAAATGCTTCGGAACTCTTCCATTTTTCTCAGAATTATGCTGATGTTTAAAAATGCTTGGGAAACACTTCCATTATTCTCGGAATTCTGCTGAAGTTGAAAAAGGCTTTGGATCTCTTTCGTTGTTCTCAGAATTCCACTGAAGTTTAAAAAGGCTTTGGAACTCTTCCATAGTTCTCAGAATTCCGCTGAAGTTTAAAAATGCATTGGAACTCTTCCATTTTTCTCAGAATTCTGCTGACGTTTAAAAATGCTTCGGTACTTTTCCATTGTTCTCGGAATTCCGCTGACGTTTAAAAATGCTTCGGAACTCTTCCATTGTTCTCGTAATTCCGCTGATGTTAAAAAATGCTTCGGAACTCTTACATTGTTCTCAGAATTCCGCTGACGTTTAAAAATGCTTCGGTACTCTTCCATTGTTCTAGGATTTCCGATGAAGTTTAAAAATGCTTCTTAACTCTTACATTGTTCTCAGAATTCCACTGATGTTTAAAAATGCTTTGGACACTTCAATTGTTCTCGTAATTCTGCTGAAGTTTAAAAATGCTTTGGAACTCTTCCATTGTTCCCGGAATTCTGCTGAAGTATAAAAATGCTTCCGAACTCTTCCATTGTTCCCAGGATTCCGCTGAAGTTTAAAAATGCTTCGGAACTCTTTCATTGCTCAAGGAATTCCGCTGACGTTTAAAAATGCTTCAGAACTCTTCCATTGTTCTCGGAATTCTGCTGAAGTTTATAAATGCATCGGAACTCATCCATTGTTCCGGAAATTCCACTGAAGTTTAAAAATTCTTTGGAACTCTTTCATTGTTCAACGAATTCCGCTGACGTTTAAAAATACTTCGGAACTATTCCATTCTGCTGAAGTTTAATAATGCTTCGGAACTCTTTCATTGTTCTCGGAATTCTGATGACGTTTAAAAATGCTTCGGAACGCTTCCATTTTTCTCAGAATTCCGCTGAAGTTTAAAAATGCTTCGTTACTTTTCCATTGTTCCCGGAATTCCGCTGACATTTAAGAATGCTTCGGAACTCTTCCATTGTTCTCGGAATTCCGCTGAAGTTTAAAAATGCTTCGGAACTCTTCCATTGTTCTAGGGCTTCCGATGAAGTTTAAAAATGCTTTGGAACTCTTCCATTGTTCTCGAAATTCTGCTGAAGTTTATAAATGCTTCGGAACTCTTGCATTGCTCAAGGAATTCCGCTGACGAGTAAAAATGC
The DNA here is from genome assembly GCF_046119375.1 of Phyllobates terribilis. Taxonomy (NCBI): domain Eukaryota; kingdom Metazoa; phylum Chordata; class Amphibia; order Anura; family Dendrobatidae; genus Phyllobates; species Phyllobates terribilis. The sequence goes on along the minus strand of NW_027362765.1, from coordinate 304,702,454 downwards.
TTCGGAACTCTTCCATTGTTCTCTTAATTCCGCTGACGTTTAAATATGCTTCGGAACTCTTTCATTTTTCAAGGAATTCTGCTGACGTTTAAAAATATTTCGGAACTATTCCATTGCTCTCGGAATTCTGCTGAAATTTAAAAATGCTTCGGAACTCTTCCATTTTTCTCAGAATTCGGCTGACGTTTAAAAATGCTTCGGTACTTTTCCATTGTTCTCGGAATTCCGCTGACGTTTAAAAATGCTTCGGAACTCTTCTATTGTTCTCGTAATTCTGCTGATGTTTAAAATTGCTTGGGAACTCTTACATTGTTCTCAGAATTCCGCTGAAGATTAAAAATGCTTCGGAACTCTTCCATTGTTCTCGGATTTCCGATGAAGTTTAAAAATGCTTCGGAACTCTTCCATTGTTCTCGGAATTCCGCTGAAGTTTAAAAATGCTTCGTAACTCTTTCATTGCTCATGGAATTCCGCTGACGTTCAAAAATGCTTCGGAACTCTTCCATTGTTCTTGGAATTCCGCTGATGTTTAAAAATGCTTCAGAACTCTTCCATTGTTCTCGGAATTCCGCTGATGAGTAAAAAGGATTCGGAACTCTTCCTTTGTTCTCTTAATTCTGCTGACGTTTAAAAATGCTTCGGAACTCTTCCATTGTTCTCGGAATTACGCTGAAGTTTAAAAATGCTTCAGAACTCTTCCATTGTTCTAGGATTTCTGCTGAAGTTTAAAAATGCTTTGGAACTCTTCCATTGTTTTTGGAATTCCGCTGAAGTTTAAAAATGCTTCGGAACTCTTACATTGTTCTCGGAATTCCACTGAAGTTTAAAAATGCTTTAGAACTCTTACATTGTTCGCGGAATTCTGCTGACCTTTAAAAAAGCTTCCGATCTCTTCCATTTTTCTCGGAATTCTGCTGAAGTTTAAAATGCTTTGGTACTCTTACATTGTTCCCGGAATTCTGCTGAAGTTTAAAAATGCTTCGGAACTCTTTCATTGCTCAAGGAATTCCGCTGATGTTTAAAAATGCTTCGGAACTCTTCCATTTTTCTCAGAATTCTGCTGATGTTTAAAAATGCTCCGGAACTCTTCCATTGTTCTCGGAATTCCGCTGAAGTTTAAAAAGGCTTTGGAACTCTTCCATTTTTCTCAGAATTCTGCTGACGTTTAAAAATGCTTCGGTACTTTTCCATTGTTCTCGGAATTCCGCTGACGTTTAAAAATGCTTTGGAACTCTTCCATTGTTCTCAGAATTCCGCTGAAGTTTAAAAATGCTTCTGATATCCTCCATGGTTCTTGGAATTCTGCTGACATTTCAAAATGCTTTGGAACTCTTCCATTGTTCTTGGAATTCTGCTGAAGTTTAAAAATTCTTCGGAACTCTTCCATTGTTTATGGAATTGCGCTGACATTTAAAAATGATTCGGAACTCTTCCATTGTTCTCGGAATTCCACTGAGGTTTAAAAATGCTTTGGAACTCTTCCATTGTTCTCGGAATTCCGCTGAAGTTTAAAGATACTTCGGAACTCTTTCATTGCTCAAGGAATTCTGCTGAAGTTTAAAAATGTTTCAGAACTCTTCCATTGTTCTCGTAATTCCGCTGATGTTTAAAAATGCTACATAACTCTTCCATTTTTCTCAGAATTCCGCTGAAGTTTAAAAATATTTCTGAACTCTTCCATTGTTCTAGGATTTCCTCTGAAGTTTAAAAATGCTTCGGAACTCTTCCATTGTTCTTGGAATTCCGCTGAAGATTAAAAATGCTTCGGAACCCTTACATTGTTCTCGTAATTCCGCTGATGTTTAAAAATGCTTTGGAACTCTTCCATTGTTCTCGGAATTCTGTTGACGTTAAAAAATTCTTCTGATATCCTCCATTGTTCTCGGAATTCTGCTGACATTTCAAAATGCTTCGGAACTCTTCCATTGTTCTTGGAATTCTGCTGAAGTTTAAAAATTCTTCGGAACTCTTCCATTGTTTATGGAATTGCGCTGACATTTAAAAATGATTCGGAACTCTTCCATTGTTCTCGGAATTCCACTGACGTTTAAAAATGCTTTGGAACTCTTCCATTGTTCTCGGAATTCCGCTGAAGTCTAAAGATACTTTGGAACTCTTTCATTGCTCAAGGAATTCCGGTGACGTTTAAAAATGCTTCGGATATCTTCCATTGTTCTCGGAATTCTGCTGACGTTTAAAAATGCTTCGGTACTTTTCGATTGTTCTCGGAATTCCACTGATGTTTAAAAATGCTACGGAACTCTTCAAGTGTACTCGTAATTCCGGTGATGTTTAAAAATTCTTCGGAACTCTTACATTGTTCTCGGAATTCCGCTGAAGTTTAAAAATCCTTCAGAACTCTTCCATTGTTCTCGGAATTCCGCTGATGTTTAAAAATGCTTTGGAACTCTTCCATTGCTCTCGGAATTCTGCTGACGTTTAAAAATGCTTCCGATTTCTTCAATTGTTCTCGGAATTCTGCTGAAGTATAAAAATGCTTCCGAACTCTTCCATTGTTCCCTGAATTTCGCTGAAGTTTAAAAATGCTTCGGAACTCTTTCATTGCTCAAGGAATTCCGCTGACATTCAAAAATGCTTCGGAACTCTTCCATTGTTCTTGGAATTCCACTGATGTTTAAAAATTCTTCGGAACTCTTCCATTGTTCTCGGAATTCCGCTGACGAGTAAAAATGCTTCGGAACTCTTCCATTGTTCTCGTAATTCCGCTGACGTTTAAAAATGCTTCGGAACTCTTCCATTGTCCCCGAATTTCTGCTGAAGTTTAAAAATGCTGCGGAACTCTTCCATTGTTCCCGAAATTCCGCTGAAGTTTAAAAATGCTTCGGAACTCTTTCATTGCTCAAGGAATTCCGCTGACATTTAAAAATGCTTCGGAACTCTTCCATTTTTCTCAGAATTCTGCTGATGTTTAAAAATGCTCCGGAACTCTTCCATTGTTCTCGGAATTCTGCTGAAGTTTAAAAAGGCTTCGGATCTCTTTTATTGTTCTCGGAATTCCGCTGAAGTTTAAAAAGGCTTTGGAACACTTCCATAGTTCTCAGAATTCCGCTGACATTTAAAAATGATTCGGAACTCTTCCATTGTTCTCGGAATTCCACAGAGGTTTAAAAATGCTTCGGTACTTTTCCATTGTTTTCGGAATTCCGCTGACGTTTAAAAATGCTTCGGAACTCTTCCATGGCTCTCAGAATTCCGCTGAAGTTTAAAAATGCTTCTGATATCATCCATTGTTCTTGTAATTCTGCTGAAGTTTAAAGATACTTCGGAACTCTTTCATTGCTCAAGGAATTCCGGTGACGTTTAAAAATGCTTCGGAATTCTTCCATTTATCTCAGAATTCGGCTGACATTTAAAGATGCTTCGGATATCTTCCATTGTTCTCGGAATTCTGCTGACGTTTAAAAATGCTTCGGTACTTTTCGATTGTTCTCGGAATTCCGCTGATGTTTAAAAATGCTACGGAGCTCTTCAAGCGTACTCGTAATTACGGTGATGTTTAAAAATTCTTCGGAACTCTTCCATTGTTCTCGGAATTCCGCTGAAGTTTAAAAATGCTTCGGAACTCTTTCATTGCTCAAGGAATTCCGCTGACGTTCAAAAATTCTTCGGAACTCTTCCATTGTTCTTGGAATTCCACTGATGTTTAAAAATTCTTCGGAACTCTTCCATTGTTATCGAAATTCCGCTGACGAGTAAAAATGCTTCGGAACTCTTCCATTGTTCTCGTAATTCCGCTGACGTTTAAAAATGCTTCGGAACTCTTCCATTGTTCTCGGAATTCCGCTGAAGTTTAAAATGCTTCGGAAATCTTCCATTGTTCTCGGAACTCTGCTGATATTTAAAAATGCTTCCGATCTCTTCCAATGTTCTGAACTCTTACATTGTTCTCAGAATTCCGCTGATGTTTAAAAATGCTTCGGAACACTTCAATTGTTCTCGGAATTCTGCTGAAGTTTAAAAATGCTTCGGAACTCTTCCATTGTTCCCGGAAATCTCCTGAAGTTTATAAATGCATCGGAACTCTTGCATTGCTCAAGGAATTCCGCTGACGTTCAAAAATGCTTCGGAACTCTTTCATTGCTCAAGGAATTCCGCTGACATTTAAAAATGCTTCGGAACTCTTCAATTTTTCTCAGAATTATGCTGATGTTTAAAAATGCTTGGGAAACTCTTCCATTATTCTCGGAATTCTGCTGAAGTTTAAAAAGGCTTTGGATCTCTTTCGTTGTTCTCGGAATTCCACTGAAGTTTAAAAAGGCTTTGGAACTCTTCCATAGTTCTCAGAATTCCGCTGAAGTTTAAAAATGCATCGGAACTCTTCCATTTTTCTCAGAATTCTGCTGACGTTTAAAAATGCTTCGGTACTTTTCCATTGTTCTCGGAATTCCGCTGACGTTTAAAAATGCTTCGGAACTCTTCCATTGTTCTCGTAATTCCGCTGATGTTAAAAAATGCTTCGGAACTCTTACATTGTTCTCAGAATTCCGCTGACGTTTAAAAATGCTTCGGTACTCTTCCATTGTTCTAGGATTTCCGATGAAGTTTAAAAATGCTTCTTAACTGTTACATTGTTCTCAGAATTCCACTGATGTTTAAAAATGCTTTGGACACTTCAATTGTTCTCGTAATTCTGCTGAAGTTTAAAAATGCTTTGTAACTCTTCCATTGTTCCCGGAATTCTGCTGAAGTATAAAAATGCTTCCGAACTCTTCCATTTTTCCCAGGATTCCGCTGAAGTTTAAAAATGCTTCGGAACTCTTTCATTGCTCAAGGAATTCCGCTGACGTTTAAAAATGCTTCAGAACTCTTCCATTGTTCTCGGAATTCTGCTGAAGTTTATAAATGCATCGGAACTCTTCCATTGTTCCCGAAATTCCACTGAAGTTTAAAAATGCTTCGGAACTCTTTCATTGTTCAACGAATTTCGCTGACGTTTAAAAATACTTCGGAACTATTCCATTCTGCTGAAGTTTAATAATGCTTCGGAACTCTTTCATTGTTCTCGGAATTCTGATGACGTTTAAAAATGCTTCGGAACGCATCCATTTTTCTCAGAATTCCGCTGAAGTTTAAAAATGCTTCGGTACTTTTCCATTGCTCCCGGAATTCCGCTGACATTTAAAAATGCTTTGGAACTCTTCCATTGTTCTCGGAATTCCGCTGAAGTTTAAAAATGCTTCGGAACTCTTCCATTGTTCTAGGGCTTCCGATGAAGTTTAAAAATGCTTCGGAACTCTTGCATTGCTCAAGGAATTCCGCTGATGTTCAAAAATGCTTTGGAACTCTGCTATTGTTGTCGGAATTCCGCTGACGAGTAAAAATGCTTCGGAACTCTTCCATTGTTCTCTTAATTCCGCTGACGTTTAAATATGCTTCGGAACTCTTTCATTTTTCAAGGAATTCCGCTGACGTTTAAATATACTTCGGAACTATTCCATTGCTCTCGGAATTCTGCTGAGATTTAATAATGCTTCGGAACTCTTTCATTGTTCTCGGAATTCCGCTGACATTTAAAAATGCTTCGGAACTCTTCCATTTTTCTCAGAATTCGGCTGACGTTTAAAAATGCTTCGGTACTTTTCCATTGTTCTCGGAATTCCGCTGACGTTTAAAAATGCTTCGGAACTCTTCCATTGTTCTCGTAATTCTGCTGATGTTTAAAATTGCTTGGGAACTCTTACATTGTTTTTGGAAATCCGCTGAAGATTAAAAATGCTTCGGAACTCTTCCATTGTTCTCGGAATTCCGCTGAAGTTTAAAAATGCTTCATAACTCTTTCATTGCTCATGGAATTCCGCTGACGTTCAAAAATGCTTCGGAACTCTTCCATTGTTCTTGGAATTCCGCTGATGTTTAAAAATGCTTCTGAACTCTTCCATTGTTCTCGGAATTCCGCTGATGAGTAAAAATGATTCGGAACTCTTCCTTTGTTCTCTTAATTCTGCTGACGTTTAAAAATGCTTCGGAACTCTTCCATTGTACTCGGAATTCCGCTGAAGTTTAAAAATGCTTCAGAACTCTTCCATTGTTCTAGGCTTTCTGCTGAAGTTTAAAAATGCTTTGGAACTCTTACATTGTTTTTGGAATTCCGCTGAAGTTTAAAAATGCTTCAGAACTCTTACATTGTTCGCGGAATTCTGCTGACCTTTAAAAATGCTTCCGATCTCTTCCATTTTTCTCGGAATTCTGCTGAAGTTTAAAAATGCTACGGTACTCTTCCATTGTTCCCGGAATTCCGCTGAAGTTTAAAAATGCTTCGGTACTTTTCCATTGCTCCCGGAATTCCGCTGACATTTAAAAATGCTTCGGAACTCTTCCATTCTTCTCGGAATTCCGCTGAAGTTTAAAAATGCTTCGGAACTCTTCCATTGTTCTAGGGCTTCCGATGAAGTTTAAAAATGCTTTGGAACTCTTCCATTGTTCTCGAAATTCTGCTGAAGTTTATAAATGCTTCGGAACTCTTGCATTGCTCAAGGAATTCCGCTGACGTTCAAAAATGCTTTGGAACTCTGCTATTGTTGTCGGAATTCCGCTGACGAGTAAAAATGCTTCGGAACTCTTCCATTGTTCTCTTAATTCCGCTGACGTTTAAATATGCTTCGGAACTCTTTCATTTTTCAAGGAATTCCGCTGACGTTTAAAAATACTTCGGAACTATTCCATTGCTCTCGGAATTCTGCTGAAATTTAATAATGCTTTGGAACTCTTTCATTGTTCTCGGAATTCCGCTGACATTTAAAAATGCTTCGGAACTCTTCCATTTTTCTCAGAATTCGGCTGACGTTTAAAAATGCTTCGGAACTCTTCCATTGTTCTTGGAATTCCGCTGATGTTTAAAAATGCTTCTGAACTCTTCCATTGTTCTCGGAATTCCGCTGATGAGTAAAAATGCTTCGGAACTCTTCCTTTGTTCTCTTAATTCTGCTGACGTTTAAAAATGCTTCGGAACTCTTCCATTGTACTCGGAAATCCACTGAAGTTTAAAAATGCTTCAGAACTCTTCCATTGTTCTAGGCTTTCTGCTGAAGTTTAAAAATGCTTTGGAACTCTTCCATTGTTTTTGGAATTCCGCTGAAGTTTAAAAATGCTTCAGAACTCTTACATTGTTCGCGGAATTCTGCTGACCTTTAAAAATGCTTCCGATCTCTTCCATTTTTCTCGGAATTCTGCTGAAGTTTAAAAATGCTACGGTACTCTTCCATTGTTCCCGGAATTCCGCTGAAGTTTAAAAATGCTTCGGAACTCTTCCATTGTTCCCGGAAATCTCCTGAAGTTTATAAATGCATCGGAACTCTTGCATTGCTCAAGGAATTCCGCTGACGTTCAAAAATGCTTCGGAACTCTTTCATTGCTCAAGGAATTCCGCTGACATTTAAAAATGCTTCGGAACTCTTCCATTTTTCTCAGAATTATGCTGATGTTTAAAAATGCTTGGGAAACACTTCCATTATTCTCGGAATTCTGCTGAAGTTTAAAAAGGCTTTGGATCTCTTTCGTTGTTCTCGGAATTCCACTGAAGTTTAAAAAGGCTTTGGAACTCTTCCATAGTTCTCAGAATTCCGCTGAAGTTTAAAAATGCATCGGAACTCTTCCATTTTTCTCAGAATTCTGCTGACGTTTAAAAATGCTTCGGTATTCTTCCACTGTTCTAGGATTTCCGATGAAGTTTAAAAATGCTTCTTAACTCTTACATTGTTCTCAGAATTCCACTGATGTTTAAAAATGCTTTGGACACTTCAATTGTTCTCGTAATTCTGCTGAAGTATAAAAATGCTTCCGAACTCTTCCATTGTTCCCAGGATTCCGCTGAAGTTTAAAAATGCTTCGGAACTCTTTCATTGCTCAAGGAATTCCGCTGACGTTTAAAAATGCTTCAGAACTCTTCCATTGTTCTCGGAATTCTGCTGAAGTTTATAAATGCATCGGAACTCTTCCATTGTTCCCGTAATTCCACTGAAGTTTAAAAATGCTTCGGAAATCTTTCATTGTTCAACGAATTCCGCTGACGTTTAAAAATACTTCGGAACGATTCCATTCTGCTGAAGTTTAATAATGCTTCGGAACTCTTTCATTGTTCTCGGAATTCTGATGATGTTTAAAAATGCTTCGGAACGCTTCCATTTTTCTCAGAATTCCGCTGAAGCTTAAAATGCTTCGGTACTTTTCCATTGTTCTCGGAATTCCACTGAAGTTTAAAAATGCTTCGGAAATCTTCCATTGTTCTCGGAACTCTGCTGATATTTAAAAATGCTTCCGATCTCTTCCAATGTTCTGAACTCTTACATTGTTCTCAGAATTCCGCTGATGTTTAAAAATGCTTCGGAACACTTCAATTATTCTCGGAATTCTGCTGATGTTTAAAAATGATTCGGAACTCTTCCATTGTTCCCAGCATTCCGCTGAAGTTTAAAAGTGCTTCGGAACTCTTTCATTGCTCAAGGAATTCCGCTGACATTCAAAAATGCTTCGGAACTCTTCCATTGTTCGTGGAATTCCGCTGACGAGTAAAAATGCTTCGGAACTCTTCCATTGTTCACGTAATTCCGCTGACGTTTAAAAATGCTTCGGAACTCTTACATTGTTCTCAGAATTCTGCTGAAGTTTAAAAATGCTTCGGAACTCTTCCATTGTTCTCGAAATTCTGCTGACCTTTAAAAATGCTTCCGATCTCTTCCATTGTTCTCGGAATTCTGCTGAAGTTTAAAAATGCTTCGGAACTCTTCCATTGTTCCCGGAAATCTCCTGAAGTTTATAAATGCATCGGAACTCTTGCATTGCTCAAGGAATTCCGCTGACGTTCAAAAATGCTTCGGAACTCTTTCATTGCTCAAGGAATTCCGCTGACATTTAAAAATGCTTCGGAACTCTTCCATTTTTCTCAGACTTATGCTGATGTTTAAAAATGCTTGGGAAACTCTTCCATTATTCTCGGAATTCTGCTGAAGTTTAAAAAGGCTTTGGATCTCTTTCATTGTTCTCGGAATTCCACTGAAGTTTAAAAAGGCTTTGGAACTCTTCCATAGTTCTCAGAATTCCGCTGAAGTTTAAAAATGCATCGGAACTCTTCCATTTTTCTCAGAATTCTGCTGACGTTTAAAAATGCTTCGGTACTTTTCCATTGTTCTCGGAATTCCGCTGACGTTTAAAAATGCTTCGGAACTCTTCCATTGTTCTCGTAATTCCGCTGATGTTAAAAAATGCTTCGGAACTCTTACATTGTTCTCAGAATTCCGCTGACGTTTAAAAATGCTTCGGTACTCTTCCATTGTTCTAGGATTTCCGATGAAGTTTAAAAATGCTTCTTAACTGTTACATTGTTCTCAGAATTCCACTGATGTTTAAAAATGCTTTGGACACTTCAATTGTTCTCATAATTCTGCTGAAGTTTAAAAATGCTTTGTAACTCTTCCATTGTTCCCGGAATTCTGCTGAAGTATAAAAATGCTTCCGAACTCTTCCATTTTTCCCAGGATTCCGCTGAAGTTTAAAAATGCTTCGGAACTCTTTCATTGCTCAAGGAATTCCGCTGACGTTTAAAAATGCTTCAGAACTCTTCCATTGTTCTCGGAATTCTGCTGAAGTTTATAAATGCATCGGAACTCTTCCATTGTTCCCGAAATTCCACTGAAGTTTAAAAATGCTTCGGAACTCTTTCATTGTTCAACGAATTCCGCTAACGTTTAAAAATACTTCGGAACTATTCCATTCTGCTGAAGTTTAATAATGCTTCGGAACTCTTTCATTGTTCTCGGAATTCTGATGACGTTTAAAAATGCTTCGGAACGCTTCCATCTTTCTCAGAATTCCGCTGAAGTTTAAAAATGCTTCGGTACTTTTCCATTGCTCCCGGAATTCCGCTGACATTTAAAAATGCTTCGGAACTCTTCCATTGTTCTCGGAATTCCGCTGAAGTTTAAAAATGCTTCGGAACTCTTCCATTGTTCTAGGGCTTCCGATGAAGTTTAAAAATGCTTTGGAACTCTTCCATTGTTCTCGAAATTCTGCTGAAGTTTATAAATGCTTCGGAACTCTTGCATTGCTCAAGGAATTCCGCTGACGTTCAAAAATGCTTTGGAACTCTGCTATTGTTGTCGGAATTCCTCTGACGAGTAAAAATGCTTCGGAACTCTTCCATTGTTCTCTTAATTCCGCTGACGTTTAAATATGCTTCGGAACTCTTTCATTTTTCAAGGAATTCAGCTGACGTTTAAAAATACTTCGGAACTATTCCATTGCTCTCGGAATTCTGCTGAAATTTAATAATGCTTTGGAACTCTTTCATTGTTCTCGGAATTCCGCTGACATTTAAAAATGCTTCGGAACTCTTCCATTTTTCTCAGAATTCGGCTGACGTTTAAAAATGCTTCGGTACTTTTCCATTGTTCTCGGAATTCCGCTGACGTTTAAAAATGCTTCGGAACTCTTCCATTGTTCTCGTAATTCTGCTGATGTTTAAAATTGCTTGGGAACTCTTACATTGTTCTCGGAAATCCACTGAAGATTAAAAATGCTTCGGAACTCTTCCATTGTTCTCGGAATTCCGCTGAAGTTTAAAAATGCTTCATAACTCTTTCATTGCTCATGGAATTCCGCTGACGTTCAAAAATGCTTCGGAACTCTTCCATTGTTCTTGGAATTCCGCTGATGTTTAAAAATGCTTCTGAACTCTTCCATTGTTCTCGGAATTCCGCTGATGAGTAAAAATGATTCGGAACTCTTCCTTTGTTCTCTTAATTCTGCTGACGTTTAAAAATGCTTCGGAACTCTTCCATTGTACTCGGAAATCCACTGAAGTTTAAAAATGCTTCAGAACTCTTCCATTGTTCTAGGCTTTCTGCTGAAGTTTAAAAATGCTTTGGAACTCTTCCATTGTTTTTGGAATTCCGCTGAAGTTTAAAAATGCTTCAGAACTCTTACATTGTTCGCGGAATTCTGCTGAAGTTTAAAAATGCTACGGTACTCTTCCATTGTTCCCGGAATTCCGCTGAAGTTTAAAAATGCTTCGGAACTCTTCCATTGTTCCCGGAAATCTCCTGAAGTTTATAAATGCATCGGAACTCTTGCATTGCTCAAGGAATTCCGCTGACGTTCAAAAATGCTTCGGAACTCTTTCATTGCTCAAGGAATTCCGCTGACATTTAAAAATGCTTCGGAACTCTTCCATTTTTCTCAGAATTATGCTGATGTTTAAAAATGCTTGGGAAACACTTCCATTATTCTCGGAATTCTGCTGAAGTTGAAAAAGGCTTTGGATCTCTTTCGTTGTTCTCAGAATTCCACTGAAGTTTAAAAAGGCTTTGGAACTCTTCCATAGTTCTCAGAATTCCGCTGAAGTTTAAAAATGCATTGGAACTCTTCCATTTTTCTCAGAATTCTGCTGACGTTTAAAAATGCTTCGGTACTTTTCCATTGTTCTCGGAATTCCGCTGACGTTTAAAAATGCTTCGGAACTCTTCCATTGTTCTCGAAATTCCGCTGATGTTAAAAAATGCTTCGGAACTCTTACATTGTTCTCAGAATTCCGCTGACGTTTAAAAATGCTTCGGTACTCTTCCATTGTTCTAGGATTTCCGATGAAGTTTAAAAATGCTTCTTAACTCTTACATTGTTCTCAGAATTCCACTGATGTTTAAAAATGCTTTGGACACTTCAATTGTTCTCGTAATTCTGCTGAAGTTTAAAAATGCTTTGGAACTCTTCCATTGTTCCCGGAATTCTGCTGAAGTATAAAAATGCTTCCGAACTCTTCCATTGTTCCCAGGATTCCGCTGAAGTTTAAAAATGCTTCGGAACTCTTTCATTGCTCAAGGAATTCCGCTGACGTTTAAAAATGCTTCAGAACTCTTCCATTGTTCTCGGAATTCTGCTGAAGTTTATAAATGCATCGGAACTCATCCATTGTTCCGGAAATTCCACTGAAGTTTAAAAATTCTTTGGAACTCTTTCATTGTTCAACGAATTCCGTTGACGTTTAAAAATACTTCGGAACTATTCCATTCTGCTGAAGTTTAATAATGCTTCGGAACTCTTTCATTGTTCTCGGAATTCTGATGACGTTTAAAAATGCTTCGGAACGCTTCCATTTTTCTCAGAATTCCGCTGAAGTTTAAAAATGCTTCGTTACTTTTCCATTGTTCCCGGAATTCCGCTGACATTTAAGAATGCTTCGGAACTCTTCCATTGTTCTCGGAATTCCACTGAAGTTTAAAAATGCTTCGGAACTCTTCCATTGTTCTAGGGCTTCCGATGAAGTTTAAAAATGCTTTGGAACTCTTCCATTGTTCTCGAAATTCTGCTGAAGTTTATAAATGCTTCGGAACTCTTGCATTGCTCAAGGAATTCCGCTGACGTTCAAAAATGCTTTGGAACTCTGCTATTGTTGTCGGAATTCCTCTGACGAGTAAAAATGCTTCGGAACTCTTCCATTGTTCTCTTAATTCCGCTGACGTTTAAATATGCTTCGGAACTCTTTCATTTTTCAAGGAATTCAGCTGACGTTTAAAAATACTTCGGAACTATTCCATTGCTCTCGGAATTCTGCTGAAATTTAATAATGCTTTGGAACTCTTTCATTGTTCTCGGAATTCCGCTGACATTTAAAAATGCTTCGGAACTCTTCCATTTTTCTCAGAATTCGGCTGACGTTTAAAAATGCTTCGGTACTTTTCCATTGTTCTCGGAATTCCGCTGACGTTTAAAAATGCTTCGGAACTCTTCCATTGTTCTCGTAATTCTGCTGATGTTTAAAATTGCTTGGGAACTCTTACATTGTTCTCGGAAATCCACTGAAGATTAAAAATGCTTCGGAACTCTTCCATTGTTCTCGGAATTCCGCTGAAGTTTAAAAATGCTTCATAACTCTTTCATTGCTCATGGAATTCCGCTGACGTTCAAAAATGCTTCGGAACTCTTCCATTGTTCTTGGAATTCCGCTGATGTTTAAAAATGCTTCTGAACTCTTCCATTGTTCTCGGAATTCCGCTGATGAGTAAAAATGATTCGGAACTCTTCCTTTGTTCTCTTAATTCTGCTGACGTTTAAAAATGCTTCGGAACTCTTCCATTGTACTCGGAAATCCACTGAAGTTTAAAAATGCTTCAGAACTCTTCCATTGTTCTAGGCTTTCTGCTGAAGTTTAAAAATGCTTTGGAACTCTTCCATTGTTTTTGGAATTCCGCTGAAGTTTAAAAATGCTTCAGAACTCTTACATTGTTCGCGGAATTCTGCTGAAGTTTAAAAATGCTACGGTACTCTTCCATTGTTCCCGGAATTCCGCTGAAGTTTAAAAATGCTTCGGAACTCTTCCATTGTTCCCGGAAATCTCCTGAAGTTTATAAATGCATCGGAACTCTTGCATTGCTCAAGGAATTCCGCTGACGTTCAAAAATGCTTCGGAACTCTTTCATTGCTCAAGGAATTCCGCTGACATTTAAAAATGCTTCGGAACTCTTCCATTTTTCTCAGAATTATGCTGATGTTTAAAAATGCTTGGGAAACACTTCCATTATTCTCGGAATTCTGCTGAAGTTGAAAAAGGCTTTGGATCTCTTTCGTTGTTCTCAGAATTCCACTGAAGTTTAAAAAGGCTTTGGAACTCTTCCATAGTTCTCAGAATTCCGCTGAAGTTTAAAAATGCATTGGAACTCTTCCATTTTTCTCAGAATTCTGCTGACGTTTAAAAATGCTTCGGTACTTTTCCATTGTTCTCGGAATTCCGCTGACGTTTAAAAATGCTTCGGAACTCTTCCATTGTTCTCGAAATTCCGCTGATGTTAAAAAATGCTTCGGAACTCTTACATTGTTCTCAGAATTCCGCTGACGTTTAAAAATGCTTCGGTACTCTTCCATTGTTCTAGGATTTCCGATGAAGTTTAAAAATGCTTCTTAACTCTTACATTGTTCTCAGAATTCCACTGATGTTTAAAAATGCTTTGGACACTTCAATTGTTCTCGTAATTCTGCTGAAGTTTAAAAATGCTTTGGAACTCTTCCATTGTTCCCGGAATTCTGCTGAAGTATAAAAATGCTTCCGAACTCTTCCATTGTTCCCAGGATTCCGCTGAAGTTTAAAAATGCTTCGGAACTCTTTCATTGCTCAAGGAATTCCGCTGACGTTTAAAAATGCTTCAGAACTCTTCCATTGTTCTCGGAATTCTGCTGAAGTTTATAAATGCATCGGAACTCATCCATTGTTCCGGAAATTCCACTGAAGTTTAAAAATTCTTTGGAACTCTTTCATTGTTCAACGAATTCCGTTGACGTTTAAAAATACTTCGGAACTATTCCATTCTGCTGAAGTTTAATAATGCTTCGGAACTCTTTCATTGTTCTCGGAATTCTGATGACGTTTAAAAATGCTTCGGAACGCTTCCATTTTTCTCAGAATTCCGCTGAAGTTTAAAAATGCTTCGTTACTTTTCCATTGTTCCCGGAATTCCGCTGACATTTAAGAATGCTTCGGAACTCTTCCATTGTTCTCGGAATTCCACTGAAGTTTAAAAATGCTTCGGAACTCTTCCATTGTTCTAGGGCTTCCGATGAAGTTTAAAAATGCTTTGGAACTCTTCCATTGTTCTCGAAATTCTGCTGAAGTTTATAAATGCTTCGGAACTCTTGCATTGCTCAAGGAATTCCGCTGACGTTCAAAAATGCTTTGGAACTCTGCTATTGTTGTCGGAATTCCGCTGACGAGTAAAAATGCTTCGGAACTCTTCCATTGTTCTCTTAATTCCGCTGACGTTTAAATATGCTTCGGAACTCTTTCATTTTTCAAGGAATTCTGCTGACGTTTAAAAATATTTCGGAACTATTCCATTGCTCTCGGAATTCTGCTGAAATTTAAAAATGCTTCGGAACTCTTCCATTTTTCTCAGAATTCTGCTGACGTTTAAAAATGCTTCGGTACTTTTCCATTGTTCTCGGAATTCCGCTGACGTTTAAAAATGCTTCGGAACTCTTCCATTGTTCTCGTAATTCCGCTGATGTTAAAAAATGCTTCGGAACTCTTACATTGTTCTCAGAATTCCGCTGACGTTTAAAAATGCTTCGGTACTCTTCCATTGTTCTAGGATTTCCGATGAAGTTTAAAAATGCTTCTTAACTGTTACATTGTTCTCAGAATTCCACTGATGTTTAAAAATGCTTTGGACACTTCAATTGTTCTCATAATTCTGCTGAAGTTTAAAAATGCTTTGTAACTCTTCCATTGTTCCCGGAATTCTGCTGAAGTATAAAAATGCTTCCGAACTCTTCCATTTTTCCCAGGATTCCGCTGAAGTTTAAAAATGCTTCGGAACTCTTTCATTGCTCAAGGAATTCCGCTGACGTTTAAAAATGCTTCAGAACTCTTCCATTGTTCTCGGAATTCTGCTGAAGTTTATAAATGCATCGGAACTCTTCCATTGTTCCCGAAATTCCACTGAAGTTTAAAAATGCTTCGGAACTCTTTCATTGTTCAACGAATTCCGCTAACGTTTAAAAATACTTCGGAACTATTCCATTCTGCTGAAGTTTAATAATGCTTCGGAACTCTTTCATTGTTCTCGGAATTCTGATGACGTTTAAAAATGCTTCGGAACGCTTCCATCTTTCTCAGAATTCCGCTGAAGTTTAAAAATGCTTCGGTACTTTTCCATTGCTCCCGGAATTCCGCTGACATTTAAAAATGCTTCGGAACTCTTCCATTGTTCTCGGAATTCCGCTGAAGTTTAAAAATGCTTCGGAACTCTTCCATTGTTCTAGGGCTTCCGATGAAGTTTAAAAATGCTTTGGAACTCTTCCATTGTTCTCGAAATTCTGCTGAAGTTTATAAATGCTTCGGAACTCTTGCATTGCTCAAGGAATTCCGCTGACGTTCAAAAATGCTTTGGAACTCTGCTATTGTTGTCGGAATTCCTCTGACGAGTAAAAATGCTTCGGAACTCTTCCATTGTTCTCTTAATTCCGCTGACGTTTAAATATGCTTCGGAACTCTTTCATTTTTCAAGGAATTCAGCTGACGTTTAAAAATACTTCGGAACTATTCCATTGCTCTCGGAATTCTGCTGAAATTTAATAATGCTTTGGAACTCTTTCATTGTTCTCGGAATTCCGCTGACATTTAAAAATGCTTCGGAACTCTTCCATTTTTCTCAGAATTCGGCTGACGTTTAAAAATGCTTCGGTACTTTTCCATTGTTCTCGGAATTCCGCTGACGTTTAAAAATGCTTCGGAACTCTTCCATTGTTCTCGTAATTCTGCTGATGTTTAAAATTGCTTGGGAACTCTTACATTGTTCTCGGAAATCCACTGAAGATTAAAAATGCTTCGGAACTCTTCCATTGTTCTCGGAATTCCGCTGAAGTTTAAAAATGCTTCATAACTCTTTCATTGCTCATGGAATTCCGCTGACGTTCAAAAATGCTTCGGAACTCTTCCATTGTTCTTGGAATTCCGCTGATGTTTAAAAATGCTTCTGAACTCTTCCATTGTTCTCGGAATTCCGCTGATGAGTAAAAATGATTCGGAACTCTTCCTTTGTTCTCTTAATTCTGCTGACGTTTAAAAATGCTTCGGAACTCTTCCATTGTACTCGGAAATCCACTGAAGTTTAAAAATGCTTCAGAACTCTTCCATTGTTCTAGGCTTTCTGCTGAAGTTTAAAAATGCTTTGGAACTCTTCCATTGTTTTTGGAATTCCGCTGAAGTTTAAAAATGCTTCAGAACTCTTACATTGTTCGCGGAATTCTGCTGAAGTTTAAAAATGCTACGGTACTCTTCCATTGTTCCCGGAATTCCGCTGAAGTTTAAAAATGCTTCGGAACTCTTCCATTGTTCCCGGAAATCTCCTGAAGTTTATAAATGCATCGGAACTCTTGCATTGCTCAAGGAATTCCGCTGACGTTCAAAAATGCTTCGGAACTCTTTCATTGCTCAAGGAATTCCGCTGACATTTAAAAATGCTTCGGAACTCTTCCATTTTTCTCAGAATTATGCTGATGTTTAAAAATGCTTGGGAAACACTTCCATTATTCTCGGAATTCTGCTGAAGTTGAAAAAGGCTTTGGATCTCTTTCGTTGTTCTCAGAATTCCACTGAAGTTTAAAAAGGCTTTGGAACTCTTCCATAGTTCTCAGAATTCCGCTGAAGTTTAAAAATGCATTGGAACTCTTCCATTTTTCTCAGAATTCTGCTGACGTTTAAAAATGCTTCGGTACTTTTCCATTGTTCTCGGAATTCCGCTGACGTTTAAAAATGCTTCGGAACTCTTCCATTGTTCTCGAAATTCCGCTGATGTTAAAAAATGCTTCGGAACTCTTACATTGTTCTCAGAATTCCGCTGACGTTTAAAAATGCTTCGGTACTCTTCCATTGTTCTAGGATTTCCGATGAAGTTTAAAAATGCTTCTTAACTCTTACATTGTTCTCAGAATTCCACTGATGTTTAAAAATGCTTTGGACACTTCAATTGTTCTCGTAATTCTGCTGAAGTTTAAAAATGCTTTGGAACTCTTCCATTGTTCCCGGAATTCTGCTGAAGTATAAAAATGCTTCCGAACTCTTCCATTGTTCCCAGGATTCCGCTGAAGTTTAAAAATGCTTCGGAACTCTTTCATTGCTCAAGGAATTCCGCTGACGTTTAAAAATGCTTCAGAACTCTTCCATTGTTCTCGGAATTCTGCTGAAGTTTATAAATGCATCGGAACTCATCCATTGTTCCGGAAATTCCACTGAAGTTTAAAAATTCTTTGGAACTCTTTCATTGTTCAACGAATTCCGTTGACGTTTAAAAATACTTCGGAACTATTCCATTCTGCTGAAGTTTAATAATGCTTCGGAACTCTTTCATTGTTCTCGGAATTCTGATGACGTTTAAAAATGCTTCGGAACGCTTCCATTTTTCTCAGAATTCCGCTGAAGTTTAAAAATGCTTCGTTACTTTTCCATTGTTCCCGGAATTCCGCTGACATTTAAGAATGCTTCGGAACTCTTCCATTGTTCTCGGAATTCCACTGAAGTTTAAAAATGCTTCGGAACTCTTCCATTGTTCTAGGGCTTCCGATGAAGTTTAAAAATGCTTTGGAACTCTTCCATTGTTCTCGAAATTCTGCTGAAGTTTATAAATGCTTCGGAACTCTTGCATTGCTCAAGGAATTCCGCTGACGTTCAAAAATGCTTTGGAACTCTGCTATTGTTGTCGGAATTCCTCTGACGAGTAAAAATGCTTCGGAACTCTTCCATTGTTCTCTTAATTCCGCTGACGTTTAAATATGCTTCGGAACTCTTTCATTTTTCAAGGAATTCAGCTGACGTTTAAAAATACTTCGGAACTATTCCATTGCTCTCGGAATTCTGCTGAAATTTAATAATGCTTTGGAACTCTTTCATTGTTCTCGGAATTCCGCTGACATTTAAAAATGCTTCGGAACTCTTCCATTTTTCTCAGAATTCGGCTGACGTTTAAAAATGCTTCGGTACTTTTCCATTGTTCTCGGAATTCCGCTGACGTTTAAAAATGCTTCGGAACTCTTCCATTGTTCTCGTAATTCTGCTGATGTTTAAAATTGCTTGGGAACTCTTACATTGTTCTCGGAAATCCACTGAAGATTAAAAATGCTTCGGAACTCTTCCATTGTTCTCGGAATTCCGCTGAAGTTTAAAAATGCTTCATAACTCTTTCATTGCTCATGGAATTCCGCTGACGTTCAAAAATGCTTCGGAACTCTTCCATTGTTCTTGGAATTCCGCTGATGTTTAAAAATGCTTCTGAACTCTTCCATTGTTCTCGGAATTCCGCTGATGAGTAAAAATGATTCGGAACTCTTCCTTTGTTCTCTTAATTCTGCTGACGTTTAAAAATGCTTCGGAACTCTTCCATTGTACTCGGAAATCCACTTAAGTTTAAAAATGCTTCAGAACTCTTCCATTGTTCTAGGCTTTCTGCTGAAGTTTAAAAATGCTTTGGAACTCTTCCATTGTTTTTGGAATTCCGCTGAAGTTTAAAAATGCTTCAGAACTCTTACATTGTTCGCGGAATTCTGCTGAAGTTTAAAAATGCTACGGTACTCTTCCATTGTTCCCGGAATTCCGCTGAAGTTTAAAAATGCTTCGGAACTCTTCCATTGTTCCCGGAAATCTCCTGAAGTTTATAAATGCATCGGAACTCTTGCATTGCTCAAGGAATTCCGCTGACGTTCAAAAATGCTTCGGAACTCTTTCATTGCTCAAGGAATTCCGCTGACATTTAAAAATGCTTCGGAACTCTTCCATTTTTCTCAGAATTATGCTGATGTTTAAAAATGCTTGGGAAACACTTCCATTATTCTCGGAATTCTGCTGAAGTTGAAAAAGGCTTTGGATCTCTTTCGTTGTTCTCAGAATTCCACTGAAGTTTAAAAAGGCTTTGGAACTCTTCCATAGTTCTCAGAATTCCGCTGAAGTTTAAAAATGCATTGGAACTCTTCCATTTTTCTCAGAATTCTGCTGACGTTTAAAAATGCTTCGGTACTTTTCCATTGTTCTCGGAATTCCGCTGACGTTTAAAAATGCTTCGGAACTCTTCCATTGTTCTCGAAATTCCGCTGATGTTAAAAAATGCTTCGGAACTCTTACATTGTTCTCAGAATTCCGCTGACGTTTAAAAATGCTTCGGTACTCTTCCATTGTTCTAGGATTTCCGATGAAGTTTAAAAATGCTTCTTAACTCTTACATTGTTCTCAGAATTCCACTGATGTTTAAAAATGCTTTGGACACTTCAATTGTTCTCGTAATTCTGCTGAAGTTTAAAAATGCTTTGGAACTCTTCCATTGTTCCCGGAATTCTGCTGAAGTATAAAAATGCTTCCGAACTCTTCCATTGTTCCCAGGATTCCGCTGAAGTTTAAAAATGCTTCGGAACTCTTTCATTGCTCAAGGAATTCCGCTGACGTTTAAAAATGCTTCAGAACTCTTCCATTGTTCTCGGAATTCTGCTGAAGTTTATAAATGCATCGGAACTCATCCATTGTTCCGGAAATTCCACTGAAGTTTAAAAATTCTTTGGAACTCTTTCATTGTTCAACGAATTCCGTTGACGTTTAAAAATACTTCGGAACTATTCCATTCTGCTGAAGTTTAATAATGCTTCGGAACTCTTTCATTGTTCTCGGAATTCTGATGACGTTTAAAAATGCTTCGGAACGCTTCCATTTTTCTCAGAATTCCGCTGAAGTTTAAAAATGCTTCGTTACTTTTCCATTGTTCCCGGAATTCCGCTGACATTTAAGAATGCTTCGGAACTCTTCCATTGTTCTCGGAATTCCACTGAAGTTTAAAAATGCTTCGGAACTCTTCCATTGTTCTAGGGCTTCCGATGAAGTTTAAAAATGCTTTGGAACTCTTCCATTGTTCTCGAAATTCTGCTGAAGTTTATAAATGCTTCGGAACTCTTGCATTGCTCAAGGAATTCCGCTGACGTTCAAAAATGCTTTGGAACTCTGCTATTGTTGTCGGAATTCCGCTGACGAGTAAAAATGCTTCGGAACTCTTCCATTGTTCTCTTAATTCCGCTGACGTTTAAATATGCTTCGGAACTCTTTCATTTTTCAAGGAATTCTGCTGACGTTTAAAAATATTTCGGAACTATTCCATTGCTCTCGGAATTCTGCTGAAATTTAAAAATGCTTCGGAACTCTTCCATTTTTCTCAGAATTCGGCTGACGTTTAAAAATGCTTCGGTACTTTTCCATTGTTCTCGGAATTCCGCTGACGTTTAAAAATGCTTCGGAACTCTTCCATTGTTCTCGTAATTCTGCTGATGTTTAAAATTGCTTGGGAACTCTTACATTGTTCTCAGAATTCCGCTGAAGATTAAAAATGCTTCGGAACTCTTCCATTGTTCTCGGATTTCCGATGAAGTTTAAAAATGCTTCGGAACTCTTCCATTGTTCTCGGAATTCCGCTGAAGTTTAAAAATGCTTCGTAACTCTTTCATTGCTCATGGAATTCCGCTGACGTTCAAAAATGCTTCGGAACTCTTCCATTGTTCTTGGAATTCCGCTGATGTTTAAAAATGCTTCAGAACTCTTCCATTGTTCTCGGAATTCCGCTGATGAGTAAAAAGGATTCGGAACTCTTCCTTTGTTCTCTTAATTCTGCTGACGTTTAAAAATGCTTCGGAACTCTTCCATTGTTCTCGGAATTACGCTGAAGTTTAAAAATGCTTCAGAACTCTTCCATTGTTCTAGGATTTCTGCTGAAGTTTAAAAATGCTTTGGAACTCTTCCATTGTTTTTGGAATTCCGCTGAAGTTTAAAAATGCTTCGGAACTCTTACATTGTTCTCGGAATTCCACTGAAGTTTAAAAATGCTTTAGAACTCTTACATTGTTCGCGGAAT
This sequence comes from Phyllobates terribilis, assembly GCF_046119375.1. NCBI lineage: Eukaryota > Metazoa > Chordata > Amphibia > Anura > Dendrobatidae > Phyllobates > Phyllobates terribilis. The sequence continues at coordinate 304,681,077 of NW_027362765.1, read as the reverse complement.
TCTGCTGACCTTTAAAAAAGCTTCCGATCTCTTCCATTTTTCTCGGAATTCTGCTGAAGTTTAAAATGCTTTGGTACTCTTACATTGTTCCCGGAATTCTGCTGAAGTTTAAAAATGCTACGGTACTCTTCCATTGTTCCCGGAATTCCGCTGAAGTTTAAAAATGCTTCGGAACTCTTTCATTGCTCAAGGAATTCCGCTGATGTTTAAAAATGCTTCGGAACTCTTCCATTTTTCTCAGAATTCCGCTGTCGTTTAAAAATGCTTCGGAACTTTTCCATTGTTCTCGGAATTGTGCTGATGTTTAAAAATGCTTCGGAACTCTTCCATTGTTCTCGGAATTCCACTGAAGTTTAAAAATGCTTCGGAACTCTTCCATTGTTCTAGGAATTCCGCTGAAGTTTAAAAATGCTTAGATACTCTTCCATTGTTCTCGGAATTCTGCTGACGTTTGAAAATGCTTCGGTACTCTTCCATTGTTCTCGGAATTCTGCTGACATTTAAAAATGCTTCGGAACACTTCCAATGTTCTTGGAATTTCCGATGAAGTTTCAAAATGATTCGGAACTCTTCCATTGTTCTCGGAATTCTGCTGACGTTTAAAAATGCTTCCGATCTCTTCAATTGTAATCGGAATTCTCCTGAAGTATAAAAATGCTTCCGAACTCTTCCATTGCTCCCGGAATTCCGCTGAAGTTTAAAAATGCTTCGGAACTCTTTCATTGCTCAAGGAATTCCGCTGACGTTCAAAAATGCTTCGGAACTCTTCCATTGTTCTTGGAATTCCACTGATGTTTAAAAATTCTTCGGAACTCTTCCATTGTTCTCGGAATTCCGCTGAAGTTTAAAAATGCTTCAGAACTCTTCCATTGTTGTCGGAATTCCGCTGAAGTTTAAAAATGCTTTGGAACTCTTCCATTGTTCTAGGATTTCCGATGAAGAATAAAAATGCTTTGGAACTTTTCCATTGTTCTCGGAATTCCACTGAAGTTTAAAAATCCTTCAGAACTCTTCCATTGTTCTCGGAATTTCGCTGATGTTTAAAAATGCTTTGGAACTTTTCCATTGTTCTCGGAATTCCGTTGACGTTCAAAAATGCTTCGGAACTCTTCCATTGTTCGTGGAATTCCGCTGACGAGTAAAAATGCTTCGGAACTCTTCCATTTTTCTCGTAATTCCGCTGACGTTTAAAAATGCTTCGGAACTCTTACATTGTTCTCAGAACTCCGCTGAAGTTTAAAAATGCTTCGGAACTCTTCCATTGTTCTCTAAATTTTGCTGACCTTTAAAAATGCTTCCGATCTCTTCCATTGTTCTCGGAATTCTGCTGAAGTTTAAAAATGCTTCGGAACTCTTCCATTGTTCCCGGAATTTTGCTGAAGATTAAAAATGCTACGGAACTCTTCCATTGTTCCCGGAATTCCGCTGAAGTTTAAAAATGCTTCGGAACTCTTTCATTGCTCAAGGAATTCCGCTGACATTTAAAAATGCTTCGGTACTCTTCCATTTTTCTCAGAATTCTGCTGATGTTTAAAAATGCTCCGGAACTCTTCCATTGTTCTCGGAATTCTGCTGAAGTTTATAAAGGCTTCGGATCTTTTCCATTTTTCTCAGAATTCTGCTGACGTTTAAAAATGCTTCGGTACTTTTCCATTGTTCTCGGAATTCCGTTGACGTTTAAAAAGGCTTTGGAACTCTTCCATAGTTCTCAGAATTCCGCTGAAGTTTAAAAATGCTTCGGAACTCTTCCATTTTTCTCAGAATTCTGCTGACGTTTAAAAATGCTTCGGTACTTTTCCATTGTTCTCGGAATTCCGTTGACGTTTAAAAATGCTTCGGAACTCTTCCATTGTTCTCAGAATTCCGCTGAAGTTTAAAAAAGCTTCTGATATCCTCAATTGTTCTTGGAATTCTGCTGACATTTCAAAATGCTTCGGAACTCTTCCATTGTTCTTGGAATTCTGCTGAAGTTTAAAAATGCTTCGGAACTCTTCCATTGTTCCCGGAAATCTCCTGAAGTTTATAAATGCATCGGAACTCTTGCATTGCTCAAGGAATTCCGCTGACGTTCAAAAATGCTTCGGAACTCTTTCATTGCTCAAGGAATTCCGCTGACATTTAAAAATGCTTCGGAACTCTTCCATTTTTCTCAGAATTATGCTGATGTTTAAAAATGCTTGGGAAACTCTTCCATTATTCTCGGAATTCCACTGAAGTTTAAAAAGGCTTTGGAACTCTTCCATAGTTCTCAGAATTCCGCTGAAGTTTAAAAATGCATCGGAACTCTTCCATTTTTCTCAGAATTCTGCTGACGTTTAAAAATGCTTCGGTACTTTTCCATTGTTCTCGGAATTCCGCTGACGTTTAAAAATGCTTCGGAACTCTTCCATTGTTCTCGTAATTCCGCTGATGTTAAAAAATGCTTCGGAACTCTTACATTGTTCTCAGAATTCCGCTGACGTTTAAAAATGCTTCGGTACTCTTCCATTGTTCTAGGATTTCCGATGAAGTTTAAAAATGCTTCTTAACTGTTACATTGTTCTCAGAATTCCACTGATGTTTAAAAATGCTTTGGACACTTCAATTGTTCTCGTAATTCTGCTGAAGTTTAAAAATGCTTTGTAACTCTTCCATTGTTCCCGGAATTCTGCTGAAGTATAAAAATGCTTCCGAACTCTTCCATTTTTCCCAGGATTCCGCTGAAGTTTAAAAATGCTTCGGAACTCTTTCATTGCTCAAGGAATTCCGCTGACGTTTAAAAATGCTTCAGAACTCTTCCATTGTTCTCGGAATTCTGCTGAAGTTTATAAATGCATCGGAACTCTTCCATTGTTCCCGAAATTCCACTGAAGTTTAAAAATGCTTCGGAACTCTTTCATTGTTCAACGAATTCCGCTAACGTTTAAAAATACTTCGGAACTATTCCATTCTGCTGAAGTTTAATAATGCTTCGGAACTCTTTCATTGTTCTTGGAATTCTGATGACGTTTAAAAATGCTTCGGAACGCTTCCATTTTTCTCAGAATTCCGCTGAAGTTTAAAAATGCTTCGGTACTTTTCCATTGCTCCCGGAATTCCGCTGACATTTAAAAATGCTTCGGAACTCTTCCATTGTTCTCGGAATTCCGCTGAAGTTTAAAAATGCTTCGGAACTCTTCCATTGTTCTAGGGCTTCCGATGAAGTTTAAAAATGCTTTGGAACTCTTCCATTGTTCTCGAAATTCTGCTGAAGTTTATAAATGCTTCGGAACTCTTGCATTGCTCAAGGAATTCCGCTGACGTTCAAAAATGCTTTGGAACTCTGCTATTGTTGTCGGAATTCCGCTGACGAGTAAAAATGCTTCGGAACTCTTCCATTGTTCTCTTAATTCCGCTGACGTTTAAATATGCTTCGGAACTCTTTCATTTTTCAAGGAATTCAGCTGACGTTTAAAAATACTTCGGAACTATTCCATTGCTCTCGGAATTCTGCTGAAATTTAATAATGCTTTGGAACTCTTTCATTGTTCTCGGAATTCCGCTGACATTTAAAAATGCTTCGGAACTCTTCCATTTTTCTCAGAATTCGGCTGACGTTTAAAAATGCTTCGGTACTTTTCCATTGTTCTCGGAATTCCGCTGACGTTTAAAAATGCTTCGGAACTCTTCCATTGTTCTCGTAATTCTGCTGATGTTTAAAATTGCTTGGGAACTCTTACATTGTTCTCGGAAATCCGCTGAAGATTAAAAATGCTTCGGAACTCTTCCATTGTTCTCGGAATTCCGCTGAAGTTTAAAAATGCTTCATAACTCTTTCATTGCTCATGGAATTCTGCTGACGTTCAAAAATGCTTCGGAACTCTTCCATTGTTCTTGGAATTCCGCTGATGTTTAAAAATGCTTCTGAACTCTTCCATTGTTCTCGGAATTCCGCTGATGAGTAAAAATGATTCGGAACTCTTCCTTTGATCTCTTAATTCTGCTGAAGTTTAAAAATGCTTTGGAACTCTTCCATTGTTTTTGGAATTCCGCTGAAGTTTAAAAATGCTTCAGAACTCTTACATTGTTCTCGGAATTCCGCTGATGAGTAAAAATGATTCGGAACTCTTCCTTTGTTCTCTTAATTCTGCTGACCTTTAAAAATGCTTTGGAACTCTTCCATTGTTTTTGGAATTCCGCTGAAGTTTAAAAATGCTTCAGAACTCTTACATTGTTCGCGGAATTCTGCTGACCTTTAAAAATGCTTCCGATCTCTTCCTTTTTTCTCGGAATTCTGCTGAAGTTTAAAAATGCTTTGGTACTCTTACATTGTTCCCGGAATTCTGCTGAAGTTTAAAAATGCTACGGTACTCTTCCATTGTTCCCGGAATTCTGCTGAAGTTTATAAATGCATCGGAACTCTTGCATTGCTCAAGGAATTCCGCTTACGTTCAAAAATGCTTCGGAACTCTTTCATTGCTCAAGGAATTCCGCTGACATTTAAAAATGCTTTGGAACTCTTCCATTTTTCTCAGAATTCTGCTGATGTTTAAAAATGCTTGGGAAACTCTTCCATTGTTCTCGGAATTCTGCTGAAGTATAAAAAGGCTTTGGATCTCTTTCGTTGTTCTCGGAATTCCGCTGAAGTTTAAAAAGGCTTTGGAACTCTTCCATAGTTCTCAGAATTCCACTGAAGTTTAAAAATGCTTCGGAACTCTTCCATTTTTCTCAGAATTCTGCTGACGTTTAAAAATGCTTCGGTACTTTTCCATTGTTCTCGGAATTCCGCTGACGTTTAAAAATGCTTCGGAACTCTTCCATTGTTCTCGTAATTCCGCTGATGTTAAAAAATGCTTCGGAACTCTTACATTGTTCTCGGAATTCCGCTGACGTTTAAAAATGCTTCGGTACTCTTCCATTGTTCTAGGATTTCCGATGAAGTTTAAAAATGCTTCTGAACTCTTACATTGTTCTCAGAATTCCACTGTTGTTTAAAAATGCTTTGGAACACTTCAATTGTTCTCGTAATTCTGCTGAAGTTTAAAAATGCTTCGGAACTCTTCCATTGTTCCCGGAATTCTGCTGAAGTATAAAAATGCTTCCGAACTCTTCCATTGTTCCCAGGATTCCGCTGAAGTTTAAAAATGCTTCGGAACTCTTTCATTGTTCAACGAATTCCGCTGACGTTTAAAAATACTTCGGAACTATTCCATTCTGCTGAAGTTTAATAATGCTTCGGAACTCTTCCATTGTTCTCTTAATTCCGCTGACGTTTAAATATGCTTCGGAACTCTTTCATTTTTCAAGGAATTCCGCTGACGTTTAAAAATACTTCGGAACTATTCCATTGCTCTCGGAATTCTGCTGAAATTTAATAATGCTTCGGAACTCTTTCATTGTTCTCGGAATTCCGCTGACATTTAAAAATGCTTCGGAACTCTTCCATTTTTCTCAGAATTCGGCTGACGTTTAAAAATGCTTCGGTACTTTTCCATTGTTCTCGGAATTCCGCTGACGTTTAAAAATGCTTCGGAACTCTTCCATTGTTCTCGTAATTCTGCTGATGTTTAAAATTGCTTGGGAACTCTTACATTGTTCTCGGAAATCCGCTGAAGATTAAAAATGCTTCGGAACTCTTCCATTGTTCTCGGAATTCCGCTGAAGTTTAAAAATGCTTCATAACTCTTTCATTGCTCATGGAATTCCGCTGACGTTCAAAAATGCTTCGGAACTCTTCCATTGTTCCCGGAATTCTGCTGAAGTATAAAAATGCTTCCGAACTCTTCCATTTTTCCCAGGATTCCGCTGAAGTTTAAAAATGCTTCGGAACTCTTTCATTGCTCAAGGAATTCCGCTGACGTTTAAAAATGCTTCAGAACTCTTCCATTGTTCTCGGAATTCTGCTGAAGTTTATAAATGCATCGGAACTCTTCCATTGTTCCCGAAATTCCACTGAAGTTTAAAAATGCTTCGGAACTCTTTCATTGTTCAACGAATTCCGCTAACGTTTAAAAATACTTCGGAACTATTCCATTCTGCTGAAGTTTAATAATGCTTCGGAACTCTTTCATTGTTCTCGGAATTCTGATGACGTTTAAAAATGCTTCGGAACGCTTCCATCTTTCTCAGAATTCCGCTGAAGTTTAAAAATGCTTCGGTACTTTTCCATTGCTCCCGGAATTCCGCTGACATTTAAAAATGCTTCGGAACTCTTCCATTGTTCTCGGAATTCCGCTGAAGTTTAAAAATGCTTCGGAACTCTTCCATTGTTCTAGGGCTTCCGATGAAGTTTAAAAATGCTTTGGAACTCTTCCATTGTTCTCGAAATTCTGCTGAAGTTTATAAATGCTTCGGAACTCTTGCATTGCTCAAGGAATTCCGCTGACGTTCAAAAATGCTTTGGAACTCTGCTATTGTTGTCGGAATTCCTCTGACGAGTAAAAATGCTTCGGAACTCTTCCATTGTTCTCTTAATTCCGCTGACGTTTAAATATGCTTCGGAACTCTTTCATTTTTCAAGGAATTCAGCTGACGTTTAAAAATACTTCGGAACTATTCCATTGCTCTCGGAATTCTGCTGAAATTTAATAATGCTTTGGAACTCTTTCATTGTTCTCGGAATTCCGCTGACATTTAAAAATGCTTCGGAACTCTTCCATTTTTCTCAGAATTCGGCTGACGTTTAAAAATGCTTCGGTACTTTTCCATTGTTCTCGGAATTCCGCTGACGTTTAAAAATGCTTCGGAACTCTTCCATTGTTCTCGTAATTCTGCTGATGTTTAAAATTGCTTGGGAACTCTTACATTGTTCTCGGAAATCCACTGAAGATTAAAAATGCTTCGGAACTCTTCCATTGTTCTCGGAATTCCGCTGAAGTTTAAAAATGCTTCATAACTCTTTCATTGCTCATGGAATTCCGCTGACGTTCAAAAATGCTTCGGAACTCTTCCATTGTTCTTGGAATTCCGCTGATGTTTAAAAATGCTTCTGAACTCTTCCATTGTTCTCGGAATTCCGCTGATGAGTAAAAATGATTCGGAACTCTTCCTTTGTTCTCTTAATTCTGCTGACGTTTAAAAATGCTTCGGAACTCTTCCATTGTACTCGGAAATCCACTGAAGTTTAAAAATGCTTCAGAACTCTTCCATTGTTCTAGGCTTTCTGCTGAAGTTTAAAAATGCTTTGGAACTCTTCCATTGTTTTTGGAATTCCGCTGAAGTTTAAAAATGCTTCAGAACTCTTACATTGTTCGCGGAATTCTGCTGAAGTTTAAAAATGCTACGGTACTCTTCCATTGTTCCCGGAATTCCGCTGAAGTTTAAAAATGCTTCGGAACTCTTCCATTGTTCCCGGAAATCTCCTGAAGTTTATAAATGCATCGGAACTCTTGCATTGCTCAAGGAATTCCGCTGACGTTCAAAAATGCTTCGGAACTCTTTCATTGCTCAAGGAATTCCGCTGACATTTAAAAATGCTTCGGAACTCTTCCATTTTTCTCAGAATTATGCTGATGTTTAAAAATGCTTGGGAAACACTTCCATTATTCTCGGAATTCTGCTGAAGTTGAAAAAGGCTTTGGATCTCTTTCGTTGTTCTCAGAATTCCACTGAAGTTTAAAAAGGCTTTGGAACTCTTCCATAGTTCTCAGAATTCCGCTGAAGTTTAAAAATGCATTGGAACTCTTCCATTTTTCTCAGAATTCTGCTGACGTTTAAAAATGCTTCGGTACTTTTCCATTGTTCTCGGAATTCCGCTGACGTTTAAAAATGCTTCGGAACTCTTCCATTGTTCTCGAAATTCCGCTGATGTTAAAAAATGCTTCGGAACTCTTACATTGTTCTCAGAATTCCGCTGACGTTTAAAAATGCTTCGGTACTCTTCCATTGTTCTAGGATTTCCGATGAAGTTTAAAAATGCTTCTTAACTCTTACATTGTTCTCAGAATTCCACTGATGTTTAAAAATGCTTTGGACACTTCAATTGTTCTCGTAATTCTGCTGAAGTTTAAAAATGCTTTGGAACTCTTCCATTGTTCCCGGAATTCTGCTGAAGTATAAAAATGCTTCCGAACTCTTCCATTGTTCCCAGGATTCCGCTGAAGTTTAAAAATGCTTCGGAACTCTTTCATTGCTCAAGGAATTCCGCTGACGTTTAAAAATGCTTCAGAACTCTTCCATTGTTCTCGGAATTCTGCTGAAGTTTATAAATGCATCGGAACTCATCCATTGTTCCGGAAATTCCACTGAAGTTTAAAAATTCTTTGGAACTCTTTCATTGTTCAACGAATTCCGTTGACGTTTAAAAATACTTCGGAACTATTCCATTCTGCTGAAGTTTAATAATGCTTCGGAACTCTTTCATTGTTCTCGGAATTCTGATGACGTTTAAAAATGCTTCGGAACGCTTCCATTTTTCTCAGAATTCCGCTGAAGTTTAAAAATGCTTCGTTACTTTTCCATTGTTCCCGGAATTCCGCTGACATTTAAGAATGCTTCGGAACTCTTCCATTGTTCTCGGAATTCCACTGAAGTTTAAAAATGCTTCGGAACTCTTCCATTGTTCTAGGGCTTCCGATGAAGTTTAAAAATGCTTTGGAACTCTTCCATTGTTCTCGAAATTCTGCTGAAGTTTATAAATGCTTCGGAACTCTTGCATTGCTCAAGGAATTCCGCTGACGTTCAAAAATGCTTTGGAACTCTGCTATTGTTGTCGGAATTCCTCTGACGAGTAAAAATGCTTCGGAACTCTTCCATTGTTCTCTTAATTCCGCTGACGTTTAAATATGCTTCGGAACTCTTTCATTTTTCAAGGAATTCAGCTGACGTTTAAAAATACTTCGGAACTATTCCATTGCTCTCGGAATTCTGCTGAAATTTAATAATGCTTTGGAACTCTTTCATTGTTCTCGGAATTCCGCTGACATTTAAAAATGCTTCGGAACTCTTCCATTTTTCTCAGAATTCGGCTGACGTTTAAAAATGCTTCGGTACTTTTCCATTGTTCTCGGAATTCCGCTGACGTTTAAAAATGCTTCGGAACTCTTCCATTGTTCTCGTAATTCTGCTGATGTTTAAAATTGCTTGGGAACTCTTACATTGTTCTCGGAAATCCACTGAAGATTAAAAATGCTTCGGAACTCTTCCATTGTTCTCGGAATTCCGCTGAAGTTTAAAAATGCTTCATAACTCTTTCATTGCTCATGGAATTCCGCTGACGTTCAAAAATGCTTCGGAACTCTTCCATTGTTCTTGGAATTCCGCTGATGTTTAAAAATGCTTCTGAACTCTTCCATTGTTCTCGGAATTCCGCTGATGAGTAAAAATGATTCGGAACTCTTCCTTTGTTCTCTTAATTCTGCTGACGTTTAAAAATGCTTCGGAACTCTTCCATTGTACTCGGAAATCCACTTAAGTTTAAAAATGCTTCAGAACTCTTCCATTGTTCTAGGCTTTCTGCTGAAGTTTAAAAATGCTTTGGAACTCTTCCATTGTTTTTGGAATTCCGCTGAAGTTTAAAAATGCTTCAGAACTCTTACATTGTTCGCGGAATTCTGCTGAAGTTTAAAAATGCTACGGTACTCTTCCATTGTTCCCGGAATTCCGCTGAAGTTTAAAAATGCTTCGGAACTCTTCCATTGTTCCCGGAAATCTCCTGAAGTTTATAAATGCATCGGAACTCTTGCATTGCTCAAGGAATTCCGCTGACGTTCAAAAATGCTTCGGAACTCTTTCATTGCTCAAGGAATTCCGCTGACATTTAAAAATGCTTCGGAACTCTTCCATTTTTCTCAGAATTATGCTGATGTTTAAAAATGCTTGGGAAACACTTCCATTATTCTCGGAATTCTGCTGAAGTTGAAAAAGGCTTTGGATCTCTTTCGTTGTTCTCAGAATTCCACTGAAGTTTAAAAAGGCTTTGGAACTCTTCCATAGTTCTCAGAATTCCGCTGAAGTTTAAAAATGCATTGGAACTCTTCCATTTTTCTCAGAATTCTGCTGACGTTTAAAAATGCTTCGGTACTTTTCCATTGTTCTCGGAATTCCGCTGACGTTTAAAAATGCTTCGGAACTCTTCCATTGTTCTCGAAATTCCGCTGATGTTAAAAAATGCTTCGGAACTCTTACATTGTTCTCAGAATTCCGCTGACGTTTAAAAATGCTTCGGTACTCTTCCATTGTTCTAGGATTTCCGATGAAGTTTAAAAATGCTTCTTAACTCTTACATTGTTCTCAGAATTCCACTGATGTTTAAAAATGCTTTGGACACTTCAATTGTTCTCGTAATTCTGCTGAAGTTTAAAAATGCTTTGGAACTCTTCCATTGTTCCCGGAATTCTGCTGAAGTATAAAAATGCTTCCGAACTCTTCCATTGTTCCCAGGATTCCGCTGAAGTTTAAAAATGCTTCGGAACTCTTTCATTGCTCAAGGAATTCCGCTGACGTTTAAAAATGCTTCAGAACTCTTCCATTGTTCTCGGAATTCTGCTGAAGTTTATAAATGCATCGGAACTCATCCATTGTTCCGGAAATTCCACTGAAGTTTAAAAATTCTTTGGAACTCTTTCATTGTTCAACGAATTCCGTTGACGTTTAAAAATACTTCGGAACTATTCCATTCTGCTGAAGTTTAATAATGCTTCGGAACTCTTTCATTGTTCTCGGAATTCTGATGACGTTTAAAAATGCTTCGGAACGCTTCCATTTTTCTCAGAATTCCGCTGAAGTTTAAAAATGCTTCGTTACTTTTCCATTGTTCCCGGAATTCCGCTGACATTTAAGAATGCTTCGGAACTCTTCCATTGTTCTCGGAATTCCACTGAAGTTTAAAAATGCTTCGGAACTCTTCCATTGTTCTAGGGCTTCCGATGAAGTTTAAAAATGCTTTGGAACTCTTCCATTGTTCTCGAAATTCTGCTGAAGTTTATAAATGCTTCGGAACTCTTGCATTGCTCAAGGAATTCCGCTGACGTTCAAAAATGCTTTGGAACTCTGCTATTGTTGTCGGAATTCCGCTGACGAGTAAAAATGCTTCGGAACTCTTCCATTGTTCTCTTAATTCCGCTGACGTTTAAATATGCTTCGGAACTCTTTCATTTTTCAAGGAATTCTGCTGACGTTTAAAAATATTTCGGAACTATTCCATTGCTCTCGGAATTCTGCTGAAATTTAAAAATGCTTCGGAACTCTTCCATTTTTCTCAGAATTCGGCTGACGTTTAAAAATGCTTCGGTACTTTTCCATTGTTCTCGGAATTCCGCTGACGTTTAAAAATGCTTCGGAACTCTTCCATTGTTCTCGTAATTCTGCTGATGTTTAAAATTGCTTGGGAACTCTTACATTGTTCTCAGAATTCCGCTGAAGATTAAAAATGCTTCGGAACTCTTCCATTGTTCTCGGATTTCCGATGAAGTTTAAAAATGCTTCGGAACTCTTCCATTGTTCTCGGAATTCCGCTGAAGTTTAAAAATGCTTCGTAACTCTTTCATTGCTCATGGAATTCCGCTGACGTTCAAAAATGCTTCGGAACTCTTCCATTGTTCTTGGAATTCCGCTGATGTTTAAAAATGCTTCAGAACTCTTCCATTGTTCTCGGAATTCCGCTGATGAGTAAAAAGGATTCGGAACTCTTCCTTTGTTCTCTTAATTCTGCTGACGTTTAAAAATGCTTCGGAACTCTTCCATTGTTCTCGGAATTACGCTGAAGTTTAAAAATGCTTCAGAACTCTTCCATTGTTCTAGGATTTCTGCTGAAGTTTAAAAATGCTTTGGAACTCTTCCATTGTTTTTGGAATTCCGCTGAAGTTTAAAAATGCTTCGGAACTCTTACATTGTTCTCGGAATTCCACTGAAGTTTAAAAATGCTTTAGAACTCTTACATTGTTCGCGGAATTCTGCTGACCTTTAAAAAAGCTTCCGATCTCTTCCATTTTTCTCGGAATTCTGCTGAAGTTTAAAATGCTTTGGTACTCTTACATTGTTCCCGGAATTCTGCTGAAGTTTAAAAATGCTACGGTACTCTTCCATTGTTCCCGGAATTCCGCTGAAGTTTAAAAATGCTTCGGAACTCTTTCATTGCTCAAGGAATTCCGCTGATGTTTAAAAATGCTTCGGAACTCTTCCATTTTTCTCAGAATTCCGCTGTCGTTTAAAAATGCTTCGGAACTTTTCCATTGTTCTCGGAATTGTGCTGATGTTTAAAAATGCTTCGGAACTCTTCCATTGTTCTCGGAATTCCACTGAAGTTTAAAAATGCTTCGGAACTCTTCCATTGTTCTAGGAATTCCGCTGAAGTTTAAAAATGCTTAGATACTCTTCCATTGTTCTCGGAATTCTGCTGACGTTTGAAAATGCTTCGGTACTCTTCCATTGTTCTCGGAATTCTGCTGACATTTAAAAATGCTTCGGAACACTTCCAATGTTCTTGGAATTTCCGATGAAGTTTCAAAATGATTCGGAACTCTTCCATTGTTCTCGGAATTCTGCTGACGTTTAAAAATGCTTCCGATCTCTTCAATTGTAATCGGAATTCTCCTGAAGTATAAAAATGCTTCCGAACTCTTCCATTGCTCCCGGAATTCCGCTGAAGTTTAAAAATGCTTCGGAACTCTTTCATTGCTCAAGGAATTCCGCTGACGTTCAAAAATGCTTCGGAACTCTTCCATTGTTCTTGGAATTCCACTGATGTTTAAAAATTCTTCGGAACTCTTCCATTGTTCTCGGAATTCCGCTGAAGTTTAAAAATGCTTCAGAACTCTTCCATTGTTGTCGGAATTCCGCTGAAGTTTAAAAATGCTTTGGAACTCTTCCATTGTTCTAGGATTTCCGATGAAGAATAAAAATGCTTTGGAACTTTTCCATTGTTCTCGGAATTCCACTGAAGTTTAAAAATCCTTCAGAACTCTTCCATTGTTCTCGGAATTTCGCTGATGTTTAAAAATGCTTTGGAACTTTTCCATTGTTCTCGGAATTCCGTTGACGTTCAAAAATGCTTCGGAACTCTTCCATTGTTCGTGGAATTCCGCTGACGAGTAAAAATGCTTCGGAACTCTTCCATTTTTCTCGTAATTCCGCTGACGTTTAAAAATGCTTCGGAACTCTTACATTGTTCTCAGAACTCCGCTGAAGTTTAAAAATGCTTCGGAACTCTTCCATTGTTCTCTAAATTTTGCTGACCTTTAAAAATGCTTCCGATCTCTTCCATTGTTCTCGGAATTCTGCTGAAGTTTAAAAATGCTTCGGAACTCTTCCATTGTTCCCGGAATTTTGCTGAAGATTAAAAATGCTACGGAACTCTTCCATTGTTCCCGGAATTCCGCTGAAGTTTAAAAATGCTTCGGAACTCTTTCATTGCTCAAGGAATTCCGCTGACATTTAAAAATGCTTCGGTACTCTTCCATTTTTCTCAGAATTCTGCTGATGTTTAAAAATGCTCCGGAACTCTTCCATTGTTCTCGGAATTCTGCTGAAGTTTATAAAGGCTTCGGATCTTTTCCATTTTTCTCAGAATTCTGCTGACGTTTAAAAATGCTTCGGTACTTTTCCATTGTTCTCGGAATTCCGTTGACGTTTAAAAAGGCTTTGGAACTCTTCCATAGTTCTCAGAATTCCGCTGAAGTTTAAAAATGCTTCGGAACTCTTCCATTTTTCTCAGAATTCTGCTGACGTTTAAAAATGCTTCGGTACTTTTCCATTGTTCTCGGAATTCCGTTGACGTTTAAAAATGCTTCGGAACTCTTCCATTGTTCTCAGAATTCCGCTGAAGTTTAAAAAAGCTTCTGATATCCTCAATTGTTCTTGGAATTCTGCTGACATTTCAAAATGCTTCGGAACTCTTCCATTGTTCTTGGAATTCTGCTGAAGTTTAAAAATGCTTCGGAACTCTTCCATTGTTCCCGGAAATCTCCTGAAGTTTATAAATGCATCGGAACTCTTGCATTGCTCAAGGAATTCCGCTGACGTTCAAAAATGCTTCGGAACTCTTTCATTGCTCAAGGAATTCCGCTGACATTTAAAAATGCTTCGGAACTCTTCCATTTTTCTCAGAATTATGCTGATGTTTAAAAATGCTTGGGAAACTCTTCCATTATTCTCGGAATTCCACTGAAGTTTAAAAAGGCTTTGGAACTCTTCCATAGTTCTCAGAATTCCGCTGAAGTTTAAAAATGCATCGGAACTCTTCCATTTTTCTCAGAATTCTGCTGACGTTTAAAAATGCTTCGGTACTTTTCCATTGTTCTCGGAATTCCGCTGACGTTTAAAAATGCTTCGGAACTCTTCCATTGTTCTCGTAATTCCGCTGATGTTAAAAAATGCTTCGGAACTCTTACATTGTTCTCAGAATTCCGCTGACGTTTAAAAATGCTTCGGTACTCTTCCATTGTTCTAGGATTTCCGATGAAGTTTAAAAATGCTTCTTAACTGTTACATTGTTCTCAGAATTCCACTGATGTTTAAAAATGCTTTGGACACTTCAATTGTTCTCGTAATTCTGCTGAAGTTTAAAAATGCTTTGTAACTCTTCCATTGTTCCCGGAATTCTGCTGAAGTATAAAAATGCTTCCGAACTCTTCCATTTTTCCCAGGATTCCGCTGAAGTTTAAAAATGCTTCGGAACTCTTTCATTGCTCAAGGAATTCCGCTGACGTTTAAAAATGCTTCAGAACTCTTCCATTGTTCTCGGAATTCTGCTGAAGTTTATAAATGCATCGGAACTCTTCCATTGTTCCCGAAATTCCACTGAAGTTTAAAAATGCTTCGGAACTCTTTCATTGTTCAACGAATTCCGCTAACGTTTAAAAATACTTCGGAACTATTCCATTCTGCTGAAGTTTAATAATGCTTCGGAACTCTTTCATTGTTCTTGGAATTCTGATGACGTTTAAAAATGCTTCGGAACGCTTCCATTTTTCTCAGAATTCCGCTGAAGTTTAAAAATGCTTCGGTACTTTTCCATTGCTCCCGGAATTCCGCTGACATTTAAAAATGCTTCGGAACTCTTCCATTGTTCTCGGAATTCCGCTGAAGTTTAAAAATGCTTCGGAACTCTTCCATTGTTCTAGGGCTTCCGATGAAGTTTAAAAATGCTTTGGAACTCTTCCATTGTTCTCGAAATTCTGCTGAAGTTTATAAATGCTTCGGAACTCTTGCATTGCTCAAGGAATTCCGCTGACGTTCAAAAATGCTTTGGAACTCTGCTATTGTTGTCGGAATTCCGCTGACGAGTAAAAATGCTTCGGAACTCTTCCATTGTTCTCTTAATTCCGCTGACGTTTAAATATGCTTCGGAACTCTTTCATTTTTCAAGGAATTCAGCTGACGTTTAAAAATACTTCGGAACTATTCCATTGCTCTCGGAATTCTGCTGAAATTTAATAATGCTTTGGAACTCTTTCATTGTTCTCGGAATTCCGCTGACATTTAAAAATGCTTCGGAACTCTTCCATTTTTCTCAGAATTCGGCTGACGTTTAAAAATGCTTCGGTACTTTTCCATTGTTCTCGGAATTCCGCTGACGTTTAAAAATGCTTCGGAACTCTTCCATTGTTCTCGTAATTCTGCTGATGTTTAAAATTGCTTGGGAACTCTTACATTGTTCTCGGAAATCCGCTGAAGATTAAAAATGCTTCGGAACTCTTCCATTGTTCTCGGAATTCCGCTGAAGTTTAAAAATGCTTCATAACTCTTTCATTGCTCATGGAATTCTGCTGACGTTCAAAAATGCTTCGGAACTCTTCCATTGTTCTTGGAATTCCGCTGATGTTTAAAAATGCTTCTGAACTCTTCCATTGTTCTCGGAATTCCGCTGATGAGTAAAAATGATTCGGAACTCTTCCTTTGATCTCTTAATTCTGCTGAAGTTTAAAAATGCTTTGGAACTCTTCCATTGTTTTTGGAATTCCGCTGAAGTTTAAAAATGCTTCAGAACTCTTACATTGTTCTCGGAATTCCGCTGATGAGTAAAAATGATTCGGAACTCTTCCTTTGTTCTCTTAATTCTGCTGACCTTTAAAAATGCTTTGGAACTCTTCCATTGTTTTTGGAATTCCGCTGAAGTTTAAAAATGCTTCAGAACTCTTACATTGTTCGCGGAATTCTGCTGACCTTTAAAAATGCTTCCGATCTCTTCCTTTTTTCTCGGAATTCTGCTGAAGTTTAAAAATGCTTTGGTACTCTTACATTGTTCCCGGAATTCTGCTGAAGTTTAAAAATGCTACGGTACTCTTCCATTGTTCCCGGAATTCTGCTGAAGTTTATAAATGCATCGGAACTCTTGCATTGCTCAAGGAATTCCGCTTACGTTCAAAAATGCTTCGGAACTCTTTCATTGCTCAAGGAATTCCGCTGACATTTAAAAATGCTTTGGAACTCTTCCATTTTTCTCAGAATTCTGCTGATGTTTAAAAATGCTTGGGAAACTCTTCCATTGTTCTCGGAATTCTGCTGAAGTATAAAAAGGCTTTGGATCTCTTTCGTTGTTCTCGGAATTCCGCTGAAGTTTAAAAAGGCTTTGGAACTCTTCCATAGTTCTCAGAATTCCACTGAAGTTTAAAAATGCTTCGGAACTCTTCCATTTTTCTCAGAATTCTGCTGACGTTTAAAAATGCTTCGGTACTTTTCCATTGTTCTCGGAATTCCGCTGACGTTTAAAAATGCTTCGGAACTCTTCCATTGTTCTCGTAATTCCGCTGATGTTAAAAAATGCTTCGGAACTCTTACATTGTTCTCGGAATTCCGCTGACGTTTAAAAATGCTTCGGTACTCTTCCATTGTTCTAGGATTTCCGATGAAGTTTAAAAATGCTTCTGAACTCTTACATTGTTCTCAGAATTCCACTGTTGTTTAAAAATGCTTTGGAACACTTCAATTGTTCTCGTAATTCTGCTGAAGTTTAAAAATGCTTCGGAACTCTTCCATTGTTCCCGGAATTCTGCTGAAGTATAAAAATGCTTCCGAACTCTTCCATTGTTCCCAGGATTCCGCTGAAGTTTAAAAATGCTTCGGAACTCTTTCATTGTTCAACGAATTCCGCTGACGTTTAAAAATACTTCGGAACTATTCCATTCTGCTGAAGTTTAATAATGCTTCGGAACTCTTCCATTGTTCTCTTAATTCCGCTGACGTTTAAATATGCTTCGGAACTCTTTCATTTTTCAAGGAATTCCGCTGACGTTTAAAAATACTTCGGAACTATTCCATTGCTCTCGGAATTCTGCTGAAATTTAATAATGCTTCGGAACTCTTTCATTGTTCTCGGAATTCCGCTGACATTTAAAAATGCTTCGGAACTCTTCCATTTTTCTCAGAATTCGGCTGACGTTTAAAAATGCTTCGGTACTTTTCCATTGTTCTCGGAATTCCGCTGACGTTTAAAAATGCTTCGGAACTCTTCCATTGTTCTCGTAATTCTGCTGATGTTTAAAATTGCTTGGGAACTCTTACATTGTTCTCGGAAATCCGCTGAAGATTAAAAATGCTTCGGAACTCTTCCATTGTTCTCGGAATTCCGCTGAAGTTTAAAAATGCTTCATAACTCTTTCATTGCTCATGGAATTCCGCTGACGTTCAAAAATGCTTCGGAACTCTTCCATTGTTCTTGGAATTCCGCTGATGTTTAAAAATGCTTCTGAACTCTTCCATTGTTCTCGTAATTCCGCTGATGAGTAAAAATGATTCGGAACTCTTCCTTTGTTCTCTTAATTCTGCTGACGTTTAAAAATGCTTCGGAACTCTTCCATTGTACTCGGAATTCCGCTGAAGTTTAAAAATGCTTCAGAACTCTTCCATTGTTCTAGGCTTTCTGCTGAAGTTTAAAAATGCTTTGGAACTCTTCCATTGTTTTTGGAATTCCGCTGAAGTTTAAAAATGCTTCAGAACTCTTACATTGTTCGCAGAATTCTGCTGACCTTTAAAAATGCTTCCGATCTCTTCCATTTTCCTCGGAATTCTGCTGAAGTTTAAAAATGCTTTGGTACTCTTACATTGTTCCCGGAATTCTGCTGAAGTTTAAAAATGCTACGGTACTCTTCCATTGTTCCCGGAATTCCGCTGAAGTTTAAAAATGCTTCGGAACTCTTCCATTGTTCCCGGAAATCTCCTGAAGTTTATAAATGCATCGGAACTCTTGCATTGCTCAAGGAATTCCGCTGACGTTCAAAAATGCTTCGGAACTCTTTCATTGCTCAAGGAATTCCGCTGACATTTAAAAATGCTTCGGAACTCTTCCATTTTTCTCAGAATTATGCTGATGTTTAAAAATGCTTGGGAAACACTTCCATTATTCTCGGAATTCTGCTGAAGTTTAAAAAGGCTTTGGATCTCTTTCGTTGTTCTCGGAATTCCACTGAAGTTTAAAAAGGCTTTGGAACTCTTCCATAGTTCTCAGAATTCCGCTGAAGTTTAAAAATGCATCGGAACTCTTCCATTTTTCTCAGAATTCTGCTGACGTTTAAAAATGCTTCGGTACTTTTCCATTGTTCTCGGAATTCCGCTGACGTTTAAAAATGCTTCGGAACTCTTCCATTGTTCTCGTAATTCCGCTGATGTTAAAAAATGCTTCGGAACTCTTACATTGTTCTCAGAATTCCGCTGACGTTTAAAAATGCTTCGGTACTCTTCCATTGTTCTAGGATTTCCGATGAAGTTTAAAAATGCTTCTTAACTGTTACATTGTTCTCAGAATTCCACTGATGTTTAAAAATGCTTTGGACACTTCAATTGTTCTCGTAATTCTGCTGAAGTATAAAAATGCTTCCGAACTCTTCCATTGTTCCCAGGATTCCGCTGAAGTTTAAAAATGCTTCGGAACTCTTTCATTGCTCAAGGAATTCCGCTGACGTTTAAAAATGCTTCAGAACTCTTCCATTGTTCTCGGAATTCTGCTGAAGTTTATAAATGCATCGGAACTCATCCATTGTTCCCGAAATTCCACTGAAGTTTAAAAATGCTTCGGAACTCTTTCATTGTTCAACGAATTCCGCTGACGTTAAAAAATACTTCGGAACTATTCCATTCTGCTGAAGTTTAATAATGCTTCGGAACTCTTTCATTGTTCTCGGAATTCTGATGACGTTTAAAAATGCTTCGGAACGCTTCCATTTTTCTCAGAATTCCGCTGAAGTTTAAAAATGCTTCGGTACTTTTCCATTGTTCCCGGAATTCCGAAGACATTTAAGAATGCTTCGGAACTCTTCCATTGTTCTCGGAATTCCGCTGAAGTTTAAAAATGCTTCGGAACTCTTCCATTGTTCTAGGGCTTCCGATGAAGTTTAAAAATTCTTTGGAACTCTTCCATTGTTCTCGAAATTCTGCTGAAGTTTATAAATGCTTCGGAACTCTTGCATTGCTCAAGGAATTCCGCTGACGTTCAAAAATGCTTTGGAACTCTGCTATTGTTGTCGGAATTCCGCTGACGAGTAAAAATGCTTCGGAACTCTTCCATTGTTCTCTTAATTCCGCTGACGTTTAAATATGCTTCGGAACTCTTTCATTTTTCAAGGAATTCCGCTGACGTTTAAAAATATTTCGGAACTATTCCATTGCTCTCGGAATTCTGCTGAAATTTAATAATGCTTCGGAACTCTTTCATTGTTCTCGTAATTCCGCTGACATTTAAAAATGCTTCGGAACTCTTCCATTTTTCTCAGAATTCGGCTGACGTTTAAAAATGCTTCGGTACTTTTCCATTGTTCTCGGAATTCCGCTGACGTTTAAAAATGCTTGGGAACTCTTCCATTGTTCTCGTAATTCTGCTGATGTTTAAAATTGCTTGGGAACTCTTACATTGTTCTCGGAATTCCGCTGAAGATTAAAAATGCTTCGGAACTCTTCCATTGTTCTCGGATTTCCGATGAAGTTTAAAAATGCTTCGGAACTCTTCCATTGTTCTCGGAATTCCGCTGAAGTTTAAAAATGCTTCGTAACTCTTTCATTGCTCATGGAATTCCGCTGACGTTCAAAAATGCTTCGGAACTCTTCCATTGTTCTTGGAATTCCGCTGATGTTTAAAAATGCTTCAGAACTCTTCCATTGTTCTCGGAATTCCGCTGATGAGTAAAAAGGATTCGGAACTCTTCCTTTGTTCTCTTAATTCTGCTGACGTTTAAAAATGCTTCGGAACTCTTCCATTGTTCTCGGAATTTCGCTGAAGTTTAAAAATGCTTCAGAACTCTTCCATTGTTCTAGGATTTCTGCTGAAGTTTAAAAATGCTTTGGAACTCTTCCATTGTTTTTGGAATTCCGCTGAAGTTTAAAAATGCTTCGGAACTCTTACATTGTTCTCGGAATTCCACTGAAGTTTAAAAATGCTTCAGAACTCTTACATTGTTCGCGGAATTCTGCTGACCTTTAAAAATGCTTCCGATCTCTTCCATTTTTCTCGGAATTCTGCTGAAGTTTAAAAATGCTTTGGTACTCTTACATTGTTCCCGGAATTCTGCTGAAGTTTAAAAATGCTACGGTACTCTTCCATTGTTCCCGGAATTCCGCTGAAGTTTAAAAATGCTTCGGAACTCTTTCATTGCTCAAGGAATTCCGCTGATGTTTAAAAATGCTTCGGAACTCTTCCATTTTTCTCAGAATTCCGCTGACGTTTAAAAATGCTTCGGAACTTTTCCATTGTTCTCGGAATTTTGCTGACGTTTAAAAATGCTTTGGAACTCTTCCATTGTTCTCGGACATCCGCTGACATTTTAAAATGCTTTGGAACTCTTCCATTGTTCTCGGAATTGTGCTGATGTTTAAAAATGCTTCGCAACTCTTCCATTGTTCTCGGAATTCCACTGAAGTTTAAAAATGCTTCGGAACTCTTCCATTGTTCTAGGAATTCCGCTGAAGTTTAAAAATGCTTAGATTCTCTTCCATTGTTCTCGGAATTCTGCTGACGTTTGAAAATGCTTCGGTACTCTTCCATTGTTCTCGGAATTCTGCTGACATTTAAAAATGCTTCGGAACACTTCCAATGTTCTTGGAATTTCCGATGAAGTTTCAAAATGATTCGGAACTCTTCCATTGTTCTCGGAATTCTGCTGACGTTTAAAAATGCTTCCGATCTCTTCAATTGTAATCGGAATTCTCCTGAAGTATAAAAATGCTTCCGAACTCTTCCATTGCTCCCGGAATTCCGCTGAAGTTTAAAAATGCTTCGGAACTCTTTCATTGCTCAAGGAATTCGGCTGACGTTCAAAAATGCTTCGGAACTCTTCCATTGTTCTTGGAATTCCACTGATGTTTAAAAATTCTTCGGAACTCTTCCATTGTTCTCGGAATTCCGCTGACAATTAAAAATGCTACGGAACTCTTCCATTGTTCTCGTAATTCCGCTGACGTTTAAAAATGCTTCGGAACTCTTCCATTGTTCTCGGAATTCCGCTGAAGTTTAAAAATGCTTCAGAACTCTTCCATTGTTGTCGGAATTCCGCTGAAGTTTAAAAATGCTTCGGAACTCTTCCATTGTTCTAGGATTTCCGATGAAGAATAAAAATGCTTTGGAACTTTTCCATTGTTCTCGGAATTCCGCTGAAGTTTAAAAATCCTTCAGAACTCTTCCATTGTTCTCGGAATTTCGCTGATGTTTAAAAATGCTTGGGAACTTTTCCATTGTTCTCGGAATTCCGCTGACGTTCAAAAATGCTTCGGAACTCTTCCATTGTTCGTGGAATTCCGCTGACGAGTAAAAATGCTTCGGAACTCTTCCATTGTTCTCGAAATTCCGCTGACGTTTAAAAATGCTTCGGAACTCTTACATTGTTCTCAGAACTCCGCTGAAGTTTAAAAATGCTTCGGAACTCTTCCATTGTTCTCGAAATTCTGCTGACCTTTAAAAATGCTTCCGATCTCTTCCATTGTTCTCGGAATTCTGCTGAAGTTTAAAAATGCTTCGGAACTCTTCCATTGTTCCCGGAATTTTGCTGAAGATTAAAAATGCTACGGAACTCTTCCATTGTTCCCGGAATTCCGCTGAAGTTTAAAAATGCTTCGGAACTCTTTCATTGCTCAAGGAATTCCGCTGACATTTAAAAATGCTTCGGAACTCTTCCATTTTTCTCAGAATTCTGCTGATGTTTAAAAATGCTCCGGATCTCTTTCATTGTTCTCGGAATTCCGCTGAAGTTTAAAAAGGCTTTGGAACTCTTCCATAGTTCTCAGAATTCCGCTGAAGTTTAAAAATGCTTTGGAACTCTTCCATTTTTCTCAGAATTCTGCTGACGTTTAAAAATGCTTCGGTACTTTTCCATTGTTCTCGGAATTCCGTTGACGTTTAAAAATGCTTCGGAACTCTTCCATTGTTCTCAGAATTCCGCTGAAGTTTAAAAAAGCTTCTCATATCCTCAATTGTTCTTGGAATTCTGCTGACATTTCAAAATGCTTCGGAACTCTTCCATTGTTCTTGGAATTCTGCTGAAGTTTAAAAATACTTCGCAACTCTTCCATTGTTTATGGAATTGCGCTGACATTTAAAAATGATTCAGAACTCTTCCATTGTTCTCGGAATTCCACTGAGGTTTAAAAATGCTTTGGAACTCTTCCATTGTTCTCGGAATTCCGCTGAAGTTTAAAAATGATTCTGAACTCTTTCATTGTCCTCGGAATTACGCTGACGTTTAAAAATGCTTCGGTACTTTTCGATTGTTCTCGGAATTCCGCTGATGTTTAAAAATGCTACGGAACTCTTCAAGCGTACTCGTAATTCCGGTGATGTTTAAAAATTCTTCGGAACTCTTACATTGTTCTCGGAATTCCGCTGAAGTTTATAAATGCTTCGGAACTCTTCTATTGTTCTAGGATTTCCGATGAAGAATAAAAATGCTTCGGAACTCTTCCATTGTTCTCGGAATTTTGCTGAAGTTTAAAAATGCTTCAGAACTCTTCCATTGTTCTCGGAATTCCGCTGATGTTTAAAAATGCTTTGAAACTCTTCCATTGCTCTCGGAATTCTGCTGACATGTAAAAATGCTTCCGATCTCCTCAATTGTTCTCGGAATTCTGCTGAAGTATAAAAATGCTTCCGAACTCTTCCATTTTTCCCGGAATTCCGCTGAAGTTTAAAAATGCTTCGGAACTCTTTCATTGCTCAAGGAAGTCCGCTGACGTTCAAAAATTCTTCGGAACTCTTCCATTGTTCTTGGAATTCCACTGATGTTTAAAAATTCTTCGGAACTCTTCCATTGTTCTTGAAATTCCGCTGACGAGTAAAAATGCTTCGGAACTCTTCCATTGTTCTCGTAATTCCGCTGACGTTTAAAAATGCTTCGGAACTCTTCCATTGTTCTCGGATTTCCGCTGAAGTTTAAAAATGCTTCAGAACTCTTCCATTGTTCTAGGATTTCCGCTGAAGTTTAAAAATGCTCTTCAACTCTTCCATTGTTCTCGGAATTCCGCTGAAGTTTAAAAATGCTTCGGAACTCTTCCATTGTTCTCGGAATTCCGCTGAAGTTTAAAAATGCTTCGGAAATCTTCCATTGTTTTCGGAACTCTGCTGATATTTAAAAATGCTTCTGATCTCTTCCAATGTTCTGAACTCTTACATTGTTCTCAGAATTCCGCTGATGTTTAAAAATGCTTCGGAACACTTCAATTGTTCTCGGAATTCTGCTGATGTTTAAAAATGATTCGGAACTCTTCCATTGTTCCCAGCATTCCGCTGAAGTTTAAAAATGCTTCGGAACTCTTTCATTGCTCAAGGAATTCTGCTGACATTCAAAAATGCTTCGGAACTCTTCCATTGTTCGTGGAATTCCGCTGACGAGTAAAAATGCTTCGGAACTCTTCCATTGTTCTCGTAATTCCGCTGACGTTTAAAAATGCTTCGGAACTCTTACATTGTTCTCAGAATTCCGCTGAAGTTTAAAAATGCTTCGGAACTCTTCCATTGTTCTCGAAATTCTGCTGACCTTTAAAAATGCTTCCGATCTCTTCCATTGTTCTCGGAATTCTGCTGAAGTTTAAAAATGCTTCGGAACTCTTCCATTGTTACCGGAATTCTGCTGAAGTTTATAAATGCATCGGAACTCTTGCATTGCTCAAGGAATTCCGCTTACGTTCAAAAATGCTTCGGAACTCTTTCATTGCTCAAGGAATTCCGCTGACATTTAAAAATGCTTCAGAACTCTTCCATTGTTCTCGGAATTCTGCTGATGTTTAAAAATGCTTGGGAAACTCTTCCATTGTTCTCGGAATTCCGCTGACGTTTAAAAATGCTTCGGAACTCTTCCATTGTTCTCGTAATTCCGCTGATGTTAAAAAATGCTTCGGAACTCTTACAATGTTCTCGGAATTCCGCTGACGTTTAAAAATGCTTCGGTACTCTTCCATTGTTCTAGGATTTCCGCTGAAGTTTAAAAATGCTTCTGAACTCTTACATTGTTCTCATAATTCCACTGATGTTTAAAAATGCTTTGGAACACTTCAATTGTTCTCGTAATTCTGCTGAAGTTTAAAAATGCTTCGGAACTCTTCCATTGTTCCCGGAATTCTGCTGAAGTATAAAAATGCTTCCGAACTCTTCCATTGTTCCCAGGATTCCTCTGAAGTTTAAAAATGCTTCGGAACTCTTTCATTGCTCAAGGAATTCCGCTGACGTTTAAAAATGCTTCAGAACTCTTCCATTGTTCTCGGAATTCTGCTGAAGTTTATAAATGCATCGGAACTCTTCCATTGTTCCCGAAATTCCACTGAAGATTAAAAATGCTTCGGAACTCTTTCATTGTTCAACGAATTCCGCTGACGTTTAAAAATACTTCGGAACTATTCCATTCTGCTGAAGTTTAATAATGCTTCGGAACTCTTTCATTGTTCTCGGAATTCTGATGATGTTTAAAAATGCTTCGGAACGCTTCCATTTTTCTCAGAATTCCGCTGAAGTTTAAAAATGCTTCGGTACTTTTCCATTGTTCCCGGAATTCCGCTGACATTTAAAAATGCTTTGGAACTCTTACATTGTTCTCGGAATTCCGCTGAAGTTTTAAAATGCTTCGGAACTCTTCCATTGTTCTAGGGTTTCCGATGAAGTTTAAAAATGCTTTGGAACTCTTCCATTGTTCTAGAAATTCTGCTGAAGTTTATAAATGCTTCGGAACTCTTGCATTGTTCAAGGAATTCCGCTGACGGTCAAAAATGCTTAGGAACTCTGCTATTGTTCTCGGAATTCCGCTGACGAGTAAAAATGCTTCGGAACTCTTCCATTGTTCTCTTAATTCCGCTGACGTTTAAAAATGCTTCGGAACTCTTTCATTGCTGAAGGAATTCCGCTGACGTTCAAAAATGCTTCGGAACTCTTCCATTGTTCTTGGAATTCCGCTGACGTTCAAAAATGCTTCGGAACTCTTCCATTGTTCTTGGAATTCCGCTGATGTTTAAAAATGCTTCGGAACTCTTCCATTGTTCTCGGAATTCCGCTGATGAGTAAAAATGATTCGGAACTCTTCCTTTGTTCTCTTAATTCCGCTGACGTTTAAAAATGCTTCGGAACTCGTCCATTGTTCTCGGAATTCCGCTGAAGTTTAAAAATGCTTCAGAACTCTTCCATTGTTCTAGGATTTCTGCTGAAGTTTAAAAATGCTTTGGAACTCTTCCATTGTTTTCGGAATTCCGCTGAAGTTTAAAAATGCTTCGGAACTCTTCCATTGTTCTCGGAATTCCACTGAAGTTTAAAAATGCTTCGGAACTCTTCCATTGTTCTAGGAATTCCGCTGAAGTTTAAAAATGCTTAGATACTCTTCCATTGTTCTCGGAATTCTGCTGACGTTTGAAAATGCTTCGGTACTCTTCCATTGTTCTCGGAATTCTGCTGACATTTAAAAATGCTTCGGAACACTTCCATTGTTCTCGGAAATTTGCTGACATTTAAAAATGCTTCGGAACACTTACATTGTTCTCGGAATTTCCGATGAAGTTTCAAAATGCTTCGGAACTCTTCCATTGTTCTCGAAATTCTGCTGACGTTTAAAAATGCTTCCGATCTCTTCAATTGTACTCGGAATTCTCCTGAAGTATAAAAATGCTTCCGAACTCTTCCATTGCTCCCGGAATTCCACTGATGTTTAAAAATTCTTCGGAACTCTTCCATTGTTCTCGGAATTCCGCTGACGAGTAAAAATGCTTCGGAACTCTTCCATTGTTCTCGTAATTCCGCTGACGTTTAAAAATGCTTCCGAACTCTTCCATTGTTCCCAGGATTCCGCTGAAGTTTAAAAATGCTTCGGAACTCTTTCATTGCTCAAGGAATTCCGCTGACGTTTAAAAATGCTTCAGAACTCTTCCATTGTTCTCGGAATTCTGCTGAAGTTTATAAATGCATCGGAACTCATCCATTGTTCCCGAAATTCCACTGAAGTTTAAAAATGCTTCGGAACTCTTTCATTGTTCAACGAATTCCGCTGACGTTAAAAAATACTTCGGAACTATTCCATTCTGCTGAAGTTTAATAATGCTTCGGAACTCTTTCATTGTTCTCGGAATTCTGATGACGTTTAAAAATGCTTCGGAACGCTTCCATTTTTCTCAGAATTCCGCTGAAGTTTAAAAATGCTTCGGTACTTTTCCATTGTTCCCGGAATTCCGAAGACATTTAAGAATGCTTCGGAACTCTTCCATTGTTCTCGGAATTCCGCTGAAGTTTAAAAATGCTTCGGAACTCTTCCATTGTTCTAGGGCTTCCGATGAAGTTTAAAAATTCTTTGGAACTCTTCCATTGTTCTCGAAATTCTGCTGAAGTTTATAAATGCTTCGGAACTCTTGCATTGCTCAAGGAATTCCGCTGACG
The DNA here is from genome assembly GCF_046119375.1 of Phyllobates terribilis. Lineage (NCBI taxonomy): Eukaryota > Metazoa > Chordata > Amphibia > Anura > Dendrobatidae > Phyllobates > Phyllobates terribilis. Next base: position 304,654,361 of record NW_027362765.1, on the reverse strand, counting down.
TTCAAAAATGCTTTGGAACTCTGCTATTGTTGTCGGAATTCCGCTGACGAGTAAAAATGCTTCGGAACTCTTCCATTGTTCTCTTAATTCCGCTGACGTTTAAATATGCTTCGGAACTCTTTCATTTTTCAAGGAATTCCGCTGACGTTTAAAAATATTTCGGAACTATTCCATTGCTCTCGGAATTCTGCTGAAATTTAATAATGCTTCGGAACTCTTTCATTGTTCTCGTAATTCCGCTGACATTTAAAAATGCTTCGGAACTCTTCCATTTTTCTCAGAATTCGGCTGACGTTTAAAAATGCTTCGGTACTTTTCCATTGTTCTCGGAATTCCGCTGACGTTTAAAAATGCTTGGGAACTCTTCCATTGTTCTCGTAATTCTGCTGATGTTTAAAATTGCTTGGGAACTCTTACATTGTTCTCGGAATTCCGCTGAAGATTAAAAATGCTTCGGAACTCTTCCATTGTTCTCGGATTTCCGATGAAGTTTAAAAATGCTTCGGAACTCTTCCATTGTTCTCGGAATTCCGCTGAAGTTTAAAAATGCTTCGTAACTCTTTCATTGCTCATGGAATTCCGCTGACGTTCAAAAATGCTTCGGAACTCTTCCATTGTTCTTGGAATTCCGCTGATGTTTAAAAATGCTTCAGAACTCTTCCATTGTTCTCGGAATTCCGCTGATGAGTAAAAAGGATTCGGAACTCTTCCTTTGTTCTCTTAATTCTGCTGACGTTTAAAAATGCTTCGGAACTCTTCCATTGTTCTCGGAATTTCGCTGAAGTTTAAAAATGCTTCAGAACTCTTCCATTGTTCTAGGATTTCTGCTGAAGTTTAAAAATGCTTTGGAACTCTTCCATTGTTTTTGGAATTCCGCTGAAGTTTAAAAATGCTTCGGAACTCTTACATTGTTCTCGGAATTCCACTGAAGTTTAAAAATGCTTCAGAACTCTTACATTGTTCGCGGAATTCTGCTGACCTTTAAAAATGCTTCCGATCTCTTCCATTTTTCTCGGAATTCTGCTGAAGTTTAAAAATGCTTTGGTACTCTTACATTGTTCCCGGAATTCTGCTGAAGTTTAAAAATGCTACGGTACTCTTCCATTGTTCCCGGAATTCCGCTGAAGTTTAAAAATGCTTCGGAACTCTTTCATTGCTCAAGGAATTCCGCTGATGTTTAAAAATGCTTCGGAACTCTTCCATTTTTCTCAGAATTCCGCTGACGTTTAAAAATGCTTCGGAACTTTTCCATTGTTCTCGGAATTTTGCTGACGTTTAAAAATGCTTTGGAACTCTTCCATTGTTCTCGGACATCCGCTGACATTTTAAAATGCTTTGGAACTCTTCCATTGTTCTCGGAATTGTGCTGATGTTTAAAAATGCTTCGCAACTCTTCCATTGTTCTCGGAATTCCACTGAAGTTTAAAAATGCTTCGGAACTCTTCCATTGTTCTAGGAATTCCGCTGAAGTTTAAAAATGCTTAGATTCTCTTCCATTGTTCTCGGAATTCTGCTGACGTTTGAAAATGCTTCGGTACTCTTCCATTGTTCTCGGAATTCTGCTGACATTTAAAAATGCTTCGGAACACTTCCAATGTTCTTGGAATTTCCGATGAAGTTTCAAAATGATTCGGAACTCTTCCATTGTTCTCGGAATTCTGCTGACGTTTAAAAATGCTTCCGATCTCTTCAATTGTAATCGGAATTCTCCTGAAGTATAAAGATGCTTCCGAACTCTTCCATTGCTCCCGGAATTCCGCTGAAGTTTAAAAATGCTTCGGAACTCTTTCATTGCTCAAGGAATTCGGCTGACGTTCAAAAATGCTTCGGAACTCTTCCATTGTTCTTGGAATTCCACTGATGTTTAAAAATTCTTCGGAACTCTTCCATTGTTCTCGGAATTCCGCTGACAATTAAAAATGCTACGGAACTCTTCCATTGTTCTCGTAATTCCGCTGACGTTTAAAAATGCTTCGGAACTCTTCCATTGTTCTCGGAATTCCGCTGAAGTTTAAAAATGCTTCAGAACTCTTCCATTGTTGTCGGAATTCCGCTGAAGTTTAAAAATGCTTCGGAACTCTTCCATTGTTCTAGGATTTCCGATGAAGAATAAAAATGCTTTGGAACTTTTCCATTGTTCTCGGAATTCCGCTGAAGTTTAAAAATCCTTCAGAACTCTTCCATTGTTCTCGGAATTTCGCTGATGTTTAAAAATGCTTGGGAACTTTTCCATTGTTCTCGGAATTCCGCTGACGTTCAAAAATGCTTCGGAACTCTTCCATTGTTCGTGGAATTCCGCTGACGAGTAAAAATGCTTCGGAACTCTTCCATTGTTCTCGAAATTCCGCTGACGTTTAAAAATGCTTCGGAACTCTTACATTGTTCTCAGAACTCCGCTGAAGTTTAAAAATGCTTCGGAACTCTTCCATTGTTCTCGAAATTCTGCTGACCTTTAAAAATGCTTCCGATCTCTTCCATTGTTCTCGGAATTCTGCTGAAGTTTAAAAATGCTTCGGAACTCTTCCATTGTTCCCGGAATTTTGCTGAAGATTAAAAATGCTACGGAACTCTTCCATTGTTCCCGGAATTCCGCTGAAGTTTAAAAATGCTTCGGAACTCTTTCATTGCTCAAGGAATTCCGCTGACATTTAAAAATGCTTCGGAACTCTTCCATTTTTCTCAGAATTCTGCTGATGTTTAAAAATGCTCCGGATCTCTTTCATTGTTCTCGGAATTCCGCTGAAGTTTAAAAAGGCTTTGGAACTCTTCCATAGTTCTCAGAATTCCGCTGAAGTTTAAAAATGCTTTGGAACTCTTCCATTTTTCTCAGAATTCTGCTGACGTTTAAAAATGCTTCGGTACTTTTCCATTGTTCTCGGAATTCCGTTGACGTTTAAAAATGCTTCGGAACTCTTCCATTGTTCTCAGAATTCCGCTGAAGTTTAAAAAAGCTTCTCATATCCTCAATTGTTCTTGGAATTCTGCTGACATTTCAAAATGCTTCGGAACTCTTCCATTGTTCTTGGAATTCTGCTGAAGTTTAAAAATACTTCGCAACTCTTCCATTGTTTATGGAATTGCGCTGACATTTAAAAATGATTCAGAACTCTTCCATTGTTCTCGGAATTCCACTGAGGTTTAAAAATGCTTTGGAACTCTTCCATTGTTCTCGGAATTCCGCTGAAGTTTAAAAATGATTCTGAACTCTTTCATTGTCCTCGGAATTACGCTGACGTTTAAAAATGCTTCGGTACTTTTCGATTGTTCTCGGAATTCCGCTGATGTTTAAAAATGCTACGGAACTCTTCAAGCGTACTCGTAATTCCGGTGATGTTTAAAAATTCTTCGGAACTCTTACATTGTTCTCGGAATTCCGCTGAAGTTTATAAATGCTTCGGAACTCTTCTATTGTTCTAGGATTTCCGATGAAGAATAAAAATGCTTCGGAACTCTTCCATTGTTCTCGGAATTTTGCTGAAGTTTAAAAATGCTTCAGAACTCTTCCATTGTTCTCGGAATTCCGCTGATGTTTAAAAATGCTTTGAAACTCTTCCATTGCTCTCGGAATTCTGCTGACATGTAAAAATGCTTCCGATCTCCTCAATTGTTCTCGGAATTCTGCTGAAGTATAAAAATGCTTCCGAACTCTTCCATTTTTCCCGGAATTCCGCTGAAGTTTAAAAATGCTTCGGAACTCTTTCATTGCTCAAGGAAGTCCGCTGACGTTCAAAAATTCTTCGGAACTCTTCCATTGTTCTTGGAATTCCACTGATGTTTAAAAATTCTTCGGAACTCTTCCATTGTTCTTGAAATTCCGCTGACGAGTAAAAATGCTTCGGAACTCTTCCATTGTTCTCGTAATTCCGCTGACGTTTAAAAATGCTTCGGAACTCTTCCATTGTTCTCGGATTTCCGCTGAAGTTTAAAAATGCTTCAGAACTCTTCCATTGTTCTAGGATTTCCGCTGAAGTTTAAAAATGCTCTTCAACTCTTCCATTGTTCTCGGAATTCCGCTGAAGTTTAAAAATGCTTCGGAACTCTTCCATTGTTCTCGGAATTCCGCTGAAGTTTAAAAATGCTTCGGAAATCTTCCATTGTTTTCGGAACTCTGCTGATATTTAAAAATGCTTCTGATCTCTTCCAATGTTCTGAACTCTTACATTGTTCTCAGAATTCCGCTGATGTTTAAAAATGCTTCGGAACACTTCAATTGTTCTCGGAATTCTGCTGATGTTTAAAAATGATTCGGAACTCTTCCATTGTTCCCAGCATTCCGCTGAAGTTTAAAAATGCTTCGGAACTCTTTCATTGCTCAAGGAATTCTGCTGACATTCAAAAATGCTTCGGAACTCTTCCATTGTTCGTGGAATTCCGCTGACGAGTAAAAATGCTTCGGAACTCTTCCATTGTTCTCGTAATTCCGCTGACGTTTAAAAATGCTTCGGAACTCTTACATTGTTCTCAGAATTCCGCTGAAGTTTAAAAATGCTTCGGAACTCTTCCATTGTTCTCGAAATTCTGCTGACCTTTAAAAATGCTTCCGATCTCTTCCATTGTTCTCGGAATTCTGCTGAAGTTTAAAAATGCTTCGGAACTCTTCCATTGTTACCGGAATTCTGCTGAAGTTTATAAATGCATCGGAACTCTTGCATTGCTCAAGGAATTCCGCTTACGTTCAAAAATGCTTCGGAACTCTTTCATTGCTCAAGGAATTCCGCTGACATTTAAAAATGCTTCAGAACTCTTCCATTGTTCTCGGAATTCTGCTGATGTTTAAAAATGCTTGGGAAACTCTTCCATTGTTCTCGGAATTCCGCTGACGTTTAAAAATGCTTCGGAACTCTTCCATTGTTCTCGTAATTCCGCTGATGTTAAAAAATGCTTCGGAACTCTTACATTGTTCTCGGAATTCCGCTGACGTTTAAAAATGCTTCGGTACTCTTCCATTGTTCTAGGATTTCCGCTGAAGTTTAAAAATGCTTCTGAACTCTTACATTGTTCTCATAATTCCACTGATGTTTAAAAATGCTTTGGAACACTTCAATTGTTCTCGTAATTCTGCTGAAGTTTAAAAATGCTTCGGAACTCTTCCATTGTTCCCGGAATTCTGCTGAAGTATAAAAATGCTTCCGAACTCTTCCATTGTTCCCAGGATTCCTCTGAAGTTTAAAAATGCTTCGGAACTCTTTCATTGCTCAAGGAATTCCGCTGACGTTTAAAAATGCTTCAGAACTCTTCCATTGTTCTCGGAATTCTGCTGAAGTTTATAAATGCATCGGAACTCTTCCATTGTTCCCGAAATTCCACTGAAGATTAAAAATGCTTCGGAACTCTTTCATTGTTCAACGAATTCCGCTGACGTTTAAAAATACTTCGGAACTATTCCATTCTGCTGAAGTTTAATAATGCTTCGGAACTCTTTCATTGTTCTCGGAATTCTGATGATGTTTAAAAATGCTTCGGAACGCTTCCATTTTTCTCAGAATTCCGCTGAAGTTTAAAAATGCTTCGGTACTTTTCCATTGTTCCCGGAATTCCGCTGACATTTAAAAATGCTTTGGAACTCTTACATTGTTCTCGGAATTCCGCTGAAGTTTTAAAATGCTTCGGAACTCTTCCATTGTTCTAGGGTTTCCGATGAAGTTTAAAAATGCTTTGGAACTCTTCCATTGTTCTAGAAATTCTGCTGAAGTTTATAAATGCTTCGGAACTCTTGCATTGTTCAAGGAATTCCGCTGACGGTCAAAAATGCTTAGGAACTCTGCTATTGTTCTCGGAATTCCGCTGACGAGTAAAAATGCTTCGGAACTCTTCCATTGTTCTCTTAATTCCGCTGACGTTTAAAAATGCTTCGGAACTCTTTCATTGCTGAAGGAATTCCGCTGACGTTCAAAAATGCTTCGGAACTCTTCCATTGTTCTTGGAATTCCGCTGACGTTCAAAAATGCTTCGGAACTCTTCCATTGTTCTTGGAATTCCGCTGATGTTTAAAAATGCTTCGGAACTCTTCCATTGTTCTCGGAATTCCGCTGATGAGTAAAAATGATTCGGAACTCTTCCTTTGTTCTCTTAATTCCGCTGACGTTTAAAAATGCTTCGGAACTCGTCCATTGTTCTCGGAATTCCGCTGAAGTTTAAAAATGCTTCACAACTCTTCCATTGTTCTAGGATTTCTGCTGAAGTTTAAAAATGCTTTGGAACTCTTCCATTGTTTTCGGAATTCCGCTGAAGTTTAAAAATGCTTCGGAACTCTTCCATTGTTCTCGGAATTCCACTGAAGTTTAAAAATGCTTCGGAACTCTTCCATTGTTCTAGGAATTCCGCTGAAGTTTAAAAATGCTTAGATACTCTTCCATTGTTCTCGGAATTCTGCTGACGTTTGAAAATGCTTCGGTACTCTTCCATTGTTCTCGGAATTCTGCTGACATTTAAAAATGCTTCGGAACACTTCCATTGTTCTCGGAAATTTGCTGACATTTAAAAATGCTTCGGAACACTTACATTGTTCTCGGAATTTCCGATGAAGTTTCAAAATGCTTCGGAACTCTTCCATTGTTCTCGAAATTCTGCTGACGTTTAAAAATGCTTCCGATCTCTTCAATTGTACTCGGAATTCTCCTGAAGTATAAAAATGCTTCCGAACTCTTCCATTGCTCCCGGAATTCCACTGATGTTTAAAAATTCTTCGGAACTCTTCCATTGTTCTCGGAATTCCGCTGACGAGTAAAAATGCTTCGGAACTCTTCCATTGTTCTCGTAATTCCGCTGACGTTTAAAAATGCTTCCGAACTCTTCCATTGTTCTCAGAATTCCGCTGATGTTTAAAAATTCTTCGGAACTCTTACATTGTTCTCGGAATTCCACAGAGGTTTAAAAATGCTTCGGTACTTTTCCATTGTTCTCGGAATTCTGTTGACGTTTAAAAATGCTTCCGAACTCTTCCATTGTTCTCAGAATTCCGCTGATGTTTAAAAATTCTTCGGAACACTTACATTGTTCTCGGAATTTCCGATGAAGTTTCAAAATGCTTCGGAACTCTTCCATTGTTCTCGGAATTCTGTTGACGTTAAAAAATGCTTCCGATCTCTTCCATTGTTCTCGGAATTCTGCTGAAGTTTAAAAATGCTTCGGAACTCTTCCATTGTTCCCGGAACCTGCTGAAGTTTAAAAATGCTTCGGAACTCTTCCATTGTTCTCGTAATTCCGCTGACGTTTAAAAATGCTACATAACTCTTCCATTTTTCTCAGAATTCCGCTGAAGTTTAAAGATACTTCGGAACTCTTTCATTGCTCAAGGAATTCCGGTGACGTTTAAAAATGCTTCGGAACTCTTCCATTTATCTCAGAATTCCGCTGACATTTAAAAATGCTTCGGATATCTTCCATTGTTCTCGGAATTCTGCTGACGTTTAAAAATGCTTCGGTACTTTTCGATTGTTCTCGGAATTCCGCTGATGTTTAAAAATGCTACGGAACTCTTCAAGTGTACTCGTAATTCCGGTGATGTTTAAAAATTCTTCGGAACTCTTACATTGTTCTCGGAATTCCGCTGAAGTTTAAAAATGCTTCGGAACTCTTCCATTGTTCTCGGAATTCCGCTGATGAGTAAAAATGATTCGGAACTCTTCCTTTGTTCTCTTAATTCCGCTGACGTATAAAAATGCTTCGGAACTCTTCCATTGTTCTCGGAATTCCGCTGAAGTTTAAAAATGCTTCAGAACTCTTCCATTGTTCTAGGATTTCTGCTGAAGTTTAAAAATGCTTTGGAACTCTTCCATTGTTATCGGAATTCCGCTGAAGTTTAAAAATGCTTCGGAACTCTTACATTGTTCTCGGAATTTCGCTGAAGTTTAAAAATGCTTCAGAACTCTTCCATTGTTCTCGGAATTCTGCTGACCTTTAAAAATGCTTCCGATCTCTTCCATTTTTCTCGGAATTCTGCTGAAGTTTAAAAATGCTTCGGTACTCTTACATTGTTCCCGGAATTCTGCTGAAGTTTAAAAATGCTACGGTACTCTTCCATTGTTCCCGGAATTCCGCTGAAGTTTAAAAATGCTTCGGAACTCTTTCATTGCTCAAGGAATTCCACCGATGTTTAAAAATGCTTCTGAACTTTTCCATTGTTCTCATAATTTTGCTGACGTTTAAAAATGCTTTGGAACTCTTCCATTGTTCTCGGACATCCCCTGACATTTTAAAATGCTTCGGAACTCTTCCATTGTTCTCAGAATTGTGCTGATGTTTAAAAATGCTTCGGAACTCTTCCATTTTTCTCGGAATTCCACTGAAGTTTAAAAATGATTCGGAACTCTTCCATTGTTCTAGGAATTCCGCTGAAGTTTAAAAATGCTTAGATACTCTTCCATTGTTCTCGGAATTCTGCTGACGTTTGAAAATGCTTCGGTACTCTTCCATTGTTCTCGGAATTCTGCTGACATTTAAAAATGCTTCGGAACACTTCCATTGTTCTGGGAATTTCCGATGAAGTTTCAAAATGCTTCGGAACTCTTCCATTGTTCTCGGAATCCTGCTGTCGTTTAAAAATGCTTCCGATCTCTTCAATTGTACTCGGAATTCTCCTGAAGTATAAAAATGCTTCCGAACTCTTCCATTGCTCCCGGAAATCCGCTGAAGTTTAAAAATGCTTCGGAACTCTTTCATTGCTCAAGGAATTCCGCTGACGTTCAAAAATGCTTCGGAACTCTTCCATTGTTCTCGGAATTCCGCTGAAGTTTAAAAGTGCTTCAGAACACTTACATGGTTCTCGGAATTCCGCTGATGTTTAAAAATGCTTCGGAACCCTTCCATTGTTCTCGGAATTCCGCTGACGTTTAAAAATGCTTCGGAACTCTTCCATTGTTCTCGCAATTCTGCTGAAGTTTAAAAATGCTTCGGAACTCTTCCATTGTTCTCGGAATTCTGTTGACGTTAAAAAATGCTTCCGATCTCTTCCATTTTCCTCGGAATTCTGCTAAAGTTTAAAAATGCTTCGGAACTCTTCCATTGTTCCTGGAACCTGCTGAAGTTTAAAAATGCTTCGGAACTCGTCCATTGTTCTCGTAATTCCACTGACTTTTAAAAATGCTACATAACTCTTCCATTTTTCTCAGAATTCCGCTGAAGTTTAAAAATGTTTCTGAACTCTTCCGTTGTTCTAGGATTTCCTCTGAAGTTTAAAAATGCTTTGGATCTCTTCCATTGTTCTTGGAATTCCGCTGAAGATTAAAAATGCTTCGGAACTCTTCAAGTGTACTCGTAATTCCGGTGATGTTTAAAAATTCTTCGGAACTCTTACATTGTTCTCGGAATTCCGCTGAAGTTTAAAAATGCTTCGGAACTCTTCCATTGTTCTCGAAATTCTGCTGACCTTTAAAAATGCTTCCGATCTCTTCCATTGTTCTCGGAATTCTGCTGAAGTTTAAAAATGCTTCGGAACTCTTCCATTGTTACCGGAATTCTGCTGAAGTTTATAAATGCATCGGAACTCTTGCATTGCTCAAGGAATTCCGCTTACGTTCAAAAATGCTTCGGAACTCTTTCATTGCTCAAGGAATTCCGCTGACATTTAAAAATGCTTCAGAACTCTTCCATTGTTCTCGGAATTCTGCTGATGTTTAAAAATGCTTGGGAAACTCTTCCATTGTTCTCGGAATTCCGCTGACGTTTAAAAATGCTTCGGAACTCTTCCATTGTTCTCGTAATTCCGCTGATGTTAAAAAATGCTTCGGAACTCTTACATTGTTCTCGGAATTCCGCTGACGTTTAAAAATGCTTCGGTACTCTTCCATTGTTCTAGGATTTCCGCTGAAGTTTAAAAATGCTTCTGAACTCTTACATTGTTCTCATAATTCCACTGATGTTTAAAAATGCTTTGGAACACTTCAATTGTTCTCGTAATTCTGCTGAAGTTTAAAAATGCTTCGGAACTCTTCCATTGTTCCCGGAATTCTGCTGAAGTATAAAAATGCTTCCGAACTCTTCCATTGTTCCCAGGATTCCTCTGAAGTTTAAAAATGCTTCGGAACTCTTTCATTGCTCAAGGAATTCCGCTGACGTTTAAAAATGCTTCAGAACTCTTCCATTGTTCTCGGAATTCTGCTGAAGTTTATAAATGCATCGGAACTCTTCCATTGTTCCCGAAATTCCACTGAAGATTAAAAATGCTTCGGAACTCTTTCATTGTTCAACGAATTCCGCTGACGTTTAAAAATACTTCGGAACTATTCCATTCTGCTGAAGTTTAATAATGCTTCGGAACTCTTTCATTGTTCTCGGAATTCTGATGATGTTTAAAAATGCTTCGGAACGCTTCCATTTTTCTCAGAATTCCGCTGAAGTTTAAAAATGCTTCGGTACTTTTCCATTGTTCCCGGAATTCCGCTGACATTTAAAAATGCTTTGGAACTCTTACATTGTTCTCGGAATTCCGCTGAAGTTTTAAAATGCTTCGGAACTCTTCCATTGTTCTAGGGTTTCCGATGAAGTTTAAAAATGCTTTGGAACTCTTCCATTGTTCTAGAAATTCTGCTGAAGTTTATAAATGCTTCGGAACTCTTGCATTGTTCAAGGAATTCCGCTGACGGTCAAAAATGCTTAGGAACTCTGCTATTGTTCTCGGAATTCCGCTGACGAGTAAAAATGCTTCGGAACTCTTCCATTGTTCTCTTAATTCCGCTGACGTTTAAAAATGCTTCGGAACTCTTTCATTGCTGAAGGAATTCCGCTGACGTTCAAAAATGCTTCGGAACTCTTCCATTGTTCTTGGAATTCCGCTGACGTTCAAAAATGCTTCGGAACTCTTCCATTGTTCTTGGAATTCCGCTGATGTTTAAAAATGCTTCGGAACTCTTCCATTGTTCTCGGAATTCCGCTGATGAGTAAAAATGATTCGGAACTCTTCCTTTGTTCTCTTAATTCCGCTGACGTTTAAAAATGCTTCGGAACTCGTCCATTGTTCTCGGAATTCCGCTGAAGTTTAAAAATGCTTCAGAACTCTTCCATTGTTCTAGGATTTCTGCTGAAGTTTAAAAATGCTTTGGAACTCTTCCATTGTTTTCGGAATTCCGCTGAAGTTTAAAAATGCTTCGGAACTCTTCCATTGTTCTCGGAATTCCACTGAAGTTTAAAAATGCTTCGGAACTCTTCCATTGTTCTAGGAATTCCGCTGAAGTTTAAAAATGCTTAGATACTCTTCCATTGTTCTCGGAATTCTGCTGACGTTTGAAAATGCTTCGGTACTCTTCCATTGTTCTCGGAATTCTGCTGACATTTAAAAATGCTTCGGAACACTTCCATTGTTCTCGGAAATTTGCTGACATTTAAAAATGCTTCGGAACACTTACATTGTTCTCGGAATTTCCGATGAAGTTTCAAAATGCTTCGGAACTCTTCCATTGTTCTCGAAATTCTGCTGACGTTTAAAAATGCTTCCGATCTCTTCAATTGTACTCGGAATTCTCCTGAAGTATAAAAATGCTTCCGAACTCTTCCATTGCTCCCGGAATTCCACTGATGTTTAAAAATTCTTCGGAACTCTTCCATTGTTCTCGGAATTCCGCTGACGAGTAAAAATGCTTCGGAACTCTTCCATTGTTCTCGTAATTCCGCTGACGTTTAAAAATGCTTCCGAACTCTTCCATTGTTCTCAGAATTCCGCTGATGTTTAAAAATTCTTCGGAACTCTTACATTGTTCTCGGAATTCCACAGAGGTTTAAAAATGCTTCGGTACTTTTCCATTGTTCTCGGAATTCTGTTGACGTTTAAAAATGCTTCCGAACTCTTCCATTGTTCTCAGAATTCCGCTGATGTTTAAAAATTCTTCGGAACACTTACATTGTTCTCGGAATTTCCGATGAAGTTTCAAAATGCTTCGGAACTCTTCCATTGTTCTCGGAATTCTGTTGACGTTAAAAAATGCTTCCGATCTCTTCCATTGTTCTCGGAATTCTGCTGAAGTTTAAAAATGCTTCGGAACTCTTCCATTGTTCCCGGAACCTGCTGAAGTTTAAAAATGCTTCGGAACTCTTCCATTGTTCTCGTAATTCCGCTGACGTTTAAAAATGCTACATAACTCTTCCATTTTTCTCAGAATTCCGCTGAAGTTTAAAGATACTTCGGAACTCTTTCATTGCTCAAGGAATTCCGGTGACGTTTAAAAATGCTTCGGAACTCTTCCATTTATCTCAGAATTCCGCTGACATTTAAAAATGCTTCGGATATCTTCCATTGTTCTCGGAATTCTGCTGACGTTTAAAAATGCTTCGGTACTTTTCGATTGTTCTCGGAATTCCGCTGATGTTTAAAAATGCTACGGAACTCTTCAAGTGTACTCGTAATTCCGGTGATGTTTAAAAATTCTTCGGAACTCTTACATTGTTCTCGGAATTCCGCTGAAGTTTAAAAATGCTTCGGAACTCTTCCATTGTTCTCGGAATTCCGCTGATGAGTAAAAATGATTCGGAACTCTTCCTTTGTTCTCTTAATTCCGCTGACGTATAAAAATGCTTCGGAACTCTTCCATTGTTCTCGGAATTCCGCTGAAGTTTAAAAATGCTTCAGAACTCTTCCATTGTTCTAGGATTTCTGCTGAAGTTTAAAAATGCTTTGGAACTCTTCCATTGTTATCGGAATTCCGCTGAAGTTTAAAAATGCTTCGGAACTCTTACATTGTTCTCGGAATTTCGCTGAAGTTTAAAAATGCTTCAGAACTCTTCCATTGTTCTCGGAATTCTGCTGACCTTTAAAAATGCTTCCGATCTCTTCCATTTTTCTCGGAATTCTGCTGAAGTTTAAAAATGCTTCGGTACTCTTACATTGTTCCCGGAATTCTGCTGAAGTTTAAAAATGCTACGGTACTCTTCCATTGTTCCCGGAATTCCGCTGAAGTTTAAAAATGCTTCGGAACTCTTTCATTGCTCAAGGAATTCCACCGATGTTTAAAAATGCTTCTGAACTTTTCCATTGTTCTCATAATTTTGCTGACGTTTAAAAATGCTTTGGAACTCTTCCATTGTTCTCGGACATCCCCTGACATTTTAAAATGCTTCGGAACTCTTCCATTGTTCTCAGAATTGTGCTGATGTTTAAAAATGCTTCGGAACTCTTCCATTTTTCTCGGAATTCCACTGAAGTTTAAAAATGATTCGGAACTCTTCCATTGTTCTAGGAATTCCGCTGAAGTTTAAAAATGCTTAGATACTCTTCCATTGTTCTCGGAATTCTGCTGACGTTTGAAAATGCTTCGGTACTCTTCCATTGTTCTCGGAATTCTGCTGACATTTAAAAATGCTTCGGAACACTTCCATTGTTCTGGGAATTTCCGATGAAGTTTCAAAATGCTTCGGAACTCTTCCATTGTTCTCGGAATCCTGCTGTCGTTTAAAAATGCTTCCGATCTCTTCAATTGTACTCGGAATTCTCCTGAAGTATAAAAATGCTTCCGAACTCTTCCATTGCTCCCGGAAATCCGCTGAAGTTTAAAAATGCTTCGGAACTCTTTCATTGCTCAAGGAATTCCGCTGACGTTCAAAAATGCTTCGGAACTCTTCCATTGTTCTCGGAATTCCGCTGAAGTTTAAAAGTGCTTCAGAACACTTACATGGTTCTCGGAATTCCGCTGATGTTTAAAAATGCTTCGGAACCCTTCCATTGTTCTCGGAATTCCGCTGACGTTTAAAAATGCTTCGGAACTCTTCCATTGTTCTCGCAATTCTGCTGAAGTTTAAAAATGCTTCGGAACTCTTCCATTGTTCTCGGAATTCTGTTGACGTTAAAAAATGCTTCCGATCTCTTCCATTTTCCTCGGAATTCTGCTAAAGTTTAAAAATGCTTCGGAACTCTTCCATTGTTCCTGGAACCTGCTGAAGTTTAAAAATGCTTCGGAACTCGTCCATTGTTCTCGTAATTCCACTGACTTTTAAAAATGCTACATAACTCTTCCATTTTTCTCAGAATTCCGCTGAAGTTTAAAAATGTTTCTGAACTCTTCCGTTGTTCTAGGATTTCCTCTGAAGTTTAAAAATGCTTTGGATCTCTTCCATTGTTCTTGGAATTCCGCTGAAGATTAAAAATGCTTCGGAACTCTTCAAGTGTACTCGTAATTCCGGTGATGTTTAAAAATTCTTCGGAACTCTTACATTGTTCTCGGAATTCCACTGAAGTTTAAAAATGCTTCGGAACTCTTCCATTTTTCTAGGATTTCCGATGAAGAATAAAAATGCTTCGGAACTCTTACATTGTTCTCGGAATTCCGCTGAAGTTTAAAAATGCTTCAGAACTCTTCCATTGTTCTCGGAATTCCGCTGATGTTTAAAAATGCTTTGGAACTCTTCCATTGTTCTCGGAATTCTGCTGACGTTTAAAAATGCTTCCGATCTCTTCAATTGTTCTCGGAATTCTGCTGAAGTATAAAAATGCAACCGAACTCTTCCATTGTTCCCGGAATTCCGCTGAAGTTTAAAAATGCTTCGGAACTCTTTCATTGCTCAAGGAATTCCGCTGACATTCAAAAATGCTTCGGTACTCTCCCATTGTTCTCGGAATTCCGCTGAAGTTTAAAAATGCTTCAGAACTCTTCCATTGTTCTAGGATTTCCGCTGAAGTTTAAAAATGCTCTGGAACTCTGCCATTGTTCTCGGAATTCCGCTGAAGTTTAAAAATGCTTCGGAACTCTTCCATTGTTCTCGTAATTCCGCTGATGTTTAAAAATGCTTCGGAAATCTTCCATTGTTCTCGGAATTCTGCTGATATTTAAAAATGTTTCCTATCTCTTCCAATGTTCTCGGAATTCTGCTGAAGTTTTAAAATGCTTCGGAACTCTTACATTGTTCCCGGAATTCTGCTGAAGTTAAAAATGCTACGGAACTCTTCCATTGTTCCCGGAATACCGCTGAAGTTTAAAGATGCTTCGGAACTCTTTCATTCCTCAAGGAATTCCGGTGCCGTTTAAAAATGCTTCGGAACTCTTCCATTTATCTCAGAATTCCGCTGATATTTAAAAATGCTTCGGAACTCTTCCATTGTTCTCAGAATTCCGCTGACGTTTAAAAATGCTTCGGTACTTTTCAATTGTTCTCGGAATTCCGCTGATTTTTAAAAATGCTTCGGAACTCTTCGAGTGTACTCGTAATTCCGGTGATGTTTAAAAATTCTTCGGAACTCTTACATTGTTCTCGGAATTCCGCTGAAGTTTAAAAATGGTTCGGAACTCTTCCATTGTTCTAGGAATTCCGATGAAGTTTAAAAATGACTCGGAACTCTTCCATTGTTCTCGGATTTCCGCTGAAGTTTAAAAGTGCTTCAGAACTCTTACATTGTTCTCGGAATTCCGCTGATGTTTAAAAATGCTTCGGAACCCTTCCATTGTTCTCGGAATTCCGCTGACATTTAAAAATGCTTCGGAACTCTTCCATTGTTCTCGTAATTCTGCTGACGTTTAAAAATGCTACATAACTCTTCCATTTTTCTCAGAATTCCGCTGAAGTTTAAAAATGTTTCTGAACTCTTCCATTGTTCTAGGATTTCTGCTGAAGTTTAAAAATGCTTTGGAACTCTTCCATTGTTATCGGAATTCCGCTGAAGTTTAAAAATGCTTCGGAACTCTTACATTGTTCTCGGAATTTCGCTGAAGTTTAAAAATGCTTCAGAACTCTTCCGTTGTTCTCGGAATTCTGCTGACCATTAAAAATGCTTCCGATCTCTTCCATTTTTCTCGGAATTCTGCTGAAGTTTAAAAATGCTTCGGAACTCTTCCATTGTTCCCGGAACCTGCTGAAGTTTAAAAATGCTTCGGAACTCTTCCATTGTTCTCGTAATTCCGCTGACGTTTAAAAATGCTACATAACTCTTCCATTTTTCTCAGAATTCCGCTGAAGTTTAAAGATACTTCGGAACTCTTTCATTGCTCAAGGAATTCCGGTGACGTTTAAAAATGCTTCGGAACTCTTCCATTTATCTCAGAATTCCGCTGACATTTAAAAATGCTTCGGATATCTTCCATTGTTCTCGGAATTCTGCTGACGTTTAAAAATGCTTCGGTACTTTTCGATTGTTCTCGGAATTCCGCTGATGTTTAAAAATGCTACGGAACTCTTCAAGTGTACTCGTAATTCCGGTGATGTTTAAAAATTCTTCGGAACTCTTACATTGTTCTCGGAATTCCGCTGAAGTTTAAAAATGCTTCGGAACTCTTTCATTGCTCAAGGAATTCCACCGATGTTTAAAAATGCTTCGGAACTCTTCCATTTTTCTCAGAATTCCGCTAACGTTTAAAAATGCTTCTGAACTTTTCCATTGTTCTCATAATTTTGCTGACGTTTAAAAATGCTTTGGAACTCTTCCATTGTTCTCGGACATCCCCTGACATTTTAAAATGCTTCGGAACTCTTCCATTGTTCTCAGAATTGTGCTGATGTTTAAAAATGCTTCGGAACTCTTCCATTTTTCTCGGAATTCCACTGAAGTTTAAAAATGATTCGGAACTCTTCCATTGTTCTAGGAATTCCGCTGAAGTTTAAAAATGCTTAGATACTCTTCCATTTTTCTCGGAATTCTGCTGACGTTTGAAAATGCTTCGGTACTCTTCCATTGTTCTCGGAATTCTGCTGACATTTAAAAATGCTTCGGAACACTTCCATTGTTCTGGGAATTTCCGATGAAGTTTCAAAATGCTTCGGAACTCTTCCATTGTTCTCGGAATCCTGCTGTCGTTTAAAAATGCTTCCGATCTCTTCAATTGTACTCGGAATTCTCCTGAAGTATAAAAATGCTTCTGAACTCTTCCATTGCTCCCGGAAATCCGCTGAAGTTTAAAAATGCTTCGGAACTCTTTCATTGCTCAAGGAATTCCGCTGACGTTCAAAAATGCTTCGGAACTCTTCCATTGTTCTCGGAATTCCGCTGAAGTTTAAAAGTGCTTCAGAACTCTTACATTGTTCTCGAAATTCCGCTGAAGTTTAAAAGTGCTTCAGAACACTTACATTGTTCTCGGAATTCCGCTGATGTTTAAAAATGCTTCGGAACCCTTCCATTGTTCTCGGAATTCCGCTGACGTTTAAAAATGCTTCGGAACTCTTCCATTGTTCTCGCAATTCTGCTGAAGTTTAAAAATGCTTCGGAACTCTTCCATTGTTCTCGGAATTCTGTTGACGTTAAAAAATGCTTCCGATCTCTTCCATTTTCCTCGGAATTCTGCTAAAGTTTAAAAATGCTTCGGAACTCTTCCATTGTTCCCGGAACCTGCTGAAGTTTAAAAATGCTTCGGAACTCATCCATTGTTCTCGTAATTCCACTGACTTTTAAAAATGCTACATGACTCTTCCATTTTTCTCAGAATTCCGCTGAAGTTTAAAAATGTTTCTGAACTCTTCCGTTGTTCTAGGATTTCCTCTGAAGTTTAAAAATGTTTTGGATCTCTTCCATTGTTCTTGGAATTCCGCTGAAGATTAAAAATGCTTCGGAACTCTTCAAGTGTACTCGTAATTCCGGTGATGTTTAAAAATTCTTCGGAACTCTTACATTGTTCTCGGAATTCCACTGAAGTTTAAAAATGCTTCGGAACTCTTCCATTTTTCTAGGATTTCCGATGAAGAATAAAAATGCTTCGGAACTCTTACATTGTTCTCGGAATTCCGCTGAAGTTTAAAAATGCTTCAGAACTCTTCCATTTTTCTCGGAATTCCGCTGATGTTTAAAAATGCTTTGGAACTCTTCCATTGTTCTCGGAATTCTGCTGACATTTAAAAATGCTTCCGATCTCTTCAATTGTTCTCGGAATTCTGCTGAAGTATAAAAATGCAACCGAACTCTTCCATTGTTCCCGGAATTCCGCTGAAGTTTAAAAATGCTTCGGAACTCTTTCATTGCTCAAGGAATTCCGCTGACATTCAAAAATGCTTCGGTACTCTTCCATTGTTCTCGGAATTCCGCTGAAGTTTAAAAATGCTTCAGAACTCTTCCATTGTTCTAGGATTTCCGCTGAAGTTTAAAAATGCTCTGGAACTCTGCCATTGTTCTCGGAATTCCGCTGAAGTTTAAAAATGCTTCGGAACTCTTCCATTGTTCTCGTAATTCCGCTGATGTTTAAAAATGCTTCGGAAATCTTCCATTGTTCTCGGAATTCTGCTGATATTTAAAAATGTTTCCTATCTCTTCCAATGTTCTCGGAATTCTGCTGAAGTTTTAAAATGCTTCGGAACTCTTACATTGTTCCCGGAATTCTGCTGAAGTTAAAAATGCTACGGAACTCTTCCATTGTTCCCGGAATACCGCTGAAGTTTAAAGATGCTTCGGAACTCTTTCATTGTTCTCGGAATTCTGATGATGTTTAAAAATGCTTCGGAACGCTTCCATTTTTCTCAGAATTCCGCTGAAGTTTAAAAATGCTTCGGTACTTTTCCATTGTTCCCGGAATTCCGCTGACATTTAAAAATGCTTTGGAACTCTTACATTGTTCTCGGAATTCCGCTGAAGTTTTAAAATGCTTCGGAACTCTTCCATTGTTCTAGGGTTTCCGATGAAGTTTAAAAATGCTTTGGAACTCTTCCATTGTTCTAGAAATTCTGCTGAAGTTTATAAATGCTTCGGAACTCTTGCATTGTTCAAGGAATTCCGCTGACGGTCAAAAATGCTTAGGAACTCTGCTATTGTTCTCGGAATTCCGCTGACGAGTAAAAATGCTTCGGAACTCTTCCATTGTTCTCTTAATTCCGCTGACGTTTAAAAATGCTTCGGAACTCTTTCATTGCTGAAGGAATTCCGCTGACGTTCAAAAATGCTTCGGAACTCTTCCATTGTTCTTGGAATTCCGCTGATGTTTAAAAATGCTTCGGAACTCTTCCATTGTTCTCGGAATTCCGCTGATGAGTAAAAATGATTCGGAACTCTTCCTTTGTTCTCTTAATTCCGCTGACTTTTAAAAATGCTTCGGAACTCGTCCACTGTTCTCGGAATTCCGCTGAAGTTTAAAAATGCTTCGGAACTCTTCCATTGTTCTAGGATTTCTGCTGAAGTTTAAAAATGCTTTGGAACTCTTCCATTGTTTTCGGAATTCCGCTGAAGTTTAAAAATGCTTCGGAACTCTTCCATTGTTCTCGGAATTCCGCTGAAGTTTAAAAATGCTTCAGAACTCTTCCATTGTTCTCGGAATTCTGCTGACCTTTAAAAATGCTTCCGATCTCTTCCATTGTTCTCGGAATAGTGCTGATGTTTAAAAATGCTTCGGAACTCTTCCATTGTTCTCGGAATTCCACTGAAGTTTAAAAATGCTTCGGAACTCTTCCATTGTTCTAGGAATTCCGCTGAAGTTTAAAAATGCTTAGATACTCTTCCATTGTTCTCGGAATTCTGCTGACGTTTGAAAATGCTTCGGTACTCTTCCATTGTTCTCGGAATTCTGCTGACATTTAAAAATGCTTCGGAACACTTCCATTGTTCTCGGAAATTTGCTGACATTTAAAAATGCTTCGGAACACTTACATTGTTCTCGGAATTTCCGATGAAGTTTCAAAATGCTTCGGAACTCTTCCATTGTTCTCGAAATTCTGCTGACGTTTAAAAATGCTTCCGAGCTCTTCAATTGTACCCGGAATTCTCCTGAAGTATAAAAATGCTTCCGAACTCTTCCATTGCTCCCGGAATTCCACTGATGTTTAAAAATTCTTCGGAACTCTTCCATTGTTCTCGGAATTCCGCTGACGAGTAAAAATGCTTCGGAACTCTTCCATTGTTCTCGTAATTCCGCTGACGTTTAAAAATGCTTCCGAACTCTTCCATTGTTCTCAGAATTCCGCTGATGTTTAAAAATTCTTCGGAACTCTTACATTGTTCTCGGAATTCTACTGAAGTTTAAAAATGCTTCGGAACTCTTACATTGTTCTCGGAATTCTGTTGACGTTAAAAAATGCTTCCGATCTCTTCCATTGTTCTCGGAATTCTGCTGAAGTTTAAAAATGCTTCGGAACTCTTCCATTGTTCCCGGAACCTGCTGAAGTTTAAAAATGCTTCGGAACTCTTCCATTGTTCTCGTAATTCCGCTGACGTTTAAAAATGCTACATAACTCTTCCATTTTTCTCAGAATTCCGCTGAAGTTTAAAGATACTTCGGAACTCTTTCATTGCTCAAGGAATTCCGGTGACGTTTAAAAATGCTTCGGAACTCTTCCATTTATCTCAGAATTCCGCTGACATTTAAAAATGCTTCGGATATCTTCCATTGTTCTCGGAATTCTGCTGACGTTTAAAAATGCTTCGGTACTTTTCGATTGTTCTCGGAATTCCGCTGATGTTTAAAAATGCTACGGAACTCTTCAAGTGTACTCGTAATTCCGGTGATGTTTAAAAATTCTTCGGAACTCTTACATTGTTCTCGGAATTCCGCTGAAGTTTAAAAATGCTTCGGAACTCTTCCATTGTTCTCGGAATTCCGCTGATGAGTAAAAATGATTCGGAACTCTTCCTTTGTTCTCGGACATCCCCTGACATTTTAAAATGCTTCGGAACTCTTCCATTGTTCTCAGAATTGTGCTGATGTTTAAAAATGCTTCGGAACTCTTCCATTTTTCTCGGAATTCCACTGAAGTTTAAAAATGATTCGGAACTCTTCCATTGTTCTAGGAATTCCGCTGAAGTTTAAAAATGCTTAGATACTCTTCCATTGTTCTCGGAATTCCGCTGAAGTTTAAAAATGCTTCAGAACTCTTCCATTGTTCTAGGATTTCTGCTGAAGTTTAAAAATGCTTTGGAACTCTTCCATTGTTCCCGGAATTCCGCTGAAGTTTAAAAATGCTTCGGAACTCTTTCATTGCTCAAGGAATTCCACCGATGTTTAAAAATGCTTCTGAACTTTTCCATTGTTCTCATAATTTTGCTGACGTTTAAAAATGCTTTGGAACTCTTCCATTGTTCTCGGACATCCCCTGACATTTTAAAATGCTTCGGAACTCTTCCATTGTTCTCAGAATTGTGCTGATGTTTAAAAATGCTTCGGAACTCTTCCATTTTTCTCGGAATTCCACTGAAGTTTAAAAATGATTCGGAACTCTTCCATTGTTCTAGGAATTCCGCTGAAGTTCAAAAATGCTTAGATACTCTTCCATTGTTCTCGGAATTCTGCTGACGTTTGAAAATGCTTCGGTACTCTTCCATTGTTCTCGGAATTCTGCTGACATTTAAAAATGCTTCGGAACACTTCCATTGTTCTGGGAATTTCCGATGAAGTTTCAAAATGCTTCGGAACTCTTCCATTGTTCTCGGAATCCTGCTGTCGTTTAAAAATGCTTCCGATCTCTTCAATTGTACTCGGAATTCTCCTGAAGTATAAAAATGCTCCCGAACTCTTCCATTGCTCCCGGAAATCCGCTGAAGTTTAAAAATGCTTCGGAACTCTTTCATTGCTCAAGGAATTCCGCTGACGTTCAAAAATGCTTCGGAACTCTTCCATTGTTCTCGGAATTCCGCTGAAGTTTAAAAGTGCTTCAGAACACTTACATGGTTCTCGGAATTCCGCTGATGTTTAAAAATGCTTCGGAACCCTTCCATTGTTCTCGGAATTCCGCTGACGTTTAAAAATGCTTCGGAACTCTTCCATTGTTCTCGCAATTCTGCTGAAGTTTAAAAATGCTTCGGAACTCTTCCATTGTTCTCGGAATTCTGTTGACGTTAAAAAATGCTTCCGATCTCTTCCATTTTCCTCGGAATTCTGCTAAAGTTTAAAAATGCTTCGGAACTCTTCCATTGTTCCCGGAACCTGCTGAAGTTTAAAAATGCTTCGGAACTCGTCCATTGTTCTCGTAATTCCACTGACTTTTAAAAATGCTACATAACTCTTCCATTTTTCTCAGAATTCCGCTGAAGTTTAAAAATGTTTCTGAACTCTTCCGTTGTTCTAGCATTTCCTCTGAAGTTTAAAAATGCTTTGGATCTCTTCCATTGTTCTTGGAATTCCGCTGAAGATTAAAAATGCTTCGGAACTCTTCAAGTGTACTCGTAATTCCGGTGATGTTTAAAAATTCTTCGGAACTCTTACATTGTTCTCGGAATTCCACTGAAGTTTAAAAATGCTTCGGAACTCTTCCATTTTTCTAGGATTTCCGATGAAGAATAAAAATGCTTCGGAACTCTTACATTGTTCTCGGAATTCCGCTGAAGTTTAAAAATGCTTCAGAACTCTTCCATTGTTCTCGGAATTCCGCTGATGTTTAAAAATGCTTTGGAACTCTTCCATTGTTCTCGGAATTCTGCTGACGTTTAAAAATGCTTCCGATCTCTTCAATTGTTCTCGGAATTCTGCTGAAGTATAAAAATGCAACCGAACTCTTCCATTGTTCCCGGAATTCCGCTGAAGTTTAAAAATGCTTCGGAACTCTTTCATTGCTCAAGGAATTCCGCTGACATTCAAAAATGCTTCGGTACTCTCCCATTGTTCTCGGAATTCCGCTGAAGTTTAAAAATGCTTCAGAACTCTTCCATTGTTCTAGGATTTCCGCTGAAGTTTAAAAATGCTCTGGAACTCTGCCATTGTTCTCGGAATTCCGCTGAAGTTTAAAAATGCTTCGGAACTCTTCCATTGTTCTCGTAATTCCGCTGATGTTTAAAAATGCTTCGGAAATCTTCCATTGTTCTCGGAATTCTGCTGATATTTAAAAATGTTTCCTATCTCTTCCAATGTTCTCGGAATTCTGCTGAAGTTTTAAAATGCTTCGGAACTCTTACATTGTTCCCGGAATTCTGCTGAAGTTAAAAATGCTACGGAACTCTTCCATTGTTCCCGGAATACCGCTGAAGTTTAAAGATGCTTCGGAACTCTTTCATTCCTCAAGGAATTCCGGTGCCGTTTAAAAATGCTTCGGAACTCTTCCATTTATCTCAGAATTCCGCTGATATTTAAAAATGCTTCGGAACTCTTCCATTGTTCTCAGAATTCCGCTGACGTTTAAAAATGCTTCGGTACTTTTCAATTGTTCTCGGAATTCCGCTGATTTTTAAAAATGCTTCGGAACTCTTCGAGTGTACTCGTAATTCCGGTGATGTTTAAAAATTCTTCGGAACTCTTACATTGTTCTCGGAATTCCGCTGAAGTTTAAAAATGCTTCGGAACTCTTCCATTGTTCTAGGAATTCCGATGAAGTTTAAAAATGACTCGGAACTCTTCCATTGTTCTCGGATTTCCGCTGAAGTTTAAAAGTGCTTCAGAACTCTTACATTGTTCTCGGAATTCCGCTGATGTTTAAAAATGCTTCGGAACCCTTCCATTGTTCTCGGAATTCCGCTGACATTTAAAAATGCTTCGGAACTCTTCCATTGTTCTCGTAAATCTGCTGACGTTTAAAAATGCTACATAACTCTTCCATTTTTCTCAGAATTCCGCTGAAGTTTAAAAATGTTTCTGAACTCTTCCATTGTTCTAGGATTTCTGCTGAAGTTTAAAAATGCTTTGGAACTCTTCCATTGTTATCGGAATTCCGCTGAAGTTTAAAAATGCTTCGGAACTCTTACATTGTTCTCGGAATTTCGCTGAAGTTTAAAAATGCTTCAGAACTCTTCCATTGTTCTCGGAATTCCGCTGAAGTTTAAAAATGCTTCAGAACTCTTCCATTGTTCTCGGAATTCTGCTGACCTTTAAAAATGCTTCCGATCTCTTCCATTGTTCTCGGAATTGTGCTGATGTTTAAAAATGCTTCGGAACTCTTCCATTGTTCTCGGAATTCCACTGAAGTTTAAAAATGCTTCGGAACTCTTCCATTGTTCTAGGAATTCCGCTGAAGTTTAAAAATGCTTAGATACTCTTCCATTGTTCTCGGAATTCTGCTGACGTTTGAAAATGCTTCGGTACTCTTCCATTGTTCTCGGAATTCTGCTGACATTTAAAAATGCTTCGGAACACTTCCATTGTTCTCGGAAATTTGCTGACATTTAAAAATGCTTCGGAACACTTACATTGTTCTCGGAATTTCCGATGAAGTTTCAAAATGCTTCGGAACTCTTCCATTGTTCTCGAAATTCTGCTGACGTTTAAAAATGCTTCCGAGCTCTTCAATTGTACTCGGAATTCTCCTGAAGTATAAAAATGCTTCCGAACTCTTCCATTGCTCCCGGAATTCCACTGATGTTTAAAAATTCTTCGGAACTCTTCCATTGTTCTCGGAATTCCGCTGACGAGTAAAAATGCTTCGGAACTCTTCCATTGTTCTCGTAATTCCGCTGACGTTTAAAAATGCTTCCGAACTCTTCCATTGTTCTCAGAATTCCGCTGATGTTTAAAAATTCTTCGGAACTCTTACATTGTTCTCGGAATTCCACTGAAGTTTAAAAATGCTTCGGAACTCTTACATTGTTCTCGGAATTCTGTTGACGTTAAAAAATGCTTCCGATCTCTTCCATTGTTCTCGGAATTCTGCTGAAGTTTAAAAATGCTTCGGAACTCTTCCATTGTTCCCGGAACCTGCTGAAGTTTAAAAATGCTTCGGAACTCTTCCATTGTTCTCGTAATTCCGCTGACGTTTAAAAATGCTACATAACTCTTCCATTTTTCTCAGAATTCCGCTGAAGTTTAAAGATACTTCGGAACTCTTTCATTGCTCAAGGAATTCCGGTGACGTTTAAAAATGCTTCGGAACTCTTCCATTTATCTCAGAATTCCGCTGACATTTAAAAATGCTTCGGATATCTTCCATTGTTCTCGGAATTCTGCTGACGTTTAAAAATGCTTCGGTACTTTTCGATTGTTCTCGGAATTCCGCTGATGTTTAAAAATGCTACGGAACTCTTCAAGTGTACTCGTAATTCCGGTGATGTTTAAAAATTCTTCGGAACTCTTACATTGTTCTCGGAATTCCGCTGAAGTTTAAAAATGCTTCGGAACTCTTCCATTGTTCTCGGAATTCCGCTGATGAGTAAAAATGATTCGGAACTCTTCCTTTGTTCTCGGACATCCCCTGACATTTTAAAATGCTTCGGAACTCTTCCATTGTTCTCAGAATTGTGCTGATGTTTAAAAATGCTTCGGAACTCTTCCATTTTTCTCGGAATTCCACTGAAGTTTAAAAATGATTCGGAACTCTTCCATTGTTCTAGGAATTCCGCTGAAGTTTAAAAATGCTTAGATACTCTTCCATTGTTCTCGGAATTCCGCTTAAGTTTAAAAATGCTTCAGAACTCTTCCATTGTTCTAGGATTTCTGCTGAAGTTTAAAAATGCTTTGGAACTCTTCCATTGTTCCCGGAATTCCGCTGAAGTTTAAAAATGCTTCGGAACTCTTTCATTGCTCAAGGAATTCCACCGATGTTTAAAAATGCTTCTGAACTTTTCCATTGTTCTCATAATTTTGCTGACGTTTAAAAATGCTTTGGAACTCTTCCATTGTTCTCGGACATCCCCTGACATTTTAAAATGCTTCGGAACTCTTCCATTGTTCTCAGAATTGTGCTGATGTTTAAAAATGCTTCGGAACTCTTCCATTTTTCTCGGAATTCCACTGAAGTTTAAAAATGATTCGGAACTCTTCCATTGTTCTAGGAATTCCGCTGAAGTTTAAAAATGCTTAGATACTCTTCCATTGTTCTCGGAATTCTGCTGACGTTTGAAAATGCTTCGGTACTCTTCCATTGTTCTCGGAATTCTGCTGACATTTAAAAATGCTTCGGAACACTTCCATTGTTCTGGGAATTTCCGATGAAGTTTCAAAATGCTTCGGAACTCTTCCATTGTTCTCGGAATCCTGCTGTCGTTTAAAAATGCTTCCGATCTCTTCAATTGTACTCGGAATTCTCCTGAAGTATTAAAATGCTTCCGAACTCTTCCATTGCTCCCGGAAATCCGCTGAAGTTTAAAAATGCTTCGGAACTCTTTCATTGCTCAAGGAATTCCGCTGACGTTCAAAAATGCTTCGGAACTCTTCCATTGTTCTCGGAATTCCGCTGAAGTTTAAAAGTGCTTCAGAACACTTACATGGTTCTCGGAATTCCGCTAATGTTTAAAAATGCTTCGGAACCCTTCCATTGTTCTCGGAATTCCGCTGACGTTTAAAAATGCTTCGGAACTCTTCCATTGTTCTCGCAATTCTGCTGAAGTTTAAAAATGCTTCGGAACTCTTCCATTGTTCTCGGAATTCTGTTGACGTTAAAAAATGCTTCCGATCTCTTCCATTTTCCTCGGAATTCTGCTAAAGTTTAAAAATGCTTCGGAACTCTTCCATTGTTCCCGGAACCTGCTGAAGTTTAAAAATGCTTCGGAACTCGTCCATTGTTCTCGTAATTCCACTGACTTTTAAAAATGCTACATAACTCTTCCATTTTTCTCAGAATTCCGCTGAAGTTTAAAAATGTTTCTGAACTCTTCCGTTGTTCTAGGATTTCCTCTGAAGTTTAAAAATGCTTTGGATCTCTTCCATTGTTCTTGGAATTCTGCTGAAGATTAAAAATGCTTCGGAACTCTTCAAGTGTACTCGTAATTCCGGTGATGTTTAAAAATTCTTCGGAACTCTTACATTGTTCTCGGAATTCCACTGAAGTTTAAAAATGCTTCGGAACTCTTCCATTTTTCTAGGATTTCCGATGAAGAATAAAAATGCTTCGGAACTCTTACATTGTTCTCGGAATTCCGCTGAAGTTTAAAAATGCTTCAGAACTCTTCCATTGTTCTCGGAATTCCGCTGATGTTTAAAAATGCTTTGGAACTCTTCCATTGTTCTCGGAATTCTGCTGACGTTTAAAAATGCTTCCGATCTCTTCAATTGTTCTCGGAATTCTGCTGAAGTATAAAAATGCAACCGAACTCTTCCATTGTTCCCGGAATTCCGCTGAAGTTTAAAAATGCTTCGGAACTCTTTCATTGCTCAAGGAATTCCGCTGACATTCAAAAATGCTTCGGTACTCTCCCATTGTTCTCGGAATTCCGCTGAAGTTTAAAAATGCTTCAGAACTCTTCCATTGTTCTCGTAATTCCGCTGATGTTTAAAAATGCTTCGGAAATCTTCCATTGTTCTCGGAATTCTGCTGATATTTAAAAATGTTTCCTATCTCTTCCAATGTTCTCGGAATTCTGCTGAAGTTTTAAAATGCTTCGGAACTCTTACATTGTTCCCGGAATTCTGCTGAAGTTAAAAATGCTACGGAACTCTTCCATTGTTCCCGGAATACCGCTGAAGTTTAAAGATGCTTCGGAACTCTTTCATTCCTCAAGGAATTCCGGTGCTGTTTAAAAATGCTTCGGAACTCTTCCATTTATCTCAGAATTCCGCTGATATTTAAAAATGCTTCGGAACTCTTCCATTGTTCTCAGAATTCCGCTGACGTTTAAAAATGCTTCGGTACTTTTCAATTGTTCTCGGAATTCCGCTGATTTTTAAAAATGCTTCGGAACTCTTCGAGTGTACTCGTAATTCCGGTGATGTTTAAAAATTCTTCGGAACTCTTACATTGTTCTCGGAATTCCGCTGAAGTTTAAAAATGCTTCGGAACTCTTCCATTGTTCTAGGAATTCCGATGAAGTTTAAAAATGACTCGGAACTCTTCCATTGTTCTCGGATTTCCGCTGAAGTTTAAAAGTGCTTCAGAACTCTTACATTGTTCTCGGAATTCCGCTGATGTTTAAAAATGCTTCGGAACCCTTCCATTGTTCTCGGAATTCCGCTGACATTTAAAAATGCTTCGGAACTCTTCCATTGTTCTCGTAATTCTGCTGACGTTTAAAAATGCTACATAACTCTTCCATTTTTCTCAGAATTCCGCTGAAGTTTAAAAATGTTTCTGAACTCTTCCATTGTTCTAGGATTTCTGCTGAAGTTTAAAAATGCTTTGGAACTCTTCCATTGTTATCGGAATTCCGCTGAAGTTTAAAAATGCTTCGGAACTCTTACATTGTTCTCGGAATTTCGCTGAAGTTTAAAAATGCTTCAGAACTCTTCCGTTGTTCTCGGAATTCTGCTGACCTTTAAAAATGCTTCCGATCTCTTCCATTTTTCTCGGAATTCTGCTGAAGTTTAAAAATGCTTCGGAACTCTTCC
Source organism: Phyllobates terribilis (assembly GCF_046119375.1). Classification (NCBI taxonomy): domain Eukaryota; kingdom Metazoa; phylum Chordata; class Amphibia; order Anura; family Dendrobatidae; genus Phyllobates; species Phyllobates terribilis. The sequence continues at coordinate 304,626,363 of NW_027362765.1, read as the reverse complement.
ATTGTTCCCGGAACCTGCTGAAGTTTAAAAATGCTTCGGAACTCTTCCATTGTTCTCGTAATTCCGCTGACGTTTAAAAATGCTACATAACTCTTCCATTTTTCTCAGAATTCCGCTGAAGTTTAAAGATACTTCGGAACTCTTTCATTGCTCAAGGAATTCCGGTGACGTTTAAAAATGCTTCGGAACTCTTCCATTTATCTCAGAATTCCGCTGACATTTAAAAATGCTTCGGATATCTTCCATTGTTCTCGGAATTCTGCTGACGTTTAAAAATGCTTCGGTACTTTTCGATTGTTCTCGGAATTCCGCTGATGTTTAAAAATGCTACGGAACTCTTCAAGTGTACTCGTAATTCCGGTGATGTTTAAAAATTCTTCGGAACTCTTACATTGTTCTCGGAATTCCGCTGAAGTTTAAAAATGCTTCGGAACTCTTTCATTGCTCAAGGAATTCCACCGATGTTTAAAAATGCTTCGGAACTCTTCCATTTTTCTCAGAATTCCGCTAACGTTTAAAAATGCTTCTGAACTTTTCCATTGTTCTCATAATTTTGCTGACGTTTAAAAATGCTTTGGAACTCTTCCATTGTTCTCGGACATCCCCTGACCTTTTTAAAATGCTTCGGAACTCTTCCATTGTTCTCAGAATTGTGCTGATGTTTAAAAATGCTTCGGAACTCTTCCATTTTTCTCGGAATTCCACTGAAGTTTAAAAATGATTCGGAACTCTTCCATTGTTCTAGGAATTCCGCTGAAGTTTAAAAATGCTTAGATACTCTTCCATTTTTCTCGGAATTCTGCTGACGTTTGAAAATGCTTCGGTACTCTTCCATTGTTCTCGGAATTCTGCTGACATTTAAAAATGCTTCGGAACACTTCCATTGTTCTGGGAATTTCCGATGAAGTTTCAAAATGCTTCGGAACTCTTCCATTGTTCTCGGAATCCTGCTGTCGTTTAAAAATGCTTCCGATCTCTTCAATTGTACTCGGAATTCTCCTGAAGTATAAAAATGCTTCCGAACTCTTCCATTGCTCCCGGAAATCCGCTGAAGTTTAAAAATGCTTCGGAACTCTTTCATTGCTCAAGGAATTCCGCTGACGTTCAAAAATGCTTCGGAACTCTTCCATTGTTCTCGGAATTCCGCTGAAGTTTAAAAGTGCTTCAGAACTCTTACATTGTTCTCGAAATTCCGCTGAAGTTTAAAAGTGCTTCAGAACACTTACATTGTTCTCGGATTTCCGCTGAAGTTTAAAAATGCTCTGGAACTCTTCCATTGTTCTCGGAATTCCGCTGACGTTTAAAAATGCTTCGGAACTCTTCCATTGTTCTCGCAATTCTGCTGAAGTTTAAAAATGCTTCGGAACTCTTCCATTGTTCTCGGAATTCTGTTGACGTTAAAAAATGCTTCCGATCTCTTCCATTTTCCTCGGAATTCTGCTAAAGTTTAAAAATGCTTCGGAACTCTTCCATTGTTCCCGGAACCTGCTGAAGTTTAAAAATGCTTCGGAACTCATCCATTGTTCTCGTAATTCCACTGACTTTTAAAAATGCTACATAACTCTTCCATTTTTCTCAGAATTCCGCTGAAGTTTAAAAATGTTTCTGAACTCTTCCGTTGTTCTAGGATTTCCTCTGAAGTTTAAAAATGTTTTGGATCTCTGCCATTGTTCTTGGAATTCCGCTGAAGATTAAAAATGCTTCGGAACTCTTCAAGTGTACTCGTAATTCCGGTGATGTTTAAAAATTCTTCGGAACTCTTACATTGTTCTCGGAATTCCACTGAAGTTTAAAAATGCTTCGGAACTCTTCCATTTTTCTAGGATTTCCGATGAAGAATAAAAATGCTTCGGAACTCTTACATTGTTCTCGGAATTCCGCTGAAGTTTAAAAATGCTTCAGAACTCTTCCATTGTTCTCGGAATTCCGCTGATGTTTAAAAATGCTTTGGAACTCTTCCATTGTTCTCGGAATTCTGCTGACGTTTAAAAATGCTTCCGATCTCTTCAATTGTTCTCGGAATTCTGCTGAAGTATAAAAATGCAACCGAACTCTTCCATTGTTCCCGGAATTCCGCTGATGTTTAAAAATGCTTTGGAACTCTTCCATTGTTCTCGGAATTCTGCTGACGTTTAAAAATGCTTCCGATCTCTTCAATTGTACTCGGAATTCTCCTGAAGTATAAAAATGCTTCCGAACTCTTCCATTGCTCCCGGAAATCCGCTGAAGTTTAAAAATGCTTCGGAACTCTTTCATTGCTCAAGGAATTCCGCTGACGTTCAAAAATGCTTCGGAACTCTTCCATTGTTCTCGGAATTCCGCTGAAGTTTAAAAGTGCTTCAGAACTCTTACATTGTTCTCGAAATTCCGCTGAAGTTTAAAAGTGCTTCAGAACACTTACATTGTTCTCGGAATTCCGCTGATGTTTAAAAATGCTTCGGAACCCTTCCATTGTTCTCGGAATTCCGCTGACGTTTAAAAATGCTTCGGAACTCTTCCATTGTTCTCGCAATTCTGCTGAAGTTTAAAAATGCTTCGGAACTCTTCCATTGTTCTCGGAATTCTGTTGACGTTAAAAAATGCTTCCGATCTCTTCCATTTTCCTCGGAATTCTGCTAAAGTTTAAAAATGCTTCGGAACTCTTCCATTGTTCCCGGAACCTGCTGAAGTTTAAAAATGCTTCGGAACTCATCCATTGTTCTCGTAATTCCACTGACTTTTAAAAATGCTACATAACTCTTCCATTTTTCTCAGAATTCCGCTGAAGTTTAAAAATGTTTCTGAACTCTTCCGTTGTTCTAGGATTTCCTCTGAAGTTTAAAAATGTTTTGGATCTCTTCCATTGTTCTTGGAATTCCGCTGAAGATTAAAAATGCTTCGGAACTCTTCAAGTGTACTCGTAATTCCGGTGATGTTTAAAAATTCTTCGGAACTCTTACATTGTTCTCGGAATTCCACTGAAGTTTAAAAATGCTTCGGAACTCTTCCATTTTTCTAGGATTTCCGATGAAGAATAAAAATGCTTCGGAACTCTTACATTGTTCTCGGAATTCCGCTGAAGTTTAAAAATGCTTCAGAACTCTTCCATTGTTCTCGGAATTCCGCTGATGTTTAAAAATGCTTTGGAACTCTTCCATTGTTCTCGGAATTCTGCTGACGTTTAAAAATGCTTCCGATCTCTTCAATTGTTCTCGGAATTCTGCTGAAGTATAAAAATGCAACCGAACTCTTCCATTGTTCCCGGAATTCCGCTGAAGTTTAAAAATGCTTCGGAACTCTTTCATTGCTCAAGGAATTCCGCTGACATTCAAAAATGCTTCGGTACTCTTCCATTGTTCTCGGAATTCCGCTGAAGTTTAAAAATGCTTCAGAACTCTTCCATTGTTCTAGGATTTCCGCTGAAGTTTAAAAATGCTCTGGAACTCTGCCATTGTTCTCGGAATTCCGCTGAAGTTTAAAAATGCTTCGGAACTCTTCCATTGTTCTCGTAATTCCGCTGATGTTTAAAAATGCTTCGGAAATCTTCCATTGTTCTCGGAATTCTGCTGATATTTAAAAATGTTTCCTATCTCTTCCAATGTTCTCGGAATTCTGCTGAAGTTTTAAAATGCTTCGGAACTCTTACATTGTTCCCGGAATTCTGCTGAAGTTAAAAATGCTACGGAACTCTTCCATTGTTCCCGGAATACCGCTGAAGTTTAAAGATGCTTCGGAACTCTTTCATTGTTCTCGGAATTCTGATGATGTTTAAAAATGCTTCGGAACGCTTCCATTTTTCTCAGAATTCCGCTGAAGTTTAAAAATGCTTCGGTACTTTTCCATTGTTCCCGGAATTCCGCTGACATTTAAAAATGCTTTGGAACTCTTACATTGTTCTCGGAATTCCGCTGAAGTTTTAAAATGCTTCGGAACTCTTCCATTGTTCTAGGGTTTCCGATGAAGTTTAAAAATGCTTTGGAACTCTTCCATTGTTCTAGAAATTCTGCTGAAGTTTATAAATGCTTCGGAACTCTTGCATTGTTCAAGGAATTCCGCTGACGGTCAAAAATGCTTAGGAACTCTGCTATTGTTCTCGGAATTCCGCTGACGAGTAAAAATGCTTCGGAACTCTTCCATTGTTCTCTTAATTCCGCTGACGTTTAAAAATGCTTCGGAACTCTTTCATTGCTGAAGGAATTCCGCTGACGTTCAAAAATGCTTCGGAACTCTTCCATTGTTCTTGGAATTCCGCTGATGTTTAAAAATGCTTCGGAACTCTTCCATTGTTCTCGGAATTCCGCTGATGAGTAAAAATGATTCGGAACTCTTCCTTTGTTCTCTTAATTCCGCTGACGTTTAAAAATGCTTCGGAACTCGTCCATTGTTCTCGGAATTCCGCTGAAGTTTAAAAATGCTTCAGAACTCTTCCATTGTTCTAGGATTTCTGCTGAAGTTTAAAAATGCTTTGGAACTCTTCCATTGTTTTCGGAATTCCGCTGAAGTTTAAAAATGCTTCGGAACTCTTCCATTGTTCTCGGAATTCCGCTGAAGTTTAAAAATGCTTCAGAACTCTTCCATTGTTCTCGGAATTCTGCTGACCTTTAAAAATGCTTCCGATCTCTTCCATTGTTCTCGGAATTGTGCTGATGTTTAAAAATGCTTCGGAACTCTTCCATTGTTCTCGGAATTCCACTGAAGTTTAAAAATGCTTCGGAACTCTTCCATTGTTCTAGGAATTCCGCTGAAGTTTAAAAATGCTTAGATACTCTTCCATTGTTCTCGGAATTCTGCTGACGTTTGAAAATGCTTCGGTACTCTTCCATTGTTCTCGGAATTCTGCTGACATTTAAAAATGCTTCGGAACACTTCCATTGTTCTCGGAAATTTGCTGACATTTAAAAATGCTTCGGAACACTTACATTGTTCTCGGAATTTCCGATGAAGTTTCAAAATGCTTCGGAACTCTTCCATTGTTCTCGAAATTCTGCTGACGTTTAAAAATGCTTCCGAGCTCTTCAATTGTACTCGGAATTCTCCTGAAGTATAAAAATGCTTCCGAACTCTTCCATTGCTCCCGGAATTCCACTGATGTTTAAAAATTCTTCGGAACTCTTCCATTGTCCTCGGAATTCCGCTGACGAGTAAAAATGCTTCGGAACTCTTCCATTGTTCTCGTAATTCCGCTGACGTTTAAAAATGCTTCCGAACTCTTCCATTGTTCTCAGAATTCCGCTGATGTTTAAAAATTCTTCGGAACTCTTACATTGTTCTCGGAATTCCACTGAAGTTTAAAAATGCTTCGGAACTCTTACATTGTTCTCGGAATTCTGTTGACGTTAAAAAATGCTTCCGATCTCTTCCATTGTTCTCGGAATTCTGCTGAAGTTTAAAAATGCTTCGGAACTCTTCCATTGTTCCCGGAACCTGCTGAAGTTTAAAAATGCTTCGGAACTCTTCCATTGTTCTCGTAATTCCGCTGACGTTTAAAAATGCTACATAACTCTTCCATTTTTCTCAGAATTCCGCTGAAGTTTAAAGATACTTCGGAACTCTTTCATTGCTCAAGGAATTCCGGTGACGTTTAAAAATGCTTCGGAACTCTTCCATTTATCTCAGAATTCCGCTGACATTTAAAAATGCTTCGGATATCTTCCATTGTTCTCGGAATTCTGCTGACGTTTAAAAATGCTTCGGTACTTTTCGATTGTTCTCGGAATTCCGCTGATGTTTAAAAATGCTACGGAACTCTTCAAGTGTACTCGTAATTCCGGTGATGTTTAAAAATTCTTCGGAACTCTTACATTGTTCTCGGAATTCCGCTGAAGTTTAAAAATGCTTCGGAACTCTTCCATTGTTCTCGGAATTCCGCTGATGAGTAAAAATGATTCGGAACTCTTCCTTTGTTCTCGGACATCCCCTGACATTTTAAAATGTTTCGGAACTCTTCCATTGTTCTCAGAATTGTGCTGATGTTTAAAAATGCTTCGGAACTCTTCCATTTTTCTCGGAATTCCACTGAAGTTTAAAAATGATTCGGAACTCTTCCATTGTTCTAGGAATTCCGCTGAAGTTTAAAAATGCTTAGATACTCTTCCATTGTTCTCGGAATTCCGCTGAAGTTTAAAAATGCTTCAGAACTCTTCCATTGTTCTAGGATTTCTGCTGAAGTTTAAAAATGCTTTGGAACTCTTCCATTGTTATCGGAATTCCGCTGAAGTTTAAAAATGCTTCGGAACTCTTACATTGTTCTCGGAATTTCGCTGAAGTTTAAAAATGCTTCATAACTCTTCCATTGTTCTCGGAATTCTGCTGACCTTTAAAAATGCTTCCGATCTCTTCCATTTTTCTCGGAATTCTGCTGAAGTTTAAAAATGCTTCGGTACTCTTACATTGTTCCCGGAATTCTGCTGAAGTTTAAAAATGCTACGGTACTCTTCCATTGTTCCCGGAATTCCGCTGAAGTTTAAAAATGCTTCGGAACTCTTTCATTGCTCAAGGAATTCCACCGATGTTTAAAAATGCTTCTGAACTTTTCCATTGTTCTCATAATTTTGCTGACGTTTAAAAATGCTTTGGAACTCTTCCATTGTTCTCGGACATCCCCTGACATTTTAAAATGCTTCGGAACTCTTCCATTGTTCTCAGAATTGTGCTGATGTTTAAAAATGCTTCGGAACTCTTCCATTTTTCTCGGAATTCCACTGAAGTTTAAAAATGATTCGGAACTCTTCCATTGTTCTAGGAATTCCGCTGAAGTTTAAAAATGCTTAGATACTCTTCCATTGTTCTCGGAATTCTGCTGACGTTTGAAAATGCTTCGGTACTCTTCCATTGTTCTCGGAATTCTGCTGACATTTAAAAATGCTTCGGAACACTTCCATTGTTCTGGGAATTTCCGATGAAGTTTCAAAATGCTTCGGAACTCTTCCATTGTTCTCGGAATCCTGCTGTCGTTTAAAAATGCTTCCGATCTCTTCAATTGTACTCGGAATTCTCCTGAAGTATAAAAATGCTTCCGAACTCTTCCATTGCTCCCGGAAATCCGCTGAAGTTTAAAAATGCTTCGGAACTCTTTCATTGCTCAAGGAATTCCGCTGACGTTCAAAAATGCTTCGGAACTCTTCCATTGTTCTCGGAATTCCGCTGAAGTTTAAAAGTGCTTCAGAACACTTACATGGTTCTCGGAATTCCGCTGATGTTTAAAAATGCTTCGGAACCCTTCCATTGTTCTCGGAATTCCGCTGACGTTTAAAAATGCTTCGGAACTCTTCCATTGTTCTCGCAATTCTGCTGAAGTTTAAAAATGCTTCGGAACTCTTCCATTGTTCTCGGAATTCTGTTGACGTTAAAAAATGCTTCCGATCTCTTCCATTTTCCTCGGAATTCTGCTAAAGTTTAAAAATGCTTCGGAACTCTTCCATTGTTCCCGGAACCTGCTGAAGTTTAAAAATGCTTCGGAACTCGTCCATTGTTCTAGTAATTCCACTGACTTTTAAAAATGCTACATAACTCTTCCATTTTTCTCAGAATTCCGCTGAAGTTTAAAAATGTTTCTGAACTCTTCCGTTGTTCTAGGATTTCCTCTGAAGTTTAAAAATGCTTTGGATCTCTTCCATTGTTCTTGGAATTCCGCTGAAGATTAAAAATGCTTCGGAACTCTTCAAGTGTACTCGTAATTCCGGTGATGTTTAAAAATTCTTCGGAACTCTTACATTGTTCTCGGAATTCCACTGAAGTTTAAAAATGCTTCGGAACTCTTCCATTTTTCTAGGATTTCCGATGAAGAATAAAAATGCTTCGGAACTCTTACATTGTTCTCGGAATTCCGCTGAAGTTTAAAAATGCTTCAGAACTCTTCCATTGTTCTCGGAATTCCGCTGATGTTTAAAAATGCTTTGGAACTCTTCCATTGTTCTCGGAATTCTGCTGACGTTTAAAAATGCTTCCGATCTCTTCAATTGTTCTCGGAATTCTGCTGAAGTATAAAAATGCAACCGAACTCTTCCATTGTTCCCGGAATTCCGCTGAAGTTTAAAAATGCTTCGGAACTCTTTCATTGCTCAAGGAATTCCGCTGACATTCAAAAATGCTTCGGTACTCTCCCATTGTTCTCGGAATTCCGCTGAAGTTTAAAAATGCTTCAGAACTCTTCCATTGTTCTAGGATTTCCGCTGAAGTTTAAAAATGCTCTGGAACTCTGCCATTGTTCTCGGAATTCCGCTGAAGTTTAAAAATGCTTCGGAACTCTTCCATTGTTCTCGTAATTCCGCTGATGTTTAAAAATGCTTCGGAAATCTTCCATTGTTCTCGGAATTCTGCTGATATTTAAAAATGTTTCCTATCTCTTCCAATGTTCTCGGAATTCTGCTGAAGTTTTAAAATGCTTCGGAACTCTTACATTGTTCCCGGAATTCTGCTGAAGTTAAAAATGCTACGGAACTCTTCCATTGTTCCCGGAATACCGCTGAAGTTTAAAGATGCTTCGGAACTCTTTCATTCCTCAAGGAATTCCGGTGCCGTTTAAAAATGCTTCGGAACTCTTCCATTTATCTCAGAATTCCGCTGATATTTAAAAATGCTTCGGAACTCTTCCATTGTTCTCAGAATTCCGCTGACGTTTAAAAATGCTTCGGTACTTTTCAATTGTTCTCGGAATTCCGCTGATTTTTAAAAATGCTTCGGAACTCTTCGAGTGTACTCGTAATTCCGGTGATGTTTAAAAATTCTTCGGAACTCTTACATTGTTCTCGGAATTCCGCTGAAGTTTAAAAATGCTTCGGAACTCTTCCATTGTTCTAGGAATTCCGATGAAGTTTAAAAATGACTCGGAACTCTTCCATTGTTCTCGGATTTCCGCTGAAGTTTAAAAGTGCTTCAGAACTCTTACATTGTTCTCGGAATTCCGCTGATGTTTAAAAATGCTTCGGAACCCTTCCATTGTTCTCGGAATTCCGCTGACATTTAAAAATGCTTCGGAACTCTTCCATTGTTCTCGTAATTCTGCTGACGTTTAAAAATGCTACATAACTCTTCCATTTTTCTCAGAATTCCGCTGAAGTTTAAAAATGTTTCTGAACTCTTCCATTGTTCTAGGATTTCTGCTGAAGTTTAAAAATGCTTTGGAACTCTTCCATTGTTATCGGAATTCCGCTGAAGTTTAAAAATGCTTCGGAACTCTTACATTGTTCTCGGAATTTCGCTGAAGTTTAAAAATGCTTCAGAACTCTTCCATTGTTCTCGGAATTCTGCTGACCTTTAAAAATGCTTCCGATCTCTTCCATTTTTCTCGGAATTCTGCTGAAGTTTAAAAATGCTTCGGAACTCTTCCATTGTTCCCGGAACCTGCTGAAGTTTAAAAATGCTTCGGAACTCTTCCATTGTTCTCGTAATTCCGCTGACGTTTAAAAATGCTACATAACTCTTCCATTTTTCTCAGAATTCCGCTGAAGTTTAAAGATACTTCGGAACTCTTTCATTGCTCAAGGAATTCCGGTGACGTTTAAAAATGCTTCGGAACTCTTCCATTTATCTCAGAATTCCGCTGACATTTAAAAATGCTTCGGATATCTTCCATTGTTCTCGGAATTCTGCTGACGTTTAAAAATGCTTCGGTACTTTTCGATTGTTCTCGGAATTCCACTGATGTTTAAAAATGCTACGGAACTCTTCAAGTGTACTCGTAATTCCGGTGATGTTTAAAAATTCTTCGGAACTCTTACATTGTTCTCGGAATTCCGCTGAAGTTTAAAAATGCTTCGGAACTCTTTCATTGCTCAAGGAATTCCACCGATGTTTAAAAATGCTTCGGAACTCTTCCATTTTTCTCAGAATTCCGCTAACGTTTAAAAATGCTTCTGAACTTTTCCATTGTTCTCATAATTTTGCTGACGTTTAAAAATGCTTTGGAACTCTTCCATTGTTCTCGGACATCCCCTGACATTTTAAAATGCTTCGGAACTCTTCCATTGTTCTCAGAATTGTGCTGATGTTTAAAAATGCTTCGGAACTCTTACATTTTTCTCGGAATTCCACTGAAGTTTAAAAATGATTCGGAACTCTTCCATTGTTCTAGGAATTCCGCTGAAGTTTAAAAATGCTTAGATACTCTTCCATTTTTCTCGGAATTCTGCTGACGTTTGAAAATGCTTCGGTACTCTTCCATTGTTCTCGGAATTCTGCTGACATTTAAAAATGCTTCGGAACACTTCCATTGTTCTGGGAATTTCCGATGAAGTTTCAAAATGCTTCGGAACTCTTCCATTGTTCTCGGAATCCTGCTGTCGTTTAAAAATGCTTCCGATCTCTTCAATTGTACTCGGAATTCTCCTGAAGTATAAAAATGCTTCCGAACTCTTCCATTGCTCCCGGAAATCCGCTGAAGTTTAAAAATGCTTCGGAACTCTTTCATTGCTCAAGGAATTCCGCTGACGTTCAAAAATGCTTCGGAACTCTTCCATTGTTCTCGGAATTCCGCTGAAGTTTAAAAGTGCTTCAGAACTCTTACATTGTTCTCGGAATTCCGCTGAAGTTTAAAAGTGCTTCAGAACACTTACATTGTTCTCGGAATTCCGCTGATGTTTAAAAATGCTTCGGAACCCTTCCATTGTTCTCGGAATTCCGCTGACGTTTAAAAATGCTTCGGAACTCTTCCATTGTTCTCGCAATTCTGCTGAAGTTTAAAAATGCTTCGGAACTCTTCCATTGTTCTCGGAATTCTGTTGACGTTAAAAAATGCTTCCGATCTCTTCCATTTTCCTCGGAATTCTGCTAAAGTTTAAAAATGCTTCGGATCTCTTCCATTGTTCCCGGAACCTGCTGAAGTTTAAAAATGCTTCGGAACTCATCCATTGTTCTCGTAATTCCACTGACTTTTAAAAATGCTACATAACTATTCCATTTTTCTCAGAATTCCGCTGAAGTTTAAAAATGTTTCTGAACTCTTCCGTTGTTCTAGGATTTCCTCTGAAGTTTAAAAATGTTTTGGATCTCTTCCATTGTTCTTGGAATTCCGCTGAAGATTAAAAATGCTTCGGAACTCTTCAAGTGTACTCGTAATTCCGGTGATGTTTAAAAATTCTTCGGAACTCTTACATTGTTCTCGGAATTCCACTGAAGTTTAAAAATGCTTCGGAACTCTTCCATTTTTCTAGGATTTCCGATGAAGAATAAAAATGCTTCGGAACTCTTACATTGTTCTCGGAATTCCGCTGAAGTTTAAAAATGCTTCAGAACTCTTCCATTGTTCTCGGAATTCCGCTGATGTTTAAAAATGCTTTGGAACTCTTCCATTGTTCTCGGAATTCTGCTGACGTTTAAAAATGCTTCCGATCTCTTCAATTGTTCTCGGAATTCTGCTGAAGTATAAAAATGCAACCGAACTCTTCCATTGTTCCCGGAATTCCGCTGAAGTTTAAAAATGCTTCGGAACTCTTACATTGTTCTCGGAATTCCGCTGATGTTTAAAAATGCTTCGGAACCCTTCCATTGTTCTCGTAATTCCGCTGACGTTTAAAAATGCTACATAACTCTTCCATTGTTCCCGGAATTCCGCTGAAGTTTAAAAATGCTTCGGAACTCTTCCATTGCTCCCGGAAATCCGCTGAAGTTTAAAAATGCTTCGGAACTCTTTCATTGCTCAAGGAATTCCGCTGACGTTCAAAAATGCTTCGGAACTCTTACATTGTTCTCGGAATTTCGCTGAAGTTTAAAAATGCTTCAGAACTCTTCCATTGTTCTCGGAATTCTGCTGACCTTTAAAAATGCTTCCGATCTCTTCCATTTTTCTCGGAATTCTGCTGAAGTTTAAAAATGCTTCGGTACTCTTACATTGTTCCCGGAATTCTGCTGAAGTTTAAAAATGCTACGGTACTCTTCCATTGTTCCCGGAATTCCGCTGAAGTTTAAAAATGCTTCGGAACTCTTTCATTGCTCAAGGAATTCCACCGATGTTTAAAAATGCTTCGGAACACTTCCATTTTTCTCAGAATTCCGCTAACGTTTAAAAATGCTTCTGAACTTTTCCATTGTTCTCATAATTTTGCTGACGTTTAAAAATGCTTTGGAACTCTTCCATTGTTCTCGGACATCCCCTGACATTTTAAAATGCTTCGGAACTCTTCCATTGTTCTCAGAATTGTGCTGATGTTTAAAAATGCTTCGGAACTCTTCCATTTTTCTCGGAATTCCACTGAAGTTTAAAAATGATTCGGAACTCTTCCATTGTTCTAGGAATTCCGCTGAAGTTTAAAAATGCTTAGATACTCTTCCATTGTTCTCGGAATTCTGCTGACGTTTGAAAATGCTTCGGTACTCTTCCATTGTTCTCGGAATTCTGCTGACATTTAAAAATGCTTCGGAACACTTCCATTGTTCTGGGAATTTCCGATGAAGTTTCAAAATGCTTCGGAACCCTTCCATTGTTCTCGGAATTCCGCTGACGTTTAAAAATGCTTCGGAACTCTTCCATTGTTCTCGCAATTCTGCTGAAGTTTAAAAATGCTTCGGAACTCTTCCATTGTTCTCGGAATTCTGTTGACGTTAAAAAATGCTTCCGATCTCTTCCATTTTCCTCGGAATTCTGCTAAAGTTTAAAAATGCTTCGGAACTCTTCCATTGTTCCCGGAACCTGCTGAAGTTTAAAAATGCTTCGGAACTCATCCATTGTTCTCGTAATTCCACTGACTTTTAAAAATGCTACATAACTATTCCATTTTTCTCAGAATTCCGCTGAAGTTTAAAAATGTTTCTGAACTCTTCCGTTGTTCTAGGATTTCCTCTGAAGTTTAAAAATGTTTTGGATCTCTTCCATTGTTCTTGGAATTCCGCTGAAGATTAAAAATGCTTCGGAACTCTTCAAGTGTACTCGTAATTCCGGTGATGTTTAAAAATTCTTCGGAACTCTTACATTGTTCTCGGAATTCCACTGAAGTTTAAAAATGCTTCGGAACTCTTCCATTTTTCTAGGATTTCCGATGAAGAATAAAAATGCTTCGGAACTCTTACATTGTTCTCGGAATTCCGCTGAAGTTTAAAAATGCTTCAGAACTCTTCCATTGTTCTCGGAATTCCGCTGATGTTTAAAAATGCTTTGGAACTCTTCCATTGTTCTCGGAATTCTGCTGACGTTTAAAAATGCTTCCGATCTCTTCAATTGTTCTCGGAATTCTGCTGAAGTATAAAAATGCAACCGAACTCTTCCATTGTTCCCGGAATTCCGCTGAAGTTTAAAAATGCTTCGGAACTCTTACATTGTTCTCGGAATTCCGCTGATGTTTAAAAATGCTTCGGAACCCTTCCATTGTTCTCGTAATTCCGCTGACGTTTAAAAATGCTACATAACTCTTCCATTGTTCCCGGAATTCCGCTGAAGTTTAAAAATGCTTCGGAACTCTTCCATTGCTCCCGGAAATCCGCTGAAGTTTAAAAATGCTTCGGAACTCTTTCATTGCTCAAGGAATTCCGCTGACGTTCAAAAATGCTTCGGAACTCTTACATTGTTCTCGGAATTTCGCTGAAGTTTAAAAATGCTTCAGAACTCTTCCATTGTTCTCGGAATTCTGCTGACCTTTAAAAATGCTTCCGATCTCTTCCATTTTTCTCGGAATTCTGCTGAAGTTTAAAAATGCTTCGGTACTCTTACATTGTTCCCGGAATTCTGCTGAAGTTTAAAAATGCTACGGTACTCTTCCATTGTTCCCGGAATTCCGCTGAAGTTTAAAAATGCTTCGGAACTCTTTCATTGCTCAAGGAATTCCACCGATGTTTAAAAATGCTTCGGAACACTTCCATTTTTCTCAGAATTCCGCTAACGTTTAAAAATGCTTCTGAACTTTTCCATTGTTCTCATAATTTTGCTGACGTTTAAAAATGCTTTGGAACTCTTCCATTGTTCTCGGACATCCCCTGACATTTTAAAATGCTTCGGAACTCTTCCATTGTTCTCAGAATTGTGCTGATGTTTAAAAATGCTTCGGAACTCTTCCATTTTTCTCGGAATTCCACTGAAGTTTAAAAATGATTCGGAACTCTTCCATTGTTCTAGGAATTCCGCTGAAGTTTAAAAATGCTTAGATACTCTTCCATTGTTCTCGGAATTCTGCTGACGTTTGAAAATGCTTCGGTACTCTTCCATTGTTCTCGGAATTCTGCTGACATTTAAAAATGCTTCGGAACACTTCCATTGTTCTAGGATTTCCGATGAAGAATAAAAATGCTTCGGAACTCTTACATTGTTCTCGGAATTCCGCTGAAGTTTAAAAATGCTTCAGAACTCTTCCATTGTTCTCGGAATTCTGCTGACGTTTAAAAATGCTTCCGATCTCTTCAATTGTTCTCGGAATTCTGCTGAAGTATAAAAATGCAACCGAACTCTTCCATTGTTCCCGGAATTCCGCTGAAGTTTAAAAATGCTTCGGAACTCTTTCATTGCTCAAGGAATTCCGCTGACATTCAAAAATGCTTCGGTACTCTTCCATTGTTCTCGGAATTCCGCTGAAGTTTAAAAATGCTTCAGAACTCTTCCATTGTTCTAGGATTTCCGCTGAAGTTTAAAAATGCTCTGGAACTCTGCCATTGTTCTCGGAATTCCGCTGAAGTTTAAAAATGCTTCGGAACTCTTCCATTGTTCTCGTAATTCCGCTGATGTTTAAAAATGCTTCGGAAATCTTCCATTGTTCTCGGAATTCTGCTGATATTTAAAAATGTTTCCTATCTCTTCCAATGTTCTCGGAATTCTGCTGAAGTTTTAAAATGCTTCGGAACTCTTACATTGTTTCCGGAATTCTGCTGAAGTTAAAAATGCTACGGAACTCTTCCATTGTTCCCGGAATACCGCTGAAGTTTAAAGATGCTTCGGAACTCTTTCATTCCTCAAGGAATTCCGGTGCCGTTTAAAAATGCTTCGGAACTCTTCCATTTATCTCAGAATTCCGCTGATATTTAAAAATGCTTCGGAACTCTTCCATTGTTCTCATAATTCCGCTGACGTTTAAAAATGCTTCGGTACTTTTCAATTGTTCTCGGAATTCCGCTGATTTTTAAAAATGCTTCGGAACTCTTCGAGTGTACTCGTAATTCCGGTGATGTTTAAAAATTCTTCGGAACTCTTACATTGTTCTCGGAATTCCGCTGAAGTTTAAAAATGCTTCGGAACTCTTCCATTGTTCTAGGAATTCCGATGAAGTTTAAAAATGACTCGGAACTCTTCCATTGTTCTCGGAATTCCGCTGAAGTTTAAAAGTGCTTCAGAACTCTTACATTGTTCTCGGAATTCCGCTGATGTTTAAAAATGCTTCGGAACCCTTCCATTGTTCTCGGAATTCCGCTGACATTTAAAAATGCTTCGGAACTCTTCCATTGTTCTCGTAATTCCGCTGACGTTTAAAAATGCTTCGGAACTCTTCCATTGTTCTAGGATTTCTGCTGAAGTTTAAAAATGCTTCGGAACTCTTCTATTGTTCTCGGAACCTGCTGAAGATTAAAAATGCTTCGGAACTCTTCCATTGTTCTCGTAATTCCGCTGACGTTTAAAAATGCTACATAACTCTTCCATTTTTCTCAGAATTCCGCTGAAGTTTAAAAATGTTTCTGAACTCTTCCATTGTTCTAGGATTTCCGCTGAAGTTTAAAAATGCTTCGGAACTCTTTCATTGCTCAAGGAATTCCGCTGACGTTCAAAAATGCTTCGGAACTCTTACATTGTTCTCGGAATTTCGCTGAAGTTTAAAAATGCTTCAGAACTCTTCCATTGTTCTCGGAATTCTGCTGACCTTTAAAAATGCTTCCGATCTCTTCCATTTTTCTCGGAATTCTGCTGAAGTTTAAAAATGCTTCGGTACTCTTACATTGTTCCCGGAATTCTGCTGAAGTTTAAAAATGCTACGGTACTCTTCCATTGTTCCCGGAATTCCGCTGAAGTTTAAAAATGCTTCGGAACTCTTTCATTGCTCAAGGAATTCCACCGATGTTTAAAAATGCTTCGGAACACTTCCATTTTTCTCAGAATTCCGCTAACGTTTAAAAATGCTTCTGAACTTTTCCATTGTTCTCATAATTTTGCTGACGTTTAAAAATGCTTTGGAACTCTTCCATTGTTCTCGGACATCCCCTGACATTTTAAAATGCTTCGGAACTCTTCCATTGTTCTCAGAATTGTGCTGATGTTTAAAAATGCTTCGGAACTCTTCCATTTTTCTCGGAATTCCACTGAAGTTTAAAAATGATTCGGAACTCTTCCATTGTTCTAGGAATTCCGCTGAAGTTTAAAAATGCTTAGATACTCTTCCATTGTTCTCGGAATTCTGCTGACGTTTGAAAATGCTTCGGTACTCTTCCATTGTTCTCGGAATTCTGCTGACATTTAAAAATGCTTCGGAACACTTCCATTGTTCTGGGAATTTCCGATGAAGTTTCAAAATGCTTCGGAACTCTTCCATTGTTCTCGGAATCCTGCTGTCGTTTAAAAATGCTTCCGATCTCTTCAATTGTACTCGGAATTCTCCTGAAGTATAAAAATGCTTCCGAACTCTTCCATTGCTCCCGGAAATCCGCTGAAGTTTAAAAATGCTTCGGAACTCTTTCATTGCTCAAGGAATTCCGCTGACGTTCAAAAATGCTTCGGAACTCTTCCATTGTTCTCGGAATTCCGCTGAAGTTTAAAAGTGCTTCAGAACTCTTACATTGTTCTCGGAATTCCGCTGAAGTTTAAAAGTGCTTCAGAACACTTACATTGTTCTCGGAATTCCGCTGATGTTTAAAAATGCTTCGGAACCCTTCCATTGTTCTCGGAATTCCGCTGACGTTTAAAAATGCTTCGGAACTCTTCCATTGTTCTCGCAATTCTGCTGAAGTTTAAAAATGCTTCGGAACTCTTCCATTGTTCTCGGAATTCTGTTGACGTTAAAAAATGCTTCCGATCTCTTCCATTTTCCTCGGAATTCTGCTAAAGTTTAAAAATGCTTCGGAACTATTCCATTGTTCCCGGAACCTGCTGAAGTTTAAAAATGCTTCGGAACTCATCCATTGTTCTCGTAATTCCACTGACTTTTAAAAATGCTACATAACTCTTCCATTTTTCTCAGAATTCCGCTGAAGTTTAAAAATGTTTCTGAACTCTTCCGTTGTTCTAGGATTTCCTCTGAAGTTTAAAAATGCTTTGGATCTCTTCCATTGTTCTTGGAATTCCGCTGAAGATTAAAAATGCTTCGGAACTCTTCAAGTGTACTCGTAATTCCGGTGATGTTTAAAAATTCTTCGGAACTCTTACATTGTTCTCGGAATTCCACTGAAGTTTAAAAATGCTTCGGAACTCATCCATTTTTCTAGGATTTCCGATGAAGAATAAAAATGCTTCGGAACTCTTACATTGTTCTCGGAATTCCGCTGAAGTTTAAAAATGCTTCAGAACTCTTCCATTGTTCTCGGAATTCCGCTGATGTTTAAAAATGCTTTGGAACTCTTCCATTGTTCTCGAAATTCTGCTGACGTTTAAAAATGCTTCCGATCTCTTCAATTGTTCTCGGAATTCTGCTGAAGTATAAAAATGCAACCGAACTCTTCCATTGTTCCCGGAATTCCGCTGAAGTTTAAAAATGCTTCGGAACTCTTTCATTGCTCAAGGAATTCCGCTGACATTCAAAAATGCTTCGGTACTCTTCCATTGTTCTCGGAATTCCGCTGAAGTTTAAAAATGCTTCAGAACTCTTCCATTGTTCTAGGATTTCCGCTGAAGTTTAAAAATGCTCTGGAACTCTGCCATTGTTCTCGGAATTCCGCTGAAGTTTAAAAATGCTTCGGAACTCTTCCATTGTTCTCGTAATTCCGCTGATGTTTAAAAATGCTTCGGAAATCTTCCATTGTTCTCGGAATTCTGCTGATATTTAAAAATGTTTCCTATCTCTTCCAATGTTCTCGGAATTCTGCTGAAGTTTTAAAATGCTTCGGAACTCTTACATTGTTTCCGGAATTCTGCTGAAGTTAAAAATGCTACGGAACTCTTCCATTGTTCCCGGAATACCGCTGAAGTTTAAAGATGCTTCGGAACTCTTTCATTCCTCAAGGAATTCCGGTGCCGTTTAAAAATGCTTCGGAACTCTTCCATTTATCTCAGAATTCCGCTGATATTTAAAAATGCTTCGGAACTCTTCCATTGTTCTCATAATTCCGCTGACGTTTAAAAATGCTTCGGTACTTTTCAATTGTTCTCGGAATTCCGCTGATTTTTAAAAATGCTTCGGAACTCTTCGAGTGTACTCGTAATTCCGGTGATGTTTAAAAATTCTTCGGAACTCTTACATTGTTCTCGGAATTCCGCTGAAGTTTAAAAATGCTTCGGAACTCTTCCATTGTTCTAGGAATTCCGATGAAGTTTAAAAATGACTCGGAACTCTTCCATTGTTCTCGGAATTCCGCTGAAGTTTAAAAGTGCTTCAGAACTCTTACATTGTTCTCGGAATTCCGCTGATGTTTAAAAATGCTTCGGAACCCTTCCATTGTTCTCGGAATTCCGCTGACATTTAAAAATGCTTCGGAACTCTTCCATTGTTCTCGTAATTCCGCTGACGTTTAAAAATGCTTCGGAACTCTTCCATTGTTCTAGGATTTCTGCTGAAGTTTAAAAATGCTTCGGAACTCTTCTATTGTTCTCGGAACCTGCTGAAGATTAAAAATGCTTCGGAACTCTTCCATTGTTCTCGTAATTCCGCTGACGTTTAAAAATGCTACATAACTCTTCCATTTTTCTCAGAATTCCGCTGAAGTTTAAAAATGTTTCTGAACTCTTCCATTGTTCTAGGATTTCTGCTGAAGTTTAAAAATGCTTTGGAACTCTTCCATTGTTATCGGAATTCCGCTGAAGTTTAAAAATGCTTCGGAACTCTTTCATTGTTCTCGGAATTTCGCTGAAGTTTAAAAATGCTTCAGAACTCTTCCATTGTTCTCGGAATTCTGCTGACCTTTAAAAATGCTTCCGATCTCTTCCATTTTTCTCGGAATTCTGCTGAAGTTTAAAAATGCTTCGGTACTCTTACATTGTTCCCGGAATTCTGCTGAAGTTTAAAAATGCTACGGTACTCTTCCATTGTTCCCGGAATTCCGCTGAAGTTTAAAAATGCTTCGGAACTCTTTCATTGCTCAAGGAATTCCACCGATGTTTAAAAATGCTTCTTAACTCTTCCATTTTTCTCAGAATTCCGCTAACGTTTAAAAATGCTTCTGAACTTTTCCATTGTTCTCATAATTTTGCTGACATTTAAAAATGCTTTGGAACTCTTCCATTGTTCTCGGACATCCCCTGACATTTTAAAATGCTTCGGAACTCTTCCATTGTTCTCAGAATTGTGCTGATGTTTAAAAATGCTTCGGAACTCTTCCATTTTTCTCGGAATTCCACTGAAGTTTAAAAATGATTCGGAACTCTTCCATTGTTCCAGGAATTCCGCTGAAGTTTAAAAATGCTTAGATACTCTTCCATTGTTCTCGGAATTCTGCTGACGTTTGAAAATGCTTCGGTACTCTTCCATTGTTCTCGGAATTCTGCTGACATTTAAAAATGCTTCGGAACACTTCCATTGTTCTCGGAATCCTGCTGTCGTTTAAAAATGCTTCCGATCTCTTCAATTGTACTCGGAATTCTCCTGAAGTATAAAAATGCTTCCGAACTCTTCCATTGCTCCCGGAAATCCGCTGAAGTTTAAAAATGCTTCGGAACTCTTTCATTGCTCAAGGAATTCCGCTGACGTTCAAAAATGCTTCGGAACTCTTCCATTGTTCTCGGAATTCCGCTGAAGTTTAAAAGTGCTTCAGAACTCTTACATTGTTCTCGGAATTCCGCTGATGTTTAAAAATGCTTCGGAACCCTTCCATTGTTCTCGGAATTCCGCTGACGTTTAAAAATGCTTCGGAACTCTTCCATTGTTCTCGCAATTCTGCTGAAGTTTAAAAATGCTTCGGAACTCTTCCATTGTTCTCGGAATTCTGTTGACGTTAAAAAATGCTTCCGATCTCTTCCATTTTCCTCGGAATTCTGCTAAAGTTTAAAAATGCTTCGGAACTATTCCATTGTTCCCGGAACCTGCTGAAGTTTAAAAATGCTTCGGAACTCATCCATTGTTCTCGTAATTCCACTGACTTTTAAAAATGCTACATAACTCTTCCATTTTTCTCAGAATTCCGCTGAAGTTTAAAAATGTTTCTGAACTCTTCCGTTGTTCTAGGATTTCCTCTGAAGTTTAAAAATGCTTTGGATCTCTTCCATTGTTCTTGGAATTCCGCTGAAGATTAAAAATGCTTCGGAACTCTTCAAGTGTACTCGTAATTCCGGTGATGTTTAAAAATTCTTCGGAACTCTTACATTGTTCTCGGAATTCCACTGAAGTTTAAAAATGCTTCGGAACTCATCCATTTTTCTAGGATTTCCGATGAAGAATAAAAATGCTTCGGAACTCTTACATTGTTCTCGGAATTCCGCTGAAGTTTAAAAATGCTTCAGAACTCTTCCATTGTTCTCGGAATTCCGCTGATGTTTAAAAATGCTTTGGAACTCTTCCATTGTTCTCGGAATTCTGCTGACGTTTAAAAATGCTTCCGATCTCTTCAATTGTTCTCGGAATTCTGCTGAAGTATAAAAATGCAACCGAACTCTTCCATTGTTCCCGGAATTCCGCTGAAGTTTAAAAATGCTTCGGAACTCTTTCATTGCTCAAGGAATTCCGCTGACATTCAAAAATGCTTCGGTACTCTTCCATTGTTCTCGGAATTCCGCTGAAGTTTAAAAATGCTTCAGAACTCTTCCATTGTTCTAGGATTTCCGCTGAAGTTTAAAAATGCTCTGGAACTCTGCCATTGTTCTCGGAATTCCGCTGAAGTTTAAAAATGCTTCGGAACTCTTCCATTGTTCTCGTAATTCCGCTGATGTTTAAAAATGCTTCGGAAATCTTCCATTGTTCTCGGAATTCTGCTGATATTTAAAAATGTTTCCTATCTCTTCCAATGTTCTCGGAATTCTGCTGAAGTTTTAAAATGCTTCGGAACTCTTACATTGTTCCCGGAATTCTGCTGAAGTTAAAAATGCTACGGAACTCTTCCATTGTTCCCGGAATACCGCTGAAGTTTAAAGATGCTTCGGAACTCTTTCATTCCTCAAGGAATTCCGGTGCCGTTTAAAAATGCTTCGGAACTCTTCCATTTATCTCAGAATTCCGCTGATATTTAAAAATGCTTCGGAACTCTTCCATTGTTCTCAGAATTCCGCTGACGTTTAAAAATGCTTCGGTACTTTTCAATTGTTCTCGGAATTCCGCTGATTTTTAAAAATGCTTCGGAACTCTTCGAGTGTACTCGTAATTCCGGTGATGTTTAAAAATTCTTCGGAACTCTTACATTGTTCTCGGAATTCCGCTGAAGTTTAAAAATGCTTCGGAACTCTTCCATTGTTCTAGGAATTCCGATGAAGTTTAAAAATGACTCGGAACTCTTCCATTGTTCTCGGAATTCCGCTGAAGTTTAAAAGTGCTTCAGAACTCTTACATTGTTCTCGGAATTCCGCTGATGTTTAAAAATGCTTCGGAACCCTTCCATTGTTCTCGGAATTCCGCTGACATTTAAAAATGCTTCGGAACTCTTCCATTGTTCTCGTAATTCCGCTGACGTTTAAAAATGCTTCGGAACTCTTCCATTGTTCTAGGATTTCTGCTGAAGTTTAAAAATGCTTCGGAACTCTTCTATTGTTCTCGGAACCTGCTGAAGATTAAAAATGCTTCGGAACTCTTCCATTGTTCTCGTAATTCCGCTGACGTTTAAAAATGCTACATAACTCTTCCATTTTTCTCAGAATTCCGCTGAAGTTTAAAAATGTTTCTGAACTCTTCCATTGTTCTAGGATTTCTGCTGAAGTTTAAAAATGCTTTGGAACTCTTCCATTGTTATCGGAATTCCGCTGAAGTTTAAAAATGCTTCGGAACTCTTTCATTGTTCTCGGAATTTCGCTGAAGTTTAAAAATGCTTCAGAACTCTTCCATTGTTCTCGGAATTCTGCTGACCTTTAAAAATGCTTCCGATCTCTTCCATTTTTCTCGGAATTCTGCTGAAGTTTAAAAATGCTTCGGTACTCTTACATTGTTCCCGGAATTCTGCTGAAGTTTAAAAATGCTACGGTACTCTTCCATTGTTCCCGGAATTCCGCTGAAGTTTAAAAATGCTTCGGAACTCTTTCATTGCTCAAGGAATTCCACCGATGTTTAAAAATGCTTCTTAACTCTTCCATTTTTCTCAGAATTCAGCTAACGTTTAAAAATGCTTCTGAACTTTTCCATTGTTCTCATAATTTTGCTGACATTTAAAAATGCTTTGGAACTCTTCCATTTTTCTCGGAATTCCACTGAAGTTTAAAAATGATTCGGAACTCTTCCATTGTTCTAGGAATTCCGCTGAAGTTTAAAAATGCTTAGATACTCTTCCATTGTTCTCGGAATTCTGCTGACGTTTGAAAATGCTTCGGTACTCTTCCATTGTTCTCGGAATTCTGCTGACATTTAAAAATGCTTCGGAACACTTCCATTGTTCTCGGAATTTCCGATGAAGTTTCAAAATGCTTCGGAACTCTTCCATTGTTCTCGGAATTCTGCTGTCGTTTAAAAATGCTTCCGATCTCTTCAATTGTACTCGGAATTCTCCAGAAGTATAAAAATGCTTCCGAACTCTTCCATTGCTCCCGGAAATCCGCTGAAGTTTAAAAATGCTTCGGAACTCTTTCATTGCTCAAGGAATTCCGCTGACGTTCAAAAATGCTCCGGAACTCTTCCATTGTTCTCGGAATTCCGCTGAAGTTTAAAAGTGCTTCAGAACTCTTACATTGTTCTCGGAATTCCGCTGAAGTTTAAAAGTGCTTCAGAACACTTACATTGTTCTCGGAATTCCGCTGATGTTTAAAAATGCTTCGGAACCCTTCCATTGTTCTCGGAATTCCGCTGACGTTTAAAAATGCTTCGGAACTCTTCCATTGTTCTCGGAATTCTGTTGACGTTAAAAAATGCTTCCGATCTCTTCCATTTTCCTCGGAATTCTGCTAAAGTTTAAAAATGCTTCGGAACTCTTCCATTGTTCCCGGAACCTGATGAAGTTTAAAAATCCTTCGGAACTCTTCCATTGTTCTCGTAATTCCACTGACTTTTAAAAATGCTACATAACTCTTCCATTTTTCTCAGAATTCCGCTGAAGTTTAAAAATGTTTCTGAACTCTTCCATAGTTCTAGGATTTCCTCTGAAGTTTAAAAATGCTTCGGATCTCTTCCATTGTTCTTGGAATTCCGCTGAAGATTAAAAATGCTTCGGAACTCTTCAAGTGTACTCGTAATTCCGGTGATGTTTAAAAATTCTTCGGAACTCTTACATTGTTCTCGGAATTCCGCTGAAGTTTAAAAATGCTTCGGAACTCTTCCATTGATCTAGGATTTCCGATGAAGAATAAAAATTCTTCGGAACTCTTCTATTGTTCTCGGAATTCCGCTGATGAGTAAAAATGATTCGGAACTCTTCCTTTGTTCTCTTAATTCCGCTGACGTTTAAAAATGCTTCGGAACTCTTCCATTGTTCTCGGAATTCCGCTGAAGTTTAAAAATGCTTCAGAACTCTTCCATTGTTCTCGGAATTCGCTGATGTTTAAAAATGCTTTGGAACTCTTCCATTGTTCTCGGAATTCTGCTGACGTTTAAAAATGCTTCCGATCTCTTCAATTGTTCTCGGAATTCTGCTGAAGTATAAAAATGCAACCGAACTCTTCCATTGTTCCCGGAATTCCGCTGAAGTTTAAAAATGCTTCGGAACTCTTTCATTGCTCAAGGAATTCCGCTGACGTTCAAAAATGCTTCGGTACTCTTCCATTGTTCTTGGAATTCCACTGATGTTTAAAAATTCTTCGGAACTCTTCCAATGTTCTCGGAATTCCGCTGACGAGTAAAAATGCTTCGGAACTCTTCCATTATTCTCGGAATTCCGCTGAAGTTTAAAAATGCTTCAGAACTGTTCCATTGTTCTAGGATTTCCGCTGAAGTTTAAAAATGCTCTGGAACTCTGCCATTGTTCTCGGAATTCCGCTGAAGTTTAAAAATGCTTCGGAACTCTTCCATTGTTCTCGTAATTCCGCTGATGTTTAAAAATGCTTCGGAAATCTTCCATTGTTCTCGGAATTCTGCTGATATTTAAAAATGTTTCCTATCTCTTCCAATGTTCTCGGAATTCTGCTGAAGTTTTAAAATGCTTCGGAACTCTTACATTGTTCCCGGAATTCTGCTGAAGTTAAAAATGCTACGGAACTCTTCCATTGTTCCCGGAATACCGCTGAAGTTTAAAGATGCTTCGGAACTCTTTCATTGCTCAAGGAATTCCGGTGCCGTTTAAAAATGCTTCGGAACTCTTCCATTTATCTCAGAATTCCGCTGATATTTAAAAATGCTTCGGAACTCTTCCATTGTTCTCAGAATTCCGCTGACGTTTAAAAATGCTTCGGTACTTTTCAATTGTTCTCGGAATTCCGGTGATTTTTAAAAATGCTTCGGAACTCTTCGAGTGTACTCGTAATTCCGGTGATGTTTAAAAATTCTTCGGAACTCTTACATTGTTCTCGGAATTCCGCTGAAGTTTAAAAATGCTTCGGAACTCTTCCATTGTTCTAGGAATTCCGATGAAGTTTAAAAATGACTCGGAACTCTTCCATTGTTCTCGGAATTCCGCTGAAGTTTAAAAATGCTTCAGAACTCTTACATTGTTCTCAGAATTCCGCTGAAGTTTAAAAGTGCTTCAGAACTCTTACATTGTTCTCGGAATTCCGCTGATGTTTAAAAATGCTACGGTACTCTTCCATTGTTCCCGGAATTCCGCTGAAGTTTAAAAAGGCTTCAGAACTCTTTCATTGCTCAAGGAATTCCGCTGATGTTTAAAAATGCTTCGGAACTCTTCCATTTTTCTCAGAATTCCGCTGACGTTTAAAAATGCTTTGGAACTTTTCCATTGTTCTCGGAATTTTGCTGACGTTTAAAAATGCTTTGGAACTCTTCCATTGTTCTCGTATATCCGCTGACATTTTAAAATGCTTCGGAACTCTTCCATTGTTCTCGGAATTGTGCTGATGTTTAAAAATGCTTCGGAACTCTTCCATTGTTATCGGAATTCCACTGAAGTTTAAAAATGCTTTGGAACTCTTCCATTGTTCTAGGAATTCCGCTGAAGTTTAAAAATGCTTAGATACTCTTCTATTGTTCTCGGAATTCTGCTGACGTTTGAAAATGCTTCGGTACTCTTCCTTTGTTCTCGGAATTCTGCTGACATTTAAAAATGCTTCGGAACACTTCCATTGTTCTCGGAATTTCCGATGAAGTTTCAAAATGCTTCGGAACTCTTCCATTGTTCTCGGAATTCTGCTGACGTTCAAAAATGCTTCCGATCTCTTCAATTGTACTCGGAATTCTCCTGAAGTATAAAAATGCTTCCGAACTCTTCCATTGCTCCCGAAATTCCGCTGAAGTTTAAAAATGCTTCGGAACTCTTTCATTGCTCAAGGAATTCCGCTGACGTTCAAAAATGCTTCGGAACTCTTCCATTGTTCTTGGAATTCCACTGATGTTTAAAAATTCTTCGGAACTCTTCCATTGTTCTCGGAATTCCGCTGACGAGTAAAAATGCTTCGGAACTCTTCCATTGTTCTCTTAATTCCGCTGAAGTTTAAAAATGCTTTGGAACTCTTCCATTGTTCTCGGAATTCCGCTGAAGTTTAAAAATGCTTCAGAACTCTTCCATTGTTCTAGGATTTCCGCTGACGAGTAAAAATGCTTCAGAACTCTTACATTGTTCTCGGAATTCTGCTGAAGTTTAAAAGTGCTTCGGAACTCTTCCATTGTTCTCGTAATTCCGCTGACGTTTAAAAATGCTTCGGAACTCTTCCATTGTTCTAGGATTTCTGCTGAAGTTTAAAAATGCTTCGGAACTCTTCTATTGTTCTCGCAATTCTGCTGAAGTTTAAAAATGCTTCGGAACTCTTCCATTGTTCTCGGAATTCTGTTGACGTTAAAAAATGCTTCCGATCTCTTCCATTGTTCTCGGAATTCTGCTGAAGTTTAAAAATGCTTCGGAACTCTTCCATTGTTCCCGGAACCTGCTGAAGATTAAAAATGCTTCGGAACTCTTCCATTGTTCTCGTAATTCCGCTGACGTTTAAAAACGCTACATAACTCTTCCATTTTTCTCAGAATTCCGCTGAAGTTTAAAAATGTTTCTGAACTCTTCCATTGTTCTAGGATTTCCGCTGAAGTTTAATAATGCTTCGGAACTCTTTCATTGTTCTTGGAATTCCGCTGAAGATTAAAAATGCTTCGGAACTCTTACATTGTTCTCGGAATTCCGCTGATGTTTAAAAATGCTTTGGAACTCTTCCATTGTTCTCGGAATTCTGTTGACGTTAAAAAATGCTTCCGATCTCCTCCATTGTTCTCGGAATTCTGCTGACGTTTAAAAATGCTTCCGATCTCTTCAATTGTACTCGGAATTCTCCTGAAGTATAAAAATGCTTCCGAACTCTTCCATTGCTCCCGGAATTCCGCTGAAGTTTAAAAATGCTTCGGAACTCTTTCATTGCTCAAGGAATTCCGCTGACGTTCAAAAATGCTTCGGAACTCTTCCATTGTTCTTGGAATTCCACTGATGTTTAAAAATTCTTCGGAACTCTTCCATTGTTCTCGGAATTCCGCTGACGAGTAAAAATGCTTCGCAACTCTTCCATTGTTCTCGTAATTCCGCTGACGTTTAAAAATGCTTCGGAACTCTTCCATTGTTCTCGGAATTCCGCTGAAGTTTAAAAATGCTTCAGAACTCTTCCATTGTTCTAGGATTTCCGCTGACGAGTAAAAATGCTTCGGAACTCTTCCATTGTTCTCAGAATTACGCTGAAGTTTAAAAATGGTTCGGAACTCTTCAATTGTCCTCGGAATTCCGCTGAAGTTTAAAAATGCTTCGGAACTCTTCCATTGTTCTCGGAATTCTGCTGATATTTAAAAATGCTTCCGATCTCTTCCAATGTTCTCAGAATTCTGCTGAAGTTTTAAAATGCTTCGGAACTCTTACATTGTTCCCGGAATTCTGCTGAAGTTAAAAATGCTACGGAACTCTTCCATTGTTCCCGGAATACCGCTGAAGTTTAAAAATGCTTCAGAACTCTTCCATTGTTCTAGGATTTCCACTGAAGTTTAAAAATGCTCTGGAACTCTTCCATTGTTCTCGGAATTCCGCTGAAGTTTAAAAATGCTTCGGAACTCTTCCATTGTTCTCGGAATTCCGCTGAAGTTTAAAAATTCTTCGGAACTCTTCCATTGTTCCCGGAATACCGCTGAAGTTTAAAGATGCTTCGGAACTCTTTCATTGCTCAAGCAATTCCGGTGCTGTTTAAAAATGCTTCGGAACTCTTCCATTTATCTCAGAATTCCGCTGACATTTAAAAATGCTTCGGATATCTTCCATTGTTCTCGGAATTCTGCTGACGTTTAAAAATACTTCGGTACTTTTCGATTGTTCTCGGAATTCCGCTGATGTTTAAAAATGCTACGGAACTCTTCA
The DNA here is from genome assembly GCF_046119375.1 of Phyllobates terribilis. Lineage (NCBI taxonomy): Eukaryota > Metazoa > Chordata > Amphibia > Anura > Dendrobatidae > Phyllobates > Phyllobates terribilis. The sequence goes on along the minus strand of NW_027362765.1, from coordinate 304,598,790 downwards.
AGTGTACTCGTTATTCCGGTGATGTTTAAAAATTCTTCGGAACTCTTACATTGTTCTCGTAATTCCGCTGACGTTTAAAAATGCTTCGGAACTCTTCCATTGTTCTAGGATTTCTGCTGAAGTTTAAAAATGCTTCGAAACTCTTCTATTGTTCTCGCAATTCTGCTGAAGTTTAAAAATGCTTCGGAACTCTTCCATTGTTCTCGGAATTCTGTTGACGTTAAAAAATGCTTCCGATCTCTTCCATTGTTCTCGGAATTCCGCTGAAGTTTAAAAATGCTTCGGAACTCTTCCATTGTTCCCGGAACCTGCTGAAGATTAAAAATGCTTCGGAACTCTTCCATTGTTCTCGTAATTCCGCTGACGTTTAAAAATGCTACATAACTCTTCCATTTTTCTCAGAATTCCGCTGAAGTTTAAAAATGTTTCTGAACTCTTCCATTGTTCTAGGATTTCCGCTGAAGTTTAAAAATGCTTCGGAACTCTTCCATTGTTCTTGGAATTCCGCTGAAGATTAAAAATGCTTCGGAACTCTTACATTGTTCTCGGAATTCCGCTGATGTTTAAAAATGCTTTGGAACTCTTCCATTGTTCTCGGAGTTCTGTTGACGTTAAAAAATGCTTCCGATCTCCTCCATTGTTCTCGGAATTCTGCTGACGTTTAAAAATGCTTCCGATCTCTACCATTGCTCCCGGAATTCCGCTGAAGTTTAAAAATGCTTCGGAACTCTTTCATTGCTCAAGGAATTCCGCTGACGTTCAAAAATGCTTCGGAACTCTTCCATTGTTCTTGGAATTCCACTGATGTTTAAAAATTCTTCGGAACTCTTCCATTGTTCTCGGAATTCCGCTGACGAGTAAAAATGCTTCGGAACTCTTCCATTGTTCTCGTAATTCCTCTGACGTTTAAAAATGCTTCGGAACTCTTCCATTGTTCTCGGAATTCCGCTGAAGTTTAAAAATGCTTCAGAACTCTTCCATTGTTCTAGGATTTCCGCTGAAGTTTAAAAATGATTCGGAACTCTTCAATTGTTCTCGGAATTCCGCTGATGTTTAAAAATTCTTCGGAACTCTTCCATTGTTCTCGGAATTCCGCTGACGAGTAAAAATGCTTCGGAACTCTTCCATTGTTCTCGTAATTCCGCTGACGTTTAAAAATGCTTCGAAACTCTTCCATTGTTCTCGTAATTCCGCTGACGTGTAAAAATGCTTCGGAACTCTTCCATTGTTCTCGGAATTCCGCTGAAGTTTAAAAATGATTCGGAACTCTTCAATTGTTCTCGGAATTCCGCTGAAGTTTAAAAATGCTTCGGAACTCTTCCATTGTTCTCGGAATTCTGTTGACGTTAAAAAATGCTTCCGATCTCCTCCATTACTCTCGGAATTCTGCTGACGTTTAAAAATGCTTCCGATCTCTTCAATTGTTCTTGGAATTCTGCTGAAGTATAAAAATGCTTCCGAACTCTTCCATTGTTCCCGGAATTCCGCTGAAGTTTAAAAATGCTTCGGAACTCTTTCATTGCTCAAGGAATTCCGCTGACGTTCAAATATGCTTCGGAACTCTTCCATTGTTCTTGGAATTCCACTGACGTTTAAAAATGCTTTGGAACTCTTCCATTGTTCTCGGAATTCCGCTGAAGTTTAAAAATGCTTCAGAACTCTTCCATTGTTCTAGGATTTCCGCTGAAGTTTAAAAATGCTCTGGAACTCTTCCATTGTTCTCGGAATTCCGCTGAAGTTTAAAAATGCTTCAGAACTCTTCCATTGTTCTCGGAATTCTGCTGACCTTTAAAAATGCTTCCGATCTCTTCCATTTTTCTCGGAATCCTGCTGAAGTTTAAAAATGCTTTGGTGCTCTTACATTGTTCCCGGAATTCTGCTGAAGTTTAAAAATGCTACGGTACTCTTCCATTGTTCCCGGAATTCCGCTGTAGTTTAAAAATGCTTCGGACCTCTTTCATTGCTCAAGGAAGTCTGCTGATGTTTAAAAATGCTTCGGAACTCTTCCATTTATCTCAGAATTCCGCTGATGTTTAAAAATGCTACGGAACTCTTCAAGTGTACTCGTAATTCCGGTGATGTTTAAAAATTCTTCGGAACTCTTACATTGTTCTCGGAATTCCGCTGAAGTTTAAAAATGCTTCGGAACTCTTCCATTGTTCTCGGAATTCCGCTGAAGTTTAAAAATGCTTCAGATCTCTTACATTGTTCTCTGAATTCCGCTGAAGTTTAAAAGTGCTTCAGAACTCTTACATTGTTCTCGGAATTCCGCTGATGTTTAAAAATGCTTCGGAACCCTTCCATTGTTCTCGGAATTCCGCTGACGTTTAAAAATGCTTCGGAACTCTTCCATTGTTCTCGGAATTCTGTTGACGTTAAAAAATGCTTCCAATCTCTTCCATTGTTCTCGGAATTCTGCTGAAGTTTAAAAATGCTTCGGAACTCTTCCATTGTTCCCGGAACCTGCTGACGTTTAAAAATGCTACATAACTCTTCCATTTTTCTCAGAATTCCGCTGAAGTTTAAAAATATTTCTGAACTCTTCCATGGTTCTAGGATTTCCTCTGAAGTTTAACAATGCTTCGGAACTCTTCCATTGTTCTTGGAATTCCCCTGAAGATTAAAAATGCTTCGGAACTCTTACATTGTTCTCGGAATTCCGCTGATGTTTAAAAATGCTTTGGAACTCTTCCATTGTTCTTGGAATTCTGCTGAAGTTTAAAAATTCTTCGGAACTCTTCCATTGTTTATGGAATTGCGCTGACATTTAAAAATGATTCGGAACTCTTCCATTGTTCTCGTAATTCCACTGACGTTTAAAAATGCTTCGGATATCTTCCATTGTTCTCGGAATTCTGCTGATGTTTAAAAATGCTTCGGTACTTTTCGATTGTTCTCGGAATTCCGCTGATGTTTAAAAATGCTACGGAACTCTTCAAGTGTACTCGTAATTCCGGTGATGTTTAAAAATTTTTCAGAACTCTTACATTGTTCTCGGAATTCCGCTGAAGTTTAAAAATGCTTCGGAAGTCTTCCATTGTTCTAGGATTTCCGATGAAGAATAAAAATGCTTCGGAACTCTTCCATTGTTCTCGGAATTCCGCTGATGTTTAAAAATGCTTTGGAACTCTTCCATTGCTCTCGGAATTCTGCTGACGTTTAAAAATGCTTCCGAACTCTTCAATTGTTCTCGGAATTCTGCTGAAGTATAAAAATGCTTCCGAACTCTTCCATTATTCCCGGAATTCCGCTGAAGTTTAAAATTGCTTCGGAACTCTTTCATTGCTCAAGGAATTAAGCTGACGTTCAAATATGCTTCGGAACTCTTACATTGTTCTTGGAATTCCACTGATGTTTAAAAATTCTTCGGAACTCTTCCATTGTTCTCGGAATTCCGCTGACGAGTAAAAATGCTTCCGAACTCTTCCATTGTTCTCGTAATTCCGCTGACGTTTAAAAATGCTTCAGAACTCTTAAATTGTTCTAGGATTTCCGCTGAAGTTTAAAAATGCTCTGAAACTCTTCCATTGTTCTCGGAATTCCGCTGAAGTTTAAAAATGCTTCAGAACTCTTCCATTGTTCTCGGAATTCTGCTGACCTTTAAAAATGCTTCCGATCTCTTCCATTTTTCTCGGAATTCTGCTGAAGTTTAAACATGCTACGGTACTCTTCCATTGTTCCCGGAATTCCGCTGTAGTTTAAAAATGCTTCGGAACTCTTCCATTTATCTCAGAATTCCGCTGACATTTAAAAATGCTTCGGAACTCTTCCATTGTTCTCAGAATTCCGCTGACGTTTAAAAATGCTTCGTTACTTTTCGATTGTTCTCGGAATTCCGCTGATGTTTAAAAATGCTTCGGAACTCTTCGAGTGTACTCGTAATTCCGGTAATGTTTAAAAATTCTTCGGAACTCTTACATTGTTCTCGGAATTCCGCTGAAGTTTAAAAATGCTTCGGAACTCTTCCATTGTTCTCGGAATTCCGATGAAGTTTAAAAATGCTTCAGAACTCTTACATTGTTCTCGGAATTCTGCTGAAGTTTAAAAGTGCTTCAGAACTCTTACATTGTTCTCGGAATTCCGCTGATGTTTAAAAATGCTTCGGAACCCTTCCATTGTTCTCGGAATTCCGCTGACGTTTAAAAATGCTTCGGAACTCTTCCATTGTTCTCGGAATTCTGTTGACGTTAAAAAATGCTTCTGATCTCTTCCATTGTTCACAGAATTCTGCTGAAGTTTAAAAATGCTTCGGAACTCTTCCATTGTTCCCAGAACCTGCTGAAGTTTAAAAATGCTTCGGAACTCTTCCATTGTTCTCGTAATTCTGCTGACGTTTAAAAATGCTACATAACTCTTCCATTTTTCTCAGAATTCCGCTGAAGATTAAAAATATTTCTGAACTCTTCCATTGTTCTAGGATTTCCTCTGAAGTTTAAAAATGCTTCGGAACTCTTCCATTGTTCTTGGAATTCCGCTGAAGATTAAAAATGCTTCGGAACTCTTCCATTGTTTATGGAATTGCGCTGACATTTAAAAATGATTCGGAACTCTTCCATTGTTCTCGGAATTCCACTGACGTTTAAAAATGCTTTGGAACTCTTCCATTGTTCTCGGAATTCCGCTGAAGTTTAAAGATACTTCGGAACTCTTTCATTGCTCAAGGAATTCCAGTGACGTTTAAAAATGCTTCGGAACTCTTACATTTATCTCAGAATTCCGCTGACATTTAAAAATGCTTCGGATATCTTCCATTTTTCTCGGAATTCTGCTGACGTTTAAAAATGTTTCGGTACTTTTCGATTGTTCTCGGAATTCCGCTGATGTTTAAAAATGCTACGGAACTCTTCAAGTGTACTCGTAATTTCGGTGATGTTTAAAAATTCTTCGGAACTCTTACATTGTTCTCGGAATTCCGCTGAAGTTTAAAAATGCTTCGGAACTCTTCCATTGTTCTAGGATTTCCGATGAAGAATAAAAATGCTTCGGAACTCTTCCATTGTTCTCGGAATTCCGCTGATGTTTAAAAATGCTTTGAACTCTTCCATTGCTCTCGGAATTCTGCTGACGTTTAAAAATGCTTCGGAACTATTTCATTGCTCAAGGAATTCCGCTGACGTTCAAATATGCTTCGGAACTCTTCCATTGTTCTTGGAATTCCACTGAAGTTTAAAAATTCTTCGGAACTCTTCCATTGTTCTCGGAATTCCGCTGACGAGTAAAAATGCTTCCGAACTCTTCCATTGTTCTCGTAATTCCGCTGACGTTTAAAAATGCTTCGGAACTCTTCCATTGTTCTCGGAATTCCGCTGAAGCTTAAAAATGCTTCAGAACTCTTCCATTGTTCTAGGATTTCCGCTGAAGTTTAAAAATGCTCTGGAACTCTTCCATTGTTCTCGGAATTCCGCTGAAGTTTAAAAATGCTTCGGAACTCTTCCATTGTTCTCGGAATTCCGCTGAAGTTTAAAAATGCTTCGGAAATCTTCCATTGTTCTCAGAACTCTGCTGATATTTAAAAATGCTTCCGATCTCTTCCAATGTTCTCGGAATTCTGCTGAAGTTTTAAAATGCTTCGGAACTCTTCCATTGTTCCCGGAATACCGCTGAAGTTTAAAGATGCTTCGGAACTCTTTCATTGATCAAGGAATTCCGGTGCCGTTTAAAAATGCTTCAGGACTCTTCCATTTATCTCAGAATTCCGCTGACATTTAAAAATGCTTCGGAACTCTTCCATTGTTCTCAGAATTCCGCTGACGTTTAAAAATGCTTCAGTACTTTTCGATTGTTCTCGGCATTCCGCTGATGTTTAAAAATGCTTCGGAACTCTTCGAGTGTACTCGTAATTCCGGTGATGTTTAAAAATTCTTCGGAACTCTTACATTGTTCTCGGAATTCCGCTGAAGTTTAAAAATGCTTAGGAACTCTTCCATTGTTCAAGGAATTCCGATGAAGTTTAAAAATGCTTTGGAACTCTTCCATTGTTCTTGAAATTCCGCTGAAGTTTAACAATGCTTCGGAACTCTTCCATTGTTCTCGGAATTCCGATGACGTTTAAAAATGCTTCGGAACTCTTCCATTGTTCTAGGATTTCTGCTGAAGTTTAAAATTGCTTCGGAACTCTTCCATTGTTCTCGGAATTCTGTTGACGTTAAAAAATGCTTCCGATCTCTTCCATTGTTCTCGGAATTCCGCTGAAGTTTAAAAATGCTTCGGAACTCTTCCATTGTTCTAGGAATTCCGATGAAGTTTAAAAATGACTCGGAACTCTTCCATTGTTCTCGGAATTCCGCTGAAGTTTAAAAATGCTTCAGAACTCTTACATTGTTCTCGGAATTCCGCTGAAGTTTAAAAGTGCTTCAGAACTCTTACATTGTTCTCGGAATTCCGCTGATGTTTAAAAATGCTTCAGAACTCTTCCATTGTTCTAGGATTTCCGCTGAAGTTTAAAAATGATTCGGAACTCTTCAATTGTTCTCGGAATTCTGCTGATGTTTAAAAATTCTTCGGAACTCTTCCATTGTTCTCGGAATTCCGCTGACGAGTAAAAATGCTTCGGAACTCTTCCATTGTTCTCGTAATTCCGCTGACGTTTAAAAATGCTTCGAAACTCTTCCATTGTTCTCGTAATTCCGCTGACGTGTAAAAATGCTTCGGAACTCTTCCCTTGTTCTCGGAATTCCGCTGAAGTTTAAAAATGATTCAGAACTCTTCAATTGTTCTCGGAATTCCGCTGAAGTTTAAAAATGCTTCGGAACTCTTCCATTGTTCTCGGAATTCTGTTGACGTTAAAAAATGCTTCCGATCTCCTCCATTACTCTCGGAATTCTGCTGACGTTTAAAAATGCTTCCGATCTCTTCAATTGTTCTCGGAATTCTGCTGAAGTATAAAAATGCTTCCGAACTCTTCCATTGTTCCCGGAATTCCGCTGAAGTTTAAAAATGCTTCGGAACTCTTTCATTGCTCAAGGAATTCCGCTGACGTTCAAATATGCTTCGGAACTCTTCCATTTTTCTTGGAATTCCACTGATGTTTAAAAATTCTTTGGAACTCTTCCATTGTTCTCGTAATTCCGCTGACGTTTAAAAATGCTTTGGAACTCTTCCATTGTTCTCGGAATTCCGCTGAAGTTTAAAAATGCTTCAGAACTCTTCCATTGTTCTAGGATTTCCGCTGAAGTTTAAAAATGCTCTGGAACTCTTCCATTGTTCTCGGAATTCCGCTGAAGTTTAAAAATGCTTCAGAACTCTTCCATTGTTCTCGGAATTCTGCTGACCTTTAAAAATGCTTCCGATCTCTTCCATTTTTCTCGGAATCCTGCTGAAGTTTAAAAATTCTTCGGAACTCTTCCATTGTTTATGGAATTGCGCTGACATTTAAAAATGATTCGGAACTCTTCCATTGTTCTCGTAATTCCACTGACGTTTAAAAATGCTTTGGAACTCTTCCATTGTTCTCGGAATTCTGCTGAAGTTTAAAGATACTTCGGAACTCTTTCATTGCTCAACTAATTCCGGTGACGTTTAAAAATGCTTCGGAACTCTTACATTTATCTCAGAATTCCACTGACATTTAAAAATGCTTCGGATATCTTCCATTGTTCTCGGAATTCTGCTGACGTTTAAAAATGCTTCGGTAATTTTCGATTGTTCTCGGAATTCCGCTGATGTTTAAAAATGCTCTGGAACTCTTCCATTGTTCTCGGAATTCCGCTGAAGTTTAAAAATGCTTCGGAACTCTTCCATTGTTCTAGGATTTCCGATGAAGAATAAAAATGCTTCGGAACTCTTCCATTGTTCTCGGAATTCCGCTAATGTTTAAAAATGCTTTGGAACTCTTCCATTGCTCTCGGAATTCTGCTGACGTTTAAAAATGCTTCCGATCTCTTCAATTGTTCTCGGAATTCTGCTGAAGTATAAAAATGCTTCCGAACTCTTCCATTATTCCCGGAATTCCGCTGAAGTTTAAAATTGCTTCGGAACTCTTTCATTGCTCAAGGAATTAAGCTCACGTTCAAATATGCTTCGGAACTCTTACATTGTTCTTGGAATTCCACTGATGTTTAAAAATTCTTCGGAACTCTTCCATTGTTCTCGGAATTCCGCTGACGAGTAAAAATGCTTCCGAACTCTTCCATTGTTCTCGTAATTCCGCTGACGTGTAAAAATGCTTCAGAACTCTGCCATTGTTCTAGGATTTCCGCTGAAGTTTAAAAATGCTCTGAAACTCTTCCATTGTTCTCGGAATTCCGCTGAAGTTTAAAAATGCTTCAGAACTCTTCCATTGTTCTCGGAATTCTGCTGACCTTTAAAAATGCTTCCGATCTCTTCCATTTTTCTCGGAATTCTGCTGAAGTTTAAACATGCTACGGTACTCTTCCATTGTTCCCGGAATTCCGCTGTAGTTTAAAAATGCTTCGGAACTCTTCCATTTATCTCAGAATTCCGCTGACATTTAAAAATGCTTCGGAACTCTTCCATTGTTCTCAGAATTCCGCTGACGTTTAAAAATGCTTCGTTACTTTTCGATTGTTCTCGGAATTCCGCTGATGTTTAAAAATGCTTCGGAACTCTTCGAGTGTACTCGTAATTCCGGTAATGTTTAAAAATTCTTCGGAACTCTTACATTGTTCTCGGAATTCCGCTGAAGTTTAAAAATGCTTCGGAACTCTTCCATTGTTCTCGGAATTCCGATGAAGTTTAAAAATGCTTCAGAACTCTTACATTGTTCTCGGAATTCTGCTGAAGTTTAAAAGTGCTTCAGAACTCTTACATTGTTCTCGGAATTCCGCTGATGTTTAAAAATGCTTCGGAACCCTTCCATTGTTCTCGGAATTCCGCTGACGTTTAAAAATGCTTCGGAACTCTTCCATTGTTCTCGGAATTCTGTTGACGTTAAAAAATGCTTCTGATCTCTTCCATTGTTCACGGAATTCTGCTGAAGTTTAAAAATGCTTCGGAACTCTTCCATTGTTCCCGGAACCTGCTGAAGTTTAAAAATGCTTCGGAACTCTTCCATTGTTCTCGTAATTCTGCTGACGTTTAAAAATGCTACATAACTCTTCCATTTTTCTCAGAATTCCGCTGAAGATTAAAAATATTTCTGAACTCTTCCATTGTTCTAGGATTTCCTCTGAAGTTTAAAAATGCTTCGGAACTCTTCCATTGTTCTTGGAATTCCGCTGAAGATTAAAAATGCTTCGGAACTCTTCCATTGTTTATGGAATTGCGCTGACATTTAAAAATGATTCGGAACTCTTCCATTGTTCTCGGAATTCCACTGACGTTTAAAAATGCTTTGGAACTCTTCCATTGTTCTCGGAATTCCGCTGAAGTTTAAAGATACTTCGGAACTCTTTCATTGCTCAAGGAATTCCAGTGACGTTTAAAAATGCTTCGGAACTCTTACATTTATCTCAGAATTCCGCTGACATTTAAAAATGCTTCGGATATCTTCCATTTTTCTCGGAATTCTGCTGACGTTTAAAAATGTTTCGGTACTTTTCGATTGTTCTCGGAATTCCGCTGATGTTTAAAAATGCTACGGAACTCTTCAAGTGTACTCGTAATTTCGGTGATGTTTAAAAATTCTTCGGAACTCTTACATTGTTCTCGGAATTCCGCTGAAGTTTAAAAATGCTTCGGAACTCTTCCATTGTTCTAGGATTTCCGATGAAGAATAAAAATGCTTCGGAACTCTTCCATTGTTCTCGGAATTCCGCTGATGTTTAAAAATGCTTTGAACTCTTCCATTGCTCTCGGAATTCTGCTGACGTTTAAAAATGCTTCGGAACTATTTCATTGCTCAAGGAATTCCGCTGACGTTCAAATATGCTTCGGAACTCTTCCATTGTTCTTGGAATTCCACTGAAGTTTAAAAATTCTTCGGAACTCTTCCATTGTTCTCGGAATTCCGCTGACGAGTAAAAATGCTTCCGAACTCTTCCATTGTTCTCGTAATTCCGCTGACGTTTAAAAATGCTTCGGAACTCTTCCATTGTTCTCGGAATTCCGCTGAAGCTTAAAAATGCTTCAGAACTCTTCCATTGTTCTAGGATTTCCGCTGAAGTTTAAAAATGCTCTGGAACTCTTCCATTGTTCTCGGAATTCCGCTGAAGTTTAAAAATGCTTCAGAACTATTCCATTGTTCTCGGAATTCCGCTGAAGTTTAAAAATGCTTCGGAAATCTTCCATTGTTCTCAGAACTCTGCTGATATTTAAAAATGCTTCCGATCTCTTCCAATGTTCTCGGAATTCTGCTGAAGTTTTAAAATGCTTCGGAACTCTTCCATTGTTCCCGGAATACCGCTGAAGTTTAAAGATGCTTCGGAACTCTTTCATTGATCAAGGAATTCCGGTGCCGTTTAAAAATGCTTCAGGACTCTTCCATTTATCTCAGAATTCCGCTGACATTTAAAAATGCTTCGGAACTCTTCCATTGTTCTCAGAATTCCGCTGACGTTTAAAAATGCTTCAGTACTTTTCGATTGTTCTCGGCATTCCGCTGATGTTTAAAAATGCTTCGGAACTCTTCGAGTGTACTCGTAATTCCGGTGATGTTTAAAAATTCTTCGGAACTCTTACATTGTTCTCGGAATTCCGCTGAAGTTTAAAAATGCTTAGGAACTCTTCCATTGTTCTAGGAATTCCGATGAAGTTTAAAAATGCTTTGGAACTCTTCCATTGTTCTTGGAATTCCGCTGAAGTTTAACAATGCTTCGGAACTCTTCCATTGTTCTCGGAATTCCGATGACGTTTAAAAATGCTTCGGAACTCTTCCATTGTTCTAGGATTTCTGCTGAAGTTTAAAAATGCTTCGGATCTCTTCCATTGTTCTCGGAATTCTGTTGACGTTAAAAAATGCTTCCGATCTCTTCCATTGTTCTCGGAATTCCGCTGAAGTTTAAAAGTGCTTCAGAACTCTTACATTGTTCTCTGAATTCCGCTGATGTTTAAAAATGCTTCAGAACTCTTCCATTGTTCTAGGATTTCCGCTGAAGTTTAAAAATGAGTCGGAACTCTTCAATTGTTCTCGGAATTCTGCTGATGTTTAAAAATTCTTCGGAACTCTTCCATTGTTCTCGGAATTCCGCTGACGAGTAAAAATGCTTCGGAACTCTTCCATTGTTCTCGTAATTCCGCTGACGTTTAAAAATGCTTCGAAACTCTTCCATTGTTCTCGTAATTCCGCTGACGTGTAAAAATGCTTCGGAACTCTTCCATTGTTCTCGGAATTCCGCTGAAGTTTAAAAATGATTCGGAACTCTTCAATTGTTCTCGGAATTCCGCTGAAGTTTAAAAATGCTTCGGAACTCTTCCATTGTTCTCGGAATTCTGTTGACGTTAAAAAATGCTTCCGATCTCCTCCATTACTCTCGGAATTCTGCTGACGTTTAAAAATGCTTCCGATCTCTTCAATTGTTCTCGGAATTCTGCTGAAGTATAAAAATGCTTCCGAACTCTTCCATTGTTCCCGGAATTCCGCTGAAGTTTAAAAATGCTTCGGAACTCTTTCATTGCTCAAGGAATTCCGCTGACGTTCAAATATGCTTCGGAACTCTTCCATTGTTCTTGGAATTCCACTGATGTTTAAAAATTCTTTGGAACTCTTCCATTGTTCTCGTAATTCCGCTGATGTTTAAAAATGCTTTGGAACTCTTCCATTGTTCTCGGAATTCCGCTGAAGTTTAAAAATGCTTCAGAACTCTTTTTTATTGTTCTAGGATTTCCGCTGAAGTTTAAAAATGCTTCAGAACTCTTCCATTGTTCTAGGATTTCCGCTGAAGTTTAAAAATGCTCTGGAACTCTTCCATTGTTCTCGGAATTCCGCTGAAGTTTAAAAATGCTTCAGAACTCTTCCATTGTTCTCGGAATTCTGCTGACCTTTAAAAATGCTTCCGATCTCTTCCATTTTTCTCGGAATCCTGCTGAAGTTTAAAAATTCTTCGGAACTCTTCCATTGTTTATGGAATTGCGCTGACATTTAAAAATGATTCGGAACTCTTCCATTGTTCTCGTAATTCCACTGACGTTTAAAAATGCTTTGGAACTCTTCCATTGTTCTCAGAATTCTGCTGAAGTTTAAAGATACTTCGGAACTCTTTCATTGCTCAACTAATTCCGGTGACGTTTAAAAATGCTTCGGAACTCTTACATTTATCTCAGAATTCCACTGACATTTAAAAATGCTTCGGATATCTTCCATTGTTCTCGGAATTCTGCTGACGTTTAAAAATGCTTCGGTACTTTTCGATTGTTCTCGGAATTCCGCTGATGTTTAAAAATGCTACGGAACTCTTCCATTGTTCTAGGATTTCCGATGAAGAATAAAAATGCTTCGGAACTCTTCCATTGTTCTCGGAATTCCGCTAATGTTTAAAAATGCTTTGGAACTCTTCCATTGCTCTCGGAATTCTGCTGACGTTTAAAAATGCTTCCGATCTCTTCAATTGTTCTCGGAATTCTGCTGAAGTATAAAAATGCTTCCGAACTCTTCCATTATTCCCGGAATTCCGCTGAAGTTTAAAATTGCTTCGGAACTCTTTCATTGCTCAAGGAATTAAGCTGACGTTCAAATATGCTTCGGAACTCTTACATTGTTCTTGGAATTCCACTGATGTTTAAAAATTCTTCGGAACTCTTCCATTGTTCTCGGAATTCCGCTGACGAGTAAAAATGCTTCCGAACTCTTCCATTGTTCTCGTAATTCCGCTGACGTGTAAAAATGCTTCAGAACTCTTCCATTGTTCTAGGATTTCCGCTGAAGTTTAAAAATGCTCTGAAACTCTTCCATTGTTCTCGGAATTCCGCTGAAGTTTAAAAATGCTTCAGAACTCTTCCATTGTTCTCGGAATTCTTCTGACCTTTAAAAATGCTTCCGATCTCTTCCATTTTTCTCGGAATTCTGCTGAAGTTTAAACATGCTACGGTACTCTTCCATTGTTCCCGGAATTCCGCTGTAGTTTAAAAATGCTTCGGAACTCTTCCATTTATCTCAGAATTCCGCTGACATTTAAAAATGCTTCGGAACTCTTCCATTGTTCTCGTAATTCCGCTGACGTTTAAAAATGCTTCGAAACTCTTCCATTGTTCTCGTAATTCCGCTGACGTGTAAAAATGCTTCGGAACTCTTCCCTTGTTCTCGGAATTCCGCTGAAGTTTAAAAATGATTCAGAACTCTTCAATTGTTCTCGGAATTCCGCTGAAGTTTAAAAATGCTTCGGAACTCTTCCATTGTTCTCGGAATTCTGTTGACGTTAAAAAATGCTTCCGATCTCCTCCATTACTCTCGGAATTCTGCTGACGTTTAAAAATGCTTCCGATCTCTTCAATTGTTCTCGGAATTCTGCTGAAGTATAAAAATGCTTCCGAACTCTTCCATTGTTCCCGGAATTCCGCTGAAGTTTAAAAATGCTTCGGAACTCTTTCATTGCTCAAGGAATTCCGCTGACGTTCAAATATGCTTCGGAACTCTTCCATTTTTCTTGGAATTCCACTGATGTTTAAAAATTCTTTGGAACTCTTCCATTGTTCTCGTAATTCCGCTGACGTTTAAAAATGCTTTGGAACTCTTCCATTGTTCTCGGAATTCCGCTGAAGTTTAAAAATGCTTCAGAACTCTTCCATTGTTCTAGGATTTCCGCTGAAGTTTAAAAATGCTCTGGAACTCTTCCATTGTTCTCGGAATTCCGCTGAAGTTTAAAAATGCTTCAGAACTCTTCCATTGTTCTCGGAATTCTGCTGACCTTTAAAAATGCTTCCGATCTCTTCCATTTTTCTCGGAATCCTGCTGAAGTTTAAAAATTCTTCGGAACTCTTCCATTGTTTATGGAATTGCGCTGACATTTAAAAATGATTCGGAACTCTTCCATTGTTCTCGTAATTCCACTGACGTTTAAAAATGCTTTGGAACTCTTCCATTGTTCTCGGAATTCTGCTGAAGTTTAAAGATACTTCGGAACTCTTTCATTGCTCAACTAATTCCGGTGACGTTTAAAAATGCTTCGGAACTCTTACATTTATCTCAGAATTCCACTGACATTTAAAAATGCTTCGGATATCTTCCATTGTTCTCGGAATTCTGCTGACGTTTAAAAATGCTTCGGTACTTTTCGATTGTTCTCGGAATTCCGCTGATGTTTAAAAATGCTACGGAACTCTTCCATTGTTCTAGGATTTCCGATGAAGAATAAAAATGCTTCGGAACTCTTCCATTGTTCTCGGAATTCCGCTAATGTTTAAAAATGCTTTGGAACTCTTCCATTGCTCTCGGAATTCTGCTGACGTTTAAAAATGCTTCCGATCTCTTCAATTGTTCTCGGAATTCTGCTGAAGTATAAAAATGCTTCCGAACTCTTCCATTATTCCCGGAATTCCGCTGAAGTTTAAAATTGCTTCGGAACTCTTTCATTGCTCAAGGAATTAAGCTGACGTTCAAATATGCTTCGGAACTCTTACATTGTTCTTGGAATTCCACTGATGTTTAAAAATTCTTCGGAACTCTTCCATTGTTCTCGGAATTCCGCTGACGAGTAAAAATGCTTCCGAACTCTTCCATTGTTCTCGTAATTCCGCTGACGTGTAAAAATGCTTCAGAACTCTTCCATTGTTCTAGGATTTCCGCTGAAGTTTAAAAATGCTCTGAAACTCTTCCATTGTTCTCGGAATTCCGCTGAAGTTTAAAAATGCTTCAGAACTCTTCCATTGTTCTCGGAATTCTGCTGACCTTTAAAAATGCTTCCGATCTCTTCCATTTTTCTCGGAATCCTGCTGAAGTTTAAAAATTCTTCGGAACTCTTCCATTGTTTATGGAATTGCGCTGACATTTAAAAATGATTCGGAACTCTTCCATTGTTCTCGTAATTCCACTGACGTTTAAAAATGCTTTGGAACTCTTCCATTGTTCTCAGAATTCTGCTGAAGTTTAAAGATACTTCGGAACTCTTTCATTGCTCAACTAATTCCGGTGACGTTTAAAAATGCTTCGGAACTCTTACATTTATCTCAGAATTCCACTGACATTTAAAAATGCTTCGGATATCTTCCATTGTTCTCGGAATTCTGCTGACGTTTAAAAATGCTTCGGTACTTTTCGATTGTTCTCGGAATTCCGCTGATGTTTAAAAATGCTACGGAACTCTTCCATTGTTCTAGGATTTCCGATGAAGAATAAAAATGCTTCGGAACTCTTCCATTGTTCTCGGAATTCCGCTAATGTTTAAAAATGCTTTGGAACTCTTCCATTGCTCTCGGAATTCTGCTGACGTTTAAAAATGCTTCCGATCTCTTCAATTGTTCTCGGAATTCTGCTGAAGTATAAAAATGCTTCCGAACTCTTCCATTATTCCCGGAATTCCGCTGAAGTTTAAAATTGCTTCGGAACTCTTTCATTGCTCAAGGAATTAAGCTGACGTTCAAATATGCTTCGGAACTCTTACATTGTTCTTGGAATTCCACTGATGTTTAAAAATTCTTCGGAACTCTTCCATTGTTCTCGGAATTCCGCTGACGAGTAAAAATGCTTCCGAACTCTTCCATTGTTCTCGTAATTCCGCTGACGTGTAAAAATGCTTCAGAACTCTTCCATTGTTCTAGGATTTCCGCTGAAGTTTAAAAATGCTCTGAAACTCTTCCATTGTTCTCGGAATTCCGCTGAAGTTTAAAAATGCTTCAGAACTCTTCCATTGTTCTCGGAATTCTTCTGACCTTTAAAAATGCTTCCGATCTCTTCCATTTTTCTCGGAATTCTGCTGAAGTTTAAACATGCTACGGTACTCTTCCATTGTTCCCGGAATTCCGCTGTAGTTTAAAAATGCTTCGGAACTCTTCCATTTATCTCAGAATTCCGCTGACATTTAAAAATGCTTCGGAACTCTTCCATTGTTCTCAGAATTCCGCTGACGTTTAAAAATGCTTCGTTACTTTTCGATTGTTCTCGGAATTCCGCTGATGTTTAAAAATGCTTCGGAACTCTTCGAGTGTACTCGTAATTCCGGTAATGTTTAAAAATTCTTCGGAACTCTTACATTGTTCTCGGAATTCCGCTGAAGTTTAAAAATGCTTCGGAACTCTTCCATTGTTCTCGGAATTCCGATGAAGTTTAAAAATGCTTCAGAACTCTTACATTGTTCTCGGAATTCTGCTGAAGTTTAAAAGTGCTTCAGAACTCTTACATTGTTCTCGGAATTCCGCTGACGTTTAAAAATGCTTCGGAACTCTTCCATTGTTCTCGGAATTCTGTTGACGTTAAAAAATGCTTCTGATCTCTTCCATTGTTCACGGAATTCTGCTGAAGTTTAAAAATGCTTCGGAACTCTTCCATTGTTCCCGGAACCTGCTGAAGTTTAAAAATGCTTCGGAACTCTTCCATTGTTCTCGTAATTCTGCTGACGTTTAAAAATGCTACATAACTCTTCCATTTTTCTCAGAATTCCGCTGAAGATTAAAAATATTTCTGAACTCTTCCATTGTTCTAGGATTTCCTCTGAAGTTTAAAAATGCTTCGGAACTCTTCCATTGTTCTTGGAATTCCGCTGAAGTTTAAAAATGCTTCGGAACTCTTCCATTGTTCTAGGAATTCCGATGAAGTTTAAAAATGACTCAGAACTCTTCCATTGTTCTCGGAATTCCGCTGAAGTTTAAAAATGCTTCAGAACTTTTACATTGTTCTCGGAATTCCGCTGAAGTTTAAAAGTGCTTCAGAACTCTTACATTGTTGTCGGAATTCCGCTGATGTTTAAAAATGCTTCGGAACCCTTCCATTGTTTTCGGAATTCCGCTGACATTTAAAAATGCTTCGGAACTCTTCCATTGTTCTCGGAATTCCGCTGAAGTTTAAAAATGCTTCGGAACTCTTCCATTGTTCTAGGAATTCCGATGAAGTTTAAAAATGACTCAGAACTCTTCCATTGTTCTCGGAATTCCGCTGATGTTTAAAAATGCTTCGGAACCCTTCCATTGTTTTCGGAATTCCGCTGACATTTAAAAATGCTTCGGAACTCTTCCATTGTTCTCGGAATTCCGCTGAAGTTTAAAAATGCTTCGGAACTCTTCCATTGTTCTAGGAATTCCGATGAAGTTTAAAAATGACTCAGAACTCTTCCATTGTTCTCGGAATTCCGCTGAAGTTTAAAAATGCTTCAGAACTTTTACATTGTTCTCGGAATTCCGCTGAAGTTTAAAAGTGCTTCAGAACTCTTACATTGTTCTCGGAATTCCGCTGAAGTTTAAAAATGCTTCGGAACTCTTCCATTGTTCTAGGATTTCCGCTGAAATTTAAAAATGCTCTGGAACTCTGCAATTGTTCTCGGAATTCCGCTGAAGTTTAAAAATGCTTCGGAACTCTTCCATTGTTCTCAGAATTCCGCTGACGTTTAAAAATGCTTCGGTACTTTTCAATTGTTCTCGGAATTCCGCTGATTTTTAAAAATGCTTCGGAACTCTTCGAGTGTACTCGTAATTCCGGTGATGTTTAAAAATTCTTCGGAACTCTTACATTGTTCTCGGAATTCCGCTGAAGTTTAAAAGTGCTTCAGAACTCTTACATTGTTCTCGGAATTCCGCTGAAGTTTAAAAATGCTTCAGAACTTTTACATTGTTCTCGGAATTCCGCTGAAGTTTAAAAGTGCTTCAGAACTCTTACATTGTTGTCGGAATTCCGCTGATGTTTAAAAATGCTTCGGAACCCTTCCATTGTTCTCGGAATTCCGCTGACATTTAAAAATGCTTCGGAACTCTTCCATTGTTCCCGGAACTTGCTGAAGATTAAAAATGCTTCGGAACTCTTCCATTGTTCTCGTAATTCCGCTGACGTTTAAAAATGCTACATAACTCTTCCATTTTTCTCAGAATTCCGCTGAAGTTTAAAAATGTTTCTGAACTCTTCCATTGTTCTAGGATTTCCGCTGAAGTTTAAAAATGCTTCGGAACTCTTCCATTGTTCTTGGAATTCCGCTGAAGATTAAAAATGCTTCGGAACTCTTACATTGTTCTCGGAATTCCGCTGATGTTTAAAAATGCTTTGGAACTCTTCCATTGTTCTCGGAATTCTGTTGACGTTAAAAAATGCTTCCGATCTCCTCCATTGTTCTCGGAATTCTGCTGACATTTCAAAATGCTTCGGAACTCTTCCAATGTTCTTGGAATTCTGCTGAAGTTTAAAAATTCTTCGGAACTCTTCCATTGTTTATGGAATTGCGCTGACATTTAAAAATGATTCGGAACTCTTCCATTGTTCTCGGAATTCCACTGACGTTTAAAAAAGCTTTGGAACTCTTCCATTGTTCTCGGAATTCCGCTGAAGTTTAAAGATACTTCGGAACTCTTTCATTGCTCAAGGAATTCCGGTGACGTTTAAAAATGCTTCGGAACTCTTCCATTTATCTCAGAATTCCGCTGACATTTAAAAATGCTTCGGATCTCTTCCATTGTTCTCGGAATTCTGCTGACGTTTAAAAATGCTTCGGTACTTTTCGATTGTTCTCGGATTTCCGCTGATGTTTAAAAATGCTACGGAACTCTTCAAGTGTACTCGTAATTCCGGTGATGTTTAAAAATTCTTCGGAAGCTTACATTGTTCTCGGAATTCCGCTGAAGTTTAAAAATGCTTCGGAACTCTTCCATTGATCTAGGATTTCCGATGAAGAATAAAAATTCTTCGGAACTCTTCTATTGTTCTCGGAATTCCGCTGATGAGTAAAAATGATTCGGAACTCTTCCTTTGTTCTCTTAATTCCGCTGACGTTTAAAAATGCTTCGGAACTCTTCCATTGTTCTCGGAATTCCACTGAAGTTTAAAAATGCTTTGGAACTCTTCCATTGTTCTCGGAATTCCGCTGAAGTTTAAAAATGCTTCAGAACTCTTCCATTGTTCTCGGAATTCTGCTGACCTTTAAAAATGCTTCGGTACTCTTACATTGTTCTCGGAATTCCGCTGAAGTTTAAAAATGATTCAGAACTCTTCCATTGTTCTCGGAATTCTGCTGACCTTTAAAAATGCTTCCGATCTCTTCCATTTTTCTCGGAATTCTGCTGAAGTTTAAAAATGCTTCGGTACTCTTACATTGTTCTCGGAATTCTGCTGAAGTTTAAAAATGCTACGGTACTCTTCCATTGTTCCCGGAATTCCGCTGAAGTTTAAAAATGCTTCAGAACTCTTTCATTGCTCAAGGAATTCCGCTGATGTTTAAAAATGCTTCGGAACTCTTCCATTTTTCTCAGAATTCCGCTGACGTTTAAAAATGCTTCGGAACTTTTCCATTGTTCTCGGAATTTTGCTGACGTTTAAAAATGCTTTGGAACTCTTCCATTGTTCTCGTATATCCGCTGACATCTTAAAATGCTTCGGAACTCTTGCATTGTTCTCGGAATTGTGCTGATGTTTAAAAATGCTTCGGAACTCTTCCATTGTTATCGGAATTCCACTGAAGTTTAAAAATGCTTTGGAACTCTTCCATTGTTCTAGGAATTCCGCTGAAGTTTAAAAATGCTTAGATACTCTTCCATTGTTCTCGGAATTCTGCTGACGTTTGAAAATGCTTCGGTACTCTTCCTTTGTTCTCGGAATTCTGCTGACGTTTGAAAATGCTTCGGTACTCTTCCTTTGTTCTCGGAATTCTGCTGACATTTAAAAATGCTTCGGAACACTTCCATTGTTCTCGGAATTTCCGATGAAGTTTCAAAATGCTTCGGAACTCTTCCATTGTTCTCGGAATTCTACTGACGTTTAAAAATGCTTCCGATCTCTTCAATTGTACTCGGAATTCTGCTGAAGTTTAAAAATGCTTCCGAACTCTTCCATTGCTCCCGGAATTCCGCTGAAGTTTAAAAATGCTTCGGAACTCTTTCATTGCTCAAGGAATTCCGCTGACGTTCAAAAATGCTTCGGAACTCTTCCATTGTTCTTGGAATTCCACTGATGTTTAAAAATTCTTCGGAACTCTTCCATTGTTCTCGGAATTCCGCTGACGAGTAAAAATGCTTCGGAACTCTTCCATTGTTCTCGGAATTCCGCTGACGTTTAAAAATGCTTTGGAACTCTTCCATTGTTCTAGGATTTCTGCTGAAGTTTAAAAATGCTTCGGAACTCTTCTATCGTTCTCGCAATTCTGCTGAAGTTTAAAAATGCTTCGGAACTCTTCCATTGTTCTTGGAATTCCACTGATGTTTAAAAATTCTTCGCAACTCTTCCATTGTTCTCGGAATTCCGCTGACGTTTAAAAATGCTTTGGAACTCTTCCATTGTTCTAGGATTTCTGCTGAAGTTTAAAAATGCTTCGGAACTCTTCTATTGTTCTCGCAATTCTGCTGAAGTTTAAAAATGCTTCGGAACTCTTCCATTGTTCTCGGAATTCTGTTGACGTTAAAAAATGCTTCCGATCTCTTCCATTGTTCTCGGAATTCTGCTGAAGTTTAAAAATGCTTCGGAACTCTTCCATTGTTCCCGGAACCTGCTGAAGATTAAAAATGCTTCGGAACTCTTCCATTGTTCTCGTAATTCCGCTGAAGTTTAAAAATGCTTCGGAACTCTTCCATTGTTCTAGGAATTCCGATGAAGTTTAAAAATGACTCGGAACTCTTCCATTGTTCTCGGAATTCCGCTGAACTTTAAAAATGCTTCAGAACTTTTACATTGTTCTCGGAATTCCGCTGAAGTTTAAAAGTGCTTCAGAACTCTTACATTGTTGTCGGAATTCCGCTGATGTTTAAAAATGCTTCGGAACCCTTCCATTGTTCTCGGAATTCTGCTGAAGTTTAAAAATGCTACGGTACTCTTCCATTGTTCCCGGAATTCCGCTGAAGTTTCAAAATGCTTCAGAACTCTTTCATTGCTCAAGGAATTCCGCTGATGTTTAAAAATGCTTCGGAACTCTTCCATTTTTCTCAGAATTCCGCTGACGTTTAAAAATGCTTCGGAACTTTTCCATTGTTCTCGGAATTTTGCTGACGTTTAAAAATGCTTTGGAACTCTTCCATTGTTCTCGTATATCCGCTGACATCTTAAAATGCTTCGGAACTCTTCCATTGTTCTCGGAATTGTGCTGATGTTTAAAAATGCTTCGGAACTCTTACATTGTTCTCGGAATTCCGCTGATGTTTAAAAATGCTTTGGAACTCTTCCATTGTTCTCGGAATTCTGTTGACGTTAAAAAATGCTTCCGATCTCCTCCATTGTTCTCGGAATTCTGCTGACGTTTAAAAATGCTTCCGATCTCTTCAATTGTACTCGGAATTCTCCTGAAGTATAAAAATGCTTCCGAACTCTTCCATTGCTCCCGGAATTCCGCTGAAGTTTAAAAATGCTTCGGAACTCTTTCATTGCTCAAGGAATTCCGCTGACGTTCAAAAATGTTTCTGAACTCTTCCATTGTTCTAGGATTTCCGCTGAAGTTTAAAAATGCTTCGGAACTCTTCCATTGTTCTTGGAATTCTGCTGAAGTTTAAAAATTCTTCGGAACTCTTCCATTGTTTATGGAATTGCGCTGACATTTAAAAAAGCTTTGGAACTCTTCCATTGTTCTCGGAATTCCGCTGAAGTTTAAAGATACTTCGGAACTCTTTCATTGCTCAAGGAATTCCGGTGACGTTTAAAAATGCTTCGGAACTCTTCCATTTATCTCAGAATTCCGCTGACATTTAAAAATGCTTCGGATCTCTTCCATTGTTCTCGGAATTCTGCTGACGTTTAAAAATGCTTCGGTACTTTTCGATTGTTCTCGGATTTCCGCTGATGTTTAAAAATGCTACGGAACTCTTCAAGTGTACTCGTAATTCCGATGATGTTTAAAAATTCTTCGGAAGCTTACATTGTTCTCGGAATTCCGCTGAAGTTTAAAAATGCTTCGGAACTCTTCCATTGATCTAGGATTTCCGATGAAGAATAAAAATTCTTCGGAACTCTTCTATTGTTCTCGGAATTCCGCTGATGAGTAAAAATGATTCGGAACTCTTCCTTTGTTCTCTTAATTCCGCTGACGTTTAAAAATGCTTCGGAACTCTTCCATTGTTCTCGGAATTCCACTGAAGTTTAAAAATGCTTTGGAACTCTTCCATTGTTCTCGGAATTCCGCTGAAGTTTAAAAATGCTTCAGAACTCTTCCATTGTTCTCGGAATTCTGCTGACCTTTAAAAATGCTTCGGTACTCTTACATTGTTCTCGGAATTCCGCTGAAGTTTAAAAATGATTCAAACTCTTCCATTGTTCTCGGAATTCTGCTGACCTTTAAAAATGCTTCCGATCTCTTCCATTTTTCTCGGAATTCTGCTGAAGTTTAAAAATGCTTCGGTACTCTTACATTGTTCTCGGAATTCTGCTGAAGTTTAAAAATGCTACGGTACTCTTCCATTGTTCCCGGAATTCCGCTGAAGTTTAAAAATGCTTCAGAACTCTTTCATTGCTCAAGGAATTCCGCTGATGTTTAAAAATGCTTCGGAACTCTTCCATTTTTCTCAGAATTCCGCTGACGTTTAAAAATGCTTCGGAACTTTTCCATTGTTCTCGGAATTTTGCTGACGTTTAAAAATGCTTTGGAACTCTTCCATTGTTCTCGTATATCCGCTGACATCTTAAAATGCTTCGGAACTCTTCCATTGTTCTCGGAATTGTGCTGATGTTTAAAAATGCTTCGGAACTCTTCCATTGTTATCGGAATTCCACTGAAGTTTAAAAATGCTTTGGAACTCTTCCATTGTTATAGGAATTCCGCTGAAGTTTAAAAATGCTTAGATACTCTTCCATTGTTCTCGGAATTCTACTGACGTTTGAAAATGCTTCGGTACTCTTCCTTTGTTCTCGGAATTCTGCTGACGTTTGAAAATGCTTCGGTACTCTTCCTTTGTTCTCGGAATTCTGCTGACATATAAAAATGCTTCGGAACACTTCCATTGTTCTCGGAATTTCCGATGAAGTTTCAAAATGCTTCGGAACTCTTCCATTGTTCTCGGAATTCTACTGACGTTTAAAAATGCTTCCGATCTCTTCAATTGTACTCGGAATTCTGCTGAAGTTTAAAAATGCTTCGGAACTCTTTCATTGCTCAAGGAATTCCGCTGACGTTCAAAAATGCTTCGGAACTCTTCCATTGTTCTTGGAATTCCACTGATGTTTAAAAATTCTTCGGAACTCTTCCATTGTTCTCGGAATTCCGCTGACGAGTAAAAATGCTTCGGAACTCTTCCATTGTTCTCGGAATTCCGCTGACGTTTAAAAATGCTTTGGAACTCTTCCATTGTTCTAGGATTTCTGCTGAAGTTTAAAAATGCTTCGGAACTCTTCTATTGTTCTCGCAATTCTGCTGAAGTTTAAAAATGCTTCGGAACTCTTCCATTGTTCTTGGAATTCCACTGATGTTTAAAAATTCTTCGGAACTCTTCCATTGTTCTCGGAATTCCGCTGACGTTTAAAAATGCTTTGGAACTCTTCCATTGTTCTAGGATTTCTGCTGAAGTTTAAAAATGCTTCGGAACTCTTCTATTGTTCTCGCAATTCTGCTGAAGTTTAAAAATGCTTCGGAACTCTTCCATTGTTCTCGGAATTCTGTTGACGTTAAAAAATGCTTCCGATCTCTTCCATTGTTCTCGGAATTCTGCTGAAGTTTAAAAATGCTTCGGAACTCTTCCATTGTTCCCGGAACCTGCTGAAGATTAAAAATGCTTCGGAACTCTTCCATTGTTCTCGTAATTCCGCTGAAGTTTAAAAATGCTTCGGAACTCTTCCATTGTTCTAGGAATTCCGATGAAGTTTAAAAATGACTCGGAACTCTTCCATTGTTCTCGGAATTCCGCTGAAGTTTAAAAATGCTTCAGAACTTTTACATTGTTCTCGGAATTCCGCTGAAGTTTAAAAGTGCTTCAGAACTTTTACATTGTTCTCGGAATTCCGCTGAAGTTTAAAAGTGCTTCAGAACTCTTACATTGTTGTCGGAATTCCGCTGATGTTTAAAAATGCTTCGGAACCCTTCCATTGTTTTCGGAATTCCGCTGACATTTAAAAATGCTTCGGAACTCTTCCATTGTTCTCGGAATTCCGCTGAAGTTTAAAAATGCTTCGGAACTCTTCCATTGTTCTAGGAATTCCGATGAAGTTTAAAAATGACTCAGAACTCTTCCATTGTTCTCGGAATTCCGTTGAAGTTTAAAAATGCTTCAGAACTTTTACATTGTTCTCGGAATTCCGCTGAAGTTTAAAAGTGCTTCAGAACTCTTACATTGTTGTCGGAATTCCGCTGATGTTTAAAAATGCTTCGGAACCCTTCCATTGTTTTCGGAATTCCGCTGACATTTAAAAATGCTTCGGAACTCTTCCATTGTTCTCGGAATTCCGCTGAAGTTTAAAAATGCTTCGGAACTCTTCCATTGTTCTAGGAATTCCGATGAAGTTTAAAAATGACTCAGAACTCTTCCATTGTTCTCGGAATTCCGCTGAAGTTTAAAAATGCTTCAGAACTTTTACATTGTTGTCGGAATTCCGCTGAAGTTTAAAAGTGCTTCAGAACTCTTACATTGTTCTCGGAATTCCGCTGAAGTTTAAAAATGCTTCGGAACTCTTCCATTGTTCTAGGATTTCCGCTGAAATTTAAAAATGCTCTGGAACTCTGCAATTGTTCTCGGAATTCCGCTGAAGTTTAAAAATGCTTCGGAACTCTTCCATTGTTCTCAGAATTCCGCTGACGTTTAAAAATGCTTCGGTACTTTTCAATTGTTCTCGGAATTCCGCTGATTTTTAAAAATGCTTCGGAACTCTTCGAGTGTACTCGTAATTCCGGTGATGTTTAAAAATTCTTCGGAACTCTTACATTGTTCTCGGAATTCCGCTGAAGTTTAAAAGTGCTTCAGAACTCTTACATTGTTCTCGGAATTCCGCTGAAGTTTAAAAATGCTTCAGAACTTTTACATTGTTCTCGGAATTCCGCTGAAGTTTAAAAGTGCTTCAGAACTCTTACATTGTTGTCGGAATTCCGCTGATGTTTAAAAATGCTTCGGAACCCTTCCATTGTTCTCGGAATTCCGCTGACATTTAAAAATGCTTCGGAACTCTTCCATTGTTCCCGGAACTTGCTGAAGATTAAAAATGCTTCGGAACTCTTCCATTGTTCTCGTAATTCCGCTGACGTTTAAAAATGCTACATAACTCTTCCATTTTTCTCAGAATTCCGCTGAAGTTTAAAAATGTTTCTGAACTCTTCCATTGTTCTAGGATTTCCGCTGAAGTTTAAAAATGCTTCGGAACTCTTCCATTGTTCTTGGAATTCCGCTGAAGATTAAAAATGCTTCGGAACTCTTACATTGTTCTCGGAATTCCGCTGATGTTTAAAAATGCTTTGGAACTCTTCCATTGTTCTCGGAATTCTGTTGACGTTAAAAAATGCTTCCGATCTCCTCCATTGTTCTCGGAATTCTGCTGACATTTAAAAATGCTTCCGATCTCTTCAATTGTACTCGGAATTCTCCTGAAGTATAAAAATGCTTCCGAACTCTTCCATTGCTCCCGGAATTCCGCTGAAGTTTAAAAATGCTTCGGAACTCTTCCATTGTTCTAGGAATTCCGATGAAGTTTAAAAATGACTCGGAACTCTTCCATTGTTCTCGGAATTCCGCTGAAGTTTAAAAATGCTTCAGAACTTTTACATTGTTCTCGGAATTCCGCTGAAGTTTAAAAGTGCTTCAGAACTCTTACATTGTTGTCGGAATTCCGCTGATGTTTAAAAATGCTTCGGAACCCTTCCATTGTTCTCGGAATTCTGCTGAAGTTTAAAAATGCTACGGTACTCGTCCATTGTTCCCGGAATTCCGCTGAAGTTTCAAAATGCTTCAGAACTCTTTCATTGCTCAAGGAATTCCGCTGATGTTTAAAAATGCTTCGGAACTCTTCCATTTTTCTCAGAATTCCGCTGACGTTTAAAAATGCTTCGGAACTTTTCCATTGTTCTCGGAATTTTGCTGACGTTTAAAAATGCTTTGGAACTCTTCCATTGTTCTCGTATATCCGCTGACATCTTAAAATGCTTCGGAACTCTTCCATTGTTCTCGGAATTGTGCTGATGTTTAAAAATGCTTCGGAACTCTTACATTGTTCTCGGAATTCCGCTGATGTTTAAAAATGCTTTGGAACTCTTCCATTGTTCTCGGAATTCTGTTGACGTTAAAAAATGCTTCCGATCTCCTCCATTGTTCTCGGAATTCTGCTGACGTTTAAAAATGCTTCCGATCTCTTCAATTGTACTCGGAATTCTCCTGAAGTATAAAAATGCTTCCGAACTCTTCCATTGCTCCCGGAATTCCGCTGAAGTTTAAAAATGCTTCGGAACTCTTTCATTGCTCAAGGAATTCCGCTGACGTTCAAAAATGTTTCTGAACTCTTCCATTGTTCTAGGATTTCCGCTGAGGTTTAAAAATGCTTCGGAACTCTTCCATTGTTCTTGGAATTCTGCTGAAGTTTAAAAATTCTTCGGAACTCTTCCATTGTTTATGGAATTGCGCTGACATTTAAAAATGATTCGGAACTCTTCCATTGTTCTCGGAATTCCACTGACGTTTAAAAAAGCTTTGGAACTCTTCCATTGTTCTCGGAATTCCGCTGAAGTTTAAAGATACTTCGGAACTCTTTCATTGCTCAAGGAATTCCGGTGACGTTTAAAAATGCTTCGGAACTCTTCCATTTATCTCAGAATTCCGCTGACATTTAAAAATGCTTCGGATCTCTTCCATTGTTCTCGGAATTCTGCTGACGTTTAAAAATGCTTCGGTACTTTTCGATTGTTCTCGGATTTCCGCTGATGTTTAAAAATGCTACGGAACTCTTCAAGTGTACTCGTAATTCCGGTGATGTTTAAAAATTCTTCGGAAGCTTACATTGTTCTCGGAATTCCGCTGAAGTTTAAAAATGCTTCGGAACTCTTCCATTGATCTAGGATTTCCGATGAAGAATAAAAATTCTTCGGAACTCTTCTATTGTTCTCGGAATTCCGCTGATGAGTAAAAATGATTCGGAACTCTTCCTTTGTTCTCTTAATTCCGCTGACGTTTAAAAATGCTTCGGAACTCTTCCATTGTTCTCGGAATTCCACTGAAGTTTAAAAATGCTTTGGAACTCTTCCATTGTTCTCGGAATTCCGCTGAAGTTTAAAAATGCTTCAGAACTCTTCCATTGTTCTCGGAATTCTGCTGACCTTTAAAAATGCTTCGGTACTCTTACATTGTTCTCGGAATTCCGCTGAAGTTTAAAAATGATTCAGAACTCTTCCATTGTTCTCGGAATTCTGCTGACCTTTAAAAATGCTTCCGATCTCTTCCATTTTTCTCGGAATTCTGCTGAAGTTTAAAAATGCTTCGGTACTCTTACATTGTTCTCGGAATTCTGCTGAAGTTTAAAAATGCTACGGTACTCTTCCATTGTTCCCGGAATTCCGCTGAAGTTTAAAAATGCTTCAGAACTCTTTCATTGCTCAAGGAATTCCGCTGATGTTTAAAAATGCTTCGGAACTCTTCCATTTTTCTCAGAATTCCGCTGACGTTTAAAAATGCTTCGGAACTTTTCCATTGTTCTCGGAATTTTGCTGACGTTTAAAAATGCTTTGGAACTCTTCCATTGTTCTCGTATATCCGCTGACATCTTAAAATGCTTCGGAACTCTTCCATTGTTCTCGGAATTGTGCTGATGTTTAAAAATGCTTCGGAACTCTTCCATTGTTATCGGAATTCCACTGAAGTTTAAAAATGCTTTGGAACTCTTCCATTGTTATAGGAATTCCGCTGAAGTTTAAAAATGCTTAGATACTCTTCCATTGTTCTCGGAATTCTGCTGACGTTTGAAAATGCTTCGGTACTCTTCCTTTGTTCTCGGAATTCTGCTGACGTTTGAAAATGCTTCGGTACTCTTCCTTTGTTCTCGGAATTCTGCTGACATATAAAAATGCTTCGGAACACTTCCATTGTTCTCGGAATTTCCGATGAAGTTTCAAAATGCTTCGGAACTCTTCCATTGTTCTCGGAATTCTACTGACGTTTAAAAATGCTTCCGATCTCTTCAATTGTACTCGGAATTCTGCTGAAGTTTAAAAATGCTTCCGAACTCTTCCATTGCTCCCGGAATTCCGCTGAAGTTTAAAAATGCTTCGGAACTCTTTCATTGCTCAAGGAATTCCGCTGACGTTCAAAAATGCTTCGGAACTCTTCCATTGTTCTTGGAATTCCACTGATGTTTAAAAATTCTTCGGAACTCTACCATTGTTCTCGGAATTCCGCTGACGAGTAAAAATGCTTCGGAACTCTTCCATTGTTCTCGGAATTCCGCTGACGTTTAAAAATGCTTTGGAACTCTTCCATTGTTCTAGGATTTCTGCTGAAGTTTAAAAATGCTTCGGAACTCTTCTATTGTTCTCGCAATTCTGCTGAAGTTTAAAAATGCTTCGGAACTCTTCCATTGTTCTTGGAATTCCACTGATGTTTAAAAATTCTTCGGAACTCTTCCATTGTTCTCGGAATTCCGCTGACGTTTAAAAATGCTTTGGAACTCTTCCATTGTTCTAGGATTTCTGCTGAAGTTTAAAAATGCTTCGGAACTCTTCTATTGTTCTCGCAATTCTGCTGAAGTTTAAAAATGCTTCGGAACTCTTCCATTGTTCTCGGAATTCTGTTGACGTTAAAAAATGCTTCCGATCTCTTCCATTGTTCTCGGAATTCTGCTGAAGTTTAAAAATGCTTCGGAACTCTTCCATTGTTCCCGGAACCTGCTGAAGATTAAAAATGCTTCGGAACTCTTCCATTGTTCTCGTAATTCCGCTGAAGTTTAAAAATGCTTCGGAACTCTTCCATTGTTCTAGGAATTCCGATGAAGTTTAAAAATGACTCGGAACTCTTCCATTGTTCTCGGAATTCCGCTGAAGTTTAAAAATGCTTCAGAACTTTTACATTGTTCTCGGAATTCCGCTGAAGTTTAAAAGTGCTTCAGAACTCTTACATTGTTGTCGGAATTCCGCTGATGTTTAAAAATGCTTCGGAACCCTTCCATTGTTCTCGGAATTCTGCTGAAGTTTAAAAATGCTACGGTACTCTTCCATTGTTCCCGGAATTCCGCTGAAGTTTCAAAATGCTTCAGAACTCTTTCATTGCTCAAGGAATTCCGCTGATGTTTAAAAATGCTTCGGAACTCTTCCATTTTTCTCAGAATTCCGCTGACGTTTAAAAATGCTTCGGAACTTTTCCATTGTTCTCGGAATTTTGCTGACGTTTAAAAATGCTTTGGAACTCTTCCATTGTTCTCGTATATCCGCTGACATCTTAAAATGCTTCGGAACTCTTCCATTGTTCTCGGAATTGTGCTGATGTTTAAAAATGCTTCGGAACTCTTCCATTGTTATCGGAATTCCACTGAAGTTTAAAAATGCTTTGGAACTCTTCCATTGTTATAGGAATTCCGCTGAAGTTTAAAAATGCTTAGATACTCTTCCATTGTTCTCGGAATTCTGCTGACGTTTGAAAATGCTTCGGTACTCTTCCTTTGTTCTCGGAATTCTGCTGACGTTTGAAAATGCTTCGGTACTCTTCCTTTGTTCTCGGAATTCTGCTGACATATAAAAATGCTTCGGAACACTTCCATTGTTCTCGGAATTTCCGATGAAGTTTCAAAATGCTTCGGAACTCTTCCATTGTTCTCGGAATTCTACTGACGTTTAAAAATGCTTCCGATCTCTTCAATTGTACTCGGAATTCTGCTGAAGTTTAAAAATGCTTCCGAACTCTTCCATTGCTCCCGGAATTCCGCTGAAGTTTAAAAATGCTTCGGAACTCTTTCATTGCTCAAGGAATTCCGCTGACGTTCAAAAATGGTTCGGAACTCTTCCATTGTTCTTGGAATTCCACTGATGTTTAAAAATTCTTCGGAACTCTTCCATTGTTCTCGGAATTCCGCTGACGAGTAAAAATGCTTTGGAACTCTTCCATTGTTCTCGGAATTCCGCTGACGTTTAAAAATGCTTTGGAACTCTTCCATTGTTCTAGGATTTCTGCTGAAGTTTAAAAATGCTTCGGAACTCTTCTATTGTTCTCGCAATTCTGCTGAAGTTTAAAAATGCTTCGGAACTCTTCCATTGTTCTTGGAATTCCACTGATGTTTAAAAATTCTTCGGAACTCTTCCATTGTTCTCGGAATTCCGCTGACGTTTAAAAATGCTTTGGAACTCTTCCATTGTTCTAGGATTTCTGCTGAAGTTTAAAAATGCTTCGGAACTCTTCTATTGTTCTCGCAATTCTGCTGAAGTTTAAAAATGCTTCGGAACTCTTCCATTGTTCTCGGAATTCTGTTGACGTTAAAAAATGCTTCCGATCTCTTCCATTGTTCTCGGAATTCTGCTGAAGTTTAAAAATGCTTCGGAACTCTTCCATTGTTCCCGGAACCTGCTGAAG
Source organism: Phyllobates terribilis (assembly GCF_046119375.1). NCBI lineage: Eukaryota > Metazoa > Chordata > Amphibia > Anura > Dendrobatidae > Phyllobates > Phyllobates terribilis. The sequence goes on along the minus strand of NW_027362765.1, from coordinate 304,568,397 downwards.
ATTAAAAATGCTTCGGAACTCTTCCATTGTTCTCGTAATTCCGCTGAAGTTTAAAAATGCTTCGGAACTCTTCCATTGTTCTAGGAATTCCGATGAAGTTTAAAAATGACTCGGAACTCTTCCATTGTTCTCGGAATTCCGCTGAAGTTTAAAAATGCTTCAGAACTTTTACATTGTTCTCGGAATTCCGCTGAAGTTTAAAAGTGCTTCAGAACTCTTACATTGTTGTCGGAATTCCGCTGATGTTTAAAAATGCTTCGGAACCCTTCCATTGTTCTCGGAATTCTGCTGAAGTTTAAAAATGCTACGGTACTCTTCCATTGTTCCCGGAATTCCGCTGAAGTTTCAAAATGCTTCAGAACTCTTTCATTGCTCAAGGAATTCCGCTGATGTTTAAAAATGCTTCGGAACTCTTCCATTTTTCTCAGAATTCCGCTGACGTTTAAAAATGCTTCGGAACTTTTCCATTGTTCTCGGAATTTTGCTGACGTTTAAAAATGCTTTGGAACTCTTCCATTGTTCTCGTATATCCGCTGACATCTTAAAATGCTTCGGAACTCTTCCATTGTTCTCGGAATTGTGCTGATGTTTAAAAATGCTTCGGAACTCTTACATTGTTCTCGGAATTCCGCTGATGTTTAAAAATGCTTTGGAACTCTTCCATTGTTCTCGGAATTCTGTTGACGTTAAAAAATGCTTCCGATCTCCTCCATTGTTCTCGGAATTCTGCTGACGTTTAAAAATGCTTCCGATCTCTTCAATTGTACTCGGAATTCTCCTGAAGTATAAAAATGCTTCCGAACTCTTCCATTGCTCCCGGAATTCCGCTGAAGTTTAAAAATGCTTCGGAACTCTTTCATTGCTCAAGGAATTCCGCTGACGTTCAAAAATGTTTCGGAACTCTTCCATTGTTCTTGGAATTCCACTGATGTTTAAAAATTCTTCGGAACTCTGCCATTGTTCTCGGAATTCCGCTGAAGTTTAAAAATGCTTCGGAACTCTTCCATTGTTCTCGTAATTCCGCTGATGTTTAAAAATGCTTCGGAAATCTTCCATTGTTCTCGGAATTCTGCTGATATTTAAAAATGTTTCCTATCTCTTCCAATGTTCTCGGAATTCTGCTGAAGTTTTAAAATGCTTCGGAACTCTTACATTGTTCCCGGAATACTGCTGAAGTTAAAAATGCTACGGAACTCTTCCATTGTTCCCGGAATACCGCTGAAGTTTAAAGATGCTTCGGAACTCTTTCATTGCTCAAGGAATTCCGGTGCCGTTTAAAAATGCTTCGGAACTCTTCCATTTATCTCAGAATTCCGCTGATATTTAAAAATGCTTCGGAACTCTTCCATTGTTCTCAGAATTCCGCTGACGTTTAAAAATGCTTCGGTACTTTTCAATTGTTCTCGGAATTCCGCTGATTTTTAAAAATGCTTCGGAACTCTTCGAGTGTACTCGTAATTCCGGTGATGTTTAAAAATTCTTTGGAACTCTTACATTGTTCTCGGAATTCCGCTGAAGTTTAAAAGTGCTTCAGAACTCTTACATTGTTGTCGGAATTCCCCTGATGTTTAAAAATGCTTCGGAACCCTTCCATTGTTCTCGGAATTCCGCTGACATTTAAAAATGCTTCGGAACTCTTCCATTGTTCTAGGAATTCCGATGAAGTTTAAAAATGACTCGGAACTCTTCCATTGTTCTCGGAATTCCGCTGAAGTTTAAAAATGCTTCAGAACTTTTACATTGTTCTCGGAATTCCGCTGAAGTTTAAAAGTGCTTCAGAACTCTTACATTGTTGTCGGAATTCCGCTGATGTTTAAAAATGCTTCGGAACCCTTCCATTGTTCTCGGAATTCCGCTGACATTTAAAAATGCTTCGGAACTCTTCCATTGTTCCCGGAACCTGCTGAAGATTAAAAATGCTTCGGAACTCTTCCATTGTTCTCGTAATTCCGCTGACGTTTAAAAATGCTACATAACTCTTCCATTTTTCTCAGAATTCCGCTGAAGTTTAAAAATGTTTCTGAACTCTTCCATTGTTCTAGGATTTCCGCTGAAGTTTAAAAATGCTTCGGAACTCTTCCATTGTTCTTGGAATTCCGCTGAAGATTAAAAATGCTTCGGAACTCTTACATTGTTCTCGGAATTCCGCTGATGTTTAAAAATGCTTTGGAACTCTTCCATTGTTCTCGGAATTCTGTTGACGTTAAAAAATGCTTCCGATCTCCTCCATTGTTCTCGGAATTCTGCTGACATTTCAAAATGCTTCGGAACTCTTCCAATGTTCTTGGAATTCTGCTGAAGTTTAAAAATTCTTCGGAACTCTTCCATTGTTTATGGAATTGCGCTGACATTTAAAAATGATTCGGAACTCTTCCATTGTTCTCGGAATTCCACTGACGTTTAAAAATGCTTTGGAACTCTTCCATTGTTCTCGGAATTCCGCTGAAGTTTAAAAATGCTTCAGAACTTTTACATTGTTCTCGGAATTCTGCTGAAGTTTAAAAATGCTACGGTACTCTTCCATTGTTCCCGGAATTCCGCTGAAGTTTAAAAATGCTTCAGAACTCTTTCATTGCTCAAGGAATTCCGCTGATGTTTAAAAATGCTTCGGAACTCTTCCATTTTTCTCAGAATTCCGCTGACGTTTAAAAATGCTTCGGAACTTTTCCTTTGTTCTCGGAATTTTGCTGACGTTTAAAAATGCTTTGGAACTCTTCCATTGTTCTCGTATATCCGCTGACATCTTAAAATGCTTCGGAACTCTTCCATTGTTCTCGGAATTGTGCTGATGTTTAAAAATGCTTCGGAACTCTTCCATTGTTCTCGGAATTCCGCTGACGAGTAAAAATGCTTCGGAACTCTTCCATTGTTCTCGTAATTCCGCTGACGTTTAAAAATGATTCGGAACTCTGCCATTGTTCTCGGAATTCCGCTGAAGTTTAAAAATGCTTCGGAACTCTTCCATTGTTCTCGTAATTCCGCTGATGTTTAAAAATGCTTCGGAAATCTTCCATTGTTCTCGGAATTCTGCTGATATTTAAAAATGTTTCCTATCTCTTCCAATGTTCTCGGAATTCTGCTGAAGTTTTAAAATGCTTCGGAACTCTTACATTGTTCCCGGAATACTGCTGAAGTTAAAAATGCTACGGAACTCTTCCATTGTTCCCGGAATACCGCTGAAGTTTAAAGATGCTTCGGAACTCTTTCATTGCTCAAGGAATTCCGGTGCCGTTTAAAAATGCTTCGGAACTCTTCCATTTATCTCAGAATTCCGCTGATATTTAAAAATGCTTCGGAACTCTTCCATTGTTCTCAGAATTCCGCTGACGTTTAAAAATGCTTCGGTAATCTTCCTTTGTTCTCGGAATTCTGCTGACATTTAAAAATGCTTCGGAACACTTCCATTGTTCTCGGAATTTCCGATGAAGTTTCAAAATGCTTCGGAACTCTTCCATTGTTCTCGGAATTCTACTGACGTTTAAAAATGCTTCCGATCTCTTCAATTGTACTCGGAATTCTCCTGAAGTATAAAAATGCTTCGGAACTCTTCCATTGTTCTTGAAATTCCACTGATGTTTAAAAATTCTTCGGAACTCTTCCATTGTTCTCGGAATTCCGCTGACGAGTAAAAATGCTTCGGAACTCTTCCATTGTTCTCGTAATTCCGCTGACGTTTAAAAATGCTTTGGAACTCTTCCATTGTTCTAGGATTTCTGCTGAAGTTTAAAAATGCTTCGGAACTCTTCTATTGTTCTCGCAATTCTGCTGAAGTTTAAAAATGCTTCGGAACTCTTCCATTGTTCTCGGAATTCTGTTGACGTTAAAAAATGCTTCCGATCTCTTCCATTGTTCTCGGAATTCTGCTGAAGTTTAAAAATGCTTCGGAACTCTTCCATTGTTCCCGGAATACCGCTGAAGTTTAAAGATGCTTCGGAGCTCTTTCATTGCTCAAGGAATTCCGGTGCCGTTTAAAAATGCTTCGGAACTCTTCCATTTATCTCAGAATTCCGCTGATATTTAAAAATGCTTCGGAACTCTTCCATTGTTCTCAGAATTCCGCTGACGTTTAAAAATGCTTCGGTACTTTTCAATTGTTCTCGGAATTCCGCTGATTTTTAAAAATGCTTCGGAACTCTTCGAGTGTACTCGTAATTCCGGTGATGTTTAAAAATTCTTTGGAACTCTTACATTGTTCTCGGAATTCCGCTGAAGTTTAAAAGTGCTTCAGAACTCTTACATTGTTGTCGGAATTCCCCTGATGTTTAAAGATGCTTCGGAACCCTTCCATTGTTCTCGGAATTCCGCTGACATTTAAAAATGCTTCGGAACTCTTCCATTGTTCTAGGAATTCCGATGAAGTTTAAAAATGACTCGGAACTCTTCCATTGTTCTCGGAATTCCGCTGAAGTTTAAAAATGCTTCAGAACTTTTACATTGTTCTCGGAATTCCGCTGAAGTTTAAAAGTGCTTCAGAACTCTTACATTGTTGTCGGAATTCCGCTGATGTTTAAAAATGCTTCGGAACCCTTCCATTGTTCTCGGAATTCCGCTGACATTTAAAAATGCTTCGGAACTCTTCCATTGTTCCCGGAACCTGCTGAAGATTAAAAATGCTTCGGAACTCTTCCATTGTTCTCGTAATTCCGCTGACGTTTAAAAATGCTACATAACTCTTCCATTTTTCTCAGAATTCCGCTGAAGTTTAAAAATGTTTCTGAACTCTTCCATTGTTCTAGGATTTCCGCTGAAGTTTAAAAATGCTTCGGAACTCTTCCATTGTTCTTGGAATTCCGCTGAAGATTAAAAATGCTTCGGAACTCTTACATTGTTCTCGGAATTCCGCTGATGTTTAAAAATGCTTTGGAACTCTTCCATTGTTCTCGGAATTCTGTTGACGTTAAAAAATGCTTCCGATCTCCTCCATTGTTCTCGGAATTCTGCTGACATTTCAAAATGCTTCGGAACTCTTCCAATGTTCTTGGAATTCTGCTGAAGTTTAAAAATTCTTCGGAACTCTTCCATTGTTTATGGAATTGCGCTGACATTTAAAAATGATTCGGAACTCTTCCATTGTTCTCGGAATTCCACTGACGTTTAAAAATGCTTTGGAACTCTTCCATTGTTCTCGGAATTCCGCTGAAGTTTAAAGATACTTCGGAACTCTTTCATTGCTCAAGGAATTCCGGTGACGTTTAAAAATGCTTCGGAACTCTTCCATTTATCTCAGAATTCCGCTGACATTTAAAAATGCTTCGGATCTCTTCCATTGTTCTCGGAATTCTGCTGACGTTTAAAAATGCTTCGGTACTTTTCGATTGTTCTCGGATTTCCGCTGATGTTTAAAAATGCTACGGAACTCTTCAAGTGTACTCGTAATTCCGGTGATGTTTAAAAATTCTTCGGAACGCTTACATTGTTCTCGGAATTCCGCTGAAGTTTAAACATGCTTCGGAACTCTTCCATTGATCTAGGATTTCCGATGAAGAATAAAAATTCTTCGGAACTCTTCTATTGTTCTCGGAATTCCGCTGATGAGTAAAAATGATTCGGAACTCTTCCTTTGTTCTCTTAATTCCGCTGACGTTTAAAAATGCTTCGGAACTCTTCCATTGTTCTCGGAATTCCACTGAAGTTTAAAAATGCTTTGGAACTCTTCCATTGTTCTCGGAATTCCGCTGAAGTTTAAAAATGCTTCGGAACTCTTACATTGTTCTCGGAATTCTACTGACGTTTAAAAATGCTTCCGATTTCTTCAATTGTACTCGGAATTCTCCTGAAGTATAAAAATGCTTCCGAACTCTTCCATTGCTCCCGGAATTCCGCTGAAGTTTAAAAATGCTTCGGAACTCTTTCATTGCTCAAGGAATTCCGCTGACGTTCAAAAATGCTTCGGAACTCTTCCATTGTTCCTGGAATTCCACTGATGTTTAAAAATTCTTCGGAACTCTTCCATTGTTCTCGGAATTCCGCTGACGAGTAAAAATGCTTCGGAACTCTTCCATTGTTCTCGTAATTCCGCTGACGTTTAAAAATGCTTTGGAACTCTTCCATTGTTCTCGGAATTCCGCTGAAGTTTAAAAATGCTTCAGAACTCTTCCATTGTTCTAGGATTTCCGCTGACGAGTAAAAATGCTTCAGAACTCTTACATTGTTCTCGGAATTCCGCTGAAGTTTAAAAGTGCTTCAGAACTCTTACATTGTTCTCGGAATTCCGCTGATGAGTAAAAATGATTCGGAACTCTTCCTTTGTTCTCTTAATTCCGCTGACGTTTAAAAATGCTTCGGAACTCTTCCATTGTTCTCGGAATTCCAATGAAGTTTAAAAATGCTTCAGAACTCTTCCATTGTTCTAGGATTTCTGCTGAAGTTTAAAAATGCTTTGGAACTCTTCCATTGTTCTCGGAATTCTGTTGACGTTAAAAAATGCTTCCGATCTCCTCCATTGTTCTCGGAATTCTGCTGACGTTTAAAAATGCTTCCGATCTCTTCAATTGTACTCGGAATTCTCCTGAAGTATAAAAATGCTTCCGAACTCTTCCATTGTTCTCGGAATTCCGCTGAAGTTTAAAAATGCTTCAGAACTCTTCCATTGTTCTAGGATTTCCGCTGACGAGTAAAAATGCTTCAGAACTCTTACATTGTTCTCGGAATTCCGCTGAAGTTTAAAAGTGCTTCAGAACTCTTACATTGTTCTCGGAATTCCGCTGATGTTTAAAAATGCTTCGGAACCCTTCCATTGTTCTCGGAATTCCGCTGACGTTTAAAAATGCTTCGGAACTCTTCCATTGTTCTCGTAATTCCGCTGACGTTTAAAAATGCTTCGGAACTCTTCCATTGTTCTAGGATTTCTGCTGAAGTTTAAAAATGCTTCGGAACTCTTCTATTGTTCTCGCAATTCTGCTGAAGTTTAAAAATGCTTCGGAACTCTTCCATTGTTCTCGGAATTCTGTTGACGTTAAAAAATGCTTTCGATCTCTTCCATTGTTCTCGGAATTCTGCTGAAGTTTAAACATGCTTCGGAACTCTTCCATTGATCTAGGATTTCCGATGAAGAATAAAAATTCTTCGGAACTCTTCTATTGTTCTCGGAATTCCGCTGATGAGTAAAAATGATTCGGAACTCTTCCTTTGTTCTCTTAATTCCGCTGACGTTTAAAAATGCTTCGGAACTCTTCCATTGTTCTCGGAATTCCACTGAAGTTTAAAAATGCTTTGGAACTCTTCCATTGTTCTCGGAATTCCGCTGAAGTTTAAAAATGCTTCGGAACTCTTACATTGTTCTCGGAATTCCGCTGAAGTTTAAAAATGCTTCAGAACTCTTCCATTGTTCTCGGAATTCTGCTGACCTTTAAAAATGCTTCCGATCTCTTCCATTTTTCTCGGAATTCTGCTGAAGTTTAAAAATGCTTCGGTACTCTTACATTGTTCTCGGAATTCTGCTGAAGTTTAAAAATGCTTCGGAACTCTTCCATTTTTCTCAGAATTCCGCTGACGTTTAAAAATGCTTCGGAACTTTTCCATTGTTCTCGGAATTTTGCTGACGTTTAAAAATGCTTTGGAACTCTTCCATTGTTCTCGTATATCCGCTGACATCTTAAAATGCTTCGGAACTCTTCCATTGTGCTCGGAATTGTGCTGATGTTTAAAAATACTTCGAAACTCTTCCATTGTTATCGGAATTCCACTGAAGTTTAAAAATGCTTTGGAACTCTTCCAGTGTTCTAGGAATTCCGCTGAAGTTTAAAAATGCTTAGATACTCTTCCATTGTTCTCGGAATTCTGCTGACGTTTGAAAATGCTTCGGTACTCTTCCTTTGTTCTCGGAATTCTGCTGACATTTAAAAATGCTTCGGAACACTTCCATTGTTCTCGGAATTTCCGATGAAGTTTCAAAATGCTTCGGAACTCTTCCATTGTTCTCGGAATTCTACTGACGTTTAAAAATGCTTCCGATTTCTTCAATTGTACTCGGAATTCTCCTGAAGTATAAAAATGCTTCCGAACTCTTCCATTGCTCCCGGAATTCCGCTGAAGTTTAAAAATGCTTCGGAACTCTTTCATTGCTCAAGGAATTCCGCTGACGTTCAAAAATGCTTCGGAACTCTTCCATTGTTCTTGGAATTCCACTGATGTTTAAAAATTCTTCGGAACTCTTCCATTGTTCTCGGAATTCCGCTGACGAGTAAAAATGCTTCGGAACTCTTCCATTGTTCTCGTAATTCCGCTGACGTTTAAAAATGCTTTGGAACTCTTCCATTGTTCTCGGAATTCCGCTGAAGTTTAAAAATGCTTCAGAACTCTTCCATTGTTCTAGGATTTCCGCTGACGAGTAAAAATGCTTCAGAACTCTTACATTGTTCTCGGAATTCCGCTGAAGTTTAAAAGTGCTTCAGAACTCTTACATTGTTCTCGGAATTCCGCTGATGTTTAAAAATGCTTCGGAACCCTTCCATTGTTCTCGGAATTCCGCTGACGTTTAAAAATGCTTCGGAACTCTTCCATTGTTCTCGTAATTCCGCTGACGTTTAAAAATGCTTCGGAACTCTTCCATTGTTCTAGGATTTCTGCTGAAGTTTAAAAATGCTTCGGAACTCTTCTATTGTTCTCGCAATTCTGCTGAAGTTTAAAAATGCTTCGGAACTCTTCCATTGTTCTCGGAATTCCGCTGAAGTTTAAAAATGCTTCGGAACTCTTACATTGTTCTCGGAATTCCGCTGAAGTTTAAAAATGCTTCAGAACTCTTCCATTGTTCTCGGAATTCTGCTGACCTTTAAAAATGCTTCCGATCTCTTCCATTTTTCTCGGAATTCTGCTGAAGTTTAAAAATGCTTCGGTACTCTTACATTGTTCTCAGAATTCTGCTGAAGTTTAAAAATGCTACGGTACATTTCCATTGTTCCCGGAATTCCGCTGAAGTTTAAAAATGCTTCAGAACTCTTTCATTGCTCAAGGAATTCCGCTGATGTTTAAAAATGCTTCGGAACTCTTCCATTTTTCTCAGAATTCCGCTGACGTTTAAAAATTTTTCGGAACTTTTCCATTGTTCTCGGAATTTTGCTGACGTTTAAAAATGCTTCGGAACTCTTCCATTGTTCTCGGAATTCTGTTGACGTTAAAAAATGCTTCCGATCTCTTCCATTGTTCTCGGAATTCTGCTGAAGTTTAAAAATGCTTCGGAACTCTTCCATTGTTCTAGGATTTCTGCTGAAGTTTAAAAATGCTTTGGAACTCTTCCATTGTTCTCGGAATTCTGTTGACGTTAAAAAATGCTTCCGATCTCCTCCATTGTTCTCGGAATTCTGCTGACGTTTAAAAATGCTTCCGATCTCTTCAATTGTACTCGGAATTCTCCTGAAGTATAAAAATGCTTCCGAACTCTTCCATTGTTCTCGGAATTCCGCTGAAGTTTAAAAATGCTTCAGAACTCTTCCATTGTTCTAGGATTTCCGCTGACGAGTAAAAATGCTTCAGAACTCTTACATTGTTCTCGGAATTCCGCTGAAGTTTAAAAGTGCTTCAGAACTCTTACATTGTTCTCGGAATTCCGCTGATGTTTAAAAATGCTTCGGAACCCTTCCATTGTTCTCGGAATTCCGCTGACGTTTAAAAATGCTTCGGAACTCTTCCATTGTTCTCGTAATTCCGCTGACGTTTAAAAATGCTTCGGAACTCTTCCATTGTTCTAGGATTTCTGCTGAAGTTTAAAAATGCTTCGGAACTCTTCTATTGTTCTCGCAATTCTGCTGAAGTTTAAAAATGCTTCGGAACTCTTCCATTGTTCTCGGAATTCTGTTGACGTTAAAAAATGCTTTCGATCTCTTCCATTGTTCTCGGAATTCTGCTGAAGTTTAAAAATGCTTCGGAACTCTTCCATTGTTCCCGGAACCTGCTGAAGATTAAAAATGTTTCGGAACTCTTCCATTGTTTTCGTAATTCCGCTGACGTTTAAAAATGCTACATAACTCTTCCATTTTTCTCAGAATTCCGCTGAAGTTTAAAAATGTTTCTGAACTCTTCCATTGTTCTAGGATTTCCGCTGAAGTTTAAAAATGCTTCGGAACTCTTCCATTGTTCTTGGAATTCCGCTGAAGATTAAAAATGCTTCGGAACTCTTACATTGTTCTCGGAATTCCGCTGATGTTTAAAAATGCTTTGGAACTCTTCCATTGTTCTCGGAATTCCGCTGAAGTTTAAAAATGCTTCGGAACTCTTCCATTGTTCCCGGAATACCGCTGAAGTTTAAAGATGCTTCGGAACTCTTTCATTGCTCAAGCAATTCCGGTGCTGTTTAAAAATGCTTCGGAACTCTTCAAGTGTACTCGTAATTCCGGTGATGTTTAAAAATTCTTCGGAAGCTTACATTGTTCTCGGAATTCCGCTGAAGTTTAAAAATGCTTCGGAACTCTTCCATTGATCTAGGATTTCCGATGAAGAATAAAAATTCTTCGGAACTCTTCCATTGTTCCTGGAATTCCACTGATGTTTAAAAATTCTTCGGAACTCTTCCATTGTTCTCGGAATTCCGCTGACGAGTAAAAATGCTTCGGAACTCTTCCATTGTTCTCGTAATTCCGCTGACGTTTAAAAATGCTTTGGAACTCTTCCATTGTTCTCGGAATTCCGCTGAAGTTTAAAAATGCTTCAGAACTCTTCCATTGTTCTAGGATTTCCGCTGACGAGTAAAAATGCTTCAGAACTCTTACATTTTTCTCGGAATTCCGCTGAAGTTTAAAAGTGCTTCAGAACTCTTACATTGTTCTCGGAATTCCGCTGATGTTTAAAAATGCTTCGGAACCCTTCCATTGTTCTCGGAATTCTGCTGACGTTTAAAAATGCTTCGGTACTTTTCGATTGTTCTCGGATTTCCGCTGATGTTTAAAAATGCTACGGAACTCTTCAAGTGTACTCGTAATTCCGGTGATGTTTAAAAATTCTTCGGAACGCTTACATTGTTCTCGGAATTCCGCTGAAGTTTAAACATGCTTCGGAACTCTTCCATTGATCTAGGATTCCCGATGAAGAATAAAAATTCTTCGGAACTCTTCTATTGTTCTCGGAATTCCGCTGATGAGTAAAAATGATTCGGAACTCTTCCTTTGTTCTCTTAATTCCGCTGACGTTTAAAAATGCTTCGGAACTCTTCCATTGTTCTCGGAATTCCACTGAAGTTTAAAAATGCTTTGGAACTCTTCCATTGTTCTCGGAATTCCGCTGAAGTTTAAAAATGCTTCGGAACTCTTACATTGTTCTCGGAATTCCGCTGAAGTTTAAAAATGCTTCAGAACTCTTCCATTGTTCTCGGAATTCTGCTGACCTTTAAAAATGCTTCCGATCTCTTCCATTTTTCTCGGAATTCTGCTGAAGTTTAAAAATGCTTCGGTACTCTTACATTGTTCTCGGAATTCTGCTGAAGTTTAAAAATGCTTCGGAACTCTTCCATTTTTCTCAGAATTCCGCTGACGTTTAAAAATGCTTCGGAACTTTTCCATTGTTCTCGGAATTTTGCTGACGTTTAAAAATGCTTTGGAACTCTTCCATTGTTCTCGTATATCCGCTGACATCTTAAAATGCTTCGGAACTCTTCCATTGTGCTCGGAATTGTGCTGATGTTTAAAAATGCTTCGGAACTCTTCCATTGTTATCGGAATTCCACTGAAGTTTAAAAATGCTTTGGAACTCTTCCATTGTTCTAGGAATTCCGCTGAAGTTTAAAAATGCTTAGATACTCTTCCATTGTTCTCGGAATTCTGCTGACGTTTGAAAATGCTTCGGTTCTCTTCCTTTGTTCCCGGAATTCCGCTGAAGTTTAAAAATGCTTCGGAACTCTTTCATTGCTCAAGGAATTCCGCTGACGTTCAAAAATGCTTCGGAACTCTTCCATTGTTCCTGGAATTCCACTGATGTTTAAAAATTCTTCGGAACTCTTCTATTGTTCTCGGAATTCCGCTGACGAGTAAAAATGCTTCGGAACTCTTCCATTGTTCTCGTAATTCCGCTGACGTTTAAAAATGCTTTGGAACTCTTCCATTGTTCTCGGAATTCCGCTGAAGTTTAAAAATGCTTCAGAACTCTTCCATTGTTCTAGGATTTCCGCTGACGAGTAAAAATGCTTCAGAACTCTTACATTGTTCTCGGAATTCCGCTGAAGTTTAAAAGTGCTTCAGAACTCTTACATTGTTCTCGGAATTCCGCTGATGTTTAAAAATGCTTCGGAACCCTTCCATTGTTCTCGGAATTCCGCTGACGTTTAAAAATGCTTCGGAACTCTTCCATTGTTCTCGTAATTCCGCTGACGTTTAAAAATGCT